>NC_084852.1:40079386-41406886 GCF_951802175.1 Populus nigra | reverse complement strand
GATGGTCTTCGAGCTTCTCTTGGAAGTCTTACCTGGTAAAGCAAACCTTGTGCTTCTTGTGCATGCATTGAGGACACGTCCTTAGTTTTTCAATAATCCATTCTTCCCTACCTGGATATTATGAAGTATGCTTCTCTGTCTTTTCTTTTCTTGCATTTATTTTTAACAGAACATGCAGTGGGCATGCTCCCATTTTCCATTGCTAGCACGTCTCAAGTTCATCTAATTTCCTTGCCCTGCTATCTCACTCCACACCTTATGGTGGAGCAGGCCAGTGGTTCGAGATTTGGTTGATGCTGTTATAACAGTGGAAGATCAGGAGATAATAGAAGCCACGAAACTCTGTTATGAGGTTCTGAAAGTCGTAGTAGAACCTAGTGGAGCTATAGGCCTTGCAGCTGTTTTATCTGATAGTTTTCAGAATAACCCTGCCTGGAAGGATAGCAACCACGTGGGAATCGTGCTTTCAGGAGGTAATCTGGATCTTGGTGTTCTTTGGGATTCAATTTGCATTCTGTAACTCTTTCTTTCCCCTGAAAATGAAGATTTCTCACTTGATGATTAAATAGCATTTCTGCTTTGGGCGTACATATGTATTCTGGCAAGAACAAAAAAATCATAGTGTTGTTTTTTTTTTGGAGAATAGCATTTATGCGTTTTACATGGCATCTTTCTGTAGCCCCCTGTTGCATCTTGCATAGCTGATGATAAGCGCACAGGCGCACAGGCAATTTCTATCAGAAGCACATTTACAAATTGTCAACAAAGAGATGGGGGTTGGTTGGTATATCATTAGCTCAGTGGGGTAAAACTATAACAAGGGGAAAACGAACATCAGTTCTGTTCTTGGAGCTGAAGCGTATGAACAATGCTTTTCAGATTCCTTTCATCTAGTGGATGGGACAGGGACTCAGGAGGGGTGAAAATAAGTCATAGAATAAATGGATTCATGGCCATCATCATGATGCTTTTTTTAAAAAAATCTTTTGACTGCTAGAGGGATCAAAGAGTATATCTCTTTTATTAGTAGCTCGCGCAGGATTAGAAGCATGACTACTTGAACCAGTGACCACCAAGAGTAACCACAACAACAACTATGTCCCAAAACTGAAGCAAACGAAAAACAATACAAGAAAGATCGAAGAATAAAATAGAAAAACAAAACAACATAAGATTTTGCCTAATAAGATCACACCATACACTCTAATTCAAAATTTCATTACACAAATATTCTGCTAAAAACCTCCTTATTTGAGCTCTTCTATTCTATTTATATACTAGTCAAAAGTTCTGTACAAAATTGAAATAATAATAGTTTTTTTTAAACCAAACAAAAAAAAATTCTAATTCAATTAAGAAAATATAACAAATCTTAAACTATAATTTTTAGGCATTAGCATAAAGCCTTCTCAATCTCTACACTGAAACATTGAAATTTGAAGCCATAACCTTGACTTATGGTTTGTTAGCTATTGATTCAAGTTTAATGGATGATTTTTATTCATTGGGGCACTCCTCCTTATTATTCTGGTTAAAATGAAAGCTATCTCTGTTAATTATCTTGAAAACTTATTGTTTTTTCACGATCAAAAACCTCTAATAAGCTTTTGAAATTGTCCACAAAGATTGCAAACACAACACAACTTAGATGGACCGTCATAATCCATTTAGGTTCCTGACAACCAATCACTTTTCTCTCCTACAAGGTATTGCCTAAGGAACCATGATCACTTTCCTCCTAATTATGATCATGTAGGTCTCTCTAATTCAACCGACAAGCTAGTTTTATAATTTACCTCTACATGTTTTTTATTTCGAGCTCCTAGACGTTTCTCTCCTGCAAGGGAACCTCCACATCCCCTCCCTCACCATGCCATACTTCATAACTTCTTCCTATCATGTTTGTTAGCAGCACACGGCAAGTAATAACTTGAGATTATTGAGCTCTGATATCAATTAACACAGATGAAAATAACACAAGAAAGACAGAAAAATAATCAACACAAAATCTTATTGAATAGTGTTATACTACAAACTCTAATTTCAAATTTTATCACTGAATATTTCATAACTATTCTAATAAAAAAAACTCTCTATTACATCTCTTCTAGGTTACTTATATATTATTAAAAAGTCTTAAACAAAACTGGAAAAATAATAAAATAGTTTCAAACCAAGTATGAAAAAGAAATTCTAAATCAACTAGTAAAATATAACAAATCTTTAACAATAATTTCTAGGCATTATTGTAATGCCTTCTCAATCATGGATTAAGATTTATGCATGTTAACATAAAACTGCATGTTAGAAAAAAATCTCTTACATATAAAACATAATCTAAAATGAATTTGGTTGGGTGATAAAATTGGTAGATACTTAGCTAAAACTATATCCCAATCAATCAGCATTACCAAGTGTTTTGGACTTTAGCATAGAATAAAAAAATAGTAAGATAACACAATACAAGAAATATTTAGGTAAATAACGTAGTTTAGAGAGTTGTAGTTGACATTCGCCACTCTCTTAAATGATAAATAGGTAGACACAATTGTACAACAAAGAGAGAAAAGAGAGGAGATAAAAAAACAAAAAAACAAGGAAAGAAAAAGATCTTGGAGACATCGAAACTCTAATAACAACATCACTAGTACCAACGATGAACGAAGTGGACCACACGAGCCATTCAAAGATGTCAAAGCTCACTTATCTTTGGACAACTCATGTGAACCAGTCTTATCACCATTGGTGATATTTCTTGGTGTTATTTGATTTGTTTTTTTGAGATTTTTTCAACAGTATTGATGGTGTCGTCATTAAAGCTTCGATGTGCTTCTAGGATTTATTTTTTTTCTCAATCCTCTCTCCTCATAATTTGTGAAGAAAAGAGAAAATTAAAGCTCTGATAACAACACTACTAGTATTGTTGAAAAGATCATAGCGAAATAAATTCAACGACATCAAAGAAAGTTATCAACAGAGACTAGAATGGGCTACATAATCGCCTAAAAAAAGTGGTCACTAACACCTTTAAACAGTTCGTGTTGATTATCTTTATTAATATCATTGAATTTATTTTAACAAGATATTTCCAATAATATCAATGATATTATCATTAAAGTTCTCTGAAGTTTTTTTTTTCTTTTTTTTTTATGATGTATTTCTAAAATCTCTTTTTATTTTTTCTCTTTTTATTATAAATTATACCAGCCTATTTTATTATTTAAGAGTTGCATATAACACTTGCCCATGCATGGCAATCTTTGATAAGCTAGAATGTCAACGAACGATGCTGGCAAAAATACGAAAAACAAATAGCATTTTCACAACAGAATTACTGCTTGAAGTTAACTATTATTGAGACAACAGCAGTCAGGGCCAACGCCTTTTTGTAAACTGTGGAGACACCAAAACCAATTTGAAAGATGCACACCCACCAAGAAACAAGCAATGCAACATTGCTTGAAAAATAACTCCACATATTGGAAAGACTCCAAAGCCAAAGCATGTAACAGAAAAAAAGTAGAACAAAAGTAAATCAGTCAATCCATACATCCTATAAGCAAACGAAGGAAAGATTCAGATTTCATGTCTTTAGGCCTCATCCCCGTATGCTTCCTCCTCATCTTCAAACTCGCCTTCCTCATCAGCAGTTGCATCCTGGTATTGCTGGTACTCCGAGACCAAATCATTCATGTTGCTCTCAGCCTCTGTAAATTCCATCTCATCCATTCCCTCTCCAGTGTACCAATGCAAGAAGGCCTTCCTGCGGAACATGGCAGTGAACTGCTCACTAACTCTTCTGAACATTTCTTGGATTGATGTGGAGTTGCCAATGAATGTGGAAGCCATTGTCAAGCCTGTAGGAGGGATGTCACAGACCGTGGACTTGACATTGTTGGGGATCCATTCAACAAAGTAGGACGAGTTCTTGTTTTGGACATTAATCATCTGCTCGTCAACTTCCTTTGTGCTCATTTTGCCACGAAACATTGCAGATGCTGTGAGATATCTGCCATGGCGAGGATCAGCAGCACACATCATGTTCTTGGCATCCCACATTTGTTGGGTGAGTTCAGGTACAGTCAGGGCACGGTATTGCTGAGAACCACGGGATGTGAGAGGCGCAAAGCCAACCATGAAAAAATGAAGCCGGGGGAATGGGATGAGGTTCACAGCAAGTTTGCGAAGGTCTGAGTTGAGCTGACCGGGGAAACGAAGGCAGCATGTAACACCACTCATGGTGGCAGAAATCAGGTGGTTCAGATCCCCAACTGATAAACAAAATTTTCCAGTTAAAAAAAAACATATTTCTTCTCAAAACGCAGGCTTATAAATATAAGTTACACAGCAACGAAAGATGGTTGATACTTGTAGCAAGCCGTGGACAACCATGTGATAAACCATGAGCGTATCAAAACAAGTATTAATGTGGTTAAAGCTATTATCCAAGCAATGAAGCATTACTAAAAATGGTAGGACCTATGAAACCCAGGTTCCGTTTGGAAAAACAATGGTTTTTAGTTGTCAAAACCTTCATTTCATAGCGCTTTTGACTTGTGGAATTTAGATAGCTTTCAAAACAGCTCTTAGAATTTTACCACACACCTTAAAGCTAAGAAAGAAAGCCCAAAAGCCAGGGTTACCAAACGGGCACCTAATCTTATATCTTAAAGAGCCATATAGCAAATGAGGCACTCACAACTGTATTTGTGAGTCCAAGTACAGCGTCGATGCACCACGTTAATAAGCATACCCTAAGTGCCTTGATAGTGCAGCCAGCCGCGTGGTTGGCCGCACTACCCTTAAGACAGAAAAGAATGGGAAAACCATGTGGCTTAAAGAGCCCCGGGAAGATCACCGAGTAATTGAGGATATATTTGTGCACTAACGATACCATGAGCACACAGTTTATTCACGTTCTCATCCCTATAGGTACACTAGAGTATTGTTTCCAATTCTTGACAAAGCAAATTCCCCGTTTAAAATAAAGGTCCAAACCAAGCTCACCAAATACCATCTCACATCATGAATCATGATTGCGTATTTCCTAGTTCAGTTTCCAGGAAAAAAATGAACGAAAAACAAAATAAAAGCAAAACTATATTAAATTAAACAAACAAACCATTTCAATTGGATATTGAGAGGGAGGGAGCAATGAAAGGTTATCGTTGAAAGGGGTGCTTACAGCTGGGAGTTGTGAGCTTGAGAGTACGGAAGCAGATATCATAAAGGGCTTCATTATCAAGAACCATACACTCATCTGCATTTTCAACAAGTTGGTGAACAGAGAGAGTTGCATTGTAAGGCTCGACCACAGTGTCCGAGACCTTTGGGGATGGGAACACTGAGAATGTGAGCATCATTCGATCTGGGTATTCCTCTCTTATTTTCGAGATCAATAGTGTTCCCATCCCGGACCCTGTACCACCTCCCAATGAGTGGCATACCTGAAACCCTGCAATTTTCACCATACTGATTTTTAACTGCTTATACATTATTAGCAAATATAACTCTAACAAATGAATTTTTTCCCCTCATTTTCTTGAGAAACAAACAACAAGAGTAAAGGCACAAACCAAAGACCAAAACAAACTTACCTTGCAAGCAGTCACAGTTCTCAGCCTCCTTTCTCACAACATCAAGAACAGAATCAATCAACTCGGCTCCCTCAGTATAATGCCCTTTAGCCCAGTTATTACCGGCACCAGATTGCCCAAACACAAAATTATCCGGTCTAAATATCTGCCCATACGGACCAGATCTAACACTATCCATAGTGCCCGGTTCAAGATCCATTAAAACAGCGCGAGGCACAAACCTTCCACAACTGGCTTCGTTATAGTAAACATTAACTCGCTCTATTTGAAGAGCTGAGTCACCTTGGTACCGACCCGTTGAGTCAATCCCGTGTTCTGCACATACCACTTCCCAAAACTTTGCTCCTATTTGGTTTCCACATTGACCTCCTTGGATGTGAAGGATTTCCCTCATTTTCTCGGGAAAGTGAGGGGATGTTTAGTTGTTTTTTCTTTGTTTTCTAGGGAGTGGGAGCGTGTGTTTTGTGGGTTTCTTGTTTGCTTATAAAAAGAAGGATTTGACGGTTTCTGTTAGTTGACGGCGAGGGAAGTGATTGACGTTTGTTTCTGGCGGGAACTTGAGATTTTTGAAATTGGGTTTTGTTTCTCTGGTGGAGGAGCAGGAATTTTTGTTACTGCAGTTGACACGTGGACTGTAAAAGTCTGTTATGTGGATATAATTAATTTAGGCTGGGTTTCGAGAGACTGTTTGGGAGTAGTTTGTGCTTTTAGTTATTTTTTTAAAAAAATTATATTTTTTATAAGTTGATTTTAAAAATAAAAAAATATTGTAATTTATTTTTAAATAAAAAATATTTAAAAAAAATAACCTACACGTACTCATGAAGCGCAAACATGGGAGGAGGGAGTGAATGAAACCGCGAAGAGTAGTGGGTGGGTTCGTAGTTTGACATGTGGAATGAGGTGATTGGTTAAGGGGGCTGAGTAATTTTTCGGATTTTGTTTTTATTTTTAAATTAAAAGGTCACAGTATTAACGATTGCATCAGACGGCTAAGATCGACGGAAGAGGAAACTTGGGGGCTACTTCATCATCAGTGATGATCTGACAAAAGGTAGACGTCGCAGGATTGGAAATTGTAACGTAAGCAAGGAAAAAGCAGTAAGAATTAAGAAAACAGGAAAAAAGAAGAAGAAATATGAACGAGGAGGAGGAGTTGCAAAGAGCTCATCATGTGAGAACAGACTCGTCAATCAATTATCATCCATCGCAGCTAAAGAAAGAAAGAGGCTCGCTCGTAAACAAAGCTGACCAGCCACCCTTTTTTCTTCATCATCGCCATCAAAGTTGAGAGGTCAAGTGATGTGGCGCTGGGCCTTGTCGATTGTCATGGAATGTGGTGGGGAGGATCTTAAGTGGTGGAGATGATTGATTGATGGGTCAATGATGCCCTACAAGTGATCAATATGGGCTTAGGGTCGGTTCTTTTTTGTTTTCTGACAATATTTCAATCGGTAGGCTTCAACCACAAGGCAAGCTGAGCTATATTTATGCTCATGATGATTGAAAGTTCTTGGGTCACGTTTAGTTTTCTTTTTTCTTTTTATTTTTTTGTAATCTTCATGATTGAACATCCTTAGATCATGTTATGTGTTGCCTTTTTACTCAATTATTGTCCAAGTTTCCTCAATTGTTCCAAGTAAAACTATAAAACCAATGGATTGTTGGAATCATCCATTTTAATGGTATTATTACCAAATTGACAAAAACAATCAACTGGTCCTAGCTTCTAAACCTTTCATGCATCTCCATCATATTTGATGGAAAATGTCAGGGAAAAAAAATACAGGTTAACATTAACAAAACATTAAATGGTGTTGCTAAATTAATATAGCTACACTTATAAATGTTGTTAATATTTTTTAATTTTTTTGGGCTGTTTTTTCTAATTAATTTTTTTTTCTATTTAATCTTTTAATATTAGTTTGGTTAGAAATCGAGCTTTATAATTTAATTATTTCGATTTATTTTCTACGAGTTATCTCAATCTTATAACCCGAGTCGTTGGTTTGACAAGTTGGCTTAAATTGACTATGCTCACCTTTTGAGGTCTTTTTTAATTGAATATGTTTTAATTGGGCTTCATTTTTTTTTCAATGTATTTTCTATAGGGTTGTCTCGATCTCATGACCTGAGTTGTCGGTTTAGTAGCTTGACTCAATTTTTTTAGTCCTTTTTTCATTTATTTTTTTAAAATTTTATCCTTTAATATTATATTATTTTGTAAGAGTTTTTTTTATTATTATTTTGAGTTACTCAAGTCTTATAAATTTAGTTTTTTTCTTTAGATTTCAAATATATTAAAAATAGAGCCTTATAAAATCAATCCAGCCTACATGCAACCCAACACGACCGAATAACCTAGTCTCTATCATGTCATGTCGTGTTCAATGTTACGCTGTATTTTTGGACTTCTCAACGTTGCACGATCCAAAAGAAGACATTTAACAAAAAATAGATAGTTTTAGCTTACAAGTTTAGAGGTAGACATTAAGCCAGGAGCCACACAAAAATCCCAACAATAAAACCCATCATTTTCTCTCCCAAACTCTCTCTCATTTCCCACAATTTCATCCCACCCTTGAAATTCCACCTCTCATGACCCCAACAAACAAGGATCTCCATTCTCTTTTTTAACTCTCATCGATCCTCTGTGCTCCCTCTCCCTTCGTCCCTTCTCAACAATTCACAAGGCCCGACCTTCTTCGGTGGCAATATGGTATGTTCTTGCTTCCTTTCTGCCGCTCCATTGCACGAAAATATTGCTATTGAAAACTATCATGCGTGATTATGATTTCAAATTCGAGTTCCTTTAAGGCGACAGCCATCCTCTCTTGCCATTCTGAATACATGATTGTTTTTTCTCACCTAAATTCCATTTCTTTGTCAATTTCACAGTGACGGGAAAAGTTCTTATGGACTTTACTTAAAATGTTAATCATTGTAAAATGAGCTCCCATTGTCTCACGTTATATTCAAGCATCTTTTAAAGCTATAAAATCTAAATATATTCTTTATCCACTTATTGATTTTGGACCTGAGAAATTTCCCCTGTTTTTTCCCCATTCTATGAAATCACTCCTCCTATCCAAATGGAATTTGATTCACATGTTATCATTGTCACAATTTAATTATAGATATTCCCTAATTCATATGTTATATTTTAAATCTATCGCACTGTTTCATTTTGTTGATTCTCTCACAATTACCAAAGGATGGGTATGTGTTTGTTTGAGAGTGTGGTAAATATTATTTTTTAAATATTTTTTGCTTGTAAATATATTAAATTAATTTTTTTTATTTTTTTAAAATTTATTTTTAAAATTAGCATATCAAAACAATTCAAAAATATAAAATAAATATTAATTTGAAACTTAAAAAAAATATTTTTTAAAAAAATACAGTATAACCACAATCCTAAACAACACTTAAATCATGGCAATCAATGACATATTTCAATCTCTATCAGTTTTATGCATCACTTGCACAGCCAATTTTCCTTCCCCTTTTACTTGAAGCAAATCTTCAATCCCCTCTCCTTCCCCTCTCATGTGATGCATTGAATTGAGGGAAATCGGAGACAATTATCAATCGGCTTAATTTAATCCCTTGTTTTTTCAATTGACAAAAAACAAAAAATATAGCGAGAAAATTGACTTTTGAACAAATGCCAGGGCAAAACAGTGTTGATCTCATCCGAGTCACAAACAGTTGCATTGCATTTAGTCAAACCCAAAATTCGCATCATATGTACTGAGTGTCAAATCTTAAATTAAAGATTAATACAAATATTTCCTTTCCGCTTAATGACGATTAAAGTGGGCTATAGTTTCATTTTTATTATTATTATTTTTAATATATGGCACAGGCGAATTCAGCATCTGGAATGGCTGTTGATGACGAGTGTAAGCTGAGGTTCATGGAACTTAAAGCAAAAAGGAGCCACCGATTTATCGTTTTCAAGATTGAAGAAAAGATCCAACAAGTGGTGGTGGAGACAGTGGGAGAACCTCAACAAAGCTATGATGATTTCACTGCCAGTTTGCCAGCCAACGAGTGCCGATATGCTGTCTACGATTTCGATTTCACTACCGATGAGAACGTTCAAAAGAGCAAAATTTTCTTCGTTGCATGGTAACATCAAGGAAACATTGCAATTGAATTGTCTTTTTTAGTGCAAGTTTTATTAATTTTTCTTAATGTGAGTTTATATGTGTCACTATCTAAAATTAATGTCGTTCATATTTGGTTTCAGGTCTCCTGACACATCGAAGATAAGAAGTAAGATGTTGTATGCTAGTTCAAGGGATAGATTCAGGAGAGAGCTTGATGGGGTTCAAGTTGAGTTACAGGCGACAGATCCTAGCGAAATGAGCTTGGACATTGTCAAGGAACGAGCCTTCTAAACAAAGCTTTTAATGGAGGTTTCTTTTACTTGGCACTCTAAATTATTAGAGCCAAGATTATTTTGTACTCTTACCTTGCAGAACCTTATATTGGCCGGTCACTTGAGTTGTGGTAGAATTGGTCAGTTTAGGGACTATTTCTATTATCAACTGACTTTTCCGGCAGGATTTCTGATCGATGGGGTGCATAATCATGCCAATCTGATTTTCAATCTTGATTTTTACTTGGGACGATTTTTATTTTATTTTATCTTATTGGGTTTTCTCGAGCATTTGAATGGGAATGAAAGTTTCAGCTCTCTCTCTATGTATATTTTGAGAATGTTGAGTTGTTAATTTAATGGTGAATTTTTTTTTCAGACTAGAGCTGTAATGACTTGTGCATCACTTGGGATGATGATAAATATATAAGAGTGAAAACAAAAATTTATTTTATTAAGGATGTAATTGGGTCTGCCATATTAAAAAAAATAAAATTCAAGGGTGCTAAATGTTTGTGCCCTCTAAAAATAAACATTATGGATTATAAAGTGATTTCTCTTTTTTGTCTTTAGGGATTTTTTTTTTCTTTTGATCCCTTAATTTTTTATTTCTTAAATTAATATATGGTTCAAATGTTTTTTTTTTTTAGGGAAGACAAGACGTCACCTGATCAGTTGTCTTTCAAAATACTTTTAAGTCTTTACGTCTCATATACTTCAAGACTTGGTGGGCAATTGTTGAGTCAATATTTTTGTGCATTAAAAGAGTTTAAAACAATGTGAGTCTGACAACTTGCTAGATCTAATACATTTGGGTTCATCTATCACCAAAACCAAGATAATATGGGTCCGACAAATTACCATAACCAATATCTTTAGGTTTAGTCGTCATATGAACTAAAGGTAAGTAAGGTCTGACAAGCTGTCATACTCAATATGCTTAAGTTTAGTCGTCAGCCAAACCATATGTAACATGGACATTAGAAGCTGTCAAACCCAATACGCTTAGGTCGAGCTGTCAGCTGCACTTAAGATAACATGGGCCTAGTAAGTTGTCAGACCTAATACACAATTGGGTGTCAATTGAGCCCAATACAATGTGGGTCTGACATCTTCCCAGACCCAATACACTTAAGTTTAGACATCCACTAAACCCAAGGTGTTACGATTTTTTATGAACATTCATATCCTTTTCATTTGAGTTTGGCTATATACCAGGTCGAATTAGTTTTAGAAATTCAAGCTTATGAAACTCTATTTTATATTAATGGCATGACCTACTCGTGTCAGAGATAATCGTCTCTCTATACCTATAAATGTATAAAATATCTTTCAAATGGCTTACTACATTTCTCATCTCATTAATGATCCGTAATAAATATTTATCTCTCATTAATGGTGTGTAAAAGGTGTTTATCCTTTATTAAAATCACCAAGCAGAAATGACCCTTTAAGCCCTCTTGCCTTTATCAAAACGACAAAGTTTAGGGAGTATAAATACCTCATAAACCACACAAGTAAAATATTCATAACTTTTCTAACTTTAAAAGTTTATATATTTTAAAGCATCATCACCCCCTAAAAAAAACAAGAACAAACATTCTTCCTCTTAAAATTTAAAGCTATATCTTTTATTTATTGTCTTTCCCATAAAAGTTCCGACTTTATTGTTGAATGAATCTTTAAATCTCACCGATAAAGATTGTTTTTACAGGTACTAAGACTTTTATCATTAATTTGATACTTTTTAAGTTAAGAAGAAAAAAACTAATTATATGAATATTTTGAATAACCACTATCCAAATATTAAATAATATACTCCTTGGATTTTAAAACATCATGAAAACTTAATTTGAATTAAGCAGGTTAATGAAATATTGACATTGCTTATAGTTGTAAGAAACACACAAGGTGGAAGCATTAAGTGACAGATAGTTAGATAATTTATGGGTCTAATACACATTACATTACATCACATAAGAACTTAGCGTCAAAGCAAATTGTGAGTGAAAAATGGAAGTGTAAATTGTGAAAGAAAAACTTGGGAACGGATCACGACTTTAAAAATTCTATACAATTCGGCACCCAAAAAAAATATGATATTAGCTGAAATTCTCGCGTGTTGAATTGATTCCTCTACACTTTAGTCAATATAAATAAAAAATTTCTGATGTGTACATTTTGAAGACTGTTCACAGTTTATGATGCATCAATCCGTACACAGTCACAAGTGCCATGATAAAGGAATGATCAGTATGAGGCTCCACCACCAAGGTTAGTACATCATCCCCTAATAATACACCCTTGGATGATCGCTTTCTCTTGGCCTGCACAGACACCAACCACAAAAACTAATTGTTAATTACACTGCCTATGACATAAGATTTATAGAGACTGAACTATATAATATATAACCGAGTCCCAAATCGTAAATTTACGTTTGAGGGAAAATCAGAAGCATACCTCTGCAACAATTTCCCCGTTGCTGTTTGTAATCTTGAATGCTAATTTTCCAGATAAGGCTTCTAACTTGTAGGAGCAACTCTCTTGAGCATCACTGGATCGAACAGTAATTTGACAGGATAGATCACCTTCGAATATTTCTGAACGTCTTTTAACCTGGAAATAAGGCTCTTGAGTCTTTAATTTTAAGCCATCACTTTTGTAGCCCCTCCATTGTCTGAAAAGGAATAGTTTCTGCAGTGATTGAAGAAAAAGCACATTAATTAATCTTTGTGACAAAAGGGTATTCTTTAAAATGATCAGACTGATCATATATACATGCTTGGAAATCACATGAACATACCCTTCTAAGTATAGTGAAAAGAACATTTCCCTTGAGATCCATGAGATAAACTTCATTGCTTCCGGCCTTCTTGTCATAATTATCAACTCGGTAAACAATCTCACCGTTTTTATTAAAAACAGTGCATCCATTTGTTTGCATCAAAAGTGATTTCATCCATATAGTGAATGTTTCTGGCTTTGAAGACATGCAAGAGGTAGAAGCAGAGCAAGAAGAAGAGTCAACTTGTGGGAAAGCATGAACCTTGGCCATTTGAATTAAGCGAGCGTGGCTAGCTGGTGGATGGAGATCAGTTAGCTCTGCAGGTGGTTCCTTGGACTTTAAGCGATGATGTTTATGCGGTTTGTAATGTGTATATATGGGGAAGCCAGTACTAGAAGAGAAGAATATAAGAAATAAAATATAAGATGTTTCTGGTTTTAATTTATTACAATGTCACACGTTTTTGGTATGCATAGGCCCTTACACTTTCTTTGGAGTATTTGAGTATTATACTACGAGCTAGGTTCTCATCTTGTACTACAGTTCCTTTCTTGTTTTTCTTCACTTGGAAGACTTGGATGTATAGAGGCAAACATGCATGGCTTTGAAAAGCTGTGTTGTTTTCTTTTAATTATCTAGCTAGATGCCTAGCTCTATGACATTATGCCATTCTTTGTTTTTGCATAAACCATGTGTGTTCCAACGTTTAATTAATTATATGAAATCCAATCGATGATCTGCTCTTTCCTATATTACTATCTTTGCATAATTATTTTTTACTATATTGTTTTTAATTGTTAGGTTTTGAGAGTTTTTGTACAAGTCTTACACACAGTTCGATGAACACAAGCACAATTTTTGTATCCATTTGTTGGATCAGATTCAGAATCTTGCCATAGAAGGATTAATTATAAAGTGGTACTGGCTTGCCAGCTATTTTTGTCTTTTAGGCCACCATTAGATCTAGAAGATATATACTATTTCAGAAATTTCATTATTTTTCTTGTTGTTTTTAAATTAATATTTCTCCTATTAATTTAATCAGAATTTTATTTATTAGAGTTTTTTTTCTGTATTTAAACAATTTTGTAAGCTATTTTTTCAAGAGAATTTCTGAAATAAAGATCTTTTAGAATATATCAAAGTTATAACGATTTGGAAAAAGATTCAATCCCAACTCACACATACTTAGTGTTCTAACTTCAATTACCAATATTGCTAATGCATGGTAAATCTAGAGGTACATGAACATGGAGTAGAGGTGAAATTCATGGGAAAATACATGTTAAAAACCCAGAGGAACATTGAATAAAGGTGAGAATAAGGGGACAATTTAAAGTTAGTGAATATTTCCGATTCAAATTAGACCCGAGAGCTCATATTTCAGAATTTTCATTATTTTCCTTCTTGTTTTGGATTTTTTTTCATTAGAATTTTATTAATTAGGATGTTTACTTGTATTTAAACATCCCTGTAGGCTATTTTTTTTAAAAGATGATTTATAAATAAAAACCTTTCAAAATATATTAGAGGTTAATTTCTCTGTAATTTTTTTAATAATTAGGGTGGTAATTAACCTTATGTTCGAGAATTTTAATTTCTTGTTCTGTAGTTTAGGACTGTAAAATTGAAGGGTCTGAGGATCTGAACGTTACACACATCTTCAATAAGTACATTTATTATCTATTTGTGCACTGACATTAATTAAGGAAGAAGCAAGACAAAATAGCCATATATACTCGGTGACAAGGCAACTTTTGTTTAATTGCATAGAGATTTTGGAGGATGATCTCCACCCCTCTTTCCAAGAGATAATTTAAAATTAGGTACAAAAAAATATGAAAATATTTAACTCAAGCTATTAATTAGAGCATCCCCATGAGGACTACTAACTTTGCTAATACGCCATGCATCTCCTGATCTCTCCAAGTTGGCAAATCCTAGAAGGAGGTTTAACGTACAAATGAATTGGATCTCACAATCATATGAAGGAGATTCGCATTATTAAGCTATTGAGTTTTCTAGATTTTATCTGTTCATTCATGGATACCTTCACTACCCTTTATTTAACAAACATATAAAATGCATTACTCTTTTACTGTATCAATTACTATAGATGTAGAGACATTAGATTGTGGATTGCATTACTCAATCAAAGTTTGTGTTATTTTGCCTTTTCAATTTAGTTTTTGTTTTTTTTTGTTAAAGTTTCTTTTCTTTTCAATTTAACACTCTAATGCTAAATTTTTATGCTATCTAATTTATTTTTTATTTTGATTCTCATACTTTTGATGCCCTCATTCTTTTAATTTTAATTTTTTGTGTTATAGATTTTTTTTCCAGTTTTATCCTTCGATGTTTGATTTGTTAGGGATTGAGTTTCGTGATTTTTTTATTTGTTATACTTCCGATATGATGACACAGGTCACGAGTTTTAAGAGATGGTATGGTTAAAGATTTTTATTTTTGTCATTTTCTTTTTTGGTTTAATCATTCTATATTATTTATTTTTTAAAAAAAAATTGGTTTTGTGGTCATCTTCAAGTTTTTTTTCTATTGATTTATCTCGATATTTTTTAATAGTTTAAATTTTTGAAAAAAATGCTTTGTTTTGTATTTATTTTTTGAATTTTTTTATTTAATTTTATGTTGATGAGCTTTATTTTATAAAAAATAAAGGATAAAAATTGAATGCACAGCTAATTGATATAATTTTTTTTTATATACATTTATCTCTCATTTTTCTCCGGTATCTCCTTTAATTGTTGTTAATAATTATTTTATTTATTTATTTATATTAATAATTATCAATTTATTCCATTAGAACGTGGGTAAACCTTTCTATTTATACCCTGAATTTTTAATATAAAAAAAACATATTAAAAAGACCTGTCTAACACCAGGTTTTCTGTTTTAAAATAAGTGACAGCATGTGACAGAGTTGGGATTAAATATCTAGTTTAAGAGATCAGGCGACATCGTTTAATGTTGGCTTTTTCAGCAAGCAAAAAACTCGATTGGTTTTGTGGCTGGGGTAGCAGAAAGAAACCATCTTGGCTTGTGTGTCTGCGCAAGAGCCAGATCGCCGATGGCTTTTTCATGGAATCCGATGCACAACATTTAAAATTGTTCTGATGACAAAGCGCTGGTGTTTAAAAAAATGTAAGAAAGGTAAAGAACAAACATGGTTTGCTTGTGTTTGGTTTTGATTTTGTCGTTGAACAGCTTATTTCAGATCGGAGACCAAGAAATATTCTAAGTGCCTTCAGTTACACGTGTATGTATTGCAACATTATAAAATAATGGAAACCGACGATTAAAATGATGTACGACAGCATATTTTGGTTTAATTTTTTTTTTAATTGGCTACGCTTTTATCCAATTCTGTGCATGATAAAAACCTTTTCCTAGCTGAACCAAAAAAAAAAAGGAGAAAGTTTTGTTTTTTTTTTTTTTCAATTTGAATTATTGACAGGTGGCTTAGCTTGCACACAGGGAGGGCCTTTCTCCATTTATTGAAAGTTTTATTTATTTTATTTTTTAATTAAAATTGTTATTTTTTTATTTTTAACATTAATATGTTAAAATTATCTTAAATCATCTTAAAAAATTAATTTAATAGCTTTTTAAAAATATAATTTAAGAAATACTTTAAAAAAATAGGTTGTACTGACGCGTTAAAGGCATGTACAATCTGGCGGTGAGAGTGGGGGCGAACAGGGTATATTTATAGCTTGTAGAATAATTGTTATGCAGCTATATTCTGTCATGAATGATTCTTTTCTAATAATAATAATTATTATTTTTTATAAATATATTAAAATAATCTAAAAACACTAAAAAAATTTAATTTGAAACAAAAAATATAAATTCTTTTAAAAACATGTTTGACCAACAAAATAATTTTTAAAAATTTTATAAGGTGGGGTTTTAATATTAATTAAGTTAGTACTCATTTACATAAAATGATAATTATTTTTTTTGCGCAGCACTTGTGAACTTCGGGGACTCTGATACAAAATAATTTTCAAAAATTTTATAAGGTGGGCTGTCAAACGCATTCTTATACATCTCAAGCACACTGTATTTTTTGGTCTTCGTTTTACCAGATATAAGCTAATCCATCTCTTCATGGATTTACTGATATTGCTGTTTGAGCTAGCGATAGTGATGATCGACACAGTGTTGGGGCATATTGTGTTCTTCATGGCCATAATTTGATTTCTTGAAATTGTAAACAACAACAAGCGATAACACATAATAAATAACACTGAATCTGAGTATAAATCTTCGTCAAATACAACAACAAAAATTAAGTGGCTTCAATTTGTTTTTCATGATTTACACATTACCTTACCTAGCTGTCTGAAGCTATAGCGGGATAATAGTGGTGTCACGTACCTCTCTTCAAATCCAGTATTTCATGCTTGCAGTAAGCATATTGAAACTGACCTTTCATTTTTTTCATGATCAGATCAGAGGAAACTTGAGGTCCTCTTTTTATTAATCAAAGATCTGTTGGTGTACCTACTTACTAAAGCTCTTAATGCTAATCATTTTACTCTGATGCATTTCAATCTTCAAGTGCAGGAACTGCCCTTTTTCAAATACGGGGGGGATAAGCATCCACAACTAACGGATATGCATTAGCTAACAATCCTGGAACAACAAAAACTCAAGATCATGTTGTTAATTAGCTGTCAAATTGTCCCAATGATGAATTTGTTACCACATATCATGGGATTAATTTGACTTTTGAGTTTGCATTCAAGAATGTACAGCAGACAAAGACATCCATTGTATTATATATATTGGTGACGTTACACATATATGATTTCAATAACATATCATACAAGCTGCTTTATTTTTCACTATTCTCTGCTACGGCATTTTATACAGCGGCATAATATCCTTCTAGTTTTCAACTTTCGGTAGCAAGAAGCGTCACTTTTAGGATCTCAATTTGTTTTCTGTAAACGTGGTTGGCACTGTGCAAACTTCTTTTGTAGACGGTGACCATACATATATTATATATATAGCTGGATAGTACTACAGCTGTGATTGTAAATATCAAACCTTATGAAAAGATTTGGAAGTCGAAGGTTCCGCAGAAAAATTATTGTTTGGGGACTAGTCTGCATGTTCTGTTGTAAATATTGGGATTGCTGTCTCATTGTGCATCAAATTTAAAAGATAGTGAGTAATATTCTACAGCTTATGTTTGATCAATCCGTAGACAGTCACGATTGCCATTATCAGGGAATGATCTACGTGAGGCTCCACAACCAAAGTTAGCACATCATCTCCCAGCGTGATCCCCGAAGATAATTGTTTTTGCTTCACCTGCATGCATTAACCCAACAATCTGAAGAATTTAGACCTTAAACCTGCCTTTGCAATAAGGAAAAGCTAAAATCAATATGCGGGAACAGAATACTTACCTCTGCAATAACATTTCCATCAATGCCTACGATTCTAAATGCTGTTTTGCTAGCCAATTTCTCTACCCAATATTTCTCAAATCCTACAGTAACTTGACAGGCAAAACTTCCCATACAAATAAATCTGCAATATTTCTTCACTTGAAACCATGGCTTCTCCTTGTTGGCATAAGAATCCCATCGATAACCATACCAACATCCAAAACAATGTAACCTCTGCATGGATATCGATAAAAAAAAACCATTTATAATTAATATGATCACAAAATTGCATCAAACCAATATTAATCACAAACAATTACAAGATCAATTCTTTTTAATACCTTCCTTCGTATTGTAACAAGAACTCTGCCTCGAAGATCCATGAGATAGACCTTGTTGCTGCACTTCTTGTCATAGTTGTCAACGCGATAAACAATGTCTCCATCGGAATCGAAGACTGATTTTTTAGTTTTTTGTTAGATTGAGGAGGTAAAACGTATATTCTAATAATTTAACAAGAATAAAACGCACTAACAGAGTTTAAAATCTCGATTGAAGAAAAGAATTTACCTTGTATTGTTGAGTTTCAAACTAGAAATACCCTGCCAACACCAAAACAAGAGAAGAGAAGGTGAAAAGGAAGGTGAATTTCTGTTTGATTTTGTCTTAATCAGTGGATTTATGGATTTGTGTTTGGATTGATTTCTATTTGAGAGAGAGAGAGAGAGAGAAGAGAACGTTAGTCGAAGAGAAAAGGAGCTGTAATGCCTTCCTTTAGTATATATGAGAGCATTATTGTTTTTTTGTTAATTTTTAAAATTTACTTTGATTAAGATTACAAAGAGTAATTTTCAAAAACTTAACTACAAAATCGAAAAATAACTAAACCATATGTTTAGAGCAATTAAAAAAAAAGTGAATATGTAGGATTTTTGACCAAAAAAAAAAGGCTTATGCATATAAATGATGAAATAAATTGAGAATTATTAGTGTCAATAAATAATAATAAAATTTATTACAGTAGACAAAAGTGATGGTAGCTTACTTGAATATTCTAACACTAACATGAATGTGCTGGCTGGAGTGGTGATTTCCCTAGCTTAGCTCCTACCAGACGTCTAATCCTATCCCTTTACTGTTTTCAAAATAAAATAATAATCAGGACCAAAAGAAGGCAATAGTGGAGAAGGGGTTAGAGTCATAATCGACTTTATTACCGCCGGCACTGAAGAAAAGGTCCACTCAAACTCTTAGTTAAATCTTGATATTGTATTAATTTGCAGACAAAAATTAAAAGTACAAAAATATTGACATGATGCAATCGAAACTAAAGATGTTGTCATTGTCTCGATTTAATTTGCTACATAATTAAATAGATGAGCAGCTAGCACCATCTTCATCTTTATCTCCTTTAACAGCACGATCCTTGCTAGCAGAAATTGAGCTGCATTTGCAAAGAGCAAAAGATAATCAATTTACTATAAATTAAAAATCTCAAAGATACAAAACAAGCATTATAATTATTGTTAAATATCCAATATATTTAATTTCTATTCATTCGTTTTCTACTTGTCAAAAAACTATTGTAACCATTTATATATATAAAAAAAACACTAAAAAAATCTAATAATTTTGAACTAATTTCCCACGAAAACAAGGAGCTAGCCTTCACATGCTACTTTATCTTACAATAATGCGAAGGAGCCCTTTTCCTTTGAAATTAACAATTAAGAGAAAACTAGAGAGAATAGGCAGGCTGGTATATTAACACGTACATTTGACCAGACTTGCACACGTGTGGATATAACATATGTAATAAAAATATAACAATGGGAATTTATCCTTCACTAATTAATTAGTTGAAAACATTTATAAAAGCAGCGAATAGAAAAGGTTCTAATCATTTTTTTTGGAATGAAATTAAGTTCAGTACTTCAGATAGTTGACTTTTTAAAATATATAAGTTAAATTTTCGGAAACTTAATAAAAAAAACTTAATATAAGTATAAGCTATAAGCTCGGCTTACACAACCTAAATATTATAATAAATAAAATAAAAGTTATATGTACAGTTAGCCTTTTGCAGTCAAACGTCAATTATAATTTTATTTATTTGGTTTTATCTAGGGGGGAGCAATAAAATTATTCTTTTTTAAGAACTTGCAAAGATTTTTCTTTTTTCTTTGAATTTTCTATGCGGCATTGGTTGGTGTGAAAGGATACATCGCATTGTTAATTTTCTTGAACACCAATAATAATATATGGCCCCCATTCCCCAACATTAGCTGTGATGCCCGTTCAAGAATGGCTACGGCCTTGAACGGACAGGCAACTTAACAGAAGGAGAGAGTTGAGAAGTGTCAAATTTATGAGCTTCTCAAGGGAATTACAAGTAGGGATGGAAATTTTACCAGAATCACATGGAGACCCACTTTAGCTAAGCATATTTCCTCCTCAAGATGGTATGCTATTAAGAATTTCAAAGGCTCAATTTTTTTGTGGGTTTTGATGAATGATTTCCAGTGGCGTTGTAATGATTTTCGGCTTCGACAAGCTCCATGGATCCATCAAATTTATTTTGTTTTATTTATAAAACTTGATCGAGAGTTATTTTAATGTATACAAGTGTCAGGTTATGAATATCTAAAATTGAACCAATTGAGTTTTAATATAAAAATCTATATCTAAGTGGAGTTCGAGTTAGAATTGAATAATAATTTTAAGCAGGGATTTGAGTATGAATAGAGCAAAAATTAAGGCTACGGAGCATTACTTAAGAGTGTCGGCTGAGATTACCTTTTTTTTTTTTTTGTAACCCGGGATGTCCGGGCTAGTTTACGCGCACCACAACTAATTTACGGACCCACTGAACACCCTGCAAGCTCAGTAGGCATATAAAACACCGCGGGGATAACAGGCGTGCACGCTAGGGCTCGAACGCAGGTAACAGAGATAAGGAAACCTTGCCTCTACCGCTGGGCTACAAGCCCTGGTGCGGCTGAGATTACCTTTAAATTGGGAGGCTGTAAGCTTTTATTTCTTCTTTAGCTATCTTTTGTTAGGCTCTCATGCTGACTTGTCGAGCCTTTGCTGTGAGCTTAGCCATAAAGATAATGTTTGATAAAAATAGTACATTGTTTGCCATCATAATGACACACACACACACACACACACACACACACACACACATATATATATATATATATGCTTAATATAAAAGGAAATTCAAGAACATTAACAAATGGAAAAATAGAACGTGACATTGGCATCCATACACTACTTTAGCTTAATCCAATTGCGTCAACTTAATCCAATACATGATCGATCAAAGACAGAGGTTCAATTAATTATGATTGTTGTTCAACATAAAATATGATCTGTGCTTGGATGAGAATAGGTAGAAATGGGGTTAAGTCAATCGAACCTATGTTTTCATCTACTCTATACACCTTTTTTAAAAAGAAAAAAAAAATAATTTATCACGTCCATCCTCACCCATTCATTGCATTTATCAGCATCATGATGTAGTTATGCATGACTGCATAATCTTAGGAAAATTTCATGGTGGTGCTGAAATTAAGAATAATTAGTAGCATTTTATTACTTTTTAGATTCATTATGAAAGAAAAGGTAAACACAAAAAGAAAAATAAAATAGAATCATGGCATATATATATTCACTTGCGCCTTTTCTTTTCTATATTTGTATTTTTTTAAGTGAACTCATGAAATAATTAATAAAAAATCATTAATTACTCCTTGAATATTATAAAATTTCTTACTAAAACGATAATATTTAGTCAAAAACTCGGTTGTGATCTAGTAACTTTTATTTTTTTTACTAAAATGATATTATTTTAATTTTTTAAAATAAAAATTAACTCGATTAAAATTTAAAATTCAAATTTTAAACTGGATCAGTATGATTGTAACAATTTTCATAACCCAATCATTCCAGCTTTTTGGTCCAGGGTGCCTTTATGCTTTTAGCCTTTTTAAACTCAATTTGTGTAAACATAGTGACCTTAACTTTTGTCTTTAGCTCATTAAATACGTAGTTTAATAGATATAGATGTGTGCCCTCCACTTGAAGACCTTTTTATATGCATAATATTCTTCCTCCCTTTTTTCTGCGAACAAACCATTTTAGAATCATCTAAAAAGAAACCTTTTTGTTTGCGCGAAAACAAAAGAATATAAAAACAGCTTTGCCCAAGTATGATAAACAGTTTGAAACAAATTCCATCAATGGATTCTTAGCAGCCCACAGCACCACTAGTAGTCCTGTACTTCTGTCGTTTCGTTGCCAAATTGGAAGCTCAGTGCAGCTTCATGGATTCGATGTGAAGATCCTTTTCAATGCAGCTTCTTCGTGTGCTCATTGGCTGGGCGGCCATTTCATACACAACGATGTCTATCTATAAATTATAATGATAATGAGAATGAAAGATTTCTATTCCAGTAACGACACGTCACATCTTTTTATTATATTTTCTCTTATATAACATGTGGCATTATCCACAAGACGATTTTTTAAATCTCTCTCATATGATATGTGATATGTTTTATATTTAAAAAATTATTTCATATATACAAGGAGAATAAAACTATAATGTCGTCCATATCTATATCAGCAGGATGATCTTATTATAATTTTATCATTATCTTTATTTGTGAATTTATCCACTTGTATTATATTAATTATGATAATACAAAGCGGTGGTGCACTGTTTTTTTATTAAAAAAAAAAAAAACAATTCTAGCATTTTGGGCCAAGGCCCAAACAGCTGCACTAGCCTAGCCCATCTAGACTTTTTCCTTCTCCTCCCACCTTTTACATCACACGGGCTGTCCAATATGCATACGTGGAATATTTTTAAATTATTGGTGGATTTAGCCTCTCAAACACTGGATGGGTTAATAATCAAAGCTGTAGCCAGAGTGTCCAAGCTATTTCCGATGGATCCATAAAGATTTAAGAGCAAGGAATGCCACGGGAATGAGCAGGGACATGGTGGAGAGAGCCAAAACAAGAGCACATTTCCGTCTAATATAATTGTCAAGGGGAAAGCATGCACTGAGAAGTACGAAAAGTCTATACAAACAAGAAACGTATTCACTATAGGGGCATCTTGCAACATCTGCGGTGGTAAATTACCAGACTTGCAGCTGATTTTTGGCTGTGATAATAATCGGCCAGTCATCCGATCAGGTGATTATTGAGGACCAAACAAAACAGGCCCACTACTGTTGTTCCAGACAAGTGGATCAAGGATACTGGGTTCCCTGATTGGTTCTTCTAGGGATGGTATAGCTTCTAAATTCTTCTTCTTGTACATTCAGTCTTTTTTTGTTGATTTTTATGCTTAGTATAAAAATGGTAAGTTCTATACTAGGAATATTGTATAGGTGACGAAAGTTCTTACAAGAATTTAGACCAGTTAATAGGAATGGTCAACCAAGAAATTTCTCAGATGAATTAACTGTTTGAGCCTGCTTGGTGAAGATATGGGGGAAGATTAGCTAGGCTTACGCAGTGTAATTTGAACTTCATGTCGGGTTTGTGACTAGTTAGGAATTGATGATAACCATTTATTATTATTGGGTCCTCTATAGCATAGCAAATAATGGCATGATATATATATAATGGAATGATGATTTGGCAACAAAATATGAATAAAAGTGACAGCGAACTTTTTATTTGTTATTTAGTAGTGAAATTTTGATGATCAATATGAATAAAGATGTAGTTTATGAAAGATTTTTTTTCTTTTAAAACAATAATAAAAAAAAAACATGTAGATTTTTATTTATTCAGTGTTTTTTAAATTACTCAAATCACGAGATAGAATTATTTTTAGTAAAATTTAATATATTATAAACAATGAAGTAAAATATTATAACATAAGTAGATCTTAAAAAAAAAGATAAAAACTAATTAAACTATAAACAAATATAAATTCAGACTTGTTAAAAATTCAAACAACAAATATAAATTATTTTGAAATATATTTATTTATGTTAAGAATAATTTTCATTCTCGATTACATCAAATAAATATATAAACGACTTTCTTAAATAGTGACCATAATGATAAGGTTTACATATAACAACTCGATGAGTTGTTACTAATTGACTAGAAAATAAAGTTTATAAACTTGTTTATTATATGGTTTAAAATAAGCATCTAAATAATATTATGAAAACTTTTAAAAAATTATATTATCAAATAAATTTAAAATTAATAAATATATTTATGCTCAAAGCACATATTAAGTTGTATTATTGAATTTTTCTATGCGAACCACATGTTAATTTTAGGCAGCAAGTAATTATCATCGGTCTCTATTTAAGCTGACCACTCATTTCATCATGTACATAACAATTTCCTTCACAAACTGCGACAGCTATAATTATAGTTTTATATTGGACTATAATGATACATGTTGGATTTGACAGGCACAAGCAATTGGAAAAATAGCAAGTGATTTCATTCAAGAAGAGCTAAAAATGGGCTCCGCATATGAATACATGTTTCTTCTCCAGAACGAGTATGCTAAGCTTCTGAAATTTAAGCCACAAGTGCCCGACGGAGCTGCTGGGATGTGCTCAGAAATTCTGGCCTGTTCCGCTGAGCATGGGTTGGAGAGGAAATTCATGATAGAATCATTTGTAAAGAAGAGTCCTCCTCCGACTACATGTCCAGCCACCATGCCACCTCCTTTCAAACCTGGTGTTGATTTTGTTCATCATTACAAGAAACCAGAGGTATAAATGGACAATAAACAAAACTCACTGAAGGCCTCTTGAATACTGGATGGGGTGATCTTGGGTCTACTGAACCTATAAGGTTGGCAAACATGGGCTGTAGGTCTATAAATCAAGATGAATTCACACCACTTGCTCTTTAGGCTTTTTTTGCTCTTGGACCCTCTTTAAGATTGTCACCAAGAGCATTAAATTAGCCAACAGCTGTAGGATTTGGGACCAGTAAAGGCAACGTCGGTGGCTGATCAATTCACTGTCAACGAATTCATGAGCTTTGTTACTGCATACGCTGACATATAGCTCTCGGGTGAAGATAGCGACTGCTTTGTGCTTTATAGGTATATATAATTGAAGCCAATTTATTGACAAGGAACTGAAAATCTCCTGCGAAGACAAGCTAAATATTGTTGTTCTAATATGAACTTCACATGCAGGAGATCATAGCAGTCACAGAAAAGGCTGAAATATGTTGAAACGCACCCATTCCACGGACCACACTGGTATGAACACTGATGAGTAATGAGGTTATTTGATCCAAAAAGTAGGGGAACTCATAACCTGTCTGCATTACAGTTCATGGCTATGATTTTGTTGGTGATTTAGCAGCAAAAGCCTGGCCCAGCTAACACACTCCATGCAGATTGGCCTGCCCATACCAAAGCTTGCCACAAATTGGTGTATTTTCGTAACAGTACAAGCATTGATTTCCTCCTACTATTACATTAGAATCTTTTATATATATAAAATAAGCTGCCATACAATGGACGAAAGCACATAGAATCCGGCAGCTCTCCTCTCCAAGAGAACAGGGTGACTTCAAATTACAAGGTCCAGTAGTGAAAAGGGGGTCTTGTTCCTTATTTTCTGTAGTTGATCCTAAAATGCCAAAAATATTGGAGGTTTGTCCTTTTTTCTGCTGCAGAGTGCATAGCTCCTGAAATTGGCAAATATAATTAGGTCATGCCTCCTGAGTTATTGACTTCGCGTATTATTAGAAACGAGAGTACTAATTTAACGAGACTCTAGTTCCGCTAGTTCCACTGCTCCTTCTTGAGACAGGTCGCAGATTCTTTTTTTTTTCAAAGAAAAATCAACACGCTACCAAGTACCAAAACATCATTATTGCTTTGACAAATACTAAAAAAAATATAGCAATGTTTAGTTTTCAAAACATTTTTTATTAAAAAATATTTTAAAATGATATTTTTTTATTTTTAAAATATTATTTTTAATATTAGTATATTAAAACAGTTAAAAATAACCCTGTAACAGGGGTGATTTTTTTTTTCTTGGGATTGATGGGGGTGATGTTGATATCAAACGACTTGGTGGTGAAGTTTTCAGGAGCCAGTATTAGGTTTAAATTTCTTTAAGGGAAAGTTTGGTATGGGTAGCACAAGAAGCAGCAAACCCATCAAGGGAAATCATTGGCTTTTACAGCAGTGGCGGCCATGGAGATTAATATTATTAGATTGTTTCTTCTTCAAAATTCGATTGTAGTGACATATTATAGATATAGACCATACCAAACTTTGAAAAATCTTGTTTTTCAATCTACTTCGATTATCACGAGTGGGACAGCTTACCTAATCCCACTATAAAGCAAGCTATAAACATGCTTAATAAAAATTAAATGCAAGAATGCCCACGCACTCTATAGCGCGTAGGTACAACTTCACTGATATGACATGTCAGGTTCCATGCAGAACTGCTCTACAACAATGTCGTGAATTTTAATATTCGATTCTAGGTTCATTTATTCCGAGCGGAAATTAAAATGCGGCGTAGGTTTTTTTAAAAAAAGTATTTTTATTTAAAAATATATTAAAATAATATTTTTTTAACCTAACGTATCAAAATAATTTCAAAACATATAAAAAATATTAATTTTAAACAAATAAAAAATTTAAATTCTTAAAAAACATTATTTAACCGCATTGCTAAATACTATTTATATGTGCTTGTACGTGTGATGTCGAAGCAAGGGGGGGGAATAGTTGGAGGTGGGAAGAAACTAATGTAATGCGAAAACACAATGGGACCAACCCTAATATAAAAGAAGAGATCTCTCATCTTCTTTCTTTCCTTCTTTTTTTTTTTTTTTTTCTTTTAATACAAGTAGTTGCTTTAGTGAAAAAGACATGAGGGGGTCCTTATCAAGGAAAAGCACATGGGCAGTGTTCATGACTTCTTCTTCATAGCAAGGGATCCCCCCTCAGTCTCAGCATTGACTCCATGGATGCAGCCTTTTCAAGAAACGAGCACCAAGCCATCTCGACTGGGTACAACCCACCCACGCATGACCCGTAAGAAGTCTGAAGTCGTGGGCATGGGGAGTTGGGCCATGTAGACGAGATTTCCATGTGTCAAAACCTCATTGGCGGGTACAGACCCCGAAGGGTCCCACTGAGCATTCATTCCTGACACCTGCTCAAGTTCAAATGGGGCTGAGCTCATCTGATCATAGTCTTAATTGAAAACCATAAGGCTCCTTTTGCCTTGCCTCCTCATCCCTTTAAAAATTCTCGAGATTTTATTATTATGTTTCTTGTTTGGAAGCACCGTCAGTGAGGACCTTTGGAGAGTGTTTGCCAGAATGGTTCCGAATATGTTTTAAAGAATTTTTTTTGTTTGAAGAAGTATTAAGATATATTTTTTAATTTATTTTTAATATTAGCATGTTAATACATTAAAAAACACTAAAAAATTTAATCTAAAACTAAAAAAAAAAATTTAATAAAAAAACAGATTAAAACTTATTCTGAATCTATTGCTTCATGTTTAAACAATGTCCATGCCTTCTGTGACCGGTCAAATACACGCAGGGAAAAGAAAAAAAAGAGAGGAAGGGAAAGACTCATGCTCGTGCCAAAACAGAAAGGTCAGCCAGAAAATATTTGTATATTAAATTAAAATGTGTTATTTAATAACATGCCCTTTCAATATATGGTGTGCACTTTGCTAATTGTTGTTTTCGTTCACAACCATGAAGGCAGTTCAGTTCAGTTCAGTCCAGTCCATATAGAGTAATATAGTTTTAGGAAGACTTGTCCGCATATATGTGAACTCTTGCGGGTGTCGTCGGTCCTTCCTTGCTTGATGCCATATCAGAAAAAGGAAGTGGTGATTGTTACCCATCTAATTTTAAAGGTTGAATATATATATATATATTTGATGGATCAATTTATTTTCAACTTTTTTTTTTCAATTAAATAGCGGTTTTTTTCATGCATTGCAGCTTTGTCCTTTTTTTAGCAGACATGATTTTTGTTTCAAATTTTTATTAGGATTTTCAATTTAATTAATACATGTTAAGATAATGTTTGGTATTAATTGGGTGTTATATACAATTACACAACATTAACAAAACTATAAGAGCTTAGTTTTGCACTATGAACGCACAGTGTTTTTACTATGGATTTTAATAGTGTGGTTATGATTATGAACTTGAGTCTTTTGATGGCTGGATGGTTTAAGGAGAGTGTTTTGAGTTTTTAATGGGCACGTATTTTTCACCCTTTTTTTTTTCTATCTCTTTCTTTCTTTTACATAGGAGAGAAAATGAATACAAAACAGATGGTAGATGGAGAAGAAAAGAGTACGGGGAGAGAGTGAGGATGTTCAAAACAAAACTAACGGATATATCAATTGAAAGAAAAAATTGATTGGTCATTTCTAAGAAAGAGAAAAAAAAAATTGGAGATTAGAAAATGGAGATTCAAATCTATCAATTTTAACATTTCAATTTCACTACTGCTTTGATTATAACTAGATCTATAGAAAGAATTTCCATGCAATTCTAGTTTCATTGAAAAATAAGCATTTATATATTTCCATTGATATATTGTAATCTTTTTAATTCATTAATACAAGAGAGAACTATGCATTTTAAGTTGGGTTTTGATTCTACTGGCAAATTAAAAAAATAATATTAGTTTTTTGCAATTATTTTATTTATTATTAGACCTTTTAGAGATATTAGGGTTTTTATTTAAATTTGGGTGCATTGATTTAATATTATTTATTAGATTTATTCATATTCGTTAGAGGTATCATATTAGACTTATGATTCTTTCTAATGTAAATACTCTTTTATATAAAGTTTTTGTTAAAAAAAATTATTTTTAATAAAAAATTGATATTCTTGCTATCTTTTATGTGATTGAGTGATTCTCATATTAAGTTCTTGATTGAATTTACAAATTCTTTGAAGGATTGATCAACTTCGCTGTGATTTTATACTACTTGCTTACCTTTTTTTATAGGCATAGAGTGGAAGTGATCATTGTATATAACTTTGGTTCTTCAAAACAGGTTCTTATTGGGTCAAGTTGCAAACCATTCAAATCTAATTTTAATGTATCTTGAGAGGTGTCCAGATCAAAAGGAGTTCATGCAAAACCCACATTTTATGAAGAGCGATATAAATATAAGAAACCTTAATTAAAAAAAAATCACCATGACAATGAGCATGGCATTGAGTATTTTTATTCTTAAAAAAAAATGAGATAAGAAGATTTATTGTCAAATATTACCTCTAATAATTTGTAATGGGAAAAATGTAACCTAAACAAAAAGGAAAAGAAATTGTCACATCCTATAATGTATTTATGAGTTAATTTCATGTGATTGAGGTATATAAATATCTCGGGTTACCATATAATTGAAAAAAAATATTCAATAATTAAAAATTATAGATTCAAGTCTTTTGATAGGCATATATAAATATAGGAAATTATAATGGTTATGGACTGCCTTGTAATTTAGCAAGCCCAACGGTGGATATGAGCTGAGATAACATTTCGCATATATTAACAGTTTCATGAGAAGATATGAGGTTAATATTGTCATCATATCATATTGGAGTAGCTTAAGGGGGTGATACTAACCTGTTTGACAACTTGGCATGCCGTGTTTTTGAAAAAAATATTTGTTTTTAATTAATTTTTTTTATATTTTTAATTATTTTGATGAACTAATATTAAAAATAAAATTTTAAAAATAAAAAATATTACTTAAATATATTTTTAAATAAAAAACATTTTAAAAATATTCACCGCAACAAATACCGAATAGTCTTTTTATAAAATGAACTGAGAATGCGGCACATGATTACTGGCGCGAACACTGGATATGGGACCTCCTGCTTCTAATTTTGGATTTTTTAACACTTAAAAAGAGCCCACTTTGGCCTAATTGAGTTTGTGTTCTTCACATTTCTCTTTTTTCCCATAACCTAAAGTAAGAGAGCAACTTTTTTTTTTTCAAAATTCATAACATTTTTTTATGATATTGCCAAAAAAAAACTATGAAGTCAAATCATGAAGATCAAGGGCCAATAATTTAATATTAAAAAATAAAATTTTAAAAAACCAATTAAAAAAAACTTGAAAAAATACCAAAATTAAATCGGGATAATATTCAAAACTTGTAACCTGAATCATGAGACCATAAATATTACATAAAAGAAAAAACATGAAAAATTCATGAAGCAAGATTCACAGTAATCCAAAAATAAATAATAATAAAAAGAATAAGAATCAAATTTAATATAAAACTAAATGAAATATAAGGGACAAAATTAAAAAATAAAATAAATAAAAAATAATAATAATTAAAATAACGAGAACCAAATTAGATACTCAAATTAAATAAAAACAAAATTAAAGAAAATAAACTTAAAAAACCACTAAAATAATAGCACTAGAAAGAATAAAGACCAAAATTAATACAAATACAAACTAACAAAGCACATTTAAATTTTGGAAGGGCAAATGTGAGATCTGAGACAAGAAAAGAGAAAAGTGAGAGGAGAAAAAAAGGTTTATCGAAGTTAAACCATTGTGTTGTTGTCGGCACATGTCTAACCACCAAAAAAAGGATGTCCAAACACTTCCAACATCGTTGTGAAAGGTGGCGTTTGGCCGATGAGAGATGCTGCACACACTCTTCGAAGAGCACAAGAGTCTTTCATTTGCTGATGCATGCATTGCACACGTCAACCACTTTTGTTTTTTGAATGATATTTTATATTTATTAAAATACAAAATTGCTCCCTAGTCAACTTGATTACAACTAAAAAATCATAATGAAAATCCAAAAATGTCCTTAGATGCTAGTTTATTTATTTTTTACTTTTAAAGATAATTTAATCATTTTATTATGTTTTTAAAAAATGAAAATCTAAAAAAGCTCCTAGCTTTCTGGTAAATAAATTATGTTTTTAAGTATAATGTAATTATTTTACGGTATTTTAAAAAATATAAAAAAATCAAGTTAATCGTCGTAAATATAATAATAACAAAGAATTCTAAAAAAAAACCATATTACCCTAAAAGCCAATCCAATAGTTTGTTTAATAAGGAAAAAATCACTATTAAACTATTACAGTCCACACTATTTTGTGTGTGCCTCTACAGTGAAATTTCATTGAGCTCCATTAGTTTTTTTTGTTAATAATAATGTTGCATACACGAAAACGTTGATAAAATGAAATATGTAAAGTATTTTTCATGAAAGAAGGTTTAATATTTAATTCCTAAATCATTCAATATTTTCAAATGAATGTTGTTCCTCGCAGCTGTGAATAAGATTCATACATAATTATTATGGTAGGTCGGTCTTTCTTTTCTGCATGGAGGATAATGTTTTTAACCTTTTAGTAGACTACGTACTGCTTTTCTAATAATATCTCCTTTTTTTTCATCGTGTTGATTGGTTTGACTATCATGTTATGTCTTTATCATTATTTCTTTAAATTGTGACGGTGGGTTTTTATAGCCATGTTTCACTCTTGAGCATGGTTTTTAAACTCGGTTTGACGTGTTTAAAACTTGAGTTTTAAACTTTAATTAGATAATCAAGTCAGTTAGGTTAATTTTTATTTTTTTAAAAATTAAAAACAATATTGTTTTAATAAAAAAATAAAAATTAATGGGTTGTAATCAGGTTTTTAACCGGGATTTGCCGAATCGATCGGGTCATACCAGGTCATGACTTTTTCTATTTTTTTATCAATCCGACCCAGTTCCAGCCTCGGATTAACCAACTGAACCGGATCAAGTTTCAAAACTATCATTTTAAGATTTCATTTAAGATATTTTTTTATTATATAAATTATTTTTAAATCTAGAGTCTTTAAAAACCAATTTTCTCTCGGAAAAGAAAAAAAAGTTAGGAGGCAAATGAATAAGCGATGATTTTTTAAATAACTTTAATTAAGTAGCTTTCTTTACAGCCTAGTAAGAGCATCTCCCACTATTTAGATAGGTCAAATTAATAATGTTATTTTTTAAATAATATAAATATTTTTTTATTTATATCAATAGAAAAAAATCGTTTAGAAAAATCAATTATATTTTAATATATTTGATATTAATAAAATTATATATTAATTATAATTAATTAATATAGCTCCAATTAATTTTTTTTGTATAAAAATGTATAAAATAAATTTTTATAATTTTTAACTAATATATAAAAATAACTTTTAAAAAAATAATATTATGACTTTCCAATATATCTGTTTTTTTAAACTGAAAAACACAAAAGATAAAAGGCCATTTGGCTATTCCCCTTAAGATATGCCCTGAAGTAGTTACAGTGTTAAGTACTAACAAAGCTTCTCTTGGAATCAAAGTTTCTCTCTCCCATCTTTGCTTTACAGTTGAAGTGATTTTGCTTTCCTAGGTTGTTGCCAAATCTTGAATTTATGCTTAAACTTAGTAAGTACTAGAGTTTTAGAGCAGGGATAGTTTTCTTGTTTTCAAGATAAACGAAGCTTTCACTTCATCACTACCACATTGCAATCAAAGACTTGAACTCTCTTGTGGTTTCTTTATAAAAACCCACTTCGCCAATCAACCTGGTTCCTTTTCCCTTCTATTGCTCTCCCTTTGGTTATTGGGTTCATGAGTTCTTTTGGGTCTTTTTAGTTTTCTTGAAACAAAGAGAGAGGAGTAGAGATTTCTTGCAGGGTAAAAATGAGATCCTATGCTTCGCTTCAGCTTCTTTCTGTTTTTTCTCTTCTTCTTTTTGTGACTTGTGACCCCTTTGCCAGAGATGAAGGTATGCATTATCACTCAAGTTCTCAGATCTTGATTCTTTTTTTTTATATAAATGCTTTGTTTTGCCGATAAAAAGTTGGAAAAGACAATGAACTTGAACTCTCATGATCTGGAATTGAGCTCACTAGTGTCACTAGGCTGAATCGAGCTGTGTTAGTTATGGTGTAATCAACGTGAAAACTTCAAGATTCGAACTTGGGTTCTTCCTGCATTTACTTTGTGACCTAATACCGTTAGTGGCATTGGAAGTCATGTGATCTGAAAGTAATGCACGGTACTGAAATTTACTGACCTGAGAAAGTGCTGGACTTTGGTAATTATAGAGCCTAGTACTCTTCACTAAATGGAATTTATGAACTTCTGAACAGTTTGGGCACTTACAACATTCAAGGAAGCTATATATGAAGACCCACATATGGTTTTGTCCAGTTGGAATGCCTTAGATGCAGATCCTTGTGGTTGGTCTGGCATTTCCTGCTCTTTTGCTGGAGACCATGTTGTAAAGATGTAAGATATGACCCGTCAATTTTTTCTTTGTCAAACTTCAGGATTAGATACGTTATAGTCTTTCTAAAGTTAGATCCTGATGCATAGTATATATGTAGGTGCATTTTATCAGTGAATCAAGTTTGACCATTTATCTGTTGGAATTCTGTTTTTGCAGAAACATAACTGGGTACTCTTTAAGGGGATTTCTTGCCCCGGAATTGGGTCAGATCAAATTTTTGCAACAACTGTATGTTTCTTTGCTCTTCCTCTTCCTTTTCTTTTCGCTATACTGATACGTATGCTTTGTATTTAAAGCTTTTTTTCTTTTTCGGTGTTTTTGATGTTTTGTAGAATCTTGCACGGTAATAATCTGATTGGGATTATACCAAAAGAACTGGGAATGTTGAAATACCTCCAGGTCTTGGATTTGGGAGCAAATCAATTAACGGGCCCTATTCCTCCAGAGATTGCAAATCTAATCAGTGTCATTAAAATGTAAAAGAATTTCTTATTGTGGTTAGCAATTGGACTTATATGGTTGGCGTTATTTGAGTTTTTTCTTACTTTCTCATTTTATGTTGTGGTAGAAACCTTCAGTCCAATGGATTAACAGGAAGCTTGCCTCCTGAACTCGGCAATTTGAAGTCCCTTCAAGAACTACGGCTTGATAGGAATAGACTTCAAGGATCTGTTCCTGCTAGTAGCAGCTCAGATTTCACTTCTAGTGCGTTTGGAATGTAAGTATAATTCTAAAAGCACATAACTCTTTGTTTATGATGCAAATTAGAGGGAAGAAAGAAATTCTATTAAGCAACAATACCATTCTTATTTAAATATGTTGTACAAGAATGTGATTGTATGAGTGAAAAACAGTTTCGCCAGAAATCTGAAGCTTTAGAATGAGAAATAAGATCATTTTTAATCAGTTGAACCTTGTGTTTTTTATTCTTTAAATTTGTTACTTATAATTCACTCCTGCTTCAGGTATGCCTCAAACACAAACTTAACTGGCCTGTGTCAAGCATCTGAATTAAAAGTGGCTGATTTCTCCTACAACTTCTTTACTGGGAGCATTCCTAAGTGCTTGGGGTATCTTCCGAGGTACATAAGCTTACTCTAACCTTTTTCCTTCTAGGATGTGAATGCTACATAAGCTTACTATGTTAAAACGTATGTCATTCAGCACAAGCTTCCAAGGGAACTGCCTTCAGAACAAAGATCCGAGACAGCGTTCCTCTTCTCTTTGTGGTACGTATGAAATGGTTTTCTTTCAGCCTTCAGGCTCCCATTGCTGTATTTATGAACTATACTACTGTGTGTCAATATGTCTATTGCACAGTATGAGCATGAGGTTGTCTGTTTCTATGTGAATTGGTAGTGATATATCATCATAAATGCCTTGTCATGCTAAAAGCTTGATTTTTGTTCCTCAACATAAGAATTGGATAGAGATTTCTTTCTCTTTTAGTCTGTGCTCCAAAACGAGTGTGGTGTGTGACATTCAAATCTTTAGGTTTTTTAAAAAGTGTTGCCCTACTCTCAAAGGCCCCAACTTTCACATGATTCTATTTTTTGTTTGTTTTTTGGAATTGAGGGGAGATGTTGATGACCTAACCCAAATGCATGGGCTCTTATACTCTCCTAGTCTCCTTTGTCCTTAGTACTTCTGGCATTGCTTACATAAAGCTCAAATTGGGATGGAGAGGGTGTTGCTTTTGTCTGTGTAATAACCTATTGTCCAACTGAACCTTGTAATAACAGGTGTGTCTGATGGCCAGTAATAAATTACGGTGATTATACTGACTGATTAATTCCTTTTATAGATCATGCTCCTCCTGCCAGAACCCCTCAAACAACAAACCCCAAGCAACAGCCTGCTGAAGATTTATCCAACCAGCATCGTAGGGCATCAAAACCTGCCTGGCTTTTGGCTCTGGAAATAGTGACAGGAACCATGGTGGGCTGTCTCTTTCTTATCGCCTTTATAACTGCTCTTCAGAGATGCAAGGACAAATCTTCTCTCATAATCCCTTGGAAGAAATCATCGAGTCAGAAGGACCATGTGACAGTATACATAGGTATGCTTCCATATTACCAAACCATTACCTATGCTTCAGTGTTATTTAACAGTGTTTTTAAAAGTAATTTGTGTTGTCTTATTGTGTGTATATTTCACACAGATTCTGAGATGTTAAAAGATGTAGTGAGATTCAGTAGGATGGAGCTTGAAGTAGCCTGTGAAGACTTCAGTAACATTATTGGCTCTTCTCCAGACAGTTTGGTTTACAAGGGCACCGTGAAAAGTGGCCCTGAGATTGCTGTCATATCCCTCTGCATCAAAGAAGAACACTGGACAGGCTATCTTGAACTCTATTTTCAGAGAGAGGTGAAGACTTGTTCCTTGTCACTGCAATTTTTTTGTATAAAGCTTTTATAAAGAAAAGACACTGAACAACTACAGATGTAAAAGCTGGGAATTTTGGGATAGCCTTTTTTGAGATGCTTTTTTATTAATTTTTTATCCAATTCAGGTGGCAGATTTGGCAAGATTAAATAATGAGAATGCAGGAAAGTTGCTGGGCTATTGTAGTGAGAGCACTCCATTTACGAGGATGTTAGTTTTTGAATATGCATCAAATGGAACCCTGTATGAGCACCTTCACTGTAAGTCGAGTTTCTTGCTTGGGACAATCAACATTCGTAAAATGTGATATACTTGCTTAAAGTTGATCAAACAACCTGCACGGATGCAGATGGAGAAGCATGCCAGTTAACTTGGACACGGCGCATGAAAATCATTATAGGCATTGCTCGTGGACTGAAGTACTTTCATGCTGAACTTGATCCACCTTTTACTATATCAGAGTTAAATTCCAGTTCTGTGTATCTCACAGAGGACTTTTCCCCTAAGGTACTCAGTGATGCCTCGCTCTATTTTTATAAACAAGGTTAAACTCAACCCATTCTACACAAGGATGAAAAATTGTGTTCATAAGTCTGTTGGCACTTCCCTTTTGATATCATAGAAAAAATGGGAATTGTTTGCGAGGTTGAATTCCCCTCAGATAAGTTAAATTTTTTTAGCTATGGTCACTGTTTGCTTCTGTAACCCAAATGAATCATATCAAACATTCTATCATTATACTCTTATCCGAGAACTGGAAAACTTGAATGAGCTTTGGTAGCTTGGAAATCAATGACCTTGGCCACACTTCATTTCTAGGGTACATTCATTGGTTTAAGCATGTAAAATCTTTCAATTTGTCTGAAACTGTCTTCTGTAACCAGAAATCTAGTACATGTCATTCCTTACCCCTATAAAATTGTGTTCCTCTGAAATTTCTATTTGGTTGTCCCTCAGTTGGTTGATTTTGAAAGTTGGAAGAGTATTCTTGCAAGATCAGAGAAGAACTCAGGTTCCATAGGCGGCCAAGGTGCTATTTGTGTGCTTCCAAATTCTCTGGAGGGACGCCATCTCGATGTCCAAGGGAACATTTATGCTTTTGGTGTTCTATTATTGGAAATAATCAGCGGAAGACCTCCACACTGCAAGGACAAGGGGCGCTTGGTAGATTGGGTAAGAAATCTTTTGTTGTTAAACATTCACAGATTTCCATTATAGGTAACCTCAAAGAAACAGGTATCTGGAAAAATTATTGCCCATATAACTTAAGTGGCGAAAGGTTTAAAAACTTCTCTATTCTATAGGCTAAGGACTTCCTCGAACTACCGGAAGCAATGGCGTATGTGGTGGATCCCGAGTTGAAGCATTTCAGATTCGAGGACCTCAATGTTATATGTGAAGTGGTAAACCTTTGCATCCATCCAGACCCCGCTAAGCAGCCTTCCATGCAGGATTTAAGTACCATTCTAGAGAGCAGAATTGATACAACTATACCTGCAGACTTCAAGGCATCTTCTTTGGCATGGGCAGAGCTTGCGCTGTCATCATAATTGATTTGAAGCCTGACGCTAACACACTGTAAATCAGATTGATACAATTGTAATGGTCCTTTCTTTTCTTTTACTCTTTTTTTTTTTTCTTTCACACTTTCAGTTATCTGAAGTCCTTGTAAATGTGTTAAATTGTGTGCGTGCTAAAAGAAACAAATAGCTTCTTTATGACAGTAGCGTTATTGTATACCATTGGATGAGTAAAGTTACGACAATAGTAAACCTTTTACTTTAAACGGAGTCGGCAATTTCTGTTCTCTAGTTATGATTTTTTTCTCTTTTCATAAAACAGGTCAAATTAATGGAAGCTTGCTGTTTCAATACGCTAATTCTAGCAATCACATTCCGTACGATTGAGGAATGAAATGTCAAATGCTGCTATTAAACAATCATCAAGTTATTTATGAAATCAATAAGTAATTCAGTTTTTATTAAAAAAGTGTGAAACATGCATTTAGCATGGAGGTTTTTTTTTGTAAATCCAAGCAAGTTTGCTATAGAGTCACTCTAGTAAAGTCTATTAGCTTATCAATCATATTAATACAAAATCATGCATTATGCAATTTGGAGGATTTATTTCAGCCTCCTGGTTATTGAGCTTTTCCCCCTCGACACACCTATTCATGAGCTATTCGATGGATGACACCTCTTTTAGGGGTGTTGATGGTCAAATGGGCAAGATAACAGTACCACCCAACCCTAACCCAGAACAAATGATATGGTCTCCAATCTCCTTCTCTTCCAGGTTATGAATGGTGAGATTGACAAACACCCCATTCCCAAGTTTTCAGCTAAATAGCCAATGTTTAGGAGGGAGCCTTAAAATAATTTATCTGGGATAACATGTCAAACAAACTGCCCATAGTCATTTTCAGAGTGGCTCCTTTCCTATCATATCTAAAATCATTAGAAATCATGTTTACACCTTCTTCCCTTGTAAAAATTTTGCTTGGTAAGGAGTTTGCATTCACACTTTGAATCAAATGTAAATTTTGTTTGGTAAGGACATTTTGACTCCTTTCAAATGTTATCGGAATTTATTGATGGGGTTAAAGATCTTGTCTTTTAAAGCATCATAATTATCAATATTATGTCCAATAACATCATCATTGTTGTATTTACATTTATTAAGAATAAGTTTTGATATTCAATTAATATTTAATTTAGTAAAATAAAACTCAATTTTATCGATTTAAACTAATTAAAACTTTAAAGATTTAATTTCAAACTAAAACAAATATTCAATCTATTTTTAAAAAGATAACATTTTTATTCAAAAACTTTCCGACTTAATCTTTGTTAGATTCAACATATTTATTATCATTTATTAACTCATATAATTCTCGAATTATTTTATTAAATATATTTATAAACTTTTTAGTTTGTAGTACTTTTTATTAACGTTAACAGCTAGTTTAATTAATGACATTTTAAGAATATAAATACACAAAAAATCAAATAGCTATCTTACTCAAATTTGCCCTTTGAAGCATAAAAGATTAAACCAGGGAGGAATATCTTCACCCAACTGCTCGTCCTCATTAAAGCCATTAAAAAGAAACGTTTACCATATTCTCATAATTGAGAAAATAAGATGCTACGGTCATATATACTGGTCTTAGTTTGAACGATGTTGAGCCCTTGAGTATTTGTCCTTTTATTTAGCTACTTCCTACATTATCTGTTCTCACCCTCGATCCATCCTTCTTCTCCAACTCCACTAAACGTTTTACCGGTATAGTGTTATGTCTCTTAGAGTTCCGGTTTTTCTCTTATCTTTATTTTGGAGATGGAATCAAAATGCACTTGAATTAGCTTAGCCTCCAACTCCTGGGGGGGGGCAGAAAGATGTGATTTTCTAGAAAAAAACTTGGCTGAAAAGGGAGGAAGCAACGATTATAGGTGTGCCATTTATGCAGAATCTTTCTTGGGAGAGCAGATTGTTTGCCTTCTCTCTTGCGGACACTACCTCTACCTTCAAGGCATTGAGGGTTGGATAAAAAACCATTCTCCGTGTCTTTTTTTGCCGGGAAGTTTATGAAGGAGGAAGAGGAGCTGAAGTTGAAGCTGTTTGATTTCAACTCTGCATTTTTCCAAGGCATTTTTAATATTTATAGCAGTAGTGACGGGTTATGCTATTTAGAGTTGTTATTTAACCTTTAGAAGTTCTTAGCATGTGATTAACTGTGGTTAGATAATTAATTATATAATTACGCTTGTCGATTTTTTTTTTATTTCTCCATTTTCGAAGCTGCTTCATATCTGGTATCACACTTGTGATTGCCGCAAACTTGTAGTAAAAACAATAGTGATCACCAAGGAAAAAAAATATTAATGAAAAACGTAAAAAATCACCTAATAAAAATGGCTCGTATACACTCGGATCTTTGTAGTTTCGTCTAACCATGTACAGATTAATTATTGATTCTGATAGAAACTACATCTAGATTTTCCTTGCAGTACAACCACTCAACTGAACACAGTATAACAGGAAAGAAATTATCAGGTCTTCCTGGCAGTGGCATTCTTAAGATTTCGTAGCGTCATCGTCAGCTGTTGTCTTTCACCTTCTACCTGTGCAAACTTGAGACTCATTTCCGAATATCTTTCTTGCATCTCCTTCAGTTCATTTTCCATTGATTTGTTTCTCTCCTTCAATGACTCTAGTTCACCCAACTCCTCATTGGCATTGTGGTCCGTGTTGTTGACAGAGCAGGTTTTTGGTTCCAACTCCGATGCACTGGAATGATCGCTGGAAGGAAACAGCAAAAGATTTCAATCACAGGAACAAGCTAGGAGCAAAGTAGAATACAAACCAACTCAAATAGAACTATTGTTTCTTCAAAATCATACCTCTTGATTGACAGTTTTAAATTCCCATTTTCTTTGGACATCCCTGATGTACTACTGCTTGGATTTTCATCCCTGCTTAAATCTTCAGCTATATCACCATTTGGAGTAATCCCAATGTTGTCTTCAGATGACTGCATTGCAGGCTCAACAGTTTATATTTAAGAAACAGTGTTATTTTCCACACTTAACGAATTTGAAAGAAGATATAACAGTTCAATCGAGATAGACAACTGGTTAAAAGGTTGCTCATAGATCAAAAAATGAACCTCATCTATTTCTTCCATGGCTCGAAACTCATCTATGTCCAGATATTTGAGCAACACAAACACATCGTTTCTAATGTACATGATATATAATGATTATCATTGCTAACCTTTCGGAGTTGGTTGCTGCAGAAACATGCGCAGTTCTGGTTGAGTTCTTCCACCCTGCCCTCCAACTCTGCAATTTTGTTTTGAAGATCCCTTTCCTTCTCTGAAAACGAATTTGCAGAGGCTTCTAGAGAAGTTTCCTTTAACTTTATTTGTACCTGCCACAAAAAAACACAAGAAAGGGAGTATTGTCAAGTCAACTGCAATTGTGCCAAATCAAGAACAAAATTTCATAAATCAGAGTGCACTCAGAATAGGTAAACCAAAGAATATGATGGGAAGATCATAAAGGGGTTTGTCCATCTTGACTCTAGTGACCGTCGTTATCGCCAACACCAGCTATTTTGCCATTGCATATTCTAGTTGAAATTTTTAATTAAAAAAACTTGGAAATAAACATTTACCTCAAGCAATTTTATTCTGTCCCTCAGATTTGCCATCTCTTTAGAGCCATAAGGAACTGGAGCAAACTTATTGTTTGTCATGGTACTTTTTGTTCCTTCAGAAACTGCTATGCATTTGTTGCTGTCCTTGAGTTTCTTCTCCATGCTGGTCAAAGCATCTTCCTTCTTCTTCAGCTCACTCTTTAATTGGAGTAACTGCCTTCTAAGTTTTTCTTTTGCCAACTCATCCTCAAACAGAGAATGTTTCAAGTCATCACATTGAGCTTTAAGCATTCTGACGTCTGATTGCAAGAGACTCATTGCAGACTCCTTCTCATCCTTGAGACACCTCATTCTATTTAACTCCTCCTGCGACTTATCTGCTTCCTTCTTCAACAAAGAAATTGTACTCACCAGTTCATTCCGTTTCATATTTCCTTTTTGTACCAGCGCGGCAGTGTGCTTAATTGATGTCTTCATTTGTTCCACCTCTAAACTCATATTTTCATTCTGTTCTGCTTGCTCAGAAAGGTGATTGTTTTCTATTGAGAGCATTTCAAGCTCAGCTTTTAGGCCTTGGTTTTCATGGGAGAAGGCTCCTACACATTCTTCATCATGCTTCTCTTGCTGTTCAAGCTGTCTGAATTTATCCTCAATTTCCATCAACATCTGTTCTATCTGATGCATTTTCAAATTCAGTTGGTTGGAAAGAACATGCAATTTTGACTCATAACCATCCTTAACTGATTGGAGCTCCTCGTTAGCTTTCTGAAGCATTTCTTCCAGTTTTCCTTTCTGCATATGTAGTTCACTAGCTTCTGCAAGCGCTTTCATAGCTACCTTCTCATTTGCATCAAAAGTTGAGGCCATATGAATGGACAACCTCCTAAATTCTTCTTGTAGTTTCTCAGCTGTATTAGCGTTTTTCAATTTTGTCTTTCGCAAGGCTTCCTCTGCTTGAATGGCTCTCTGCTCCTGCTCAACTCTTGCACTTGTTAAAACTTCCAGATCAGCATCAAACTCTTGGGCCTGCTGTTCCAATTCTTTCTCCAAGCTCTTTATATGGGTTTGTAGTTCCTTTATGGTGGTCAAAGAATCAGAGTTTTCCTTTGACTGCTTCTTTAGTTCATTTTCTAAGCTCTCAACCTGAGCTTCTAGTTCATTTGTGTTGGGAAACGAAGGGGAGCATTCATACTGTATCTTCAGCTGTTCTTGCAGCTGACTTTGTTCTAATTTATATGATATGCCATGGTTCTCCTGCTTCAATATCTCATAGTCGAGTTCCAGCTGCTCCATTTGCATCTCCAGCTCATCTCTCTCCCCCCTATAGATCTCTATTTCACTGCAGAGGTCCATAATCTTTTGCTCCAGAGAACACGTTTCTTTAGCATCCTTATGCTCCTTAACAAGTTCTTCCAGTGCCTTTTGCTCTTCATCATCACCAGTATTACTTCTTGAGATTGCATTCTTATAGGATCTTGCTTTGCTGGAAAGGTCAGATGTTTCCCTACTTTTCTGCTCTAACATTTCATTGAGGTCTTTCACAGCAAGTATCAACTCAGCATTTGATTCCAGCGTTTTCTGAAGTTGTAACCGGAGGTTGGAATTCAGGTCCTTCTCATAATTCAGCTCTTGTCGAACTTCTTCAAGAAATGGATCCCCACATTTGAAAGGTAACTTGTTTTTGCTTTTTGCCTCCTCCATGCATTTCTGAAATGCCTTGAGTTTCTCGCACTCTGACTTGAGCATATCTCTCTCCCCTTTTAATCCCAAGATTTCTCTGGAGAGGTCCCGCCCCCTTTTGCTCTCTTTTACAATTTGTTTCCGCAGGGTTTGTATTTCCAACTCTGACACATCTTGCTGTCTTGACAACATAACGAGTTCAGACTTGAGTTTTTCCATCTCAATATCTGAAGCCTGATGAGATCTCTCTCTTGTGAAGGAGCCTTGAAAACTATTTGTCGAGTCATAATTACTTATATCATGAGCAGAATCTGCGGATAACTCCCATTGTGGTTGCTGATGCTCCACATAGCTTGCTGCGGAAACATTTGCTTTTGACAGGAGAGATGCTGAAGTGCGGGTTCGAGATGATAGAAAGCTAGTAGGGTCCTGTAGCATGTTGTTTCTCAATCCAAGTTCTCGTGGGGTATTGAGTCCAGAGCGACTTTCAGAACTTGACATTGTAATGTCAGATCCACTAGAAGTCCTGTCATTGCCATTTAATTCAGAATTGAGAGATGCATTGATAAGTGGTCCATCCTGCAGAACAGCAAAAATACCCATCATATTTTCATCAAACATCTACAAAATTAGAGAAGAAAACTGAAAAGGCTGAAAAAGTAGAATTCTATTTGATTTTTCCAAATTTTACGCCGTGATATCTAATTTTAAGAATCATGCAAGAAGAGAATTACAGAAATGATTTCTGGCACAAGACTTGAAACTTACTTCACTTGAATGACATTAATACCCTCATCTCTGTTACTATTGCTTAATAGGGTGTTCAAGGTTCTGCTCTGGGATTTTATGTTTATATCTTCAGCTTCCACTCACTGCAAAAGATTGTAGAGATGACAAAAAAAAAAAAAAAATCTCTAAAACCTTCAGGGAAAAAAACTATGGAAACTTACAGAATTTGATAACAACAAATGATATTTCATCGCTACCTTAGCTCAACATTTTCTTGCAGCTTCTGAATTTCAACCTATTGAAAACCAACAACTGAAGTTAAATTCTGAACTTCAATAACAAAGTGAGACTCTCACTCTCATTAATCCTAAAGGCAAGGAAGGTCTCGTGGGAACTAAGAATTATATCCTAAAGGCAAGGAAGGTCTCGTGGGAACTAAGAATTATATCCGTGACTGATATAAGTGAGAAGAAAGAACCTCACATGCAAAACCCCATCAGATTTTGAATTCTTGAGGGGAAGAGAAACTGTGGAAGCTATAGTTGCCTCAGCATTATCAGCAAAATCTATAGAAACTTCTCCAACTAAACTATTTTTCGATGATCCCTACACAAACCCAAAAAATCCAATCACACAACAGACACTCGACAAGAAGTTGAGCAATATAAATCAATAATTTGGTAAAATTCCTTACAGTGGAGACAACAAAATGGTATATTCTCTCATTGATCTTCCCTGTTTTCACATCACGAATGTATTTCACTGTTTCATAGACCGGAAACTCCCATCGACAACTTTCTTCTCGGAACCACTGATATAGCCAATGCATTCACATTTTGTTGCGGCAGCTACATTCACAGATCACCACAAAAGTTCCTTACTTTTTCCAATTTCTCAATCACATTTGCCAACAATGAAAGCAGGATTCAAATTCTTAACTGAATTCAACAAAACAAAATAAAGCAATAATCTTGAATGATCTCATATATATATATATATATATAAGGCTCAACTTATAAGAAAATTCTGGTTAGAACTTGAACAATTAAAAAAGAAGAGAACTTCAGTTCAAAGAATTAAATTCTAGAGATTGAAGAAGCAGACAGTTACAAGTACAATATTAAATAGTAGCCGTATGTTTGCCGGTGAAAGTACCTGAGTTGCATGAAACTGCAATTTGAAGACAGTCGCTTCTCCATCTCGCCGACCTGAACATTTTGTCCACCGAAATATCCAGTAACTCAATGGAATTCCGGCCAAACTAGCCGGAAAATCACCATTCCAGCGATCGGTCCATCCAATGCAAACAAAATATATAGTATAATATACAGAGTCGCAGTGAGTCAGGAGAAGTGTACAGGTAATGGTGCGGGTTTTGTGAGTCCAATGCGAGCTGGAAACTGGGTCAAAGAGAGCGAGTTGAGAAGCAAAAACAGAGAGGGAGAGGCTGGAAAACAGAGGAGACAAATAAAAAGAGAAGAGAAGAGAAGAGAAGAGGTAGCAGATCTATGAAAAGGTGGAATGTGATGTTTCTCTCCTTTTCTTTGTGCCCGTTGGTATTTGTAGTCACGGATTTTATAAATTGCTTAATGCATAGTATAGAAATAATTTTTTTAATTTATTTTTTATATTAATATATTTAAATGATATAAAAAAATAATTTGAAATAAATTTAATAAATTTAATTATTTTAAAAATACTTTTAAGCGCTTGTTTGTAATAAGAAGTAACAAAACAGGCTTTCAATAAGTCTTCCCACTTGTTTTTTTTTTAATCTCTAAAGTACCAAAAATAAATAAATGAATTCAATTAAAATTTGAAAGAGAAGCTTCTCTGTAATTAATTAATTGAGTAACATAAAATGCAGTATTAATTATCGTAGTTGGTGAGGGTATGTTTTGGGGTAAGGGAGCAGTAAATACAGTCAAAGCAGCTTTAGGTTTTTCAATTTATAAGATTTATATTTAGATTTATTGCCACTTTGGACCAATCAGCTAATTATTTTCTTCCCAAAATTGTGATTTTCCACCAAAAAAACAATATTCATGTTCTGGAATGGAATGACATAAACACCTCCAACAAGGGCCACGGTGGCATGGCATTTTTTATTTTTTATTTTATTTTTTTTTCCCTAATGTCAAGGACCACCGTATCATAACATTCAAGCCTTTAGTTACTGTGTATTCTCTTCAATAATAAACATTCACACACGCGTATAAAGATAATGATGTACGTAGACCAATTAACCATAGCTAGGTTAGCTAAGATTTTGTATAATGAATCCTAACATGATAGATACAATACTAATAATATAATATAATATAATAAATAACTAAGTTTTTGTTTGCATTTATAACATTACATTAAATCAAAATTACCAATATTTTTTTAAATAGTATTTGGTGTTGTGTGAATAATTATTTTTAGTATTTTTTATTTAAAAATATATTAATATATATTTTATTTTTAAAAATATTTATTTATATTAATACATTAAAATAATCTAAAAATAAAAAAAATATTTTTTAAAAAATAAAAAACATTGCTATATCGTTTAAACAAACCCAATCTAGTTATTATTATTATTATTATTATTATTATTATTATTATTATTAATGTGAATATTTAAATTAGTTTACGTATATTTTTAATTAATTTTATTTTAATTATTCTTGATTTTACGTCATGTTTATGGTATTTTAATCCTTTTAAATTTATTTATTTTCCCGGTAAAGAGAGCCCACGTTTAGAACCCGTAGAGGAGGTGCTGAAGGACAGTGGGTAGAAAGGAGCAAAATAGGAAGCAACGTCAACAGTCACATCTGACTAATAAACTTCTGTTTAACGACTAATCTTTTTAACAATCTTAATCTGAAGAAATTGACTAATTAACTAGAAAAAAAAATTACTTCTTGGCATAGAGGAGTGTTTTTTATTTTTCATGATAATGTCCACGAGACGCTGGGTAATATTATTCTGTGATTAATTTTACATTGCCCACTGGTTAAACTATTTTTTTTTAATTTTAAAAAAATTATTGAGTTTGAATTTTTTTTTGCAGTATTATTAAATATAATTAAGCAGTTTGATCTTAAAACTTATTAATCCAGTTTTTTTCCTAACTTGAATTTTGAATTAAACTGCGTGGAAACTGATCCAAAATAAATTATTTATTTTAATGAGTCCAAAGACAACTTGAACGACTGATAAAAACTTGACATAACTTTTAAAAAAACTTTAAAACAATAATATATATATATATATATTAAAACGATACCAAATTGGATTGACCTCGATTACCTTGCAACCTGGGTCACGTATTTTAATGAGTTTAATAACTTTGTTATTTTTTAAAATTATTTTTATTTAATTTTATGATAACATTAGATTCTTTCAAAATCGAGCATCAACCCTAAAAAAAAGATATTTATTTGAGATCATGATAACTCTATAGAAAGTAGAAAAAAAATAAATCATGAAATTCATTTATCAACCAATCCATTATTGAATAAGAGTGAAATAAAAAAATAATTAGAAAAATTAAATGATCAAAAACTATATATAAAAAAATATCAAGTTTGATGGGTAAACCCACTAAACCCATGAATTGGGTAACCCAAGTCAATACGTCAAACCCGCAAACTGGGTAATGGATTCTATTGAGATTAATAAATTGTTTTTTTTCTAAACTGTATATTGTTTAGTTAACCATATGATAACAAAATTAAATAGACGATCGTAAAATTGACCGTCAAACTAATTCTGAGACTTTTTTTTAAGATTATAATAACCTTATATAAAATAAAACAAAACAAATTATGAAACTCATTTCTTAATAAGTCTAATATCAAAGGATGAAATTGAATATATATATATATATAAGCTAAACTCGTCAAACATGTCAATAGGCTTATGGACTTTCTAAAATTTAATAATATATATAGATAATCACATAATCAAGTTCAATTAGAAAATAAAAAAGAAAAAAAAGTACTCTGTTAAACCCGCAAATAGAGGCAATCAAGGTTATTTCACCAAACTCGTAAAACCGGGTTATTAACTCTACAAAGTTTAATAACCTATTTTTTAAAAAAATTATTTTTTTTAACTAATTTTTTTTAAAATAAACCGTACTGCAATGCTGTGATATTTTTCTGATACTATTCTGATCTGAGATATTTTTTTATATTGCAATAACTATTTAAAGACAAATTAAAACAAATTATCTACTCTAAATTCTCATAAACACATCATATAAGGACTACATTAAAAAAATCAATAATCAAAGAAAAAATAAGGATTAAAAATGCAAAAAAAAAAAATCCATCACTGTGAATTACTATTATAATTCACAATGCAAATAGATGTGGAAAAACAATATTTTTCCCGTACTTTTTAATTTTATTTATAATATAGTAATAAACTAGATAATTGATCAATCCCATGTTATGGGCCCAACCAATTATCTTCTAATGTGAATTTTTTGGATATTGTCAATGTATTTTTAATAGAAAGAATAATTATAAACTTAAAAATGTAATACATATATTTAATAAAATAAATTGAGAATTATATTTGTTAATGTTAAATGCTAAAAAGAGATTTTGATGATTTAAAATAATGATATATAAATCTCTCTAACTAAAACTTTTTGTCTTACTAATGTGTTAGAATTTTTTTTTGGAAATTTTATACTAAAATATTTATTTGTTAGACAACAATATGTGATTGTTCTATAAACAAGTTTTAATTCTAAAAAAATAATATTATGATAATTTTAATGTGGGTGTATTAAAAAATATAAGAATAATATAATGCCTGGTCCAACGAGTTAATCTTGAAACCTTTGATTTAACTCCTTATCTAACTCGAGTTTTAAATTCAATCATGTAAGGATTAGTTTGACGTGACTTGATCGATTTGATAAGTAAAAAACAAAACCTGAAAGATCAAGAATAGCATGGTTTTTTTTTAAAAAAATCACAATGACAACTTTTAGATTCCATAGTGTTCTCCTAGCGCCATGCTATAGATTGCGGATTTCGCAAATTAAATATGGTTGACTTGAATTGATTAAGCATGTTGCCATCTTTATATTTGTTTTTTAAAAAATATATCATCTAATGTATCATCATCTCAATATTTTAAAAATTCTTAGGAATTTTTACTTCATATCATTTTTTATATATTATTTTGTCAAAGAACCATCTTAACCCAATACCTTAAACTGTTAGGTGAAGTCCCAAGATATGATTTATATTATTCTTTAACACACTCCCTCAAGTGAAAGCTCTTTGGACTTGAAACTTGTACAGACCCACTTTACCTTGTACTTAATTTTTATCAAATAAATGGAGATGGTGAGATTCGAACTCGTGACCGTTTGGTTATTAAAGCTCTGATCCATGTTAAAGAATCATCTTAACTCAATAGCTTAAGCTGTTAGGTGAAGTCCCAAGATATGATTTATATTATTTTCTAATATATTTTAAGATTATATATATATATATATATATATATATATATATATATATATAAAATTCTTACCCAATTCTTACCCACGGTTAAACAAAGGTCAGAAAAACTAGTCAATGCTAACTGTTGTCATTCATATTCATATTCATATTCATGTTCATTTTCGTATTCAGAGCTAAACGCTACAAGTTGCTTGTTCGATCATGTCATATCATATTTGTATGGTCTGTCTCATCCCATTATACTTTGTCTAAATCTACCATCTGCACAATGAACCTTTAAACTTATTATCATTATTTTATTCATTTTCTAATCGGTGGACTCAAATCTACACCACTGTTGTATTCAGTGAGCTAGCTAGCTAGCTTGCGAACTGTGATCATCCAAGCTGCATTTTCTTTTCCCTGGCACCAAATGATTATTAATATGCACTCATCAGTCTTGCCACATGACCTACCTATATATATTACAAAATGAAATTTACGCACTTTGAAAAAAAAAAGAAGGCAAGATATGTGATTGTAAATGCACTTGTGTTTTGACATAGCCATGTGTTCGAGGGCCTATTTCAATTTCCCAAACCCATGAAGAGGTGGAGTTCCATGGCCAATTGCTTTCAATGCAGAGGGCCACTGTTGTACCATTATATTTGTGGCATCATTCTCTCCCATTTATTTTTTATTGGGCAACTCATATACCAGCATTATTTATCAACATTTATGTGCATTTAGCTGTTCTGCACTGACGTCACATATCCCATGGCATTGCTCTTCCTACATTTTATGGCATCTACTTTTTTCTTCTTCTTTTTTTGAAATAATTCATGGCATCCATGATTCTTACTATTCAGTTCATTTCTTCACTTCGAAGTGAAAGTAAATTCATGTGATGTGCATTAAGATCTGCCTACGTTGTCCGATGAAAATTTACAATGCTACTGTCTGAATATATATATATATATATATATATATATATATATATATATATATATATATATATTCTGTAACTGCAGAATTTAACATATTTACTTCGATTCTTTTTGTTGCAATAATGTTAAGGAGGCGAGAATTTAGTATAATGACCACGAATTATTTGAAACCGTAACACCCTTGTTTTTCTCTGCTGATTTTTGTCCAGGAAATCTAATCATATCTTCACCATCACTGATATCATGCTTGCTTATCGTCTCCACGAGATTTCTGGTCTTTGTGGAAGTTCCAAAGCCCTGATCAAACAATTCAAGCACAACTTTTTTTTTTGAATAAATAGTAAAAATGATCTTTGCCTGGAAGAGGGAGAAAAAAAAAGGTTGGAGACAGGCTTCAATCTTGAGAGAAGTTTCAGTGGGAACTATAAAGATGTGATGCTTGTGATAATTGGACTGTACGTGTAGCAAGATGGTGATAAATCACTAGATGGTCCCCTTCAACCTTTCCACCACCTAGTGTTGAGAAGGTCCATTAATCCTCTTCCTCATCATTACTTCCCACTTTCATGTTTTCCCTAAATTACGTAGTCTTGCAAGTTATTGTCCAAATCCTTAGAACGTGTAGTTATAACCATCATGTTGCAGAGCAACAAAGACCTTTATAGGCTTATAAACAAGCTTTCATAAACAGAATCTCACGTGGAAATTAATTTGTGCCATTAAGAATCAAGAACGGACGTAAAGGGGGAGGTTATCTATCAAATCAAGCATAAGTATAGTCCTCTTAACTATCGAACAATGGACACAATCAAGTTTGTGATCGAATAGCCCCCTACCCCATTTACATCGCTGTTGTGTTATTAGGAGCTCAAAAAAGTTTCTTCTCCCTTTTTTTTTCTATGCTTTCGGGGAAGCTATTACTTTCTTTAATTTGTGTTTATGAGTAAGAACAAACAGAACTGTCATTCTTTGTTGTATCCACTCCACATTCTGAGACAACAAGATTCATGTTCACAAAAGGTACGTAGGCTGCAGGAGTCAAATTTTGGCTACACTTGCAGACCGAGATTTGTTCATTCAGGAAATGACACGGTACTAGAATCTTCGTCCAAGTAAATTTGCAAAGTGAAACAGTTCTATCCTAGTATAATCATGAAGCCCGAACTACTGTTTGTTTCCTTTAGAAGATCTAAGAGATGTCAATGGAGTTCAAATCTTATTCCAAACTATTTATTAGACGGACAGAACTGGACCGACCTAATGCCTAAATAATAGGAACGGGGATCAATTGGGAGCCAGATGCATAACTCGGCAACCTATCTAGATGTATAATCAAGGTGCGCGCAGATTAAGTGCTGCTGGCCAGTTGAGCACAGATTTAAGTCAATTTTTGGTAATTTTAGAGAACCTGATCTCAATACCACTTAGCCATGGAAATGCAACATTTAAGATTTGCAGTTGAATTGGCATTTCATTATTAAATATAACATTAAATAGATTTGTAGTTGAATTGGCATTCATTATTAAATATAACATTTAAGATTTGTAGTTGAACTGGCATTCATTATTAAATATAACATTAAATAGATTTGTAGTTGAATTGGCTTTCATTATTAATAAATAGATTTGTAGTTGAATTAATTGGCATTCATTATTAAATAGATTTGTAGTTGAATTGGCATTCATTATTAAATATAAAGGATATTTATTGTCTTATTCACTGACGATGATATCAAATTAAGTTGCTTCAGATTTTTCTTTAACTTGATAGAATCACACATAAAGTCGGTCTCTGTAATCTAAAAAGAAAAGGAAAAGTATTAATTACACCCGAGATTTCTATAGTTTTCTATATTTTTTGCAAATCAAATGAAATATCTAAACTATATATTCTCGTATGTACATTAATTACATATGAAATTAAACTAAATAACATATCTATATATCTCACAACATATAATTATAAACTCACAAAAACAAAGCTCAAACACAACAGCCACAACTTAAAAACGCAGTAAGGAATAACAAAACAAATTGTGAACAAGTGTTGTTTATACATATTTGTTGGGTAACCAAGGAAGTATACAATCAAAATGATAAATATATTTACAAGGCATCTCTCGTGCTTTCAGTGATGGAGTTTTTGGTAGGTACTGATTCAATCATTGATTTCAATTAATTAGGCAAGGTGGATGCTGATTTCGAAGAATCCAGGATGATTGCCAATCGAAGCATTAATTTCCAGGTGGATGCTGATTTCGATTGATCAAGCAGGAGGATTTTGGTGGGTTTTGGTTTTGCACCTCTGTGCTTAATTTTCAAGTTTCAAGGCATGTCCAGAAGATGGAAACTTTTCCACTATAAGCATTCGTGCCATCTATTCATAAACATCCAATTCACTTGAAAAGGAGAACTATCGGATAGTGCACGTTCATATGGGCGACACTTTCAGAAAAAATTATACCTTCAATTATTTCCTTCGAGCTTGCTGGAGATTGAAATGAAAAAAGAAGAAGAAGAAGTTGGCCATGATAACAAAGGTTTTTTTAGTTCAATAGTAAAGTTATAATACTAATATTGTAAGGATTATTTAGTCATTAAATAAGATATAATAATAGTACTATAAATAATCTGATATTTTTTATCAATTCTTTTTGTAACGCGTCAACATGATGATATAAAATATTATGAAATTATAAGATTTACTATGTAAAGTATAATTAAAAAAAAACAGAAGTATTAAAACAAAATAAATAAATAAACTATACGAAGTTAAATATAATTAACCCGTAATTTTCTAGATATGAAGATCACGAATGAAAAATTAAAACAAAGATGTATATTTAAAACCAGAAGAGATATGGAGATCACAAATTAAAAGTTAAAACTAAGATGTGTATCTAAAACAAGAAGAGAAAGGGAGAAATAAATAATGAGGGAGCATTTGCGCAAACATGAGAGACAACGGAAGGTGCTCACGTGAAGGTGGTCGACCCCATTAGAGAGACCTCGCCATACACAATCCAGGGTTCCTGAAGAGGCAAAGACTTTCTGGAGGATGGCCATCACACCTCATGATGTTTTTTTGCCCCCTGTTTTTCTCCCCTGGAGGCAGTTTGAAAAAGGCAGGGCAAGAATAGATGCAAAGATATGTTGTGTGTGCAATCGCCATGAAAGAAAACATCGCGTGCAAAGACAACCTCAAAGCAGATCTCACCTGATGAAAGATATCGCTATCTTTTTGAAAATGCGGTCTAAACAAAGAAGGATTAAAATTTATTTTTTTATTTAAAATTATTATTTTGTATTTTTAGGTTGTTTTAATGTATTGATGTTAAAAATATTTTTTTAAAAGAAAATAAAAAATATTATTTTAATAAATTTCTGAATTAAAAATATTTTTAAAAATAACCACTACTATATTGTCAAATGCTTTTTTAATTAATGTATATTTAAGATTATAATATTTTTTAAGATTTTGATTTGATAAGGTAGATTTAAAAAAAGTTATAAATTGTAATTTTTTCTTGATTTGAAGAGTTTTTAATTAAACTCATGCAAAACTATGGTATATATTAATCAATTAAATATTTTTAAAACTATAATTAAAATAAAACACAAATTTTAACCACGCCGCAACACTTTACCAGACAAATCTTTATAAATGAGGTGGAAAATGAGTGTGAGTTCTTGATTAAGAGCATAGAATTTTGTATCTAATTCGCCTATATCATTTTTTCCCACGAACTTGGTTCTGCATCCTTCCGGTGTAGATCAAATAAATCCCAAATAAATGTATAGTTTGTTGTCGGCTCAATACAATTAATGCAGTCGGAATCACAATAAAGATAGCAGCAAGTACAAAAAAGAAGAAAAAAACATAGTAAAGAACGAAATAGGGTTATCACAACAAAACCTAAAATGTAATTTTATTTATGAAAATAAAGTCTAATAACGAAAAGACATAGAAAATCATAGAAAAAAACCCACTCAAAATATAATCTTTAAGGTCTAAGTTGAAGATTTTTCATATTTCGATTAGTTATTTGTGTTGAGTCTCTATAAAAATGAATTTGTAGATTTAATATTCAAATTAAAAATTATGATTTTTTAGTGTCATTAGAATGGTTTGACAACGTCAAATCACCTCTTAAACTTGTTTTTATTTTATTATTTCATAAAAATATATGTATTCTATTTGTGATGAATCCCTATCTAGTTGTGACAATTTTGCTATCATTATTTAAACCCTCAATTTCTGCTTGACGAGCTACATCAATAACTATTGATTGAAACGGGGGATTCATTGGTCTTGTTCGTCGCCCATAAAAATAGGTGAAGAGGATTCTTACATAATTGTGTTGGAATTAAACTATAAGAAACGAGATAAAGGCAAAAGATGTTTGGGAAAGCCTTGGGCTCAAGCCGATGCAATGACAGCCCAACATGCGCTACGGAGATAAATCTAGAGACGACCCATCTCCCTACTCTTGCTGCTCAGGACCACATAGTTCTCCATAGATCATCTTTTATATATGGAAAAATTACCCTACCTTAGCATCCTACAGTTTAATTTAATTTATGTTGTGATTATTTGTTAAATCCTAAAGTTTATATATGCACTAACACTTAACATCCTTGTAAGAAAAAAATCAGCAAAAAATATTTGGTTATTTACAAGAGTTAATTTTACGATGTCACTTCAAAGTATATTTAAGAGAATCTAATGCGTTTGATAAAATTTTCGGATTTGATATGATAAGTCAAGGCAGAGGGGGTGATTGGGGATCAAAGGAAAGTGAAGATGGCGGTTAGGTTTGATGTTTAGGGAAAGAAAATGGGTGGAATAGCTAGAATTATTTTTTAATTCAATGAATTAAAAACCTAGCTATAATATTTAATGTAAAGAATTTTTAGTTATTAAAATCAATAAAAAAATATTTAATTATTTAGAAGAGTTTTAGGATGACACTCGAAAATATTTTAAGAGAATCTAATGCACTTGTCAAAATTATTGGATTTGATATGATAAGTCGAGGCAGACGTGTGATTAGGGAAAGTGAAGATGGCGGTTAGGTTTGATGTCTGGGGGAAGAAAATGGGTGGAATTAATTGGTAGAATTATCTTTTAATTCAATGAAAAACTTATAATATTTAATGTAAACGATTTTTAGTTATTAAATAAAGAATAATTTCAATCATTGAGTTGACATGGGATGCAATTCTCGTATATTGTGTATTTTGTTGCATCTTTGCGGGTTGTTGATATTAATCAAATTGGAAGAAAGAATTTAGTAAACTGATACATATATTTTTAAATGCAAAGATTCAGCTTTGCAATTCAAGATACAAGATTGGTTGTTGTTGCTTGCTCTCGTTAATGATCAAATTATTAATTTATTTTTCTATTCAGAATCCATTTTGATTAACTATAAGATTTCACAGTTTTAATATTAAAAATATTTTATTGATTTATGATTTAATATTTATCGATAATTGATGACATTCCCAACGAAAAACGTCCATTAACTTTCTTTTTATTAGTAATATCTAATTTCATCTAAACAAAATTTATCAATAATTTTACAGATAAAAATTACACGTCAAAAACAAAAAAAAAAATTTCCCGCTTGTAATATTACAAATGCATGCATCGTATGAAAGGTACACCGTTGACTGTCCTAACCCAAGAGGTAGTCGGCGGTGGAAATTAATTAGCGATGAGTTTATTAACAGTGTTGAAATCTAGAAGAACAATTCCTTGAAGGATAGCACGTGTCGTCGTGTAAACGTACCCCAGGTAAGAAAAATTAAATAGAAGAGCCTGAAAAAAAATTAAATTAAAAAAATATTGAAGACAGAAAAACCTTTTGGGAACGTGGTTTGGACGTTTTAAAAAAATTTAGTTTTTTTATTAAAATTTAATATAATTTATATGTTTTGAATTGTTTTGATATATTAATATTAAAAATAATTTTTTAAAATAAAAAAATTTCATTAATATATATTATAATATAAAAAATTATTTAAAAAATAATTATTATCACATTAACAAACAAACACTGTAGGTAAATATCTGTCTCCCGATTCATTTAAAAACCCCAAATTAATGATTGACCGAATGATCATAGAGGAAAAATCAAAATTTTAGTTCTTCTCATGAAAGTCGTCGCCGGTTAGGACTGAGAAGACAGAAGAGAAGAAAATAAAAAATAAAAAGATAGGTGGACTGACTATCCTACGTACACTCTTCAACAAAGAAAATTGCATGCATCACATCAATCCCATCATACTTGTAGGATTTTTTCAAAAATAGAATAAGTTATTTTTTTTTACAATGAAATCTATATATATATGATCAAATCTAACGTACCCTACATCTTTGAAAGTTGACTCAGGTTAAAAAAAAATTGGAGGAACAAAATGACCATTTTACACCCATATCTAACATAAAGATGATATATTTCAGACATACTATAGTAATTTTTAGTTGAATTTCCTGCAGACTCCCTAAATTGGAGAGGTGAAGAACCGAGGGTCAGGATGGAGAATCTCTTCCTATTTTCTTCTCCTTTACTTTATCTCGCCTTCTTTCCAAACAAATGATTTCTTTTAGTCTGTGTTTCCCTTTCTCTCACTTTCTTTCCAAACACACTGCTAGAGTTAGCTTCGATGGTGACATAGATGAGAAAATAAGAACAGTTGAATAAAAGATTCCGATAGTAGAAAAGAATCTTGACTTAAAAATACAAGTGAAAGCACATTTCTTTTCTAATGTACAAAAGAGAAATATTTATTCTCGGAGGACTGTAACCATTCATAAAAAATAGAGACTGTTGTTTACAATAATATTAATTGACCTTATATTCATCATATTTTATTGATTCAACCTTAGATTGTAAGCAAAATATGGCAAATTTACCTATAAATAGAGACTGTTGTTTGCAATTCAGTTGCGTTGCGCTGACTTAACAAAATATAATGAAAAAAACAGGGGTTAAATTGGAGGATTTTCCTTTCTGGCTTGTCCACAATGAAGTTATCCCAAAGAGGCCATGCCTATAGTATATTTTAGATTTGACAATCAAGTACCGAAAGAACACTCAATTTTAGTTTTAAGATAGTAGGAATAGTTTATAGATTGTAATTGTTTAGTTTCAATTTAATTTGTGAAGATATATATATATATATATATATATATATATATATATATATATATATGGCACTAATAAAAAAGTATGATAACTAAATTAAAATGCATGCAACTTTATAAATCAAAATAAAGTACTTAAACTTGGAAATGAATTAAAATAATTTTTTTAGCATGCATGCTAAATATATAGTAAAATAATCAAAGTTGTAATTAAATCAAACAATATCCTAGCTTGGATATTAACACATACAAAACAAAGAATTATACTTCAAGATAAAGTATTAAATTAAAACCAATATAAATATAATGTATTTACTTGTTGAAGATATTGGAATAAAAAAGGAAAATGTTATTGTCTAGGTTTCAACCATTTATCCTCGAAGCTAAAATGTTCATCACATGATGCAAATGATCATCTTGCAAATGATTTCCAGGATTCTAACAAATTAAGCTTTAAAAATGTACTTTTTTAAAAAAAATCTATGATCTAAATGAATAATTAGAGTCAATATCTCTTTGTAAAATACCAAAAAATAAGCTGTAGAACAAAAACAAATAAGAGAAAAAAACTAAGCAAAACTAGAGGCAAAGAAAATGAGAAAAAACAGAAGAAGGCAACTAGTTATAGCAAGTTGTGCAAAATATCTTATTTTTAGGCCCTTTTTATACTAGAATTTGAAACTAAAGTTGATGTAACACCCCACCCCGCTAGTAAAATATTGTTCACTTTAGCCCACGGGTCTCATGAATTTGTTCTTTACAGCCGCACATGGCCTTAAAACACATCTTACTAGTTAAGGTGAGCATGCTCATATAAGACTCTCTTCCAAGTCCTCACTCGTCGATGTGGAATATTACTATCCACCCTCTTTAAGGAGCCCGACAGCCTCATCGACACCACCGGAAAACCAGTGAGTCGGGCTCTAATACCAAACTGTAACATCCCACCCCGCTAGCAAGATATTGTCCGCTTTGGCCTATGGGTTACACTGATTTGTTCTTGGCAGCCATGCATGGCCCTAAAACACGTCTTACTAGTTAAGGTGATCATGTTCATATAAGGCTCCCCTCCAAGTTCTCACCTGCCGAGGTGAGATATTACAACTAATATAAAATTAATTATAGTAATTACTAGAATTATTCCCACTATTTATTAGCTTTATTTACTTATCATAAAAAATGATTCAACAAATTTTTATCTTTATGGGCCTAAAATTTATTTTCAAGTAAGTTTAAGCACACTTAGCCTAGAATCTTTCTAATCCAAAAACTTTAATGCTCTAAAAATTCAATTTTAACCTTTTAACATTCTACTATATAACCTTTGTAATATTTTAATGCATGATATAGGATTTTTAGGTTTTTAAAACATGTTAACCACGGATCCTTCAAGATAAATTAATATTTTATATTAAATTATTTTTGATAGAAAATAATTTCTAACAAAGTCTTAAATGAATGTCCTTCAGTTTTAGTTTGATATCAAATATGTCTATTAATAGTGTTTTTAAAACAAATTTATAACATGACAATCATACCAAAAGATGTGTTTTGGCATATCTTTTCTCTCCTCGGGCCAGCTGATATCATCTCTGTTAGCTGTTGTGAAAAGGCAGGGAAATATTAGTTTCAATTTAAAGACATTTTGTGTATACAACCTAGTGACCATAGGATCGGAAAACATCATCGTGATTAAGAACAAAAAAAATCAATTTTAGTTCGAGTTCAAATTAATTATTCAAGGAGAGGATTAACTATCCACAAGATGATTGCATTGCATCTGCTAATTTACTTATTTGCTTCAATCTGAAATAAAACATAAGTTAATTTATAACTAAATCAAAAATACATATCTTAACCTTCAGTTACGGTGATGAACGATTTAAACCTCGAATCAATGGTGATAATATCTTTTACAAAATTTATGAGAGCAATACATTCTCTACGTGCCTTAACATCAAATTCAGCATATAAAACCTGCGGCATGAACAGCCACATGGCAGTAACCACCACAAATGCCAACGTCAACAACCTTGACACCACCGTAGCCAGTTGCCATTTACCATTAAACGCTTTCTTTATGACAATCTCAATAGCCAAAGAGATCCCGTGTAGGAAAAAGAAGCAGGTGAGCTCCCATGTGGGCTTCTTTCTTCCGATATAGTAGAAAATGATTTCATGCATTATTCCAGATATCAAGAATGATGCCAGAACTCCTGGGAGCGCAGCCCACTTTCTTCCAATCAAGCGGCTAGAAATGGACATCACTGGATTGTATACGGTTGGGTGTAGGACACTAGTGACCATAAGATTCCACCTTCTACCCCAGAAGTCCTGCAATGAGGTGGCTAGGTATGGCTCATGGAACTGTGGCTCAAGCTCTAAACGGAGATAGACTCGAGCAAAGGCTGCAACCACTGCTAAGACAAGTTCTAGACCAATGTAAAGGTATACACAATAGAGAAGCAATACCATTTTTGGATGAATATGGTCCTTCTGAAGATATATGGGTGCGGTTATGGCCAACACTACAATTTTCAGGCCATGATGTAGAGGTGATTTGTGGCCGCTTCCATTGCTTACTGCTTTATCGACTGATTTTTGCGGGACTTGTTGAAATTTGATGGGAAGACAAGCCAAGGAGATGAAATATGGGAGAGAGAGGGGTACAGGGGAGGTTGATAGAGGGCCTTGACCAAAGGCAAAGAGAAGGAGCTTGAAGTTTGCAAGCCAAGCGAGGAAGAAAGATGTGGGACCTCCAAGCCAGATGGTGAAGAGATTGAGAGGGAGGTAGAAAAGGAAGAGTATGACTGGGAGGATTGCAAAGAATCTGATTACTCCTTTGGAGATAATCTTACCTACCACATGACAGTACCAGAGTAACAACAAAGCTGATGCCCATACCATGATGAGGTTTTTTATCTCACCTTCCATTTTTTTCACTATCTTAATTTCTCTATAATTCACCGGAAGGATTGATATTTAGACGCAGAGATGCTACTACGAATTAGCGCCTCTGAACAAATAGGGTTATGAAAGCAAAGTAAAACAATGAGAAATCAGGAGAAGATGTTTAGACTTTAGGGGCGTAGCTTTGTCTTGCTCTTTTCTCTCTCTCTCTCTCATATTTGGCCTTTATAATTTGGAAGAATTCATGGAGTACCGGTGGAAACGTTCGATCAGATCTGCGTGCTAATTCCAGTCAAATATTCAAGCGGCTTCAGTCCTCACGCAACAAGAATAATTATTGTCCAAATTGAAAATATTTATTATATAAAAAAAACTAGCCAAGGTACTGGTGCACATGACTGCCAGAAAGTTTTTACATCATTACCAGATCCAATTAACATAGCTCAATTTTTATATATTTTTTTAATATTTTAAAAAAGTATAATATTAGCCTAGGACGTTTCATGTACTACTATAATATATATAATTCTTGAATTAAATACTAGCCCTCCTTCAGCAGCCGCCGCCTAGTTTGTGATTCAACATTCAAATTTGTCATTCCTGCCACTTGTCAATTTTGACAATAAATGTGGGCTAATATAGCAAGGGCAGAGAAAAAGAGAGCTGAAGCATTATTCCACGAGAGAAAATGCTTTAGTGTATACTTGACCAGGAAAAATTCTTTGAACTTTTGTTATTATTTATTTTTGTTTTTTAAAAGTATATTTAAAAAATTTTAAATTTTTTTCTTTAAATTAATATTTTTTGATGTTTTTAGATTATTTTGATATGCTGATATTAAAAATAATTTTTTAAAAATAAAAAAAATATTATTTTAATACATTTTTGAATAAAATACACTTTAAAAAATAACTATAATCACACTTTCAAATATACTATTTAAAAGACTACACATCTCATACGATAAAAAAAATATCCACATGTTTCTGCTATTAAATGAGATGGAAACTTTGTGACATTCAAGAGCAAAAGATTTTTTTTTTAATCTATTTCGCCTACATGACATGATGACTTTTGATGATAATAATGAATTTTAGTTATTATTAGCTATTTGACCATATTTCTTCCTGAGTCGAATATTTTTAATCTTTAATTTTTTTTATATATACATATTTTTATGATGTGTTTTTGTATATAAAAAATTCTAATTAAAAATAAAAAAGGTAATATATCTAGTTAGACAAATTAAAATTCATTTATGCAATAAAAAAACTCATCAAACATGATCCCTATCCAGCCAATAGCCAAAATTAGTAAGTGAAACTCGTGACCCGAGTAATAGACTCAATTGGCTCAACAATTATTTTTTCTATTTTTTTTATCTAAAATAAACACTTATAAAATTAAGAACCAACCAAATATCGAGGTGATTAAAAAAATAACACTAAAATAAATTATGTTACTCAATTAATAATCAACTAAATATTAAGTGATGAAATAAAAAAAATAAAAAAAATCAATTATAATAGATAAAAAAGAAAAAGAAAAAAGACCCAGACTCTCATTTTTGGATAGCCAAAGCTCTTGAGGCTAAAAAAAAAACCCACACATACAGGCTTAGAGCATCCCACATGCCCAGGCCTTTTTTTTTTTAATAATTTTCTTAAAGGGTGAACAGCAAATCATTCGTCCTTTAATTTTTTGAAAAACAACAGGTGACACATTGTTTGTCTTGATGAGGAGAACAATGCATCGTTTGCCCTACTCAGATTTCGATGACCTCTAATAGCTGGAAAATCAGGTTAGGTTGTTTCAAACTAAAAAAAACCTATTTTCAATCATATTTTGACATAAAAAGCAAAAGCAAAAACCCTAAACACCTTGTAAAATATTTTCATAGCCTTTAACAACCCAAAAATTGACTTCAAAACTCACAATCAATCCAAAACCAAAAAAAACTTTCAGGCTCAGATCTATTATTTTAGACAAGTTTAAGGAAAAACAACACTTAAGATAAACTTTCTCCATCAAAAGAAATTCATTGATGCCGAAATTATTTTTTTTCATGGTCGAAATTGATCTTAACTGAGACTTTTTTTCTCTACCATCAGAATCCAACCACATTCTCTTTTCTCTATCAAACCAAGGATCAAAAAATTAAGAAAAATAAAGTTTGAGATCAAAATTAAATTTCATAAATTTTAAAGGACTGAAGGTTTATAATTTAAAAAGTTTGAGGACCATAAATGTTTAGCCCAATGTTTAAAAAAAAAACACTTCATTTTTCATCCTTTTCATCTTTTGTTCTTAATAAATATGCTTTAATTAACCATTGATTTATACCTGTGTATTTAGAAAACAAGAGAGATAGACTAAAAGAAAACTATATCACTATTACAATCCACAATAATCTGTTTCTAACTAAATAGTGGCATGAGAATAACATTTTCCTATATCTTTTAGAGTATTTGTAATATTTTTTTATTTTGAGATTGTGAAATATATATATATATATATATATATATATATATATATATATATATATAAAATTCCAAAACATAGAAGGGGATTCCTATAATTCAACGTTCAAAAAGCCTTGTGATGAAACAAAAGGAGTTGAGGCCAGTATAGCCAGGTGCCTAAGAAAGAAAAAGAAATTGGAAATACTATAACCCCGAATTGCACAATAAAAAAAAAAAAGAGAAACCTCTATTGTAAAGAAACAAGGAAAAAGGGCAAAAGATATTTGTACAAGGCCTGAGTTCAAGCAGAGTCTTATTATGAGGCAATGACCGGCCCAAGATGTGGCGAGGGAATTTATGAATGTTTTTGACGAGTAAATCAGGCTTGGAGGCTATTGTTTTTCACACATGAGACCCGAGGGCCTATGAAAGCCCACAAATTCATGCAAATTGAGTTATCAGCCCACGAATTGCATAGAAAACCAGGGGCGTGAATCTTTATCCAAATTGTTTGGTTTGGATTAAAAATTAAAAATTTAAGCATTAATTAAATTAAAAATTTTAGTATTAATGATACATATATTCTTCATATCATTTATTATAAGAAAGCTACACGTCTTTCTTGCAAAAAATAGAAGAAATAAAAGGAGTTTTTTCTACTAACTTGTTTTAATTAGAAAATTAAAACATTATATTGACATTTTATTTTAAAATTAAAGTTAGCTTAAACTATATGATGAAAATAATAATAATCAAAATATAAATATGATATGTTAGGATTTCTTATATATAATAAGTATAATTACATATTTAAATATAAATATGATAATAAATAACTTAATATAACTCTTAAAGTCTGAGTTGTTTACATGTATTTAGTAAATATCTATAGTATAAAAACCTTGCAAGCAATTTGAGAAATAAGAATTTACAAATCATTAGATGTGTGATGTTAATATTTAAGGTTTTATATTACGAAATTAATTTGGAGTGGAGTTAAAAAAAAACAAACCCTACGGTTTGCATTCCCATTTAGCACTACTATAGTACTACTTATAATCTTTATATTGATATTTTGCGATTGTTTTATTAGTTATTGGGGGTAACAAGTCCACGAGCTACAAGTCTAGAATGCAAGAAAATGGAAGAAAATTCTAAATATCACAATTAAATTATATTTGGATTGACTGTAGCCGGCCTAAGCAAGCTGGCCGGCCGGCCTGGGCACCTATTTCTTTCATTACTCATCCTTCTCTTACAAGTTAGATTTAAATATTCTCTTCATGCAATCACGCCAATCTTTAACTTCCTCTTCTCGGAAAATATATATTCCCTGTAACTTCATACGCCTCTCTCACATTATTATCATTACCTCAACATAATCTAGGGTCGAATTAGCACCCCACATCAAAACAATATGAGGCAAGCTGGGACATACTCAGGAATACTTTCTGGTGGTTTATCGGGAAAAACTGGGCCTCACTCATTGCCTTTGGCAAGAATCAAGAAGATCATGAAGAAATCCGGTGACGATGTGAAGATGATATCCGGCGAGGCACCGATTGTGTTCTCAAAAGCATGCGAGCTCTTCATTGAGGATCTAACACAAAGGTCTTGGATGATGACCATGCAAGGCAAGAGGAGGACACTTCACAAAGTGGATGTTGCCTCTGCTGTTATAGGAACAGATATCTTTGACTTTCTTGTCAACTTGGTGTCTAATTCCAGCCACTCCATGGATAGAAACAACTTGCAAATGATAAGACCTTCATCCCCTCCCAACATCTCTCTGACTCAAAGTACAGACTTGATCCACTATTAAACTGTATGATCTCCAAAACTACTTCCTCTACTTGATCTACCCTAAGTAACATGGTCGATGCACTAGTTTTCTGGTAAAATTATTTTAATATACGTATGTATACGTAGAGAACAAACAATGGTGGGGGTATTTATGTAACCTAGCCATCTCTGTGTGCTTGAATCATTTTATATTGCAAAGTCTAAATTTGAGCACACATGATGTCCAAAACGAATATTTTGTTGCTGTTGTTAATCTTTTCCCCTCTCTTTTTTTTCGCTGAAAAACTTTGGGTCACCAACTGAATACTTCTCATGATGTAGACCGAAAATATGCCAAAGTTAACAATTATATTTTCTTGGCAAGGTTGCTCGCATAGTATTTCGATGCAGCTGAATTTTCTATTTTAGCCATATTTTATGGAAGTAAATGCTTTGGAGTTGGTGATGATGGCTTTAAGACGACATTCTTTTCCCAAAAAAAAAAAAAGAAAAAAAGATGGCATAATCATGCACGCCACACACACATATTCCTTTTGTTTTCTATATAATCAAGATACGTATGTCTTAAGTTTAGTATTGTTATAGGATCTGTATTTTTTTTCCTCAACTATTTAGGAAAAAAAACATTTGGTTAGTAAAATAATTTTTACCTCTCACATATAATTGCATTTTAAATATTAATTCTGTAAAAATTAAAATAATTTTTTATTTATAAAACCTAATATTTATTTATTTTACAAGCAAAAATTCATCCTACACCATAAAATCTATCACAACCAAAACACCACTTTAGTTCTACAAGACTCTACGCGTGGCTCCCTCCTATCTCATATATAGGAGAAGTGTAAAGGAGAGTACTGTAGTTATAGAAAATGTCGTGGAACAGATGAATTTTATCCATTATCTCATATAAAAATCTTAAAGAGATTTTTTTTTCCCGTAAAATCTGATTATGGCAAAAATCATGGTCTTTTGTTTAGGGTAATAAGAGATAGTAAAATGCTAAGAGTTTTTGTTTCAGTTTAATTTACAAAAAAAAATTGTTATTACATGTTGTCTGCACAAATAAACTCAGATGATACGTCATTTATTTCTTTTAAATTTCAACTATTATGATAGTTAGAAAAATAAAATTGACTGGTGTTCAACTTGAAAATTCAATTTTTAATATATTATTGACCTAAAATATTTATTTAACATATTAGATGCTTTGATAAACTTATAAGTAGTCTTAAAAAACTGTATTTAAACTTGAAATAAACCCCAAAACTATAGTCAATCTGGCATTTTGCTGGTCGCATTATATATGCATTTATTCATGTTGAAAGATAGATCCCTCAAAAGACTATAAAATCCATTACACTCCACTACATAAAAAGATAATGTAGAATGAAAAAAAAGCAATTGTATTAACCTAATTTTTCAAGATTTTAAGTTGTAAATATTATAAAAAAAGGATAACTGTAATAACTAAATTTTATATTCTTCAAAATTTTCTCATATATTATTTTATTTCTCGTAACAACACCAAAAACATTAAGAAAAATTTAAAAATATATTTTTACTAGGTTAATTATTTTTTTCTATTAAAACCGAGTTTATTAGGTTAATATGAATTAAATCATGCCAACTGAGATAAAAAATAAATTTCAGATAAAAATTGTTATTTTCAACCAAAATCGATCACACCATATTAATAAAAGTCGAACCATGTTGTCGGGGATAAAAAATAAGTTATAGGTGAACAGAAAATTAATAATAATGATGTTTAATTAACCAAATGGAGAATGGGTTAGGAGTCATAGCAGCCAGGATAAAAACGAGGTGCAAAATTGTCAGAAGTGGGATTTGAACCCACGCCCTCTCACGAAGACCAGAACTTGAGTCTGGCGCCTTAGACCACTCGGCCATCCTGACACTCCTTGTTAGCTGTGACAATTTATTAATTATATTGATTTAATTTTGATTAAAATAACCATGGGTCCTTCACATTTGGTCGAATCAGCCTCTTTTTTTCTTCCATGTTTCAATTTACCAATGAAGAAGTCCCAATATTCACCGATATGCTTGGATGTAGCAATGATTGATCGGAAAACGGGTTGGATGAAGTGACTCAACCCATTATAAAATGAAGGCAGCAGGCTCAATTTAGAAAAAAAGATTATAATAAACAATTTGATTTGACCAAATGCTAGAACTTCAAGGGTAACTCGTAATTTTCATGTCTATTCTGTTTTCACATCTCTTCTATTCTGGCTTGGAAATCGATAACAAAAATGTTAATGGTAGTTTCTCTTGGAAATCCAAAATAATATATATATATATATATATATATATATAAGTATTCATTTTCATTATATATCAAGACACATGTTATTCCTTTGGAATAATAAAATAATTATTTTATCATTAAAAAAACCATGAAACTTATTTATTCTTCATGTTCTTTTTTTATGACCCATAAGTTATTTTCAGATTGAATGGTAATAAGAAGATCTTTTTATTTTTTTTAATACAATAAAATAACAACTCTTAAAAACAAAAACTTTTAACTTGGCTAACATGTTTTTTTTTTTAGTTTTTAAAGCACGGTAAAATTACTCATTTACTCTTGAAAGCGAAAATTTTTGAACTAGCACCCATGGTTTTTTTATATTTTCATCCTGGTATTTTAATTTACAATCAAGTTGACTAAGTTAAAATTTGATATTTTAATAAATATAAAATATTATTTAAAAATAAAAGTTATGCACCTTCAAGAGGCACATGCTTGTGCCTTTTGGGCAACTCCTTTAACCCTAGGTGACAAGTGTGGAGACTTGTGGCGACCAAACAATGGCTTCTGGGATAATGTTTGAATTGTCATGATAGCCTTTTCATTTCTAGGCAGCGTATGTGGCAAATAAACTTTCAATTTGACGTCAACGATCTTTTTTTTATTGTTTTTCCTAATTCACTTCTTGCTCCTCAATTTCCACACCTAGGCTTGAAATTTTTCAAACTAACACTTTGATTTATTCTTCCTTCATATTTGATCAATTTTCTTTTGATTACTATTTATTTTATTTAAAATAATTTATAAAATTTGGATTTGTTTTTCAATTTTACATTCTTTAATTTTTTTTATCTGTCAATTTGGGTCCTCATGTTTTTTTATTGTTATTTATTTTATTTGATGTAGTTTTTAAAATTGATTTTTTTTTATGATTTCACCCTCTTTAGTTTTTTCCTATTAGATTTGAACTTCATTCTTTGGATTGTTTTTTTTGTGAAAAATGTTTTAAATTGATTTTTTTCATTTTATTATTCAACATTAAATTTATTAGGAATTGAACTTTTTTATTGAATAAGCTGTTAAGATTTCACAGGTTACAAGTTTAGGAGATTAACTCAGGTTTAGGAGATTCACCAAGGTTTGCTAGATAAATTTTTAAATTTATATTTTTTTAATTTCATCATTCAATATATAGTTGAGAATTGAGATTTTTGATTGAGTATGAATCTAGGATTCCATGGGTTGTGAGTTTGAAAGATTAACATATGTTTAAGAGATTCAATTGGGTTTGGAGATTGAGACATGCTATTTTTTATTTGCTTTATATATAATGTTTCACTAATTTTGAAATTGAATCGAGTTATCTCAGGTTTTTTTATTTATTTTTTTGTTAAGTTTAGTTTTTCAGGATATTTGCCAGCCGAGAACCCACGCTCTAGCTTGCTGCTAGTTATTAACTGCTTCTTTCACACATTAAAAAACAGAAAATTCATCCAAGTCTGGTTAATGATGATTTTTATTTTCTCATAAATAGAGTGGCAACAGGCTGAAGTTAGGTTATAACTAACCTATTACAGAGATTTGGTTACATAATTTACTCTGCAGTTACGTACACACGCTTCCATATGTACGTGTTCTACATCAAGACAGGGCATAATACTTGTAGGTGAAACTAACACCGTAGAGACTGTTTAATTAGAACTACATTACATAGCATGACAATGCCTATGCTGAGAACCAGCTGAAGATTACACTTTCACTTAGGCCATGAGCGGCTAAAGACTCGTTCTCTAATCGATACGATGATGGATTAGTTTTTTTCTCTTCAACGCTTCTCTTTCTTGATTCCTCTTGCCTTTTTCCAGCAATCGCAGCTCCCATTTTCTCTTTTCTTCTCCGCATAACATACTCTTCAGGAATAAATACGTCCATTAATTGTATCAGAAGATGATAAAAAACTTAATTAGGTGATGCAAAGTGTTACACTTGAGCCTGAATGGGAAGAAAAATCATGTATTTATAGGGAAAATGAAGTGGGGATACCATGGGCGTTGATGCCCATGTTTTTTCTTCAAACAAGCGAACACTTGTTAATTTTATGAAGTACAGTTACCTAGGTGAAAAGATACATGTTGGTTTCCGGGAAGTTTTTGACCTTATTGCATGCCGTGTAAGGCATCGAGGGAGAAAGGGGAAAAGAGCATGTGAAAGGGCTACAATGTGTCTTAGAGACATGTGTAAGTGAAACTGAAGGTAATGCATCCTTTTGTTCTTGTTTCCAGTTCTGTTTTTTATATTCAGTTCATGAGTTCTTTCGGTTAATTTGTCTTCCATGAGAACATTTGTTGCTCAAGTACATTATTTGTCAGTCCCTAGGTTTTGGATGCAATTATATGTTAGTCTTTCATGTTCTAAAATCTATAAATTGGTCTCACGACAGTTGACTCTTATTGACTGTTTTCTTATTACTGTTTCTCCAAGCGTTCACTCTATTAATTTTTCTTTAATATTAGGGTGCTGTTTGGTGCTGTATTTATATTGTGTTTGAAAGTGCCTTTCAAAGTATATTTGTGCCGTAAAAACATAAATTTGATTTTTTAAAAATGTTTTTGAATAATTTTAATAAATTACTCTCTAGTCCCTAATTCTTAAACTCAATTGTAATTTAGTCTCTTATGTTTGAGAATCTATATATAAGAATCTTTAAATCGCCTTCAGGTGCAATTCACATAAATTTCACTTCAGGAGTATCGTTTATTATATTCGTGTTTCTCATAGACTCCAAAGAGGAAAAGGAGTTCGGTATATATGCCTTTGAAAATCAGTCTGGGAATACTGAGTTTGTTCATCCTCAAAATATTCATCACAGCAGAGCCTCTAAAATGGCGCCATATGTCAGAAGAGATCGAGCTATAAGAGTATTAACAGAAAAAAGGTGATACTGTAGTGAAAATTCAATCAGCAACAGCAACCCATATATGTGTCTGACAATGATTCTCTGTTTGATACCATTAATACATCAATCATGCGTTAAGACAGTGATAAACATGTTCCCTGCAGCACACCGATTCATCAACTCACAACTCTACTCATGAGTGCAAGAAAGACGCGAAAAAGAAGAAAGAAAGAAGGAAGATTATAAAAGGTGTCTTATAAGTCAAAAGCATTCGATGGTCGGTTGTATAAGATAATGTATTTAATTATCTTGAAACATCATAAAAGGTGGCTTGAAGAAAATATATTTTCGGAGCAGTTTATAAAGGCATAAAAAGTGAAGGATTATATATACTTTTTGGGATATATTTGATATTTCAGAAGATTTGTTTTCTTCTTTAACTTTTTAAATTGGAGCTTTAAAATCAACATCCACTAAAATCTTACTGAATATACAAAATTGATTAACTACGAAAAATATCTTTCCTCAATTAATACATAAATTGACATGATAATACACTTGACCATAAAAAAAAAACATGACTAATTAATTAATTATATATAAAATATATATATAAATAAATCCATATTGTTTCTAATTCATCCTGATATCCTTAATTGAATCAATTTTATCCTTGTAACATGAGTGAATTTTCAATTTATCCTTCTACTAACTTTTTTCATCTAAATTAACTAAATCAGTAATCAAAATATTTAATATTATATTGCAAATGGCCTTTGAGTTCTATGAACTTTCCAGTCATATGTTTTTTAATTGTCTGATAAATAGAAGATTGTTTTTTTTTAAAAAAAAAAATCACACAAGACAATACCTTTGCTCCCCTTTGAAACCTCGTTCTCCTTCTATGTCTCTTCGGTGACCCCCTCATGCACTTGAGTTGTCATTTTTTATATAATATTAAGTCATGTGCATGACTAATTATATAAATTTGGGGGAAGAAGTTAAAAGAATGATAGATTGGAAATTTGGTTATTTTATAAGGACAACACAGCCTCAATTAAAATTATAATAACATATTGAAAACTCATCCCATCATATAAAAATATATACTAGATCTAGTCACTCTTAAAATATTCATAACTCTCATTTTTTGCTAGACATTATATTTTTATATAACACAAGAAAAAAAAATAAAGTAACCTTAAAAATTGAACCATATGATTATGGGATCCATTGGTGGTTTTGACTAATCTAGTGGCTTGCATTTTTTTAATCTACTCTCATGGATGCACATTTTTTTTTCGAAGGAAAAAAAGCTTTGCCCACCAAACAAGCTAACTCCCCTGCAAGAAAAATAGAAACCTCATACCAAGTTTGTTAAATAATCAAAAGAAATAAACTTTCTTGAATCCAACAAATATGAAATAATAAATATTGGGTCCATACCCAATCCAAAATAGGAGTTGTCCTTTGCAAACCTTGAAATCCAAAGCGATAACATCGTCTTCAAGCCATTGAATATGCTTAGGATAAGCCTAAAAATAGCCTTATATAGGTTAAATATTGATATTGTTCTCCTTTTTAATATGACATAAAAAAAGAAAATTTGAGAAAGAAAAAAAAATGATAGTATTAGACGAAGTGTAACCTAATGAAAGTAGGGTTCATTATAGAAGTAATGTATCCCAACTAGCTAGAGAAGATTGTCATGGTTAACAAATTCAATAAAAAATAAAGGATGTGTGTTGATTTCACATACCTTAACAAGGCGTGTTCCAGTGACAACTTCATCTTTTCTAAATTGACCTACTAGCGGACAACTAGCTATTCATTTCTAAACTTTTTGGATGCTAATTTAGAATATTAATAGATTCTCATGCACCCAAACAATGAAGAAAATACTTATTTCATCATTAACAAAGGGATGTACTATTATAAAGCCATAATTTTGTAGTGAAGAACACCATATCCAAATATTAAATAATGGTTACCAAGATCTTTAAGGACCAATTAGGAAGGAACATGGAGATGTATATAGTTGACATATTGGTAAAGAACCCCACTTTTAAGTAACACTTCCAAGACTTACAATATGTTTTCTCTATTCTTCATCAATATTGGATGAAACTCAATCTATAAAAGTGCACTTTTGCTATACAATAAGGAGAATTCCTAGAAGTTCTGATCAGTAGTAGAAGGATAGAGTTTAATTCTAAAAAGATTACAATCATTATGGATAAAGCCCTCCTTGGTTGGTTAAAGAAGTTTAGAGACTAACTAATCAAGTGACAATCTTGAATAAGTGTGTATCTCAATTTGGAGAGCTTTGCCTCCCACTTTTAGAACATTGAAGAATGTGTTCAATTTTTAGTAGACTATCAAGTGCATGAAAGCCTTTGAAAACCTAAAGTCTCACCTTTCTTTTTCAAAAAAATTTTATCTTAACCAATAAAAAAAGGAAAAGACTATTCCTTTATCTAGGGATGGTAAATTTAGTTGTGAGCGATGTTATGGTTAGAGAGGAGCACAAAGTTCACAAACCTGTTTACTACATAAACAAAACCTTTCACAATGTTGAAATTAGATACTTGAAAATTGAAAATGTAGTTTTGGTGCTAGTTGTTATGACCCATTTTGACCCTTTATTTTTTAATATATTTTTAAAATTACAAAAATATTTTTCAATGAAATTCAGTCAATTTATGATTATTTTATAATTTTGGCACATTTATTTATTTTATTTTAAAGGAAAAAGATTATTTATTAATTAGTTAAAAAGACAATGCTATCTACTATTGAAGAAAGAGTTTTGAATGGTCACTTAAGCATCATCTTACTTGAGAGATTCTAATAATTCAACTCGTAGGTCTAATAACAACAAATTAGAGGAGCCTTTATGGTTGTAAATATACCTTTCATGCCTTATTATATCTCTTAACCAACCTCTTCTTAATAAATTGTATTATTTTATAAAGATTAAATTGAATGATACTAAGTTGTACTTATGTGTTTCTTAAATACAACAAAAGGTACTTATTTGGATTTTTCACTTGTTATGACTAAATTTTTTGTTAACAAGGATATTAACATTAACAAAGAAATTAACAATCTTTCACTATGCATCTCATGGTCATTTACTCTCATTTTACTATTCATTCTACTAATTTTCTTCCTTGTTCCCTTAGTTTTTTTGTTATCTTCGCTTCTTTTTTTTTTCCAATCTAAAAGAAATGTTTAGCATGATAATTCATTTATTTTTTTAATTTTGACATGATTCTTGAATAATATTATAGATTTTTATTAGAATGGTAAGGATTCTTTTTTCAATTATTATGTATCTAATAATAATAATAATAATAAATCTCTCATGAATATTCATTTAAAATAAAAAAATTGTTTTCAAAATTCTTAAATGGATTTTTGACATAATTTTGTCACATTCGTTATATTTTTAACTTTCAACCAAAATACGAACACATTATTTAGATGTACATTTATTAAACTTGTCTTGAAGATGTAAATTTTTTTTTAAAAAGTGATTCCAGTTTAAAAAATGCTTTCAATAAAATAATTAAGAAATAAATTAATTATAAAATTAAATTTATATTAGAGAAATACATGTTTCCTACTTATTTCAAATTACTTAAATTTTTAATAATTTTTTATTTTAATAATCATTTTGTTTTATTAGAAAAGTGTGCATCTAATAAAAAACAATGAAGTTGTTTTTAAAAAGATTAAAATATTTTTACGAAGATATATATTATCGATTGATTTATGAAAAATTATGTATTAATACAATATGCATCATTTTGATAATAACTTATTTATTAATATTGAATGATAATAATATATCTATATTTATTCTAATTCCTTTCATTTTTTTATCAAATTACAAACCCATGATAAAAAATATATATTAATAAGAAAAGGAAAAAAAATATTAGAAATGTTTTTCAATTGAGTTTAAATTATTTTTTTCTAAAAATAATAATTTTATTATTGTATAATTAAATTAAAAAAATTTGAAGAGCTCCCATGACATAAAATTAAATATCTTAATATAATATGTATCTTTATTTCAACTTCTCAATTTAATTTATAATTTGAATGAATATCTTTGTTATTATTTATTGAAAAATATAATTTTTAATTTATTTTTTAAAACATAAATATTAACTTTTTCATTTACAATTAAATGATTTTTTATGGTAAAAAAAGTTTTATATATCTATATATATATATATATATATATATATATATATATATATTAGCTGAAAAAAGTTTTGTTCAATTCATCATCGTAGGTGCACTGTCACCAGCATCCCCTAAATGACTTGCATTTAAATGAAGAACTCGATAGCCATGATGAGCGTCTAATCGACCGCTACATCTCTTATTCTTGAAGACTTCAATTCCCAAAAATAAAATAAAATTATGATGCGATATATATATTTGCTTTTTTGTCCATACCCAACTTCCATTTGTACCCACCACCATCTAGGACTCTGACTCTCCAGCTATATTTATAGCAGTCCTTTCTCTTTTAGATGGTGATCTTGATAGAATTTTACCTGAAGTATTTGGTGACAATTGTCTTCGTACATGGGTTTCCGGGTCTTGGTGGCTAAAGTAAAAGACTTCGTTATGGGGGAGAAGGAGCCCAAGAAAGCTGAATCTGAGGGAGCCTCTCTGCCTACACAAGCTGAAGAACATGGACCTGTTAAAGAAGAGAAAGAAGCCCCTTTAAATGATTCTGCTAATGAGAAGAGCTCGGTCCTAGTTACTGAAAGTATGTCCTCTCCTTATTCTTCTCCTTCTTTGCTTTCTGGTTCCTCCTGACATAGAGAGGATAAGGAAAGTTTGTAAATTGAATTTTCATGAAAGTTGATGGCTTGCAATTTTGAATATCTCAAGCCCGACTTAACAATTGAATGTTTCTCTAAACATGTTATAACAAGGCCCTTAATTGTATGATTGAATCTTCGATGTGTCAGAGGTTGCAGATCCACCTGCTACTGCAAAAAACTCAAGGGGGCCAAATGACAGAGGTATGCGCAGGCTACTATCTTAATCAAAATTGATATCTTTCCTATCAACAGATAACAAGTACTTGTATCATTTATCAGATGCTGTGCTTGCGAGGGCTGAAGCGGAGAAAAGATGTGCTCTAATTAAAGCATGGGAAGAAAATGAGAAAGCTAAAGCGGAGAACAAGTACGAGACCATCTCTAATGCTTTGAATTGTCCATCTTTTAGTATTGGTATAAAGTAGGCCTCCTCACACCGGGATTTCAAATCTAGCATAAAACCATGCTTGAAATGATTCAGCTTCAATCTGTTCATCGAACAAGCTACTAGCTCTTAGTTTAACAAGATTGCACTATATATAACTTTGCTAGTGTCTGAAGTTTCCTGAATTAGAATTTTACTGCATGGAAAGTAAATTCGAGCCAGGAATTGACCAGCTCTTTGGTCATCCAATATAAAATAATGTATTTGGAAGTCTCTGAGATTGAGTCTAGGCGTTCAACCATTTTAGGCTATAAAAATGTATACATTCAGAAGAAATTTTCTGAACCAAACCATACACTGTTAAGCTATTAAATTACCGAGGAAAGAAACTCCATTACAATTGCCATAGAAGTTAAGTTTATTGTCAGCTCATGCTCCAGATATGTAAATACAAACATGCTCATTAAATATCTGGATGTATGTGTGTGATACATGATAGTTTTGGTTAGGTTTCCGTTTTCAAACGTTTATAGACTTGTTCCATACACTCCTAAGGTCCATCTTTGAAGACTCGCGCAATGTCCTCTTTAAACAAGGATTTGTGCATTGAATCAGTCTTACAAGTTAAAATGTTAAACTTGGTTTTATAAAGCTTTCAGTTCCTACTCGATGATGACCTTCAGAGCTTCTTTCTGAGCAAGTTGTACACGCTGAATTTTCAAATAGGGCTCACAAGAAACTCTCTGCCATTGGATCATGGGAGACAATCAAGAGAGAATCTGTGGAGGCAAAAATAAAGAAGTATCAGGTAATAAACTTAATGAATTGAAGTATCAACTGCTTGTTATAGCATGACTAATCTTCCTTTCCACTTATAAAAACTGTACAGTTCAAAGTAACTATGTAATATATATTCTTGCAAAAAACTATTTCAATAGTGTCTTGATTAATTTGTGATATGGTAGGAAAAAGTGGAAAAGAAGAAGGCTGAATATGCAGAGAAAATGAAGAACAAAGTAGCCGAACTCCACAAGGCAGCCGAGGAGAAGAAAGCAATGATTGAAGCAAAAAAAGGTGAGGACCGTCTCAAGGTAGAGGAAACTGCAGCGAAATTCCGAGCAACTGGGTATACACCAAGGAAGTGTCTTGGATTCTTAAGTGTCTAAGATGTTTTGGCAAATTCTAATGAACAACAGTGGGGTAAACGGGAGAGAAAAGGCTGCTAGAATTGGATTTGCTTGATTTTTGGCTTGTTAGTTTATGCTGTGCTCAAATATTGTTGGTTCAGCGGTAAATGTCTTTTGATATTTGTAAAAAACAGTAAATGGGAGTGCATGCTTTACACTACCCAAGTTCTGACAAGACCGGAGTTTGAACTTGATATTTTCTTTTGTGTGAGCTGAATCCCTAGTCAGAAAAAGAAAAAAAAAGTGAAATAAATCATTTGTGTATCTGTAGTTCTGAAGAATTTGGTAACACAACAATTCAAGGTCTTTAATGTTGTGCAGTGGCTGCATTTTTCACACATTATTTGCTATGGATCATACCAATTACTTGCAGCTCAGGTTTTCTGGTATGACAAATGTGCCACCCATCACCCAATTTACTTGCTTCTTAAGCTAACATTCTCAACCACCCAGAATACTTGGTAAAGAAGGAGAGGCAGAGTTTGTATGTGAATGAGATGTCAAAGACTGAAACCTTTTCGAATTTCAATTTTTCAGATAAACTTGTCATGATCAAATTCGCTACATTTGTGAGCTGATAATAGATAATTCCATTCTACTAGTATATTTTTCAAGCATAATCAATTAAATGTGAGGCTAATATCATGTCAACAGGAGATACGAGGCCTAATATTACGCCAATAATTTTCTTTATTCCCTTTCCAAGTTAAATAAGAATAAGTTTTGAAAAAAATTCCAAGAAGCAATACATGATGTCCCTAATGCCTTAAATCTTTATATGATGCCCACGGCTGCAGAAGAAAATCTGTGCAATTACAACTTATCCGTTTATTTTGATAACTTTCAGCACTCAATATAATCCTAGTACTGACCATGTCTGTGCACATTGCTAGCAGCATTTTATATATATAGAACATAAGCAGAGACTCTTTAATTGTTGGCCTACAAATTTTGGAATCAAATTGATGCTAACATAGTATTTTGTTGTCATGTACACACACGATTTTTGACAGATAGGCTGCTAGATATAGTAAAAAATCTATTTGGAGACAGCTGAGTTGTCTACCACATAACAAGAGGATTGCAGTTGTATTTGTTACCTCCTGTCTGGACTATCTTTGAAAGACTTGGTCAGGAAATGTTTCAGATCTATCTGTAATAGCTCACTATTCTTAGAACGGTACCCTGCAAGTTCCAAGAGATATAGACCCTGGATCAAATTAGCTTAAATAAGCGGTTCAAGTCTTTTTCTCCATCCATTGAACATTCATTTTATTGACCTTTAATCTGCTAGTTATAATACAGGAAAGGTGAAAGGTAAGAACAGATTTTCTAAGTTCTGTTTATCTTATCTTCTGAGATTAAGAGCCGAACTTTCAGAATTTGTTCTTAAGACTTTCCTATTAAAGCTTTTCTAAGCAACCCTTCTGAAATCAGATTCTATACTGCTCATTTTAGATTCATTAGGAAAAACATAATGGGATTCACTGGGACCTTAGAGAAATGCAAGGCCTGTGACAAGACTGTTTATTTCATCGAATTGGTGTCTGCTGATGGAGTTCCTTATCATAAGAAGTGCTTCAAATGCAGCCACTGCAATGGACTTCTTGTGGTACGAGTTCTATTCATTTATCCTCTTTTCTTTTTCATGCCTTTTCTTTTGTGGTTATTGCCTAAGTAAGAATTAATGAAAATACGGTCCTTTACCAGGATTATTGAAACTGACCCACCATGAAATTTGTCTTATAGATGAGTAGCTATTCCTCGATTGATGGAGTTTTATACTGCAAACCTCATTACGACCAGCTCTTCAAGGAGACCGGTAATTTTACCAAGAAATTCCAACCCTGTGAGATCCGCTTCTCCGTTTTCCTTTCGTTTAAGTTTCTTTTACATATTTTTGGAATTAGAGTTCCATGGAGAAGGATGTAGTCCTCCCTATTTTACCTTTTTTTTTTTTGCTAACAATGTGTTTCTGCAATTCTGACTGTTTAGATGAAGAGAAGAAAAACTGCCTGGTACCAAGATTCTCTACAATCGGTTCTTAATTTTTCATTACCTTAATTTGTTTCTAATGGAAATTTCTAGTTTGTTTGCTGGAGTTTGATGCATGTTTTCACAATCATGCAGACAAAGGCCCCAAGCAAACTTTCCTCCATGTTCAGTGGCACCCAAGACAAATGTGCTTTCTGTAAAAAAACTGCATACCCATTAGAGAAGGTTTCTAATCCATCTCTCTCTCTCTCTCTCACACACACACACACACACACAATTCTTATTTCCCCATTCATTAACATTCATTCCTTGTCCATCATATATATATATTTGCGCAACTCGAATGGAAATGCAAAAGACAGAGTAACTCTCATTGATATCTATATTGTACCTTAATCTGGCACCAATATAATCTCATGCACCAAGATCAACTCCGGAAATAGATTGAGATCGATATTATATGATGGAGTGAGGATAAAGAAGCTTATTGCCGTAACCAAAATTTTGACAGGTGACTGTGGAGGGAGAATTCTATCACAAGTCATGCTTCAGGTGTTCTCATGGCGGTTGCTGTATCACACCTTCATCTTATGCAGCTCTTGATGGTATCCTATACTGCAAGGCCCACTTTGCTCAATTGTTTAAGCAGAAGGGTAGCTACAGTTATCTCACCAAAACTGCCACAATGAAGAAAAACGCAGTAAATTTGCCAGAAGAAAAATCCGAAGCAGAAGAAAACAATGAAACAGTACCAGAAGCAAACGCAGATGCTAACTCTGATTTAGCCATTGACAAGAGACATCATAATTCATGAGAATGTGCAGAGCTAGTTCTCAATGCTGTGTTGTTCCTTTCACATGCCTCTCTAGGGGACATTGAGGTTACAAGAGTGGTTGCTTTCCTTGTTCCTACTCGGGCATGTGTCCACAGAGAATGGGAACCTGGAATTTTGTTTCGCCTTGGAATTTGGAAACTAAATAGAGACTTCTGTAATATTTCTACATTTTCAGGTGCAGTTGATGAACGAAAATAAAATTTCACTTCTTTCTCTTTTGTCTTCAAATTTCTTCATCAATAAAAAAAATGGCCCTTGAAGAATAACAAAACCATATTAACACGGGAGAAATCTAGACATTGATAAAGAACGGTCGACGACATGAGTTTCCTTTAGCTCTTACACTTGCTACAAGACAGACTTTAATTTTTCCATATTCATTTGTCATTGGAATTACAAAAGTTGTAACTGCATTATTGCCAACCTTTTTTTTCAAGTAATGATACATGAAATATTGGATGAATTGTAGCCCCCTCAGGAAACCGCAGTCCATAAGTCATTGCTCCAACTCTTTGTATAATCTTTTGCAAGGGCCATAAATTCTCAGATTAAGCTTGATATTTTTTCCTTAGTGCTACACTCAATTGATTTCTGTAAAGCCACTTTAATTAGTTGGCATAATTGATGGGATTTGAGTGGGAGATGAGTTGTAATTGGTGGAGTGTGAGTGGAGGATGAGTTGGTATAATTGGTGGAGTATGAGTGGAGGATGAGTTGTTAGGCATATATTCCTCCTAAATTTATGACCATTATACCCTCACTCTTGCCTATAAATAGGCAATGCATTCAAGCCTATATGCACACCAAGATAGAGAAGAGAAGAGTAGAGTGAAGAGAGAGTAATCCCACAAAATTGTGAGGTATTTGTAAGAGAGTAAGTGAGGTGTTTTCTCCTAATAATAGAGAGATTCTTAGTTGTTCTCCTATTATTTGAGAGAGGTTGTAATTCCCACATTACTTAGTAAAATCCTTCTATACTTGCCTGTGGACGTAGCCCAATTGGGTGAACCACGTAAATTCTTGTGTGTCTCATTTCTCATTTTATCTTATTCCTTGCCTTTTGTCTTGTCGGGTTTGCATGCCAGTATCCTAACAGTGGTATCAGAGCCTGGTTGGTTGGTGTTGTTAATACACAAAAGTTATTCGTGTATACGGTTACTATTCACGTCTACGGTTACTATTCACCTATACGGCACTATTCACCCATACGGTACTGTACACATAAGTTACTGTTGGCGTATATAGAAAGTCAGTGCGGTGATTAAATACAGTCTAGGAAGTTCTGTCTAAGGAGATTGGGTTTTAAGCGGGACCGTTTGTGACCCCTCCAATCTTTCCTGGGAACTTACTTAGTGAAGTATTATTCACACGATACTATTTCTGTATACGTTACAGTTCTGTGAAACGGTGATAGCTGAATAGATCACGGTGAATAAAATGGCAGCAAAGTACGAGATTGAAAGGTTTAATGGGAGCAATTTCTCACTCTGGAAAATGAGAATCAAGGCAATCTTAAGGAAAGACAATTGCTTGGCAGCAATTGGGGATCGACCCGCGGAGATCACTGATAATGCAAAATGGAATGAGATGGATGGCAATGCTATTGCTAACATACATTTAGCATTAGCCGATGAAGTATTATCAAGTGTGGCGGAGAAGAAAACAGCTAAGGAGATATGGGAGACTCTAACAAAGCTATATGAGTCCAAGTCTTTGCACAATAAGATTTTCTTAAAGCGGAGACTTTATACCCTTCGAATGGCAGAAACCACGGCGGTGACTGACCACATCAACACAATAAGGACTCTATTTTCACAACTCACTACGTTGGGTCAACAAATAGAGGAAAGTGAACGTGCAGAGCTTCTACTTCAAAGTCTTCCAGATTCGTATGATCAGCTCATTATCAACTTGACCAATAATATCCTCACAGACTATTTAGTCTTTGATGATGTTGCAGCCGCCATCTTGGAAGAAGAAAATAGGCGCAAAAATAAAGGAGACAGAAATAGTTCAAACCAAGCAGAGGCATTATTGGTGTCAAGAGGGAGATCAACGGAGCGTGGCTCTAGTGGGAGTCAAAGGCAAGGGAGGTCCAAATCAAGAAGTAAGAAGACTGTGAAATGCTACAACTGTGGCAAAAAAGGGCACTTTAAAAAGGATTGTTGGTTTAAAAAGGGTATAGAGAATACTGCAGAGTCATCAAAACCTCAAGGATGTGTTGCAAGCACCTCAGAAGATGGAGAGGTTTTATATAGTGAAGCAGCGACAGTCTCTACAGATAGAGAAGAGCTCACTGAGGTCTGGCTAATGGATTCAGGAGCAACATGGCATATGACTCCTAATCGAGATTGGTTCCATACATATGAACCCATCTCTGGAGGCAAAGTGTTCATGGGTGATAATCATACTTTGGAGATTGCTGGCATTGGCACCATCAAATTGAAGATGTATGATGGCTTAATTCGTACTATTTCAGGAGTGCGGCATGTGAAAGACTTGAAGAAGAATCTTTTGTCTGTAGGACAATTTGATAGTCTTGGCTGTAAGATCCGAACAGACAATGGAATAATGAAAATTGTCAAAGGAGCGCTGGTGGTTTTAAAGGCGAGAAAGACAGTTGCAAACATGTTTGTATTAATGGGAGAAACACATCATGGGGCAGAAGTGTCAATCGCATCAGCCAGTCCTGCAGAAGAGAAGACGATGATGTGGCATCAAAAACTAGGCCACATGTCAGAGAAAGGTTTAAAGGTTCTCTCTGATCAGAAGTTACTCCCTGGGCTTACAAAGGTTACTTTACCTTTTTGTGAGCACTGTGTTACAAGTAAACAGCACAGGTTGAAGTTTGGCACATCAACAACTAAGAGCAAATGCATCTTAGACCTGATTCACTCTGATGTTTGGCAAGCACCGGTTGTATCCTTGGGAGGGGCAAGATACTTTGTATCATTCATAGATGACTTCTCCAGGAGATGTTGGGTGTATCCAATTAGAAGGAAGGCAGATGTGTTCGCAGTCTTTAAAACTTTCAAAGCGCGGGTGGAACTTGAATCTGAAAAGAAGATCAAGTGTTTGAGGACTGACAATGGAGGAGAATATACCAGTGATGAATTTGATAACTTCTGTCAACATGAAGGTATCAAAAGGCAGTTCACAACGGCATACACTCCACAACAAAATGGAGTGGCAGAGCGGATGAACAGAACTCTATTAGAAAGAACAAGAGCAATGTTGAAGGCTGCAGGTCTAGAAAAGTCATTTTGGGCAGAAGCAGTCAATACCGCCTGTTATGTGATAAATCGATCTCCATCAACTGCAATTGAGCTGAAGACACCGATGGAGATGTGGACTGGGAAGCCAGCTGATTATTCTCGATTGCATATATTTGGAAGTCCTGTGTACGTGATGTACAATACACAAGAAGTTAGCAAACTAGATTCAAAATCCAGAAAATGTGTATTCTTGGGATATGCTGATGGAGTGAAGGGGTATCGCTTGTGGGATCCCACTGCCCACAAAGTAGTCATCAGCAGGGATGTCATATTTGCAGAAGGTAAAATGCAAATGGAAGAACATAATAGCATTCTAAAGGAGACTACAGCAGTCCAGATTGAAAATACTCAGAATCATACTTCTTCTGAAGCTGTACCAGAGCATGAAGAGCAAGAACAAATAGAGACTGAAACTCCTGAAGTTCGGCGGTCGACTCGTGAAAGAAGGCCACCGGCTTGGCACTCAGAATATGTTACTGAGAGTAACATTGCATACTGTCTTCTAACAGAGGATGGAGAGCCTTCAACTTTCCACGAGGCTATCAAAAGCACAGATGTATCTATGTGGATGACAGCAATGCAAGAGGAGATTGAAGCTCTACACAAGAATAACACTTGGGATCTTGTTCCACTTCCACAAGGAAGAAAGGCCATTGGCAACAAATGGGTTTACAAGATAAAGCGTGATGGCAATGATCAAGTGGAGCGGTATCGTGCAAGATTGGTAGTGAAAGGATATGCTCAGAAAGAAGGAATAGACTTCAATGAGATATTTTCTCCGGTGGTACGACTTACTACAATCAGAGTAGTCTTGGCAATGTGTGCTATATTTGATCTTCACTTAGAGCAGTTAGATGTGAAAACTGCATTTCTTCATGGAGAACTTGAAGAAGAAATTTATATGCTCCAACCAGAGGGTTTTGCTGAAACAGGCAAGGAGAACTTGGTTTGCAGGTTGAACAAATCTCTATACGGTCTCAAACAGGCGCCGAGGTGTTGGTACAAGAGATTTGATTCCTTCATAATTAGCCTTGGGTACAACAGACTCAGTTCAGACCATTGTACGTATTACAAGAGGTTTGAAGAAGATTTCATCATTTTGTTGTTGTACGTGGATGACATGTTGGTGATAGGCCCCAACAAAGATCGAGTCCAAGAATTGAAGGCACAGTTGGCTAGGGAGTTTGATATGAAGGACTTGGGACCAGCAAACAAGATTCTAGGGATGCAAATTCACCGAGACAGAAGTAAGAGGAAGATTTGGCTTTCTCAGAAGAATTATTTGAAGAAGATCTTGCGTCGCTTCAACATGCAAGATTGTAAGCCAATTTCCACCCCACTTCCTATTAACTTCAAATTATCCTCAAGTATGTCTCAGCAATGAAGCAGAGAGGATGGAGATGTCTCGAGTACCGTATGCATCAGCAGTGGGAAGTTTAATGTTTGCCATGATATGTACAAGACCAGACATTGCACAAGCAGTGGGAGCAGCTAGTCGATACATGGCAAATCCTGGTAGAGAGCATTGGAATACTATTAAGAGGATCTTGAGATACATCAAGGGTACCTCAGATGTTGCATTATGTTATGGAGGATCAGAATTTACTGTCAGAGGTTATGTTGACTCAGATTTTGCCGGTGACCTTGAGAAAAGAAAATCCACTACAGGCTATGTGTTCATAATTGCAGGAGGAGCTGTGAGCTGGGTCTCTAAACTTCAGACTATTGTAGCATTGTCCACAACAGAAGCTGAGTACATGGCAGCTACACAAGCTTGCAAAGAAGCAATATGGATGAAGAAACTTATGGAGGAGCTCGGGCACAAACAAGAGAAGATTCTTTTGTATTGTGATAGTCAAAGTGCCTTGCATATTGCAAGGAATCCAGCATTTCATTCAAGAACAAAACATATAGATGTTCAATATCACTTTGTTCGCGAAGTTGTGGAAGATGGAAGTGTGGATTTTCAGAAGGTTCATACAAAGGAAAACCCAGCAGATGCTTTGACTAAACCGGTCAACACTGATAAGTATATATGGTGTAGATCCTCTTATGGCCTAGCAGAAACGTAAGCAGCATGAAGATGGCAAGTATAGAAAGGATAGAAGAAGAATCACAGATAATCAAGTGTGAAGACTTGATTAAATCATCAAAGTCTTCAAGTGGGAGAATGTAAAGCCACTTTAATTAGTTGGCATAATTGATGGGATTTGAGTGGGAGATGAGTTGTAATTGGTGGAGTGTGAGTTGGTATAATTGGTGGAGTATGAGTGGAGGATGAGTTGTTAGGCATATATTCCTCCTAAATTTATGACCATTATACCCTCACTCTTGCCTATAAATAGGCAATGCATTCAAGCCTATATGCACACCAAGATAGAGAAGAGAAGAGTAGAGTGAAGAGAGAGTAATCCCACAAAATTGTGAGGTATTTGTAAGAGAGTAAGTGAGGTGTTTTCTCCTAATAATAGAGAGATTCTTAGTTGTTCTCCTATTATTTGAGAGAGGTTGTAATTCCCACATTACTTAGTAAAATCCTTCTATACTTGCCTGTGGACGTAGCCCAATTGGGTGAACCACGTAAATTCTTGTGTGTCTCATTTCTCATTTTATCTTATTCCTTGCCTTTTGTCTTGTCGGGTTTGCATGCCAGTATCCTAACAATTTCAAGCACACCAAATCTCCCACCTAAAACTCTCTTTCTATATATCCTGCCACTTGTTTCATCATGTCCCTGGCCTTTTCCAGTTAAAATTGCAACCATTGATCCAATCTAGCCCTTTATTGAATCACCTTCTTAAATGTTGCTACTGGAGTAGTCGCTTGAGAATTAACCTCTACATTGGGTGAAGGATAACCATGCAATGATTGAAAATGGCTCATTTTAATGGATAAATGATAGCTAGAATTATACCATCATTGAAACTAAAGACAACCATTCATGTCATCTGCTTGGATTATGCATGATCATACACCTTAAATAGGTTTTAAAACATTGATTAACCCTTTCTGTTCATCTGTCATTTTAAGGATAGAAAGATGAGTTAACCCCTAATAACTTAAACAATTCTTTCCAAAATATACTAATGAAGATTTTATCCCTATTTATCACAATTCTCATAGATAAACCATGGAACTCATGGAACTTATAGATGTAATCTAAAAACAACTAAGCAATTTTCTAAGCTGTAAAAGGATGAGCTACAGCTAAGAAATATCTATATTTAGTGAATCTATCCACAATAACCGATATTGTATTCTTTCCCCTTAATTTTGGCAAGCCTTCAACGAGATCCATGATTATATTTTTTCAAATACCCTTTGATATAGGTAGCGGTTGAAGCAATCTAGAATATAATACCCTTTCTTTTTTGGCTTGCTAACGCACCCACATCATATTCTTCCATGAATTTTCTCACCAAGGCTTTCATATAAGGCCAATAAAACATAGCCTTGGGACTCTTATAAGAAATATGCACCCCTGTATGTCATTTAACATGCGAATATTCATATACAAGACTTATAATTCTATTAAGATTTTTTTAATCCATTGCAATCTTCACTTATAGCTTTAAACCTTAAAATTGCATCAAATCCATCTTTCATGTTCTCGAGTAATTAGATTATAGTTCTATAAAAAAAATTTAATCCCTTGTAATCTTTTTTTTTTATTCGAGGAAACCTCACCTTTCAAAAAACGCACTTTGTGGGTCCAGGTGAGCGAGTAAAACCCCGGCTGTCCCAGGCTTTTACAAAAGATGCACGTCCTGACTCAAACTCAAGACCTGATATACAAATTTCAAGCCCTTTGCCATCACGCCACGCCCTTTAGAGACAATTTATAATTCTCACTTATAAAGTGTGATATATAACTCTTAGGATATTTATAATTATTATGAAAGTGCAAGTGAGAATTAACCCTTGAATAATTTTTTGTCTTGAGCTTTGAAAAAAATTATGAAAGTTTTGATTTTAATCCTTAAAAAATATTGCTTAATCCTAAAAAAATTGTTAATGTAATCAGTAAGGTTTCATACATTAAAAAGATCATGAGTTAATAATGAAATACATAATTGTTTAAACTACTATGTAATATAGTTATGAATGAAGATTCAATAAGTTTCTCACGTATTAGGAAGAACATGTTAACACAATCCACCTTTACTTAGATCACTTGAAAGAGGATTGGAATATTCTTAAAAAAGAAAAGAAAAGAAGGATCGTCATGTTCATGAAAAAAATACTCATTTATTACTTGCTAATGATATTGTATAATTGACCTGGTGTGAAATTCATAAAGAAAAAAGGTGAGATAAATAATTTTTTTTCTCATTATTTTTAGATAGACTATGCCTATCAATTCATTTATAGAATGGGTTAATAGATATAAGATTCATGGAAAAAATAATGAATGAATTTCAAATAATTTTTGTACTTATTAATATAATTAATGAATTAAGTGGTACGCTGAATTCATTTAATAATTTTTTACATGATGTTTTTTAAAATAACCTATATAATTATCTGTAAAAAAGAAATCAAACATCAATATGCATAAATATAGATATTTTGAAATCAAACATCAATATGCATAAATATAGATATTTTGAGAGTAAAATAGTAATTTCGTTTGAATTCTTACATATTCTTAAAAATAGACGAAGCACATTAAAACTATATATATATAAAGGATACAGTGGTCAACGTGGTACATTGACCAGTAATCCTAGGTAGATGGATAGATTGTCATGCCTTCTGTTTTAAGGGTGTCGTGTCGTGTGCATCATGTCCATCCCTCCCTTCACGGACCAAAATACCCCCACTATCTTCACGATATTCCCTGACAACCCTCAACTTGTCCCTCTCTTTTTCACTTGCTTCTACTTCAAGTGACACTATCTCACGAGATAACTGCTACTCCTTTTTTTCAATCGAACCCCTCCCTTTCTTTCTTCTGCTGCTTTCTTACTTGTATACTGAAAACTAAAAGAGAGAGGGAGGGAGGGAGAAATGGGTGTAGGCACCAGCAACTTTGTGATTAGATGGATCAACTTTCTCACCATGGTAAGCTTTGTTTCTTTTCCCCTTTCCCTTTTCGCTCATCTTTATTTTGATTTAAGCTTTCGAGTCAGATTCGATGCTACATTGTTAACTGGCCCTTCTGCTTTTTATTTCTTATTATTCTTCTGGCGTTGCTGATTATTTTGCAAAGGGTGGTTTTGTTTCTGGGATATAATAAGTTGTTCATTTTTACGAGGGTTATAATTATTTGAAGTTTGCTTCTTTTGGAGGGTCATTGTAATTGTTTGATTTTTGCAGTCATGTCTGCAATTTTGTTTAAGATCAGGGTGCTTTTCTATCTGCTTTCTTTCTTACACTGATGATTATTGTTGTTCTTGGTTATGCTGGTAACTGGTTGTCCATGGTAATTGGTTTATAACAAGTGTACATGGTATCGTATTAAAGTTTGTTCCAGAATAACGAGTTTGCTCTAGTTCAGTTTTTTCTATTTGGCTTAATTTTCTTGCAATCGAAGTGAATACTATTTTTTTTTGTTTGTTTATACTGCGAGTTTATGTGTGTTTCATCCTCTCATTGCGTAGCTTTTAGCTATAGCTGTCATAATTTTTGGGGTATGGATGAGCACACATCATGACAGTTGTCGAAGGTCTCTTACTCTCCCAGTGTTGGGCCTTGGTGCTGTCATCTTTGTAATGTAAGTTCAAATTTTCTATTGTCAGCCTCTTTTACCTCTTATGCATTTACCTTTAACAGCTACTGATACAACCTTTTGTTGATGTTTAGATCAATAATTGGGTTCTTGGGCGCCTTGAAGAGCAACTCCATACTGTTGTGGATTGTATCTTTACTAAATGACCAATCTTTTATATTTATTTGCTTGAATATTGATCTGCGTTCTTCATTTTTTTTCTTTTATTTGTTGGACATCCCTTAACTACTATTCACTTTCAGTATCTGGTTATGTTGTGTATCATTTTGGTGGCAATTCTGGTTTTCACAGTATTAGCGTAAGTGTTTTTTTTTTCTGGCTTAATTTTGATTATAGCGCACAAGCTCATGTATTTTCCCTTTTTTAAGGTAGATAACAAACTATGCAGCCACATTTCAGGTTTGAACTTGACAATGTCTGTCAATAGTTTGTTGTCTTTTCTAGTTTTCCCATTGATTTGCTTATTAAACATGACTCTTGCTCATTTATCCTAGTACTTCTGTTGCTATTGTCTTCAAAGTTTTGTCTTCGAAATAAGGTCATTTTTTCTATGCATTATGCCATGAGGTTTAGGTATACATCAATTTCAAACAGATAAGATAGATTGATTGATTGGGCCACATTGACTAGAATTTATGCGCTCCCATCATGTTTAAGCTGCTTTTGTATTCTGCTAAGAACCAATATTAAGTGTGGTGAGCCCCATTTGTTAGAAAAATGAGATTATTTTTTTTGGCTCTAATGGATACTTAATTTTTAGGTTGAGGTCCAAGATCCTTGATTTAATTACATGTCATCTCAGCTCCAATGGTCTAACTTATTGAAATGGCCGGATTTTGAGTTGAGCTTGGAGATAATGTTGAGGGTAAATGTGCTGGTATTTGGTGGAGTTAAATTTGCAGTTATCACATGGGATTAAGTCTAGCATGCAATGCATCAGTAAGGAAAGTGAAAAACTTGGAATAGTTAGCTAGAGAAGCGGTAGCCATACTAGTTAAGTTTTATGTTAATTTAAAAGAAAAATATCTCTCTCTTAATTGGCATTTTCTCTCATTAAAAGTAAGTCTAATCCATCTCAGCTTGTCCTCTGTGTTGTTTCAATTAATTACCATGATCTACAATGCTAATAGATACACCTTCAACAACAAAAAAATAAAAATAAACAGAAGAAGAAGAAGCCATGTGGAGGGTAACCAGTAGCCATATTGTAAACTCGTAACATAGCAAGAATGATGCTTCCAATTCTATCAACTAAGTAAAAAGGAGTTTTCATCGATCTTTTCCACTTTTATGTTACCATATTGTTTCAAAACCTTCAACTTCTTCTCTCAACGTGTTTAGCATTTTTCTTTTGAGTTTGGAAATCATGCTTATAATGCTCCTTGATTTTGTGATTTTTCCTGTAGGTTTATTATAACTAATAATGGATCTGGTCATAGTGTCCCTGGTTTGAGGTAAGAAACTTGTAATCTAGGAATCAATTAACTATGCTTATATATTTTGTTCTGCTTTTGGGTATCTGTTCTTCAAATCCGTTTGTCTTCAACTTGACCCACTGCTCCCTCAACCTCTCTCTCTCTTGCAGTTGGGTCAGATGTTAGTCTTTCAACAAAATGCTTCAGATGATTATTTTTGTGAAAAAAAGGCTTCACTCAATTTTTAGATGATAATTGAGCTATAATAGCCATTTTCTTAATTGATTCTCATATACTTTGTTAGCTGGGGTTGTTATGGTGCAGCTACTAATACTTTCTTGTCTGGCTAGATACAAGGAGTATCAACTTCAGGATTACAGCTCATGGTTTCTTAAACAGGTAAAAACTTTGCCTTCTATGCTATTTGTTAAAAAAAGATGCTACTTTAAGATTCAGATTCTATACTAACCTGAAAATTTCATGCAATTATGCCTAATCTTTGCTTCAGTTGAACAACACCAAGAACTGGAACCGATTGAAGAGTTGTCTTGTGAAAACTGATGACTGCAATAACCTACCAAGAAAATATAAGGTCCAGTTTTTTGCCTCAAAATCTTATTACTCGTCCCTTTTTTTCATAACTCTGAATGTTTATTGATTTCTAGATTGATTTTGTTGTTTTAAACCTGTTGATTTTAGACTATTAAGCAGTACAAGTCAGCCAAACTAACAGCCATTGAAGCTGGTTGCTGCCGACCACCATCCGTGTAGGTGTCTTTTTCTGACCTCACTCTCTGATCAAACGTTCAAGTGAAGTTTTTTATTCACTACATGGAAATGTGAAGTCTATTATTACCTTACTACAAAGATATACATTCTGGCTCGGTGAAATGTTTGAGTAATGCATTTTCAGTCTACACATGACAGTAATGCATAATATTTGAACAGTGTCACCAAGGTTACCCTTTTTAACATGCTCTGTAGGTGCGGTTATCCTGCTGTCAATGCTTCATACTACGACTTGAGCTTTCATCCGATTAGCTCCAATAAGGACTGCAAACTTTACAAAAATTCCCGGGCTACCAAATGCTACAATTGTGACTCCTGCAAGTAAGCATCACTACTTTTTCAACGCTCCTTTTCTGTTCTGTTAATACTTTCCTTTTTCTTCTGGTGTACTATTCTTGTGCAATCGGTTCTTACTTTTCAGGGCAGGAGTTGCACAATATATGAAAACTGAGTGGAGAGTGGTTGCCATCTTTAATGTCATTCTGTTTGTTGTTCTGGTAAGCTGGTTGCTGTTTCACTTGAATCTTGAATCTTGTCTTTCCCGGATGTTCTAACTGCTCTTCTTTTCTGTTGTGAATGCCAGTCAATGATCTATTTTGTCGGGTGTTGTGCCAGACGAAGTGCTGCCAGGAGTCACTCTAAAGCTTGAAAAAAGAAGAAGAGAAAAATACAGAACCGGTTTCTTTGGAATTTCTATTACATATCTCTCTCTGTCATTTGTTGACCGCATGTGTATATCTCCGTTCGTCAGTTGCTCTTTGAATATTTGTCAAATTAGCGATTATTTTTCTCAGTTTGAATGAGACTGATGGTTTTATTTCAAGTGAATGGATTCTTTCAATGAAAAAAGCAAGCCTAGGCCACGACCAAAAAGCTGTTCACTCGATCAAATTCCAAATGTTTCCGGGAAGATTAATCACCCCGTTCTGTCAATTTCCGTCAACTGAAGTAATGTAATCATGGTCTTTGCTGTGGAGGGCCAAATATGTCAAGGACTTTTTTGTAAGGTTCCAAGTCGTTTGCTTTCATAAAATAATTTTTTTTCTAAGTAAATTTCTTATGAACATATAAAAATTCATAAAATAAAAATATTTTATACGAAATCATCTTTTTACTTAATCAAAGGAGTCATTTTGGGACCTCCATAAAAGATCAGATATCAAAGATTTGTGATTTCTATCATTTGATTACACATAACGTAAGTTAATATCTCCTCTTCTGCATGCCTATTTTCATATCCAGGAAACTGGATAGCAAGTTCTGCAAGAAAAAAAAAAGGCAGACAAAAAAACGAGAGAGATATTAAGTCTGGTAATTTGAATGGTCCCTTAGAGTTGAAACATTTTTTCCATGAAAATTTCCAAGCATGCTTTCTCTGTTGAATACTTGAACACACACCATCTCCATTTCTTTTTCGAACACTTGACTTTTAACTAAACTCCCAAAGAACAACCAGCTGCATTTTTAAGAAAGCATTCTTTCACAACTTCATAATTAAGTTGTCTCTCTCCTTCTGTAAACTTAATTTTTTAAGATATATATAAAATAATTATGAGCATAAAAATTAAATTTATTTTTTAATTGTATTTAAACTTCATTTATCTTTGCTAAACTTGATATGTAAATGATGAAATCCTAGAAAAACTTCAAATAAAAACTAGACTTTTCATGGTTACGTCCTGAGTTATTGGTGTGATTGGGTTGACCTAATATTGATGGACTTGACTGGAGGAATAGGTTATTCACCTGAAATAGCAAGTCCCTTGAGAAATAACGACTCTTTAATGTTTAAGTTCATATATATAAAAGGAAAAAATAATATACAGAAAGAAAAAATAAATTAAAGTTGTAGAGAGTGTATATCTAAATGTAGCCTGTGTATGGCATGTTAGTTTAATATGCCCTATAACTAATGGATTGATTACACGTAATATTATTATATTCACGTAACTACATATATATTATTAATAAAGACTTAATTTATCTTTAATATTCATATAATATTAGGTTAATAAATCTAATATTTAATTTATGAATCTAGAGTAAAGATAAAATTCACAAGACATAAATGATTTGCTAAGAAAATTATGCAGTTGTTATAATTATGAGATTCTTATTACATCAAAGTATTGTTCCTAAAATGTTCATCGTCGATACTCTCTTAAATATTGGATATTTATTAAAATCGTAGAGATTGATACATATTATTTTCTTTTCTTTATGAAAAAAAAAACAGTTGTTCTCATAAGTTAAGGTATAAGAGATACCTAAAACTAATATGTAGATACTTGTTATAAGATATATATACACTGAACTGACTTGCATAAGAATTCCATATGGAGGATGTATATCTATGAAAAGGTTCACGTGACGGTTATGTAACAATTCATTGATGTTTGAGATTTTTTATCAAGTTAACTTTGAAAACAACAACTTACATATTCATTTATGAAATTTCATCAGTGAGGCAATCAACCTCAGTCGTATTAGCTTCAATAATCATTCCCCCTCTTAGTTACTTTGATGAGCTATATTTTTGCAATTTTTAACTAGATACACTATCTTATTACAAATAAAATATTTGTCATTAAACTTTTTAGCAACAATTTTCCTATTCTCAATAAGCTTTATCTTTAGGTTTTTATTGTGGGATGAATTTATCGTGCATTACGCCAGGCTAAAAACAAGAAAGAAGAAAGAGTACATGCACCCCTCTCGTGGTTGTCACCACTTGTTCTACAAAGTTTGTTTTAGGTGGTTTACTAGAAAAGTTAGCTCTTTTTTTAGATTTATTATTTTATTCTACCCTTAGCCTATTTCCTTTCCCTTATGCTTAATGTAATTCTTGAATTCTTTCTAAGATCATGATGATTTTTCAATAATTGCAACTACCTGAAAATGTTTATTTATTACTATATATTTAGCATAAACATCATGTAAGGTTAGTTGAAACTCTTGAATTTGACTCATAATGATATTTGAGCTAACCATCTTGAAATCTAAAAACTTATTGACTGTGAACTTTTTCATACCAGCAACTTCAACCTTGAATTTTTTGTCCAAAACTTTTCAAATTGTCATTGTACTCTTGATTGAGCTATACACATCATATTATGTATTGTCTAATATATTAAAGATGTAGGTATTGCATACGAAATCACTATAATTCTACATGTCCAAAGCTACAATAATAATGGAATTGAATTTATTATTTAAAAACTTTAGCGCTTTTTCTAACAAGAATTTTCTGAAGTTCAAGGTGGTCAAATAGAACAATATTTTCTATAATATATTAAGATCATAATAAATTTACAATCATAAGAAAAGACTAGCATGCTTATTAAGCAATTATATATAAAATTGCATAAAAGATTGAGATACAATCCAAACATGCAGACTAACACATACATATAATTATGCATAAGAGAATAAAACTAACTCCTATCATAAATTCTTAGCATTTATGGAAAGTATACTTAAACAAAATCAATAAAAGATATTTACTTATTGAAGAACTTAGTATATAATCAATTTGAAATTTGTTATCATTGTTAAGGATCAATCCCTTATACTTAAAGACTTATTTGCTTTTCATTTTATGCAAAAGGACTAACTTCAATAAGCCTATGGAATTTTAACAACATCACCTTGTTTAAGTGCATTCCTAAACAAGATCTAATTAACACAAAGAAATATAAACTCAAATATCTTTCTACATGAACCAATTCTAAGCTTTAAATAGATATAAAATAAATTGAAAAACCACAGCTTGAATGAGTAAAATTGAAAATTTAGGTGAAAAAAAGTGTCACAAATTCTGTAGATTTTGTGATGAAAAAATTAACCCCAAAACACTCTTCTTCAACCTTTTTTACAAATGATTTTGGAATTAGCATTAATATAGAATTAATTATGGTAATTACCAAAATAAATTCCCTCCATTTATCAACTTTGATGTTTTTTTAGCTAAAAAGACTGCTTAGGTTTAGATAAAACTTTTCTTGAAAAAAAAACTAATCATATTCTATCATTAATAGGCTGGATTGGATAAAATAGTGAGCTACTAAATTATTAATTCTTTATGGGATTAGAAAAATACAAATCTAAATCTAAGTTTAAAATGATTTGATAAAATATAATTTTTTCTAGTTTAAAAAATTAATTTACAATAAACTTAAATCTAATTTGAGCAAGAACGCTGCAATACCTACATTAATTGTCACTGGATTGTTAGGCTTAGCTAACTTCATTGACTGGGGAAGACATGTTTATAGACCTCCAATTCCGTCGATGGACTTTGATGAATTTTTTTTTTTAAAGACATTAATCAATAGTTTTGAAACTTGGTCTGGCAGATCAATGACCCGGCTGATCCAGGGTTGGAACCAAGCTGGATTTTTAAAAAAATAGCGAAAGTCACGACTCAAGATGACTCGGTTGACCCGACAAAACCTAGTAAAAAACTCGATTGTCATCTGTTGACTATTATTTTACTTTTTTACTAAAATGATATCGTTTTAATTTAAAAAAAAATAAAATTGACCTAGATAATCCAAGCATTGAACCGGGATTCAAAACCATGCATGAATCTTGTTGCATTATGTGCAGATGTTATGGTTATGGATGAAAAGCATGCTTTTCAACATCCTAGCGACGGAAGAGTTTGCGGCTATTGTGGAGGTATATGGTGTTAATAATGCTCGGAGAACCTTATTATTGTATGTTCTGTTTTGGAGGTCCAGGTGGGTACACAGGAAATTGATGTGTGTAGCATCTTAGATGAATAATCTACTTCGACTTCATATAATCAAATTTAATGAATGATAACTTTTTTTTTTGGGGGGGTTTATGAATACATTTATTGATAGATTAAAGCCTATAATATATGTATTTGGGGTCACCTATTTCAAAACATTTATGAATATTAACTCTTTTTTTCTTTTCATTTTTTATTAGAAGATTCATCATTTCTTTAGCACAAAAACTCCATTCATCTTTACAAAAGAAAAGGTTCCGTTAATCTAAATTAGCAATCGAATCCGCAATGAATTTTAAATTTATTAAAAAAAAATTTGTTTCGAGTGGTCAACGTTGGTCAATAGAAAAAAAACGTTTTTGAAACAAGGGGACTGATTAATTGATTTCTGGAAACTATAGAGACCAATTTATAATTTACATTTGTCTTTGTGGGGGAAAAATCATGACTATAAAAGCCAAAACCCATCTTCTCTTAAACCCTACAAATAAGTGTTCACCAAACCCTTTCAGTTTGGCATTTCCACTTCCCTTTCGCCATCATGTACCCATCACTCATCCACCGCTCCAAATCCTTATCGGAACAGCTCCGGACCCGAATCTTCATTCGACTAATGGGTGGTGGACCACGAACCTTCCCTGGAGGTCTAAACAAATGGCAATGGAAACGCCTCCACGAGAAAAAAGCCAAAGAAAAAGAGAAACGTCTCCTTGACCAAGAAAAACAACTCTACCAAGCCCGGATGCGTTCCAACATCCGCTCCAAACTCGCCGGCCAACCCGACCCGAACCTGAACCCGGACCCAAGTAAGTTCAATCCCATGAGCCCCAAAGAGCACATCAAAGCCCTCGCTGATCGGTTCATGAAAGAAGGAGCTGAAGATTTGTGGAACGAAATGGATGGGCCATTGAAAGCCCCATCAGATGAACGGCCAGGATTTGTTGGGACTAATCAACGGTCAGGATCGATTAATTCGCCATTAGATTTGAGAAAATTAATGTCAGAAGGGCGCAGTGTATCGCGGCATCGCGAAGAAAACGGGTTTAATTATGTGAAAAATAGAGATTATTCCACGCGTAGAGATTTAGATTTTGGGTCCAGTGGTGTTTCTGTTAAGCCGTTAGTGCGGAAACAGAGGAAGTTTAGGAGAAATGAGAGTTCTTCGAGTGATGATGATGAAGATTATGGGTTTGTTCATGACAAAGTGATGACTTTTGGGAGAGATTCAGGGAATGAGCGAGGGGCCGTGAGTAATTCGAGGAATGTGAGTGAATTTATGAAGAATAAGGGTTTCGAAACACAAAAACAGAGGAGGTTTGGGAGAAATGAGAGTGATGATATGGAGGGTGGGGGAGAGAGGAGAGGGAGGAGTGCGAAGGAGATTGGGAGTAGAGATGCTTTGGGGAAGTATGATGTGAAGAAGACAAGAAGGGTTCCATTTAAGGAGCTTGAGAAGAATGATTTTGCGAATGAAGTGGAGTTGATTAGGTATGAGCTGGGGAGGAAAAAGAAGTTAGCCGGAAATGACGGGGATAACGAGGACGGGGATTCAATTCTTAGCGATAAACGGTAAGGTTTCTCTTGGTTTTAAATGGTGTCTTATGGCAGTAACTACCAAGGTAATCTCGGCATTCATCGGCAAATGTGCATAATTTTTGTCTGGTTTGAAAAGAACGGGAAAAGTAAAGGGAACTTTGCATGTTCTGGAGAGTCTAGGGTAGAGTAAAGGCAGAGGTTTTGGAGTAATGTGTAATGTAATGATCTTGTGTTTTATTTGTTAATTGGTGATTTTGTGCTGTATGTATTTTTGCAGATTTGATGAATGTGGTCTGTCTCCATTGACTGTCAAAGCACTTACAGCAGCTGGTTATGTTCAAATGACCAGGGTACAGGAGGCTACTCTTTCTGTCTGCCTTGAGGGTATACCAACTGTGTTTTATGTTTGATCTTCAGTTATGAGTGCTTTTGGCAACTATTCAGTCTGCTAGCTCAAAAGTCAGGATAGTTCAATACTGTTAGTGTGCGCATGCTGGTCAACTTTTTCATTTTTGGCGTGTGCGAGGCCATGAGTGTGTTTGGATGCTTGTAGCATATCTCATGTTGTTATCCTGAAGAAATGCTCTCTTTGCTCCATTTTGATTATCCATAATTTTTTCTCAAACAAGTCAAGCCATGCTTCATTTATTACTATACCTTTAATATACATATTGAGAATAATTTCTGTTGAAAAATGATCATACTTACACATTGTGAAGTTTGAATAATGGTTTTCACTTCAATTTGGAGCAGGTAAGGATGCTATGGTCAAAGCCAAAACTGGCAAAGGAAAAAGTGCAGCTTTTTTGGTAAACTACAAGTCTCTTGTCATTCCTGTAAAGTAATTTATGCTATTTTAGCTTCTTTCCTTCAGTGCCATTGTAAAACACAAACAGCTTCCTGCAATTGAAGCAGTTTTGAAGGCAAGAAGTATCAATGCCAAGCTACGAGTTTCCCCGATATATGTTCTTATTCTCTGCCCCACAAGAGAGCTAGCAAGTCAGATAGCAGCAGAAGCAAATGTTATACTGAAGTACCATGATGGAATAGTTATGCAAACACTAGTTGGAGGAACACGTTTCAAAGATGATCAGAGATGCCTTGAATCTGATCCTTGTCAGGTTTGATCGTGTGCTATTGTGTTTTTTGCGAATTTAACTTCGACTAATTTCATGGCATGTTCATGGAAAAGGAGAAAGGCAAAGAAATAAATATGTAGTTGCTATTCCTGTGTTTCATGATTAAAACATGTAGATCACTTTCTGGTGCTAACCGTTTCCAGATACTTGTTGCAACTCCTGGCCGGCTGCTGGATCACATTGAGAATAAAAGTGGTTTATCCATGCATTTGAAGGGATTGAAGATGCTTATACTTGATGAGGCTGATCACCTTCTTGATCTTGGGTTTCGGAAGGATGTGGAGAAAATTGTAGACTGCTTGCCCCGTCAGAGACAGTCCTTGCTTTTCTCTGCAACAATTCCAAAAGAGGTTAGATTTTTCCTCATCTCTTTGTTGATGGGTCAAACAAGCAGCACTATTGTGTCACATGACTTCTTTCTGATTTTAATCATGCTTATGCAGGTTCATCGAATTTCTCAGCTTGTATTGAAAAGGGAACATGATTTTGTTAATACTGTGGGTGTGAGTTGCATGGAAACTCCTGCTAAGGTATACCTTAAATCAAGAAACTGTTGCGGTAAATTATCAATCAGGGAATGACAGATGATGATTACCTGATGTTGTTACAAATTATCATATTACCTATAAAACAATGCCCACAGTTACAAATTATCATATTACCTATAAAGCAATGCCCACAGTTTGCCTTAGGCTGAACATTCTATCACTGGCTTAACGACTATGGATGTTTTAGATGTCTAATCACTATAAGTAAAATCACGCTGACTGTTTGGCATTTGATTTCGTAATTGTTTCTAAATTGGGAAGCAAAAAGCATCAATCCTTGTTTCTGCTCCTACAGATCAAGCAGTCTTTTCTTGTCTCTCCGCACGAATTGCATTTTCAGGTAGTGCATTATCTTCTGAAGGAGCATATCCAGAAGGCACCTGATTACAAGGTAAGATTCTGTAGTTTTTGGATTTTGTTTATTTGCAAAGTGGAATGTGTGTGGTTGAGTCCTGGACATTTAACTTGCTCCAGGTTATTGTTTTCTGTACAACTGGGATGGTAACATCACTCATGTATCTACTTCTCCGGGAAATGAAAATGAATGTAAGGGAGATGCATTCTAGAAAGCCTCAACTCTATCGAACTCGTGTCTCTGATGAATTCCAGGAATCAAATCGTTTGGTTCTTGTTACATCTGATGTTTCTGCTCATGGAATGAATTATCCTGATGTTACTTTGGTCATTCAGGTACCAACAACTCTTGAGAAAGTTATATATTCATATTCTGCTTGTATAAATTGCTGATCATCAAATCATGTATGCCCCAAGAGACAGTATCTCTCCAACACCCAGTATTATATATATGTTTTCCCAGTACTGTAAAATAATGCATCAATTTTAACAATAATCAGGTGGGGATTCCTTGTGATCGCGAACAATATATAGATCGGCTTGGAAGAATAGGACATGAAGGGAAAGATGGAGGAGGGATCTTATTGCTCGCACCATGGGAAGAATATTTCCTGGATGAGTTAAAAGACCTGCCACTTGATAAGTTTCCTTTACCAAAAATGGATTCAGAAACTAAGCTTAAGGCACTTCCCGAACTTATTGCTTGCTCTAATTGCTTCTTTTGTGCTTCTTGTTTTTATTCAGCATTCTAAGAGGTTTTAGTCATGGTTTGATATTAAAAGAAATGAAACTGAACCTAGAGAATAAGCATGCAAAGGGCATGTGTAGAATTCACAATTAACATTCTGAAGCTCTGGGATTCTTTATGTTAAACAAGATTTTTAATGATGAATTCTTTATGTGAACTGTGGAATTAACATCATTTGATGATCCTTGATTGTATCAGAAAGTTGTGGTCCTGACATAGACAGTAACTAAAATGTAGTCAGCCTCGATTTGAAGTGCAAATATAATGCTTTCCACCCTGAAACATCAAAATGCATGCATTCTAGAGTTTTAGTCCCTCTTATCTATTTGTTATCAGGGCATGCAATTTCACAGGTTTTATATGTGTAACTTTTTGCAGATGGAGGAGTCCATGTCAAAGATTGATAGTAGTGTCAAAGAAGGAGCTTATCATGCTTGGCTAGACTATTATAACTCCATCAGTGAAATTGGAAGGGATAAAACCTCGCTTGTTGATCTAGCCAACCGATTTTCCGAGTCAATAGGCTTACAAAAACCACCTTCCCTCTGCAGAAAAACAGCTTTAAAGATGGGTTTGAAAGACATCCCTGGTATCCGGATCCGAAGGTAGCACTTACTGGGAGCATTAATACGTGCAAGCTGCTGGTTAGTATTGCTGAGGTAGGATCATGAACTTGCGCTGAAAGACCAGGTTCAACTTTTATTCCACCTGAAAACTGGTATATGTGCTAAGTCTAGCTCCTGCCGTCAATCATCATGCTATCGCGTCTTCTAAGCTTTGTAAGTGCGCTTTCTATGGGTTATTCTATTGCATCATCCAGTGCAGTGTATTCATGATCTGGATTTTGTTTGATAGTGGTCTGAGAACGACAATGCACTCAGATACACGCACCCCAGTTACTCTTTATATTGTTTTTTAGTAATATCATTATTGCTGTTATTAGTATTTTTCGAGGATTTTTAGTAATATCATTATTGCTGTTTTTTAGTAATATCATTTTTCATTTTTTTTTTGTGGATTAAAAAAAGATATTAAACCTATGTTGAAGATACTTAAACTAATAGAACTAATGATAGCCTTTGAGCAAGCCAAATGGCAGTAATAATCAAATAATGTTGTTGCAAGGAAAAACAAGTTCGTGCCAATAATTAATTTTAAAATTCACGTGGGGAGGCCAACATGTAATCTTCCAGTACAAGAACGGAAGTCAATAAAGATAGAAAAATGATTATGAGACCTTGTATGAACAAAGGCATAGATTGGGGCAGTGTTTCAAATATAGAGATAAATATGTATCTGGATATCAATATACTGCTACACGATTGAAGGTAACGAGGATGGAGGTGAAGAATTTCGGGATGCTAAGATAGGAAATAACAATAATAATAAGATAGAGGAGTTTAATCTTTCACTGAATGTATTTGTTAACAGTTATGCTCACTGCATTACCAGGATTAGAGAAAGCTGCCAAAGAAAAGAGTTGATTATTCTGATTGATAGGGAAAGCTTTATTGATGAACAAGTTATTAAAAAGGTAAAAGCTTCCATTATTAAGTTTTTTTATTAGTAGTGATAATAGCAAATGGTAGTATCATATTGTGTGACTCTTATACTCTTGGGTTTAAAATGGCTTATGCAAAATTATAAAATTGTAACAGACCTGAGGGTTCTAAAACTAGAAAGATATTGTATTATACTGGGGTAGATTGGTTAAGAGTTTATTCTCTAATTTTATTTGAATTTACTAAGATGAAGACATCCTTTAAAAAGGAAGGACAAAGGAGCTAAGTGCATTTGTATTTATTTTCTTATTTGGACCCACAATTTAAGACAAAACCCAACATCATAATATATATACATCATATATGCAGACATTAGACATGTAAAATTAAGCCGAAAGAATATGTATTAAAATCTAGATAGAAGCATGCAATTGATTTATTCGGCTGGATATTATGAAATTTTTAGACCAACTAAGTGAGTTGAATTTTGTGAATTATAAAAAGAATCAACTAAATTAAATTAATACTTACATTAAAAAGTATATGGTTTAACCAATTTATAATTGTTAAGTTTAGACAATTATTTTGGATGTTGATTTAGATAAAAAAAAAAAAAACGAGTGTTTACAAGGTGCTGGAAGCTCATTAGACCTCTTAAAAAGTTAAAACAAAAGGAAAAATATATATGAAGTAATTTATGAACTATTTAGTTTCGTTTTTTTATATATAAAAAATAATTTTCATTTGTAAATGTAATAGAATCTCCTTACAAAATAACCAAATCAAATTAATACTTACATTTTTAACACGGAAACTTTGTTTTCCTCTAATATGTACACTTTTACTTCTTGAGAGAGCTAAAAAATTACCTTGTGGATCGCATTGCAACATGATTATTATCCTTGTTGATGATTATAGGTGATGAGGTTGTTGAAAACTTATCAAATATTATGATTTTTCTAAGATTGTAATGGGTTGAAAGGTATAAGGAGGTTGAAATTGAATAAATAGACACTTGCAAAACAAGTTTTTTAGAAAGGATGAGGATTTTTTATGTCTAAGTCAGTTTTGGTAGGAGTTTGGAGTCTTGTGAGATAATGTAAGCAAGAGTCTAATTACAAAGGATACTCAGGTTCAAACAAATAGAAGAAGATGATATTTTTCTTCTCTCAAAAGATAACTTGTTTTGGAATTTAAGGTGATTTATATAGCTTTAAATCCATATGAGTGTGTTTATACAAGGTTAAGATAATTAATATGCTTGTCACCTATAGTTTTGAACTATTTTAAGACAAGGATCTAAATTGATAATAAGTCGCTATAAAAGTTTTTCTAATTTTAAATTTTGTGGTTTATGTACTATTAATGATAATAATATGACCAATCTTTACGGGGTAAGTGGTCAAGAGACATACATTTATTTATTACACATATTTTGTCAGTTAATGGTGAGTAAACTAAGTTTGATTAAGGATAATGCATTTGGATGCGACAATCAACTTTAAACGCATCAGCTCCATGATAGGTTTGGTTTTCATAAAATCTCAGTAAGTCCCATCTCTAGGAGTATTGTCTTGATGAGTTATGTGGAGACCATAGATCTAAGTTATTTTAGATTGTTAGGCTATCAAGTTCCCAAAATGACAAGCCTTGTTTTAGGAGAGCATTTACCCGAATGAATGCAAACTTTAATTGAGATGGACTTCGTAGCATATCATGACTTTATGCTCATGCCTCTCGTGGGTTTAATTTCAAACATTGGTACATAGTTCATGTGTGGGTATAAACTCAAGGCCATTACTTATTAAATTGCTTGCTTTCTCGCTGAGACCATGGTGTTCAAAAAAGAAAGAAAGAAACTAAGACCATGTGTGAGCCTTTCTATTAACGTCAAAGATGACGGTTCAATTCTACGGTAATTATATTTCCGTAGAAATAAGAAAGTCAAAAGAATGCGATAATTAAATATCGTTTACTTCATTTCACCTTAAATAATAATATGATGGTAACTTGAACAAATACGATACAACACTGGTCAAAGTCAACATATTATTTGGGTTGAGCTGTATTCTAGCACTTGCAAATTCAACAATGTTCCACTTTGATCCCTATATATTATATTTTTTTTATATCAAACCTACATTTTCTGAGAAATTTTTATGTAGAATCTTACATGCAGTTAAAGCCAGTGACACAAAAGGATCATTTTTTTCCCAAATGTTTCTTTATAATTTTATTTTATTGTCTTTTCCTCCCAAAACCTTATTATATTATATGATAGTAATCCACAGAAAAACACTGACAATTCTATATAAATAAATAAAGGATCCCATTGTGTTTTTATTAAATATTTATATGGAGTACTAAAGTATATATTATTTACACATATACTATAATAATTATGTTTCCGAATTCCAACCGCTTTATATAATCAAACAAACAAACAACTTGCATATATTCTGGGATGGCGACATTGAAAAGCCCTTTCACAAATTTGACACCATCAATTATTTGACTCTGGCTCCAGGGAAGTCTTCACTCTCCTTTCAGAATTCAAAGTATATAATGCATTGAAATAATGGCTAATTAAAAAGAAATAAAATCAAACCTTATCTATCTCTCTGGCATCTTTTACATTAATCAAAGACAAGAAGAATGTGACTATGTGGACCACCAGACTCTAAAAACACGAAGTTAGCATCTTCTTTCAAGAAATTCTGATATTAGCACTATAATAAAGAGGCTTGCTTTTAATAAAGATGGTTAGCTACAGAAGCTTGGCCGAAGTCTATCTTTTTGCCCCTTTCTTCTTGCTCTACCAGGGATGGTTAAAAAAGCTACTGCACGCATGCATCACAAATCAAGCACGAAAATATTACACTACTGGAATATTTCATAACACTCATCGGTTTTTAAACATTGATTCTATAAAAAAAATATTGATGTAATCATGAATAAAAAGTTTTTGTCCGAAAATATATTGCCGTTGTTTTATATGTTGTTCGTCATTCTTTAAGTAGTATAATCACCAATATATTTACAAATAAAAAACACACGCCAAACAAAAAAAATTACTAGCATTCATTCTGTTGGTAAATTTATTGGTAACTATGGCATATTACTGACAAAATAAACTACTAAAAATTTCATCAGTGATCATATGCATATTACCGATATAATTAAGTCTTCAAAGAATTACATTTAACTTAATTTTTTTTTTATCTCTCTAGAACATTTCGATATATTTAGTTCGTTGGTAATTCTATCTATAATAGTCGGTGGCAAAGTCCTGTAGTTTTTTTTCCAACTCTCTGAAACTCTCTCAGGGACTTAGCCGGTCATTCAGTTGGTGATGTAAATTCCATCGATAATTCCTGCAATACTTTTTTTTAGTATTAAAAAGTTGGAGGAGGAGGAGGAGGCAAATCTTCATCGAAACCAAGAGGACAACGAGGTTGACCATATATACTAATAACAATTGATAACAACTGCTCGAGGACACTCACTTTATCCCTCAAGTCGATCATCTTGGATCTAAGTTTGGGTCCTCTCAATACTAATTAGTCAGGTTTTTTGAACTTCAACCTTTTCTTATATAATAGCCTAGACAACTAGAAATTATTGGCTCAAACTCGATTATGAGTAACCAATGAAATTACATTACTTCATTGAAATTAATTATTCAAATATTATTTTATTTTTTTTATTATGCAGGAAAAAAACAAATTTACATGTTGTGGTCGGACTTTTACTGAGCAATATACTTCCTAGTATATACATCCTGCTTAGAAAGAACACCCCCTATGGAAATTGATCTCACTCTCGACGAGCTTGCATCGAGAGAGGATGCTTGTACCTAAAGTGCCTAGTCATGGCCGATATGTAATGACTTATGGTTATTAGAAGCGCTGCTAGAAGAATTGACAGTGCTCCTATATATATTACTTTCTAATGACTTTCTATTCGTCAAATGAACAAGTATAAAAAAAGATAATAACATTATCATTATATCTTATTTTTTTAAAAAAAATTGAGCATCTTCCTTTGATGCGAGACTATCCAAAATTTTATTACCTGCAAGTATATGTCAATAAATAAAGTCATAAATCAATTAATTTTATTTATGACTACTATTTAACTTAAAAAAATTCCAAAAATTCAATTAACACCATAATGTCCTAATATATTTTACAATCATTCCACGTTATTGCTATCTATTAAGACAAAAAAAAAAAAAACATGTATGATACCATCCACGGAGAATAGATAAGCATGCAAGCTCATAATAAAAATAGCACATTTAAAGCATCCAAACATATTCAAACTTTGCATAAACAACTAATCTCCAACAATATTTCTCTCTAATTATTACAAAGTAAACTTTCTCCGTCCGAATCATAGAGTTCCCAACCATGTTATTTCATCTCAAGTAATAAACAAACACGTACACACTTCTCTTCTTTCTTTTTTTTATGGTCGTTGACTTTTTTGTCCCTGTCCCATATTATGAGTGGAAAAAACAGTAATTGAAACTCTTAACATAATTTCATTAAATAGCAGACTAAGTAATTGAAAAAGGGTTTTTCTTCTGAAACTAGGAATTTTGATTTTTTAATTTAGATTTTTACTAATAAGATTACTGATAAACAATTAAATATTTATTAGTTTTTAAAATTCATTGTAGCTAAAACGTGATTTTTTTTAATACATCTCAAAACTTTTTAAACATCCCAAAATTCTAATATGAAATTTTATTTTGTTAGTGACATGTAATTTTTAGTATCAAATTAATGTTTTATAGGTGATTCAGTAATAAGAGTTTGAAATTAAAGAATTTTTTTTTTATGATTTTTGGTTTAAATTTTATGATTGTTAATACGAAAATCACTAAATATTTATATAATTATAAATTATTAAAATTTTAAAATTAATTAATGTCGTATAAGTTGATGCAACATCAATGTATATATATATATATATATAAAGTACCGACCCTGGTGCTACGAATTCTGGGGAAAGGACATCCTTTTTTTCACCATCGCACGTCATCCTCAACAATTTCAAACCCCCTTTTTTTCAGTCACATTTTTAATTATTTCGTGGCCAAAAATCATAAAGCCTTTTAAAATCATCTAATAGGAAAATCCGACTCTCCTTCGTGACTCATAAACAACTGAAATTATAACGAGGAAATCCTGTCAGCTGATGTGGCCTTTGACTTTTGGGCAAAAAACATTTGTACTCCCCGAGCCAAAAAAAGCTCTCTCTCTCTCTCTCTCTCTCTCTCTCTCAAGTGATGACCCCTTTATTTTATACATTTGGTCAAATCAAATCCCTTTCTCTGAATCAAACTAATTAACCCCTCAATTCCCAATTAAAGACAAATTGAGATCGTTTAACCTCTTTTTAATGGAAATCATGTTTCCCATGAATCAACGCCGAATATGTCATGCTCCTCTTGGCACTGTTGACTAGCTGGCTATATACCATCATTTTCTGCCTCCAGACATAACCAAAAGCTCCGCTCATCTCATCGTTGTTTTTTGTCTACACGAGCTTGTCATTTGCTTATCGTCACTGAAGCAGTCTTTGTTATATATTTCAAAATAAATCACTTGGTAGGAAGAGCTAATTAGATTCATTATATCAATAATTGATATAATTTTTTTAAAAAAAACTCAATGTTTGAAATTGATATTAAGAGATGGGATAGCAGTAGCAGCAACAACATAATAAACATTGAGGTTTCTCTAAGAGAAAACAAAAGGTGCCCTTAAGGCAAAATCAATCAATCGGTGTTGTCGCAAGAGAAGTGCATTAAACTTTTTGGTAAAATCCAGAATACTGCCCATATTGGCACTGCCCAACAAATGCCTCGGCGGAGGGAGAAAGGAAAAGGAAAAACCACAGGATCCCAGTGTTTGAGTGTGCCTACCAGATATCTAACAAGCTGCAATAAACCTGCCTGAAAATCCTAATTATGTAGTAAGTAGGCATCTTTTAATGTCGAATTATCAATAGCTCAGAAGCAAGAACATGTGATGAAGCTAGGCACCGGAGTACAGAGAACGTGTGTGCCACTTGTCACGGTAGTCATGTGGCACGCGCACGTGTCTCTTAACCTACCTCAAAGTCTTCACCAATAATGAATTGCAGACACGGCTAAAGCTTAGCTTAATTATCAGAACATGAGAATAATAAGAGAGATCCCAACTCCAACTCATGTAAAGTCAACGTTCTTCACCAGAACAGTGTTTCAAAGTAGCACTCAAAAGGGTTTCGAAGGACCAAACTAGCCTCTATAATTTCCTTGTAACCTGAGGCTGTCATGACAAAAGAAAAACGTTGCTATGTACAATTTGAATGACTTCAAAGAGTAAACAGCTTACCATTCTTGAGGTATTCGCAATGACTATGAACAAAAAGGTTTTAATTTAAAAGAGTGATCAATAGTTTATATGTTGTAATTAGTGCTTGTAAGTGGTTAGTGTTCCAAAAAACAAGAAAGAAATATAGAAAATAAATTTGTTTTTAAAATGGTTTTAGAATGAATTTAAATAATTTTAAAATAGAAAGTATAAAAATACATATATTATTTGTTTTTATTCTCTTTCTTTATATTTATCTCGAGAAAGTAATAAAATGTTATCTATAATATATAATATTTTGATTTTGATAAATAAAATTAATTTAAGATTATATGATTAAAAAAAAAAACTATACTCACCTATACACCGAGCAATGAGACAAGTTGTGGAATAGATATGTGCATGTAGATTAGATCCTAATATAAAAATAAAAATTATATTGAATTTAATTAGTAGTAGTTGTTCTTCCAGTGATGTGACATTTAAAGCATTACCTAGTAAAGGGCATTCATGCCATTCGAAAGAAGATTAGTAGAGAGTTTTGGCTGTATCTTCACCACAGGTGCTTGATCCCATTAGACTTCACACCTCTCCCTCCCTCCCTGGCTATGTAGTACATAAGCTCCAATATTTCAACTGGCTGCTGCTAATTGTCTGCTATATATCACCTCTTCTGCTGCATTCTCTTCATGAAAACCATGAGGATTCCAAATCCAAGACTCTCATTTCTTTTCTTGATGATCATCCTTGCTATTAGCCAGCTCTCAAGCTGCCGCTACCTCCACATAAATATAAGAGATCAAACAAACCAAACAGTTGAAACAGATGTCTCTACTCAGTTTTCATGGCATTTCACTGCAAAAGCTCCTGAAGGATCCAACAAAGATGAGATCGATGACCCAGTTTATGGTTCTTCTTATAGAACAGTTCCAGGTGGGCCAAACCCACTTCACAACTGATTAGAGTCTTGTGGTTAGTTAATTAGTCTTTATTTTTGTATTCAGTTGTATAGATATCTCTTTTGCAGTTTATATCGCTCATCTTTACTTCTTTTTTTCTCTCTTTGCTTCAAATATGTATAATTGAATACAGATGAAAAGGATTGAACAAGTGTTTTTCTATGTAGTTGTGATTTTACTTGATTGAATTGTAGAAATTATGATGAAGTATTTCGTACATGAAGAAATCTTCGGATAGTTTCATGTTAATTTCTCTGCTTTCTTTCGTGTCCTTCTACATCTACCAGTATCAAGCTACAGCAAAATTTTAGGAGATGAGAAAGGTAAAAAAATAATAATTGTGAAATGGGGAGTGAATACCTATAAACTATAGATAAAGTACAAGAAACGGTCTAGTAAGTTGGCTGTAGTCACCGACTATATGTGTGAATACCTGCAAGATCCTGTGCTGGTTTACAGAAGAAGTCAAACCATAAATATAGCAGCTAATATAAAACAATAATTGGCCAACTGATTTTGGATTCAATATTACTTTATTGCTATTAGAGCCTCGAGGGTGGGGAAATCTTCCATACATGAATAAAAGAGAGCAAAGAATAACGAAGCAATATTTAGGGTTCATATGCGTGCGCATGCCAATTGTTTTACGCTCAAGAAGTCAACCTTCCATTATATTTAATTTGCAAGGATTCCGAGATGTATCTTCCATTATTAAAAATGAAGGATTTTACTGCATATGCAAACTACCATCTGTGGAGTTATTTCTCTACTTTATATAAGAATAGATAATAGGTAGCATGAGACCAAAAGTTAGCGTTGGCAAGTAGTCGAGCAAAGCATGCAGAAGCCAAACCAACATGGAGACAGATCAGAATGATCGAATCACTTGCATGGGTCCCTGAAAACAAGAGGAGGATATATCCTAACGTATGGTACACCACTTTTCCCGGTCATTAATTAATATATCTTCGAGAATAGATTTATGAGATCGCGTTAATCATCAAGAAAAGTTGCTTCTGCTTTCTTGCGAAAGGATTTTGTAGAAGAGATGCCAAATACAATATGACTCATTTTTTTGCTTAAGCAAGAAAGAGCTTCTTTTTTGTGTGGGTGTTTAAGCAAAACATATAATGTGTTTGTGCTTGTAAACGTGAGAAACGGCAAGGAAGAATCAGACAAAGCTTGATTACAATTTAAGTCATTTCCGATTAAATGCAATAATCTATAACTCACATAGAATTCAAGCTTGTTTTAAAATTTTAAATAGCCAAATAGCACGCCTGGGAACATCTGCATAGTGCTTGGTTGGTGTACTTGTTTTTCAGCTTAAACACGGTTTATACGGTCCAAGTTTAAAGACAGAAATTTCGTTGGCACACAGACCCACCATAGGTCCATAGTGGGTTACCAACGAAGGGCCTGGCACCAGGGCAAGTAGGCGACTATGGACTATAAAGCACCATCTAGAGGGTGCCCATCAGAAGCCTTTTTTTAAGGCCCTGGCACAAGAAGGGCCAGGAGCTAAAGCACATCACCTAAATTCAGCTAGTCAATGGTCCATTTAGGCCCAATTTCTTATTCTAATCATAATATCCATGCCGATCTCTTTAAGAATATTTCACAAAAAAATAAAAAAAGAAATCTTGAGCATTTAGATTTTAGAGCACTTGTCCAAACAAGAAAGGAAAGATACCAGAATAAGGAACTTTGCAAATTATCCTCCACTATAATAATGGGTGTTGTGTCCAACGTGAACAACGCAACACTGTTTTATGGGCAAAATCACAATGGAATCAGAATATCAGACCAAACAACTGGTATTTAGATGATGAGCGTACATAAAATTATGACGGGCAGGACACACTGATATGAACTCCAGAGCACAAAGGCATCCGGCAACTTTGCATAAGAGTATATTGCACCTCAGCTATAAATGATCATTTCTGAGACTCAACAACAGAACATTCTAGCCCCCAAAGTATCAAGAACCAAGGTTTTTAAAAAGTTCTGGAAGATGTGCATTGGTGAGCTTAGTTCTCTTGCTGATCTCATGCTTCTTCTTCTTGGCCTTTTGCTTAGTGGAAATGCCCTGAACCTGAGCTGCAGCCCTCCTCTTTGCAGTATTGGTCGCAGGTTTCATCCCATTCTTCTGGAGATCCTTCTCAATGTCAAGCATATCGCGAGGCAACTCAATCCCTCGAAAAAGCTGTTTAAGGTCATCATCCACCTTAATGACCATCCTAGGGTCATTTGGGTAGGCAATATCCTCCTGCGAATCGAAGTTCGATAGCAGCCAAATCTGGCCTACAGCTTTCAAAGCCTAGAATACAAGTACAATTTTGTTCAAAATTCTGCTTACCACACTGAGTTATCATCAATATTCATCATACAGACAGACAAGAGAGGATGCGGTGCTCAAAAAACTAATTCAGGCTCTACTAATTTTCAAGAGGAAAAATTGCGCCAATCTGAGCCACACCTTTAAGCTTGTTTGGGATCAGCTCAAAATCCTTAAGGTCAGACCAAGTTCTTCTCTACTGGGCTTATCTATCAAACAAGCCCAACTAAATAACCATGTGAACTTTTTGAAGATTTTGCTTACATCAAATTGAGGAAAAGAGCTCTCAATTGTTCCCTACTAGCCTCAGCAACAAGCAAGGACCACAAAAGGCAATACTATATAACCCACCAATATTTCCAGTACAGGTTACAGATTTCATTGAGTTTTCATTTATGCAGACAACCTTCAAAAGTTACGGAAAAGGCATTGCATATGTGCCTTCTCTATAACGGTCATGTAAATAAAAGGACCATGTAAATATATGCATAAACCCACCAAAATAAAAAACAAATTATTCAGCAAATAGAGATACCTGCAAGTCATCCATCACACTTGGGTATGCATCCTTGAGGTCAATGACAGCAATGCCCTCTGGAAATTTCCGTATCAAGACAAGGAGTTGACTCTTGTCCTTCAAATCATGCTTGGACTATAGACAATCAAAACCCAGAATGTCATCCTCCATTAGAGAGGAAAAGGAAGGCAGTTATTAAATCAGTAACAATGATTTAATTACTGATCCAAAAGTGTGCCAATCTATCAGGGTTTGCAGGTGCATAATACTGAGAGTCACCTTGTAAGAGAAGCGTTTCCCATCGTAGTGCACTTTCGGATTGTTCCTCAAACTGTCAAACACGGCTTTGTTGGAATTCATATCAACGTAACAGTGGTCATTTATTTGTTCTGGAGTAAAGGCTTGCCTTGTCTGCAAGCAAGCAAGCAAAAATAGAGAAGTCATAAGGAAGGTGATGCTTCCCAACTCCTCTCAAAACAGGACTAGAATACCTTATCATGAGATTTGAGATTTAACAAGATCAGAAGGGAGAGAAAAATGAAAGCAGAGAAGTGAGAAACATAATTCCTGCCACCATGATGCATGACGAGCAATTTTCTTTTCCTGGAGCATAATGCATGGAAAAGAGCCAAAATGAAGGGGGTGGAACAATCTAACTCGTGGTGCAGGATAAGCTAAGAAGACACGATCCTCTAAAATCTAAAATATCAGTAATTTCAAAAGATTAACCAAAACTTAAAGCTGGGGAACTTCTCAAACAGTCAAAAAAGGCTTCACATGCCTTTTCATGACATCTAAAATCTCACAAGAGAGCTGGAAAGAGAAAATGCAAAATACAGCATGTCATATGTGAATAAAATGGTGTTCTAAAAGTGCCTAAAAAATAGAGCAGCACAATCCTAGGACACGGTCCAAAAAAAGCACCAACATGAATAGGAAAATAAAACACTCACAAGGAAAAGACTCCTGAAACATTCACCCCCTCTTATCAAGTATTGCAACTTTTTAACACCTATTCTTTATCTTAGCTTTCTTTCTTAGGCAGCCAACATCAGCCCAGGAGCCTTAACCTTTCACTCCCAGACATAATCCACTCAGCAGTGAAGAGCATCAACTATATCTCCCCCAAAAACCAAACATTGTAGAAGTAAATGACCAATTAAATCCCCATGTCTCATTTAAATCATCTATCATCCAGGTCCATGAAAGTAAACACCAGAAAACATTATTTTAAAGTTTTGCAAAGTTATTCCAACACTCTGCACTATTTTTTTAACCAATTTCTTCCACAAAAGCACCATAGTTCACATTAACAGAATTCATTCGCAACTAATATTTGCATACATTCCATGTTGTGCAATGATCATAGGCAATCACATACTCAAAAACTCGAAAATACCAAACACCCCTAGCTTTTTTTTTAATACAAGGCAGATGATTCATTATCTTGATTGACCCAATAACTTACATGCACCTAATCCTTATCTTAAATTTTGCCATGCCAACAATGTTCAATAAGACCACACGAACGTCATGCAGGACGCTGAAAGGAAATCACAACAACAGTTAAGAATTCAAAGATTACCTCTAGAAGCAGGTCTATGACACGCTTGATTTGAGCCCCGGCAGGGGCTTTTCGAATGCTATTAATATGCTGAAGCCTCTCCGTATCATTAGAAAATTTGACAGCAGGAGCAGGAGTCCTCGCACTGGTAGATGGCGCTGGAGCTACGGCAACCGTTTTTTGAGTCAGACTGGATTTAGAAGGCCTTGATTTCGCAATACTTGTAAGCGTAGACTGACACTTCTCTTGCTGTTTCTTGAATCGATCTAATTGTTCTTGCAGCGCCATCTAAACATAAATTTTTTTAAAAAAATTGCTTCGATATCAGAATTTCTATGAATTAGTCTTATAATAACAATCTCTTTTATGCAGTTTCCTTAATATTCGAATCTGATTAAACACAGTCGATTGGAGAAAAAGCCAAATGCAAACCCTAACTCTTTTTATTTTGAATCAATTGGGCTGGATTCATTTTAAGATTTACAGGAAATCGATGATGGTTTTGGAATTTAGAAGTAAGCGCGTGTTTGGATTGCAATACAGGGGAGAGGTAGGTAGAGAGAAAACCTTTGCGTTTGGCAGTGCTAAACTCGGCGTTTCGAGATGCTTTGCTCTCTCCCTCTACCTGCTGCTGCTTCTTGGAAAAAAGAACCCAATTGGAAAACGAGTGCTGCTAAAAAGGAGGAGAGAGAAACTTCATGTATATATACCCAATTGCTACTCTGAATTCCTACAATGCCCCTCTCTCGTGTAAACATTACAACTACTACTTGACCATGGAAGGGTGGCCCAGTGAACTATATATTTCTCTTGACTGGATTTATTGGGCTGATCTCCGGCCACTTGGGAGTGGGCTTTTGTCTATAGGTTATCTGAATTTAAGCACGGATTCAATGTGCTTTCAACCGAATTAACACAAGGTTTTTTTTTATTATTATTATTATTATTTACAACCAAATTATAAATTCACGGTTCTCTTTTTAATCTTTCCCTAAACAAGTGTTGAGATTATGTGATTCTTAAGCAATAACAGAAGAATTCATTCCCAACTTCTCCTCTCTTCTTCTTCTGCTACTACTTCTTCTATCTCCCTAGGCACTTACTAAGCTACACCTTCACAATTGGTATCAGATCCAAATTCAAGGCCATTAACTAGCAGCAATCACTCAAAAATCTTACAATAATGGTAGAAAATAACAAGTTAAAGGCTGCTGAGGAACCCTACAGGAAGCTGGATGAAAAGCTACAGTACAACCACTAAGAATGGCAAGAATTTGTGGTTAAAAACAAAGAACAATGGTTAAAGAAAGATAGAAAGATCGATCAGATGAATCTGCAAATTGAATCTTTGACCACTCAATTTCAAACCTTATTTGGCTAGTCAAATGGTAGGAATAGAAGTAGGTGCTAACTCAAAAGGTATTTTGGCGACTTCAAACATAAGAAAGGATGCAGTAATTAATACATCTCACGAAAAAATTGTATCTAGATTTAGAAGTCAGAATCATGGTGATAGCTTGATAGGTCAGGAGTAAAGTAAGATGAGGAACATTCCAACACTGTCAATGGTTTGATTTACCAATGTTATGGGGAGATAATCCTTGGAGCTAGTTAAGAAAATACATGAAATATTTCAAGTTCAATCTAGTTCATGCACAACAATGGATATAATTAGCTTTATATTATCTCGATGGCAATGCAAAAGTATGGTATAAAGGGTTTGTGCATGGAAATAAGGTCATTTTCAAACAAGTATAAGAGTCAATTAGCTTGTGCAACAAACAAGTGTGAAAGAATATGTGGAAAAGTTTGAGAAGCTAAAGTATTTTATGAATGTTTTGATCCTTTCATTGCTTGAAATATATTATATTTCAAGTTTCATCAGTAGATTGAATGATGATACGAAGTTGATGTAAAAATCCCAAAACTAATTAATTTGTTTATGGCTTTTTAGCAAGCAAAAGCAAAATGGTAGGAAAAGTCTACCCAATGTCACAGCATAGCTAGAAAAAGTAAAATCTACAGATCATCAGAGTTTGGTTACTGAAAGTTTATATATATAGTAATTAATTTTAAAACCTATGATATAAGTTAACCGAAAAGCCTTCATAGATTCAATCCTTCCTTCAATAGTGAAAGACCCGCAGGTAATTATGTTAAAAAGAAAGAAGAAAATTAACATCACCCACAGCATGGCACAACATAAATGAATAATCTAGTGCTTCATTCTAAGTATCAGAATATTTTTTTTTAGCTGGTTTTTTTTAGCAGGCTCTTTTTTTTTTTTTTTTTGCTTTTGGTTTTTTTTACATGTTTTTTTTTACCCAAAATTGATTTCTTCTTCTTTTTTTTGTTTCTTTTTTTTTTAATTTTTTTTTAAATTATCTTTGCTAATTTTTTTAAATATTAAGCTGATTGAAAATTTAACTATGTAGTTTTTTTAAAAAAACATTGTGGATTGCTATAATATTCTCATACATTGTTTTTTTTATGATTTCTTTATTTATTTTTTTCAAAATGGTATTTGTAGATATTTTTTTTATATATTAAGTTGGTTGAGAATTTAGCTTTGTAGTTTTTTTTTAAAATAAATAATATGGATTGCTATAGTGTTTTCTCTATATAGTTTGTGTTTTGCTGCAGTGTTTTTCAATATATTTTGTTTAAAAAATTATCTTTATCGAATTTATTTTTTCAATATTGAGCTGGCTAATAATCTAGCTTTAGCTTTCCCTGTATGTTTATTTTATTTTTATTTTTTTTTCAAAATTGTCATTTTTTACATATTTTCTTTTTTTTGTTTTGTTTTTTTTTCAGAATTATTTTTGTTGATTTTATTTTTTTACTATTGAGCTGGTTGAAAATTTAGTTTTTTGTCTTTTTCTTTAAAACACTGTAGCTTTCCCCACGTGTTTTTCTTTAGTCTTTGTCAGTTTTTTTTTATATATTGAGCTGGTTGAGAAATTAGCTTTGTAGCTTTTTTTTAAAAAAATACTATGGATTACTACAGTGTTTCCCTTACATGGTTTTTGTTTGGCTACAGTGTTTTCCCCACATGTTTCCTTTTTTAAATTATCTTTGTTAAATTTATTTTTTCAATATTGAGTTGGTTGAGAATTTAACTTTAGCTTTAGCTTTCCCCACTTTTTTTTTTTTAAAAAATTTCCCCATGTTTTTTCATTATAATTATAATTATATTGTATTGTATTATATAACTGTTTTTTTCTCTTTTTTTTTAATGAATTTTTTTGTTTGATTTAGTTTGTTAATTTTAATTTTTTTTTATTTAGTTATCAAATTTTCATGATACGAATCTCGGGTTTTATGGGTTAACCTGATTTGACGAGTTATTTTTTTTATTTAGTTTAGTTTGTTAAAGTTAATTTTCTTTCTATTTAATTATCAGACTTTCATATTTTCACGACATGTATTCTGGGCTTGACGGGTTAACTTGGTTTGATGGGTAAACCCGGTTAATTGTAGGTAAACCTGTCATTTTTTTTCTATTTAGTTATCAAATTTTCATGACGCAAATCCCAGGTTTTACGGGATAACCTGGTTTAAAAGGTTGACCCAATTAATTCAATTTTTTTTCTTTTTCTTCATTAGTTTTTTTCTTCCTGTTGATTTTTTTCTTTGTTTTTTTAATTAATCTATTTAATTATCACACTTTTATGACACGACCTTATAGCCAGACCCACATCTAATATTCTTGGATTCGGTGTTACAGTCAGACTCACTTAAACTTGGGCCATGTAAGTTTAATTTTATTATTAATATTATAAATATTACTCTTAGGTCAGGCGTTGCAGCCAAATCTAAGATTCTTGGGTATAACTTTGCAGAAAAACCCAAGATTTTTAAATTTTTATTTTTTTTAATATTTTTTATACAAAAAAAATAACTCGCGGCATCGCGGGTATCAAACCCAGTGCTTTATTCTAAATTAAGTCGGGGGTACTGTTCTTGGAGGGACCCATTCTTTTACGATATTTCTTTAGCTTTTCTAGATGCACAAAGTCGTGAAGATAATCTGTGCTTTATATATGTTTTAGCCTGGACCCTTAGACTGGTAAATATTAAAGAAACCTATCCTGATATTTGATGATACCTCTGATACGATAGCATATTCAAGAAGATATTTTAGCTATTGAAATTGAGGACTTCTGCGTGGAATAGCATCTACCTTCTCCATTCCTTCACCGCACATCCATTGCATCTGCCTTGTAATTTTGTTGGAGAAAACTTGAATGGATGTGACAATATCAGAAGATGGTGCAAGAGTTTGAAAATTTATGGTAATTGTTGAAAATATTTTTTTGGTTGAAAAAATATTAAAATAATATTTTTTATTTTTTAAAAATTATTTTTAACGTTAACCAATAAAAAAAATAATTTACAGCATATTTAATTCCATTCATTCGTTCCATAGTAAAGATATCGGGCCATCAAGGCTAAACAATTAATATGGTGATCTTACTGGAGCCGGTGAGAAAATTGAAAAAAAATAAATAATTAATACTGGAATAAGAAAATTTTGTGTTACTTGTCAATAGTAACGAATTCGGTCACTGAAAAATATGCGGCAACTCGGTCATCAAAATAAAGTTAACTCATAGCCATGTTACTAAACATCTCTTTATTTCACTCTTATTTTTATTACAGTAACAGGCAGGAACGAAACACACAGACTCGTGTGTTTCGTCCTTTTAGGAGGAAAACAAAAAACACTGCGCAATACATAATACACGGGCCTCATTTCACCAGATTTTAGAGACATCACATAGTATTATACATCAAGTCGTCAACTATGTTCTTAGCTTCTTACTCTGCACGCTTTTCTTCAACCATCTCCAAGGGGAAATGAGGAGACCCCCGAGGGCAAAAGATAACCCTATAGTTGGTCCCGCCAGGGCATGTAAATGTGCTTGAAGGGTCATCCTGGGGATAGCTATAAGAAGTAGGGCACCTATCCTTAAAAAACCTTGAAAATTTGGTAGGGCCACAGCTCCCCTGCCCATTAGTGCAGCAATATTCGTTAGTTTTGAACACGGAACATGGGTTATTACAACCACCAGGAGCCCTCAATTCATTAGGACATTGCCCATTAATATCTGCTGTGCAAAGAAGCGCTTGACACTTCCCTGAGCCACCGCCTGATGTTGGACTAAATTCTATAGGGATATTAAATCCATCAACAAGCGATATATCATAAAAATCCAAGTTACCAAACTGATTTAATGCATATTCTGCTAGAGTGTTGGGAGGGACACCCCAGCCTTTGCACTGTAGGCCACCAGTACAATCCCCAGTTTGGCAACGACCCTGACCACCACCATCAAAGTTACAATTTGTCCTGCCCCAAATACGAGCCATGGAGGTGCCAGCAGGCACATTAAGATTCCAAGTTTGGCCACGTTCTAGACGGCGTCCACCACCAGGTGAGGCTGCGGCCCACACAGTGTAAGGACAACTATTTCGGATTTCGAAGGTGGCTGCATTAGTAGAGATGAAGAGAAGGCTAAAGAGGAGGGAGGAGGTGAGAAATTTGGTTAAGTGGCTCATGGTTGATTACTTGATACTAGCTTATTTGAATCTGTGGTTTGATTCATGGTGTCATTTATGGTCTTTATATAGGGGAGGGGCGGCTTTTGGATTCCTATACATTATGGCAAGTGCATTAGAAATAGAGGCGGCCCGTGCCTGCCTTCCTAGCTATATATTTTATTGATAAAAAAAAATATAATAACATATTTAAAAGAATACGTTTGTTTCTCTGATTTCTTGTATTTAAATTATAAAACTAATATTAAAATAAATTTATTTGAATATAGTAAACTGACATGCAGGTATATCTTTAAAATCATTTTAAAAACGATTTAATATCGGTTGATATGAAATAAGCAAGAACATGAAAGTCTATGTTGATGATATGTTGGTTAAAAATATGACTTTTAAACAACATGATTTATGAGAGATCTTCTTTGTTTTACAATACCATAAATAAAGTTGAATCCCACAAAGGATGTCTTTGCTATAAAATAAGGAAAGTTTTTAGGATTCTTGGTTAGAAGTAGGGGTATCGAGCTTAATCCTTAGAAAATCTAGACAATACTAAATATAACTCCTTCTCAAACAACGAACGATGTACAAAGATTGATTGGAAGAGTTGCTGCTCTCAACAGGTTCATCTCTCGCTTAGGTGAACATTTCATGAGAGAGCTAGGATATGTGGGTTGGGAACTAAGTCTTTTCTTACTCCTCATGTGTAAAGCATATATGTTCCCAGCTATTTTAATGTCAATATTAGTGTTGGTTTCACCACTCTCCTGTTAAGTTCGACCTATTACCTCTATTTTAGATTCTTATGCAACCCCCCCCCCCCCTCCCCAAGCTTTTTCCTTTTGAGATTCTTCCTTCTTCTCCTCTTTAAAGGACGATGAGGGTTTGGAAGCTTATGTCTTCTTGATCTTTAATTGTCTTAAAGAGTTGGGTTCACTTGTAAACAACATAGATAAATATCAGTATAACAACTATGTTGTACAAAATAAAAGGAAAATGACAAATTATCTTTCATGCCATATATATTTTCATCTAGAGAATACCATTCAACAAATTGAAAAAGCATTGAGAATTATTAGCAAGATTTCAGATCACGTTCTTCTGGGTTGGACTCAAAGGAAAAGTAATATTATCTGCAACAGACACTTTTTAAATTAGAAAATATCCATATATCTTTTTATTAGAGGTTATAGAACCATGATAACACACTATGATCTAATCACTTCTTTAAATTTTTACTGATAGTGACCAGCCTCGAAAAATATCTTTCAGAGGAATTTTGTGTTCTTCTCTTGTAAAAGTCTAAAACCATGCCATACTTTTTCTTTAGCGTTAGAAGAACTAGACGGACTTTAATAATAGTCCATCACGTAGCTATATACAATAGGGAATCATTAATGTAGATGAGGTTAAAATCTTATCTTCTAAAGAGTGGTTTGTGCATTATAGAACCAATCATGTTCCGCATGGAGATTTCGGATGAATTGCAACTTCAACCCAAATACACAGCACCAATAGAATGTGTGCTGCTTTTACTCTTTTTGAACGTGCTGCGTTTCATCACGTAGACTTTTCTCAGTGTGTCCTACACGGTAGTTCTTATCTTCTTATAAAATCGAGTGGCCAAATTAAGGAATATATCAATAAAATATAAATTTCCACTTGTGAACTGCTCCCTTTGACTGCGTTTTTTCCACTATCAAAATTCAAAATATTCAGATTTTGAGTTATTAAGATAATAATATTAGTTTCTCTCTTCTTAAACTGTCCCCTCTTTTCTTTTTGAACGCCTGATCATGGGTAACGAGTTTATTTTTTTATTTTTTAATTATTACTATGATATAATGTTCTCCTCTCCAATTTTGAAATTTTCGTTTTGTTGAAATTATTTCTCATACACATACATGATCCTCATCCAGCTTTAAATTTCACGGCCCCATGAAATTAAAAGGCTGGATGGTGATCATGATCCTACAAGATGGATATAAATGGCATATGCTAAATGCTAAAGCTTTGTTTGTATTTACTTTTTCATGTTGTGTAATAAAAATGTATTTTTTTTTATGTTTTTAAATTATTTTGATGTACTGATGTTAAAATAATTTTTTAAAAATAAAAAAATATTATTTTAATATATTTTCAAATATAAAATATTTTAAAAAATAATCTTTATTAAATTCTGACAATCCATAGTATTAGAAACATAAACAAGCAATTCTGAGAGATATAACACAATTAGTTAGGTTCTGAATTTACTTTTCAGAGATTACTAGTTTAAGTGTTATAAATTTCAGAACCATTAAAAATTTATATAATTATTAATTTTAAAATTTTGATAAATTAGTTAAGATACGTGTAAACTGGTATGATATTCAAAGCTAAAAAAGAAAAAAACATAGGACGGGCAAGTTGAATGATTTGACTGCAAATCAAAAATAGCCACGCACTCAATTCTGGCTTTTGAAATTTTCAACTTGACTATTTACAACTACAATAGTGACTCGGTGAACTACATTAATAAAGAACCTCCCCACCCTAACCCCACCCCAGATGGTGATTGGTGAGGTTGGGGGTTCTGCACTTCCCCCACAAAAATATGATTTATTTTAATTAATAACCATCAGTTTCAATTTAATTTGTTTTCATGGCATACTTGAAAACATGGCAAAAGTTTTTTTAGTGTGTTTTTTAGAAATATATTAAAATAATATTTTTTTTATTTTTTAAAATTTATTTTTAATATTATTATAGTAAAACGATTTAAAAATATAAAAAAATTAATTTAAAATAAAAAAACAAAAACTTTTCAAAGAACGGTTAGACCGCACTCCATAAAACACTTTTAGTTTCATCTCTCATCCATCTTTGTCCCTCTTCATTATTTCCCTACTTTGTGCTATGCGGCATAATAAAATTTATTAAGGATCTCAGTTCTTGAAATACCTCCCTTAATTGCATGGTTTTGAATCTGGTCCTGGTCCTGTCCGGTATGTTAATTTGGGATTCGGTTAATCCGAAACTGAAACTAGATTGAGTTTAAAAAAATAAAGAAAACAAAACTTGGGATGACCTGACGACCAGATTGACCCGGTCAAAAGTTCGGTTACAACTCATTGACTGTTTTTTATTTATTAAAACTACATCATTTTAATTTTTTTAAAAATTTAATTTGGATGATCCGGTAATCCAATCTAAACCTAAAACCCAGACCTTAGACAAGCCGGTCACGAACGAAGTTTAAAAAGTATGCTTAATTGAGTTTGAGGATTTTATCGATTAAAACCGTCGGCAATGATAAATCCTGCCTTTCTTTTCCCACACCAGGTAAAATTGGGTTTGTCTCATGCTTATTTAGATTCAGTCTTTTCTCTGCTAGTGCATAAGCTTTAATATCCAACGCAAACCATTACAATTTTTGCCAAATTGTGGTGCCTTGTTATTTACATCCAAACATGATTGCGATAATTTTTGTTTTTAAGTATTTTTTTAAAATATATTTATTTTAAAAAACATTAAATTAAATTTTTTAATATTTATCGATGATTTTAATGTATTTATATTAAAAATCAAATATAAAATTTTTAAAAAACTTATTTTGAATTATTTTTGAACAATTTTTTTAAAAAAACAAACAATACACCACAATAACAAAATTTACACTAATTATAATAGGAAAGAAGCAAAAAGGTAGTAATAATAGAAATGATTACAACCAAGAACAATAGCATGATGCGAACAGTAAATTATGCAACGAGTTCTATATTGGCTTATTCATCGATGAAACTTAACATGGGCACAACCGTACTAGATGCGCACAGATTATTTGGACTGGTAATATGGTACAAGCTCGTACTATATTTATACTATATATCTTCCGTACTTCGTGGATAAAATGTAATCCTGTAGGTGGTACCACCAGGGCAAGTGAAAGTGCTGGTTCGGCCTATAAGCATCAGGACACCTATCTTACAACCTGGAGAAATTATTTGGGCCACAACTACCAGGCCCATTAGTGCAGCAATATTCATTGGTCTTATAAGCCGTACATGGGTTGCTGCACCCTCCCGTAACCCGCAACTCGTTAGGGCACTCACCATTAATATTGGCGGCGCACCGGATTCCTCGGCAGGCACCGGAGGTTGGGCTAAAGTCTATTGGGATGTTGAACCCATCAACAAGTGAGATATCAAGAAAGTCTAAGTTGTTGGGCTGGTTTAGTGCACCTAGGTTTTTGGTGGAGAGCCGTAGCCTTGGCATTTTAGCACTCTATTGCAATCACCATTCACCAGTCTCAATTGGCCCTGGCCATTAGCATCAAAGCTACAGTTAGTTCGGCTCCAAATGCGAGCCATGGTGGTGCCAGGTGCGACATCAAGGTTCCATGTCGGCCGCCACCGGGTGAAGCTGCAGCCCAGATAGGGTAGGTGCATTGGTTTACAACATCAAAGGTGGCTGCATAAGCTAAGGCGAATAATATAGGCCAAGGGAAAAGAGAACCGGAAGGGAATTGGTGTGGGCTAATTTTGGTTTTAAGTAGCTTTACGAGCACTTTGTGTTGGCTTGTATTTCTGTGTTGCTAGTGCATATTGTATGAGGTATTTATTTATGTAGCCTCATGTAGTCCCAAATAAGTAGCCTACCAACTGGTTTTTGGGTTGAATAATTAATTAATTAATTAGTTTTAATAATTTTATTTATTTTCTCTGATCAAGATAATTAATAGTTTATACTTGGTACTTGATAAATTAATATGACTTGTGACTACTACCTGCAAAAGATTTTTTTATTATGGAAGTAGAGACTCTCCGATACTTAAATAATTATCTTTTTAGAAAGAGAAAATACAACAATATTCTAGAGAGAGATGCTTTGAAAATATATATGCAATAGAGAAATGAAGATCGTGAACTTTTATTTCAAATGTCTCATTGTGTATTTATAACCCAGTTGTTTTGTCCTTTTTATGGAGATGAGTGACTGAAATGTAATTTTATCATTGTGATATTTTAAGTTGTATTGTGAGCTATATTCCACTTATTTTATCTCGCTAAAAGATGAAGACATGACAAGTCATGAAAGACTTTAATACATCTAATGGTGTTGGCGAAATATAGACTTGTTTAATTAAACTTATTTGTTAAGACATAAATCATCTAAGATTTTATGTAAAAATCTATATAATTGATGGTGTTATATTAGGGTATTGTGTTTGAATCTGTAAGTGTAGCGAATCTAGTCATGTTTGGGTTGTGATGACAAAAATCTTTAGGCTCGACACTTTCAGGAAACACGCGTCAGACCCACCTTGTTAGCTTGACAGGCCAAGCTATTGGGCTTGACAGCACCTGTCAAATCCAGATGATGCCTTGGTTTGGATGGCGTCAAACCCAGGTTGCGCCTGGGCCTAGCGTACTACTAGGCCCAAGTGTTGTGTGTAGCACTATTTGTCAAACCCAAACATATGGTGTGGCAATGTCAGTCCACAACATTGGGTCTGGTAGTGCTAGACCCAGGTGTTGTTCGAGATTGGTTGCGCAAGGGAAAGACGCATCATCCCCAGTGCACCCTACCTAAGGTAAGTTGCATTGTTGTTTTTTTTTTTTAAGTCGGGTTTCTATTCGTTGGTCTTCTCCAAGGTTCAAGGCAGATCTTTCTTCATGAGAAAGTATCTACCTTATTGGGTTAAATCCTCATCATTCTAGATTCTGAATTTTAGCATCGCATTTCTACACTTTGTATCTTTAATATCTAAGGGTGTACTTTATCGTGTAATTTTACACCTCACAAATATTAAAATCTACATCTAGACCCTAAAAAAAAGATTGGAAAAAGATTTTTGACATGTTGGTCAAATCCTAATGCATAATCATAAACTGGTTACGATATTCATTTTTATTTTTTTTAAAACATGAAAAAGATGCAATTTTTGTTTTCATGAAGATATGCTTGAAAAAATTTTAGGATTTGGCTGTATGCAATAAAATATTTTTTCTTTTTGAAAATGTTTTGAAATTTTATTTTTTTTGAAATATTTAGGAGAAAACCAGGTATTTTAATACCTGAGTTGTATTTTACAATGTAAATATACAACCCGATATTATGCAAAATTGGTAGAAATATATTTGAGAAAATCATATTTTTTTTATAATGATTTTTGAATTTTTTTAAAAAACAGGGGCCGGGCCGGATCGAGCCCAGCCATTTGGGCTGGGCCAAAACTAGCCCGGCCCAAAGCCAAGTTAATTATTTTGGTCGCTGCATGCAGAATGAATTCTGCATGCAGCGACAACAGTAGTGAGCAACAGGGGCTGTTGATGCAAGGCAGGGATGGAGAACCACCTGAGGCGGTGAGGGCCTGTGGTCGTGCTGGCGGCGACGTTGATGGATAGCTTGGCCGCCGGAGTTGCTACTGAGCAGGAAGAAGAAGTTTGCAGAGGAGAGAGAAAGGCCGGAAGGAGAAGAGAGAGAGAGTCGCGGTGGCTGCTTGGTGGTTGTGCTGGCTTCCTGTGGTGGAGCTGGTGTTCGTGGTGGTGTATATGCTTGGTTTGTTGGTATTCTCGCCGGAGAAGGCAGTTGTGGAGAGGTGGAGAGAGCTGCAGAAGGCTGACGGGGAAAGAAGGAAAATGGAAACAGGGGGCGAGGCTGGTTTTTTGTGATTTTTGGACCCGATTTTCTCCTCACTCAGGCTATCAAATCCACCTCTATTTATAGGCGGTGGAAGAGGGAAATCATGTCTACACTAGAGAAAAATTTCAGCCCTTAATTCATATGAGAAGGATCCCAACCGTTGGCTAAAAGTAAGGATGGTGCACTGTCAAATTGTCAAATTTGCAGCTGTAGGCTGTCTGAGTTGGCCTCTTTGGGGTGGTTCCACATCCGTTTATTTACTAGTGAGCCAGTGACGACCATACCTGGATATAGAGGGATGTCTGATGATCAGGTTCATGCAAGTTTTGGCAAATTTGGTGGATATTAGGTATATTAAATACAGCTGCAAAGTAGGTAACCGAACTAGATGTTTTAGAGAATTAAAGAAGAAGATGAACAGTGCCAAAGTTCTGATTTTGATCAAAATTCATTTCAGTTCTTCCTCTTTTAATTTCTTTTAATTGAACCTCTAATTGACCCTAAACGTTTTCAATTAAGACCCTAATGAACTTCAATTGGAGCCCTGAAGTTATGCGCCTATTACGATATGGTCTTTGGTCTCGGATTTCTTAGCCCCTAATTGATCCCAAAACTTTAATTTTCTTGCAATTTGGCCCTTAATTTTAATCAATTAACTTGAAAAAAAATTAAATTTGGTTTCTTAAAATCTCAATCTTCTCAATGAAGCCTAAATTAAGCTCCCAAACTTAATTTTTCACCAATTAAGCCCCAAATAAAATTAATTTGACCCATTTAAAGTATAATGAAGTCCTTACACTTAATTAAATCCTTCAATTGGACCCAAATTAATTTTTAAACATAATTAAAATTTAATTTGGCCCATGATTAAATCAAATTGGCATATTAAAAATTTAATTATGTTCTTAGACTTAATTTTTATGTAAATTCATTCAATAATCATTTAATTTGACCTTGAATTTATATTTTTTTCTCCTTTATTGGGCATAATGGGGTATAATTAGGCCTTGATTTCTCGGCCTACTTTTTCCACGTTGTCAGCTTTTATTTTATTTTTTAATTTTTATTTTTTTAGAAAAAAATTTTAGAAAATGAGTTATGACAGCATTATAGCTGAAATAAGGACAAATTCAGACTTAATAACACCACTTGTACGTAAGGCTACTATATGTAGGCCGTCTTAGAATGAGCACAAAGCTGGAGCTTAAAGCTTGGGAAATTCTTTTGGTATAAAAAAAAACCCTTTTTCAAAGCATCTTATGAACTGTTTTGTGTTAAGTCCTCTCTTAATTAAATTGGAATAATCGGTGGTACGAATTTCATGTCACTAATATAGTAAATACTGCAGATTTGTGGTAATTGTGAAGCTGTTTCAAATTTCATTGCAGACCACGAGAGTCAAGGGAGAGTAGGGGTGGTGCAATGTGGAGTTGGCAATCAAATGAGAAGTTATAGATGCTTCACCTTGTTACGTTTACTGAGATTTTTTTCTTTGGAAACTTGGGTTTCTGTGCTTGCATTTTCATGCTACGCTAAAACAAAATAATATAATTTCCAGATTGATTGTAACAAATATTTTCTGGGTTCTGTATTGTTCGATCTGAAAAGCTTCTCTCTGTGTTCAGTGAATGGAAAAATGAGAAAAATATTTATGCGCGATGGAATCATGGGCGACAAGCAACAGGATTTTAAGATTTTCAGCATCCATGAATAGAGCATTTATTGAAATTCATGTGATAGAACATATATTGAGCACATCACTACATGTGCTTATGTGCTCAGAGGCCTTTAATTAGCTCTCTTATTCCACACCGCTATATATATATATATAGGTGTGCAATACCTTAGTTTGTGACACTTAACATTATCACTGACTAGCTAGTAGCTACTAGGTTCATGGGCAGAAGATAACCTTATAGTTGGTCCCAGTGGGGCAGGTAAACAAACTTGTAGGATCATCCTTAGGATAACTATAAGCATCTGGGCACCTCTCCTTGAAATACATTGAGAAAGGAGTAGGACCACAGGTGCCTGAATTGCAACAATACTCGTCAGTTTTGAACACAGGACATGGTCCATTGCACCCTCCAAGGACCTTCAATTCATTAGGGCACTGTCCAACGATATCTGCTGTGCATTTGATCACGCGGGTACAACCTGCAGAGGCCGAGCTGAATTCCATAGGAACATTAAATCCATCAATGTTAGAGATATCAATGAAATCTTGGTTTGCAAATTGGCCAATTGCGTATTCGGCTAGGGTGTTAGGGGGTGAACCATAGCCTTGGCATGCTAGGAGTCCATTGCAGTCACCAGTCTGGCAGTTGCCCCTTCCAGCACCATCAAATTGGCAATTGGTTCGAGCCCAAATGCGTGCTTGTGTGGTGCCAGGGTCAGCACTAATGGTCCATGTCTCACCATTGTTAAGTTGCCTGCCACCCCCAGGCACAGCTGCAGCCCAAACCGTGTAGGGACATTTGTTTGTTATATCAAATGTGGCTGCATGGACAGAGGGGAAATGAAGGGCAGCAAAAAGGAAGGAAAAGATTGAGAGGGTTTTAAGGGAGCTCATTCTGGACTTCGAGTGAAGGCAAGTTCTATAGGTTTTTTGTTTTTGTGGAAGCTAGTGTGGGTGAGGAGATGCAGATGCAGGGGGGGTTTATATAGCAATTGGGTTGGCTATGGCTGCTTTCCACGCTTCAATGTGATTGGGTGATTAATTTTCATTTGCTGGAAAAATTAAGGGATGGTATTGATGGGTCTGCTTTGGCTTGACTTTAATACAAGACAAGTAACGAGGTTGCATATACATAGCATGTGTTCTCAATCCATCAACCAAGATATTTAATTTGAGGGTAATGAATTTTTAAAATTTTGAAAGCAAAATTAATACAAAATTCTATTTAATAATGTTGCTACTTAATTTTTGACCCATGTTTTAATAAATTTTCAGAAAAAATCTAAAAATAGTGAAAAGCATTGAAAACCCAAAAAATACATTTTTAATATATTTTTAATACATTTGCATCATTTTTAGCATTTTCAGCGTCGTCTAAAAAGAATTTAAATTTTCAAAGGTCTTTCAAACGCGTTCAATTTTTAACGCATTAATTTTAAAATCATTGATTTTTCTCATTGAGTCGATGTTGATTTGCTCGTTTTTAAAAATATAAAAAAATTAAAAAAATCAAATTTATAAAAAAAAAGATGAGGAATGAATTTTGAGGCTCAAACAATAATTTTACCTATACATAGGGAATTTTACAATTAAAGGGGGGGCAAAACTTAATAGGGAATTTTACAATTAAAGGGGGGGCAAAACTTAATATCTTTTCTTTTCCCCTGCACCCACTGCGCTGAAGAGCCGCTCCCCCCGGGTCCAAGACCATTTTTGATCCCTCTCTTTCGGCTGAAAATCAGGGGAGGAGCCTAGACAGCAGCCCCACCTTGTTTTCACTTTCCAGCCGACAGGAGGCTCCTCCCTTTTGGCTTTTCTTCTTCCCCACAGCAGCTGGCAACAGGTCCCTGGTCCCCGGTCCCCGGTCCCTCTTCCTTCCCCGCTGCTCCCTTTTCCTTCAGATAGGCAGACCTAACGTATGAAAAGGGGAGAGGGAAGAGAGTTAATTCTCGGCTGCATCTTCGCTAGGCCAGAGCCCTCACTTGGCTGGAATTTTTTGCCTTCTTCTCCCTCGCCCAGCTGAGACTCACAGGGGTTGATTCCCCATCCCCCACAAACCAGCCACCCGAAGACCAGCCCCTTCGTCTCCCTTCCCAGCTTGAAATTTTTTTTTTCCCCTTCACAGCTGCCATCCACTTCCCTCTGCTCCGCCAGCCTCAGCCCCTCTATTTTTCCCTTCAATCGACAGACCCACACAGCCGAACAGCCCTCACACACATCTCCCCTCCCCTTTGATTTTCCACTTCCCCTCAGCAGTCGAGAACAAGAGACAGCCCTCATTTCCAGCTTCTTCTCCCAAAACAGACCAGCCCCTCCCTTTCCTCTCATTTGCTCAAGCCACCGCTCTCTCCCTTGGAACACAACAGCCATCAACAAACCAACCCCAAACATATCTTCAACCAGCTTCTCCTTTACAGCAGCTTCAACAGCCCCAGCTCGCCAAGATCAAGCCGGCCGCCCCCTCACCAGGCTCCTCTCCTCTCCTCTCCTCTCCATTGTCTTCCTCAGCGCCCCCGTCAGCTCCAGTGCTGCCGCCGCCCAACCACCAGACCTGCCACTCAAAGTAGAGGAGAAGACGGAACCCCTAACGAACTAACCCGCCGTGAAGTAGATCCGAAGAAGAAGGGGGGGCGAAGTCGATCTGAAGAAGGAGAAGAAAGAGCAGATCGGAGAAGAAGAAAAAAAAACAAAATAAAAACAACTGCTTGTTGCGTTTCTTGGCTTTGCAGGTGACGTTACCTCTCACTGCCGGCAGGGAAGGGAAGAGAAGAAGATAGCCGACCAGATCCGTCCATCCCCGGCGTTGCTTGCGGCGGCGCGTGAACCCACGCGCCTCCAGTGGCGGAGGTGCGTGGGAAGACGCGCCACCACTGTTCCCGTGCACTGTTCCTGCATATTCCAGAAGCCTTAGGATGTTTTAGGGGCTGTTTTGTAATCTTAAATGGTTTGATGTAATTTTTTAGTTAGCATTGAATTTTTATTATTTGTATTGTGGATGTAAAAAAAAAGAAAAGAAAAGAAACAAAAATTAATTAATTAAATTTTTTTAATCATTTATTTTTCATCTCAAACAGAAAAGTTTTAAAAATAGAAGAGTTATTGTGGATTAAAAAAAAGAAGAGGCGGCAAACATGCTTTCAACTTCATGTAGGTTATCAACTAATGGCGTTATGATGAAGAGACAAAGGGACTCAAATAATATATATAAAAAAGTAAGAGGATCTAATAAAAAAAATAGAAGAATACAGGGACCAAATCCCAATTAAAACCTGAGATTTTTCTATCGACACACAGCTACGTGGAAAATCTTGTAAATGTGGTCGAGCCGTCTCGGCTTCTTATTATGCGTAGAAAATTCTTCAAAGGCTGCGACGATAATACGCGGCACCGATGAAGGTGAAGGGTGCCTAATCAATGAGTGTTAGAAGGAAAGCAATTTTATGTCAGTGCTGCCAAATCTCGGCGACTGGAGACTGGGAAGAAAAGTCTACAGAAATATCAGCAAGGATAATTCTGGCATCAACAATTACTTATTCCCCTTGATAACTTTTTGGCGTTTCCATTGATCCTGAAAGATAATGCAACTTTTGGATCTAAGTTTGAGGAAACGTGATTTGTATGGAGTTTTCAAACACATCTAATTAAATAAAAAAAATAGGTTAAGGTAGCTTATTATTCATATGAACAAAGTTTCCATCTCATTTTAGTTATACACTGTATAAATAAACTCGATTAATTTAATAATATGATTTTTTATGAAAAAAACATTAATAATAAATAAAGTGAATAAAAAGAAGGCAACAATGAATTAGAAAAAATTAACTTTCAATATCATACTCGGGAAGAAAAGAAAAAAAAATCCATTGAAGACTTGCTATTGCTTTATCATGATTTGTTTTAAAAATTAATGAAAATTTTTATAGAAAACAAATAAAAAAATAATAAAATCTAATCTCTAATTAAATAATTATTAAATGATGAAAATAAAAGATTTTAACACATCTAATCTAATGATAATGATATTGGCAGAGCGTAAACTTGTTTAATACACTTTCATTGATAGACAAATATGCCAATTAATGAAGACAATGAACATGAGATTGTTACATACAATAGTGGAACGACTTAAACAAATTTCCAAAGTTTTTATGGACGAAAGTAATCGAGGGGAGAAGAAAAAATGCACTGAGAACTGACTTGGAGACATCAAATTAATGCAAATACGGAAACCCACACAGACTTTTTTAATAGACAATGACTATGAGATTATTATTACATACAATAGAAAGTCACTCTTCACCTCTATCGTAGTTTTTGCCCAGCAAATGCAAATACGAACACCAAACTGGGCATTGATCATTTTTTTTTTTTAGTTTAACGTGGGTGTCCGGGCCAGCTTGCGCGCATCTCGACTAATTTCACGGGCCCTGAAGTTAACGACCATGTAAGCCTCCAGTGGCTATCATATGAGCAACCACATGGCTCGAACCTGAGACCACAGATGGAACAAACCTCTTGATCCCAAGCTTTTATCACTGGGCCACCATCTAAATGGTTGAGCATTGATCATTTTCGTTTTGGGTACCCTTTGTTGCTGTGATCCAACCGTTTTTAGTTATTTATTTTAAATTAATATTTTTTTTTATCATTTTAATATATTAAAATAAAAAATAAATAAAAATATATTTTCAGCATTTCACATTTTACGTCAGGATTTAGGGCTGCCTCATGTCCTTAACTTGCGTAATATACAAGAACGCGACTTTTCTGCCCATTAGGCTGCGTCGTCTTTTGTTTTCCCAGTGTTTGCCTTTGACGTGTAAGTATGTAACCATTTTGGAACGCTACACCAACAATAATGCACTTCCAGAAGTTTTTTTTTTTTTGGTGTCAAGAGAAATATGTTTTTAATAGGGGTGGTTATTTTCGGTTTGGTTTGATTTTTATCAAAAAAAATAACCAAACTGATTTTTTTTTTTAAAAACCAAAACTGGTTCAAACCGACCAGTTTCGGTGTCGGTTCGATTAGGTTTTTTAGAATAAAAACCAGTTCAAACCGACCAGTTTCGTTTTGGCTCGGTTTTTCAAGTTTGACTCCGTTTTTTTTTTGTTTGGGTTCGGTCCGGTTTGATTTTTTCGGTTTCATGCTTATAAAACTGAAACCGAATTGGTTGGTTTTTTAAAAATTCTAATCAGTTTTTTTTACGATTTAATTTTTTAAGTTTCTTTTCCTTGATTTAATCATTTTTTCAGTTTTTTTCTCACCCCTACTTTCGATATAATTTCACTCAAACTCGACAAATTAGGTTTTATCCCGCAAATCATGGTCTTACTACATTCCTAGTCTTCTTTTTTTAAAAAAAAATAAATCTGGCTACATCATTATCTATCCGATTATTTAGCGGGTAAGGAAAGGACTAAAATGAGAGCAAATATATACATTCAGATGGAAAGTATTAAGAATTATAAAAAATAAAAAAAAGGATAGAAGTAATTAAATCAATTCAAATAGAAAAGATTCAAAATTGTAAATAAGGAAGAATTTGAGAGACTCCTCGAGTTCTTTTTCAAATCCTTATCCTTATCTTCAAATCAAAGGTATACTCGATCTCTCTCCTCCTCTTATTCATCGTTCCCTCTCCCCCTCGCAATTATCATGGAATGTTAAGGACTTGTACTCTCAAGTTTGGCTATGAGAGGATGGTGACTTCCACTCGGTCAATGCTTCAATCTCCACATACTCCTCCTTATGCTAATAATAATAATATTAATAATAATCAACCTGTGGTGTGTGTTAGCTATTAAAGATTATATATGAAAAAAACTAAGTCATATCGAAGTTTTATTGTGCACAAGTTTTAGCTTGTTGTTAAAAAAATTGAGAGATTGAAAACCAAAATTAATATTTTTTTATCCCTGTTTTTTATGCTATTATATTTTGGTCTTATACTTCAATTTTATCACATTTTAATCTTTTAATGTTGATACAGAAGAGAGAAATTTGTTAAAAAAATTGAGGAGAGAAAAAGTTCTCATGTGGCTTGATTATAGTTACCAAAACTTTGATATTTATAGATTCGACTTTAAAAGAGACACTTAATGAAGGTAGTTTTTACTTTCATTTATACTAGAAAAGTAGATCGGGCAAAAAAAAAAAGAACTTGATATCATTCTAAGTTTTTAGAGCGATTAAAATGTGTTTTGTTGTTATAAATGGGTTTTTAGAGGCCAATAAGATTTTTTCAAATTCTTAGGTTAAAAATGGTTGAAATATTGGTTTTTGAAAATTCAAAAACTTGGACCCTAATTTTTCGGTCACTGGATCAACCTTTGATGATTGAAAAAAGTTGTAGAAGAACAATGCAACATCTATTAAACTAAAAATAAGAAAAAAAAATAGGTGTGTGGGCCTAGGTGTTTGTATTTGTAGGCCAAGGGTGTAGAAAAATTATTTTAGCCTAGGCACGCAGGCTTATCATTATCATAAAATTGTCAAATACAAATAAAAATAATGACGGAAAAATATTGTCAGAAAATTTCGGTGGCATTTACCAATGGAACATAATGTCATTGTTTTAACTGGTATTCATATAAGGAATTACCGGTGGAATTCAAGGAATATAAAAAATGGACAAGTATTCCCTTGATATTTTTGTCGACGAATCTAACGTGTCAATATTGCCGATGAATTTATTAATGAAAAAGAAACGTCACAAATTTTCTATCGAGGAATCCATTGATAATATTTAAGTTATAATCTGCCGCACGACCTCCCTTTCTCCCTCCTTCATTTCTTCTTCTTCTTTCTACAAAAACTAACACCCCTTTTGCCCTTTTATTTTATCATAATTCAAGCTCTCATCATCACAAATACAACTACCTCAACACTCAGTTTGTCAATATCTCTTTTCTGGTTCAATTTTTCTTTTTAAGATTTGTCAAATCAAGTAAGTAAACCTAACTATTTTTTTGTTGTAACCCATTTCTTTATGTTAATTTTTTTGGTATTTTTGTGTAGTATATGTAGTTTGTTTGTGTATTTACTTGTTTTATAACTTTTTCCTATAGAAATTTATTGTATGAATGTATGATTTGTGCATGTTAAACTTTGTTTGAGATTTTGAAAAATTGTATTTATTTGTCATTTGATGAAATTGAGTTTAATTTTGTAACTCAGATGTTTTATAATGAAATAAATAATGGGTTATTTAATTGGCGCGTTTCACATTTTGTCAATTTTATTTTTTAGTTGAGAATTTTAGTAAATTTGGAGGAATTTGAATTTTTATAGAGAAAATTGTTAATGATTAAAGCATACTATTAAAACATATTGAATAAGTTTGAATTCAATCAATGATAGCTGATTAGTTGGGTAACGATAATTCATTTATTTCATATTATTAATTAGTACATGTTGTTATCAATATTCTATATAGATCTCATGTAAGTAGTGGATGATCATTCTTTGATATATCGAGTTTCGCGTGAAGGTTTGCACATGATGGATTATTGTAATGGGGTTGAGAGTTTTATTAATTATGGACTATCTAATCTGAAAAATATTAGTGGAGGTGATATTAGATGTCCATATAAAATGTGTAAAATAAAAAGTTTATTGATCCAAATGCTGTTACGATGCATCTTCTACAAAAAGGATTCATGAAGAAATATTTATGTTGGTTTGCACACAAAGAACCCAATATTCCTTATGAGGCCATGGTAGAAAGGATAGTTAGTTCAACTTCTAGTTATAGCAACGTGCATGGAGTTGTAAATGATAATAGTAATCCTGATACAAGTATGATGATAAATGCAATAAGAATGAATCGGGGTTATGCATGCGAATGCTCAATTGTAGATTAAGAATCAAATGTAGACACAACTAGGTTTTTTGAACTTTTGAAAGATCTCGATGAACAATTATAGGATGGATGCACAAGTCACAGTAAATTATCGGTCATTGCATAAGTGTTTACTATCAAGTCAAATCATGGGCTGAGTAAGGCCGGTTATGAAAGAATCATTCAATAAGCGAGAAGCATTTTATTTGAAGGAAATATGTTGAAAGAGAACTTTTATGCTGATAAATCCATGACGAAACCCTTTGACATAGGATACCAAAAGTTTGGCATATGCCAAACTTTTGCATGTTATACTACTATAAAAATACAGATTTTATCGAGTATAAAACATATGAGCATTCTCGGTATAAACTCAATACTGATAGGGGAAGAACTCTTGTCACACTTAGAAAATTGAGATACTTCTCAATCAGACTGCAAATGTTATTCATATCTCCAAAGACTATTAAGCATATAACATAACATTATTCACATGATAAGATGGATAAAGTCATGGTGCATCCTTTCGATGATGAAGCCTTAAAGTCGTTTAATATGGTACTTCCTTAGTTTTTAATGGAACTACAGAATATGCATCTTAGGTTATGTACAAGTGAATTTAATTCATTCAGGTCATTTGTTGTACCCTATTCATGTTGCCCAGTGATACTCACGGTTTATAACTTGTCATCAAGAATGTGTATTAGGTCAACGTTCGTGTTTTTATTTAGGGTTATACCCAGTCCTAATAGTTCGAGTAGGAATATGGATATTTTTCTTCGATCGTTAATTGATGAATTGAATCAACTGTAGTCATTCAGGAATTTGATGAATGGTGTCTCAAGGAAACATAATTTTTAGATAAAGGCATCTTTGAAGTGAATTATCAATGATTTTTATATGTATAAGATGGTTTCTGATTAGAGCATGCATGTAATACTAGTATGACTTCTTTATAAAAAACAAGGCCTTCACTGTAACAAATAGTGGTAAATCGTCTTATTTTGGTTCTTGTCAACCGATCACAAGTACATAAATGACTTCTTTATAGGTGGAGTTAAATGACATTTTATGTTAAAAGATATGAAAATAAAAAAATAAATCCACGTGACCCAACATGGGGCCTAAAAAGATTATCATCTCTATATGTATTGAGTTTGGAATTAATGGTGAAGGATCTGACACCTTACCATACCTATATGCATATAGGCTCAGCACATAGCTGAACCCAAGGTAGATGAGTCTTGCATCTTGCCAGACCCACATACATCTGGGCTTGACACATAGTTGAACCAAAGACAGTTGGGTTTGACGTCTTGCTAGATTCATATGTACTTGGGTTCAGCGTATAATTGAACCCAAGACATTTGAATCTGGTACCTTGGCAGATCCACATGTACTTGGTCTCAACACGTAGTTGACTTAAGGATATTTGGGTCTGACGCCTTGCCAGACCTACATGCATTTAGGCTTAGCGCACAGTGGAATCCAAAGAAATTTAGGTCTAGCGTCTTACCAGATCCACATGCATTTGGACCAAACACATAGCTAAATCCAAGGATTTTAGCATGAAAACAATGTCAGACCCATGTCATCTAGGCTTGGTGTCCACCCAAACCTAAATATATTGGGTTATTACCTGTTTTTTACTCTTTTAATCATGAACTTTTAAGCAAAGATATATTGATGCATCAATATGGTATATTTGTCAACAACTAATAATCTGATTTCTCTACTTCTGTATGGAGGAACTGCTTCATTACATCTGTTTTAGTGTTAGTTTATTCTGCTTTCCAACTCTTCAAAATTGTTTGTGACAGCAAACACAGAGGCATCCTCATCTCAGACATGTACTCGGATTACATGAGCTTCATCCTTCATATAGTGCGGTTTCAGGGAAGCTTAAAACAACACTTGTAGTTCCTCTCTCAATGTTTTTTTTTTTCCTTTCCTCTATCCGGAAAATATATTTCCTCGATGGCTAATATTTTTGCAAGCATTTAAAGGTGGCAGGCTATCTTCTGATTTCTTCTAGTTGGGTAGCAATATTGGCCATCCAACAGATTGATAAAACTGCATCTATCTGGAAGGCGGTCATCATTCCCACGACCGTGTCGATTGTGACTTTCCTTGTCATTGTGATATGCACTCTGTTATCAGCTTCAAGCAATGTAAGAGAATCATCTGGTGACGCAGCTCGTGCCTGCTTAAAATCCTAGCATTCTTTCTTAATCACATCAAATCATCTCCGATTTGCATATTGAAAAGGAATCCCCTTTACCGGCATGCCTGGTGTAATATCATCTCGGCTGCTTCTTCAATCGTATGAAATGCGATCATTTTCCTTCCTTTTTTTTCCAGGTTAAACATGATTGGGTGTTAGGTTGTGTAGGTTGTTAATACTGGATTAATGCCCGGTAAATGAGTTGCTTTTGAGCTGTTTTATTTGAAGGTCATAATCATAGGCTTCATATGTGGTAACTATTGCTTTAAGCTCTAAAAACAGAATATCTCATAATAAGCTTCAAATTCAACATAATCTCGCTGCAACAAGCTGCTTAAGAAAACATTAGGGATTGACTATGCCCTAAAATATACCCGTTATCTTGATGGAAACAAGTAAAACCAAAAGATATAATGAGTAACCTATCCATCACCTTAAGGCCTCCGCATGTTTCTCCGCTTTTCAGTGACAACAAGCTTGCCCTCTGTAAAATCGCATCAGGAATAGAGACCCCAAGCAGCTTCTGCAGTTTCTTCACAACAAACACTTCTGGCTCCTCGCAAATTGTCAACACAGGGCCCTTCCTACCAAGTCGGACAGTCCTGCCAGCTCGATGTGCATAATGAATTGGGTCCGTAGGCAAGTCAAGATTGACAACAAGATCACACTCTGGAACATCCAAACCCCTTGCCGCAAGTTCATTCGTTACAAGGACTCTCACCTGCCCACTTTTAAATTTCTTTAGAATTGTTGACCTACCAAGCTTGCCAAGATCCCCATGCATGGAGCCCTGCAGCATTCATCCACGAGCCTCTAGTTTGAAGACAGCATCTTTTAGTTGCCTTGTATGGTTCATGAAGGCTATCACAGACTGCGCCTCCAGTGCATGAACACATCTTCACAAAGTATCAACCTTATGCTGCAACCATGTGGTGTTTCAATGCTGGAGGAAGGCTCTGTACCGTTGCCTGAGGCTGCAAATTTGAGTCTGAGCTTGAATTAGAAGTACGCCTGGACAGATAATCAGTTCCATGAGCAAGAGACTCAAGTGGAAAGACACTTTTTGCCTGGACAAGAAGTGGGTCACATGCTCAGTTCCTAGCAGCCCTGACGACAGAAAATGGCACTGTTGTTGATACCATGATAGGCTGACGATCAGCCCGTCTCGCAAGCGGACTTTTTTGTCCTCGAGGGTCTGCACCTGACCTGCTCCCTACATGTTCCAATATCCAGTGCATGTCCTCCTGGAAGTGAAATGAAAGAAGCTCATCAATTTCATCTAAGACCAAATAACGACAACCATGGGTATGAAGTTTGCCAGCTGCACCAATCTTTGCAATCCTGCCGGGTGTAACCACAACAATCAATGGCTTGTTTTTCTTTAAAGCTTTTTCCTGTCTTGACCGGTTTGAACCACCTACAAGCTGCTGAACCACTCTCTTGTTTTCATGTCCTAACAGCTTCTCAATCTCTCTCACTAGTTGCATACCTAGCTCTCTAGACGAAGCCACAATCACTACTTCTATCTCTGTTTTTTTCCGAGTTTCTTTATCGCCACTTGAAGATTTATTCTTCAGAGTTCCAACTCCAGAGACAGTATAGGAATAGACATTTTTGTATTTTCAATTTTTTAGAATAGAATAATTATTTTGATGTTCTTGAAGATAAAAATAATTGAACTCACGCAAGGGATTTTTTTATCATTTTATTTTGTTTTTTAAGTAATTTTCAAGAGTATTCAGGGCATTGTTATAAATTATATATATTAGATATAATTATTAAAAAAACTGTTGGCGTGTGGCTTATGGACGGCCCTATGCTGTTCTAAATTATATATATTAGATATAATTATTAAAAAAACTGTTGGCGTGTGGCTTATGGACGGCCCTATGCTGTTCAGGCAACGCGTAAAAATCCATCTAGATTTTGAATGCCACTTTCCAAGGCGGCGGTTGGAAGATCTCAATGCCCTTTACACAGTTAAAAAAATTAAAAGACTAAAAAACTAAAAAACAAACATATCAGGTTTGATGTGTAAACTAACTAAGCTCATGAATCGGGTAACCCGAGTCAACACATCAAACCCACAAACTAGGTAATGGATTCCGATTAAGAACTTTTTTTCTAAATTATTTTTTATTTAACTATATGATAGCAAAAATAGACGATTGTAAAATTGAACGTCAAATCAATACCGAGACTTTTTTTTAAGACTGTGATAACCTTGTAGAAAGCAAAACGAAACAAATTATGAAACTCAATTCTCAATCATCCCACTATCGAAGGATAAAAAAAAAGGAGAAAAGTAAAACTTGCTAAACCCGTCAAGAGGCCCATGAATTTTCTAAAATTTAATAACATTTTTTTAAAAAAATAATTTTTTTAACTATATGATAAAGAGAAAAATAGATAAACATATAATCGAGTTCAATTAGTAAAATAAAAAACCACCGATAAAACCATGAACCGAGACAACCAGGATTACCTCGCTAAACTAGAAAACCAGGTCATTGACTCCACAAAGTTAATAACCTAGTTAATTTTTTTAAAATTATTTTTTATTTAAATAAACTTTTTAAAATATAGACCATACCATAATGCTATGATATTTTTCTAATATTAATCCGATGCTGAGATATTTTTTTGATATCGCGATAACCATATAAAAAATAAATCAAAATAAATTATCGACTATAAATTCCTATAAATTAAAAAAAAATCAAATGAAAACAAATGTTCAAATAAAAAAATATGGATTACTATTTTAATCCATATTTAATAATTAATAATAATACTTAATAATTAATTATCAATACTGTAAGAAAATAAAAAAAGTAAATCCTTGATGGTTAAAAGGGTATTTAGCTTAGAGGTATAGTAATTTTTTTGTGAAACTCATATAAAAAATATTATTTTTTATTTTTATAAAATTAATTTTTATTTTAAAAAAATTATATCTTTTAAAAAAACCAACCAAATTTTCAAGCAAAATACGTACTAAAGTAGGCTTTTAGGACATGAAAGGTATTGGTATTGGCTGAAGTAGCTTTACGAGCACTTGGTATTCGCTTGTATTTCTGTGTTCCTAGTGCATATTGTGGGAGGTATTTATTTACGGAGCCTGATGAAGTCCCAAATAAATAGCCTATCAACTGATTTTTGGGTTGAATAATTAGTTAATGAATTAGTTCTAATAATTTTATTTATTTTCTTTAACCGAGATGGTTAATAATTTATATTTGGTATTTGGTAAATCATTATGGCTTGTGACTAGTACCTATAAAACATCTTTTTTAATGGAAATAGGGACTCTTCGATATTTAAATAATTATCTTTTTAGAAAGAGAAAATATAATAATATTCTAGAGAGAAATGCTTTGAAAATATACATGTAATAGAAAATGAAGATTGTGAACTTTTGTTCTGAATGTCTCATAGTATATTTATAACTCATGTGTCTTGTCGTTTTATAGAGATGAGTGACTGAAGTGTAATTTTATCATTGTGAATTTTTGAGTTGTATTATGAGCTATATTACATTCATTTTATCCAGCTAAAAGATGAAGACATGACAGGTCATGAAAGATTTTAATACATCTAATGATGTTGGTGGAATGTAGACTTGTTTAATTAAACCTATTTGTTAAGATATAAATCATCTAAGATTTTATGTAAAAATCTATAGAATTGATGGCGTTATATTAGAGTATTATGTTTGAATCTATAAGTGTAGCGAATCTAGTCATGTTTGGGTTGTGATCACAAAAATATTTAGGCTCGACACTTTCAGGAAACACACGTCAGACCCATCCTGTTAGCTTGACAGTACATCGGGCCAAGCTATTGGGCTTGACAGCACCTACCAGACCGAGATGGCGCCAAACGCAGGTTGCGCCTGAGCCTAGCATATTACTAGGCCCAAGCGTTGTGTCTAGCACCATTTTCCAAACCCAAACATATGGTGTGGTCGCGTCAGTCCACAACATTGGGTCTGGTAGGGACAGACCCAGGTGTTGTTTGCGTCTCGTGGTGACCAAACTCATCATGCTTGGACATGATGCATTACCAAGCCTAATCGTGGCTAGGTTCGGTTAATGCCTGGACTTGGTGCTCTGCCATGCCCAATCATGACTGGTAACGCCAAACTCAGCGCCTCTCTATTAGGCTGTGTTTGTGTTGATGCATGTAAGCTTGACATACTTGAAAATTCAAAAAAATTATATCCTTAAATTTTTCTTAATCCAATATTTTTTTTATTAAAGATGTACTCATAAAACCTTATTTCACATATCTGAATTCTGAATTTGTGTACGTGTGTAGAAGGGAAGTTTTAGTGGAACGACGTTCACAAATGTCCAAAGTTTTTATGGACGAAAGTAATCGAGGGAAGAAGAAAAATTGCACTGATAATTGACTTGGAGACATCAAATTAATGAGGCCCAAGGAAAATTCTTCCGAACAAGAACAAAATGAAAACCCACACAGATTTTTTTAATAGACAGGACGTCCTTGAATATGCAAATTAATGTAGACAATGAATATGAGATTACCACATATAATAGAAAGTCACTCTTTACCTCCATCCTAGTTTTTGCCCAGCAAATGCAAATACGAATACAAAACTAGGAATTCATCATTTTCGTTTTGGAGATTCATGGGGGCAAATATTTAAGGAGGAAGGAACTGTTTGGTGTTAAATTAATATTTTTTTAGTTTTTTTATTGTTTTAACGTATTAATATCAAAAATACATAAAAATATATTATTCTAATATATTTTTAAATAAAAAACACTGAAAAGCAATTTCTAATATACTCCAAAACAGGTTCAAAGTATCATCCACTAGCATGTGCACACACTTGTTTACACATTATAAGATTCAACCAATAAAAGGATTATGGTATTATTTTTTTATTTTTTTGGATAAATTTATAGCTATGCTAACACTGATGTACTTCCTTCTCGCCCAAGTATATAACAAATTCCAATCTCTTATTTACAACAATATATATATATATATATATATATATATATATATATATATATATATATCCAAAATTCAGTAATTTAATTGAAAAATACTTTAAAAAATAATCTATATACCACTCTTAAACAGGCTCGAAGTATCATACATGGGAGTACACACATTTGCTTACATACCATAATATTAAACCAATAAAGGAATATGGTAAAGAAAAATGAGGATCAAATAAAATTTCCATAAAAAATCAAGAATAAAAATTAAAAATCAAAATAATAAGAACTTAAGTTGAAATAACAATAACAAACAGGACCAAACTGTAATTTTAAGGGGAGAGAAAAAAAAAGCTCAATCAGTGACAAACCACCCCATCACCATCTACATGCACCGCATCAATAGAAAAATAACACGACATTTCTAATAACATAGCTGAAGGGGAGTTTTTGTAGTTGGGAGGCCCCAACAATGTTTTTGTTTTTGTATTTTATATTTATTCAACTACTAAATTGCCTTTTAATTGATGATAATAGAGAAAATATCTTCATGAAAAGACAAAAAAAAACCCCTTAAAGTTAATTTTAATTTTTTTAGGTTCTAATGACATTTTGATCGTTTTACAGTGCATTTTAATTTTTATTTATTTTTTATATTTAATCAAATATCAAATTTTCATTTAGCCAATATATATAATAATAACAATAAATCATGGTGAAAATACCAAAAAAACAAAAAGACAGGTTTAATTTTTTTCTGTTTAAAAAGAATTTGGTTGTTTCACTGTTTATAAAATGTAAAAAGACTTTTTCTGCTCTAAAATTTTTTTGGTAATGATTAATACGTTTTATAAAAACATCTTAATGCTCCAGTAACAAGTATATATTAAGATTTTTTTATGCGAAGGCCAAAACTCTATATCATTATACTATTCTAGTTAATAAAATTTTCACAACAGGTGAACAATATTTTTCAAAGCAGAATATTTATTTCATGTTATATAATAGGAAGTCCCATTTTGCATTACAATTATGATTCTGCTGTCAACCTTTTACTATATATCGGGAATTCTAGGTTTAAGTTTTTAAATATTAGCCACGTTTCATCTTAACAGGGAGAAGGTAAAAAGGAGAAGATAATATAGAAGATAGCAAACAATGTAGTTAACTAAACCCCTTTGATAATCAAATCATGGCCTTTTGATGAAGCCATGCCAGGCCAAGTGGATGGTCCTGTCGCGGGTGGCACGACGTAGTCTGGCGACAGTGGAGGCTCTCTATTATGTCTCTTGATGAGGGGTGTTGTATGTTGGGAAGAGTTCTGGATTTAATCATAAAATTATGATTAAGGTTCAGGAGTCGCTACCTAGTATTATGATCACTACGAACCTATGGTCTGCGAGAGTTTGAGTAAGGGATTGATTGCGCAAAGGGAAGACGCATCACCCCCAGTGCACCCTACCTAAGGTAAGTTGCATTGTTGTTTGATTTTTTTTTAAGTCGGGTTTCTATTCGTTGGTCTTCTCTAAGGTTCAAGGCAGATCTTTCTTCATGAGAAAGTTTCTATCTTATTGGGTTAAATCCTCATCATTCTAGATTCTGAATTTTAGCATCGCATTTCTACACTTTGTATCTTTAATATCTAAGGGTGTACTTTATCGTGTAATTTTACACCTCACAAATATTAAAATCTACATCTAGACCCTAAAAAAAAGATTGGAAAAAGATTTTTGACATGTTGGTCAAATCCTAATGGATAATCATAAACTGGTTACGATATTCATTTTTTTTTTAAAACATGAAAAAGATGCAATTTTTGTTTTCATGAAGATATGCTTGAAAAAATTTTAGGATTTGGCCGTATGCAATACAATATTTTTTCTTTTTGAAAATGTTTTGAAATTTTATTTTTTTTGAAATATTTAGGAGAAAACCAGGTATTTTAATACCGGAGTTGTATTTTACAATGTAAATATACAACCCGATATTATGCAAAATTGGTAGAAATATATTTGAGAAAATCATATTTTTTTTATAATGATTTTTGAAATTTTTTTTAAAAACAGGGCCCGGGCCGGATCCAGCCCAGCCATTTGGGGTGGGCCAAAACTGGCCCGGCCCAAAGCTAAGTTAATTATTTTGGTTGCTGCATGCAGAATTCATTCTGCATGCAGCGACAACAGCAGTGAGCAACAGGGGCTGTTGATGCAAGGCAGGGATGGAGAACCACCTGAGGCGGTGAGGGCCTGTGGTCGTGCTGGTGGAGAGGCTGGTGGCGGCGTTGATGGATAGCTTGGCCGCCGGAGTTGCTACTGAGCAGGAAGAAGAAGTTTGCAGAGGAGAGAGAAAGGCCGGAAGGAGAAGAGAGAGAGAGAGTCGTGGTGGCTGCTTGGTGGTTGTGCTGGCTTCCTGTGGTGGAGCTGGTGTTCGTGGTGGTGTATAGGCTTGGTTTGTTGGTATTCTCGCCAAAGAAGGCAGCTGTGGAGAGGTGGAGAGAGCTGCAGAAGGCTGACGGGGAAAGAAGGAAAATGGAAACAGGGGGCGAGGCTGGTTTTTTGTGATTTTTGGACCTGATTTTCTCCTCACTCAGACTATCAAATCCACCTCTATTTATAGGCGGTGGAAGAGGGAAATCATGTCTACACTGGAGAAAAATTTCAGCCATTAATTCATATGAGAAGGATCCCAACCGTTGGCTAAAAGTAAGGATGATGCACTGTCAAATTGTCAAATCTGCAGCTGTAGGCTGCCTGAGTTGGCCTCTTTGGGGTGGTTCCACGTCCGTTTATTTACCAGTGAGCCAGTGAAAACCATACATGGATATAGAGGGATGTCCGGTGATCAAGTTCATGCAAGTTTTGGCAAATTTGGTGGATGTTAGGTATATTAAATACAGCTGCAAAGTAGGTAACCGAACTAGATGTTTTAGAGAATTAAAGAAGAAGATGAACAGTGCCAAAGTTCTGATTTTGATCAAAATTCATTTCAGTCCTTCCTCTTTTCATTTCTTTTAATTGAACCTCTAATTGACCCTAAACATTTTCAATTAAGACCCTAATGAACTTTAATTGGAGCCCTGAAGTTATGCGCCTATTACGATATGGTCTTTGGTCTCGGATTTCTTAGCCCCTAATTGACCCCAAAACTTTAATTTTCTTGAATTTGGCCCCTAATTTTAATCAATTAACTTGAAAAAAAATTAAATTTGGTTTCTTAAAATCTCAATCTTCTCAATGAAGCCTAAATTACGCTCCCAAACTTAATTTTTCACCAATTAAGCCCCAAATAAAATTAATTTGACCCATTTAAAGTATAATTAAGTCCTTGCACTTAATTAAATCCTTCAATTGGACCCAAATTAATTCTTAAACATAATTAAAATTTAATTTGGCCCATGATTAAATCAAATTGGCCTATTAAAAATTTAATTATGTCCTTAGACTTAATTTTTATGTAAATTCGTCCAATAATCATTTAATTTGACCTTGAATTTGTATTTTTTTCTCTTTTATTGGGCATAATGGGGTATAATTAGGCCTTGAATTTCCTTTAAAATTGCAGCTTGATTTCTCGGCCTACTTTTTCCACATTGTCAGCTTTTATTTTATTTTTTGATTTTGATTTTTTTTAAAAAAATGAATTTTAGGAAATGAGTTATGACAGCCCTAACAGGATTATAGCTGAAATAAGGACAAATTCAGACTTAATAACACCACTTGTACGTAAGGCTACTATATGTAGGCCGTCTTAGAATGAGCACAAAGCTGGAGCTTAAAGCTTGGGAAATTCTTTTGGTATCAAATAAAACCCTTTTTCAAAGCATCTTATGAACTGTTTTGTGTTAAGTCCTCTCTTAATTAAATTGGAATAATCGGTGGTACGAATTTCATGTCACTAATATAGTAAATACTGCAGATTTGTGGTAATTGTGAAGCTGTTTCAAATTTCATTGCAGACCACGAGAGTCAAGGGAGAGTAGGGGTGGTGCAATGTGGAGTTGGCAATCAAATGAGAAGTTATAGATGCTTCACCTTGTTACGTTTACTGAGCTTTTTTTCTTTGGAAACTTGGGTTTCTGTGCTTGCATTTTCATGCTACGCTAAAACAAAATAATATAATTTCCAGATTGATTGTAACAAATATTTTCTGGGTTCTGTATTATTCGATCTGAAAAGCTTCTCTCTGTGTTCAGTGAATGGAAAAATGAGAAAAATATTTATGCGCGATGGAATCATGGGCGACAAGCAACAGGATTTTAAGATTTTCAGCATCCATGAATAGAGCATTTATTGAAATTCATGTGATAGAACATATATTGAGCACATCACTACATGTGCTTATGTGCTCAGAGGCCTTTAATTAGCTCTCTTATTCCACACCGCTATATATATATATATAGGTGTGCAATACCTTAGTTTGTGACACTTAACATTATCACTGACTAGCTAGTAGCTACTAGGTTCATGGGCAGAAGATAACCTTATAGTTGGTCCCAGTGGGGCAGGTAAACAAACTTGTAGGATCATCCTTAGGATAACTATAAGCATCTGGGCACCTCTCCTTGAAATACATTGAGAAAGGAGTAGGACCACAGGTGCCTGAATTGCAACAATACTCGTCAGTTTTGAACACAGGACATGGTCCATTGCACCCTCCAGGGACCTTCAATTCATTAGGGCACTGTCCAACTATATCTGCTGTGCATTTGATCACGCGGGTACACCCTGCAGAGGCCGAGCTGAATTCCATAGGAACATTAAATCCATCAATGTTAGAGATATCAATGAAATCTTGGTTTGCAAATTGGCCAATTGCGTATTCGGCTAGGGTGTTAGGGGGTGAACCATAGCCTTGGCATGCTAGGAGTCCATTGCAGTCACCAGTCTGGCAGTTGCCCCTTCCAGCACCATCAAATTGGCAATTGGTTCGAGCCCAAATGCGTGCTTGTGTGGTGCCAGGGTCAGCACTAATGGTCCATGTCTCACCATTGTTAAGTTGCCTGCCACCCCCAGGCACAGCTGCAGCCCAAACCGTGTAGGGACATTTGTTTGTTATATCAAATGTGGCTGCATGGACAGAGGGGAAATGAAGGGCAGCAAAAAGGAAGGAAAAGATTGAGAGGGTTTTAAGGGAGCTCATTCTGGACTTCGAGTGAAGGCAAGTTCTATAGGTTTTTTGTTTTTGTGGTAGCTAGTGTGGGTGAGGAGATGCAGATGCAGGGGGGGTTTATATAGCAATTGGGTTGGCTATGGCTGCTTTCCACGCTTCAATGTGATTGGGTGATTAATTTTCATTTGCTGGAAAAATTAAGGGATGGTATTGATGGGTCTGCTTTGGCTTGACTTTAATACAAGACAAGTAACGAGGTTGCATATACATAGCATGTGTTCTCAATCCATCAACCAAGATATTTAATTTGAGGGTAATGAATTTTTAAAATTTTGAAAGCAAAATTAATACAAAATTCTATTTAATAATAATAGTGATACTACTTACTTGTATAATTCGGTGATATTTTTAAATTTTGTCCTCCATTTTACAATATTAAGAACTAGAATACCGTAACATGTCGAGTTCAAAACTACACAAAATGTTGATGATTTCTTTACACAAATACTGTCATGAATAAATTAAGACATGCTTGTTTGCAAACTATTGTGGTATTTATAATATTGATGTTAAGTCTAATCATATTGTTGAACTACTTTGATTTAATAAAATTCATCTCAAACTCCAACAATAACAATAATCCTAGTTAATTTTGAAGGATTGATCTCTTGGTTAAGGAGGTATGTTTTCTTTTTATATTTTCTAGGTTCAAATCTTTAGATTAACATGTAGAACAATTTATCAGGAAGGAATTTAGTCTTTATTAATGTACAATCTAACCCGAAATACCTTTAATATTAAATACAAAAAACAATAATCTCAATTTAAGGATGGGTTGCGAATTAGATTTGTCACACGTGTGCAGCGTCGCGATGAATATTTTAAGATTAATTTACTTCTTCTTTTTTCATATATATATATATATATATATATATATATATATATATATATATGACCTCATTTGGTGCTTGTACTCTTTCTCCTTTTTATTGGAGCATACCACTCTTTTTTTCTTTTTTCTTCATATTAATTGAATTCATTTACTTCGTCAATAATTCACACACCTGCATAACATTTTTAATTAGAGAATAAATTTTTTATTTTAAAATTATACAATTAAAGAAATAAGATAATAAAATATAAACTCGTGAAAACCAATTTATTAAGATCACTCATCTATTTCTCTTAATTAATTAAATTTTTTTAATCATTTATTTTTCATCTCAAACAGAAAAGTTTTAAAAATAGAAGAGTTATTGTGGATTAAAAAAAAAAAGAGGCGGCAAACATGCTTTCAACTTCATGTAGGTTATCAACTAATGGCGTTATGATGAAGAGACAAAGGGACTCAAATAATATATAAAAAAAAGTAAGAGGATCTAATAAAAAACAATAGAAGAATACAGGGACCAAATCCCAATTAAAACCTGAGATTTTTCTATCGACACACAGCTACGTGGAAAATCTTGTAAATGTGGTCGAGCCGTCTCGGCTTCTTATTATGCGTAGAAAATTCTTCAAAGGCTGCGACGATAATACGCGGCACCGATGAAGGTGAAGGGTGCCTAATCAATGAGTGTTGGAAGGAAAGCAATTTGATGTCAGTGCTGCCAAATCTCGACGACTAGAGACTGGGAAGAAAAGTCTACAGAAATATCAGCAAGGATAATTCTGGCATCAACAATCACTTTTTGGCGTTTCCATTGATCCTGAAAGGTAATGTAACCGCTATATTTTTTTGCTGAAAAATAATTTTCATTTATAAAATAAATTTTGAGAAAAATGAATTCTAGAAAAGTATTTTTTAATATTTGATAGTGTAATAAAAAATAAGTTGGACAACACTTTCCAGTGTTTGGTAATGTTGTGGAAAATGAGCTGGAAAATAACTTATTAATGTTTTATTTTTTTCAAGTTTATTAAAATAATAAGGAACAAATCTTACAAATTAAAAAGTTGAATGGGAATGAAATTGAAAAAAAATATAATTTCATAAATTATCTCAAATAAAATAAATAATAATCAAAATAATAGAGATCAAATAAAAAATAAAAAAAATTGAAAGATGAAGAAATTAAAATAATAATAATTAACATTTCATAAATTATTTCAAATAAAATAAGTAACAATCAAAAGAATGAGGATTAAATTTGATAGATAAAAAATTTCAATAAAAAAATGATAAGAAAAAAGCAAATAGCAATTATAAAAATAAAAACCAAAGTTAATATAAAAATTAAATTTTAAGAGATTAAATTAAAAAATAAATATTCAAAACAAAATATATATAGCAATCAAAAGTTTGAGGATCAAATTTGATATAATCAGCAAATAATGACATTTCTAAATTTTTCACAACTTCCGGAAAGTGTTTTCCGCCTAAATTTTTCAGGAAAACACTTTCCTGAAAACCAAGTCAAATTTTTCTTTGACTGGAAAGTGTTTTCCGTTGACCAACTTTTCTAATGGCAAACAAACACATGAAAGTTTGGAAAGTGTTTTTCCGGAAACCACTTTCCGGAAAATAAACACATCCAAAAGAGAAAACACTTTCCTGGAAACCAAGTCAAATTTTTCTTTAACTGGAAAGTGTTTTTCGTTGATCGGAAAATGTTTTCCGTTGACCACCTTTTCTAATAGCAAACAAACACAGGAAAGTTTGGAAAGTGGTTTCTCGAAAAGTAATTTTCAGAAAACAAACATGGCCTAAGTATCCATATAACTTTTCGACGTAAATCGTGTGGTCTCCCCATTTCATAAATTTTGATAATATCTTTTAGAATTTTGTTTTTCTTTTAGTTATAAAATGAAAAACAAAAGTATGTGATATGCTGCCGGCCAACCTAAATTTTTACTAGCATAGAAAAAAATATTTAGGTTATGATAATATTTTTAAAGAAGCATCGGATCATTGGCTTGATTGAATTTAATAAAATCAATTAATTTAATAATATAATTTTTTTAAAATATTGATAGTAAATAAAGTAAACAAAAAAAATAACAACAATTAACTAGAGAAAATAAACTTTCAATATCATGCTTGGAAAGAAAAAAAATTAATTGAAAATTCACTAATACTTTATTATAGATATTGCTCCACCACTAAAAAAACTTATTCAAATGATTCTAACACCATTATAAAACACTACATGACACACCAAAAAGAACCACATGTGGCATTAATAATTTGAGAAGCAAATCAAACAAATTATTTTGAAAGGAACATTTCCTACTTATCTTGAAATCAAGGGAAGAAGAAAAAAATGGACAGAGAATTGACTTGGAGAGATCAAATTAATGTGGCTCAAGGAAAATTCTTCCGAACAAGAACAAAACGGAAACTTTTTTAATAGACAGGACGTCCTTGAATATGCAAATTAATGTAGACAATGAATATATGATTATTACATACAATAGAAAGTCCCTCTTCACCTCTATCGTAGTTTTTGCCCAGCAAATGCAAATACGAATACCAAACTGGGCACTGATCATTTTTGTTTTGGAGCTTGACGGGGGGTAAATATTCAATGAAAGGACTGTTTGTTATTTTGGTCCAACTGTATTTTTATTTTGTTTTAAATTAAGTTTTTTTAATATTTTTTATCATTTTAATATTAAAAATAAAAATAAAAATAAAAATATTATTTTAATATATTTTTAAACAGAAAAAATACTCTAGAAAACTATCTTTACTGTACTTTTAAATAGACTCCATTACACACCTTAATATTCAACCAATAAAAAGAATAAAGTATTCTTATGGGGTAAATCTATAGCTCGGCTAACACTCATATATTTCTCGCCCAAGTTTTTGTCAAATTCAAACTTCTTATTTATAACAAAAAAAAAATATAAAGATATTTTCAATATATATATATATAAAAAATTCCGTAATCCAAACGGTGATGATGATTTGTTATTCTTACTCATATTAGATAGGTTAGGAATGCTTTTGTTGTTTTTTTATTTTTTTCTGAAACGTGAGTTTTCCATGTTTGTGTGTCTAAACGGTTTCTAGTGTGTTTGACATTAATGATGTATTATATTGATTTTAAAAAATATTAGATTTTTTTTAGTTTTTTTTTATAATTTTGATGTGTTGTTGATAAAAATAAATAAAATTTATTTTAATATATTTTTAAATAAAAAATAATTTTAAAAAAAAAGTGTACTACAATACCAAATTTCAATTTAAAATTATAAATCCTTATAAGTAATGAACATTCGGTCATTTCTGAAGGGCTTGGCTTCTGAAGAGTGTTAGAAAAAATTAATTTGATCTTTGATTGAATGGTGACATTGAAAAAATTAATTTGATCTTTGATTGAATAGTGAAATTGAAAAGAAAATTTAATTTAATAAAATAAAAAAAAAATAATCAAAAGAACAAGAATCAAATATTATTTAAAATGACAAAAAAAACCTAATGATATGAACGTCCCCCGTGTTATTTAGGCGACATGCAGGGCCATTCGGCCACCAATCACCGTCTTCTAAGACGCGTTTGTAAGATCTAACGCCTTATACATGATAGTGCGGCGTATATACCAGTAACACCTCTAGTTTGGTGCCAATGACAATTTTTTTTCCTTCTTCTTCTCTCTCTACTCAAATTTTGTGTCGGCCCCTACAAAATTTCATACTAATCCCTATAATTTCTTTTTCTTTCACATTTGATCTCAGTCATTTTGATTATTATTTTTTATTTTAGAATAAGCTAGAACATTACAAATATTTTTTTAATTTCACCCCTATGATTTTTTCAATCTTTCAAATTTGATTCTCATTTATTTAATTGCTATTTATTTTGTTTGAGATTATTTTTTTTAATTTCATCCTCATTGGTTTTTTTTTCTATCAAATTTTATGCCCATTCTTTTTGTTGCTATTTTTTTCTTTTTCAAGTTTTTTTATTGATATTTTTTCACCAATTTCATCCTTTAAAATTAAATTAGTTGATAATTAAAATTTTTATTGAATCTGGTCCAAGATTTAATGGGTTGCGAGTTTTAGAGATTATACTAGGTGTGGGAGGTTAACCCAAGTTTATGTTTTCTTATTTTGTATTTTTTTTTTATTTTTTTTTATATTTTTTTTTGTGGTTTACCTTCTATTAGGTTAGCCTCCTACAAATTATTTTTTCAATTTCACCCCTACCATTTTTAATATATAAATAACCTATAAAATTATAATTTTTTTATTTCAACCCCTATGATTTTATAATATTTTAAATTTGATTTTGATTCTTTTAATTGTTATTTATTTTATTTGGGATCATTTTTTTTATTTTTTTTTCAAATTTCATCTTCCTTGTGTTTTTTTTCTATCAAATTTTTTTCTTATTCTTTTTTTTTTTTTGCAAGTTTGTTTTATTAATTTTTTTCTATAATTTCATCCTTCAAAATTAAATTATTTGAGAAAAGCTTCTTGATTGAACCCTGATCCAGGATTTCATAGATTGCGTGTTTTAGATATTAGATCTAGTTTAAAATGTTCGTTCAAGTTTATTTTGTTTTTTTTTTTCCTTTTTTAACCTGATGCTTTCTTATTTTTTATGTTTTTTTCTTAGAGTTTTGCTTTGTTATTTGTTTTCAGTTTGCCTTCTATTGGATTCCGGGTTTATGATCAAGATCACTGATTTCAAAGGTTAACGCGGATTATTTTTTGTTTTTAAAAATTGATTTATTTCAATTCCATCCTTCGAACTTTTTTCCGTTCTATTCTTTTTACGAGATTATCCCAATTTTATACCAATAATCTTGGAGTTTTCGAGTTCACTTGATTTAGGGTTTTTTTCTCTACAGTTTCACACTATAATATTAGGTTGTTTGATAATTCGGATAGACTCAAGTTTGACTTTGTTTTACTTTTTTTATTGTTTTTTTATCAATGCATTTATTGTTATTATATTATTTTATATTATTTAAATTAAGAATTGAACCAATGACTAAATAGGTTTTTTTACTCCACCATATATAGTCAAATTCAATAGGTTTTTTTCCCCCGGTTTTAATGGTTATGGTATCCTTCACTTGATTGCGATATTATATATGATACACACATGCAAACTATTGTATTTATAAAAAGAAAAAAAATATGAATTTTCTTTTTAAATTAAAGCCCAAAATAATAACATAAAAAATAAACTCATTTACCAACCCAAATTTGCAATAATTTAATTATATCTTTCACATTTTACGTCAGGACTCAGGACTGCCTCATGTCCTTAACTTGCGTAATATATAAGAACGCGACTTTCTGTCCCTGAGGCTGCGTCGTCTTTTATTTTCCCAGTGTTTGCCTTTGACATGTATAACCATTTTGGAACGCTACACCAACAATAATGCACTTCCAGAAGATTATTATTATTATTATTATTATTATTATTATTGTTTGTCAAGAGAAATCTGTTCTTTCACTCAAACTCGACAAATTAGGTTTTCTCCCGCAAATCATGGTCGTACCACATTCCTAATCTTTTGTAAAAAGAAAAAAAATAAATCTGGCTACATCATTATCTATCCGATTATTTAGCGGGTAAGGAAAGGACTAAAATGAGAGCAAATATATACATTCAGATGGAAAGTATTAAGAATTATAAAAATAAAAATAAAAGGATAGAAGTAATTAAATCAATTCAAATAGAAAAGATTCAAAATTGTAAATAAGGAAGAATTTGAGAGACTCCTCGAGTTCTTTTTCAAATCCTTATCCTTATCTTCAAATCAAAGATATACTCGATCTCTCTCCTCCTCTTATTCATCGTTCCCTCATCTCCCCTTCGCGATTATCATGGAATGTTAAGGACTTACTCTCAAGTTTGGCTATAAGTGGATGGTGACTTCCACTTGGTCAATGCTTCAATCGCGATTATCATATGATTTGTACATGTTAATCTTTGTTTGAGATTTTGAAAAAATGTATTTATTTTTCATTTGATAAAATTAAGTTTAATTTTGTAACTTGGATGTTTTATAATGAAATAAATAATGGGTTATTTAATTGGCTCGTTTCACATTTTCTCAATTTTATTTTTTAGTTGAGAATTTTAGTAAATTTGGAGAAATTTGAATTTTTATAGAGAAAATTGTTAATGATTAAAGCGTACTATTAAAAGATATTGAATAAGTTTGAATTCAATCAATAATAGCTAATTAGTTGGGTAATGATAATTCATTTATTTCATATTATTAATTAGTACATGTTGTTATCAATATTCTATATAGATCTCATGTAAGTAGTGGATGATTGTTCTTTGATATATCGAGTTTCGCTTGAAGGTTTGCACATGATAGATTATTGTAATGGGGTTGAGAGATTTATTAATTATGAACTATCTAATCTGAAAAATATTAGTGGAGGTGATATTAGATATCCATGTAAAATATGTAAAATAAAGAGTTTCTTGATTCAAATGTTGTTACGATGCATCTTCTACAAAAAGAGTTCATGGAGAAATACTTATGTTAGTTTGCACACAAAGAACCTAATATTCCTTATGAGGCCATGGTAGAAAGGATAGTTAGTTCAACTTATAGTAATAGCAACGTGCATGGAGTTGTAAGTGATAATAGTAATCCTGATAGAAGTATGATGATAAATGTAATAAGAATGAATCAGGGTTATGCATGTGAATGCTTAATTGTAGATTAAGAATCAAATGTAGACACAACTAGGTTTTTTGAACTTTTAAAAGATCTCGATGAACCATTATAGGATGGGTGCACAAATCACAGTAAATTATCGATCATTGCATAAGTGTTCACTATCAAGTCAAATCATGGGCTGAGTGAGGCCAATTATAAAAGAATCATCAAATAAGTGAGAAACATTTTATTTGAAAGGAATAGGTTGAAAGAGAACTTCTATGCTAATAAATCTATGATGAAACCCCTTGACCTAGGATACCAAAATTTTGGCATATGTCCAAACTTTTGCATATTATACTACTATGAAAATACAGATTTTATCGAGTATAAAACATATGGGCATTCTCAGTATAAATTCAATACCGATAAGGGAAGAACTCTTGTTACACATAGAAAATTGAGATACTTCTCAATCAGACAGCAAATGTTATTCATATCTCCAAAGACTATTAAGCATATGACATAACATTATTCACGTGATAAGATGGATAAAGTCATGGTGCATCCTTCCGATGATAAAGCCTAAAAGTCATTTAATATGGTACATCCTTAGTTTTTAATGGAACTACAGAATATACATCTTGGGTTATGTACAAGTGAATTTAATCCATTCAGGTCATTTGTTGTACCCTATTCATGTTGCCCAGTGATACTCACGGTTTATAACTTGTCATCAAGAATGTGTATAAGGCCAAAGTTCATGTTTTTACTTAGAGTTATACCCAGTCATAATAGTTCAGGTAAGAATATGGATATTTTTTTTTGATCGTTAATTGATGAATTGAATCAATTATAGTCATTCAGGAATTTGATGAATAGTGTCTCAAGGAAACATAATTTTTAAATGAAGACATCTTTAAAGTGAATTATCAATTATTTTTATATGTATAAGATGGTTTCTGGTTAGAGCATGCATGTAACACTAGTATGTTCATACTATATAGAAAACAATAAGGCCTTCACCGTAACAGATAGTGGTAAATCATCTTATTTTTTTATTGCCAATTGAGGTTCTTGTCAACCGATCACAAGTACAGAAATGACTTTTTTATAGGTGGAGTTAAAAGACATTTTATGTTAAAATATATGAAATTAAAAAATTAAATCCACGTGACTCAACATGGGGCCTAAAAAGATTATGATCTCTATATGTATTGGGTTTGGAATCAAGGGTGAAGGATCTGACACCTTACCATACCTATATACATATAGGCTCAGCACATAGCTGAACCCAAGATAGATGAGTCTTGCATCTTGCCAAAATCGTATACATTTGGGCTTAGCATATAGTTGAACCAAAGACAGTTCGGTTTGACATCTTGCTAGATTCATATGCACTTAGGTTCAGCGTATAATTGAACCCAAGACATTTGAATCTGACACCTTGGCAGATCCACATATACTTAGGCTCAACACGTAGTTGACTTAAGGATATTTGGGTCTAGAGCCTTGCTAGACTTACATACACTTGGGCTCAGCACATAGCCGAACTTAAAGATGTTCGGATCTGGTGTCTTGCCAGACTCACATGCATTTGGACCAAACACATAGCTGAATCCAAGGATGTTAGTATGAAAACAATGTCAGGCCCATGTCACCTAAGCTTGGTGTCCAGCCAAACCTAAATACATTGGGTTATTACCGTGTTTTTTACCCTTTTAATCATGAACTTTTAAGCAAATATACATTGATACATCAATATGGTATATTTGTCAACAATTAATAATCTGATTTCTCTACTTCTGTATGGAGGTACTGCTTCATTGCATCTATTTTAGTGTTAGTTTATTCTGCTTTCCAACTCTTCGAAGTTGTTTGTGACAGCAAACACAGAGGCATCCTCATCTCAGACATGTACTCGGATTACATGAGCTTCATCCTTGATATAGTGCGGTTTCAGCGAAGCTTAAAACAACACTTGCAGTTCCTCTCTCAATGTTTTTTTTTTCCTTTTCTCTATCCGGAAAATATATTTCCTCGATGGCTAATATTTTTGCAAGCAAAGGTGGCAGGCTATCTTCTGATTTCTTCTAGTTGGGTAGCAATATTGGCCATCCAACAGATTGATAAAACTGCATCTATATATCTGGAAGGCGGTCATCATTTCCACGACCGTGTCGATTGTGACTTTCCTTGTCATTGTGATATGCACTCTGTTACCAGCTTCAAGCAATGTAAGAGAATCATCAGGTGACGCAGCTCGTGCCTGCTTAAAATCCTAGCATTCTTTCCTAATCACAACAAAACATCTCCGATTTGCATGTAGAAAAGGAATCCCCTTTACCGGCATGCCTGGTGTAATATATCATGCTCTGCTGCTTCTTCAATCGTATGAAATGCGATCATTTTCCTTCCTTTTTTTCCCAGGTTAAACATGATTGGGTGTTGGTTGTGTAGGTTGTTACTACTGGTTAATGCCCGGTAAATGAGTTGCTTTTGAGCTGTTTTATTTGAAGGTCATAATCATAGGCTTCATATGTGGTAACTATTGCTTTAAGCTCTAAAAGCAGAATATCTCATAGTAAGCTTCAAATTCAACATAATCTAGCTGCAACAAGCTGCTTAAGAAAACATTAGGGATTGACTATGCCCTAAAATATACCCGTTATCTTGATGGAAACAAGTAAAACCAAAAGATATAATGAGTAACCTATCCATCACCTTAAGGCCTCCGCCTGTTTCTCCGCTTTTCAGTGACAACAAGCTTGCCCTCTGTAAAATCGCATCAGGAATAGAGACCCCAAGCAGCTTCTGCAGTTTCTTCACAACAAACACTTCTGGCTCCTCGCAAATTGTCAACACTGGGCCCTTCCTACCAAGTCGGACAGTCCTGCCAGCTTGATGTGCATAATGAATTGGGTCTGTAGGCAAGTCAAGATTGACAACAAGATCACACTCTGGAACATCCGAACCCCTTGCCGCAAGTTCATTCGTTACAAGGACTCTCACCTGCCCACTTTTAAATTTCTTTAGAATTGTTGACCTACCAAGCTTGCCTAGATCCCCATGGAGCCCTTCAGCATTCATCCCACGAGCCTCTAGTTTGAAGACAGCATCTTTTAGTTGCCTTGTATGGTTCATGAAGGCTATCACAGACTGCGCCTCCAGTGCATGAACACATCTTCTCAAAGTATCAACCTTATGCTGCAACCGTGTGATGTTTCAATGCTGGAGGAAGGCTCTGTACCGTTGCCTGAGGCTGCAAATTTGAGTCTGAGCTTGAATTAGAAGTACGCCTGGACAGATAATCAGTTCCATGAGCAAGAGACTCAAGTGGAAAGACACTTTTTGCCTGGACAAGAAGTGGGTCACATGCTCAGTTCCTAGCAGCCCTGACGACAGAAAATGGCACTGTTGCTGATACCATGATAGGCTGACGATCAGCCCGTCTCGCAAGCGGACTTTTTTGTCCTCGAGGGTCTGCACCCGATCTGCTCCCTACATGTTCCAATATCCAGTGCATGTCCTCCTGGAAGTGAAATGAAAGAAGCTCATCAATTTCATCTAAGACCAAATAACGACAACCATGGGTATGAAGTTTGCCAGCTGCACCAATCTTTGCAATCCTGCCGGGTGTAACCACAACAATCAATGGCTTGTTTTTCTTTAAAGCTTTTTCCTGTCTTGACCGGTTTGCACCACCTACAAGCTGCTGAACCACTCTCTTGTTTTCATGTCCTAACAGCTTCTCAATCTCTCTCACTAGTTGCATACCTAGCTCTCTAGACGAAGCCACAATCACTACTTCTATCTCTGTTTTTTTCCGAGTTTCTTTATCGCCACTTGAAGATTTATTCTTCAGAGTTCCAACTTCAGAGACAGTATAGGAATAGACATTTTTGTATTTTCAATTTCTTAGAATAGAATAATTATTTTGATGTTCTTTGAAGATAAAAATAATTGAACTCACACAAGGTGTTTTTTATCATTTTATTTTGTTTTTTAAGTAATTTTTAAGAGTATTCAGGGGCATTGTTGTAAATTATATATATTAGATATAATTATTAAAAAAAACTATTGGCATGTGCCTTATGGACGGCCCTATGCCGTTCAAACAACGCGTAAAAGTCCGTCTAGATGCTAAATGCTGCCTTCCAGGGCGGTGGTTGGAAGATCTCAATGGCCTTTACACAGTGGTACGACATGTTTTCCTAGATTCATGGCGATTTGTTGCAAATAGACATTTGTTTTTTTTTCCCTTCTTATGCTCCTCGAGTTTTGCGTCACCCTCTGTAAAATTTTAAAACAACCCTTTTAATTACTATTTTTTAGAATAAGCTATAAAATTATAAATGTTTTTTTAATTTCACCCCTATTATTTTTTAATTTATAAATAATCTATCAAATTACAAATGTTTTTCAATTTCTCTCCCCTTACTTTTTTAAATATATAAATAGTCTATTAAATTTAAATATTTTTTAATTTCACCCCGTATGATTGTTTTTAATCTATCATTTTTTTATTATTTTATCTTTAAAATTTGGTTTACATTCATTCAATTGTAGTTTATTTTATTATGATTTTTTTTAAAAATTGCAATCACCTTAGATTTTTCTATCAAATCTTATCCTCATTATTTTAATTACTTTTGCAGTTTTTTAAAAAAAATATGTTTTTACTGATCTCATCCATCAAAATTAAAGTAGTTGAGAATTAAACTTATTGATTAAATCTTGATCAATGATTTCACGTGTTGTGATTTTTAGAGATTAAACCAGCTTTAAGAGGTTCACTAGGTTTAGTTGTTTTTTTTCTAAACTAATGTTTTCTGTTTTTTTTTTATTTTTTGGGTTTTTTTTGTTTTTTTTATAGTTTAATTATATTGGGTTAGCCCCCAACAATTTCTTTCTATTTCACCCTCTACCATTTTTATTTATCTAAAAAGAATTTATCAAATAACAAATGTTTTTCAATTTTATCTTCTATGATTTTGTTTATCTTTCAAATTTGGTCCTCATTGTTATCATTACAACTTATTTTGTTTGGGGTTATTTTTATTTTTTTAAAAAAATCATCTTCGGGTTTTTTTTTGTCAAATTTTATCGCTATTTTTTGTTTTTTTTCTTTTGCAAGTTTTTTTTATTAATATTTTCTCAACGATTTCATCATTTAAAATTAAATATATTAAGAGTTAAGTTTCTTGATTGAATCTAGGTTTAGGATTTTACAAGTTACAGTTTTTAAAAATTAGACCAAGTTTCGGAGGTTCGCCCGAGATTCCTTGATTTTTTTCCTTTTTTTTCTTTGTTTTTTCTTTTCTTATTTTCTTAGGTTTGATTCTATTGAGTTAGCCCTTTACAATTGTTTTTCAATTTCACCCCAATCATTTTTTAATCTATTAACAATCTATCAAATTATATTTTTTTTCAATTTCATCCTCTATGACTTTTTAATTTTTCAAATTTGATAGTAATTTTTTTAATTGCTATTTATCTTGTTTGAGATTCTTTTAATTTTTTTTCAAACTTCATCCTCGTTAGGTGTTTTCTCTCAAACTTTATCATAATTCTTTTTATTGTTTTCTTTTTGCTTTCACAGGTTTTTTATTAATATTTTTTTCAATAATTTCATCCTTTAAAACTAAATTGACTGACAATTAAGTTTCTTGATTGAACTCAAGTTGAGAATTTAATGAGTTGCAAGTTTTTAAAATTAAGCTAGATTTAGAAGGTTCGCTTGTATTTTCTTTGTTCCCTCCTTTTGTTTTTTAAGCTAATATTTTCTTCTTCTTTTTTGAAGCTTTACTTTTTTATTTTCTTGCGATTTCCTTCGATTAGCATACAAATGTTGAAAGGGAATGCATGTCACAAAGTCATATTAAGGAATGACATGAACAGTTACTCTTGTTTTTTAAGGGAATGCATCTCTTTTTCTTGCGATTTCCAATTACTTGGAACTTACATGAGTGAAATTGTTACCTCATAGAGGATATGATAACAGGGAAAAGGAAAAAATTAGGAATAAAAAAATATATCACAAAGCAAGAAACTATACAAAACAAAGGAAGTAAAGCATCCAAAATGGTACAGTGAAAGCCTAAGGTCAAAGTCATGTTGATGTTATAAAAGAGAAGAGAAGAGGAGAAGAAGAAGCAACCTACAAAACAGATGGCGGAACTGAAATGGAGGCAGAGAATAGCAGACCTTGTCAATTGTTGGAGAAAAGATGCATGAGCGGTCCTAAACCAGCAAGCGCAACCGAGAGAGCATAGAAAATGGCTAAACAAGCATCACGAAAGGCAACAACGTAGAAAGCCATACGAAGTTAAAAAGCAAAGATACGAAAACTTGGACAGAGCAAGCATAGAGCGAAGATAGCTTAATGTGGGATCAAAAAACAAAGGGAAAAGAGAGCTATCAAACGAAAGCAACGTATAGAAGAGGGAACCTCGCCAGCTATTAGAAAAAAGGCCAGGCAAAGTTGCGAGAGATTTCCTAAAACAGTAAGCACACCTGAGGGCGAACATCATCAAAAAGAAAACTAAAAGTTAAGAGCCTAAAGGCATGAACAACGAAGCAGCAGAACATACAAACTAAAGGAATCAAACCATCCAAATTAGGATAGCAAAAGCCGCGAGCAAAGTCAGCTTGATGCCGCAGAAAACAAAAAGGAAAGTAATCTGCAAAATAGGTGGTGCAACTGAAACCGAGGTAAAGAACAACAAACCTCATCAACGACAACCTAAAAGGAGCCGCAAAGGTGCAAGAGCTGGCACAAACCATGAAGCACAGCCAAGAGAGGATATGACAGTAGAAAAAGAAAAGGCTTAGCAATTATAAAAAAACTATTCATGAATGTGTTAGCAAGCATTGTATTTCAAGTAAGCATCAAATATAGAATTTGTTAGCATAGAAAATGACAGCAATTCATGCATTCCATATTGGTGAATGATGATGCAATGAAGCTTTTTCCCAGTTGGATAGCACAATTATTGCCCCAACAAACTTGAATGCTCAGGGTAGAGATCTCTTGTAGTGGTTTGAATTCACCAAGCTTGTAGGAATCACAGTTCATGGAAAGACACCATAGATGGAAGCGGCTCAAAATGGTGGCAAGACCACCCGTTTGAAGATCCTATAGACAATGAATCGAAATTAATTATTCCACTAAACAACATAGTACAACAACATCCACCAATATCGATATTTAACTTCAATTTGTACCTTCCACTACAATTATTATCTGCAGTGTCTATCTAAATCTGATAATGTCTCTTTTCTGAATTGTGTTGTAGATTAGAAGGGAGCTCAGCGGGAAAATGGCAAGCATCAAGCCCACATGCAGCAAGGACTTCAAGAAAACTATAAAGATTTCTATCGCAGTTCATAAGCATGCACTTTTATAACATGGTTGACATGCTTTCTTTTTGCAGGTGCTAAGATTTTACGGAAGTTTCAATGCGACAATCACAGGCATAACAATTCAAAACAGCCCACAATGCCGCCCTCAAGTTTGACAGCCCAGTAGGAGTCGCGGTGCATGCTCCTCCTCTCCCGAAGAAAGTTCAAACACAGATGGAAAGAACTCTGAAGGTGTGTTAATTATTCATAGCACTGATCTTGCTTGCGGTAATTTCGTTGATTGGAAAATATCCTATTTAATTAGACAACGTAGGCTGCAGGGTGAGCTTGACAAACAAACATAGGAGCCGAAGAGTCAAATAGTTAAGAGGTTCAGGCACTACAGAAATAATTTTTTAACACCTCATGTTGCTGTTGAAGTCAGACACAAAAGAACACCACATAATTTAGATTCATGGCATAGGATTCTCATACAGACATTGAATAGCCAAAATTTATTTGACACATGGCAACCTCCAGCCACCACACTTTGAGTAGTTGGGCTGCTACCTGACACGTATCATAACCTACATCGTTATCAAACTTAATATAAGATTAGGTTTTCGAACAAATTCCCCCATTTATTTTAGTTCGGCGCCATGAAAAAACACAGAATTCATTACAGGTCCATATTTAAAACCCAAAAAAATAAATAAAAGATGCAGCAATCAAACTCATCCTTTCTATAGCTTTCCCAGATTCGCCTTCTTTTCTTCTTCAAATTTGGCCTGGATATCAACCTTTTGTATAAAACAAACATCACAGCAGCAGCATTTACCAAGCATCTCAACAGTTTTAGATTATTTAATTTCAAAGTTAAATGAGTAATTTTACTGTATATTAAAAAATAAAATTACCAAACCGATCATGTACAGTTAGCAAAAAAAATTATATAATAATGAAAAAAACTATATTACTCTCAATATCTAGTTGAAGTTTTAAGGATCAAATATCAATATAGTAATGATGTAATATATATGTATATTAGGGCAGAGTAACTTTCCTTACATTTGTAGTTTTTTTTTTTTTTTTTGAATGAAATTACTCAACTAGTATCGTTACGTGTATGCTTGAGAGCTTTCAAAAGCAAACATTTCTTTTTTCTAAAGCACGCACGCCATAATAGAGTATTAGTATATTTGCCCGTGACATAATAGAATATTATTATATGTGCCGCGGAACACTCCGATTTGAATTATTTATTTTAACATTAAATCCAATCAAATAGTTTAATTTGAAAACTTGTAACTTAAATTTTAAATTAAACGGTATAGAAACTGATCCAAAGTGAATCATTTAATTTAATAAATTAAAAAATAACTTGGATAACCGGTAAAAACATGATATAATTTTTTTAAAAAAATTAAAATAATAATTTTTTTAATATTGAAACGATACCAAATTAGATTGATGTCGATCACCCTGCGACCTAGATCATAGACATCAATAAATTTAATAACTTTGTTGCTTTTAATTTAAATTATTTTTATTTTATTTTATGATAAAATTAAATGCTTGCAAAATCAAGCATCAACTCTAAAAAATATATTTATTTAAAATTATGATAACAATATAAAAAGTAGAAAAAAATAAACTATAAATTCAATTTCCTAACCAATCCAATACCAAAAAAGAATGAAATAAGAAAAAACAATTAAAAAATCAAAAAACAAACATATCAGGTTTGATGTGTAAACTAACTAAGCTCGTGAATTTGGGTAACCCGAGTCAATACATCAAACCCACAAACTATGTAATGGACTCTATTGAGATTAACTTTTTTTCTAAATTATTTTTTATTTAACTATATGATAACAAAAATAAAAGATTGTAAAATTGAACGTTAAATGAATACTAAGATTTTTTTTTTTAAGACTATGATAACCTTGTAGAAAGCAAAATGAAACAAATTATGAAACTTAATTCTCAATCAGCCCACTATCAAAGGATAAAAAAAAAAAGTTAAACTTGCTAAACCCATCAACAGGCTCATGAATTTTCTAAAATTTAATAACATGTTTTTTTAAAACTATTTTTTTAACTATATGATAAAGAGAAAAATAGATGAACATATAATCGAGTTCAATTGGTAAAAAAAAACCACTGATAAACCCATGAACCGAGACAACCAGGATTACTTTGCTAAACTAGCAAACCGGGTCATTGACTCCACAAAGTTAGTAATCTAGTTTTTTTAAAATTATTTTTTATTTAAATGAAAATTTTAAAATATAGATCATACCGTAATACTATAATATTTTTCTGATACTAATTTGATACTGAGATATTTTTTTAATACCGCAATAACCATATAAAAAATAAATCAAAATAAATTATCGACTCTAAATTTCTATAAATTAAAAAAATAATAATCAAATGAAAAAAAATATGGATTACTATTTTAATCCATATTTAATAATTAATAATAATACTTAATAATTAATTATCAAAACTGTAAGAAAATAAAAAAAATAAATCCTTGATGATTAAAGAGGTGTTTGGCTTAGGGGTATAATAATTTTTTTTTTGTGAAATTCATATAAAAAATATGTATTTTTTATTTTTATAAAATTAATTTATATTTTAAAAAAATTATATCTTTAAAAGAACCAACCAAATTTCCAAGCAAAAATACATACTAAATTAGGCTTTTAGGACATGAAAAGACACCACTTCCTTGATAACCGAGCCTTTGTGATGGAGAAACATGGGCTGGTATTGGGTTTGTCCATTATCAATAATATCCTACCACGATTCTTTCCAAACCCAATCAGTAAATAAAATTTGTGAGTGAAAAAAAACGATGACGTGTTGCTATTAAGAGAAACTTCTGGAAATGACCTAAAAAGAAGCCACCACGCACAACCTTCTGGCGCCTTCCTATCCGCTCCAATCCATCTAAATTATCTAATCTATGTGTGTACGTGGGGGCCCTTACCCTCTTTTGCCCTTTTAATTCCCTTTCCTTCTCGAACCCACGACTTTCTCTTTCCTCTCCTTATCATTTACTCCACCCAGAAACTTCTAGAAACAACAAAAACCTAACCCCACCCTCTCTCTCTCTCTCTCTCTCTCTCGCAATCTCAAATTCCAACGTCAATCTTCGCTACCTCCTATCGGTCGGCGGTTCTTCCATCCATGCCGTTTCATTAAGCCCTATCTAGGCTCCCGTCGAGTTTGATAAACGTCGCTTCGTGTATTTTCTGTTTGTTTGGTGAGAGAATTTCACCACCTCTGGAATATATAAGGAAAGATGAATCTGACATTTTTTTTTACTTTCTTCGGGTATGAATGACAATAATCTTACTGATTTAGTTCCTTGTTCTAGCACTTCTATATCGTTACCGGAAAAACAAGGAGAAACTGCAGGATATTTTGATATCTTAAAAATTAAAACCTCTTATGTTGTTGTTTCAGTTTTCATTGTTAAGGATGAGGAGGAGTAACTCATGTTATAATAGTTTTTAGCAGTTAAATTTAGCTTCGTCAAATTTTATAACAATTGATTTCCTCGCTTTTCTTTATTGGTTTTACTATCCTACGCTTTCTAGAAAAACCAAAGAGAGGATTGATACTGTTATTCTCTTTTCTGTATGTATCTTTCTTCCTTTTTCTGAAATATATTTCCTTTGCTTCCAGTCTTTTGTTAGGGTTCGGGATCTAATATTGAACCTTCCATGCCGCCATTGCCTGTGGAGCAAACCGGCGAATCACCCGCCGCATGTGGCGGCGGAGCAGCAGCTGGCGGACCACCATCAGGATCGGGAGATTCGCAAAGATCTCTCCCAACTCCATTTTTAACCAAAACCTATCAGCTAGTCGATGACCCGTCGGTTGATGACTTGATTTCATGGAACGACGATGGATCAACCTTCATAGTGTGGCGTCCTGCAGAGTTCGCTAGAGACTTGTTGCCTAAATATTTCAAGCACAACAACTTCTCTAGCTTCGTTCGCCAGCTCAACACATACGTAAGCATTTAATTTTACTCGGATTAAATCATTAAGTCGTCCTGTCTTGTTTGTTTAATTCTGCTTAAAGTTTTAGTTATTATTTTTATGCTATTTTTTATAGGGATTTAGAAAGGTGGTACCCGATCGATGGGAATTCGCGAATGACTGTTTCCGGCGAGGCGAGAAAGCACTTCTCCGCGATATTCAGCGCAGGAAAATATCTCCGATGGCGGCATCAGCTGTAACTTCCGCCTCCGTTACGGTCGCCGCCATCCCCACGGTGGCGAGAGCGGTTTCTCCTGCTAACTCTGGTGATGACCAGGGAATATCGTCCACGTCGTCTCCTGGCGGGGCAGGGACGGCGGGAGGAGCAAACTCGTTTCTCCGGACGACGAGCTGCACGACGACGCCGGAGATTCTGGAGGAGAACGAGAGGTTGAGGAAGGAGAACTCGGCGCTGAGCCACGAGTTGACTCAGTTGAGAGGTCTGTGTAATAATATAATGGTGTTGATGAATAATTACGCGTCCCCTCAGTTAGAGGGTAATAGTGGAAATAGCAATAATAATTTGGCGGAAGTCAAGGCCGCTTTGGAATTATTGCCGGTGGCGGATGAAGTGGCGGTTAGTGGTAGACCGAGGGGCGGAGCGGCGGCTACGGAGTCGGAGGTGAGCCCGAGACTGTTTGGGGTTTCTATTGGATTCAAGCGCGTGAGGATAGACGAGGAGGAGGAGGGTAATCGGCAACAAACGGAAGGGAAAGAGCACGAATCTGACGTTAAAGCGGAGCCGCTGGATGGTAGTTCAGGGAATTCAGATCACCAAGATCAACGGTGGTTAGATCTTGGGAAATGATAATGATGGTTAAGAGCTGATGGTGTGATCAGAGTGGAGCACGATGGGCACCACAGGAATTGGATCAGGAGATGGGTAGACGACACGTGTCTTAAAAGATGGGTCGCTTCTGGAAGTTGCATCTGTCTTTACGGAAAGGGAAAAGTCACCATCTTTTGGTTTGTTGGGAACTGAAGAGTCGGTTTTTTTAGGATGCGATGATGGTGGTGGGAGCATCAAAAGAAGTGGTTGGAGTGCCAAAACGGCGCCTCATGGAAACAAGATGGATAGATTCTCCAGAGCACGGTGATTGGTTGCTGCTGGAGAGGATCTGTCCCGTAGTAAACAATGATTACCAAAGCTTAAAGTAAGTTTTCGATTTAGTGGCTCCAGATTTAGATTTGTAAGTAGAGCAGGTTAAGAAGCTAGTCTTTAGCTTGTTTTGTTTCTTCTGTGTTGTGTTAGATGATTTTATACTTGCTGCTGATGCAAGTTATACATGGTAGATGTGCTGCTGACTTCCTACTTCAATGGTTGGTTGCTTTGCATGTCCTCTTGTAATATTCTACCGGCCATCTGCTGTACTCAATTGTGCATTATTATTATTATTATTATTAGTACTTTGGTTCTGAATTTTTGAATTTAGGATCTGAAGATCACTTCTAGTATAAGCTATTGGTCAGCTGTTAAACTGTAATGGACTCCCAAGTATAGACGTGCTTCTAGAACATGAGTTCTGTTACCACTTGCGATTGCTATTAGCATGAAGATCTCGGATCACGTGTTACTTTGCTACCTCTGTGGAAGCTTCTTCTTTTTTGTTCTGTTTTTTAAATGAATGAAAGCATCTAGTTAAACAAGAAAGGAACTCAAGTAGGGTTGAGTGTTTTCAAAACTACCTGGAAAAAACCTAATTTTGTAAACCTTAGTGCCACCGAGCTGGGTTGATTGTTTTAACTATGGTATCATGAAAGCCTTACTCCATGCTCATGATTTCATTTGAGTGGATTCAACAATCTCTCTCCATCCATACACCATAGATAGTTGAGCACCAAGCAAGTCTCAGCAGAGCTGACGTAAAAACACTAGCTACAAATTTAGCCTGGATTTGTCATCAGCAGTGGGAACAAGAAGGATAAATGATGGCACAGCTCTCACTTTGAACCTTCACCAAGTCCTCTGATCTAGCTGCAGATTATTACCAGTCACCATCTTTGATAACTTAGACTACAAGAGCAGCAGCATTTATGAATGAAGTTAGCACCATAAACCTTAGCCAGAGGACCATCAGGATGCCAACAGTCCCACAGTGGATGAATGTTTCTACCATTGCCCACTGTGTAGTATAAGTTCCCAAGCAATGCCTCTCAAATTAAGTGTTGTCTCAATCCTTTTTTTCCTTCACAATAGACAGATAGCCCCCTTTTATTAACAACTCATAAACTAGGAGATGTAATGCATGCCTGTAACCAGCTAATTAAAGACCTTGGAAAACTCATAGCAAGAAGTACGTTGAATAGAAATTTCCAATTCACAAAGTCAAAGGCTTTCTTCAAATCAATCTTCAGACTTCAGAGCACAACAAGCAACCATATTATTTCTATGGCATCCCCTGATAATCTCCTGGGCCAGCATTACCTTACCAACTATTTTCCGCTCTTGAACAAAAAGCCGTCTGTTTAAGGCTAATTAGAGAAGGCAAACACACCTTTAGTCTATTAGCTAAAATCTTCGAGATGCATTTGTATAAAGTGGAGAAGCAAGAAATGGGTCTGAAATCAATGACCTTATTAGCATTGGCAATTTTAGGGATCAAAGTAATGGCAGTGACATTCACACATTTGAGAAGTTCGCCGGAGTGGAAAAAATTAAGAATTGTAGCAATAACATCTTGCCCAACTATATCCCGTGTCTTCTTGAAAAAACAGCTGTATACCCTTCTGGCCCTGGGGCCTTATTTCTGTTCAGAGAAAACATTGCTTCTTTAATTTCTGAAGAGGAAATTGGAGCAATCAAAGCACTTTGCTGATCAGAAGATAACTGATCAGTAATTAACATTTCCTCCGGTGACATTCACATCCACTTTTCACAATAGATTTTGATAGAACCCCACAATCTCCCTTTTAATATCTGCAGCATTAGTCGGCTGAGTCCCATCATCCTTATAAAGAGATTGAATTTCTGGCTTTTCTAGCTCTGAAAATTCTATGAAAGTACCCTATATTCTTATCACCTTCCGAATCCAAGTGATCCTTTTTTTTTATCCACTTTTAAGAAATTCTCCTCGGCAATTCATTAGTAAAATGATCTGAAGGATTGCTTAGCAAAGCAGTCTGCACAGCGACTAAGTCAGTCCATGCTTTCTCTACTCTTTCTGTTATGTCACCATAATATATTGAATGTAACTGCTTAAGAGGGCTTTTCAAAGCTTAAAGATTTTGCCGAACCTTAAATATAGGCCACCCAACAACATTTTCCCTTCAAACAGAACAGACCATATCACCAAAGTCATGACTAGCCCAGAAATTGAATTATTTAAATGGTTTAGGCATTGAATGCAGTTCAATGATAGTTTGTAGTAAGCTGGGAGAAGTGATCAGAAAACGCCGGTGCAAGAAACTCAACTCCACTGGTATGAAACTTTTGGGTTTCTCAAAACAACAACGGAAAAGTAGAAAACAATACATTTAAATTTTGCATGAGTTTTAAGAATTTCATTTGACAGATCTAGGGTTGTTTAGAATTTATATAAAGATTATGGATCAAATATTCTTTTTAGCTTTGAATAATTGCTTCAAGATTAGATTATCGTAAATCATAAGTCGTCCAAGTATTTTTTTTTTTATGGTAATCACATGAAACACCTATAAAAAATCTCTTAAACCCTCTTATAAGAGAGATTATTATAACTTTAAATGCTAGCTCTTTTTGTATTGTATTGTCTTATTGTACTGTCATGTGCATAAAATAAAAGGTATGGTATTCTATTTATAAAGAAACCTAAAAATCTTATAAATGATAAAATATCAATTTGCCCTTTAAATCATATCACATATATTATTTTAGAATAATTTTATAAATTTATTCAATTAAGTCCATATTTAATTTTTCTAGGTCTAGAATTGTAATCCCCTATATTAATTGAATTTTAGTCCTTAATTTCTAAATTTTATTTACAATCAAGTTACACTTGATTAATTATCCCATTTTAATTTCTAACCAATAGTTCTTATGTGTGTGTTCCATTAGATTCTCTAATAAGTTCATCCAAATATAAATTATAATCCTAAATAAAATAGGATTAAATTAATGAAATAATTTAATGTACTATCAATTCAACAATTAATTTATTTATATTTAAAGATTAAGTATAATGTCTAACAACCTATCATGATCCTACAAATATTAAGAGATTTATGAAGTGGTTTGACTTAACCATTTAGTGACTAGATTCTCATTGTAATTATTATCCCTTCATAAAGAATGTTTTGATTTAAATATTATAGCATGAAGTATATCTGTTTTGTTAAAATATTTTAGTTCTCAATATTATTGTCATTGATTCTTTGAATAAGATTTGAAACTCTTTTCAAATCTCATTCCACATTAACCAATGATTTAATAATCAATACTATTTGAGAACAAATAGAAAATTTTTTTTCCTAATTCATCATAGGTGATGAATCATTTCTTAATTACTCAAATACATTCATATAGTTTATATTATACCTAATATATGTTCATTTGTTACCATTGATCAGGAAAACATGTAGTCAAGATCAAAGCATAACGCTCCTCGTATAAAATAACGTAATGGTCTAAATCTAAGGATCATTTACATAACTCTCATGTGAGTCTTTTTACAAACATAGATGATCTTTCCATATAAAATTATCATATAGATCAATTCAATATACATGTCATCTGATAAGTACTCATATATTAGTTTCAGTTATCTCTTATATATCAGTTTATGAAAACAATTGTTTTCTTTCATAAAGAAAATAATATAACATGTATCTATCTCAATAACTTTAATTAATGTTCAGTTTTAATAGAACATTCCGAAGCAATGTTTTGATGCAATAAAAATTTCATAATTATAACAACTTTATAATTTTATTTGCAAAACATTTTTTTGTTCCATAAACTTTATCTTTATTCTAGATTTATTAATTAAATATTAAATTTAATAATCAAATACAAATAACTATTAAAGACAAAAAAAAATTTATTAATAATAAATATATTTTACATAAATAAAATTAATACAATATATATATATATATATATATATATATATATATATATATATATATATATATATAATTAACCAATTGACTACATGATCTGACATGTTCACTATCATAAAACTTCACTTGCCACCCATCATTCACCAATACTCTTGTCAAGTTTTTTAATGGCCAGATTATTTACTTGTCTATTAGATCAAGTAAATAAAGGGCCATTAAAAAGGTGATCGAACAAATCAGCTATATTTAAATAATTAACAAAGTCTTCTGCGTCTAATTTAGCATAATCAGAAGTAGAAGTAGATTCCTTAAGGTCTGTAATGATATTGAAATAATCCCCAACCAAAATCCAATGATTGTCTTTCAAGACATGCCATTTAAACTTGATATGCTCCGAAAGATCTTTTCTAGCATTAGCATGAAATGAACCATACACAAGGAAGACATGGCATACACAATTCCCCAATCTATCACTAACTGACGATAAATAAATGGAGAATTTTAATTTCACTAAAAGGCTCAAACCCGATGAAGTCACGAAAAAAACCTCCAGACAAAATATTGACTTTTCATGGTTATGTCCTGGCTAGGCTAGCACAGTAACTATGTTGGCATCTAGGTAATGGTCACATGAAAAACCAAGTCTTATGTTGTAACAAGTGACCCTTCAATGTTTAAGTTGACAAGTATAAAAGAATTGTAATGTGTAAAAAGAATTGTAATGTGTAAAAAGAATTGTACGAAGAAATAGAGTACATATATGGTGTAGAATAACTTAGCTTTATGACCTTGAATGACATGACTAACTCTTATAGCATGGTTGCTCTACCTAAGAATTAAATTTGTATTTTGCCTAGTAAATGAATGTATTTATACATTGACTTTTTTTTATAGGGAAGGAGACATTATTGGTAGAGAAATTAGTGTGTTATGATTGACTAACTATTTACTATGTCATGTTATAGTTATTGTGATATTTGCATTGATTATCATGTCATTAGCCAAAAAAACAAAGTGAAGAAGCATGCTAATAAAAAAAAATATATAAATAGTGATCTAGATAGGGTAGGCGTCATACTAGCCATTAGTTAGAAAGGTAAATATCTACGCTAATAATTATTCATATTTACTGACAAAGTATAAAGTGAAGAAATTTATAAGTTTTACGTAAAGCAATGAGTGGTCAGGCCAACATAAAAAATAGGCTCGAAAATATATTTTTTAGGCATGAAAGTATTTTTTTTCCTCTCTCCTGTTTGGTTCAGTTGGGCTGCACTTAAGGCCAATTAGGCCATTATGTCTCTTTCCTTTCCTTTCCTTTTTCTTTTTCTCTTCCTAGTTGGTCCTTTATTAGGTTTGATTAGAATGCAATATGAGACTAAATTCAAGAGTTATAAGAGAATTAAAGATTAAATTGAAAGAAGAGTGAAAAAAAAGTCTGGTGCGGGCTTTTTTTTCAATGGTGTGTGGGGATAATATAGCTCTTGTGTGGCTTTAATGACTCATTCTTCCTTTCTTTTCTTTTTCTTTTTTTTTTTCCTTCTCTCCTTGATTTTCATGTTTGATTTCTTCTTTTCTTCCCTTTAAGGCTTTATTTTTTTGGATGTTAAAGTTAATCCTCATTCATGTAATTGATATTTTTAACCACGACTATAGTTTGATTTCACAAAATATTCATTCAATCATAAAAGTGGTGTCTAAAATCGTGAAATACAAAATGAAAGAAATATTTTAAGAAAAATTAATGAAAATATAATATAGAAAAATGAAATTGAAATGAAAACAAAAACCAAAAAATAGTAAATGAATGGTGAAATGAGTATGAGTGGACATGAAATGAATAGGAAATATGTACGATATTTTAGTTTTTATTTTATAGGTAAAATCAGTTTTGTATATAGGATTAAAGGATATGGAAATCAAGCAAACTAAATATGTTCTTCGATAAAATTTTGTATATTGTATAAATATATATGGTTTCTTTTATTTTTAATAATCATGGGTGTACAGGTCAGCTTACACTTACCTCGACTAATTTTCTGAGATTTGAAGTTAACGATCAAGTAAGCCTCTAGTAGATCTAAAGTTTATAACACTCGAACTGGTAACCTCTTAATAACAAACTTAAGACCTGACCAATTAAATTATATCCCTCAAGATTAATACACATAGCGTTTAGAATCATAAGTTGTTGTTATTACTTAAGTTCTATAAGATTTTCTAGATTTTAGGAGTTTTGAAATTGACCAAACTATATTGGGGTAAAAACAATCATAACTTTTGATGCAATCTTTAAACTTGGGTTGTATATTTAACAGGTTAATCAGGTCGACTCAACATGTTATTGTCTCAGTATTTAAAAAATAAAATACAATCTAACATGTCACCATATCAATATTTAAAAAAGATGTTGATCAATATAGCTGGAGATTGAGATTCCTATTTTTTCTCAATTTATTTTTATAGAGTTCTCCTCATCTAATAACTCGGATTATGAGTTTGACAAGTTAACCCGGGTTAAAATGGGTATTTTTTTTTCTTTTTTAATTTTTTTTCAATTTCATCATTCAATATTAAGCTAGATTTTGGCATTCATAATTTATCTTGATTTATTTTTTATAGAGTTATCATGGTATCATGATCTAAAATTGCAGATCTAACAAGTTAGCCCTGACCAATCTAATATATTGTTGTCTTAGTATTTGAAAAAAAGCATGCAATATATTACTATATTAATATTTTTTTAAAAAAATATCATCTGAAATATATTATATTTTGAGTAAATAATAATTATTTTTTATTAGAAAATATGTTAACAATATTTATGTAAAAAATTAATCTTATACTTTATTTAGCGTTGACTGATAATATAATTACTAACTATTTAGAAGAATTAAAAGAGAAGAGCTTGCTTGTGATTGTCGTTTACCCTTACCCTTGAACTGCTGTGGCAGCTAAATGAGAGGTGCAGAAAAGATTAATGTATTTATTAAAGATGAGGACGGTGCCGGGGAATATAAATTTGACGTGTAAATAAACTGCAATGAAGGTCAGCCGTGATGCCAAGTTGCCAACCACCCAGTGGATGCAATGTAAAATATTTTGCAAAGCAGGGACGCCGAAACCTGTTTTTTTATTTTTAAAAAATTTATTTTTAATATTAAAATAATTTAAAAAGACAGTTGAATATTAAAACATTTATTTTTAAATGAAAAAATTTAAATTTTAACAAAAAAGAGAGTTGAATTTCAACGTGAAACAAATAATAATAATAAATTGCAGGTGATCTCCGCGCTGCCAGTATTTAAAGCCTGGTTTCGATCCAGGTCCCGTGGGCTACGGAGCCATCACGCCTGGTCCTGTAAAGAAAAGGGGAGCAAAAAAAGAAGAAGAAAGGAATCTCACATTTAATGCATTATCCTAATATTTTTTAATTTTATCTTTTTTTAAAAAAAAAGTGTATGGGATAGACAATATATAACCTCTCAATCTAGTAATAATTACATATTCATCCTACTGTTCATTAAATGTTTTCATCCAAAGCACTGAAATAAACCTCGATATATTTTAAGAGATAATTTTAATATCAAATCATAGTGAATTTCTTCTTTGTTTTCTCTTCTTCACTAAATTATATAAGAGAAAAATTACTATGATTTGATGTTAAATTATTCATTATAACACATTAAAGTTTATTTTGACACTTTTAATCAGGGATGACTATGGTTAACGATGATTAATCATCAACTTTGGACTACCCATTAACCGTCCATTTTACTTTTAAATAAATCTAAGATAACAAATAAATTTAATAAGTTCAAATAATCACATTGTTAATAACATTATGTCATTAATAATAATAAAAAAATTATTTATTCTTTCGATTGGTTATCGTTTCGGTGGTCATAAAAATTATAAGCATAATTATAACCAAAACCAGTCATTCAACTTTAACAATAATCACAACGAAACCATAATTATTTTTTTAATAAAAAAAGATTAACCATTCATTTCGGGTCAATTGGTTAACCACCCGTTTTGGTTACTATTATCATTCCTATTTGTAATGATAATTAATTTATATAAATTAGACATAATATCTAACTATCATTATTCATTACAGTTGATGGATTGAGGAATGATAAGTCCCCTTCTTCGAGTAGGGCTAAGGTACGCCGCTGCCCTGGGTTTCCTGAAGGAAACAGGTGTGATCTTGTATTCAGGTTTATTTGTGATTGCATTTTAAATGGTGTTTTTTTTTAATTAATTTTTATATATATTTTTATGTGTTAATATTAAAAATAAAATTTAAAAAATAAAAAATATTATTTTGGTGATTTTTAAATCACTTTCCTTCTCTGCTGCTACTGTAGTTATTGATCAATCCATTACGTTTGGGATAAAATTGATAAAGACAGAAAAGACTTGGGACTCAATTGATAATTAGATATTTGTAAGGGCTAGATTGAGGTTTTAGAGACATGGGAGTAAAGGATATGGCTTAGACTTGGTCGGGGTACACAGGTATCGTATTGAACAACTATTTAAACATTTCCCTTTCCGAACCCCCAGACAGTAAAAACAAAAACATCAACGATCTCAAACCTCTCGCCAATTTCCAAAACCAAAAACCTAAGTTTTCATGGAATCCATTAAATTGTTCAGAGGCTATGGCAAAGTGAATCCGCACCTTGAAGATCAAAGCCCTCACCAACAACACAGTACTTCTAAACGCCGAATCCTCATCTTCAGCGTTTCATCCATCCTGCTTTTGACTCTAATCATCGGTATAGCGCTTGCAACATTGATCCATGAGTCAAATAGTGAGCCAGATGAATCCCCGTATCTCTCCTCATCAAACCCAGCTGAGTCGATCAAAACGGTCTGTGACGTGACTCTGTATCCATCCTCCTGCTTCACAAGCATATCCTCTCTTAACATCTCAACTAAACCTGACCCAGAAGTCATCTTCAAGCTCTCTCTCCAAGTCTCCATTGCAGAACTCAAGAACCTCTCTCCTTTATTGAGTAGTTTCAATGATGTTAACTCTCAGGCTGCTTTGAAAGATTGTGTGAGTCAGTTTGATGATTCCCTGAGTAAACTCAACGATTCTTTGTCGGCCATGGAGGTTGGACCTGGAGAGAAGATGTTGAATTTGGAAAAGGTCAACGACATCCGGACATGGATCAGTGCTGCCATGACAGATCAAGATACTTGCATAGACGGTTTGGAGGAGATGGGATCGAAGTTTCTTGATGAGATCAAGGCCAAGATAGAGAGATCTAAGGAGTTCTTGAGTATTAGCTTGGCTATCATTGCTAAGATGCAAGCTCTTCTTGAAAAATTTGATCTAAAAATGCATTGACATTTTTTTCTTCTGCAGGTTCTCATTTTTGTTTGATGCCAAATCTGCCGTTTGAAATATGTAATTGAAAGATGATATGTGTGTAAATAAATGATTAATAAATGTAAAATATTTTTGTGATCTGATAACTCTGCTCGGGTCATCCAAATTCAATGTTTATGACAAGAAGAAACGTTTAACAACTCAGAGACTAGTGATTAGTTAAAAAGTTTATCATATGCTGTGTGAATGGGAGGTAGACATTATACATGTAATGACTGGCAAGCTAATTTGTTGTTCAAACAAAATCTGTACACTTCTCTGCTTCTACTTCCTTTATAGCATATATACTTGAACAACTGCTAGTGCTAGAGAAAGGCAATTTAATCGAAGAGAAATCTTAAAGGTTGTTCTTGTGTGGGTGAGTCGGATTCATCATGAACGTAGGTTTTGGAGCAAAACTTCTGCAGCCATTTATTCCCACCAAACCTTTGTTTGATCATATTCATTGGCGTAGGAACATCCTTATCCGGTAGAGTTTAATTCTGTGGTTCGGCAGGGTTCAAAATGTTGCCAAAATCGGACCACCAAGCGATTTCTGGGTAGAAGCATGAGTGCTTGCTGTGGTATTTTTATCATTCCTGCAAGTTGCGAAACATGAACACTGAATATGGAATTGTGCAGGTTAAAATAAAATGGTCGAAAACATGTTTTGTTCCCTGGTCTTTAAGGGTAATCTAAAGCAACTTCTCTCATGTAAATCTTGCTATCATTTTTAGCTGCAACAACTGTCCTACAAGGACGAATAGCTCTAATATAATCACAGCATCTTTGCTTGTATGATCATATTCTTTTAGCTCAAAGCATTGTCCTTTGAGTTGGGACTTTGGGGGTGGAGATTTATCAAGAAAGGAAAATATGAGAAATGACTTTGAACATTCTCAAGATATAATTCTTAATTTCAGGCCTTCCTTTCTGTTTTATAATCCATAAAGAAAGGGATTGGATATTGCTTACACGTTCCTTGCATATCCTGGCTAAGCAACTATCAGATTTGTATTTTCTTCAAGGAAATTGCATGAATAGTGAACTTAATTATAAAATTACTTAAGGTAGAAGACTCACTTAACAGAACAACAATTATGAAATTGTCAAACTTTTTAGTGATTTTACAATTTAGTTGTTCCACTATTCGTTGCGAGTTACTTAAAAAAATTGTTATTATTGACTAAAGATTAAATTAAGAAGTTGAGAGATAGATATAAATTAATATATCTAATCTCATTCTGCAAGGAGCCCTTCAAAAAAAATCTATTTAATTATATAGTAATAACTTTTTTTAAGAATAGTAATAATTTAAATTTCATTGAAACAAAATAACCTACTAATATGATTCCTTCTTTTCTTATTAATATTTTTTTTGTTCTAGGTTATTTATTTAATAAAAACCAAAAGTAGTTAGAAAAATATTAAAACAATTTGGAATATTTCAAATAAGGATACAAAAAGGTCTCTCTAACTAAAACCCTTTGATTTTATTAACGTAATTAATTGTTTTTTGGAAATATTTTTATTAAAATTATTGTTTTTCAAATAACACCTTATCATAATTTTAAAAGCAAGTTTTAATTAAAAAATAATTTTTAGATAATTTTGATATGCATGTATTAAAAATATAAAAATCATATATTACTAGCGTGTAATTACGATGAACATTTTAGCAATGTTATTAAACACGGTCTTCCAAATCAACCTGAAGACCCTCTGATCCGATGGCCTCTTGCCTGACACATGTTTAATATCAAATTAGATGGGAGTAACCCGATGTGACCTGATTGGATTTAGCTCAAAGTCGACCCGGTCAAAATCAAGTTTGACTTCAAAAACATTTTTAATATGGTGTTGTTTTTTAATTTTATTTAAAAAATTGAGATGATAATGTTTTGGATTGACTCAAGTTAACCTATTAAATCTCTTATCTAGGTCCTAGACCTAATTGGGTTTAGTAACTTTGTTTTATGGAATTTATTTTTTAATTTTACAATAATAAAAATAGACTAGAATAAAAAAGTCACTAAATAAGATTCACGAAAAAAAAAATCATGAAGGGTTATATAATTTTTTTTTGCTAATGTTATAAAAAGAATTTTATAATCTTATTAAAAAATACTAAGCAAAAATTGAATGATATTTAATAAAACAATATCCTTAATATATTTTTTATTAATGAATATTGATGAAATTTAATTAAAATAGAAGGGGAAAAAACCATATAGGCTTTAACAAAAAAAAAGACCAAACATATAGGCTTGGGTGGGCCAACGTGTTTGGCGTGTATGAGCCTACAAGGCCAGTCTTATAAGCCTAATCATTTTATTTTTTTTCAAAAGGACAAATGATCTTTTAAAAAAAACTAAAGCAAATGACGCGTCATCTACTAACATGATCTTCAACCACCTCAAATGGCCAAAAAGTTAAGCTCCACCTTCTTCAACCAAAAAAACCTTTTTTTAACCTAAAAACATTCAAGAAACTCTCCCACTCATATTTAACCTCAACTCAACTTTTAATTGACAAAAATGAAACGTAAAACTTTTTAAAAAATAGAGACCAAACAAGTATAGTTCAAAACTTTAGGGATGAATTTGGATTTCTCCATGTTTTTTTTGTGTGAAAACAACTCTGTTTTTATCAGTGTCAATTTTGATCCTTTTTCTATTAATTTTTTACAACAAACTTAAAATTATATTTTGTGAATTTTTTTATTTTAATGTTAAAATACTCAACAACACATCGGATACATGGGGGGCATAAATGGAAACATAAATTAACACAAAACCATGAAATTATATTTTGAAAAGATGAAATTGAAAAAGAAATTGAGCACAATTATCAAAACCATGAAATCAGATTTCGAGAAGATAAAATTGAAAAGAAATTGAGCAGAATGATCAAAATGTAAGAAAATAAACAGCGATCAATATGTAAAAAAATGAAAAAATTAAGGGACTAAAAAAGAAACGAAAATTGGACATCAACAGCTGGGTGAACAATCTAATTTGAGTGTTTTGACTATATGAATAGTAACACGACAATGAACAATCTAATGAGCTCCAAATAACGGTTACAAACAAGGCCCAGTCTACAAAAAGCTCACTAGATCCTGGGGTAATCGTTGGGCAACGGTTTTCCAGGACAAAGATCAAACTGAGCTAACAAGCCTCTTTTTTTTTTTTTTTTTTTGAGTTAATTGCAACTTAAGTAATCTACTTCATTAAACTAATTAATTAGTCCTCATAGCATACTACAGAAAATAATATTCCATTGAACAGGTTGACCATCTTCAATTTAATATTTTTTTTTCAAATTCCTTCATGCTACTTAATTCTCTTTTCTTTTTTATATTTATTAGAAAAGGCAAAATAAATAAATTTAGAAAGAATAGAATTGACAGAGGCTAAATATGAACAAACTTAGGAACTAAAGGGACTAAGTTATAATTCTTTTTGCTTTTTTCTTGTTGCGCTTAGCTAATTGTGTTTGATATTGTGATAACTGTTGTGTTTGTGATTTGAAAAAAGTTATTTTATAAAAAATATTTTTAGTTAAGGTTGGTTTGGAAAAATATATATTTGGTTAAAACTGTAGTTGAAATTAAGGTTGAATAAAAAGTAGTTTAATGTGTTTGGTTAAAAGAATGCTTTTCAAATTGAAGTTATATATATATGATTTTTAATTTAAATATTATAGATTTAACTACTGCTATTATATCATGAAATAAATAATATTGATATCAAATATTTTTTTTATTGTTCGATCAAATTATATAAATGCTATGTCATCAAGTGATCTTCTTCTAATTTTTCAAATAAAACACAATTAAAAATAAAAATTGAATTTTTTTACTGGGTCGGACCCGACAAGAACAAAATTAGAATTGCAATCAAATTCTGTAAATGTTACGTCATCAAGTGATTTCCTTCTAATTTTTCGAACAAAACAAAATTTAAAAAATTTAAAATTTTTTAACTGGGTCAGATCCGGGTACAATGTATTTGGTTTTGAATCAGACCCGGTCCGACTAGAATAGTAGCTGGAATAGTGGAGAGAAAAGCCAAGCGTTTTTCCCTTATGTTAACACCCCTCCCCTCCCCTCCATCATGATATTATACACCTCTCTTTATCTCTTCTCTTCTATTAACCATACCTCACGCAGATTCAGGCTTTATTTCCTGTAATTTTTATGGATATGGACGAGTAATATTGATTTTCAACACGGCGACCATTTTTCTTTTCTCTGTACGTTGATGATTATGACACCAAGCATTCAATATTCGCAAGTGGCCGGAGGAAACTCGACTATGACACCCATTTAGGTTTTTTTTTTTTAATTACCAGTATGGAACAAAAACGTAGTAAGAAGCATGAAAAAATTGCTTCATCAAAACCTACAATTAAATTTTATTTTTAATGAGTCACAGCACTAATTTTATTAAGTTTTAAAAAAACACAGCAGCTACCACTAAGCCCACCACCAACTAAAGCCATCTATTTGCTCTGTTTTTCAACTTGTAATGATTCTCACTCTGAATCAAGGCTTAAATTGATGTCATATTCAACAACAAATTGAAATCCTTCCGGGCCCTGCAAATAATAAATTTTACATGGCTCTGCACGTAGGAAATCCCCTGGCATTTCGTCCTCAATTAAAGGTCAACCGCCTTGGCAGCACCGGCACGAAATTATGGGCTCATGGTTCGAGTCACCATGTGGAAAAGCAGAGGCAACTGCAGAAAAAAAAAGAAGGTTCCTGCTCTAATCCCACTAGCCAGGTCACATGATGGATCGAATGAAAAATCTTGCTGACCGTTCAAGTAATTATCGAGCCCCTTCGATTCAAGTGGGGTGGGGCTTTAGCAAGTTGCAACTAATGATCTGACTTTCCTCAAAACGCATAAAATTAAGATGAGTAAATACATGTACAAGGCAAACTATGCAGCGTCGCGTTGGTTTTGAATGCATAAAAAATCTCAGTAATCAAGTTAAATTCTTTTATATTTTATGATCGAGCGATGTCTGAATCAAACTGGATCGGTTGTTATTGAATCTAGTTTGACATAAATTTGAATAAATATGTAAAAGGACTGAGATTTTGATCAAGAACTTAAAGGATATACACTGGCAATTAAAATTTAATAGGAGATCTAAAGCTGGGGTTTCAAGAACATGTAAAAGGACGAGAATTTAGGAATTGTAGAAGGTTGCTTTTATCGTGCTCCAGTTGTCCAGAACACTTGACTTGGAAGAACTTCGAATTTGAATATGGCTACAGGAAAACATTTTCGACACTATAAATCATAGAGAAAATAAAAAAGAAAGTTTGAAAAGAAAAGAAACTATTACATCTAAGATCATAAATCGAACCAATACAAACTCCAAGAAAACTGGAGTTCATTATGATCTTCACTGCTTATATGAACAGTGAAGGTGCACAGGAACTCGGTTTTGTTGGCTGTACTCGGAAAAGTTAGGTGAGCAGATTGGGGCAATGCCAATGGATTCAAATTACAAAGCTGCTGTAAGCAGCTTGCTGGCAAGCGGTATGTAACCAAAAAATACGAGATCCCTGCCATTCAATATTTCCTGCCCGTGGTCCTCCTGCAAATTCTACCGCCTTGCAAGTGGATTGTATTCAACTAGGGGTATGCCGTATGCGTGAGAGAGCGAAAGATTCTGGTGATGTCTATGATAAATCAATATATGTTTATATTGTTTAAAGGAGATTTGAAATCATCCCATTCATTAATTAGAAAAACTAGAATTACCTAAAACATTTGGAAAATATTATGGAGCTTCACTTCGTATGATCAGTGAAGCACCTCAATTTTATTTTAATTTTTAATTTTTATCTTTCAATTAGACCTTTTTGCAATCTAATTTAATGAAATTACCTTTTTTTTTTTTTTTCAATTCAACCTTCAATATTTTTCCTTTCTCCTTTTATTTTATCTCAATTCATCATTTTTTTTCTCAATTTCTTCCTCAATTTTTTTAAATAATTGTCGAGTTGTCTTTAAACCGATCAGGTCAACTGGATCACGTTAAAATAACTCTCACACGGTTTAATTTTAAACATGTGTTAGACAAAGAATCAGGTCAAATTTTTTTTTCCTTTCAGTTTCATCGATGCTTTCTAAACTTTGTCCTTATACTTTGTAATATGTTGAGCGGGTTGTTTTTGGAATAACTAGGTCGACTGAGTCAAGTTGAAATAACTCCTGGACAATTTAATTTTAAATTCGGATTAGATAAGAAGTCGAATGGAAAAGTTTCAAAATTAACTCACTTGAATGAGTTTAATAATAATGTTAAATAATTATAAACTGGATATATTTTGCTATGTTCAAAAAAATTTAAACAAATCCGCAGCGTAGCTGTGACCTGTAAACTAACTAGTTACAACCAATTAAATTTATCAAATCATGTGAATCTTTTCATTCATGTTTGGTAGCAAAGTCATAATTATTAAAATATAAATATTTTCATGTTATTTAAAAATAGATTCTTAATTGCGGAATAAAGTAATTGCTAATAAATCTATTATAAAATGAAGTAAAAAACATTAGTGATTTAATTCATAGTTTTAGGTTTCGTATAATAATTTACGTGAGGAAGAGTGTATATAAAAATCATTGGGCTGCCCCTCCGTGTTTAAAAGGGAATTAAGTTTTATTATGAAGTCGGCAACGAGGCAAATGGAGCGGCCTCCGAAGTTAGGAAGAAGACGAATAAGTCTTTAACGGGCGCCGGATGATGTGCTGGAAATCAACGACATATAGTGGAAAAAACAGGCCCTCCAACCTGTAATTTAAGTCACAGACAGTGAAGCCGAAAAGGAAAGGGTTATAATTTATGAAGAGGAAGAGGAAAGGAGAGGCTCGACACTGACATTTTTTGTAATCATTCAACGGGGAGGAACGCAGGGAGGCTCGTTGCTTTTTCACCGCAACCCCTCCAAAAAAACAAAAAACAAAACCCAAGTTAAAAGAGCTATTCATATGATTTTATCTGCATTTTTCTTTCCCTCTCCAAATTAACCCAAGATATTAGTGTTCAAGACTTGAAGGAAAAAGAGGACAGGGCTAGAAAGAAAAATAAAATAAAATAATTCTTTTCTAGATAAGGGGCGACAAAATTCCAAGCCCTGACGAGGCTGATCCAGCAATGCCTTGCCGTTCCAAACGAATTTTTTGCGGGTAAGGGAAGAGGATATGTTTCAATTTTAGGACAAGAAACATTATCTCCGTGATGACGTGGACTCGTCGGGTGCGTATTATAATTTATCAAGAAGTATTACTTGTTGTATGTACCCTTTGGGGTCATCCCAAAAAAAAAAAAAAGTAACGCTCATATTCTTTTTTATAAATTAATTGATTTCTCTACATGTGCCCCTCAATTATTTCCGCGTAGTTATCGGACTTTTTTATTATTTTTTTGAGAATTTGTAATTGTTAGCTGGAATTTGAATTTTTTCTTAAAATATCAACTTATTAGTTTTGCCAAGTAAATATATATATATATATATATATATATATATTTACTGATATTAGATACATGAAATTATATTATGGTAAAAATTTAGGTGAATCAAAATTTAAAAATATATTATTTTAAATAACTGTATTATACTCCATAACTAGTTAAAAAAAAATATCTTTAAAATAAATTTGTTATTTCACTGCTTCAAATAACTAACATTGATTCTTTTATTATTATTTTTTAATTTATTTGAGCAAGAAAGAGCCTTCTCTTTTCTCAGCTATAATCCCCCGTTGACTCGACTGACTCTGACTGCCGCGAAACCTTGTGCTTTTTTGTTTTTTTTTTAAATTCCTCTCTGTACTTACAAAGAAGTACCCCCCGTTTAAATTTCTATCACCATTAATTTAGTCCACAACGAAACTGCACTGTAAGTAACACTAAAGCTCCCAAGAACTCTCTCTTTTTATTAGTCTCGCATCACACTCCCCACACACACACATGCATGTTCCCTTTCCATATCGCATTTCTCTCTTCACACCAAAACACGATGGAGATCACAGTCATATCAGCCCAAGGACTCAAGAAAGCATCATCAGGCCCTTTCTCTCACCGTCTAAGACCCTTCATCACCATCACCGCATACCCACCAAACCCGCACAACAGTAATGAGAAGTGTCAAATGTACAGAACAAGAGTCGATGATCAAGGAGGAGTAAATCCTACATGGGGTGATAAGTTTCATGTCCCTATAGACACTGCCTTCTTTCAGAATCGGTATTCTTGTATTTATGTCCATCTCTACACAAAAAGGCTCATCACGGGCCAAGTCCAACTGGGTTGGTGCCAGGTTCCAGTTACTGATATTGGTTTTCTGCCTGAGGGTTCAGTAAAGTACCTGAGTTACCGGATACTGGCTAGAGATGGTACAAGGACTCCTGGAGTTGTCAATCTTGCTATAAGGTTAACAAGTTTTCAACAGGTTGCCGTTCTTCCAGATTCAAGAGCTTCCGACGAGTGCAAAACCGTGATCGGTATACCGGTGACAATGATTTCGCACACCAGCATTTGTCAGTGAAAGTTAGGTGTTCCTTGATTATATAATAGTTGGGTACGTTTTTCTGGTTCAAGAGAGATCCAAGGGATACACGAAGCTTAGTTCGGTAACCTTCTTCAATGAAGTAAATTGAAGTCAAGTATCTAGATCCGGTTTTTTCAGCTATTAAGTGAGGAGAGGGAGTTACCCTATATATTATGTAGCTCAAGATTCTTTAAGCCTTTCGATGAAGAAAAAGAAAAGCAAAACCAACAAACAAACAGTGGTTTAAAAGTCTGGAGCTACGCTCTAGGAAGTTGTTCTCTCTTCCATAAAACCCATCCCACTCTTCGTAGAGTTTGGGTTTTCGCTTGTTTGTTCGTATCGTTGTAAATTGGATTAGCTTTTACTTTTCGAATCCCATGACAAGAACTTAACCTTTTTTTGTGAGGATCAGAATAGACAAATGGACAATCATTGTGGTGCTTGTTGCATCTTTCATTTTGTGTGACTGTCGTTATAAACGAGTGATTTTTCCTGGAATTTGTCCACTTGACTTGGTTTTCTAGTCTTGCTGATTCATTTTTACACTACCGTTCATTTCAATTTCCTTCTTTCACAGCGTTTTTGGTGATATACAAATGTTAAAAAAAACATTAAAAAAAAATTACTTTTAAAAATAAAACAAACCAGTGTAAGAAAGTCATGGAATCGGTGCCAATGCGGCGCCGCGATGCCCTATTCTAACACTTGCATCATTAATCTATTAATGCTATAAAAACCAACGATTAGAAAAGGTCAAGACAGAGCATGATATTTAAATTTCAAACCCAAGAGATCTCTTATATAATACTTGTGCTCTCACACTATAATGACAGCTTTTTAATACACACTGGACCGGCTTGAATCACTTCATCTCTTGCACACGAAAATGTAAGCTGCGAAGTTGGTGGGACCAATCTCTGAGTCATCATCCACTCAGGAAGCGCTTGCCAATCAATTATCAATCAATCAGCTGGTCTATCCTTTTTACAATAATTGCACTTCAATGTTTCGTTCAGTTCAATCCAGACCAAGCTTTAAATCTAGTTTCTTCAAAGTAAATTCACCAGGACGGCCGGCTTTAAAAACTATAGATAGAAGTGTCAGTGCGTTCCAATCATAATTTTTAAACCTGATCCACTAGTCAACGCGGTTTAATAATTGAATCATAAGTTAAATGAATTGACTTGAATTGATTAAAAAAAAAAAACATTTCACCAACTCCTCAAAAATACTCCTAATTAAAAACCCAACAAAAGAACTCAATGAAGAAAATCCAATTCCAGATTCAAAAACCCAGCAAAAACAACGAAGACCCATTTTCATAAATTTTCCATGAATCCCACCATCAAAAACACAAAAGAGTACACACTCTTACAAGCTGTACATGTGGACACCTTGGAAAGTTTCAACCTTTTTAGCATGAGAGGAAGAGGATTACTCTCTCCAAACCTTCGCACCTTTCTCTAAAGCGATCAAACCCAGCAGATGCCATTCCTAGGAGCTCTAGATTACCCGCCGCCGTTGATTGAGGCAAATTGGATGGCTGAGATTGTACAGAAGAAGAAGACGAAGAAGAATGAGTTGAAGGAGAAGGGTTTGAAGAAGAGAAACTAAAAAGGCTATCAGCCAAAAATACAAAATTTGATTGAAAAAAGAAAATGAAGGCTGTTATTGCTAATACTAGCCCTCCAATTTCACTTGTTTTTCACTTTTTTTTCTTTTACAGCCACACATTCATTCTAGCACATGGTAACTGCTTGCACCTTCTTAAAGTAAAGTCAGTCGAGACCCACCTCTGGACCACGAAAATGAGCTGCTTCAAATCCTCTCTTTCAACTCTATCCCTTCTTGGTCCCAGCTAATCAAGCTCATTCCCAGCTCCTTCTCCTTACCCTATCGAGCAAGTGGCTTACACTCCTTGCTTGCTTTCATCCTGCTTCTAGTGCCGCTTACTTGCTCGAAGGAGAGATAAAGAGCAAGATAATTGTTAAAAAATAACAAGATCAAGTCTAGGTAAAGAGTTTACTGGATCGAACAAGTTTTACCGAGCCAATTCCCAAACTATTTTTTATTTAAACTCAGCCTGGTTTCAGGCCTAAGTCTTTGATCAACCCACCAGGCCAAGTTTCAAAACTATAATTACAATGTGCTTTCCCGTGCTCCGATTGTGACAGGCTTAAATAGGGAGTATGATTTGCGTAAACAGATAGACAAATTCAACTGTTCTCATTGTAGCAAAAGCTTTCATTGTGATAGAGAGAGACTAATCAGCAGTTGCGGACATTGACATTGACATTGACATTGACATTGACATTTCCACGAAGGCCCTTCTAAGACCTCACTCGCCTACCTAGAAGTGACTTCGTTAAAGTTACAGAGACGACCGTTGAATCATAAACTGCTAGCTCTAGCTGTACGAACCATTACCGGCTCGAACAGGCTCAGAAGAAAAGGAAACAAATTCCCATAACTATGGGGACAGCAGCAAGTCGTTTCTATAACTAAACATATCCGTCTTGCCTAGGAAGTAGCTGGTTGAATGACACCAGGATCATAGTTGATTTACACACAAATATATATCGTGCAGAATTTTCCAATGACTTGCAAAATAAACTCCAACTAGTTCTGTTGAAGTCGACACCAGAAATAAAGATGACAAAATACCAAGAGGCAGCACTGTTACCGGGCCACATCCCTGATTTCAGATGTTGCTGCTTGAAGTTTCTTCCTTATCGATTTGAAACTGCTTTGGCCATTTTTCGGCCAATGAAATGAGGTACTTCGCTTAAGAAGATCTGGTATAAGAGGTGACCCAAAATTTGAATCCCTTGATGAAGTGTCATCATACTCTGCCAAAACACAAGCCAAATTTCTAAAACACCTTAATCGCATGTAACGGCAATATTACATATAACCATGCTCTCAGCTTATTATGATTTGCGCTTAATTAAAATTTCTAGCGGAATGCCATGAGTTACAGGATAAAGAATTTGTCCTAGCATGATCATAATGCTGAGAAACAGCCAAATGGGCAACACAGATCTTTACTCCAACCCCCCCATCAAATACAGAGAAAGGTAATGGAAAGCAATGAGAAAAATTGATGAGTTGTTCTGGTTAATGACATTTAGAAAGCTACTTTTCTCAGTTCCAGCAAGTGAAGGGTAACACATATTTCATTCTTGCTGCCCACCATTAAATAGCCAAGAAAAGAAGATTCCATCCAACTATGAACTATCATGAAATAACATCTCATGTTAGAAGCAGATGCACCAACTGCGCTGTATGATTTCCCTAGATACAACAAGGAATGAACATAACAAAGTTCCAGAGTTGACAGGGAAACCTAACACCATTATAATTTATTTTGTGGGAAGACAGTACTGCTTATCTACAGGCTGAATTTTTTCTAAACCTATCAGAGGGCAAGTAGTAGGAAGCAAAACTCATTCAGTGTAGGGAGTCATTTTTCCTGCCCCACAATTAGACACCCAGGTACATTACAGCCTTCAAGATTGTAATATCACCAAAAGCAGGGGCCATCAAGATTGCCTCTGTATACGAGTGTATATACAAGCATGCAAGTGCATGTTTGTTTCAACTGTTTTTTTATTAGGATGGCTAACACAGGAAGACATGACATAACCTGATGAGAACCTGTCAAGGATTTTAGATATTTTTATATTCAAAAGGAAATGCATGGGTATTGGGCATTTATTTATTTTTGTTATTTTTACTCATTTCTTTGGTGCCATATATGAAGCAGCATATTTTATGTTTTGAATCGGCTTTGAATGAAACTACACTTTCTCAGCTCTCTCTCCCTATCACTGGTGTTTCTCCCTCTTCTCTCTTCTCATTTTGCGGCTGTTTCCAAAGAAACATTAAGGAAATACCAAATATCATACTGCACTCGCATTGAAAGGAAATATACCTGAAGACATGGGAAGTTCATATTGCTGTTTTAAGAATTTAGACGCTTCTCTGTCTTTCTTGTGGCATAGCACTCGTACTAAAGTATGGGCATCTTCCAAGCCCATGTGACCATGTTTATGAGAATCCACTCTCATTGATATGTGTTCACTTGCATTCATCAGCATGCGGACAATAGTTTCAGTCTGCCAAAAGAGAAATTGTGAAACTTCCACTTCCAACATTTGGTTATGGAATATCAACCACTTAAGAGCTTCAAACCTTGAGGGAAAATAAGCCAAGTATTTGTTGGGCAAATTTCGCTTCTTGCTCAACTAAGGAACGAGGAAGGCCTTCTCCTTCAGCAACAAAGAATTCCTAGAGAGAAGTGATTGATATATCAGCAAGCAACCCGGGTAAAAATAGCTAGGGGCTAAATTTCAAGCACCAGGGCAACCGCAAAGGCCATAATATCAAGCAGGCCAAAATGAATTCACTGTCATAGTTGCATCAAATGTTTAATTATTTGGGAAAACTTCCTCCAAACTATCAATATGTGAATCAAGAACAATTTTCAATACAAAATTGGTGATAAGTGACTTTCTCTAACTTCAATTTTTTGTTTGTTGCTTTGGAAGTATCAAGTAAAAAGGAAGTGATTTTTTAAACACCCAAAGTTCTGCCATAGATAAAATTCATAATGTATGAACATGTCGAAAATGGAGAGAGAGAGAGACCTTCAATACATTAAGGTCATCTTCCATCATTGTGATATCTGAATCAGAAAATGCACGAGAAGGACCTCCATCCAGCAATACCCACACATAACCCTCCTGAAAAATGCACACGCATTTAAGCTACTAAGAAAGGTAAATCAACGAGTTACATGTAAGATAGGAGCTTACCAAAGATGCACGACAGATGCTTAAAACCACAAGGTCTCTGAGAGTATCATCAATCAAACCACATATATGATCAAGAACCTACATCAGAGTCACTTCAGTTGAGAGAATGACTTTCACTGAGAAACAAAGCTCTATGATAAAGTTTCATAAAATACTAACAGAAGGTGCATGCACAAACATGGACACGACTCACGCAATCAATATGTGGGAAAGAGAGAATGTGCATCAATATCTTACAGTATCAACATGAGGAAGAAAACTTTCCAAGCGAGAACTTCCAACATCGCCACGATATAAATGAAAGAGGAATTGATCTCTCAGATCCCAAAACACAACTCTTGCTCCTAGAGGTTGCCAAGTGACATTTAGAAATTAAGGCTACTTCTCATACAACTTGAAATGCCAAGTAAATAGAAGGAAATAGATGCAACAAGATAAAAGATAAAGGTCCAGAGATCTCTTGTCACAACACAAAAATGAGGCAGATAATAATAGAGAAGATGAGTCGAATAATGTTACCCTAGCATCTAATATCATACATGGACAAATATTGCCTTCCATTTAACAATAAAGTCAGCAACACAGCATTACTCAGAAAGCTTCAACTGAAGTTTTTGAACATGCAGATAAAGTTCCATTGCATACTTTGTCCAGTCATTGGATTTTCAGCCTGCCAGTTTCCCCGGTTACATATATGTTCTCAAATCATATATAGATAATAGGAAGTTGGGAATACATGATGGCCTGACCTTGGAAGGATGAGTACAGCCTCATCCTGACCTACTAATAATTTTAGCATGTACATGCAGTTTACCCGTACGCGTTCAAAATGCTTTTTGGCTTGTGTAAAAATGAGCAAGGTAAAAATAACACAAGTCACATGGCATCACAGTTAGAATTAGCATGCTGTGTTAATATATTTCAAACAAATACAATCATTCTAGCTATCACCTTGCTTGCTTGCACTCTGGCAGTCATATAGCAGCTGGTGGCAGAAAAAATCTAATCCACAAATAGATGTGACAAATTCATAAAAGATCCTAGCTCACCAGTAAAGTCACAAAATTTTCTGATAGCATCTGTTGTGGTGTCCCTGATTATGTGACATGTGGTGGCGAACAGCGCATCAACTGCTTCACTGCTTGTTAGCAAACTCCTCTCTTCCAGGACCTCTTCTTTCACTGCATCAAAATAAGGCATCCATAAGAGAGCACAATTTATACACATGCATGCATCTCCTACTTTTATCTATGGTTTCTTCAAGGTTAAAGCTATAATCACCACTATCACACCCATTTTAATTACTGTAGATCCTACAGCTACCGCTGCTGCTATAGTTACCGCTGCTATGGTTATTATTCCAGCTAGTACCACTGTAGTTACAGCTGTTGCTGCTATACTCACCACTACCATACTACTACTATTACTATGAAACTTAACTTACTTTGTCTTTGGTCAAGAGATGGTCTAATGAGTCCCCATGATTTTCTAATTCCATCTTCTAGAATGGCAACTTGTTTCTGAATATACTGCATGACGAAACAAAATAGTGCGATGAAGTCAGTTTATTAACCAATGTAACAAGCATTTCTAGACCACGAGTAGAGATTTTTATGTTTCAACATAAAAAATAGGTAACAGATTATGGACAAGAAAACAGATTATGGACAAGAAAAACAGATAATGTCTCTTATATCAAGACAAATTTGTATATCACAGGAGGGGTGTAGCTCAACTGATCAGGCCCTAAGTTTGCTCCCTAGAGGTCACCAGTTCGAGTCTCACAAACATCAAAGCCACTGAAGGCTTACATGGTCGTTAACTTCAGGGCCGATGGGATTAATTGAGGTAAGCGCAAGCTGGCTCGGACACCCACGTTAATCAAGTGTGTGTGTGTGTTAGAGGGGGGTTAGTCGAGGTACGCGCAAGCTGGCCCGGACACCCACGTTAATCAAGTGTGTGAACCCAACAGATATGTTGCATGTAGATTTCATTTTAGTTTTGAGTGCACAAAAAATGCCCCTCATTGATTAACCATAGTAAGAGTGAAAAAAAGACAATTCCTTATCGTGATACTGTTTTCAGTTTTGGAACTTATAGTCCCCCTGGGACATGAACTATCTATGGAGGAATCTGTACTGCTTTGAGTCAAACAAGAAAAATATAATTGAGTTGGTCATTTTCAGTCTCTTGATCCAATCAAACCTAGCCTTAAATAACCAAACACAGCTTGAAATAATTAATGTCAAGTTGATTCTATAGCCCGAATAAAAAAGAATATGTTAAAACACCCCAGGCTGAACCTTGGTTGACCCCAAGCAAGCCTAGCCTTATTAATAATCCTAATATTAGAGCAGTAATTCATGAGGTGTTCTTTAATTATATGCTACACTTGCCAGCATGTGTTTGAAAACAGGAAAAAAATGAGCATTATGAAAATTTATAATATAACTATGTAAGACAGTAAATAGGAAAGCATATTTATTAAACTAAAGAGAGTGGATGGATAACAGAACAAACTGAATGATGGTATAAAATTATTGGACAAAAAAACACTGAAATTTTTCATAATTATTGCACAAGAAAATGCATACAGCACCACATGTAAATCACTCACAAACTTCACATTAGTGTTGACATGTGAATGTGAGGTTAGATTCCTTGTTCCAACACTCTCAAAATAAAATGCTAGGAAGTATTCATTACAGTTGTCTTATTGGGGGTTCCAAACTTGTTCTAAAGTTTCATATCATGCGTGTATACCATAAGGTTTTAAAACATCAGTTTCTTGAATATCTATTCTCAACCTCCAAAATGTCTCTGTTTCTATGTCAAAAGAAAAAAGAGAAGATATTGTTATATGTACCACTTCAACTAGGCATGCAAAGCAATAAAAAAAGAGTATGTTTGACCATAATAAATTGAAAAGGATGCTTACTTGAAGTGTGTTCAACCTGATGCAGAGTTTTGGTATAGTCAATTCATTCAACTTACGAGCAACAGTCTCATCCAAAAGTGTACCAACCACCAAACTTCTCTTTATCATTGGAATAACAGTCTCTGTATAGCGAGTTATAGGAGGAGCTGATGGATAGAGATGGTTTTTCTCAACTGCACATTAGAGATATTATGATCAATTCCTTGGCTTAAACCGGGATTCCAGGTTCAATTCACATTAATAGCAATCAGTAATGACTTCGTTATTTAGTGAGAAAATACCAGCCAAAGAACCCATTCAAAAATATATATATATGCTTCATGCTGGAATAGACACGCTGTAGATCCAAAAATACCTCCTCACACCCCCAATAGAATAACACATTTTTGGCCAAAAGTAAATAAAGTGATTATAATACCTAACTGATTGAGCATTTTCATCAAATAGGCATCCAAGCTGTGAAAAATCACAGATAGCAGGGCTTGTAAATGTGTAATATCCATAGGAAGATTGAAGCCAAATAATTGATCCACAGTCTGCACGTTAAATTAGATGCATGAAGAAAAACAAGACTCCAACCTATAGTGGAAATATACATATTTAATAAACGAATAAGAAAAGTAACAAGAACAAGAATGGATGCTGTTGTGCAAGGGCAAAAGGTGTATCAAGGTCCTTTCTGGCAGGCTGTTAGCTTCAATAAATAGGAAGGAACGACCCCTAGAATATTACAAGAAACAGTCTCAGTGCAAGGGTAGCCATGCCAGCAAACTGCAACTTCCTCATAGAGCACCCTCCATTTAACTTATATAAGATGCTATATGGAAGAAACACAGCTGGATAGCTTTTTGCAACCACAAAACTGTTTACAATCAAACTGTCTCAAAAGCACGCATACCTCCTCTATAATCCTAAAAACTTCAACTATTGATGCTGCATGTCTCTGATGATATGATAAAGGCTCCCAATCCTGCATAAGCCCATCAAAAAACATGGTTCAATAATTCTCCTTGACCATTTATTTACGTACCAATTCAAAATGTCCCTAAAAAAGAGAATTCAGATATGTAACATTGACATGGGATGCTAAAATCATTCCATGGAATAAGTTTTCATTGTTAAAACTAGTTAAAAATGAAATAGATCTTCTGTCTTTCCTGAACTCACTATCAGCAGTGGCAGTATGTCAGTCAATCACCAATTCTCAAACCAGAACCCAAACCAATATGTACCGAACAAAGAAAATAATATAAGGATAAATGTACTTAAGACTCTAATTTAAAATCACAGAGACCCGAACAAAAACGTTCTTCCCATACTTTTAACACCAGAGCCTCATGTTTTCCTTCTCATTCTTTTCTCTGAAAATCAGTACGGATTTTCTGGGGAAAAACTCTCTATGGAACATCAAACATGGAAAATCTTCAATCCAATCCAGTTTTCAAATCCATGTTCGAGTTATTCACTGAATGTCACAAATACACTCCTCACAGTTATCCCATGCAGATCTTATCAAATTCTATCAAGCAACGCATTGCATGTTGTTTTGTATCTCCACCAACCACCATTGCAATTATTTCAATTCATTCAGCAAGATGTTGTGAATAAAATAACAGGCGGAATCACACATTTTTTACTCCTTAATGTTCTCTTCCTACCTCCTCTTCTTCCTCCTATTTTTCAATTGATGTTGACAAGATGGATACATCAGCCAAATTACACTCCCATTTTCATATAACATCTTTGTAAAGCAGTATCAAACTAACCTCAATATCAAAAGCACGTCCAGTCCATTCCAAGATACGAGAATGCTGAGAAATCACCCAATCAAGAATGAATGGTTTCGAAATTTCTCCAATCTGAAATGAAAGGACAATAAAAATGTGACATGGTATCGAATTAGACTAAAATGCACGAAGTAACACATAAAAAAGTTTCTGTAACAATGCAAACCATACTAAGAACATGCTATCAACTTCTTTCAATTTTAGCTCCGAAACGCATTCATGTTGGACAATAATTTGGGGACCAACACTGTCAGTTCCATAGACGATACAAAGTTTAGAGAAAAAAGGATTCTGCTCTATGTTAGCAAATTTCTGAAGCATGCGATCCATATCACGCCATCATTGATCCACAGTGAACCAAATGAGGTCCAGTTTGGATGAATGATGGGACATGATTTCAGCATCAACATCTTCTGATGCCTACATCATTTCCTAAACAGGACATGTACCACGTCAAATATCTTCCTCCAATCCATTACACAAATAGGTTGGAGATATACAAATAACTATACCTTGTGCATGAGGCTTATCCACAGTGCAAAATCACTGTAATTAAGAAATGCAATATAGAGTCACTAAAAGTTAGAAGTTAAACATATAGTAACCTGATAGTGTTTGAAATCTTGATTGAAAGAATTCAGCAACTTATTGGCTTCCAAAGCAGAAGTATATAGCTTAGTCAGGTACTGATCCAACATATAAGCAGCTGGAAGCACTGATCTAGCATCTCCAGAAACAGATGACACTCCCTTGAGGAAAGGTTTCTGCATAATGAAAACAGAAGGTAGAATTTGAAAAGGTATACCAGCTGCAACTATATTGAAATGACTTCAAAATCTAAAACAAAAACGAACCAGTCTTTCCCCGTAAAATTGGTGCAATAGCACAACTGATATAGTCACAGACTCAGGACACCAGCAACGTAACACTGGGTGAAACACATTGAACTCTGTCTCAGCAATCAACTTCAGTTCTTTAGCAAGCTGAGCCAGGGGATGTATCCTTTCTATTTTAGACTCAAGATCCACCTTACTTGCTACCTGGCAACATTAACACGGTAACTTTGTCCAGATCTATGAAGTAATAACTAAAAAAATTTAAGATTGATATATAACTTCAAGTAGTATTGTCTACCCAAATGAGTGTGGAATGAAAGCAGGTATAATAAATGAAATCACAAACATGACTCACCTTCCTGAATGCAGCTTCAGTAGACTTTTTGACATAGGATTTAAGTTTTCTAGAAGCTTTAGCATCCGAAGCGTTTAATTTCATCAACTGTAGACGTTAAAGCTTTTCATATGAGTATAGTCTAGGTTAGCCCAACTGTTCTCTCTATGATATCAGAAAAACTAGATTCAACCATGATTTTCCATAGAATGTAACATCCCACAAGAATCTGATGATGGCAACAAAAAATTTCTGTTCTTTTTTCATTCACAAATCTTTTCTTCAAGAACAATTAGTAAGGGTCAGGAAGGAAAAGAGAACCCATTTACATCTATTTCAAGGGTTAGCAAATAGATTGGTAAATACTTAATCTTTGAGCCAAGATTACAAACTGGCAAAGTCACAACAAGCAGTTTCTTAGTCCAGCCAAATATCAACTCGGGATAGGTCATGGGTCCAATAAGATTAGGGGCTACTCTGAAATTATGGAAAGACACCATCCCCAGGAGCTCTCAGGGTAAAAATCCAGTAAACACAAAAAGTAGGAAAAGAGTCAAAGGTCAGTAAAAAAATCTTGGTAATTCAGAAAGAATTTTAAATGATCACTTGAATACTTTGGGGAGACAAGAAAAGGTTTCCAACAATTTATAGAGAACCAACTACTCTACTCGAATCAGTAAACAACAAAAGCGTGGTACACGTGCAATTGTAACAGGAGAAAAGCGGTCAAAAAGGGAATGCTAAGTAAGAATACTCAAACGTCACCATACTTCTCCTGTTACAATTGCACATGTAACAAAGTAGAATTACTAATGTGGATGCAACATAGAAAGCATCAAATTTAGAGGGTCTTAATAACATCTAAAGCAATAAAGTTAAATCATCCAATAACCAAATGCCCATCCATATAGTTCCCACTGCAGCAATTTCTCACCTTCAGATCACCAGATTCATCAGAAGCAAGAACCCCTACTGCTGACACCAAGGATATTATCATTCGAAAGTTATAAGGTTTCTGTAATAAAACAACAATCTCCTTCAGCAAGAAAATCCAGCATTGGGGACAGATTCACAAGTTATAGCAGGAAGTTCCCATGGATACAACAACTTTAAGAAGGTTAACAGAGGTGAGTATGAGAACAAGTGATTTCCCATGGATACAATAACTTTAAGAAGGTTAACAGAGGTGAGTATGAGACCAAGTGATCACATTAGTCCAAAAAAATTATTATAAAATAAAACAGAAGGGCTCAATTGCACTTTATTCCTTCACAGATCATATCCATCACAAAAATAATAAAGGACTTAACTGCAACTGTTCCATCATGGAGCCAATCCAAATTTCTTTGAAACCACTTTTTAACTCTTACAATTTAATTCCATTGTAATCAGCAAAAAATTATTTACAAATTCTGTGATTTTGACTTTTCTAGCCTTCCCAGCCAAATCTAGACACGTCAGCATATTCATACTTATATCCACCCCATCCCCCCCCCCTCTTCCAGCCCACACCCCAGAGAGAAGATGGAGCCTTTCCCAAGAAATATACCAGCCTTGCAAAAGCGCATACATGTTGCATACTAATCACATCAGCGGAAGAAATGAATAAAGATCTAGATATCTTTTCTTCCATGTCTCATAGCAAATCATCTCATTACACCTAACTTATAGCCATGCGCTATCAAGATGACAAAAGTCTATATGAACTTCCAAAATCCTTAAAGGACTTAATCATTCATGATTGAGCACCAAAATCCCATGGTAGTGCTTCTATCATAGATGATGATATTCATTCATGTAATACTTCTATTAAAATCTCTTGTAATTTTTCTCTTGTAAGTTTGACATATTTTATGATGATACTTTTGACATTTTGTGATCACAATAGACAGGATTTTGAAAATTTGAGTTCAGTGAGAGTTGATGAATTTAAGGTGAGAAAAATTGATATATCTGTTGAGTGCTGCCATTATTTCAAGAAAAAACAATTAAGGCATAATGTTATGTGAGACTGAATTAAAAATTTCAAGTGGCAAAAATGGGAATGGACCATTTTTTAACATAACAACTTGGGCAGCACTAAAGCACTTAAAAAGGTATATGTTTCAATTCAAATTTGCGGGGTATGAGCTTTGGAACTGTGAGGGTGTAAATATTTGCAGAGCCAGAAAAAAAATAGATTCAAGACCAGCAATCCAACGGCCAAAATGATACAGCAAAGTTACTGAAGGCTTGCAACTAACCTGGCTGAAATGTGAATGATAATCTTGCAGTTTATAGTCACACCACATGCTTATTGAGACGAAAATAGACTGCAACAGATGCAACTTCAAGTGACTGCCATTGCATTGCTTTGTACATACTAGGCTATTCATATACTGCTCCTTCCTGTCATCTTCTTCAGTAGATAGGACCTTCTGCAGGTGAAGAACTGCATTTTCTAATAGCGCACTCCCACCTGTTCTAACAAACTTCAATATGAAATTTGTATTACAATGAATCCCAAGGGAAATTATGTCTAAAATAAAGCATGGCTTTACCATCACAGCAAGCTACAGTTAAGGAAACTTCATAGTGAAAGATTGGATAAGAACCTATGTAATAGTAATTACTACTAGGGAAAATAAAAGCAGAATATGTTACTATACTGAATATGAAATTCAGTAAGGGGTGAATGCTGTGGAACAATCGAAGACTCAGATTGATTACACATAAAGAGAAGCAGCTGATGTGACACAACCAACGAGAAAGGTCCACTAGAAATATCACGTATCAAATGTTTTATACATCAAGTAAAAATTGTTCTGAAGCAGTGTTTTCACATTTCAATTACCCAAGACCATAAGACCAGAAAATATTGTGTTCATTCACATAAAAATTGAAGAATACAGCAGCATGATTAAAATTAATAAACTTTATATTATACTTTCAGTGTGCAATATACCTGTTGAAAAAGGACCCACCCATATAATGCATCATGCATTGTTTCAGTAATGCCTAAAGTAGACCAGGTTAATTTTATAAGCAGCAGCATTTCATCAGCTTCCTGATAAAATAAAGAGCAGCAACAGTTAGCATTGGCCAAAATAAGACAAAATGACATCACAAAAGCTGTTTTATTAAACTCAGGCAATAAAGAAACTACCTCTATGAGCTGATCTTCATCAAGAACATCAAATAACCCAAACAGTAATTTCTGATAAAGTCTAATGTTCACTTGATAGATGGCAGTCCAATAGAAGGTTTCACCTTGAATACCAAACTGTGCAGGCAAGGATGATAGTTTAACAGCCACCTGTCTAATAGATGCTACAACTGCAACACGTTCAGAAGCAGACATCATGGTATCCCATTCCTACAGTATCCAGAAAACCATGTAAATGAAAAATCAGAAAAATTCAAAGCAACAAATTCGTTCAGTAGTCAGAATTTCTGTGATTCCAATGTCAAAAAACCACCATACCTTCTCATCTCTGATTTTAGCAACATAGCTTCTGATGGTTAGATGTTCATTTGTTGTACCAATAGCAGAACATAGAAGTTCTTCTAAAATGTTTGCCTACAAAAAAATAAAGCAAACACCACAGTAATTTCAAAAGATTAAAGAGCACCGGAATTTTTTGGGTCCAACTAAACAACGAGCCCAATAATAAGTTCACAATATGGATAGAAACTACAAAAAACACCATAACATAGAGTCGAGTGCCATATTCCGTGCACTTGCTTGTATAAAGGGTTTGAACATTCCATGTAAAAAACACCAGTAATTTCAAAGCTTAAAGAACACCAGAATTTTTTTGGGTCCAACTAAACAACGAGCCCAATAATAAGTTCAGAATATGGTTAGAAACTACAAAAAACACCATAACATCGGTGTACATATTCCGTGCACTTGCTTGTATAAAGGGTTTGAACATTCCCCATAAATTCAGTATAACAAATTCACTGACCGCAATTTTTGACAGGGAAACACACAGATCCTATCTGTCCTTAACACACACCCATACTACACCAAAAGGTCACCATGACAAAACACAGTCTGGATCTGAGAAGCTGACACATATGGGAATCAGAATTTCTGTTCCATTTAATAATTTTCCAGCAGTCTAGGGCCAAGCTTGGACTGTCAAAGCTAAGTCCAAGTTCAAAATGGCTAGTCAACATGGTACCAAAAGTGCAGATTGGCTCCAACCAAAGCATGGCCACACCATAATAAAAGTGCCCTCGCTTAAAGTTTACAGGAAGTAGAAGCCAATCAGACACGTTCTGTGTAATCAAGGACACAACTCCATTAGTGCATCCGCATTATGCAAAACTAGCCTCACACTCAAGGCCAGCCTGCTGATGTGTAATCTGTTGTTTTCATGGTGTACATCTAAACAATGGCAAATGCCCATTTGATTTGCAAACTAGGACAGTGAAGTTCTTCGAACTTCAAGCAAAATTTCTACAGGGAAGGAATACATAATAAAATTGATACCTAAAGTTGATCTTTACCTGCCTACTTTTCCATTGCATATATGATCTTTCATTAAGAAAATCAGACTTGAAAGTTCCATTCAAAAGCCCAAGAGCGATATGGGTAAGATCAATTTGTCCACTCATTTTCCTTGCTGCCAACTGCATCAAATTCCGCCTAGTGCATGAATCCATTGCTTCTGAAATCTAGTAAAGAAGCACTAATTACTCCAGAGATTTAACCAGCAATTAAACATTGACAGCAAGCACAAGTATGCAAGCAACAAACACTATCAGGCTGATAATCCTTAGTTGATTAAAAACAAGACTGTGATATCATAATTAGCCACTTCAAAACCATCAATCCTGACAAGCAATGATACTAGATTAAAGGAACATTTATTGCTTTCTCAATCCCTCCTTCCTCTTTCTCTCTCTCTATTTTTTTTTCTTTTAAGGTATGGGGGAATCGTGAGTGAGAATAACTTCTAAAGGGTGGTTTTCGATTTAATACCTTGCACCTGAATTTAGAGATTGCATAGGCTAAAAGATAGTAATTAGAACTCAACATACGAAACTTAGCTTCCTGAAACCAAAGTAATACCGATCTAATGACCTCACCGTGTATATTGATGCTCTAATGTGACAAATTAAGTTGAGATCTATGACCTGTCTTTATCCAACATCTTGGGAGACATTTCATTGTCAGATAATTTTTACAGTTAAAATGCAGACTTAAAATTCGAAAATATATTTACCATGTTGATACATGTACATGGTCACAGATTAACTATAATATGAATGTTTGTTGAGAAATGATGGTGTTATAATACCAGATCTAACAAACTCTCTTGAATTCACTAAGTAGCATTGAGTTGGAGAAGACTATTTGTATCACGAAAAAATTTCCATATAACACAATCCTATAACTTGCCTGCATCTGAACACGGACAATGTCCATTAGTTCTGACTTTCTTCCAACAGACTGAGATTGTGATTGCATTTTATCCCTTTTACTCTTCAACCCTGACAAAAATTTAGAAGTCTTTTCCTTCCTTCTATCCTCAACTGAATTTGCTTCAACCCTATTGCAGGAAGAACGCAAATATGAAATGAGAAAGAAACTGGGAGAAAGAGAGGCGTTAAAGTCCACAATATATCAAGCATTGGAGATGCTAATGTGTGCAAGAATGTAAAAATGCAAGACACAAACGTTATCAAGACATGCACGAGCACAGGCAAACACAATCATGCAGAGAGAGAGAATACCCAGAGAAAAATATAGATGCAAGCAAAAGTTCGTAGGCTGATTCCCGCAAGTCGTCATCAGACAATCCTTCAAAAAACCTGAGATTATGTATCAGTGTACTCAAAACACTATGAAAGTACATTTTTCATGTGAAATCTTTGAAACGGGGAATTAGTTGATGAAACTAAAACCTAACTGCAAGCATTTTTTTTTTCTCGTCAAGATTTCCACCTATAATTGACAAATGTAAAACCTAAACTATCCAACCAATACCTGTTTTTAGGCTAGGTAATCCAAGTGAAGGAATTGGAAATTCAGAATTCTCTAAGGGCCTGGTAGGTGCATTTGTCGCTGGTTCATATCCAGGACCGCTGTCATCCCCAGACGTAGTGGCCTTCTCAATATGTACACGATCCATTTGACTTGATAAACATGATGTATCAGCTGCTTGTTTAGCATACAGAGGAGGAGGCGCACGCCTAGGGGGAGAACCAGCTGACTCTGGTTCAGAAACAACAAAATAGGAGCTCCTCGTTTGAGAATGTATCTGCAGCTAAAAAGAAACGAGTTGTTATTGTAGTTTCCAGAAATTAATCATCACAAAGAAGGAAGGATCCAAAACTTTAACTCTTCGATTAGCAAAACAACTAGCATTTATAATTCTATCATCTCCGTGCCACGTATCACAACATTTTATTTTTTGAACAGTAAATAGCATCGAAGAAAAAGTCGGCATTAAATGAACTCAGGAGCTTAATCTCTTGAATTACCGTGACAGGATAAGCAGATTCATCCGAGTACTTGTTAGTCGCTTCAGTAACATCAACGACTCCACCTGCTAAGAACAACACAGTTCATTTTTAATTAAGCCTCGGTTTTCTCGGCAACCAAATAGAAAGTAAAGAATAATAATACCTGATTTAACGCAGTGGATGATATAATCGGCGCTAAGAGAATCAAAATCGAGATTGGAGAGTGAATTAGTAGGACCAGATGGAGTACGGAGCTCTTTGATCAAACCTGACGATAACAGAAACTCTAACAGCTTTCGGCGATCGCGACGGTAGTGATGTAACAGCATAGCTTGCTGCTCCATTTTATGCCCATACAACTAAGCACGAATAGTCTAAAACTTGAGGGAGTTTGGGTTAGGTTATGAGTATTAGCGTTATTGCTAGGCTAGCTGAGGAACAAGAGTGGGAGCTGTAGAAACGAGAGGGGGGATTGTGTGTGTGCGTGTTTTATTTATTTATAAAAAGAAAGGTATATTTCGGGGCGCGCGAAAAGACGACGGTAAAAAGACATTTGCACCTTTCACAGAGATGCTTTTCTGCTTCTCTCAGTTTTTAATTTTAAAACCTAATCCATCTCTTGCGGTTTAAGCCCGTATCAGCTGAAAACGAGCCTGTACACCGCTCTACGTGAGCCCACGTTCAAAAAAGGGCTGCATCTCAATATCAATATCATTTTTTGATGAGGCTCATATAAATTTGTAATGGATGATAAGCCTGATTCATCTAACGACTACAGTCATATATCTTTTAGTTAAAAGTAGCAAATTAATGCTATTTCCTATTCAAATTCTGATTTAACTAACTAGTGGGTCGAATATATTGTTTTTAGAAAACAATTAATATATAAACTTATCTTACATGTTTTTTATAGCAAATGCAAAAACAAAAGTTAAATAATTAGATTAAAAACAAATAAATTCAATTCGAAAAAAAAAAACATGAGATGTTCATATTTAACCTGTCAAACCAGTAAATGGATCCCACTTAATTTAATAATTATTAATTTTAAATATTATTTTCTATTTAATTATATACTAACTAGGTGCATGAGAGATTTTTACACCAATTCTTTTCTTAAAACAATAACGAAGATGTGGGGGATTGAAATAAAAATATAAACTTAATTTTTTAAAAGTCCAATAACAAAAAGAGATTTTTTTAAGTCAGATAAAAAAAGATAAATAATTAATATGATGATATGTTTTTTTAAGGGTTAAAAATACATCAAATTAAGAAATTAAAAAAAAAAGACAGTTCATGCACTAAATTAAAAGATATTCTATAAAAAACATCATAAAATTTTATTTAAAAAAACAACAAAAAAATTCAATAAAAATTAAAAATTAAATAATAAAATTGAAATGAAAAAAAAACTAAATTGACCAAAAAACATCAACGAACCAAAAAAAACTAATAGGGCACGCGGGCTTGGCTTGGGTGGCCCAGCGTGTCTGGTTAACTTAAATTTTATTTGTTAAAAGATGGACAACACATTGTTTGTTCCTCCTATATTTCTACCATCATGGTGGCTAGAAAATTAAAAAAAAAAAGGGTTTTTTTGCCAAAGAAACTCATTCTTCAACCAATGTTTTTATTCAAAAACACCGAGAAAACATCCTGAATATTTTGATAAGCTTATTCATGGCCTCAAAAAAACTATCAAAAAACCTGAAATCAACCTGAAACGTTCAAAATTCTTTTTGAGCTCAGATATATTGATTTAGGCAATTTGAAAGTGAAAAACACCTGATTCGAACTCTTATCACCAAATAGAACATGTTGACACCAAGATCAACCATTTTGATGTTCAAAATCGATGTCAATGATGATTTTCTCTCCCTACTATTAAAATCTAAAACTTTATCTCTTCTCTCTCATACCAAGAACTGAAAAATAAAAAAATAATAAAGTTTGTACCACAATTGATTTTAAGAAAAAAACAAAAAATGGTGGGACCTAATTTTTATAATTCAAAAGGTATAGGGGCTAAAGTGAATATTTCACCAAAAAGTTTGAAAATGCCACTCATCTCCTACATGTTTTTCACTTTGATCCTTTGTCTTTTTTCCTTTTTTTTACCTTAAAAATTTCAACTAAATTAGCCTCCAATTAGGTATTTACATGGCAATTTTTTAAAAAAATTAGAAAGAAAGGGGAAAAAACTCATAAACACAGTGAATCCATAATGCCTATAGGTATGTGTATAAAATGCGTGGTGGAACAATATTTCCCTTATTCCTTTTAAAGTATTGTAAACTAGTTATTTGACTCGTGCTCTACCACGAGTCAAATATATTTTTCAACAAAAAAAATTAATATGCAGGCTTTTCCGACATGCTTTCTTACATAAAAAAAATTATAAGTGCGAATAAAAAACCTTATGCATATTTCTAATTAAATAAATCGAGAATTGTTTATGTTAAGAAATGAAAAGAAAAAGGTCATTAACGATAATTAAAGATGAAGGTAGAAAAATAAAAACAAACACAATTGTAGATCAATAAATTTGATCTCGCAACACGGGTCATTTACTCAATTGTGTTTAGTGACTTTTTATTAAAATCAATTTTTAATTAATCAAATGATAATATAAATAAACACACACGTTAAATTGACCAAATAAAATAAAATAAAATAAATATTATGCAAGGTTGTACATATTACAAATAATATAAATATAAGAATTATTTAAAAAACAAATTAAAAAAAGAATGTCAATTAAAAAAGGCAAAATGAGAAGGAAAAAATAAAAAAGGTTAGGTCCTGCTAGACTTGACAAGCCAGACCAGCGCGCCTGGCTCATTTAGAAAGAGCCCACGCGAGGGGGCTTAATTTTTTAATTGGTAATGATGTGGATGACATGTCTTCCACTCCAAAGTATTTTGAAAAAAAAAAAGTTAAAAGACATGTCGTTTATTTTTCCTTAGATTTCAACCACCATAATGGTTGAAATATCATGTTGATAGTTTTTTAACCTAGAAACTAATTTTAGCCCGAAACACTTAAAACAACCCTAGACATCAATATAAATCCATCAATGACCTTAAAAAAACTAAAAAAAATTACAAAAACCGTAAATCAACTTGAAATCAAAGCTCTTCCCGAGCTTAGATTTAGTTTTTTTAGGAAATTTTAAGGTGAAAAAACACATAAGTGAAACTTTTATCATCAAATGGAACTTATTAACATCAAGATCGACCATTTTAGTGGCCATGACCAGTGTTGATGTTGAGTTTCTCTCTCTTCTATCAAAATTCAATGATTTTCTATCTCTTCTCTCAAACCAATGACTTAAAAATCAGATAAATAAAGTTTTTAACTAAAATTGACTTTTTTTTCAAGTTTAAAAAATTTGAGGAACCCAATATTTATAATGAGGAAAGATAAGGTTCACAGCGAACATTATGCCCAAAGTTAAAAAAAAAAAAAGATATCAATTTCCTCTTTTTTCATTTATTTTTTGTCCCTTATCTTTTAATACTACTCTTTCTTAATAAGTTAAATTGACCTATAATCTGGTCCTATAAGAATAAAATAAAAAAAAGTATTGGAATGAAAAAAATGAGAATAGTGAATCAACAATATTTTGTAAGGGAATTCACAATGCAATTTGCATAATGAATCCTTCATGCTTTTTAGATTTTGTTATAACAAGATAACGCATTGATATTACATTGTCAATAGGTTTTCAAGTCAATTTTTAACAAAATAAAAGAGGGCATGATATCAATATTAAAGATGTGCTTTCCAATATTATGTTTTTTTTAATTGAAGAACAAAAGGATGATGTATACACTTAACAAAATGAAATTAAAAATATATGAATTGATAAATTAAAAAATAGTTGTAAACTAATTAAATACTAAAGCAAGAAGTCAATTTCCATAGTAAGAAGTAAAAGATAGATGTAAAAGCAAATACTTTGCTTTGGCTATTTTTATTGTCTTGTATGTTTACTTTTGTTTATCTTAAAAGTTAATAATGATTGTCATATGCAAGTAGTTTTTATTTTAATAAACTCATCGTGTATATACAACTTATTTATCTAAAACTTAATAGAAAAAATTTAAAATAAGTTATAGTAATATTTTTGAAGTATTATGAACTTATAGAAACAATTTAAAAGATTAATTAATATTTAGAAAATTAAATTTAATATTTGTTAAAAAATCGAGAAAGGTTATTAATTAAAATTAATTTTTTAAAAAATAATTAATGAAAATATGAAAAAAAATATCAACCCACATGCTTGACTCAAAATAAAAAACCTTAAGCCTGCATGCCTAGCTAAATTTTTCTTTTTTTAAAAAAAGCAAATAATTCTTAAAATACAATATATTTACAAAGGACCAAAATCTAGTCCAAAAAGATCGAAAGCAATATGTTTTTGGACATGATCAAGAGTTTTTATTTTTTTTGACAAATATGAAATTATAAATGATTTACTTCAACATCTACAATTCCATCATGTTATATACATAACAAACCAATTAAAAAAACAAATATAAAAGTTTAAATGGATTTTAGATCAATCTATCAAATATAAACATGATTGATTTAATTATAGATAAAATTTACACAAAAAATTTAGGGATAATAACAAAAAAAACATCATATAGTTTGATTGCTTTTTCACTTTCGAGAATTACACTTTACATCATAAGTCGAACAAAAATATCAAAAAGAATTAAAAAATAAAATTATCCTCGTATATAATACATGAGAGACAATATATCACACTTGCACTCTACACTTTATCTTGTACTGCTTTGTCTCTTCTAAAAATCACAATCTCTATCTTGATTGGTAACAAAATCAATGCTAGAATTTATTTGTTAAACTCTTTTGTTCTTGATAAAATTGAACTAAGTCTCACCTCAATTGAGAAAGAATTCTTCTTGAAAAATGCAACAAAGAACAAGTTTTATGCAATGGTGCTTCCAAGGTTTGATGAAAGGGTTAGAGGGCCAAAATCTTCTCATTGATTCAATTCCCTTAAGAAAAACCCTCTCTAAGCCAAGCCAAAACTTCTCACCGATTCAATTCCCTTTTCATACCAAACCCACTTTAGAATTCTTTTTTTTTATGCCAAACCCATATAGTTTAACCAGAGGGTACTAATTAAACCTAACCTTATGTTGTAGTTCATGACTCAAAGACAAATATCAGGGTGGATGAGAGGGAAGCGGAATGGTAAAGAGGTATTAGGAAAAAATATTAATACTTCTTGGATGGTTAAGGTTCCTTGAGCGACTAAATTTTCTTAAATGGTTTAGGGTCTACCATAAATATATAATATATAACCCAATTTTTGATATAGTGGAAATTAAAAGCTCTTCGTTCTTGTGGATGTTGGCATATTGCCGAAACATGTTAAATCTTGTGTTCTTTTTGTGGTTTCTTTTCTATTGCAATATCCAGTAATAATTGTTGCAGGTTTTTCATAACCTGTTTACGATGTCAGTGATTTCTTCTACATAACTCAACATGATCAAGTTTGATGGATCAGATAATTTTTCATTATAGCAGAGAAAGGTGAAGGATTTGTTGGTGTAGCAGGGCATGGTGAAAGCGTTATATGGACAACAACCGGAAGACATGGACGATATAGATTATCATGAACTAGAAGTAAGGGTTGTGGCAACTATCAGGTTTTGTCTAAATGATGATATGATGTATCATATCATGGATGAGGAATCATCGATGGTAGTTTGAGCAAAACTGGAAAATTGATATATGTCCAAGTCATTGTCGAACAAACTTTATCTTAAATAGAAATTGTCTAGTCTTACGATGTAAGAGAGTACATATTTGAATTAGTATATCAATCTATTTAATCATATCGTTAGCAATTTAAAGCAAATTGATTTTAGGTTTAATGACGAAGACAAGACGTTGATGTTACTGAATTCCTTACCTGCTTCTTTTACATATGGAAATTTAGTCACAACTCTAATGTGGGAGAAATAAACTCTTGTATTGGAAGAGATCATTAACGCCCTATTAAGCTTTAATTTAAGGAAGAAAGCTTATGATGGAAATTCTCAAGGAAAAGTGATACCGGTGAGGAGTAATTAAGAGCGTGGGAGAAACAAGTCTCGAAACAAATCGAGGAACAACAAAACTCGATCCAAATCCAAGAAAAGAAAGGATATACAATGTTATAAATATGGAAAAACAAGACATATAAAATGAGAATATCTAAAGAAAAAGAAGGGGGATGCAGAGAACAAAGAGGGTTTATCAAAGTCTGTGAATGTAGTGTAAGAAAACTTAAAGAGCGGTGACGAAGGCATGCTTTCTATTTCATCCAATTTAGATCATCTCATAAATTCTTGGATATTGGGTCCCCATTTGTTTGCTGGAAAGTAGTTTCCTTTTGGAAAGTGAATTATTTTCTGATGTTTGGTAGTGTAATAGAAAATAAGTTGAAAACAATTTCCAGTATTTGGTTATGTCATGGAAAATGAGTTGGAAAATAACTTATTAATGTTTTATTTTTTTCAAGTTTATTAAAATAATGAGGAACATATCTTATAAATTAAAAGGTTGAATGGGAATGAAATTGAAAAAAAATTTCATAAATTATCTCAAATAAAATAAATAATAATCAAAATAATAGAGATCAAATTTAAAAAATAAAAAAATTGAAAGATGAAGAAATTAAAATAATAATAATTAACATTTCATAAATTATTTCAAATAAAATAAGTAACAATCAAAAGAATGAGGATCAAATTTGATAGATAAAAAATTTCAATTAAAAAATGATAAGAAAGAAGCAAATAACAATTATAAAAATAATGAATATAGTAATTAAAAGTTTGAGGACCAAATTTGATATAATTAGCAAATAATATGACATTTCTAATTTTTTACAATTTCTAAAAAGTGTTTTCCTCCCAAAATAAAAGGAAAACACTTTCCTAGAAACCAAGTCAAATTTTACTTTGACTGGAAAGTATTTTCTGTTGACCGGAAAGTGTTTTTCATTGACCAACTTTTCTAATAGCAAACAAACACAGAAAAGTTTGAAAAGTGGTTTCCCGGAAACCAGTTTCTGGAAAACAAACACAGCCTCAGTATGTTTTTATCACATGACTCCCAAAAAAGATTGGTTAGACAACTGCAAGTTAGTCAACACTGATTCTATATGGGTAATGATGATCTATGCAAAGTTATTAGAATAAGAAATATCAAAATTAAAATATTTAATGATGTTGTTAGAACTTTGTGTGATGTTAAACATATACTAAACTCAAGGAAGAATTTTATTTCATTAGGCACTTTAAACTGTAATGGGTTCAACCTCAAGTTTGAAGGTGAAGTATTGAAAATGAGTAAAGGTGCTATGATAGTCATAAAAGGATAGATATTACTAGGAAATATTTATAGACTACTAGGTACCATAATTGTAGGTGGAACTGCAATCGTAGAATCCGAGTCAGATCACACAGTTTTGTGGCACATGCGATTAGGTCATATGAGTGAGCATGGGATGATGGAGCTTTATAAGAAAAATTTATCAAAGGGTGTCAAAACATGCAAGCTTGATTTCTGCAGGTATTGTGTTCTTAAAAAACAAAATAACATGCAGTTCAAGGCAACCATACATAAGAAATAGAGGATTTTTTACTATGTTCATACAAATATTTATGGTTTAGTAAGGGTAGCATCATGTGGAGGATATATGTATTTTGTGATCTTCATTGATGACTATTCATGAAAGATCTTGGTGTACTTCATGCGATATAAGTGAGAAATATTTGCCAAGTTCAAGGTATCAGAAGTAGAAGTAGAAAACCAGGTAGGAAGGAAGATCAAATGCATCGGGTCAGATAATGGTACTAAGTTTACATATTCAAAGTTCATGGAGCTGTATAAGTAATGTGGGATCAAAAGACACTTCACAGTACACGAGACATCACAACATAATAGTGTAGCAGAAAGGATGAATAAGATAATAGTTGAAAAAATAAGGTGTCTTAGACTGAATGGAAGGCTTGTTAAGAACTTTTGAGCAGAAGCAATGAATATGACATGTTTCTTGATTAACAAATCACCTATGGCAACACTAGATAGGTAAGTAGCGAAAAAGGTATGGACAAGCACTTTAGTGGACTACTTTAATTTGAGAGTGTTTGGATATCCACCTTATATGTATGTTTCTAGTGATGAAAGGTCAAAGTTTAATATAAAATCTAGACAATGTATCTTTTTAGGGTGTCAAAAAGGAGCTAAAGGTTTTGAAATGCAAGAGTTATTTTCACAATCACTTTAAGCCTTCCAAACTTACATGGACAACTATGTACAAGAAACATCACAAGAAGGTATTACCATATCTGAAATTGAATATTCTTTGTGGGGCTTTTTATCTTCAATGTACTCATGATTTAGTTGTTGTTTGTTTATAAGACATCGTCATTGAGGCTGTTAAGAAGAAGTGTCAGACCTTTAAGAAGCCTTAGTTGGTGCTACTTTGAAATTTATATAAAAGAGAAGAACTGAGAAGCCTAAGGAATGTGATGTTGCTCTATGGTATGCTTTCTCATTTTTAATCTCTTGTGATTTGTGAATTGGGAGGTGTTGCCTTTGGTTTATATTTACTAAAGTGTTGTAGGTGGATTCTTTGTGCTTTTATTTTAATGGTTTTTTTGTTATTTTAAGTGAAATCAAAGAGAGAATCAAGAAAACCAGGGATGAAAAGAAGGCAGAGAAAGTTGAGTTGATGGCCAAGACATAAAAGACACAATCCAAGGGCAGGCATAAGGGTGTTGCACCAAAGCATAGTTTTGAAATCCGACCCGGTTATCGACCCGATCAAATGATCGGGTCACGGGTCAGATGGGTTGACTCGGGTTAACCCGAGTCAACCCAAAAAAATATATAACTCACTAGCCCATTCAGTTCATCATGAACATCTTCACCAACACATGAACTATACTCATAATCAAACCCCTTATGAGGAACCAAGGAATTTCCAAAATCAGCATACTTACAATCCATGTTCAGTTTACTTTTACCTTGGCGACTACCATCAGCTTTTCCATTGGCTTCAAGATGTAAAAAAATTACAATCCATGTTCAGAAACCATATCATCAGAATTGTTTTGAAAGAATACCAGAATTATTATACAGTCTAGGCACAGACAACAAAAACAAGAATACAAAAGCAAAGATAACAAAAATTCCAAAATCACTAATCTTTCTTTCTTTCTTTTTTGTTGTTCTTTTTTACAGTTATAGCTCAAATCTTACAACAGCTAATCCATTATACTTTCCTCAACAACCACAAAAAAAAACACGATTAGTACTTTTAAGCTAAGATTACCTGGATTGGGAGGGTTCTGTTTGGATCAACGATTAGATCGGCGCCTATTCTTCTTCTTTTCCTTATCAACACTATCCTCACCCCCCTCAACCACCATCACTGCCGATTGCTCACTCTAACTTCTCATAATTCCTCACTTTATAATTAAAAGACTAAACAATTAATCAAAAAACAATGGGGTGACAGATAAGGACAACCCTGAAACCAAGGCACCTTTCAATTGTTAAAAAATATCACGGAAGAACCGATGATAATGGGACATAAAATTAAAAAGAAAGAGAGAAAGAGAGAAAGGGGAAAGAGATGATAGGGTCTTATAAAGAGGTAGTGTGGGAAGTTAAAAAGGAAAAGGGGGACGTGATTCTTGGTCGGCTGAGACAAACTCTTATAATGACGTCGTTTAATGGCTGCAAATACTAAAAAAAAATGGACCGGGTCTCACCCGAGTTTGACAGGGTGGACCGGGTCCCGGGTCGACCGGGTTTCACCGGGCCAACTCCCAAACGGGTTTTTATCTCCACCCGGACCGGTCCCAGGCCCGGGTCGCGGGTCGACCCGCCGGGCCGGTCCAGGTTTCAAAACACTGCGCCAAAAGGTCCTAAGCTTGGTGGAGGTGGTGGTGGAAAACGATGATATACTTATTTGTTGCTCGTATTTTTGAAGTAGATAAAGCACTCGAAAGTTTCTTATTTTTGTATTACACGTATGGATATTTTGTTGGTCCTAGAGTTCAAATTCCTATTATAGATTTTACGAAGGATATTCGCTCGAATGGAAGGCTTTTTAAGCCATTGTTAGTTGCTTTTGCTGTCATAATTGTTTTGTGTTTTGCAAATTTTCTAGCTAAAGTATCTCTTTTGACAGTGAGCCTTATTTCAGTTATTTGTATCAAGTCCTCTCCAACTAGGGCATTTTTTTTCCCTCGTAATCCAAGTTATGGTATTTGCTATGTGCACAAGGATGGAAAATGGGCGGCCACTTATCGTATCAGTTTGTTCTTGTTTCTTTTCCTGTCTTGCTAAGGTATCACCCATCTCATTTTTAGATGCGAGGACAGCTTAAATGAGTTTACATTAGATGCCACACTAGTAGTCGGAGAGACAAGGCTATTCAACAGAACTATTCAAGAGAACAAGAACCCACCCAAAAATCAAAAACTAGACCATCTATTTCCATTGAACTACTGCCTGGGATCTTTTCCAGTCCTTGTTTCTTCATCTCATTCCTTACTTCAATGGCTTTCTCATACAAGCCTGCAGCTGAGTACAAGTTGGATAAAACTGTGTAACAGCTGCCATCAAAAGGGTCTAATTGCAAAAGATGTTTGGCAGCATATTCACCCATCACTACATTTTTTAGCCGACATGAAGCTCCAAGAAGAGCACCCCACATGGGAACGCTGGATTTAATCTGTGACGCCTGTGAAGAGTCTATCAAGTCCCTCGCTTCCTCTATAAGATCTGCACGGCAGAGAAGATCCACCATACAACCGTAATGCTCAACCTTTGGCACCAGGCCATATTCTTCACTCATGAGTTGAAAAAATCTTTTTCCTTCATCAACGAGCCCCAAATGCCGGCATACACTTAATAAGCCGAGAAAAGTTATGCCATCCGGTAGAGTATTTGACCTCAACATGTCTGAAAAAATTGCGAAAGCCTCTTGGCCATGACCATGGGCGGCTAGTTTATGAATCATTGAGTTCCATGCCCCCGCATCTCTCTCCTCCATACTTTTGAACACTGAAAGAGCCCTCTCAATGTTTCCACACTTCGCAAACATCTCAACCAAAGCGGTACCCAGAACAGAATCCACATCAATCCCATTTTTCTCTATGTGAGCTTGCATCAATTCACCTTGCTCCAAAGCCCCCAAATAAGAACAGGCCGTAAGCACACTTACCATGGAAAACCTCGAGGGTTCCATTTTAGCCACACGCATCTCTTTAAATATCTCCAAAATCTCTTTATGTCTCCCCTCTCTTGCATACCCATCAATCATCAAATTAAAAGTGATTACATCCTTCATTTCCCACGGCATCTTGTCAAAAAATCCTTTCGCATCCTCAATTAGACCCAAACTCACATACCCACCAATCATGGTATTCCAAGTAACCGAATTCTTTCCCACCATTTGATCCAACAACTCTCTAGCCTCCATCAACAATCCAGCCTTAACATACCCATCAATCAAACAATTCCATGTAACTAAACTCCTCTTTGACATTCTATCGAACATTTGCTTCCCCTCCTTGACAAAACCCAAATCAACCAACCCACTGATCATCGAATTCCACGAAACCACATCCGGGTCATCTATTTTATTAAACACTTGACAAGCAAAGTCAATTGACCCACAAGATGAGTACATGGTAATCAAACTATTTTGCACAAAAAGATCTTCACTCAACCCATGTTTAAAAACCAGCCCATGAACTTGTTTACCCTCTTCAATTGCTCTAACCTGAGAGCATGCTTTCAAAACAAAAGGGAAAGTTAGCTTATTTGGCCCAGAATTGGCATTACAAAGCATGCTATAAAAAAAAGAAAGCGCATTTTCGGGTTTTTCTCTCTGGGCGTAGCCTCTAATCATTACATTATAAGCAAATGTATTTGGGTTTTTATCAAAATTGAAGATTGACTGAGCATAGTTGATGTCTGCATATTGAGAGATTGATGAATAGCACAAGAGTCTAGTGAGGGCCAGTGGGTTTTTAATGAAGCCAAGTTTAGTGAGTCGGGCATGGAGTTGAGCAAACTCGGTGGTATACTTGCAGATCTCTAAAAGGGAAAGGCATGATTTGAGAGAGAATGACTGGAATTGATTGTGGTTTTTGGTGGGTTTTGTGGGCAGAAGAGAAGGCGGCAGAGCAGACATAAGCATTTCAAATGGCAGTTGGTTTCTGTGGGTGGAGCGCAATGGTTACGTTGGTCCTAAACGAATTAATAAATAAAAAAATATTCCTTCCAATTTGGGAATTAAAGGAGGGAGGTTTATAATTATTATTTTTTACAAACCAAATTTACTATTTTAATCTTATTTATTTGAAAACTCAAATTTGGATTAAATTTATGTCACGAGCTTTTATATGAAGAGGAATAATAGCATGAACACCACATGAAATAAATACTCGAAATTTAATTTGATTAAGTTTTATATCAAACATAATCAAAATTAACTTTCATATTTACTGTGATAATCAGATATACATCCTTTTCTCTAAGAGCTGATCTTGTTATTTTCGTTACTAATAGTTCCGTGAAGAGGTAATATATATGGGTAATTGTTTCAGCTTCTTCCTTGGTGTCCATCATCTTTGACTCTTTGCCTTCCCCCATATATAGCACAAAATATAAACCGCCAATCATTATTATTAATCCTGTTATTATATAATTTTAAAAGAAAGTAAACAGGTCAAATTGACCATATAAATTCACTGTGGGTAAATTGTGGAATTTTCACAAGAATATTACAACCCTCTTTTTTTTTTTTCTTCATTAACAACAACAACATCACCACCACCAGCAGCAACAATCAACATATCATTGCTCATTGTAACCTGATAAAACTTTTAGTGTAAATTATTCCATAACTATACAGCATTTAAGTAAAAACATGCTATAAAAACATTTCCATCAATTGTCTTTATTATTTGTGTTTGGTGACATTTATTTAACTTTGAAATTATTTATATCAATTTTAATAGCAAATATGGTAGAACTTTACCAATTTTGAATTTAAAAACACTTATATTACTTGTTTGAGATTTAATAGCATTCGAAGATGCCTTTATATACCATAATTGTGACTAAAATTAAAAAAAAAAAATGCCGTTAGAGATGGATAGTAATAACAATTATGAAATGCCATTATCATGTATATCTATCATAATATTTATTTGTGTAAGTTTTTTAGACAAATGTCATTAAAAGTTAATTTTGTTGTAAGTATGTTGATTAAACTAATGTAAAATTAACGTAATAAATATAATAATAATAATAATAATAATAATAATAATAAATTTATGTGAATAGAATGGAAACTGGATCTATTGAAGAGAAAACACAATACCTTCCTATGTCTAGTTTCTCGTCCAGCTCCGATGAGCTAGCCGGGAATGGCAACCAGCACAAGCATGCGAGGATTGAAAACGGAGACAAACAATAGAATTCTCATCACCTTAGCCTGCTTCCACAATCAATGAGTCTATCTACTTGCTTTTCTATATTTTTGCCAAAGAAATAAAGGGAAGTTGTTACAGTTAGCTAGCAAAGATTGTGAGCTAACGTTGTTTATCTAAACGCGTTATTCCCCTTGTTCTACAGGAAAGAAACAGTACTAGCACTGAATTATATTTATTTCTATTTCTTGAATGCCGTTAAAAAAGCCCGTGACAAGTTTATGATGAGATGAAGCCACCTGGTGTTGCTGACCATTACTGTGATGCAGAAGTTTAATGTTTGTTGACCAGATATGAATTTTAACTCCTTTGTAAAAAGTGATATCATTGTATTTGAATCTTCATTGTGAAATACTATATATAGAATTTACTGGATTAAATAGAACTATTCAGATTTTTATATAAATTAAGACATAGTACTTATATAGTTTTTTATCTCGAGATTTATTTTTGTTATTATTATTATGTTCATTTTAATTTTGAATAATTCTTAGGTTCACCAGTGCTTTAGAAAATTCAATTAATATCAAAATTCTCAAAGAAACAACCATATTTTTCACTCATCTTACCTTAAGAGTATTATGTTGCATTTCATTTGATGTACTAAGATTTGAAAATCATTAAGAGTTTAGCTCATCATTTATCACGTTGTAATTAGCACTCGTTTCATCATAGAAATAAGTATAAAATAATATTTTTTTAGTGCCTCTAAAAATGTTATGTAACTTAGTTTTTCATTTGAACTATGATTTTAAAATCTCCAATCAACTATGTATGATTATCATCATTATGTTATTTTATATTTTAAGGATTTTAAGCATATTTCCCTTAATAAATTATACACAAACTCTCTCGACAAACTTTTGGTTAGCAGATTCACAATATTTTCATTTGACTTTACATAGTCAATGAAAATAATTTCATTTGACAGCAAGTGTTTAGTTACATTATGTCTACAATATACATGTCTAGACTTATCATTACACATATTATTTTGTATCTTTTCAATTGATGAATGATTGTTGCAATAGACATAAATAATTGACATTTGTTTTAGCTAATATGAAATATCCTCTAAGAAAATTTAAAGTCATTCGGCTTTCTCTCTGAGTTTATCAAGAGTAATAAATTTTGATTCCATTATGGATCTTGCAATACATGTTTTGGTTTTTTTTGCTAGTTTACTCCTTCTAAGCTCAACTTTATCATCATCATCTTCTGATTGATAATGATCACTTGAGCTAGCCTTAATTATTCTTTTAAGTAAATAATTTTCCCATGTTTCCTTCCATGAAAACTCATCTTTAAAGAATATAGCATTCATTGATTCCATAATAGTATTATGATGAATATCCTCACTACATGATTTGTGTACAAGAAATCAATATGCACTACTATTGTATTTATATTTTATAAATACACAATCTATGATTTTAGATCTTATTTTGATAGGATCAGGTATTACTACCATCTTAGGACACCTCCACACTGTGAGGTATTTGTAAGAAAGTTTTTTATCTTTTAACAATTCATATGGTATTTTTTTTTATTTTTTATGGGATACTGTATTAAGTATATAATTGACAATTAAAATTGTCTAACCCACAAGTTTTGAATTGCTCTCAAACTTATCAACATGACATTTATTATTATTTTTAATGTTTGATTATTACATTTCATAATATCATTTTGTTGTGGTGAATAAAGAATAATAGTTTCGCGGATAATATCATTTTAATAACAAAATTCGCCAATTAATCCTTCATATTCTCTACCTTTATTATTTTTTATTATCTTTATTTTATTATTAAGCTGATTTTAAACTTCATTAACTGAAATGTTTAAACATTTCATTTTAAATCTTTACGACGGAACTTATATTAACTTAGCATAGACCCCAAAATAATTCCAGACAACTTAAGATATAATATGAATAATTATATACTTCAAGCTAGTTCCATCATCTACTGTCAAATTGAAAAAAAAAAAAAACACAATCATAAGCAGTGGAGGCTTCATTCCATTCAACACATTACAAATCTGTGACATCCAAAATTCCAAATGTACAAAACCAACATGATCAATTTATATGACTGAAAAGTGAGAATATGGAAGGCGAAAAACAAGAAAGAGTTTGTATTTAAAGGACTGTTTAAGGTATCGATTGAGTGGGTGCCTTTGATTTTGATACGTAGGTGACAAACATACGAAGCAAAGCCAGATATAAAGATCTTGTTCTTCAACAACATGGAGTGTTTAATTTCCAAATGATAGATTTAGCATAACAATTGAAAATCTTTCAATTGTTATGCTTTTATCTCTGTTTTTTACACAATCATTACTATTGATCTAGATGGTGGTTCAATAATTTCTTGAGAAAAGATTTGTTGGTTTTACTCCTTGAACCTTAAAAAGTCCTCCATTAAAGCATAGAATGGTTGGTTGATCAACACAATTATCGAAAAACCAAGTTTAAAGCTAGTTTTTTCACAATAAGTTGCTGCTACGAAAATAAGCTATTGCTGCCTTGTTTACTGAAATTTTATTGCTATAAAAAAACTATTTTTCTGCTGCTGCAAAGAGTTTTTTTTGCTTTCTTGGTCTCTTATCAACTTAGTCATTGATACCAATTGTTATAAACTACTAAAAACAAGCAATTTTGAATCCGTGTATATCTTATTAATTGATATTCAACATGCGCCTACATGCATAATTGAAATTCTGAATACATTTACTCTTATATTTACAAGAAGATGACACCTTTAATTATCATAATCTAATAAAGTTTCTAACTAACTAGTTAAATAAAGATTTTAATTAACTAGTTTAACACCCTTTTTTTCATTAAAAAAACACTACTTGCACTGCTATTTTATGTATTATAGTACTGTCGGAATGATATATGCATATCATTCCTTCCCTTTCCTCTCCTCTGCGTCATTTTATTTGAAGTCTCAAGTACATTGTCATCCCCTCACTTTTTCTCTTTTCTGCATCATTTTCCTTCATTATTTTATTTTTTCGATGAACCTATATCTACTCTGCTGTTGTCGGAACAAGTATCTTTTGTTGGAGAGGTAACAATGATGCCAACTTCCTGGGAGGCTTCGGTTTCTGACGGAACAAGTTTTTTTGCCTTCATCTCTTTGCTTTTACCCCATAGGACAAAGTATAAACCACAAATGATTAGCAATGCTCCTACTATGCTGTCAATAGGGAGACAAAAAAAAAAAAAAAAGAGGTTAAACCATATAATAAAATCCAATACTCCATAAGGTATCCTAGTTTTTGTAATTATAAGGCTATGTATAAAAGTCTAACCACTAATTATCTTCCATGCTAATTAATGCCTTTGATAAAATATATCCACAGAATGTCAACTTAATTTGAAATTTGTAATAATTTTGTTAATAAATTAATGTTAATGAAAACATAAACAAGAAAACATCAAATTAAAAAGATAGAATTGAGATATAAGATTTTTACATATAATTTTATTTATAATTTTATTATTGAATGTTTTTCTTTAAGTAATATGCATCTCTACAGGATCTAGAATTACTTAAATAAATTTAAAAATTAACCTAAATAAACTAGAAAATCTGAAAATAAAAGAAAAATAATTAATTTTCTAAGCTAACTGGAAAGAAAAAAACAGTTAATTTACTGATACAAGTACGGTATCAATTCAAAGAAATTATTCAGATAAACTACATATATGAAACCTCCTTAATAAAAAAAAGAAATGTGATATACCTTCCAAGATACAGTTTCTCAGCCAATAGCAATGATCCGGCAATGGCAACTAACACAAGCATGAGAGGGCTGAAAATAGCGACGAACAATGGACCTCTCATGGCCAAGCACCATGAGATAACTATCCCCATCAAACCAGAGCCCACGACTCCCTACATACACAATCAGCTCTCACTTGAAAAGGGAATCGCTAAATCAGCGAACACAGATAAACAAAAGTTATCAGAGCTTAAAGAATATCTTCGATCGGAGATCAATAAATGGCTTGCCGAGCATTAAAATGAATATACCGAAAAAGCTGCGGTGAGGAGCCTAATATTCCATCCCAATTTCCATTGATTCCAATCCCTTTCAAGACAAAGAGCAAAAACAGTTGCTTGGATTGCTCCCATTGCACACACTAAAGCCGAGTTTGAATAATGGCTCCGGTATCTTGCACTCATTTTAGCCTGTTTCCACGAGCAATCAATTAATATACTATTAGTTAGCTAAAGGATAAAAAGAAAAGAAAAGAAAAACATGATTTCTTATAGACTTGGTTGTGTTGAATTTAACCTCCTCCCAATAATATATATATATATATATATATATATATATATATATATATTAACGTATTATACTACAATGAAGGGATTATTTGAATTTATTAAAGAACACTATTCTAGGTGACGCTGTTAAAAAAAAAAAACAATTGTTGCGTATTTAACAAGCATATATGCATGTTATTAAAAAAAAAAGCAAAAAGATTATGTCGCATTTACAGATAACCTCAAAAGTAAGGAATTAAACTCGAAGAAATTATTATTGTCTAAAATTTACCACAATTTCTTTTTAAAAAAAGATCAAGTGTTTCTTGGATTTAGCTTGGACCAGCTTAGGCATGCTAATTCAACTCTTTTGGTATAGACAATGTGCATTTTGATATAATCGTGTAAAATATTTTATAAAATTAGTGTTTTTCATTTATTTTAACATTAGCATATTAAAATACTAGTAGTAAAAATTACCTGAACTATCAACCACGAAGAATAAGACAAGCAATTCAATAACGCCATGAAAAAGCCCAGGATACGCCCGTGACCATGAGATGAAGCCGCATGAGAGTAGTACCGACGATGATTCAAAAGGTTAACTTTTGCTGACCCGTTGTTAATTTCTAGGCCTTTGTAGAATGTGAGAAGCATGGCACCACCGATTCCCATCAATGTCCCTATAGCCTTTGCCTTTCCTTTTGTGGACGCCAACTCCATTCTCTCCATCCTTTTAATCAAGTTCAACGAATGAGAAACATGGTAAATTTGCTATAAAAATATATATAGAGTAAACCATTTATAAAAAAGATAAACATAGAGTGAACTAGCCTTTCTTTTTAACTAGTCGATGTGTTTAAATTCTTATATTTACTGGTAATTAACCTAGTCCTTCTATGTTCATGATAATGTATTTCCCTAATTAAAAATGCCCTTTTATTTTTAAATCTTCCAATTTATTATGCTACAAAATAAAAGAAAAAACGCCTTTTTGAAAGGACAAAAAAATAGTAAACTCTGGACAATGAATTAACTTAATGATTTTGAAAACTACACTTACAAAGTCATTAAAAGAAAAAGAATAGTGATTTATAATTTACTATGAAGGATCACTTCCATTAATTGCACAGTAAACTAGTAGAACAAAACGTTACATGAGGTAACGCACTTGTATACTTACCTAAATATGAAGGCTAAGATGAAGGTAACAGCTGGAATTAGGTTAGCCATGGCACAGGCAAAAGTTGCAGATATTAAGGCCAAGCTTTCGATGTACGCATTTTGAGCAAACGAACACCTGGAATAGAAAATAATTCATGGATATCGTATCCTTATAAAACAAATCAACTTAATATGCTGACTAATTTCTCTTGAAGTGATTGTTTACTATAAAGATCGCTCACCTGATAACAGGGAAAGTGCAATGAATGTCAAGCAACTGTTATTTTTGTTCTCTTAATTTTTCATTGAGCTGTGATGACATGCAGCTTACCCAAATAAACCACAAAAAAATGCTTGAATGATTACTGTCCACGTTAATTTCCCCCTGTTCTTCCTGCAAAAACAACACATGACAATTATTAGATTGTAAACGAGTGTGTGTGTGTGTATAGTACAAGGAAACCATTAATTTCCTTTTCAGTAGTAATTTCATGACAATTCCTGCAAGTAAGAAAAGAAGATTTGAAGAACCCTGGGAATGGCTAAAGATGCTTGTCTCGCGAGACCAGATTTACTGATTAAGACTTTACATTAAATGACGACATGAATTGACACATGATATAGTAAAATAAAAGATAGAAAGTTAAGGTTTTATAAATCTTAAAAATTACAGTTTTAAATTATATATTAAGAAATTAGAGTTTTTTAAAACCTAAAATTATATAAAGACAATCTGATTATGAAAAATAACATAAAATATAAAATCTTAATTAAAAAAGTTAAGGAATGAAAGAGACGATGAAATGATAATGGTTGACTAGTATAAGCAGCAGTCACCCTTCATATATATATATATATATATATATATATATATATATAAACCACAAAATACGGAAAACTTTATAATAAAAAAAATTCGCGTAAGACCATTTGATGCTTTGACGAGGAGAAACCACAAAATACGGAAAACTTTATAGTAAAAAAAATCGTTAAAGAGCAAAGTGAAACAATTTTATTCCGCCAATGGACAAAGAGACAGGTAGAAAACGAACAAAAACTCCTTTCTCTTGCATGCATTGATAGTTTGAAAGTTTCTGAATATTTGTAAGAATATTGTAAACAATAAGGAACATTAGATTGAAAGCCCAGATCTTATGATATTTCGAAGAGTAGCTACTTGAGAGAGATGGTTAAAGAAGCAAAGAGACCAAACCTCTCAACAATGAATGCAAGAGGTGCCATGAAAGCAGTGGCAAATATGAATCTATAAGCAACGATAATCTTCAAGTTCATCCCATCATTTGCTGCCAATTTGTACAGAATATTAACTGCCGCAAATGCAACTTGAACCAACACCATAAGCAATGCAGGTTTCAACCCTTGTAACACTCTACAAATTCGCTCCATCCCAAGATTCCAAACGTACAGAAGCCAATGTACATGTAAATAGAACTAGATAGTGAGATGGAAGGTAAGAAATCAGAGAGAAATAGATTTAGGCAAAGAAGAAAATCAGAGAGAAATAGATTTTGTTTCTAAGATATAGCCTTGTGTGGTTCTGGTTTTGGTTCACGAGGAGAAAAGAAAAAAAAGATTTGGATTTGATGTATGCAAATGCCAGGTGTGGATGCCTTAGCCCTTGGGCAACGTGGAGAGCGTTCCAAGGATGCATAAACGGTGAAAAGATGCATTTACGGCGAGAGTAGTTGTGGCTTATAGCCATTTACATCACGTCGCTGCTTACAGAGCACCTCACATGGGAGCAATGTGGTCTTTGAGTTCCTAAACAGATCTCGAGAACAAAAAATATCGAAGAAAGAAACAGTGCATATGTGAATCATGGGTGTCTTTATTTTTGTGTTATAAAAATATTTTAAAAAGATTTAAATTTTTTTAAAAAAAATAATATGTTTTGGTTTTTTCATATTATTTTATTTTAATATATTAATATTAAAAATAATTTTTAAAAAATAAAAAAAAATTATTTTAATACATTTCAAAGTTGAAAACAAAAAATATTTTAAAAGCAATTATTACTATAATTTTAAACACTGGATATATTATTACATGTTTTAGATTTTATATTATTTTATAACCATTCCAAAATATTAAAATCTAATATCATTGTTTTTTCGTTTTCTTTAAAAAAATAATAAATAAATGACTTAATGCTTTCACAAGATAATCATTTTAGAATAAATTAAATAAAGCTAAATATGTAATCTCAAGGATACGAAGGAGATTTTGTTCAAATAAGAGAATCCAAATTAAATTTACGAATATTGGTGGAGGATTGCTTTCCATTTGTAATCAAAGGCCCATTAGAACATCCACTTAATAATAATACTAATAAATAAATTTAAAAAATGCAGTGGGTGAAGAAGAACCTTTTGAAAGGCTTTATTATTAAGTTAAAAGAAAAAAATTAAAGAGTGCGGGGAAAGTACAATTTGCAAACATGCATTGTAACATAGATTATAATAATAATTTACTATGTTTTTTTCTTTTTTTCTTTTGGTCATTTTTTTTTATTTTGATCCCTTAATGTTTTTGTTTTCTTATTTTGTTCCTTTGAAATTGCATTCTTCAGCAATAGCGCTTGGTAGCTTGTTTTAAATGCATAGATTATGGGATCTTAAGGTGTGTTTATTTAAAATCAGGATTGATGTTTTGTTTTGGTTATACAGGGAAAAAAATTATTGCTCACTTGATGCTCAGTTTAATAAAATTAAATGCATTTTTTATTGATTTGAAATAATTAAAGCTATAAGAATCGAATTTAAATAGTAGCAAATATCCAACCCTTTTTTCTTTAAGGAATCCGGAATAGAATTGCATGGATAGGGGAGAGATCAGCCCTATTCTTTGGTCACTTAATTAAGAAAATTAAAAAAATTTATTAGAAAAAAAAAATTAAGTCAACAAAGTTAACTCATTAAAATTCACGGTCCAAATAATAAGAATGAAATAACCTCAAAAAAAGCTATGAAGCTTAATCTTAATAAATTTAATGTTGAAAGATGTAATTAAAATTGAAAAAAAAACATATTTTAGAAGAAGAAGAAAACATTGTTATAGTGAATAGTATTTTATGAAGAGGAGTACAATAAAATCTTCTTTAAAAAAAAACGATCTAAAAACTGACATAAGTTAATTTGTCAAGTTCATAATCTGAGTCATGAAACTGAAATAATCTAATAAAAAATAAATTGAAATGATTATGAATTTAAATTCTCAATTAACCTAACGTTGAGAGATGAAATTTAAAAAAAAATAAAAAATAAAAAAAACAACTTGACTCAACCCAGATTTACTTGCCAAACTCATGATTTAAGTCATGAGACATGGATAACCTTATAGAAAGTAAACCAAAACAAATCACGATGTTTTATTATTTATCAGTCTAATGTTGAAAAATAAAATTGAAGGGGGGAGTCAACCAGGGAAAGGAGAAAAAGACTTGAGTCAACTAAGTTAACTCGTTAAACCTGCGATCTGAGTCATGAGATTGAAATAACCTTATAAAAAGTAAATTAAAAAAAAAATAAAAAGTTCAATCTCTATTGGACATAATGTTGAATGATGAAATTAAAATTAGAAAAAAAATATAAATTAAAAAAAAACACTATTATAGTAAATAGAATTTTGTGAGGAGGGGTACAATGAAATTCCATTCTCTTTTAATATTTTGTTAACGTTGTATGATAAAATTGAAATTAAAAAACAAATATAGATTAAAAGAAAAAAAACTAAAAAAAATATTATTATAGTAAATAGCATTTTGTAAGGAGAGTTAGAATGAAATCTTCCCTACTTTTAGGTTTTTTTTTGTTAATTAATGCTAAGCATAACAATAGTATACTGTGCAAAGTAATTGATAATCTTTTAAATTAATATTTGCAGCAGCACATAGAAGGTGCCGTTTACGGCAATCAAGTATCCATGAGGTTTTTTTTTATATTATCTCGTGGCCGTGATCTTGTTGATAATATTTAAAAGATAAGCTTGATGATTAAATGAGATTTTTAAGCTCAAAATCTAAGATGAAAGCTTAGAAATTAATTTATTCTAATATAATAAATTAGTACAAGTATATATTCTTAAAATTATTTTTAAATAATTTAATTTCAATTAACATACAATTTGATTCATTTTTCTACATGTGTTAATGATTTATTGCATGAAAGTTAGTCTATTAAACATACCGAAATAACATGAGTTTAAAGTGATGATCTCCTTTCGTGTATTTTTAGAAGTATAGTATATATTATTTTTTAAAGTATTTTTGTTAATATATAAAAATAATATATTTATTTATTTTTTAAAAAAATTATTTTTAATATCACCACATTAAAATAATTCAAAAACATATAAAAATTAATATAAAACTAAAAAAAATTATTTTTAAAAAGAATACAATTAAACCTCGATAATAAACAAAAAATTAATTTTAATTTGCCTGACATAGAAGGATAGTTTAAAAAACAAAAATTGGAAAAGTTTCAAATATGACGAGGTAAATGGTAGGGGTCGTCGTGACATTGCTGACATCACTAGTCAGCTGGCATATATCAAGTGACATGCTAGTCCAACAGCTCGATACAGAAACCAAGACAGATCTCTCGGTAATATCCACAAATTTGTCATATTAGCCGAAATGGCGATTCGCAAGGTGCCAACAAACACGCCATCCTCCCTCGAGCAACAGAATTTGCAATCGAGGGCCTAGCTGATGTGATCAATCGAGGGCCTAGCTGATGTGATCAATCGAGGGCCTAGCTGATGTGATCAATCGTGTAATTTGTTCTATTTTTATTCTGGGTTTGACCCTTTATATGCATGTTTGTCATCTTCGCGGTGCCTAACCTGCCACTGAGCTTGCAGGATGTCCAGTGAGCCGTGGAGAATAGTCGTGATGCGTGCAAGCTGGCCCGAATACCCCACGTAAATCAAAAAAAAAAAAATACTGGAAAATTGTCCATTCTTGTTTACCATTCCCATTTTTGTTTTTATATTTGTCATGGCTAAACGAGTGCTGTTTTTCCTGGTCAAATCTCTTTTTTATCTGAAAAATATTAAATTATTTTTTCAGTGTTTTTTTAATTTTAATATATTAATATAAAAAATTAAAAAGAATATAGTTTCAACTAAAAAACAAGTTTGAAAAATATCAACGAAAAAAAAGGGGGAAAAGTTTCAAATCCGATGAGGTTCTCAAGTCTTGTCAAAAACATTTATTAGGTGGGCTAAAATGGCTTTGAAAAGAGTGATTGACAGATGGAATCATGGAAGATGCCAAGTGAGCGAGTAGCTTCTAAGCATCAGTTGGCAGCAAGACCCATCTACCAAAATATTTTCCCATAACTGCCATCTCACACACAAATTGATTGACAGATCTTCGTTCTTGGTTCTTTGCTGGCCTTGCGTACGTGTGTCTGGAGTTGTGTCCGAGAGATTTTTTATTTAAACATATATTAAAATAATATTTTTTATTTTTTAAAATTTATTTTTAATATTAATATATTAAAATGATGTTAAAATATAAAAAAATAATTTAAAACAGAAAAAAACTATATTTTTATTAGTTTTTGCATCACATTCACAAATTGTTTCACTCCCAACAAATCTCACACAACACACCGTAGCTATAGATAGGGGTTGTTTGAGGTTTCAGCAAAATCTGTATTTTATAATTTTTTAAAATTTTATTTTTGTTTGAAATTAATTTTTATATTTTTAGATCATTTTAATGTATTTTTAATTTGTTGATGTTAAAAATATTTAAAAAAAATTAAAATATTATTTTGATATATTTTCTAAAAAAATACTTAAAAAAACAACTATTATATACCACTCATTTATCGGTTGATAATCTTTTTTTCTAGTGTCTGAATGGATATTCTTTGCTTTGACCCGCCCCCGGTATCATAAAAAACCGATTACAAGATTTTCTTGAAGGTAAAATTAGAAAAAGGGACATAGTATATATACAAGACAAGGTTAGGTATTAAATGAGCTATTGACCCTTAAATGAATGTATAACACGTGTCATTTAATAAGGTGATTAAGCCCTTGGGGCGGGGTATGAGTTATGGTTTCAAGTCTTCAATCTCATCACAGCATATAGAAATACGAACTAACAAAAACAACGTGGATCTTGTTGGCTTTTCCCAACAAGGTGAAGAAGCATTTACTATTTCCCTTTTCCTTCGTGATTAGAAAATTGTGCTTTGACTTGACTCAGTCACGGCATGAGCTAGATTCCTCAATAAATAAATAAATAAATAAATAAAAAGTATTCTCAAACGACAATAGCAATAAATCAATTGACTTCTTTTTATTTAAGAAAGGAAACACGTTAGAAATAAAAAGATTTGCGACAAATTAAACGAGAGAGACACGTTACAAAGCCAAAGAAGAAAGGGAGAAGGTTTCCCTGGTAACGGAAGGTAAAAGAGAAACTGCTCGTGAATGGGGCAGTGTTAATTAATTGGGGAAGGGATAAAGAGTTGGTGAATAAAATAAAATAATTACTCTCCACTCTGTAACATACACATCACAACTATCGTTTATTTTTTGAGGAAATATTCAAGATTGATCTTGCATTTATTTTTTTTCGTGTGATCATATACATGTGTGTGTGTATTCCTGCTTTCCGTTACAAAATAAAATAAAATAAATCCTGTGGTCATTTTGTTTATTTTTAGGACTCCGGGGCGGGATTCTAACAAGTGAAAGGAAACCCTTGCTTGATATGTCTTCTTATATATGCTTGTGATCATACATTTAAGACACATTAATTTTTTTCATTTTATAGGAATTGTGGTGGGATTATCCATTACAGAAGTAACATAGAATATATTTTCGCTACCAACAATAAAGTGTTGAGCTAGTGGTTAGATCCCTCTAAGAATAAGAATACAAATTTGATCTCCAGAAAGTATATTTGTTGGAAGGGGCAGCTATGAATCTCGAATAAGACTAGTATCTCAAATTTTAAAAAAAATGTAATGATACTCGGATAAGAATAAAAAAAAAAATATGTTTTCGCTCAGATAAATTTTAAAATAATATTTTTTATTTTATTAATTTTATTTTTAATATTAGTACATCAAAATAATAATAAAAAATACTAAAAAAATAATTTAAAACAAAAAACAATTCAAATTTTAACAAAGAAAAAAAAAAAGGGTTAAAACTAACTCTCAGGCACCCTATAACGAGTGTGCTGCTGCTTTTCGCTGGCATTTAGCAAGCCCTATAAGCAAACGAGTAGTTATTTGCAACTATTTTTCGGAACAAGAGCACTTATTTTTATTGGTTATGAATTTTGTCATAACTACAGGCAGCTGGCTTCTTCAATCTCGAATTTCTAATTTTATTGAAAAATAGCATCGTCCTCGTTTCTCTTTTCTTTTAAAAGAAGAACAAAGACCACAGTCGTTTGTGTTGAATTAAATGCAACCACTTGCTTGTTCAAGCCGACTTGCACGACGAAGAACAATTATCCTCTTCCTACAAGTACTTACTATGCCCATCAACCTTCTTTTGTTACCTTGGCCACACATTATTAGTTCATATGTTTTTTTTCCAAATGTAATTCTGTAGTTTTGTCTCTGATCAATATTATTTTTGGTATATGCAATAGTGTTTGTTGTTGTGATAATGAATTTTTAAAAAATATTTTTTATTTAAAAATATATTAAAATAATATTTTTTTTTTTATAAATTATTTCTTACATCATCCCACTAAAATAACAAAAAAAAATATTAATTTAAAACAAAACAAATTAATTTTCTTCAACAATACAATACTACCGCCAAAATAAATACTGCCGAACTGATAAAGCAAGCGCGATAATGATATCTTTGAGTGAGTTTATATATTAATTATTTTTTGAAATACATATCTTATAATATATTAATATTAATATGATGTTTTTTTTATAAAAAATATTTAATGGTCAATGAACTCAGACATGACTCGCATATAATTAGATTCAGACACGGAGATTACAGTTTCCCATACTTTACAACGGCTAAATCCTAAAAAAAAAAAAAATTCCTTTCCTGCTCGATTTCTGATTTCTTTCAGCAACTCCCTTGTAAGCCACTTCTCTATTTTAACTTCCCGCATGTATAAATAATCCGTTACTCACAAAAATAAAAAATAAAAAACATATTATCTCTGTGTAAGAGCTAGAGACAATGACAAGTAGGGATCTAGAGAGAGGGACAAAGAACGGAGGAAATAGCTCAAATCTCCCTTCATACTATGTTGAAACAGCAGAGAAGCAATGGACTTCTTGGCTAATTCCCATGTTTGTTGTTGCCAACATTGCTGTTTTTATTGTTGTCATGTATGTCAACGATTGTCCTAAAAAAAATCTCGGTTCTGAACGTAGTTGTGTGCCTAAGTTCCTCGGCAGGTTCTCTTTTCAGCCGTTGAAGGAGAACCCTCTGTTTGGCCCGTCTTCTGCTACGTAAGTTACTTTTCTCTTTTGCTTATTTTTGTTCAAAATTGTGAGCTTTATTGGTGTTTTGATGTGGGTTTGGATTTGTTTCTTGGTTGGGGTCTTGTGTTTGGTTTGGATTTGTGAGGTTTTGTAGTTTTTATTTGTTTGATTTTGGATTTGGACGTTGAGAGATTGGGTAGGAGTTTCTTATAACATAATTTTAGATAATCCTTTTCTTTTGCCTGTTAAATGGTTCTGATTTGGTATTTTCGATACTTGTTACTAGTGTTAATTGAGACAAGGGCTTAATTGAGCTCATGACAACATATAGTACCAGGTGTTTATAAGAAATATTTGATGAAAAGTTTTGTTTTTTAATCTTGCTTTTACCGGGAATCTTCTTTTCCACTTTATGGACGACGAAATTTGTTCTTGCGATCAGGTATCAAGGCAGAGTGAAAATTACGGTTTTTGGACTTGGTATGGAGTTGAATTTATCACCAAACGGTTTTGGAAGACTAAGCTTTTTGTAAATTCTTTGTATTTTCTTCACTTTTAAAGGTGCTAGAGTTTTGAGAACACGAGGCTATATCTTGTATTTGGTTTACAGATCGAAGACTACAGGATAAATTTTAATCTGTAATTCACAGAGACATATCTAGTAATGCTTATGATCTCTTGAGTGCTGTAGACTGGTGTCTTGATGGGTTGGATTGAGGGGTGTGATGACATAAATAGTATTCCATGTCAAGTTCTTACTTGAGCTGCAACAAAAATTCTTAAACACTACAATTTTTGGAATTTGTTGTTGCGATTTGTTCAAATTTATGTGCCTTTACTGCTTGTAGGAAAGCATCTGTAAGCAGCCTTCTAATTCATGTGGCAGTAGACAATTGCTTGACTTCTGTTGAGGAACTTTGATAGTTAATCTTAATGTACTGATGATTGTGCAGATTGGAAAAAATGGGAGCTCTTGAGTGGAACAAAGTAGTGCGTGGAGATCAAGGATGGAGACTCATCACTTGTATGTGGTTGCATGCCGGTGTTATTCATGTGCTTGCAAATATGTTGAGCTTGGTCTTTATTGGGATTCGCCTTGAACAGCAGTTTGGATTTGGTATGTCATGTTCTTTTCTTTTGGCGATCTATATCAAATCTTGTTGATTATGTGCCTGCATCACAGCTTAAGTTGAAATCAACATGCTTGCAGTTGCATCATTTCACACACGCACTCGCTTGCGCATTCAAATACTACAAAACAGAGACTGGAAAAACCTTATTCCTTGGATTATTATTGTTCTCAGTTCTCACACTTTAAGCACAACATCAAGTTGAAATATAATCTTTTCTACCATTTTATGGTTTTTACCATTTTATGGTAAAACCCATGCATCCGTAACATGTATTTTGAAATATAATCTGGCAGTGCGAGTTGGGCTTATCTACCTAGTATCAGGATTTGGTGGGAGCATCTTTTCTTCACTTTTTATTCAGCGAAACATTTCTGTTGGTGCATCTGGTGCTTTGTTTGGACTTCTTGGAGCAATGCTATCGGAGCTTCTTACCAACTGGACGATCTATTCTAATAAGGTATGCTGTCAACTATTGGTTTCTTTTGCATACATATAAAGGTTCTCTGTGTAATCTAAACATTTAGGTTTTGTGTTTTATGGACAGCAAAAAGTTGACCTGGAAACAAGCACACGCTCCCATTTGTTTCTGTTTTATAAATGTTTACACATGCACTCAGCTGCCCATGCGCAATGCATTCTTTAAATTGTTAGTTTAGGTTTTCAGATTTCATGGTTGTTTCATATGGTTCATATATTGTAACAGATACAGATGCTTGTCTACTACTTATTCATGGGACCAAGACCAATGAGACCAAGACATTCTTTTGTGATTGCTTGTCAGATTGTGATGTGGCTGCTTCAATTTTTTTTCAACTGGCTTTAAATAATTTACATCTCACAACTACTTTCTTCTTCTTGTAGATTGCTGCTCTCCTAACTCTCGTGGTCATCATCGCCATTAACTTAGCGGTGGGAATTCTTCCACATGTTGACAACTTCGCACACATTGGAGGTTTCTTTACTGGTTTTCTCCTTGGCTTTGTTTTGCTACTTCGGCCACAGTTTGGATGGGTAGAAAGCCAGCATTTTCGTGCAGATGCTCATGTAAAATCTAAGCACAAGGCCTACCAATACATGTTCTTGCTGGCTGCTGCAGTCTTGCTTATTGTTGGGTAAGGTTTTTGTTTTTTTTTTCCTACTCGAATTAAGCGATGTGCTAGATTAATTCAATGCTCCTTTGGCCTCCCCAAACATCAATAGCTTATCTTCATGAAACCAAGTTTGTCTGTTGTTTCTGAAAGCAAGTTTTGTTGCAGATGAGCGAGTGCAGAAACTTGTTTCTAATTTCCTGTATCCATTATTATGTACATTGCAGGTTTACCTTGGGATTGGTAATGCTGTTTAAAGGAAAGAATGGGAATGATCACTGCAGTTGGTGCCATTACCTAAGCTGTGTGCCTACTTCAAAATGGAAGTGCGAGAACCGATGAAGATTTTTCAAACTTATCTTCTGTTTGATAATTTTTTTGTTCTTTTTACCCCTTTATTTGTATTGATTTTCATTTGTTCATTTGTTTTTTGTGCTTTCACATGTAAGTAAATGACACTGGGATTGACTTTGGACATGAAAAGAGTAATATAACGTTTTAAAATCTTCAAAACGGATCTAATAACTTGCAGAGCATGAACTACAAGCAATCCCTTGTTACTGTAATATTCAGCATGGACGCACATGATATTATCCATTTTTTTAACCCTTTTTCGATGGGAGACCAAATCCAAACTCTATAACTGGCATCTCTTTCAGGGAAATATCCCAAGTTATGGCCCATCATTAGCTGCCTTCTAACACGTTGACCTAATTTAACTAGTTGACTCACAACTTGTCAATCAATATTAAAATAATGAATTAGTTTTAGTATCCAAAATACAGGTCTGGTCAGTGTTGACATCAGTTGTAATCCAAATATTACGATGAAAGACTCCTTTCCTTGTTTCTTCCTGTGAGATAAAAAGATCCTTACAAACTAACAATGCTAGCAGCATCTATAGGATTTTTAAAAAAAACTGCAGACATTTTAATTTCTCTATGATGAGCAAACTATTATTTAATCCTCGTGTTTTAAGTGAAATAATTAGTTAATTCCTTTTGAGTTAAAAAAACTCAATGCTAAATCTCTTTTTTTATATATAAATGTAAATTTTTTGCACAAGAATAATACCTTTCCAAACAAATTGGTGAAATAATACAGTTTAACAGTGTCATGATTCAAAAGCGCATGATGGTCAAACTACAATATCCTACCTCGACCGATTGAATCCAGTTATATTAACCGATCGACTATTTCATGCAGAAACTATAATTTTATGAATATTTTTTTAAAATATGTTTTATGGGTTAAAATATATATCTTTGTCCACCTTGTAGACTTAAAAATAGATTTCAATTAAAATCTTAAAAAGTTATTGTTCACATAGTAGTGAGTGATTCTGAGCAGTTAAGTATTAGTCTGTCATAACTAAATGAGGATTTGCCTCAAATAAATTATGTGGATGGCCAAACCATTATAGGGGATTTGGTTGCGCTACACTAGAATAAGAGCTCAAAAGAGCCATAATTTTTTATCTGACTCTTGGATCGTGTTGAAATTTTTACAGGAGTTTTCAGAGACCGTTTTCCTTATAGTAGCCACTATATCACTATGTGAACTGTCAAATCTTCAGATATAAAAAATCTCGCTAAAGCCACCTAGTTTTAGCAATTTTAAGATTTTCCTTGTAATTTTTGGAGTCATTAACCATTACGAACCAGTCAATCGATTATGCCAGAAATAGCATAATTTGACCAAATCGTGCTTAGAAATAACAACATTTAGTAAGTATTATGTTTTTAAAACGTGATATAATTAAAAACTATGTTATTTCACCATAAACAATTTTACTCCAATATGAATTCACCATTTATTTTTTAATTTTCTATGCTAATTTTCAGGAATGGGGTGTTATACAAATGCGTTGGCGATGAATAAAAGCCTGATGAGGTAATGGGTTTGTTTCTTAATGGTAGAAAATCATGGGTTCTGCAAAAATTAGGAAGTTTCAGTGGGGTTGATGTAAAAAGTGATGATGTCAATGGTGAGGTTGTCTTTTCCGTGAAGGGTTAAGGATTATTCAATTTAGTGCAGTCCAGGTAGGGGAGCTGTTTTTGCAAGTTTTGAAAGATATGTCTTTGTTTCATAAAGGATTACTTACTTGTTTTTATGATGGTTGAAAAATATTTTTTTAATTTTTTTAAAAAATTTATTAATATTTTAATATGATAATATTAAAAATAAATTTAAAAAATATTATTTTAATATATTTTTAAATAAAAAATATTTTAAAAAATAACTATTATCATAAATTCAACCACCTCTAAATGCATAAATGAATGGAATAAGCAAATTAAATGGATCACTTGCACGCAGAGCTTCGCTTGCAACTTCCATTGTTTAACATCACAGTGGAATAAGATAGAATCTAGTAAGATTTGTTTGTTAGAAGTAATTAATTGAAAAAAATGACTCTGGGATGCAACAAATTGTTCGATGCTCATCAGGGCATGTGTTGTTCCATTATTATTATTATTATTATTATTATTGTGCTTTGATGCAATAGATTCATTGAAAATCTAAATGGTTTTCTTTAATATATAATGACTCTTTAGTGATTTTTAAACTATAATGGTAATCCTATGATTTTTTTTCGACTTTTTATTTTTATTTTTACGTGTACTTAATTCAATACATAAAATGTTTCAAGTATTATAAATATATAAAATATAATTTCTGAAACTAAAAAAAAAAATCACGTGCAAATCTTGGAAGGGTAAAAGTAATTTTCCCTTCTATCTCCAGAAAAGCTGATTGACTCTCTTTAATATTGGTGGGTTCATGGCCAGCACATAAAACATAAAGTCTACGGAGCTGTGAGGGACCGAAGGCCTAATAGTTGGGCCACTTAAAAAGCTTGTGGCTGAACAAGGCAAAGAGCTGTACATGCTGATGGCATTGGGCCGCTCAAAATTTCCATGGATAAATTCGGCAATTAGTATATAATTTTTTAAAAATAGGTGAATCAATACCGCAGCAAAAATAACATAACTTTACCTATTATGGTTTAAAACTATGATATATATATTAAATATTGTGTTTTTAAACTGATATTAATTAATTGTCAATCCTGACAATTAAATTCTAGCTATTCTCTTGATCCCCGACTCTTCTCGAAGCCCTCGCTCAACAGATTCTTCTAGCTTTTGCATTTTCCACCTAGCTTTCTCTGCGAAGTTCAACATCTTCTGACTCTGTTCCTCTATGTGCTCTTCTGCGAGAGCCTCAAGGCTGCCTTCTTCTCCTCCCGGTATGAACTCACCACGCCTATATGTTGCTGAAGTGACAGTGCGGTTGTGGCCATTTCCACATGCATAACCATCATTTATTGAGATTGGCATGTCCTTTTGTAGGCTAGAATCATTGTCTTTTTGGGTTTTTCGGGTTTTACAGTAAACTTTTTTTTTTTAAAAAAAATAAGACTGTTTTAAAAAGATTTTGTAAAATAGTAAAATTTTATCATGTCATGTTTTTGAAGTGCGATATAGTCAAACTTCAATTTTCTATCTCAATTGGTTGATCATTTGGATCTAGTTATATTAATCGGTCTACTGTTTAATATATAAATCATAATTCTATGAAGTTTTTCTTTCAAAACACTATTGTTCACACAATAATAAATGATTTTGAGTAGTTTGAAGTGAGTCTGTTATAACTAAATGAGGATCTGCCAAAATAAATTACATGAATGGTCTAGCAAATACATTTATGAACCGGTAAATCAAGTTTATACTCAAAAGAACGTCTGGTCATACCAGACCAGAATAATATTTTAAAAGAACCATAACTTTTAATCTGATCGTTGAATTGCGCTTAAATTTTAACATGAGGCATTGCATCGCTACACAAACCGTCGAATTTTTAGTTATAAAAAATCTCATTGAGGCTCCCAGTTTTAACACTTTGATATTTTTATTGTTTTTTTTGAAACCAAACAACCCGTTTCATTGATCATTACAAATTAATAGACTGATTGAGTTAGAAATAACATATTTTATCCGTATTGTATTTTAAAAATATAATGTTTAATAAACATTATTATTTTAAAATGTAATAACTATTTTATTATATTTAAAAATAATAATATTTAATAAATATTATAGTTTTAAAACTCAATTTTAATAAAATATAATATCTGATCAAAAAAAACTTTTATATCAATTCTTTATTTTTTAATTTTATATACTAATGATCTAATTTATCCAAAAAAAAAAAAACATTTGTGGTCCTCCGAACCAACGCAATTGAGTGGAAATTGTACTTTTTCTTGGGATTTTAGGAATTTGGCAGTCAGTCACCTCATTCACTGCCTCTCTCTATCTTCTCTGTCACACACATATAGAAAAGATAATGATAATCATCTAGTTATTGATAATTTATTTTTTTTATAATTTTAAATTTGAATTCTATAATTATCATATAATAATCATTAAAAATTTATATAATCATTAATTTCAGGATCTGTGAGATTAATTGAAGTACACGCAAACTGGCTTGAACACTCAAGTTAAAAAAAAAAAATTATACTTATGGTAGCCAAGGCTTCAAATCTTTACACGCATATGCTAAAAAAATTTCTCTATTTTATTTCCCAAGAAAATAAAAGGGAATAAAATAAGTGACTCGTTTAGAAAATTGTTATTGATAGAAGAAAAGGAACATAAATGAGTAAATGCCTCTGCCATGAAAAATTGACAAAATGGGGGCTGTGTTCTTTGACTTGAGAGAGAAGAATGATGTCTTTGCGTAAATATGACATGCCGTGCTTTCCGCTATTTTTCAAGTACAATATTTATTAAATATTGTTTTTTCAAAACATAATAAGCTGAAAATATACTATTTCACTAAAAAGAATTTTAAATAATGTTCTTCCGTTATTTTTTTAATTATTGTGCTAATTTTTTTTTTAAATCCAATTTTTATTTGGGTATAAGATGTACTAATAGATGAATCAAAACCTGCGCACTAATGCATGGCAGGGGGACTCAATGTTTCCATTTGAATATAAGATGTGGATTGACAGAAGCACAATATGTTAATATTAAGCTGTACATTTATTAAATATTGTTTTTTTCTAAAATAGGACAAGCTAAAAGTGTATTATTTCAAAAAAAAATTAAAAGGTGTTATTATGCTATTTTTTTTTTAAAATCCAATTCCTATTTGGTTGTAAGATGAATCAGAACCTGCACTGATGCATGGCAGGGGGCAGCTCAATGTTTCCATTAGAATATAAGATGTACTGGTATGTTCCATTGATTGACCATACGGGGTGGCAGAAACCTAACCAAGTCTAGCTCTGGATTGCGACCATCACAACCACCGACATCAACTTTCCCATGTCTTCAAAACATGTTCTTTCAATGCGATCTCCCAGATCGATGTGGGGCACGAGCTCCCTTTAAAGCTTGAGGTATCTATTTTGACAATATTAGCTGTTTAATTCACCAAATCGTCAGAGACGAAGAGTAAAATGGCTTTGTACCGTGCTATGCCGTCATTATGCATACAGGTAGCCACTGCACAAATCTAAAAGTTGTTTATTTCAGAAAAGATAGCACAGGTCAGAAAAGATTAAGAAAAACAGGCCGTAGATAATCGTAGTTAGGACTTCGGAGATGATTCACACTCCTAGTTAAGCCTTTTAGTTTACCCTTAATACAGAAACACGGTTCAAATACACTCCATGTAAGATTTCCACTGCGATTCTTAACGTCTAGCCTGCGCCACTAGACAACTTAACACAGCTCAGACTAAGACAGATCGAGTATAAACTAAGTTACGTACATTTGTTAGCCAGACTATAAGCTACTCCAAAAACTATGTTTTAGTATCCCTGCCCAATAGGCATTCCCAGCTTGTCCAAGCGACCAGATCCAGGGTAAGCTTTGCTTGAAAAACTTGCACGCAAGGCAGAAGCACGCTGTGCACTACTCGATCTTGGCTCACCACACCCGAGAACTGAGTATCTCCTGGTTGAACTGGATCTCTCATATTGGGGTCTTTGTTTTGGAGCGCTAAGAGATCTCGCCTTAGCCCTCGAAGATTCAGTGTTACACATATAATTTGGGTAGCCATAATAACCAATTAGGAAGTTTCTTGAGCCATCACTCCTACTGGGAGTGAAGGGACTTCTCTTACTACTACCACCCCTTGATGATGCAGAGTAGAACTGTGGGCTATTTTCAGCAGTGCATAATGCTTCTTCGACAACATGAGAAAACTTCAATGGACTTAAAGATTGAACTTCACAAGATGAGGGACTTGGAACAGTTTGATGGGCTGTCGAGTCTTTTGTAGTTGTGAAACTATGGCTATACTGATCTGACAGGGAAAGGTGAGAAGAGTGAAAGAGATTTCTACGCTTGGGAGTAATGTGGGGTTTTCCAGTATCAATCTCAAGGATCTTGTCACTCTTATCATCATCAATAGTGCCAGTTCCTGCCAAAGGGACTTGATGATCCCATGTTTGATCATCCATCCGACGCTCTGACCAATTTAAGGATAAGTGTGCAACGTCTATATCGCCAATTGCTCTGCCTTTACATTTTGACCCAGTTCTCTGCAAATGTAAAGAACGGGTCCATAAGTGCACAAGGCCTGGATGATAACAGTTGAATAATCCTCTAAAGGGAACGAAATAACAATACCTTGAGTATTGATGATTGTTCATATTTTCCACTCCTGGCACGAATGGCATGCTCGAATTTTTCAGGGGTTGGCGGACCCTACATGTAGTTTAAATATGATCATTAACACATAATGAGTGAACTAAAGTACATGCGCCTAGAAGAATAATTTAATCCTCCAATTATCTGCTTCCAAGAAAAATATTGATACGCCAGAAGTTATTTTAATTTCATGAGCACCGCAGCTATGTTTGAAGGATGGAATTTGTTTTACAATATGGCTCTCACTGATTTGTTATAACCACTCTCAATGGACCACCAAGCTTACATCATTCAAAAACCATAAATTAATATATATATATATATAGTGTAAAGTTGTCTTGAGCCTGAAAGAAAGTTGGTCTGCAGCTCCAAGGAAAAGTATCCTTGAGTCCATAAAGCAATGCAATTCACTTCTCAAAAAATTCAAGTAAAAAGAATTCAAATATGGGAGGGAAAATTGAGTTCCTCTTACAGGGTGGTGAAAGCGAGAGGACTTGCTACTTGAATGAGAAGATTCAGAAATTTGGGCACGTCCAGAACGTGCTCGAGACTGCGCTCGCAGCAAAGCTTGCATTCGATGAAGCCACTCTGCAGTTCGCTTCCTCTCAATGTGACCTCTTACCAGAGCTTGAAGTCTCACCAATGCCTTTAACGCCCGTAATGCTCTCCTAGCCTAAAGGATAAACCATTAAAAATAGTCACTAAGCTAAACCAAATCAGAACTGTAGAACAATTCTTCAAGGGCTAACCTTATACACTAATGCTTCTGCAGAAATGCTGAATCATTCATTATGTACAGATAGTTAAGTATAATCAAAATCAATAAGGAATCTCAAGCTGGTCACAGTATCACACTGTGACATTCACTGCAATTTGAAAGACAGCTTAAAATTATGGCGCCAAACAAAACAAAAGTCACACCACCTTGAAAATTTGAAGGGAAACAGGGCATAAGCCTTAAAAGAAAGCGTTGATCCCATCTGACACTACATTATAGATGACAATGACATCTCACTAGCCGCCCTACCCAGAGGGAAAAGTATAAAAGTAATCCACGAGCCTCTGACTTTAGTAATACCATATTAAAGAAACCAACTAACCCAACTTTCATCTTCAAAAAATTCATTCCGGACAGAGGAAACATGTGAACTTTTTGTTAGTTCGGACCCACCCTCACCTATTTGCAAGACCAGTGAGATGGATGAGAGCAAGAGCATACATGGAAAAGAGGAACCTCAAAAGGTCAATTAATATGGTTCAATGGTCCAATCAATTTGAAAATTTAAGCAAGATTTAACGACCACATTCCTTAATTCATAAACTTCTTTTTGTATCTATTTTTTACGGCATTAGAGGTTGTTTGGGATCGCTACTGAAATCCTGTTTCCCAAAACTTTGAATGTTTTTTTTAAAATTTTTTTTTTATATATTTTTTATCGTTTTAAACTTTAAAGTGATAATATAAAAATAATTTTTTAAAAATAAAAAATACATTATTTTAATATATTTCTAAACAAAAATTATATTAAAATCCCATCATTATCACACTTAACATCACCCTCACTCACCCTGCTATATAAAGCTAAAATCCATAGAAGTATTAACAATTTATGGGCTGGACCCCACAATTTGGAATAAAACACTACCGGATTAGACAAACCCATCTTGTTAATGAAGTTATTATCATGCAGATAAACGACCCTTGTGGTCCAAAAGTAAACACATGTAGGTTAACCATTAGGTAAGACAATTTTCCACGTCAAACCAAAAACATTTAAGCCACAAGACATGCCGATCAACTTAACAAAACACACCGACAAAAATCATACTCCACTAATTAAACTTGACAAAAACATGATCTCGAGTCCAAGTTGATCCCATGTTTTTTTTTTAAAAAAAATTATTTAGCTTAAAATTAACTTTTTTATATACGTTTTTTAATTATTTTGATGTGATAATTTTCAAGATTAATTTTTTAAAAATAAAAAATTATTTTAATTTATTTCTTAATAAAACTCGCACCAACCCTTGACATTATTCCACCAAACAAAAAGGAAACATCAATCGAAAGTGCAGGAACAAAATTCTTTCCATTAAATGCTGAAAATCCCATCTCAACCAAGATAGAAGTGAAAATTTTAGGTCCACGTGGATTTGGGGATGGTGCATGTTACACTCCCCGGCGAGGTGATAGGCACTAAACAACAACAACTATTAATACTAGCGCCATATATAATTCAATTATAGGACTTGTAAATGGAAAAGAGAAAAACCTCCGTCCAAAAAAGCATTCTCATTCGGACACTGAGTTTCTTTAAACAAAACGACAGAACAGAACAACTCATGTGAGAATGCAATGAAAAAGGGAAAAAAAGAATACTGCAAGAGTGGAAACGAATCCGTTTTTGTAACTTAGCAGAGGAGGTGATTGAAACATGCATAACAAAAATCCCATCTCCCTCTAAACAAAAAAAAAATACGTGAAAGAGAAGAAGCTTAGACACGAAATCGTATAACTCAGTTAAGAAAACACTTTATTTTTGTTTTAACAACTAAATAGTGCTAATCCACACAAATAGGCTAAAATACCTAACTAATTAAAAAAGATTAATATTCTGAAACAGAATAGAATTGAAGAATAGGGGACGTTAGAAGGAAAGAAAAGAAAGAGAGGGGCGAATTATATTACCAGGTAGCCACGGAAAGCAGCTTGAATCTTAACAGCAGCGAGGTCTTCACGTAATCCAAGACTCCCGCTAACGTTCGCGACACTGTTATTAACACACCTCCCACTACTCGTAAGTCTCACAACCTCGGCAGCTGCCTGAGCCGCTGCAACAGCAGCCTCCGCAACTGCAGCGGTAGCAGCAGCCACAGCGACCGCATGCTTGTTGGGGTCCTCCTCAAACTCCTGCCCGTACAGAACACCAGTTTTACTGGCTTCAATATCTTGTTGTCGCTGTTGGTGGTCGTGGTCTTTTTCACGGCGGGACTTAACAAAACTCCATCTCCGTTTGTCTTTAGAACGAGTGGTTTGGGGGTGTTCTAGTGGTGGGTCGGGTTTTTTTAATCCGAGAACGGCACGGAACCATTTGGAAGCTTTGCCCATTCAGTGAGAGGGGAGTGTCAACGGTGGTTTTTCGGTGTCCGCGGTTTGCATTTGCTACGAGAAATAGCGAGAAAGGAGGAGAAGGTGGGAGAGTTTTAATTACTCTTGAATGCTATGTTGGAAGTCAAGTGAGGAATGTAAGAGAAGGTGTTTGTTGGAATTTCATAGGTGGGTAATAAATCCGGGGAATTTTATACGATTTGGAAACTGATGGCACAATTTAATAGGAGTGGTGTATTTTGGGCAGGGGGAAAGTACATTCGCTTCATTGCGCGTGTACTCGGACATTTATATTTTTTTATTTCTAATTAATTTATTTGTGCTCTGTGACGGATCATATCAAAATTACTTTTAAATGTAAAAAGGATATATTAGCACTGTTAATGTATTTTTAGAATTGAGAAAGAATTTTCTTTTTAATCAAAAATTTAATATTTATATTAAATCAAAAATTATATATATATATAAATAGATATTAAAAAAGATATTAATATAGATTAAATACTAAATTGAAAAGTTAAGAAATAAATGTATTGTATTATGGGGGAGAAATCCAATTTTTTTGTTATTTTGTTATATGCTGATTATTTTTATGAGAAAAATAATAATTAAGTTCCATAAAAAATTGCCGATATAATTCTTTTTTTCTTATTAATCAATTTTTCTTAACTTAAAAATACAATTTTCTTCAACGATTTGTTTAATAAAAATCACTTGAGATTAAAATAAATATCTAAAAGATTTGAAAGTTCTGGAATAAGGATTAAAAAATATATTTTTAATTAAAATATCCTCATCATATTAATCTGTTTATTTTTATTTTTATTTTTTAATAAATTTTTTATCATGATGTTTATTTTTAAAGAAAAAAAAGTTAATAAAATAATTTTTTTAAAAAAAAAACATTGATAATCATATCGCAGATATATCATAAAATACAAGAATAATATACTAAAACTTTTTAGAGTTTTTTTTAAGTAATCATGTGGGGGATAAAAACAACAGTGTACAAAATCCAGCCAAAAAAAAAAAACAATGATAGATCATGAAGGACTGTAAAGAAAAACACCCTCGGAAATTTTATAAAGAAATACCCTTCAAGTTAAATTTTTATTGGTTATTTAAATTATTTTTTTAATCTATTAAATTAATTAGATTATTTAAAATCAATTCACACATGATTTAAATTATAAAATTATATTGAAATACTTATGTTTTAAATTTGAATATAATTTTAAATTAATTTTTTTTAGAATTTTTTATTAAATTAATATTTTAAATTTTATATATGTGTGTAATATGAACAATATAATCTCAAAACAGCATACTATAATACTTCAAAATCAAAACATATTGTTTCAATTAAAAAAATAGAATATCATCCATGACAGAATTGATAACCTGGATGTTAGTGACAATGGAAATGTGTTACATCATAAAACAGAACCCAACCACTGTCTTCCAAAGAAAACAGAGTGAAGAAGCCAAAGTTTTTAGGCATCACATGACATTTTTATTATTTTAATAAATAAAAAAAGATTTTTAAAACATTAAATAGAATATAATAATAATCTTATAAATAAATTAATATTCCTTGTTGATTATTTTTTACACACTAGCAAGAGGATCTAAAGTGTTATTAATATATAAACTTCATGATATAAAATGTAGTTTTTGAAATAAATAAATAAAAATATCAAACTACAGAAGTGGTGGATGTAATTAACCCTATATTTTATAATACCATAATTATGTGGTGTTTCAAGGCCACTCACTTCTATTATTTAGAAAAGCCTTAAATTTAATTGTATTTAGTTTGAAAAAATTAAAAAGATGTAATATATATATATATAATTTTATTGTTTTATGCATAAAATTCTTATAAGTCATACACTAGGAAGTGTTTTAAAACGCGAGCAAACTCGTGTTTTTAAAAATTTTATTTTTTTATTAAAAATTAATTTTTTTATATATTTTAAATTGTTTTGATGGGGTGATTTTAAAAATATTTTTTTAAAAATAAAAAAAATTAATATATATATTTTTAAGGTATATATACTGTAAAGTGATATAAAATTTGTCACGTATTCGTACTGATAATACTGTTTTACTTTTTTTAAAGATGTCATGAGCTCGTTAATGGAAAGGAAGAAAAAAAAAGAAAAGAGTCTTGAATGGGACAGAAAGGGAAATAGAAAAACGTGACATGGAATGATGGAAAGTGTGGGAGAACCTGCATCGTCTGTCCTGATGCGACTGCACGTAAAGCTAACAGGAGTGGATAATAGACATTTTTAGCCACGTAATTAGTTTCCCTGAGATGAGAACATGGTCGGTTCAAGCCTCCATTTTACCTTATTTACCCCCATAAACCCTTGCATTTCTTTTTCCTTTTCTTTTTCATAGCGTGCAAAATTTCATTAGCCAGTCATTGTTGAGAATCTAGGCCCACGAATTCGACCTGTATTATCAGTTAAAAACAGTGGGCCACCACATTGATTGATCAGATCTCAGGGGTGGAGAAGGAAAGATCTCCTCGATAAGGAAAGCGCCTGCTCCCCACAAATAGTTCAATCAGGTGGATCCGAGCAGATCTTCCCGATTCATATTTTCTTGGCCGAGATCGCCTCTCCAAGAAAACGACTGATTACAACCACATTACGGAATGTCTTCGGTTAAGATATTTTTTTATTTTTTAAAGTATTTTTTATTTAAAAAACAATTATAATAATATTTTTTATTTTAAAAAAAATATTTTTAATATTAAAACATTCAAATGATATTAAAATATTAAAAATATTAATTTAAAATAAATAAAAAATATATCTAAAAAAAAAATATTGAAACACAGAAAGAAACAGATCTAAGAGTATATTGCAGTAACTGTTTTTTAAATTTATTTGAAAATATATTAAAATAATATTTTATTATTTTTTAAAAAAATAATTTTTTATATTAAAAAAATTAAAAATACTAAAAACTTTTAATTTAAAAAAATAAATTAAGTTTCGAATAAATATTATTTTGATTGCAATACCTAACAATTTCAGAATGAAATGAGAATGTTCCAAAAAAACAAAAGGTGAGAGACTTCAATCTATTTGAATCAAGCTATATGAAATAATTAAAGTTCATATATTTTTTATTTTCAATTCTGTATATGGATTTTATTGGAAGAAGGCTGAATATTAGCCGATTCTTTAGCAACAGTTATCTAATACGTAAAAGATTAATTATACCAATGCTTTTAGGAAAAAGATATACAGTCCTTATAAGATAAAGATTGACAGTTAGATTGTTAGTTTCCTTTGTAATCATGGACTTCTATTCCACTTCTACTTATGCCTCTACTGCGTTGTATATATATATGGCACAATACATAATAAAGGCACTGCAATTTCCAGAGCAGCAACTCTGTTATCATATTCTCTGTTCCTTCTTTTTCTACATGGTATCAGAGCAGGTTTTGATTGACCTGCATTTTACTTAAAGTTTTCTATGGAAGACTCTTCTAAATATGTTGGTGCTGATGACATCAACAGATTTTTTAACACATCAGAAGGAGATCAAAATAATCTAAATCAATGTCTAGGTTCAGTTTTGTTGAATGAACTCAACTATCTTCCTTGGTCAAGAGCTGTAACAATTGCTCTTGGTGGAAGGTCCAAACTTGGCTATGTTAATGGCCATATCAAGGCCCCTGACTCTTTCTCGCAGAATTATGAAGCATGGCAATGCAAAGATCAACTTGTCATGTCTTGGTTACTTAATTCTATGGAGAACAATATTGTTGAAATATTTAGTTATTCAGAATCTTCAATGGAGCTCTGGGAGGCTGTGAAGGAGATGTATGGAAATCAAAACAATGTAGCTCGTGTTTTTCAAATCAAAAGAGATCTTGCTAATCTGCAGCAAGATGGCAAGACTTATGTGCAACTACTTGGAATTCTAAAAGGTATGTGGAGTGAACTTGCATTATATCGACCTCATACTGTTGATGTTGCAGTATTGAAAAAACGAGATGAGGAAGACAAGATATTCCAATTATTATCCAGTCTTGGTCCAGATTATGAAGACCTTCGAAGTCGAATTCTAATGAACTCTGATCTTCCATCCCTTGCGAATGTTTGTGCTACAATATAGCGAGAGGAAGCTCACAGAAAAATCATGAATCCAGAGCCAAGAATCACCTTGCCAGAAACCCGTGTATACGTTGTTACCAGACAGATGAAAAGTAATAAATCTTACAAAGGAAAACGACCAGATTTGAAGTGCACTCATTGTCATAATCTTGGACACATAATCGGGCGGTGTTGGATCCTTCATCCAGAATTAAAGCCTAATTTTGAAAAGGAAAAGGGACTTCAAAAGGGTTATGGATATAAAGCTCACATTGCTGCTCGCTCTACTGATGATTCTTCTCCAAGTAATGTAGTGAACTTTTCTACCAACCTGTCTGCTCTTCTTAATGATTTTGCCAATTATCTTAAGGAAAAGGGTGATGCTAGCTTGACAGCCTCAAGCAATTCTGATTCTACAACTATTCTTGGTAAGTTTGCTGGTTTCCTGGCAAACTCTGATCATCTATCCCAAGAGAATTTAGAAGGTATTTTGACTACTTTTAAAACTGCTTTAGTTGCTAGTACTGTGCATAATTTTTGGGTCATTGATTCGGGTGCCTCTGATCACATAACAAATAAAACGACTAGCTTACATCATTTCGAAAAAATCACTACTCCAACCCATATTTCTGTTGCAAATGGAAAACATGTCCCTGTCGAAGGTAAAGGGAAAATTAAATTGCTCTCTGAAAATATTGAGTCTTTGGTTTTATATGTTCCATGTTTTCCATTCCAATTACTTTCCATTGGCAAGGTCACCAAAACACTAAATTGTCGTGTTATATTTGATTCTCACCGAGTTCTTTTTCAGGACCGCGCCACCGAGAGGATGATTGGTGAAGGTTTCTTTTTTCAAGGGCTTTATTATTTTTCAAATGATTCCAAGCGTCCTCAAATTTCTGCTCTTTCTTCCCTTAGTCAGGATCAAGTTTTATGGCATCAACGTTTAGCCCATCCTTCCGAGAATGTTCTTACAAAATTAATGCCCAGTTTAGATGCCAGAAACATCACTTGTGATACATGTCACCTATCAAAATCCACCAGACTGCCTTTTTCACCCTCTATGTCTAGAGCCAATGAGATGTTTGAACTTGTACACTCTGATGTTTGGGGACCAACTATTGAATCATTTGATGGCTACAAGTATTTTGTTACTTTCGTTGATGATTTTTCTCGTGTAACATGGATATATCTTTTAAAATTCAAAAGTGAGGTTGTTGATGTTTTTAAGGATTTTCATACGTTAGTCATAAATCAATTTTCTACGAAACATAAAATTCTTAGATCTGATAATGGCACCAAATACATGTCTCAAAAAATGACACAGTATCTAGCTTCTCATGGCATTTTACATCAGTCTAGCTGTGTTGGTACACCCCAATAGAATGGGGTAGCTGAACGCAAAAATAGAGATTTGCTAGAAAAAACTCGAGCCTTGATGATACAAATGCATGTTCCCAAAACTTTTTGGTCTCAAGGAGTATTATCTGCTGCATATATTATTAATCAGCTACCTAGCCGAGTGTTGTTTTTTAAATCACCACTTGAAGTTTTGCAGAAACAATCACCTGATGTATCACATTTAAGGGTGTTCGATTGCATATGTTTTGTGCATATTCAGGCTTCAAATCGTGATAAACTTGACGCAAGGGCTGCTAAGTGTATTTTCTTGGGATATTCTTCAACTAAGAAGGGATATAAATGCTATCACCTTCATTCCCGGAAACTATTCATATCAAGAGATGTTCAATTTGAAGAAATTATTCCATACTATTGTGAGATAAATCAGCAGACATCTTCAAAAGATATTTTTCCTCTTCCCTATCCAGCTCCTGTAGACACGGTATCTCCCTCAGTCTTACCTCCCACGACTAGCAACACCCCATCATCAAACACTGATGAGCCCTCAGGTACAGAGAGTTTCGATCAAATTATTTCAGAATCTGAAAAAGATCATGAACACTCTGAACCCAATACAAATTCCGGTAGTAGTATCCCTGTGTCTACTACAGGACCTCCTTCTAGCACAAGGGTTGCTAATCCTGTTATGGCTAATCCTGAGGGTGATTCCCTAAATAAGCAATCTGAATTGGAGACTCATGTTATTCCTTTGCCACAGACTTGCAAAAATCCAGTTCGTAATCGTGCTCCTCCAATTAAAATGCAAGATTTTGTCACATTTGCAGCAAGACATCCTATTTCAGATTCCCTTACATACGAACAGCTCTCCCCTGATCATACAACATATCTTTCTGCTATATCTAATGTTCAAGAGCCACGAAATTTTCAGGAAGCTAATACTCAAGATGAATGGAAACGTGCCATGAATGATGAACTCCTAGCTCTTGCTTAGAATAAAACCTGGAGTATTGTCAAACTTCCCAAAGGAAAACATGTTGTTGGCACATTGTTTAAATCTGATGGCACCATTGACAGACATAAGGCACGTCTTGTAGCTCAGGGATTTACTCAAACCTTTGGAGTGGATTACAAGGAAACCTTTGCTCCTGTTGCAAAGATGAACATTGTTTGTGTTTTATTATCAGTTGCCGTAAACAAAGGATGGTTAATGTGTCAGATGGACGTAAAAAATGCTTTCTTGCATGGGGACATTGAGGAAGAAGTCTACATGAAATTGCCTCCTGGTCATCCTCAAGCTTCAGATCCTACCTTAGCATGCCGACTTCACAAATCACTTTATGGTTTGAAGCAGTCTTCACGTGCTTGGCATGCTCAATTAAGTGCTGTTCTTGAAGAGCTTGATTTCAAAAGAAGTAATGCGGATTCATCCTTATTTGTTCATCTTGGACCTAAGGAAACATTGGTGGTTCTTATCTACGTTGATGATCTTATTATTTCAGGAAATAACAGTGAGGCTATATCACGTCTCAAAGCCACCTTACAACATCACTTTCCAATTACAGATCTTGGCAGATTGAAGTATTTTCTTGGAATAGAAATGGCAGCTTTTCAGAAAGGATTATTTCTTAATCAACGCAAGTATGTTCTTGATTTACTCAAAGATGCTGAGATGATGGATGCCAAGCCTGCCCCTACTCCATTGGACAGTAAATTGCAGCTTGCCAAAAACAGTGAGCCCCTTCAATCCATTAATCATTACCAGCATCTTGTAGGTAAGCTCATTTACCTTACCATTACGCGACCTGATATAGCCTACGCAGTTAGCCTTGTTAGCCAATTCATGCATGCACCTACTATTCTCCATCTGAGTATTGTCAAGCGCATCCTACGCTATCTAAAGGGTTCTATTGGACGTGGAATTGTCATGGCCAAAAACGATCACACTCAGATAACCGGATACAGTGATTCAGATTGGGCTGGCAATGTTATTGATCGCAAGTCAACTACTGGCTATTGTATGTTTGTTGGTGGTAATCTTGTCTCTTGGCGTAGCAAGAAACAACATGTCATTGCACGTTCTAGTGCTGAAGCTGAATACCGTGCCATGGCATCAGCTGCTTGTGAGTTAATTTGGCTTAAAGGTCTCCTATCTGAACTGGGTTTTCCAAGTAGCATCCCTATGACCTTGTTTTGTGACAACCAAGCTGTCATGCATATTGCAGCCAATCCTGTGTTTCATGAAAGAACAAAACACATTGAAGTTGATTGCCATTTTATTCGTCAACAAGTTCAGTCTCAGATTATCCAAACTCATTACGTCCGCAGTCATGATCAACTTGCTGATGTGTTCACAAAATCCCTGACCTCTGCTCATTTTCACCGACTGTTGTCCAAGCTTGGATCAATTAATCCCCTTGATCTAGCTTGAGGGGGAGTATTGGAAGAAGGCTGAATATTAGCCGATTCTTTAGCAACAATTATCTAATACGTAAAAGATTAATTATACCAATGCTTTTAGGAAAAAGATATACAGTCCTTATAAGATAAAGATTGACAGTTAGATTGTTAGTTTCCTTTGTAATCATGGACTTCTATTCCACTTCTACTTATGCCTCTACTGCGTTGTATATATATATATGGCACATTACATAATAAAGGCACTGCAATTTCCAGAGCAGCAACTCTGTTATCATATTCTCTGTTCCTTCTTTTTCTACAGATTTCATCAACAAAAATCATATAAATTTTATTATTAATTAATTTATATCAATTTAAATGGATGAAATATTAAATAACTGGGGTTCTTAAAATAACAGAGCTATATGAAATATTAATATAGGCTGGCAATGTAAAAACTTCATGTTCTGTACCTGAACATTAGTTCTATTAGGCATCTCAACAATTTATATTTTGTAATATGATCCTAGCAACCTGAATTCATCGTTGCTTTCAAATCACGCGGGTAAAGGAGAAGATTATGAGCTTAGAAAGGAAGTAAAAGAAAAGAGGGAAGTAATCTCAAACGGCGGAGATACATGAAAACATTTTGAGCAAACATATGTTTTATTAGTTCGGTGGCCGTGTTATGCCACATTATCTTTTTTTTGTATAAAAAATAAGACAATGTAAATTTATTTTTAAAAAAATTAAGATTTTAGTCATTAACTCAAGGTTATAAAAAAAATTAAATAGCAGCAAAAAAAAAAGTCCGGATCAAATCTGGTAAATCTGTTGAATCCATGACCCGAAAATGATATTACGATAACTCTATAGAAAAAAAGATAAAAAAACAAAGAATATCAATTAAAAAAACAAAAAACAAAATTCCTTTAATATTGCCTCAAATTAAATGCCAAAAAAATAAATTTAATAAATTTAATTTAATTAAAATATCATTTTTAAAGAAACAAAATTTAACAAAGACAAAAAAAATACTAAAAGTAGCCCTTGTTATTTTAAAAAGAAAAACAAACCTTAGAAAGAGAGTAATAAAGAACGTTAGATGATGATGATGATGATATATATCATCATCATCATCATCTAACGTTCTTTATTACTCTCTTTCTATATATGAAAGAGCTTATAAAAAAAACTAAGTAAACCTGAGTGAACCTTGTAAACTCAAGTTAAATTCTTAAATTCATAATCTATTAAATTTTTAACCCAGGCTTAATCTAGGAGCTCAATATCTAAAAAATTAAATGTTAGAGGATAAAATCAATCAATTTAAAAACAAAAATTTCTTTAAAAAAGCTAAATTAAATAGTGAAAGAAAAAAAAAACTCAATGTAACCTATGTTATTTTTAAAACAACTAAAAAATATCGTAGAATAACAGGATGCTAAGGATGAAACAATAAGCTAAAAAAAAGAGGAAAAAAAACAAAGATATCTAAGTCAATTTCGTAAACCGGAGTTAATATCTTAAACCTTTAAATCGTTAAATTTAGATTTGGACTCAATTAAGAAGTTAAGCACTTGGCTAATTAAATGTTGGACGATGCAAAAAAAATCAATTTAAAAAGAGATTGCAAGTAAAAAAAATACAATAATAAAAAAAGGATTGGACTTGAAAGAAAAAAACTAAAGAATGATGAAACTATAATTTTTTTTTTTGCAAAAATCATCTAAAAAAATAGTAACTAAAAGAATAAAAATCAAATGTGATAGATAAAAATATTGAATGGGAATCAAATTAAAAACAATTCTTAATTTAATAAACTATTCTAAATAAAAAAAATTGCAACAGAGAGAACAAGGATGAAATTGAAAAAACTCCTTAATTTCATAAAGTATTCTAAATTTTAAAAATTGTAATAAAAAGAATATGGTTAAAATATTAAGTACAGCAAACCTTTAATTTTTTCATGCAACAGAGGCTACTCGATTTTGAAAGAATATAATTTTTTCAATTATATGCATGAAAATCGAGTAGGAAAAGAAAAAAAACAAAAATAAAAGATCTTATGCGCCAGACTAACTGCCACAGGACTACATGCACCGTTGATCAGTGGAGGAACGACGAGACACTTTGAAAACCACCTTGGAATCACAATTTTGCCCACCGAACGATATTGCACCTGCCGTTCAAAGGCGATTGACACCGTTCACTTAATTTTTTTTAATTTATTTTATTGAGTAAATTATCTTAATGCCCCTAGTAACTACAAAATAATCACATGTGAATGACAAAAAACTCCTAAATCAAAGATAATTGTTTATAATTTTAAAGGTAATAAAATAATTTACTTATTTAAAAATCAAGTCAGATTAAAAAGCCTCTTAACCCATGTATTTTTTTTTGTTTTTCAAGAGCAATTAAATAATTACACTATACAAAGAAAACATAAAAATACCATCTAGTCTTTTCCTTTCAAGTAATGACCATCATGTTCCATGAAAAATACCATCATACCTCTACTAAAGCATGCTATTTTGCCCACCAAAAATTACAATCAGCTTTTCACACAGTAAAAAGTTAGTAGGGTATGTTTAAGATTGTGATAGTGGTAATGATTCAAAATATTTTTTGTTTACAAATATTTTAAAATAATTTTTTTTATTTTTTAAAAATTATTTTTGATATCAGTATTAAATCGATCCGAAAACATAAAAATACAAATTTAATTTAAACAAAAAAAATCAAATTTTTAAAAACACGATTTATATGGCATTCCAAACCCTCCTTTAGTATAGTGTAATGTAATTGACTTGATCTTTTATCTGTTGTTGAATTTTTTTTAAAAAATAAAATTGAGATGTCAGTCATCTATCTATTGTGCTATTTAAGGGAAATTGAGGTTTATAATACCTGAGGAGAGCGCGACACGAGGTAAAAACTTTTGATGGTAACATTCACTATTTCTACCTGTTATTCGAGGGAAGGGAAAGGGATGTCCAGGTTAAAGAATCAACCTTTAACGAGGGGGAGGGGTAAAAAATATATTCTGGGGGAGGTTTTCCTTATATATATTTTTCTTTCTTAACTTTATACCTTTTTTTTTTTCATTAAAATAGAACCCACTTTTACTGTAGGTTATGTCTTGAAGCATTGTTTATTTCAATGTGCATCTTTTTTCTATTTTTTATCTGCAAACTTTATTTCTTTGCTATTTTATCCACACACTTATTACTTGCATTGATTTATAAGGTATAATTTATTTTTATTCTATCGGTTTTTAACAGTGTTTCGCCTATAAATTAAATATCATTTTTATGAAAAAAATTTATTTTTTTCAAGATAAAAAAGCTAAAATTAAAAGAAAAAAAATATCATACTAATTTCATGATTTATGAGCGGTTAGAAATTATATTTTAAATAGCATTTTATTATAAAATTATTTATTTTTTTATTTAATTTCTTTTTATATTTTATAATATTTTAATGTGTTAATATCAAAAATAATTTTTTTAAAATTTTAAAAATACACATATCATACTAACTTTATGATCTATAAGCAATTCAAAATTACATTTTAAATGATATTTTATTAAAAAAAATTTCTGTTTAATTTTGTTTATATTTTTATAATATTTTAATATGTAAGTGTTGAAAATAATTTTTTAAAAATTTAAAAAATATTATTTTAATATATATTTTACAAATATTTTTTTTAAAAATCTCTAAAATACTTATAATACTTTATTATTATTATTATTCAGTTCGGTGTCGCATCGACATCAATATCAAATTTAAAAAATTATATTGCTGTGGTTGATGATTTATTTTGCCATTGTGACCATGACAGGTGGAACTGAAAGTGTAACGGGTCGTACACTGGATTGATGGTCTAAGACTCTAAACTCTAAAGAGTTGTGATGGTCAAAATAGGAGACCTGGTCAAATGAACCGACGTTTTCTGCATACCAAATTTTAAACATTTATAACTGTTTAGCTCACGGGTGTGGAAGGATATTGGACAGCTTGGTCAAAATTATCTGCAGCTGTGAATGCTGACTGGTCAAAGCCCACAGAAATCACAGGTTAAGGGTATTTTTACAAACGCGGTGATTTTTATTAATTTTTATTAAATTTTTTTTTATGTTTTTAAATTATTTTGATGTGTTATTATGAATTTTTTAAATAAAAATATATTATTTTAATATATTTTAAATAAAAAATATTTTAAATTGGAACTATTAACACAATTTCAGATAATTACTAAATATTATTAAAATAATAAAAAATAATAATAATTCATCTACTAGTCAATTAAGCTGAGTGAGACGTCACAGAGTTTGGTATTGAGGTTAAATTTATTAATTTTTGTTTAATTTTTTATTATTATTTTAAATTAAAATTTTAAATATTTTTAAATAGTTTTAATGTATGCAGAGTAAAAATAAAATTTTAAAAATAAAAAAATATTATTTTAATAAACTTCCAAAAAAAAAAAAAACATCTACCACGTTCATAACACCAATTTCAAGACACATAAACAAACACCGTCGGCCGCCTGTGGAAGCAGGACAATAATAAAAAAGAAAACTACATCCGGACAACTTCTCTCCATGGGATTTTGATTGTCATGAACGATGAAGCAAAAAAAAGATGAAATCAGAAGTCATGAGTTGAGATTAGATATTCCTGCACATGGTGATAGATTGGCTATGGTGCATATAGAACATAATTTGCACGAACACCAGACTTTTTGTAAATTGTCTTCAATTATGGATGTAGTAGCACGCACCGGATCATGTTGGCATGGCTTCAACTAACATTCTTTTAACGAGTTGAGACACTATAGCTGATTTCATGAGAATATTAACAACACCCCCCAGAACAAAAAGAAAGAAAAACAGATGATTACAATTACATTTGTCAGTTTCCTCCACTAATCAATCTTCAACTATCTTGTTAAGCAACAAGAAGACGTGTATTTCATCTGGCTGAGTTCTTGTGCAGATTTATCTAACTCAAATTTCAAAGCTATGGAGTCCTCTGAACCGTTGCTACAGGAATCTCTTGGACCATGCTAGTCATTCGTTGAATTATCTCCTTGAAAGATGGATGTTCTTCAGGATCGCTGCATGTATAATTGGAACAAATAATTAGTTTCCATCAACTTGCAAGTTACCATTTTACTACTAAGAAAAATGTAGTGGTACAGTTAGAAAGTACCTTCGCCAACAATCGCTGATAATAGTTGCTACCATGGGATCAAGGCTTTCTGGTAAAACCAATCTTTTATCCATGAAGCCTACAGCTCCGGCTACCTCTTAAATGGAAGAAACACATTTCAGTCAAATTTTATAAGAAATTCAAGAAGATGATTAACAAGCATGTTCATGCATTCTGTCGTTAAGGTAACATGGAAGAGATGCGTATTAAGAGTAATATACCTCTAAGGAATCTAACTTGATCCATGGAATGGAGACAGTCATTGGTTCCCATAGGATGACACCGAAACCAAACACATCAGACCTGTGCAGAAACTGGGTATGCCATAAACTAGATTTTCAGAATAATATTGGTGAGGATATAATTAAAAGAAATTAGAGAGAAAATGACCCTTCTTTACTTCGGCTGATAATCAGGTTTAATGATTTCTGTTTGAACATCGTTGATCTCTGAGCTAGAAACAAGGTGAAAGTTGTCCGGGACATCAAGAGTTAAGAATGCTAGATGATGAAAGAGGGACCGTGTCACCTCCACGTTTCTATTTAGTTAACTAAGGCAAGCAAGCAATTCTATTGAATCTGTTTAGCATGAAAGAAGAAAAGCAGCACTTGTCCATTTGTAGAATAACAGGGTTCGGTTTCATGAATTACTTTTCATTTGAAGGTTCATTCCGGAGGACTTCAGGGGCCATCCATTGAGGCTACACAGAGAAAAATGGAGGAGTTAAACATTTGCAGACAAATGCATCAGAACTAACAACATTGAGGACCATTATTATATTGGAACAAATTGCAGATTAGAAAATGAGCTTTAAAAAGAAAAAAAAAAAAAGAAGATGCAAACCCGAACCAATATCTTAAACATGAGTTAATTTTTTAAATTCACAATCCGTTAAATTTTAAATTTGAATTTAATTAAGAATCTCAATTCTCAATTAATTTAATAATGAAATATGAAATTAAAAAAATTATATCAATTTAAAAAATTTATAAAAGTAAAAAAATAGCAATCGAAAGAATGAAAATTAAATCTAATAGGAAAAAAAAATAGAGGATGAAATCTTAAAAAAATTAAAAATTATATCAACTAAAAAAATAACAATAAAAAGAACGGGGACCAAGTCTAATATATGAAAAAAAAAATGAAGGAGGATGAAATTGAAAAACAATTTAATTTTATAAATTATTTCATGTAGAACAAATAGTAATAAAAAAAACAAAAACCAAATATAAAAAAATAAATAAATTAAAGGGTTGTTCTAAAGATTTAAAGGGTCATACATGAAAATCAAGAAAAAAAATAAGACCATTAACACGAATCAAATGTCATCCCAAAAGTCGATGTTTTGTGATCAAGTGACTCCATATATGCCACCTGAATAGCTCAACCACTATCCATATATGGATACGTGCAACACAATTTATATTTATTAAATAACCAAATATACCTCAAATGACCTTAATTATAAAAATATAAAAAATAGAATGAAATGATGAAAATATCCATAAAGGCAAGCTAAATACATTTTCATTTTATTTGTAACCTAATTATGTAATTTTGTTTTTAAAAACAAAAATATAAAAGAATTCCTAAGTGCCAGTTTAATTTTTTTTCTATATTTTTTAAGATAATTTAATCATTTTATTATACTAATAAAATATTAAAAGACCAATTTATTCTTAATTAACATGATAATGACTAATAGATTTTTATTGAAAAAACTCTATTAATTAGTTTTATTTGAAAATTACAAAATAATCATTATATTATTTCATTTAGGTGCAATGAATTTAATGCTATAGTGATTTTTGCAAATAGCTTTTATTTTTTTAAAAAAAAATTAAATTTAAATTTAACTAGATCTCCTGTTAATAAGGCACATCCAATCCTGCTCCACAATCGCAATTTCTTTTTATTAATTCTCAGATAAAATCTCCAACTCTTCTTTCAAGCCCTCCATTTTTTTTCCATGTCACATTTGATTTGTAGATTTATAAATTCTTCTGACCTTTTTCTCTTTTAATGTCTTTGGCTTTCGTATTTCTTACTTTTAAAAATAAAATCCTGCATGTACATGAGTTTTCTCTTTATCATCTTCAGTTCTATTATACAAAAAAAGGTGTAAAATAAGATTTTTTTTCATGAATACATTAATGTATATACATAAATAAATGGTTTATTCATTATCTTGTTTGGATAACATAATAATCTCATTACGAGGAAATACTAATCCACTGTTAAAATTAGATCACCTTTTCATTAAATGCGTTTAGTGTATTGGATAAAACAAGATTGGACTGAAAGTGACAAATTATATATTGTTTGGACAAAACAAGATTGAACATTGAACAAAACTTGCTGAATTGGTAAAGACAAAGGAGTGTCCAAATTTATTCTAGATGCAAAATTCTTGGGCCATCATAGCAAGTGAAACAAGCTTCTCCAATATCATTGATCAAATCATTATTTCTCATTTTTTTTTTAATATTATCCATTTACCATTCATTTAGTTATTTATTTGATTGATTAAAGTTTGACAAGTTTATTAAAATAAAATTTATATAGGGATTTTATTGCAAGAACTTTTCTGATCTAGAAACTAAATGCATATACTGAAAAATTAGAGGAAAAAAATTACACAAAGGACTTAAATGTTATACAAATAAAATACAAGTACTAAAATAAATTATCTAAAAAATTTAAAAGATCAAAATGAATTTTACAAAAGCTTAATCCACCGACTAATATATATATATATATATATATATATATATATATATATATATATATATATATCCGGTCCGTTCCATATATTTTTTGAAAATTAGCATGTTTTTTCTTAGATATTCTAGAACACTCAAATCCATGACTCTCGTTGGCTAGCTAAAAACATGTATATATTGATAAAATAACACTGTTTGGAAAAATAATTAGTGAAATAGAAAAGGAGAGAGGATTGATAAAAAAATAATAAAAAAGAGACACTTAAAACAGATCAAATCTTTAATCACGACATCATCGACACTATATAAAAAATATATCAACGAAATGAATCCAAAGAAATCAAGAAAAGGTCACCAACGATGACCTGGGTGTGCCACAATTGCAGTCTAAAGATGATGGGTGACTCATTTGTCTTTGACAACAAATGTGATCCACTCTATTTACCTTTGACGACTTTTCTTGGTCATTAAGTTTATCTCGTCGAGGTTTTTCTGATGATAGTGATGATGTCGTAATCGAAGCTTTGATATGACTCCATGGTTTCTTTTTATTTTCTCTCTCTTCTCTCTCCCAATTGTATTTTATAAAGAGATAAGAGAGAGAGAAAAACATCTCAGAAGCACGCCGAAACTCCAATTATAACATCACCAGTACCATCAGAAAAATATGAACAAGACAAAACAAACAACATCAAAGAAAGTGACCAATGATAAATGTAGTGGGTGACACTTGTTGCCAAAACAAATGAGCCAATCGTCATCTTTGGGAGGCAAGTGTAACACACTCAAGTCATCGTTGGTGACCCTATTTGGTGTTGTTGGATTTGTATCGTTGAGATTTTTTTAATAGTATAAATAATATCATAACTAGAGTTTTGATATGTCTCTAGAATTTTTTTCCTGAAATTTTCTCTCTACCCTCTCTCCTCTCTTATGCACAATCCATTTTTTTAATTGAAATGTTGTGTTTTTTGAGTAGCGATAAATTGAAATGTTGTTTTTTCTAATTAAAACATGTATAAAATATGCTATTTTGTTAATTTCGTTTCCAATATTTAAAAAATATATACTAATAAGCAAAAATTGCCTCCATTCCAATCCATTCCAATCCAATCTAATCCAATTTCATATTTATTGTCCAGGCCAGTCTATTTTAATCTGTACTGTTCAGCCCAACTTATCAAGGGCACCTTAAGGTATCAGACCAAGATTGGGTCACTGACAGTGTGGTTGTGGATGCTTTTCAAATAATTTTTCGTGTCAAAATACATGTCAATGATATTTTTTCATTTTTTAAAAATTATTTTTGACATTAGCACATCAAAACGATCCAAAACATACCAACTATATTAAATTTTAATAAAAATAAAAAAAAATTCAAATTTTTAAGAATGCAACTACAGCCGCAGCCGCGTTTCCAAACATAGTCTAAATATGAAAGCGGTGTCGTCGTAGGAGCCCTCGATTAGTAAATTTTCCTTCAAAAAGAATATTATTGATTTGTTGGTGTCATTGTAAGCACCGCAGAAGTGGCCTCTCTCGAGAGGAGAGTAGTGTTAGGTGTACCTGTTGAAGTAACCGTTAAATGGCGGTTACTTTTTTGAAAGCACACCCAAAACCCGCCAAACTCGCTCTTATATATATATATATATATATAATGAAAAATATCCCATCGATTAACATAATCAAAAAAAGAAAAAAAAAGAAAGAAAGAAAGATGAGGAGGCATTATGAAGTGATATTCTTGATTTTCTGCATCTTCCTAAGTTATTTTACTGTGCAAAGTATAGAGATTTTGTCGAAATCGAAGCTTGAAAGATGCGAGAAAGCCTCAGATTCTGATAATGATCTCAATTGCACCAGAAAAATCGTCTTAAACATGGCTGTTCCCAGCGGTTCTGTAAGTCTCCTTTTTTTTAATTAATTAATTAACTATTGTCTAATTATCGAGATTAATTAATGTTGTTAACAAAAATCCCCAATTCTTCTCGTTTTGGTGTAGAGTGGTGGAGAGGCGTCGATTGTGGCGGAAATAGCGGAAGTGGAGGAGAATGCAACTAACTTGATGGAAACAGTGAGAGTACCGCCGGTGATAACAATCAATAAAACGGCTGCGTATGCTTTGTATGAACTTACTTATATACGGGTGCGGCGCGGCGCTTTCTTGGTTACTTGTAAAAAAAGAAGCACACATCATTTGTGGTTTTCATGCTTAATTGATAGGTCGATAACCTTGTGAAATTACTTATGGTTGTAATTTGTAGGATGTCGCTTATAAACCTGAAGAGTATTATGTTAAGACGCGCAAATGTGACCGGGATGCCGGTGCAAATGTTGTCAAGATATGTGAGAGGTGACTCATTTCTCCCCCCTTTTTATTTTATTTTTTAAAGCAACAATGTCCGGTTCTTTGGCACTAGTTGTTTTGCCAATTTGTTAAAGCATGTGATCAGCCGAGTCAAAGTAAAGTTCAAAGTGTTGTTTATTATCCGGTTCGTTGTGATCAACCAACATTTACGAGAAATGGTCCTTTTCTTTTAGAGACCAAAGCTTCTGTGTTCATTTGGACTGTTTCTTCGATCGTCTTCTTCTTGCCTGGAAAGTGAGATTAAGTTACAAAAAAGTTGAAAGTTCTTTTGTGTGCATGCTTACTGGACTAACTGCCTCAGAGTAACTGTTTTGTAGGTTACAAGATGAAAATGGCCACATTATCGAGCATAGTCAGGTGGCATTTCTGATTTCTTGAATCTCATTTGGATTCCACAAGCACCTTACCCCACATACACACCCTACACTTGTACATGCATGTTTAGTAGTACATGGTTCCATAGTGGATTTTGCAACACCATATCCACCAAAGTTTTCCTAGTTAGCAATTAAACCTATTCTTTAAACAGGACTCTATATGCAAAGATTTACCTTTTGTGTTGGTGATAATACCATATTCTCCTTTTCTTCACATGTTTTATTACTCCCCTCTTCCTTTCTCTTCTTTCTTCTCTGCTTAGCCACTCTGTTGTCCTTGTGGGCCCCAACGGCGGGTACCATCATCATGCGGAAACTTTTGTAAGTGCCTTGTCATATGTCCGACATTCTCAGTTTGCCTCTTAAGATGCAGATTGCAATTTTATTATCAATGTATACCTTTGTTTTGAGCAGTCGACAAACTGATGAAAGGGAAGGCCAACACTGCACACTGCGTCAGATTTCCAGGTGATTGGTATGGCTTTTAGAATAAATTGTTTTCCTTTTGATGTTTCTTTGCTAGTAAAACCCCATCCAATCAATAAAAAGTTGTATTAGGACACGCAATGCGGTTTTTTGTTAGTTCAATAATTAATATTTGATTATAGATGTTAGAAGCGGAAACTCATGCCCATGCTGATGAATACAAATGGGTGTCAATAAGCAAGTTGGGCACAGACTTATCTTATTGCCTTTCAATTCTCTTATGATATAAATTATTAACAATCTTTTCACAATTTAGGCATGTGAAATTTTCGAAGCATCCACTGTTTTTAAATGGCATCCTCATTTTTTGCTGAACTTGACTCGTTTAATGAATGAGAAATATGGTTCTAAGAAGAATCTTGTTTATGAATTTGTAATTTTGGAATGGTTTAGCTATAGGATGAGTGGTTAATTGCATTGCCATGAATATTATTAATGAACAAATTATAGATAGTTCAGTTTAGTCTTGTATTTTCTGGTTAATTGCTGTCTATCATAATTATCTTTCCTTCTAACTTTTACAAGTGTTTGATTTTATGCAAGACTAATATTTCATTGTTCACTTAGGTTCCATGTTTTTGGTATTGGACAGCGATCAATGGGTTTCAGTGTACGAATTGAGGTGAAGACAGGATCTAAAGTTTCGGTATATTTTTCTCTACATCAATTGCCTCTGTATACGAACTGTTCAATTTATTTTACTCGAGCTTCTGCTCTAGAATTGCTCGTTGGAACAGATGCCTGCTTAACTTGTTTTCAATTACTTGAATGCCGAGGGAGACTGAAAAATAAAATAAAATCCTGGTCTGAATTAAACATGATTGAGGGCTTCTAACATGATACTGAAATAAATGTTCTGCTAGTCTGTTGCAAATTTGATGGTAGAGTACAGTATGGGCTTGGCATGATTTCATGTTTCTGTTCTTTCTATTTCACTCCAGCATCTTCTCTAGAATTGCTAATTGGAGCATATGCCTGCTTAACTTGTTTGCAATTACTTGCAATGGGAGAATCAAAAAACTTGATTCCAGTCCGAGTTAAACATGATTGAGGGATTCTAACATAATACAGAAATAAATGTCTCTCTGGTCTGTTGCACATTTGATGGTAGAGTACATTGTGCGGGCCTGGCTTGATTTTCATTTTTTTTCCTTTTTATCTAAGTTCATCTTTCTTATTTCCTCACTTTTGCAAGTGAAATGAATTTACTTTTCTTTCCACCTTTTCTCCTTGTTCTAAATTTAATAAGTGTCATCACTGCTTTAAGTTGTTTCACTTTTGCACTCAAATGGAATTGTTTGAGATTGATTTTGGATGGTATCTCATATTTCTTGCTATATTCTTCCTAATTTTAAAAGTCCATGATAAATATCCTCTAGCTAAAGACTCTCTCGGTTTTGCTTGCAGGAAGTTACTGTGGGCCCCGAAAATAGAACAGTAACATCCAAGGATAATTTTCTAAGGGTTAATCTCATTGGAGATTTTGTTGGATACTCGAATATTCCATCATTTGAGGACTTCTACCTCGTCATTCCAAGGCAGGTATGCCCCCCTCACTAATATGATTACCATGGAAGTGTGCTAGCCTAAAAGGAAAAAAGCAGAACTTTTTATCAAGTTAGTTATGCATGTCAAATTTCTCGATGTTTTTCTTAGAAATAATATCTTTTTACCAATAGCTTATAGCGCAATGGTAATGAAATCAATGGTAAAGGGAATGATATGTAATTCAAATCTCTATCATTGTATCCAAATTAAAAAAAAAAGAGGCAAGAAGAAAGGAAAGTCTTTTTCATCTGTTATTGATTGGTAATTGTAAATGCACAATACTGTAGTGTTGAGAGTTTCTTATCTTGTCGTGGAAGGGTGAACCTGGACAACCACAGGATCTGGGAAGGAATTTTTCAATGTGGATGCTGCTTGAGAGAGTGAGATTTACCTTAGATGGTGTTGAATGCAACAAAATTGGTGTCAGTTATGAAGCTTTCAGTGGGCAGCCCAACTTCTGTGCTTCACCATTTTGGAGTTGCTTGCATAATCAGCTGTGGAATTTCCATGATGTTAGTTTGTCAGCTAGTAGTGGTCTCTGTAATTTGTGTCCCCATTTAAGCCTCTCCTAGTCCCAATTTCTGTACCTTGAACAGATTTCTACAGCTGTTGCATGGAGCTAAGAAGAGGGTACTTTATTTATGGCAGGCCGATCAGAACCGAATTAGGAGGAAGCAGTTGCCACTATATGGCGTGGAGGGAAGGTTTGAAAGGATAAACCAGCATCCAGTTATGTTTCCGCAATTTTAGATCTGATGTTCAACAATATGTAAACTATTTGAATTTTATAACTGATATGATTCAACTGCAGAATGCAGGGACTCATTCGTTCTCTATAGGAATTACTGAAGTTCTTAACACAAACCTTTTGATAGAACTAACTGCTGATGACATTGAATACGTCTACCAAAGGTTTGATATCTATAATTACTTTTTGTGATGAAACTTTCTGATGATAAAATGGTTTAACCAAAGGCATGATTTTAAACAATTGGTGATAAGATATTAATATGTAGGTTCATGGGTTCAGAATTACGGCCATGGTTCATGGGGTGTTGCTCCATCTGTATGAGCAATGATAGTTGGTTCATGGATTAATAATTAACTAAAAAGCTCGGATTACTTCTTTTAATGCCTAGAGTCCCTTAACTTGTTTACTGTAGCATGATCATCATTGCAAAATATCTAAAATCACTTTTACGTCAACATTTCTTTTCCATATTTACGAGTTGCAGAAAAGAAAAGATGTAATCCTAACAACTGGTATAAATTTGTACATTATTGCAGTGAATTTTACTAGTTACAAAAACCGGAAAAGATTAGGGAGGGAACTTTCTTTGCAGTAGCATTCTTATCATTTGTGCAATTTCAACAATTTTTTAGTTATGGCATTGCTTGTGTGCGTCACCATGCTTCTATTTAGGTGTCCACTTGTTGAGCTTCATCTTCATTCTTTTGCAGGAGCCCAGGAAAACTTTTAAGTTTCACCATCCCTACATTTGAAGCCCTTACTCAATTTGGTGTTGCTACAGTCTCTGCTGAAAATATTGGGGAAGTGGAAGCGTCATATAGCTTAACGGTATTTTAAACATTGTCCTGGCATATTTGGTCATGATGCAAAAATGCTTAAACACATACATACATGCATGCAATATTTACTCTTACTTGGATCACATTGCTATAAGATAATGATATGTTTTTGTTGATTACTTTCTCTATGTTGATTGTTTTTCCTCGTTCTTTGGCCGGTTATTGAGAATTAAACACCAATTTGACATCTTTCTTTCAGGGTGCATTTGTATTGCATTATGAAGGTTTTTTATGCTACATTTCACATTGATAGAAATTCGTGTTTTGGACCTTTTTTTTCAGTATTTCAAAAATGGAAATAATAAAATTAAGCAGTTTCTAATATCTCCGCAAAATATTATGTTTTGAAATCTTCTAGTATGGGGTGGTTGATGTTGATAGTATTAAAATATGCGAGAAAGTTGTAGGACAAGATCTAAGTCATGTATGTTGGTGAAAGTATTTGACTGGGATGAGAGTTCAAATTAGATATTGATAAGTACATACCATCATTATGTATTGCTGTATTCATGTGATGCTTTAAGGAGTAGTTGCTGTAACACATTCTACCTTTAGCTATTATGATGATCGTCTCCTCCTTGCAGTTTGACTGCTCAAGAGGTGTTTCGCTCATGGAGGTAACATTAACTGCCATATTGATCATAATTCCTAACTATTCACAAAGGACACAATCCGATTTTAATGTTTGAATGGTTGTAGGAACAATTCTTCATTTTGAAGCCCAACGAGATTACAATTCGATCATTTAAAATTTACCCAACAACTGATAAAGCTGCGAGATATGTATGTGCTGGTAAGGTTACAATGGTTTTATTGCAACTTTTCTTGTCACTGTGTGATAACTATGATGGAGAGAAATCTGAAGTCTCAATTATTGTGCTTTAATCCAGCTATTCTGAAGGACTCTGGTTTTAATGAAATTGATAGAGCGGAATGCCAATTTTTTACTACTGCTACCATCCTTGACAATGGATCACAGGTTTGGGGACAATTTATGTACCTGGCAACTGGTCGATTTTCTACTCATGCAAACAAGATCTCTATGAACAATTTCTTATGTGAAGGAGTAAAAGGATTTGAAACTGATTGTCGCAAAATAAGGAAAGAATATAGAAAACGTGTTTTGTCTATGTAAGTGTATGTGTTGCTAAATGGAATAATTACATAAAAGCTGCTGAAACATGATTAATATCTGTCCAACAGGGTTCAATAGTGCATTTGTATTTTCTATGGTGTGGCTGAAAGCTTCCAGATGCTTGTTCTGCCATTCAGTAGCATAAAAATTTTACTTCTCTTTGATCTGCATTTGTGGGTTATTTTTATAATAATTTCTGTTTTGTCTTGATTAATGTTTTTTTTTTTCATTTGCAAATGTCATTTATATCTGTGTAGACCTGACAAGAAAAATCCAGAAGAGGGGGTTATAGAGAGCCGCTAAAATCTACCATTTCATAAATGTTTGATGAGAGTGTAGGAGTTTTCATGCCTAAAAATTTTAAAAGACTAATTTGCTCATATTATTAGTGACAGTACAGATTATCAGCATTTACTTAATGTAGGAGGTGTTTAATTTCATCAAATTCTCAAAATATCTTTATAATAACATAACGTGTTTATAGACTGTTCTTCAGACACACTGGCTGATGCTGTTTTAGTTTAGCATGTGATTTTGTTTCATCTTTGGTCCAATAATAACTGATGTTGGTGAATAATGTGGCAGTAGACTTAATGATCGAATTAACCACATAAATCCTTAACTTTTTGCAGATTGCTCCCTTTCTACCACCAAAGACCAGTGTAAATGGTTTCTTTGAATCTATTGAAAACATTTGGAACAGAATTTGGGAAGGCTTAGTAGACTTCATCACTGGAAAATCCTGCAGGTACTTGTCCATTGATTTGGATTAGGATGACTGGAAGGTTTTTTTTTCAAGGAGATTACCTTTTTCTACGCTTGTTGATGTGGACCTGGATGCATTGAGCTCTTTTGTTTTGCCCTTGTCATTAGGATATATATATATATTCCTTGCAGTGTCCTTAGGCTTGTGCACATCCATTTATCCGTAATTTAGCATTTGCATTATATTATGAACTTAAATGCTTCAAGTAACATTTATATTGGTGAATTGCACCCTGGAATTTCTGCTGGCATTGTGGTGAAATAGAAAGTTCTGATTGACATGCTAAATTTTGAAGGAAGTAGTATTTTTTATTTAGCTGCTCAAATCAAGCCTACTAGATAGAGGGCCATTAGCTGATTTTTTAGCTGTTTAGATGGGCTCGCGAGATCTTGTTCTTTTTCTTAGGTCTTGCAACTGTTTTGATGTAACTTATGTTCCTTTTATGGGCAGACAGAAATGCTCCAGTTTCTTTGATTTCAGTTGTCACATACAATATGTATGTATGAGCTGGATGGTGATGTTTGGTCTACTTTTGTCTATTTTTCCAACAGGTAACAACACTTTTGTTCTTCGAGGAAAAGTAAACTTTATACAGAACTGGAACATTCTTTTCTTATTCTAACAAGGAACGCATACTAAATTGTACTTTTGAGTTCCAGTGCTTGTGCTGCTATGGCTTTTGCATCAGAAAGGACTTTTTGACCCTCTTTATGACTGGTGGGAAGATCATCTTTGGACTGACGAGCAGAGAATCAGAGATACTCGGAGACACAATAAAGATATTCATGTGAATAGACATCATGAGTTGGGAGCAAGACAACACAAGCATAATGCTCATAAGAAAAGAACCATTCATCAAGAGCATAGGCATAGGCATTCAGGAAGGGATACAGAGTACTATCATTATCTTCACCATGTCCACAAGGACAAGAGTAAGCACAGGGGAAGTAAGAAAACAAGTTTCATGCAGCAAGTCTATTTGGATGGAGTGGGGAATACCAAAGTTGGACATCATGGACACAGAAAGGAGAGAGACCATGGAAGGACTGTTAAAATAATCAGTCAGAAGTGAGCTGTTGGATGATTCACACTTAATGTTGCTAGCTGAGCAGACAGAAAATTGGGGTGAATCATGTTACCAGTTATAGACTTATAGAAGATCAGATTGACTTTCTCTAGTTATGTTTGTTTCTTTTGGGCGAGTGTACCTGATATGGAATTCTTTGAAGTGGAATTGCAGTGGTGGCAGCTGTTTTCCATGGAAAGGATGAGACACACTAACTGTTAAAAGTAAATTATCATTGTGATAAGCATGTGTGTGTGAGAGTATATATATATGCCCTTGACCTTCTTTTTTGTACAGAAATTATATACTGACAAACAGGAAATAAAAGGACAAGAATTTGCATTTGGTCGTGATCAAAACTGTAGGTTTGTCTCTGCCTGAGTGAAAATCAGAGCTGCCTGTTCCTTCCGTACAGTATCCAAATGTTACTTTAACCATGACCCTCTCTCACAGATTGCCGATCGCAATCCCGATGGATAAGATTCGAAGTTTGAAGCTCTCAATATGGTGGCTCCAGCCATAGGTATGACTTGCCCTTTATCTTTCTGGTAAGTGATTAAGTAGTAGAGTTATATCTTTTGTCTCTCTCCGTGAGCTGAATGTGATAACCACTTGGAAATTGTAAACCAGGAGTTCGAACAATATTTCCTCCTTTGATCGCTTGCCACCTGAAAAGTTTAAATAATAGTGAAGGTTAGCCTCTCTCTCACACACACATGCACCCATGCGTGCGCACTCACAGACACCCATTGCACACTTGCAATGAACATTCACAGAAACACACTCAATCGATAATTTACGTATGAAAATGTTTGCATGCTATTACCTGGACTTTGTGACCAAGCAATGTAGAAATACAGCCATCTGCACCTTGGTAAACTCTGTTCCAACACAAAATCTCATGCCACCACCAAAGGCCATGAAAGTTTTGGATGCACCATTTACTTCCATACCCTGTACGCCACAGTAGGTTTTATTATAATGGGAAATACATGGTGATTAGAAGGGTGAGAACTCCTTTTAGTATTGAAATGTCCGCAGGTGTTTCAAGTTGAAAGGATTTTCAAATATAACCCACCTTCCATCTCCATGGATTGAAGGCAAGTGGATCTTCATATTTTGCTGGGTTTAAGTGTACAGCGGGGGGACAGACCATTACTGCCCAGCCTGCTGGAATGGTATATCCTGCCATGCCAATTTATTTAATAATTCGAATTGCCATAAAACATTCTTTGCGCACTGTAGTAACTGACACATGTATTGATTGCGAGTAAACACGTACCCTTAAACTGGATATCTCTAAGTGTTTTTCTGAAGATCCCTGGAACTATGTTTGCCAGTCTAACAGTTTCATTAATGACCTGCAAAGTTGAGCTCGTCAGTTTATAATATTACAAAAGCCACTATTATGATATCAAACTGGTGACGAAGTGCTTGGCCCACCTGAAACGTGAATTTCATTGATTTGTATTCCTTCCATGTAAGACCAGAGTTGGCATTTTCCCGATTTTTTAGAATTCCCTCGTGCTCTTCCTGGGAAAAGTGTAAACATCTAGAGCATATTAGGTTTTGAAGCACAAAAGAAAAATCATGGAGAAATACAATTTTAATTACTTTCTTACAGACCGTCAATTCCTTTAGCACCAATGGGTGGTCCGATATAAACTTGACAGCTAAAGTTAGACCCAGGGAAGTTGTTTCAAAGCTGGCAAATAGCAGCACAAACATTAAATCCAGAGCGATTTCCTCTGTAAGGATTGTTTTGTTCTTTTGAAGTTCTTCAAGCACATAATCAAAAAAATCAGTTTCGTGCTTTCTCGGATTTGCTTGTCTTTCCTGTAGCAGGTTCTTTAGCATTCTCATTGCCTTTTTCCTACCCTGAGAATTCATAGAGCAGTCAAGACAAAAAAGGAAAAATGACAATTTTGTTTGGAAATGTGCATTCTCCATTTGCAGAATTGATTTGGTGCTCGAGTGACAGTATTTTAATCTACTCTGGGTTTTTGAACGTGGCTCTTGCTTGCCAACATTTTGGACGCGCTAGTTTGCTTCTAGTTGGTCTGAGCTTGTAGTTTGCAGGTGCTCAAGTATTGTTAACAGAATGAAAGGATGCATTTAAATGATTAGTATGGAAGATTTCAGTTTACCTGTAAGCATTCGTGATATGCTGTTCCTGGAATGTCCAAAGGAAAGGAGATTAATCCTTGTATGAATGCAACAAAGTTCTCCCTGAGATTCTCTGAAGAATTTTCTTGATCATAACTTATCAGCTTCTTCGCCGTCAGATCAAATATCATCTGTGAAAATCAGAAGTGTTGTTAGATTCAGGATAAACAATGTTTGGTTACTCTTTTTACGAGAAGAGGGATAGTATGAGAATACAGTTGCAGTTGCTTCTTTCAATTCAACTGATTCCTGATGAGACCATAGTTGTAATCTATTTGATGCTGTCTGTTCAACTTCAGGGAGCATTTTTCTAAGGCTTTCAGGACCGAAGAGATTAAGCACCATATTCTTAAGATACTTGTACATGAACCCATGTAACGAACCAACATTTTGCCTTCCAAAGATCTCCGTGAATGTATCCGGATACCAGCTCTGGAACAATTTCCCTTCTTGTTGGAAGATAAAGTAATTGAGATCCGGATCTGTTGATACTACAACTGGCCTTCCGACCAAATTAGTCCGGAATATTGGTCCATATCTGAAAGCAACAGCAAAAACTTCAGAACGAATGAAGGAGGTGATGATTGCACAACTTTTTGAACAACTTGGTCATTCACAAGATCTTTACCTTTTCATCCTGTCTCTGACGAATGGAGAAATATCACAAGAAGTATTTGGAGCGAAGAATTGAAGGGTCTCGCCAATAAGTGGCAATCCCATTGAACCTGGTGGAAGAGTGCCATTGCATCTGGGGTTTCTCCAGCGGTAAACCCAATGTGTGATGCTTATAATAATCAAAGCTCCAAAGAACAAAGCCCACATCTTGATCAAATAGAAGTGTCCAAGTACAGAGTACTGGGAAGATGTGGGATTGAGAAGAAGATTTTAATGTTGATATGCTTTTGACAGGAAAGGAAAATGGGAAGGGTAAGGTTACTAGAAATGAGAAGAGTTCGAGGTAGGAAACATGGGAAGAATAGACGGGAAGGAGAAGAAAATGCTTGCATGTATCTCAGCAACCATTAGGAGTCATCTTAAATAGGCAGGGCGTAAGTTAGAAGCAGACAGAAAAAAGCAGTACCAGTTTTTGTTAAGTTGCTCAAAAAAATAGTAGTTGAATATAGAATACAATAGCTGAAAATTATTCTGCTAGAGACCACTTATTGTCCCACGTCAACGGTTTCTATAAGTTAGTGTTAAGAGCCTAGCATGACCATGAAACTGACATGATGTTTCCTTTCTCTGTGCAGATAATTATTTTTTTTTCACTTGAATAAGTAGTCAACGTAAAACAAAACTGAAGCACGAGGCAGAATTTTAGCCTTTTTTAAGGACATTATGCATGAACAGAAGGGCTCTTCCCAAGATTTGAGAAGATAGAGATAGAGGTTCAAAGGATCTGTCTGACCTAACCAAGTGTCTGAAACCAATCTTCAATACGTCATTAAATACGAAAATCTAATGGTTTCACCAGCTTCTCGGAGTCTTCTCAATATCCTTGCTAAATACTCCAGTATCTGTGTGATGTTATATGTTGCCAGTTAGAGATGCCTCACATGTTCTTGTTTTATGCCTCACATGTTCTTGTTTTTCCTTTTCTTTCTTACTTAATTTTGTTAGAATTAGATCTCATCCTAGATCTTCTTTAGCTATGTAATCATTTGTTCATATTGTTAAATGCTAATGTCAAACTCTAGATCTTATTGCATACATCACTGTTGATCTTCTGTACTGTGCTCTAGAAACGTATACTGTATATGCTTTTGTACTCATCTCTCGGAAATAATTTCTGAGTAGTAGGTATAATAAGCTAGTTGATCAGGTTAACCGATTTCGACACATAGAGCACCGCCCCCACCGGCCCATTGAGCCACGGACTGGACCTCCTTGCAACAACCACTACAAATGTAGGTAGGTTACTGTGAATCATGCCCTCCATTATATGCAACCAGATTATAAAATTCATTTCTATGTGTTACTACAATAATGTTGTTGTATTGAGCGAGCTTAATGGAATGAAGTTGAACTATTTAACACCATTGTGGAGACTTTAAAACTTTGTCAGCTAATGTACTTCTTTTGTATTCCTGAGTTTAATATGCATAATCGCAGCCCATCTAGTGTTATTAAGCTGTAAAGATGCTGCTATTCTGGGCTTGTAGGCACTGTTGTGAAGATGTCGGAATGCACCTTTTTATTCAAATTTTGTTATTATGTCTTGAAGAAAGGAAAGTTTCTCATACATACCTGTCAAATGATCATATACACATAATAATGCCAGAGCATATTTTGAATTGCTGTTGTATTTTATATTGTTTTTTACTTGAAAAAACATTAAAATAATATTTTTTTTATTTTTAAAAATTCATCAAACCAATACAAGTAATTTAAAGGTTTTCTTTTCTTTTATCGGTGATTTGTTATCTGGTTTAGAGTCCAGTAGGTTCTTTAAGAGAGTGACACAGACACAGATTGTTTAACTGCTTGGCATGGGCATGGAAAGAGTCTATTTGAGGTGATGCGCATCAATGACAGCTCAGGTTTTCATACTATAATACTTTATAAAATATATGCGTTGCTTGCTACGAAGTAAAGTATTCTGTTCTCTTGTCCCAAAAGTAAGTTTTTTCTATTATCATTCAGAATTGTTGTGTCCAGTGGAAAATTGGGAGAAGTAAGAGCTTTCAGGGTCCTACCTGTCTTCACTGTCCAACGTAGGGGGTTAAGTGGTATCCCACATGCAGCCAAGTGTCCACAACAGGGTGATCCTACTACTACATGAGTCCACTACACCTATCTTTCCAATGATCCGACGGTTCATGATCATCAATGTGGCTGACCTTCTTAATCTATCAAGAAAAGTTAATTGGTTGATTAGTTGTTACCTCCTTATTCTCATGACACGTGTGTGTGAGCAGCCGTGTCCCTCCCAGCTCAGCAGCCGTGTCTTATTGTTGATCTGCTAGATTATGACACTGCCAGCATATGCTATGGACCGTGTATAAGTAATTTAGTTTTGTTTTAACAGGCTATCTTGGGGAGTTGGGGGCAATTTTTAGGTCACAAACGGGGCCTGAGGTTAAGTTCCTAATCTATTGGGTTTTAGGTAATATATATATATATATATATATATATATAAACTTTTCTAGACTTTTTTTTTTCTGGTTTGTTTTGAAATGTGATTAGGTTGTTTTTTAAAATGTTTTTTATTTAAAAATATATTAAAATAATATTTTTTTTAATTTTTTAAAAATTATTTTTGATATCAGCACATCAAAATGATTTGAAAACATAAAAAAATATTAATTTAAAATAAAAAAATAATTTTTGTTGTAAATGTTTTTTAAACACAAAAATAAATAGAGGTTAAGACCTTGAAAAATAAAAGGGCAACCAACTTGTAAATGAAAAGCTGACATGCATGTTGTTGCTTAGTAAATGGTTAATGTAGAAAAATGGATAGATAAGAATGCAGGTGCGGAGATACACGAGGATGAGAGGATTATGGAGAAAGTTGTTCTTCATGTCTGTGCCGTGCGCCTAGGGAATCAGCACTAACATTTAAATTACACTTTAAGTAAAGAAAAAGAGCTTACCTTTTCTTCACTAACATTTGGAAATAGGATTATATATACTAATTAATAGTTAATTGCCCACGCATTACTGCAACTTACGTTTTGACAGTATTATATTAATAAAATCACATCATTATGATAACTTAACCTACTTTCTAGTTACTTGATCCAAACCATGTTTCAAATTAAAATAAATAAGATTTGACTTAAATGGTTTTTTAATATGTTATTATTTTAGATTGATCAAGGTTAAATCGTCGGATCTATAAATCTAAAAGGGTTAAAAATTTTATTTTTTGGAATCTATTTTTATTTAATTATATATTAATAAAAATAAATATTCATAAAAAAGACAATAAATAAAATTATGGAAGAAAAATATTATTTTCTTCATCTTTATTTTCTAATTAATATATTTTTTTTTGGTTTTGACAACAAAAATAATTTTTTAAAATTAATCTCTAAACCAGGTCAGACAACTATACATAATGCAATTCCAAATTGACCATATTATGCTACAATAAGGGTGATGTTTTGCTCTACTTAATCAAGCTTAGTGGAGTTGTTTAACAATTGTCTCTTTGCCTTAACTTTCTTATATCTAGAGATGAAAATTTAACTTGTGAGTACTTATTCCAAGTAAATTGTATGAGTGAATTTTTTAATTAAGTAGTTATTTTATCTTACAGAATAATAAATAATATATAAATATTATCAAATCCTACCATGAAAATATATAAATTTATATCACAGAATATTTATATTTATAGACATACTTCAATATTATATATAACACACACATACAATGTTTATAGTTTCATCATTTGATACACACATTGCTTGTTTATTTTATATTGAATAATAGATAACACTTAGATAATGAATATTTGAAACTTAATAACTATGATATATATACCTATTTTTTTTATAAAATAAATAATAAATAAAATATAAATATGATCTAACAGCTCACCCATATCATTCTTGTTTTAGATACTTTTAAATTTTGCCTTCTCGCAGCATGTACATGGGTTGGCCGCCCCTAGTTTGAGTGTATGAAAGTTCTTAATTGTTTTTTTTAATAATATATATTTCAGAATAAATACGAAAAAATATTAAAGAGCTTCTTTTTTAATAATACATGTCTAGTTGATGTGTACGCTAAACATTTTAACTCACCCTTGTGTTAGTGACTTGGCTGCATATTTCTATCCCGAGATAACACTGTGACAGTACGTAGTCGTTTTGGGTGCTGCTGGTATAGCAAGTCAAAGGATTTTCAGTGGCCACCATACCATGTGAGCAATTGTAATCTGCGTGCGTGTAAACAATGGGCAGCCTGAGGTGGTCTGTTAGCATGGAGACATCAACATTAAGAATGACAAAAAAATTTCAATACCCTTTTTATTTCTCCGACTTCATTAGGGCATAGTTCTTATTCCATTTCTCCTCCCACTCTTTACTTCTTGTATTCGATACACGTTTGGTGCAATAAACAAATAAGCTAAAAATGGAGTCACCCATGACACCAGCTAGCTTTATCATATTCTTCACAAATTTGTGATCTGGAAACAAGACTTTTGGTAGCTTTCGTAAATACAGATTCTTGCGAAGCAATCAAATCTCATTCGATTCAATTCATGCATGCATGTTCTTGTTGTTGACCCTTCTGCATTCTTAGGGGCGCCTTTTCCCTCAATCTCCTTTTAGGGTTTGATAGCATAGACGATTGGGGACTGGGCAGGGCAGTGCCTATTTCATTTCACGAGAAGTTTTGCACGCAGAGGACAAAAACAGTGAAGGTGGAAATGTCGTCAGCTATGCAGCTGAAACTGTGCAGACCTAATGCCACAATCTTGCCGACAAGGTCCTGGACTCTCTCTTCTCGCTGGGTGATTAATACAACTTAATTAAGTTTGTTTATCACTAGCTATGACTTGTAAAGTGATTAGGTATGACTTAATTGACTATTAGTACGATAATACTGATTTCCAATTAGCAACAGCTGATTAAGGTAAATGTTTGACTTGCAGCCAAAAACTAACAATATCTTATTTGGTGGTCTAACAAAACAAGGTTTATAATAATAATAACAATAATAATAATAATCATTTCCAGTGCTAGACTGCTCGTTAGTTGCTTAAACATGCTTGACAGAATCAATATTTGGTGTGAATTAGTGGGCCTCGGCCCCTATCGTGATAGCTGGCCACTTCTGACCAATGTGGGCATCATGCAACCACAGGGGTTTAATATTTGTACGCCTAATTTTGGGACGAGCTGCACCCACCACATTCCCAACAACTACGGTCAAATGCTTTATAGCAGGAGTTTATGAACTCCTACTTGCATATATGAAGTCGGCCTCCATTAATGCAACAGATAAAAGCTCTGTTCCCGCTATAAATAGAAAGGATTGCAGAGGTTAAGGAGAATGCAGCACCGCTCACCACATGTCACTTGTAAAATAATTTAAAATACCACAAAATCCTGTGCCAATTATTCTATTTCACTCCGTCACTCCCCATATCCACCTCGCCACCACTGTGGGCTTTGTGAAGATGCTAATAAAGAGCATGTGGCCGAGGCTTTTATTCAACCAAAATTCCAATTGCATTCGCATTTAGAAATTGCAGTTTGGCCATTAAAATAAATTGCACCACAGTGCATAATCCAACGATTCTTCTATATTTTGCAGAATGAAAAGGTATCCAGATGTACAGCGGATAATGCGACTCTGTAATCTGTAGTTGGATAACAATCCTGTAGAGTTGCATCTAATAAGTTTTGTAACTTACCAAATATGAGATGTAATAGAGCGTGTTAATCTTCCATTCACAAAAATCAAGCCCGTCAACTGTGCATGTGCAATAGGCAAACCAAGAAAAGACGTTGCCTTGGAAGTCTTTTACGCTTGAAACTCTGAACTGCAAAGGAGATGCTGCATGGAAAGGATCATGCCTCGTTGCAATAAGCACTTAAGAGTTCCCATCTCGAAGCTTTGTCACAGATAACTTTCTAAGCTTCCTGTCATGGTTGAGCACAGCGCTTACACTCTCAACCACCAAAATAATCTGCCAAAAAAAATTAAAAAGATAATAATAAGAGATGGAATAAAGGTCAGAATGTTCACTGAAGCATTCATCAACCACAACAAAAGCTGCATGCGAGTTGAATCGTTTATCCAGCTTGTCAGATTATTGATAAATCATAAAGTAATTCAATCATGACTCAGAGGATTGGTAAAAATTTAGCAGGGCAGGTAAACAAATTAAAACAAAAGCAGCACAAACACAGCTGGTGGGTCACTTTCATGCAAATAAGAACCCAGCGTGAAGGATGTGAATCTACAGAATATGGAGATGACTAATTACACCCATATTCTTGATAAGGGTGTGAATCAATTACATACATGTATAATGAAGTTTGTCATAGTTGAAACCATGACTGAGAACTATCCAGATGCTAGCAAAGAACAAAGATTATACTGCAAACTAGATATCACATACCTGCAAGCATGCATATGCCATACCAGTTGCATAGTAGAAGTTTGCATTGCCTGTCCCCTGCAAATTTTCACTAAATGAGCAGTGTTTAAGAGAATTATGGAAGTAATTTGACCAAAGAGACAAGCATCATGAAGAGGCATACCCTCCAAATCCATAGATTGTGCATCACAGGGCTAAGAAGGGACACTCCAATATATCCACATAAGAGGAAGAAAGAGAACTTCATATCTGCATTGCATGCCATTTAGGTGGTGTACGACACCAGACCAAGTACAAATTCATCAATAAGAAAGATAACCTACTAGTTTACCTGCTAATTCATCAAGAAACAAACCCAACAAACCCAGGTATAGAGCTGAATCTCCAACCTATTCAAAATTGAACCATGATAGTAGAAGGTGAAGCAATTAGATTCTTCAATATATACATAAAGAATAACAAAAGTGCACCCAATAATCATTTGTTGTCATGGCTAATGGGGTAATTATCTTATCCACTTTTCCAAACTATTGTTCACGTGTGATTGACATAAAGAAATCATATGATGTTATGTTGAACATTTGTTTATGTGAGGGTGTACAAATGGAGTGCAGATGAAAATAGCAAGCAACTCACTGACGGATAGGATTTGAGCATTGAAGAGATTGCAATGTAGATGAAAGCCAAAAAGCAGGGCCGGTGCTTTAGCCGTATGGCTAATGGCAATATCATAAACAAAATATTCAGGTGGAAAACTATCATAAAGAAACTTCTGAAGAAGTCAAACACTTCAGCAAAGAAGTACCTGCAATTGAAATGAAACAGATGTCAATCTAAGTGCCACACCCCATATTTAGTGTTAGAGTACCCCACATCTACAAAGAACAACAAAGAATTTAGGCTCACCACAGAACACCAATATTTGGTGACATATCTTCCATTGTGAGAATGAATCCATATGTTCTGCAAAATAATGCCAGGCATATATAACTATCAAGAAAGTTCAAATAACTACAGCATAAAACACAATTTTGAGAAGCCACATGGAACTTCTTGATGTCAACGTAAATGTGAAGCAATAAAAGTGTTTTTAAAGTGCGAGCAGATTTAATGTTCTTTGACAAGTTTAGATCAACTTGCCTGGTACAGAATTAATGCAATTTACAAGGAAAGGAGCTCCATTCCAAGTGTTTCACACTGAGCTAACTTTAGAAACAATAGACTACAAATTCTTCTGTATAGAAGATGAATAATAAGTAATACCCAAGAAATTCCCAGATCCTCATTAACTTATAAGAATCTAGAAGTGAATTTGAAAAGTTTGTGATATCACTTCTGTTGATTCTGTACAAAATATCAACCAAACTATGGGGCTTCTGAACAAATTCATTTAAATAGGTGCTTGTAGATTTTTATGTGGCCAAATCTTGCCTCCATATGGATCTAACCTTTTAGATTAGCACAGGTTAAGCAAAGTTTTTTCACATACATCACCAGCCTTTATCACAATTAACCTAATTTTCATACATGGTTGCTAAACAGTGTTAGTCTTAGAAATGAGCACTCACTTCTCAATAATCCATTAATCTGATTCTGACATTGATTAACAGAAGAAAACTTGGGAGAGCAGTGTTATCATTCAAAATCGTGCAATACATGATGCAAACCAGATGTAATAAAGGAAAGAATATCCAACTGATACCTTTGAAACATCTCCCACAGACTACCATGTGGTTTAACAGATATACTGCATAGAACCAGAACATAGGCGGACCACAGAGAACTCCAAAATAAGAAATGTACGACTGGTCGCCATGAAAATGTAACTTCTGCCTTTGATTGGTTGGTCTCTTGTTGACCACAGTTATCACTTGAGTGGTTATCTCCATTTTTACCATATCCCTTCTGCAGGAACAGCTTTCTGGGTGGAGAATCAGGACCATATCCCAACAAAAGAATCACCTGGAGCAAAACCAACAAAACACAGTTTTTAGAGAGTAATTCATCAACTGTGTACTTCACAATGGATATTCCACTATGTACTATGGTTAGAACCCAGTATTTTAAGACAAAGTAAGCAGAAAAGGGGCATTACTGGAATTATTAGGATTGCAGGATAAAGAGACAAGTGTGTCGACATAACCCATCCAAATGCTGCCAGAGGAACTAGTCCTGCACTCCATCAAATGAACAATATTTCAATAAAAGATGCAGGATATAGAATATTAGTGCCAGGATAGCATATAGTCTATTCATGGTCTGTTGCAAATATACACACTCTTATTCTGGCAAATAAGTTTTATGAAGAGATAACCATGGAATATTCTAGCATGCTTGGTATGATATCTGGCAAATCACTTTATATCCATCATACTTCCAAGGGGCTATTGTCTCCACCCGACCCCCCGCCCCCGTTGAGAAAAGCCAAAATGCTTTCTATAAGCCTGCAACCTTGTGGTAATATGGAATAATCAAGGTCAACTCTTCTACAGTCTTAACTTGATACCAGGCCTTGTTACACTTTTCAAATTCATAAAATGATCAACCATAATTACATTTTTCAACCAGTTAAAACCCCTAAAACATATCATAATTCAAACCAGTTACCCCTCAAACCTGAGACAAGAGACCAATCACTTAAGGGTCCTAATAAGAGATCTTTCACAATCCTCTAATGCTTACACAGAGATATACCAAGCCTTCTTTATTCAGAACAATTTCACCTGCCCCAAAATTGCTGTTATGAGTGAAACAATTAACATAATGGGCATAAACTACAGCCAGACAAGGGTATCAATGCTAGACGAGCAAGTTGATACACTGGATGAGCATTATATTGAGGGAGGAAACCAAAAGGGGGTATATGCCATGTATAAGCAAAACATTACTCAAAACTGGAGACGAGTTTTGGACAACATTATCAGAAGCCTTGGTATCAAAATTCATGTGGCCGTACAGGAGCAGCCATCATTACTAACAAAAGTGCAGAGCAACAAATTTGTCACCAAAATTCAGTAGTCCTTTTCAGACTACTGAGATCATTTTGTGGATTGTGTAGTTCTCATCCAAGTTGAGTTCACAAAAGATGGAGGCATGGATCACAAAGATAATCTCAAAAACAACCAATCGATTCGTCATAATCTGGAAAAAGTCCATTACCATCTTACCTTTACAAGCACCATGAAGTGCCAGTATGACAACCAGATTTTCAACTGGGGAAGTTGATAAACCCACACATGCAGCTATCGTGAAAGGATTCCATAAGTATACAAGTGCAGCAATATCTCCAGAAGAAAGTAAATCTAAAAATAAAATCAAATTTAAACTTCATCAGCCAGTAAGAAGCAGAGAGTACACTTTGTTTCTGAATAAATTCTATCAAGAATGCATTTGCATACAAGAAACCAAAAAGAAGAAGAAGAAAGAAAAGAAAAGATAAAAAAGCAATATAAAAATTCTGAATCTAAATGTTATGTATAGTGAAAGTTGAAAATAACATCTCATAAATTAACTACCTGAACTTTTTAATAGATCAACAATGTCAAGTGAATTTAAGCTCTGTCTATATGCCATCTGTAGAGTGTGGCCGGTAGCCCGAATAAACAAAGCACTAATAATATCTGCAATGACAAAAACCAAACTGTATCCAAGAATATGTAGACTATCATCTGCATCACTACAAATCGACACAACTTCAAAACTAGAAAAGGAGATTTTTTAAAAAACTAAAATCTAAGTTGCTTTAAAAAACCAAAAGAGTTGCACAAAGATCAAACATGCAAGGCGAGAATAGCATACCTGCAAAGAAGATGATTAGGTTGCCCTTCAATTCTGCAACACCCGATCAATAAATTACCATGCTATAAAAAAAAATCAAGGAATTCAATAATAACTACTTCAATGAATGATTGATAGCGGAGAATTAGTTTGGTATTTAGTAATCGCATTCCAAGATTTAGCTCACATTAATTTATTTTTTTTAAATGTGAATTAACAGTGATTGAGCTGGAATCATAAAACTAATTACTAATTAACAAAGATAAACAAACAAATTATCAAACTTTTAACTCTGAATTGATCTCATTAAAACAATTAGGACAGTAGTAGTACCTTTTAACAGTGAGTGGACCAAGAAGTGAGAGTAACAATGGAGATCCATGGTACATCGATCCTATAAATAAATATAAAAATATAAAAATAATAATAATAAATCATTTCTTGTACATTATTGGCTAGATAAATATAAAAAAAAATTCACGTACAAGAACAATAATTACCAGCATAAGGAGAGATTGATGATTGCTTCAACCAGTAACCTTCAGCCACTAAATTAACAGCAAAAAAGCACTCAGTGAAAATTAAATTAGGCTGTGAGGTCGAAGAGAGAGAGAGAAGGAGAGAGAGAGAGAGAGAGAGAGAGAGAGAGAGAGAGAGTATTTACGGCGGCGGAGGCTGACGAGAGGAGTGGAGACTTCGGGGCGAGAGGCTAAGTTGAAGGTTTTAGGGAGGTAAATTAGAATCAGCCTTAACATTACGGATGCTATTAACCATCTCCAAAATCCTCTCTTCTTCTTCTCCATTTCGTCTCTGTTTTTCACTGAGAGAAAGAAAGGAGCTCCAGCTATGTTTTAGATCGGAGTTTGCGTTGCTTTTTATGTTCACCGTCGTTTCAACTGGGGTTTTACACTTTAGATTAGAGGATACGATCCCGTTTTGCCTTAAGTGAGCGCTAATGGGTTTATTAACTTCGCCTTATATTTCTTATGTAACAAAAGAACTATACAGAGGTGATGGGAACTATTTGGCAATATTATTAAAAAAAAAAATTGATAGGTTCACTTTAAAACCTTTATATTCAAGTTTCTATTTAATTTAAATTTAAAATTAAATTATGTGACAATTTGTTTGATATGACCTGATCGACTTGATTAATTCAAAAACAATTCAACTAACTAGTAGAAAAAAGTTTGAAGATAAAATTGATAAAAAAAAAAACTTTTTGACCGGCTTCTTACCTAACTTGAATTTAAAATCAAAACATGTGGGGGTTGCACCGACATGATCTAGTCTATTTGATTAGTCCAAAGACAACTTACCTAATAGGTAAAAAAAAGTATAAAAAACCCTGAGAAGTAGTTCAACTAGTCAGACCTTTGACTTGCTCCATGATGGTCACGAGTTCAAGTCCTCTCAGGGTCATTGGAGACTTACATGGTTGTTAACTTCATGGCTCATGAGATTAGTCAAGGTGTGTGCAAATTAGCCTAAACACCTACGTTAATAAAAAAAATATAATGACAAAATTAAGAAGAAAAAAAGATGAAATTGACAAGAAAAAAAGATCTTTCGACCCATCTAATTACCTAGCCTGATTTAAAATTGAATCATGTAAGGGTTATTTTGATATGATTTAGTTGATTTGACCAGTTCAAAGATAACTCGATCGATTGTTAAAAAAATTTGAAGGAAAAATTGAGAAGGAAAAAAAAAGAAATAAAGGAGGGGGGAATGAGGAAAAAAAGAAGAAAAGGAGACGAGCTTCAGTGAAGCTCCATAAACTTTCCCCCAAATTAAGATGTTTGCTTACCCTTTCATGATGTGTCAGTCAGTAGTCCTAATTAAGGCACGATTTGAGCACCATAAAAAATCCAAATCCCAAGCACATACGTCGTTGTTATCACATGCATTAATCCTCCTGACAGTATCATATAATTAATTATTTTATGCATCCAGTTTATCACTGGTCAATATTGTTGATGTGGGCAAGAAAAAGCAAGTAGACATCCAAGAGTAGGTTTCGATGCAGTTGAATGCAATGCCACAACACATCAAAAGGATGTCCAAGCTCTTTGATTATTAACGGTTATATACATGCATTTCGTTTTTGTTTCAGACTCATATTGGAAAGCACCACCTTGATACATTAATTACTCATTAATGGCGTCGTACGTACGTAGTTCATTAATTGTACAGATGCTCACTACGTACTCCAACATTATCTATCCATCCTGCTACGAGAGCTTCTTGGATGTATATGAAAAATTAATGGATCTTGCTATTCTTCTGCAGCTAAAGCACTGCTGTCGGTATTTGAGATGAAAAGAATGGAAAACCCTCCTCTGCAATGATCATTACTCCCTAGCTAAAGCCATCCCTTTCAATCTTCGGTGACAAAAAATGCTACCTTTCACTACTCGAAAGCTCTTCCAAGTGTGACCCAAAGAAAGGGAAAATATTAAAAATGAATTTGCTATCCTGATCGCAAAAGAATTCAGATAATTAGGAGTTGGTCGAGGAATTCCTGATCCATTATTTAAAAATAAAAATTAAACTTAAAAAGATTCTGAGCTTAACTGTTTAAATTTCTAGCTAGTTTGCTTTAAGCTACCTAAATTCCTAATAAAAAAAGAAAAAGAAAAAAAGAGGCAAGCTCAGAATACACAATGCAAATGATTTCGAGGTGTCGTTCTTTCTGTCCTGCATGCCCGCGAACTGAGATGTGCAAGTAACACGATCATAAGAGATTAATCTCGACGAGGAAAAGGCTGTCGATCTCTTTCACAACCCTACATCACACAACTATATATGTCCATTGCAACATATGTAGGAAAAGGCAGTATCGTCATGTATACTTTGAGCGATGAAACTTGAAAGTGACAAGAAACTTGCAAGCTTTTTAATTTTTCTCCTGACAATGGAAAGTTGCAGGCTAATTTATCGCTGATCAGAAGCCATGCAGTGATAAATTAAGAAGAAACATGAAAATTTGATTGTCAATTGCAGGAGCAGATAATTCTTAATTATACAACGATCCCTGCTGAAATTTAATTAGTTAGCATACACCATTCACTCACTGAGTGGTTGAGGAGAGTCTCTTTAATTACTATCAAGCTTGCATTGATTTCTTTTCATTTATTAAAATGCCAGTTTATAAACCCTTAACGCATTGCCAAAAAACCAGCTTTGGCTCACAAAATTATGGCTCAAACTAGCTTAACTCAAGCAATCGATCTCTTCTCTCCTATTCTCCTTCTCCTTCCTCTTTTGCTTCTGATCGTCCTCAAGCACTTTAGACACAATTCATCACGGCCACTTCCTCCAGGTCCATATCCATGGCCAATCTTAGGCAACATTCTCCAACTTGGAGATAGGCCCCATATCACCCTAACCCATTTTGCAAAAATCCATGGACCAATCTTCTCATTAAGACTTGGGACCCAACTTGTGGTTGTGGGATCCTCTCAAGCTGCTGCCATTGCAATCCTCAAGACTCATGATAAAATTCTTTCAGGGCGACATGTTCCTCACATGGCACCAAGCAAGAGTTCAGAACTCAACAAATTATCACTGGGTTGGGTTGTTGAGTGCAATGAGAGGTGGAGGTATTTACGCACAATATGCAAAACTGAGCTTTTCTCACTCAAAGCACTAGAGTCCCAAGCATGTATAAGAGAGAGAAAAGCCAAGGAAATGATTGGTTTTATCAATAAAATGGAAGGGAAAGTAGTTAAGATTAGAGAGGTAGCAACTGCTACTGTTTTTAACATGTTGAGCAATATTTTAGTGTCGAGGGATCTTGTTAGCTTGGAGCATGAGAGCGAGGATGGAGGGATGAGTTCGGTATTAAAAGACATTGCAAGGTTGGCTTCTACTCCAAATATATCTGACTTTTACCCAATACTGGGTCCATTAGATCTACAAGGTTTAAGGAAGAAGACTATGGAATTGCACAGGAGGTCTTTTAATATGTGTGAAGCTATCATCCAAGAACGAAGAGCGGGGGGGGAGGGAAAAGGAGACGGTCCCGATGCTTCAAGACGTAGAGACTTTCTTGACGCTCTTATCCTCAATGGTTCAAGCGATGATCAGATTGACATTTTGCTTATGGTTTGATCCCATTCTTTCCATCCCTCATGATTATTCGAAGTTTGATTTTAACTTTTTTTTTTTTATCCTGGTCCTTCAAATTATTGAATATTATCATTTGAACACTCAAATTATGCTTTGAAGTATATACATATTAACTTTATGACTTTTATTTCAAAAAAAAAAAAAGAAACTTTAGGACTTTCAATATAAATTATCAAGACTTATTATCCCAATGCTTTCCAGGATCAAAGACAGGTTGGCGAAATAACATCTGCTTTGACCCAGCTCTTAATTTCTTTTACAAATTATATAAATAATAATTGATTTATTTGTAAATTGCGATTAGGCTATTTTCAATCTTCTACTATTAATTTGTTAACTGGAAAATACATTAGATGATTAATTTGGTATCTTACAACTAATCTACTAAAGTATTTTTTGAGTATTTCCCAGTTAAAATCCACTTCTTTTAATTAATTTATTTATTTTTATAACTACCTCTGCGAGTTTCTATCACTTATTTTACACGAACGGAAAACTGAACATCAATCTGTATTCCAATTGTTGTTTCATCGTGACATTTCAGGAGCTCCTTTCTGCTGGCACAGACACAAGTAGCTCGACCATAGAATGGACAATGGCAGAGCTGATAAAGAATCCGAGATGCCTAAAGAAAGTTCAAGAAGAGATTGCAAATGTAATAAATATGAACCGGGATACAGGATTTAAGGAATCCTACCTTCCACAGCTAACATACCTTCAGGCTTGTGTCAAAGAAACCCTCAGGTTGCACCCTCCAGGACCGTTTCTTCTTCCTCACCGCGCCATCGACTCTTGCCAAGTGATGAATTACACCATTCCAAAGAACACTCAAGTGCTAGTAAATTATTGGGCTATCGGACGAGACCCCAAGAGTTGGGAGGAACCAGTAGTTTTTAATCCAGAGAGGTTCTTGAGCTCAAATTTGGATTTTAAAGGGAATGACTTTGAGTTCATACCCTTTGGCTCAGGAAGGAGAATCTGCCCTGGCCTGCCGATGGCTGCAAAACATGTTGCATTGATCATTGCTTATTTGATCCTTTTCTTTGATTGGTCTCTTCCATGTGGAAAGAACCCTACTGATTTAGACATGAGTGAGAACTATGGCTTAACTTTGCGGAAGGAACAACCTTTACTTCTAGTTCCGACTAGTAAAAAATGAGTGCGAGATGATTTAGCTGTCCCTCTTGCATTCTAATAATAAACATGTCTTGTTTTGATGTTTGTGGCAGTTGCATTTTAGTTTCCCAGGCCTGTTACCATTCTCCATGACTGAATCAGGATACTGTGATTGATACTGCAATAACTTGTACCGGTAAAATACAATTTGTGTAAGGTATAGTTTAATTGGTCAGACTCTAGGTTTGGTTTCTAGAAGTTACTAGTTTGAGTCTCACAAATTTCAGGCTACTAGAGACTTACATGCTCGTTAACTTCAGGATCCGTAAAATTAATCGAGATATGTACAAACTGACCCGGACACTCATGTTAATAAAAAAATATATATATAATTTGTGTCCTTGTGCACATGGAATTATCCAATATGATAAGAATTCAAACTTCTTTTTTTCACTTTCACTCCATTGTTAACCTTTTTGTATCATGTAGTTGTTAATAGAACATCAAGATTTCCCGCCCCAACTTGCATTAACAATGTCAATGAGATGTCTACCAAGAAAAATGAAAGGCAGCACTCTCCTGCCCCATTTCCGTATAGAGACATGCCAAGCGATGAACTATAGGATCCCAATAACTCTCAAGTACTAGTCAACGTGTGGGCAATCGGACTGAATGGGAATTAGGAAGCCTCACACGCATTCTTACAGTGCTGCAATTTAGGCTCCAAACCGGGGAGACCAAAGCCAAACTAAAAGGAAGAAAGGAGGCCAAAATCGAGGGGGGGGCGGGGAATTCTGCTCAAAACCAAGCCCATGTAAGGTCATCTGGGCTCAAAACCGAGATGGGCTGGATAACATGACAAACAAAGCTGCCAAAACCAAGCAGCAAGAGAGAGGAGAAGAAGGACCCAACCAGGTCCAATAAGTTGCCAAAACTTGGCAGTTAAGGAGAGGTCAGGCCCAACAAGTTGCCAAAACGGGGCAGCTAAGGAGAGCAGAAGTAGGGCCCACCAAGTCCAACCGAGGAGGATAAGAAAATGGGTAAAACCTAGCCCACCGAGCCCATCCATGGAGAAGAAGAAAAGGGGCAAAACCGAGTCCAGCACCGGGAAAAAATTTGGCTGCAAAACCGAGTCCAAGTCCAATAGCTAGAAAATGGGTTCAAATCAGAGCCATGGATGTCCATGATTATTTGGTGTTTCAAGAAAATCTCTTTGATTTTTAAATAATAAAATAAATATATCTTTATACTTCATCTAATAATTTAAATTTTTAAATTAAAATAGTTCTTTAATATAATTTCAAAGTATCTTATTAACCAAATAATCATAAGTATATTTTTCACCACCTCATTTAATTTGATAAAAATTAAGTATAAAATAAAATGAATCTTTGTAAATTTCAAGCTCAAAATATTTTCATTTAAACAAACATATTAGAAAATAATATAAATTATATATTAAAATTTCACAACTTAAATTTTTAGATTAAAATAATTTTTTAATAATAATACACCAAACAATATTGAAATACGCTCACATTGTCTTACCTAATATCTTATTTCACAGATTAACAGGGGTGGTGTCTCCGTGAAAACACTTGTTTACTTGATAATTTTGCTATTGTTCACAATAAAGCAATTATTTCAATGGTAGGCCATGTATAATGTTTGTGACCCTACTGTCTACAATACAAATACCTGTAATTCATACATGTATAAACATTCAAGGATCACGAGGCATGAATAACAAACATATCTATACGTAACTACCTAAAAATAACTTTCTCTTAGTAGACATTGCATTGCTATTTGTACTTTGCTTAGTATTTTAGGGTTTTCAATTTCATAAATGAGATTTGTTTTATATGAAGACATGAACCCCCTTCCAGCCCAAATAAATGTGGAAAGGTTCAAAATCATTTGAAGTTTTTTCAACTTTGTTACATTCAAATCAGAGCAGTTTCTCAACTCAGTATTTAATGTTAATGAAAATGGTTTGAACTCTTGCCCTTTGGTTCGTGAAGGAGAATGCTATTCATGGCTGCAGAGCAGGTTGCCTGCTATTCTTGCATTATTGATCTATTTATTTTGTTTTTGATGTATTTTCAAGTGAAAACAACCCGTTAACTCGATATCAGATAACTAGCTTCATGCTTCTGAAAATAGCCAGCTGGTGTTGTTTAGAGTTAGGATTATCATTAGCAAGGAAAATCCACAGTAACAGATCAATAAAATATTTCCACATATGGCAATTTAATTCCCAAATACATGATTTTTGCATTTCTACTAATCCTTCAACAAATAAAACGAACAAGATAATAATAACAGGACGACAAAGAATTCATCAATACATAAATAAAGAATCAAAGAATAAACGTAAAACTGACTCTGAATTCTATGGACCGAAACCTAGAAACCTGCCCTGAAAAGAACTGGAATCGGTATGAAACTACTGTATTCATGCAATGGATCTTGTGCTATTAGACTGACGAATCTTATCTGCAACAAAAAATGAAAGAATAATCACAGCTTCTTCTACCTACAAAGAATTTAGTGTCCCTTTCTGTATGCAAGAATGGAAAGAATTGTGTTGGTTATGTATGAAAAAATCTTCAACTTGGCTGAGAAAAAGAGGATGAACTCCCTGCAATGTCTAAAGGTGTCCACGCTGAGACTGTGTAGAGAGGCTGATCTAACCAACTCAGAGTAAGCGCCGCTCCCTCCTGCCCGTGCTTCTTAACTTGGTAACTATCACAAGAGTACATCTTCAATAGCATTTGGCTCTGAAGCATTTCCCTCTCACTGATTACCAAGCACCGGAGGCCTCCTTGCTCCATCAACTTCTTCCAATTGTCAAGCATTTCATGCCTTTCATGCCGGTCACTTCCTTCACAAGCAACAATGTTCCTAATTTCTCGAGCATACATCTCCTCTATTTTGATCCTAACCGGGCTGTCAAAGGGAAGGCTAGAATCAATCGAGTCAAATAGGGCAGAGTAGTACTTCAACGAATTGCAAACTCTTGTTTCCAAATTAGGGGCATTGTGTTCTGCTTCTTGCTCTGCCACAATGACTATTGCGGGGTTTGTGCTTCGGATAAGTCCCAGGAAATCCCTCAGTGCTCCTCCACTCCCATCATATAGTGTCTTGTGCATCTGGAAAACACAATTAATAGCCACACACTCCCTCTCCTTCACATGGAGCATCCACAACCTCACATCTTCTAACCTGTCCACTACTGGATGGAACTCGAAAGGCAGGTTCAATGCCTCAGCAAATCCAGCAAGCCTATCTCCTGTCTCATTAAGCTCTTGCTTAGACTCGCCTATACCAGTGATTCTAACATGGCTAGGAGGATTAGTCCTGGAGGCCAAACTCTGAAACAAAGTAGGCCATTGAAGCCCTTGCTTAATGTCAAAGTCTATAATATGAACCCTATCTTTCCCTTCAAAAGCCCTCAACAACATCTCATTCGCAGTGAAATGAATGAATTTTGGAATTGGGCTCACCTGATTCAGAAGCCTCAATGCAGTCCCTGAATCATCGTCAACACGATCAAGTTCCCGAGGAGCAGTTATATGAAAAATGTGAGGCCAAAGCCTTGTGACTCTGAGAGCTAAGGCCTCAGTATAATAAGCAGCAAGGCGGCTAATAGGAATTCCTTTCGGTGAAGCAAGCCCCCCCAATTCAGCTAGAAAATGGTTGATCCCAGCGATATTCTTCAACGTAATTGCTTCAACACAAGCTGTAAGTAAGCTAACTAGCTCAAACCCCTGAAACTCTCTCTGGTCCGTTTCTGCAGCCTCCATCGCAGCACCTTCTTGAGGATGAGGATTCCTAGAGCCATTACCCACTTCATGCTCCACTACATTCTCGCTTAGCCTGAGGCCTAAGCTTTGACTCTCTGATGAAGTACTTGAACCCGAGGCTTCTGTTACTGGCCTTTGGCTACTCTCTCCATCCTTTTCACCTAGGTCAGTGATCTCAGTTATAACAGAGCCCACCCATGGATTGTTAGACAATGGCAAAGGCGGGGAAATCACTTCACTAGGCACAAAGTAAACCCTCTCCTCATCTCCTGAACATGTCAAGGAGAAAGGAAATTGTTGAGGGTTAAGGCCTCTAGGCACCTCCAAACTTGGTTGAAACCAAAAATTGCCGCTCCCCAACTGACCTAAACTCAAACTATCACCACCTTCACAAAAATCATCAGGTTTAACATTATCATTGTTACCCCTTTTTCTCTTAGCCCTATTAATGCAAGACTCATCAACTGATTGCTCCGCAAACCTCTTCAAGCTCTTACCCTTCTCCCAAAACTCATCTTTCACTGATTGATTGCTTGTTGCCAATGGGGGGAGCCTGATATTCTGCTTGAGAGAGCAACTGCTGGTCTTGGACTCAAGTGGTTTATCCACTGACAGGCCAACACCAACAGGCCTAATGGGCTGCGACCGCGATGATTCTTTGCGAGAGAAAGTACACGGCAAGTCCAATCTCTGTGTGCTCATTGAAGGTAACTGAAAATGGCAAGCTTGAAACTGCGCAGGTGATTCACTCCTCAATCTATGCCTTGGTGACAGCAATGTTGAACTAGAACAACCGGCCAACATTCTCTATGCCCTTCCAATTTTCTTTTCTTTGATTTTGTGTGATTCTCCCACCCTATTTTCTTCTATTTTTTCTCTCCCTATCTCTCTTTGTTTCTATAACAAATCTTCAACTATGAAATGTGTGGTTTACTTTATTGTGTGCAAGTTCTACAACTTTGCATGTATATTTGAAAAGAGAAATCAAGAGAGACAGCTAACGTGAGTGTGTGAATTTTTCTTTTTTCTTTTTTCTTTTTTGTGAAGAAACCAATAAATAGGAATCCGATGAGTAAGAACGAAAATCAAACAAAAGATTTTGTAAATTGTGTAAGTGTTCCTATATGAACAATGTGAGTATGCAACTGTTTAGCAAAAGAATATGCAAACAAAATCCCCCAACCCCAATAAAAGAATGAAAGAATTTGTAAAACTAATCAATCAAACAATCCAAGTATAAGAAAACAATCATCGGATTCCAACACATTCAAAACAAAGTCATTGAAACAAACTATCAACTCTGTTCACTTCATGAAAGGAAATGCAGAAACATACTTGCACAAACTGCTGGCTGAAATCAAAACAACTCTTTAAACCCAGATCAGCATTTGAAGTTTCCATCACAGTAGCTAAATTGAAGCCAAAATCAAGAAACCCCACTTCTTCAACCATGCAGCATGATGTGATCTAACTCTTTTAGCATTCACTCACTAACCGAAGAAACCATAAACCATAAAAAGGTTGTGTTTTTATATACTAAAACTTTTGCTTCTTGTTTCTCCCTGTCTCCCTTCTTCACTCTCCACTACTCCCAGTCCTAGTACTATACTACTACTATGCTACTAGTGGTATAACTTCCATAGCTGTCTCAGTCATTGCTTTTTCTAAGACTGGCTTGGTTTTTACCAGCACTAGGGAAAAAATATGATTACTGTCGAAAGGGGTGTTCGAGAAGACTTGGGAAACTGATTTCTGGTCGTTGGATTTTGATCGGATGGTGGAGAATGCAGTTCAAGTGACCGTTGGAGTATGTCGGTGAAATATGACCGTTGGAGGAGGTGGTGTGTACGGAGGGTACGTGAAGACGTGTGAATATGTTTATTTTTCTTTACTTTTTGGTATTTTACTTTGTGACTGTCACGTGGGATGCACGTGCCTGTCCCCTTGATAGTTGATACCACTTCACTCGACCGTTAGGTTATAACCGGCTCATCTTTGTTCAACTCTGGTGGGGCTTTTTTGTGTGATTATCATCAACTTCCCATAACCTCCAATGCCATTAACACACGTGGTGCACTGTCAGCCATAATTAGAGTCTAATTATGTAGTCTGAGTGAACTTTGAAAGATAGTTGTCTAACTCTGCCTTGGGCCCATTATTGGGCCAGGTAAAGCTAAATGAAGTTGCAAGGAAATTTGTCAGCTCCGGCAGTTTTATAAGATAACATGTTTTTGATTGGAAATATACTAAAATAATTATTTTTTATTTTAAAAAATTATTTTTATATTAATATTTTAAAATGATAAAAAAATAAAAAATAATTGATTTTAAATAAAAAATTAATTTTTTAAAAAAATCTTTTTAAAACGCAATTCCAAATATCCTAAAAAAAAACTCCAAATAAAAATACATTAATTAATATTAATATTATTAATAATAACAAATAAAGTAGAATGGTGTTCTATTATCTAAATATTATTCACCCTCTCGCATTTGCCTCCTATTCACTCAATTGCTCATAGCTATATTTTTTAATTTTATATCCCTTAAATTTTTACTTTTTACAATTTGGTAATTTGAGATTTTATTTTTATTTTTATCCTCTCAAGAGACGTAAACATGGTTTTATGTTTTGTTTTTATTTGTTTTCTCCAGTATTTCTCATATAACAATTAAACATTAAATTAAAGATTGAGTTAACAAGTCAAAGCCTTAGGTTTTATTGTTAAAACAATTAAACATTAAATTAAAGATTGATTTAACACAAGACAAAGTCTTAGGTTTTGTTGTTAGAACAATTAAAAGAATAGATAGCAAAATTATTAATAGAAGAGAAAACAAAGCCTCTCGAGTCAATACTAACAACTAAAACATGAAGGTGTTTTGATGTATAAACATTACTCATCCTTTCACATTGATAGCTAATTTATTCCTTCTAGAATCTTAATTTTTTTTATTTTTAATACTTTGATCATTAAACTATTTATTTTAATTTTATTATGTCTGCATGATTTTATGTTTTGGAATTTGTTTTGATTTGCATCATCTAGTGTATTTGATGTGTCAAATCAACATAGTAGAATTTTAGGTTGTTTTTTTAAAAAAACAAATTAAAAGACCAAAGACAAAGATTAACATAAAAAAAACAAAGCTTTTTCTACTTATATTCCTAAAGACCACGAAGAAGCTCAATTTGGTCTTTTAAGTTTCATCATTTGCATGTATTTGGTCCTTAAATTTCAATCATTAATAATTATGATTTTAATATTTATGAATTTATCTTTAAGAGAGAGACTCAATAAAGATGTTTTTTTTATTTTCAATAGTGTTTGAAAATGTAAATCAAAACTCAATAATTTATTTTAATTTAATTTAAGTTTTACTCTGATTAAAATGTATTTAATAGTTATAAATAGGGTTTTAGAGGGCCAAATGATTTTATTTTTTTTCATATTTTGGGTTAAAAAAGGTTGAGGTTTAGGTTTTTGAGGTATAAAAAAACTTAGATCCCAATCTTCCAGGCACCAAAGTCACTCAATGATCTAAAATTATTGCAGGTGGATAATATATTATCTGTCTCGTAGGATGATATTTCATTTATTTTATTTTTAAAAAAATCATTATCTTTAAAAAATAAATAAATGTACGTACTTGACTTTTCATACCCAAACATGCATGGGTATTGTAGACAAGGCACATATGTCCATCCTTCTAGCCCAAGCACACCTAACATTATTTTTAATTCTCATTAAATTTTTATTTAATTATTCTTTCTTTTTACAGTAACATTTTCTTGAAATAAATTTATAAAAATAATATTTAAATAATAATCCAATTTGCCATAGTTTTTAATAATATTAGAGCTTTTTATAGTAATACTAACAATTATTTTGTAGATAATTATATATGAATCTAATATGCAAATTAAAAAAAAACAAATTGCTCATGAATAGTCAAAGTAAATAAATATCTATTTTGTTATTTTCTATTGTATATTTTATATATTTTTTCTTAAATTTACTGTTTTTATTTTGTTTCTGGTACATTTGTGTAAAAATTATTTATTATTATTTATTTATTTAAACTTGTTTTTAATATTATCATAAAAAATATGATAAAAAAAATATTTTTATCAACAAAAAAAGAAACTCATTGACAAGGATATGTAATCTTAGTTAAAGAGATGCATTTTTTATATCTTTACTTCGAATCATTATAATTTTTTAAATATTTATTTTAATTGTCTTCATTTTTTATTCAATAACTCATAGTGCTGATAAAAAAAAAAACATTTTCTTCTTTTGTGTATTTCAACTTGGAATCCAGCCTACGCGAGTATTCTGAGTCCGATTAACTTCTTTTCTGAGCAGGAGGGATATTCATAAGATGATCGACTCTACCCTTTTGGTCTTTTACTTTTAACACCAGCAGTTAACGACAGAAGCGACATCCATCCCCAACGAAAGGTGAAAGAGTCATTTTAGAGATCAACTAGTTATATGCCTCGCGCGATGCCGCGGATGAATTATTTTTTGTATTTTAAAAATAGTTAAGATCTAAAAGTATTAGGTTTTTTTACAAAGTTATACCCAAGAGTCTCAGGGTTGGTTGCAACGCCTGATCCAAGAGTAATGTTTATAATATTAATAATAACATTAAACTTGGGTTAACCCTTAGCATAAAAGTGTCTGGATTGCAATACCAGACCCAATAACATTGGACATGGGTCTAGCTGCAAGGTTGTGTCATAAAAGTGTGATAATTTAATAAATTAGTTAAAAAAAAAACCAACATGAAGAAAAAAACTAATGAAAAAAAAATATGAATTAATTGAGTTAACCCTTCAAATTAGGTTAACCCGTCATACCTTGAATTTGCATCATGAAAGCTTGATAGTTAAAAAGAAAAAAACAAAGTAATGGGTTAACCCAGAATTAACTGGGCTAACTCGTCAAACCAGGTTAACCTGTCAAACCCAGAATCCGTGTAATGAAAGTTTGTTAACTAAATAGAAAAACATTTAACATTAACAATATAAATTAAACAAAAAAAATTAATTAAAAAAACGCATCAGCCTTTTCACAGTGGACTGCACTGTGCAGTTCACAGTCAAAGGCATAAAAAAAAAACTTAAGGCATCAGTCGAGAACTACTTAGAAAAAAATTTAATATTAATAAACTAAATTAATTAAATAAAATTAATTAAAAAGAAAAAAAACTAAATAGAAAGAAATTTAATATTAACAAACTAAACGAAACGAAACGAAAAAAATAATTAAAAACAAAAAATAAAATAAAATTCATGTTAACTCGTCAAACCAAGTTAACCCGTTAAACCCGGGATCTATGTCATGAATGTCTGGTAACTAAATAAAAAAAAGTGAATATTAACAAACTGAACTAAATAAAAAAAATTAATTAAAAAGAAAAAAATATAGGTTAACTCGTCAAACCATGTTAATTTGTTAAACCCAGTATTTGTGTCATGAAAGTCTGATAACTAAAAAAAAAAATTAACATTAACAAACTAAATTAAAAAAAATTATTTATGAAAATAATAATAATAAAAAAATTAACGGGTCAACCCGGAATTAACTGGGTTCACTCGTGAAACCAGGTTAACCCGTGAAACTCGGGATATGTGTCATGAAAGTCTAATAACTAAATAGAAAGAAATTTAACATTAACAAACTAAACTAAACGAAAAAAATTAATAAAAAAAATAAAGAAAAAAGCAAAAAAAAATCCCAAAAAGCATAAAAAAAACAACTAAAAAAACTTAGATAACCTATAAAAAAAAAACACGCCTAAGGAAGGAATCAGTGTAACCTCTAAGAAGAAAAAAACTAAATAGAAAGAAATTTAACATTAACAAACTAAACCAAATGAAATGAAAAAAAATAATTAAAAAGAAAAAAAAAGGCAAAAAATAAAATAAAATTCATGTTAACTCGTCAAACCAAGTTAACCCGTTAAATCCGGGATCTGTGTCATGAATGTCTGGTAGCTAAATAAAAAAAAAGTGAATATTAACAAACTGAACTAAACAAAAAAAATTAATTAAAAAGAAAAAAAATCTGGGTTAACTCGTCAAACCATGTTAATCTGTTAAACCCAGTATTTGTGTCATGAAAGTCTGATAACTAAATAAAGAAAAATAACATTAACAAACTAAATTAAAAAAATTATTTATGAAAATAATAATAATAAAAAATTGACGGGTCAACTTGGAATTAATTGGGTTCACCCGTGAAACCAGGTTAACCCGTGAAACTCGAGATATGTGTCATGAAAGTCTAATAATTAAATAGAAAGAAATTTAACATTAACAAACTAAACTAAACGAAAAATATTAATTAAAAAAAAAGCATAAAAAAAATCCCAAAAAGCATAAAAAAGCAGCTAAAAAAACTTAAATAACCTTAAAAAAAAAACCGCCTAAGGAAGGAGTCAGTGTTTTACTGTGGACTGCACAGTGCAGTCCACAGTAAAACACTGACTCCTTTTAGTTATAGTTTAATACCTGAACACAGTAAAAGTTGATTCGGTGTCATTATTTGACACGGTAGTTTGAAGTTGTTGGCAATTACTGGATTTTATGTAAAATTACCAAGGTAAATATAAAAATTTGGAAGAATAATACTATTTTAAAAAATTGATGAAATAATACAGTTTAACTATATTCACTTTAGAAATATAATATTTACTAAATATCACTATTTCTAAACGCAATAAAATAATTATTGTGCTTCAAAAAAGCAATATTTAGTAAATATCGTGCTTCTAAATCGCGACATTGTTAAACCGTATTATTTATGGCTCAATCGACCAATCATTTCACATAAAAACTATAATTTTATGAATTAAAATTGTTTTTATTTAACTTGTAAACTAAAAAATAGAGTCTAATTAAAATCTCAAAAAATTATTGTTCACAAAGTAGTGGATAATTCTGAGCAGTCGAGTGTGGGTCTGTGAATCTGTCTCAAACATATTATGTGAAGAACTAGAAGATATATTTATGACCAATGAGACAAATCTAAGCTCAAGAGAAGACCTAATCGTGTCAGATAAAAATAACAACTCAAAAAAATCATGATTTTTAATCCGACTGCTGAATTATACTCAAATTTTTATAAAAATTTTCAAATATTGTTTTTTTTTCCTATAGTAGCTACTACGTCACTATGAGATATAAAAAATCTCATTAAAACCTTGGTTTTAGTCATTTTAAGATTTTTCTTATTATTTTTAAAACTAATCGACTGGTTTTTGTAACTATTATGAATTAGTTAAGTTAAAAATAATATAATTTAACCCTGCTATGTTTAAAAGCATGATATTTACTAAACATTATTATTTTTAAGAGAAAAGACTTGTTTTTTTGTTTTTAATTTTATTTGCTAATTGCCTAATTTATGAATGAATATCTGCCATAAAACGTGAAGATCGTTGGAGACACTGCACAAATTGCAATTTGACAGTGTAGCCAAAACTAAAATGCGCCGCTGCCAACGGTATCTTTATTAGCTGACAGCTAGAGTAGAGTGAAACCATAGATAGCTCTGATGGGAGTGGAAATGAGGTGTAGAATCTTCCACGTCCGAGGCCCAACCAACAGAACAAGCTTGCAAAACACTTCCAAGTGCCAACATATGTAAATCAAATAAAGTAAAGCTCATGAATACCGACGACCGCTCTCTAGAACGAGGTTCTATACATCCAATATAAATAATATATACAAAAACATTTCCTCCGATGCTGAATCATTTTCAAGACCCAAAACAACAAATTGCAACCACAAACATGCGGCCTGTTGAGCCAGATTGAACGTTTTCATCGACCCAAATTCCATGAAATATGTCCATACAGTTTGGATCTGAGTAAACCCCCCCCCCCTCCCCAGATGTCCATACAATTTTCATCGACCCGTATTCATTCATTTTTCTTGCAAACAAATTTAAAACTTCCAAGTATCTTTCTACAATTTGTAAGATGTTCATTCTTAGATCGACTCTAGAAACAAGGCTTCCTGTTTGCTGGCCAGGCCAAGTTCATTGAGAGTCAATGCACTCTCTCCATCACTGAAAGCACGCCTTGGGTATGGCCTCACCTGCTCAAGTAACAACACATCAGAGATGCCAAGATGTAAATTTAATTACACTTTTTCACCAGAAATTCTAGCATCAAAATAGAAATGGTGTAAAGTTTCAACCAAATAACAAAATCAAATGTATACATGGACATGTTCACCAAAACTATTAAAAATTTAGATGAATGATTACCAGTCTGTATGTGCCAGGCTTGACCACTCTGCCAATATCTATGAAATCGAAGAAAGCCTGCAAAGTACAATAAACAACATAGTGAAACCAGGATAATGAGCGGAGATAAATGCTCAAGCACATTACTTTGCTGGAAAAACTCACCTGTAAGTTGTCAGACTTGAGAAATCGACGGCCACGTCGGCTGCCATCAGGCATCCGCACCAAAAGCGTTACAGCATTTTCATCATCAGATGCAGGTTCATGAGGCAGAGAAGCTTCTTTTTCTGCCAACAGTCTCTCAAACTCCTAGGAAGGATTACACAAGCTGCTATTAACAATTACCAAAAGGTTTGTTAAAGTCATTGGTCTTGTCCCTTCCTAAACAAGCAAGGAACTGATCAATGACTTTGAGAGACTTGCAACCATATTTACAGCTGCCAAAGGGTAAAACCAAAGACAATGAAGAAAAAGTAGCAAACAAGGTGACTGGCTACCTTTAATGAGCATCAAAATCTCAATTCCACTATTACCATTTGCCCAAACAAACACATATATTAACATTACAAGTTTGGAAAAGGACTTTAATTTGTCACCAGTTCCATGTCCACCTTCAGCATAAAAAATAAATGAAAAACAATACCTGCGCTTCCTCCAATTGTCTACGAGATTCTTCCTCTTTTCTCCTTTCTTCTTCAAGAGCAGCTTTCCTAGCCACTTCTTCTTGTAAACGATGAGCTTCAGCTTCCTCAATGGCCTTCATCTCTTTTTCTCTGTCGGCTGCCAATGACGCAAGATACTCATCGTCCTGCATCCACCAGACAATGCATGCCCACTGCATCATGTTTATGGCCCAAAAATTGAATTTTTTTCTCCCAGTCAAAGCCCAAATGTCAAACCTGTTGTTCACGGATAATGCGCTGAGCTTGTAAAGAAGGTGATGGAGGACGAGGAACTGGTCGAGGATAATTATTCTCATTTTGCATAAAATGATGAGGTGCATATGGAAGGCGATATCCAGTCCCTTCAGGAATTCCACCAAACATTGCAGCCTCAAGCATGACTGCTTCATCATGCTCCTCAGAAGAGATGCCTCCCCACTTCAATTTGTCAAATTTCAAGTGTCAAACAGGTTAGTTTACCTATAGAATGTTAGGTGTTCTAAATTCTGAAATTAGAGTTGATAAATTGTAGAGTAGAATGGTGGAAGATACCTCATCTGAAAAGGCATCTACATTGTGCAGGGGATGACTTCCTATATTACTCCGTCCAGGACTTGATGGCGGGCTAGCCTCCACAACTCCAGCTTCTCTAGCAGATTCCATAGAGCCAGAAGATGTTTGTCTAGATCTATGCCTAATGAGAGGCTGCTCTTCCACATCTTCTGCTTCATCGTGTATGGATGAGCTTCCTGCCTCCTGCCTATATTGAGTCAACAGACCATTGTAAGATTTCCTAACTATAATCCCGGAAGTATAATCTAACACACACTATGTTGTCCTTTATGGTTGTTCAATGATGTTTTAGGATGCATTTCGAGTTTTTCCCAAGATTATACATTCTTGGTGGGCCAAATGATCACGGTTATCATAGACAGCACAATACTTTATTGTCCTTTGTTTGACCAACATCATATGATTATATCTATTAATGATCAATCAAGAATGCTTACCTTCCATTTAATAAAGCTATTCCCCCCTTCTCTGCCTCAACAGCATCACTTCCTACTTCTGAAGCTTTCTCTTGCTCACGCAAAGCTTTCCCCCTCTGCTCACGCAAAGCTTTCTCTTGCAATGCTGCCTGGATTCAGTTTGTGTTAAACAAGATCAAGATATGCCTATAAGCAAAGCAAAGTGTAAAGGAAACACAAACCCTTAAGGATAATGAAACCACATGTTCAAGTTCAGCATCCTCCACCTGAGGTTGCCTTTGCTGAGGTCCAGTTTCAGTTAGCTCCTACATCATAATGCGTACAATCAATTAAAAATATAAGCATTTTAAACTTAAAAAACATAAAGAGACCACCTTAACAAAAAGCCAGTCCAACCTTTAAAAGTTATGATTTTAGATTGTAGCTGATCAAATTATTAAAAAAATAATATCTCGAACTCTTTTGCTTCCAAAAAGATGCAAAATGGCAGAAGAACCCTGTTTTTAGAAGTTTATGTCACGTAACTCAAATTAAATTTACAAATGAAAAGAAGGCATCCAAATCAAATGATCCAATGCTATGAGGGGCTCCAAATCAAAGTTCTGAGGTTCACGAGGTCGGCTTCAAATTGGTTCCCAGTTTTAACGGTACCCATATCATGAGTAAAGTAACAGAAACTACCCAGAAGAACAAATCAGATAATGCATGCACCAACCATTGGCTTGGTTAGCTTACCTGAACCTCTCTTTTTGAAGCCTCAATGGCAGCTCGAACCATTTCTTCTTCTATGTCATTGCTATAGTAAGGCAAGTTATTGAATTCAGGAGCACTAGGTCTAAGATGCCCCGCACGAGAACTATCCCGTTGGGTAGCCCGTGCATTTAAGTAAGTCGAAATATCATCATTGTCATCATCCTCAATTATGACGGTTCCCTGAATATCAGGACCTTGTGCATGTTCAGTTCCAGTTACATCTTCAATGATTGGAGCATGACCAGAATGGCCAGATGCTTCACTACCATCCTTGACCTCTATAGGTATCTCCCTTACTTCTCTTGGTTGAGAAACAAATGGTGCCTGATTCGTAAAATCAGAACCAGTACCAAGTACACCTCTTTGAAAACGTGGATCAAGAAGTGGGAATAGATTCATAGCAACACTCTCAGATAGAAGTGGTTGAGGATTTCTTCTAGGAGGTGGTGCAACTTCAATTGGATCATCATCTATATCCATGAGATCATCTTGAGGAGCATGAATAGAAGGTCGTCTTATGCTGGGAAAAAAATTTGCAACATGAGTGTTCAAAAACATGTCACGAGAACTGCACAGAATATATATTTTCTACCAGAGTACTGGAAAGCAACGACTAATAAACAAAGGATGACAAAATGGAAGAAGTGAAAGCAACAACTAATAAACAAAGGATGGCAAGATGGAGGAAGAGACTAACGCGCTTCTGTCTCCTTCACTGAAATGCGCATTGACAGCTGCATTGAGGTCACCACCATGCTCCTAATTGCAATCAGGAATTTTAAAGAAAAAGAAAAGTAAATTAGAAGCACAAAAACTTACAACTGAGTTTAAAATCCGCATAATTAAACATATTATAGCAAAATCTAAATATATCCCTTCGAAATTCTGAGCATCTACTGCATCAAATAGTCTGATTATCATCAGTTAAATTAACCAAAAAGAAACCCCTTATTAGCTTGAATTAGAAATAATTAGCAATCAACGAACTCCAGCGAGCTTTATTAACAACTTAACCAACAATGCTAGCCCTAATTACACACCGATTACAAAATCCAGCAATCAGAGCCTGAAATTAACTCGCAAATTCACTCAGTTTTTTCAAGGTTACAATCCGATTAGCAATTGAAGACCGAAAAAAAGAGTAACCTCGAGTTTTAGCACCGCTGCATCTTCGGTGACGCCTGTGATGCTGATGAATGTGTCGATTGCTTCTTGATTAGGTCTGGCCATCTTCTTTGATTTTGATTAATTTTCACAGTCGTGTTTTTAATATAAGTTTCTAAATTGGAAAGAGGAGAAGGAGAAGTGGTGGAAATTTATGAGTTGGAAGGAATCCGAAGAGAAGGGATTGTTTGCTTGGTGAGGAAAGAAGGAGGGGTTTGGTGTTTTTATTTTTTATTCTATGCTTCTGGTTGAGTTTACTCTGGTCTAGTCTCTACCCAGTACCTAGTTTTCTTTCTCTCTATAAAAGGCTGCCTTTCCTTCTCTTGGATCTGGGACGAAGAAATGTAGCGTCCTTTGCCTTATTGTGGCTTTGGGGAGTTATGGGCTGGGTTTTATTTTTACTTTTTTTAAAAAAAAAAATGTGTCTGGTGTTGTCTAATTTTGCTATGCTTGGGAGTATAGTCTTAAGGAGGTTAACTAAATTATTTTTTTCATTATTTTTTATATATTTTAAAATTATTTTTAATGTGTTGATATTAAAAATTAATTTTTTAAAATAAAAATATATATTATTTTAATACATTTCTAATTTAAAATCAATTTAAAAAACACTTTGCAAGCATCCCAAATTATATAATGTGCGAAGCTTTAGGGCTGGGACAATTTAGTGATTTAAGAAGAGTTTGCGGTGGCAAAGTAAAATATCATTGTATGGTATATATATTCGGAATTCAGATGGGAACTGTGCTTATGTTTTCATAGAGAGTTTTTATGACAATTCTTTTTCTATCCAAACTGGTGTAGGCGGAGTTTGTTTGATAGAAAATAATTTTTAAAAAATAATTTTTTAAATATTTATTTGATTGTTTGTAATTAAAAAAGTTGATCAACAGAAAATATTTTTTAATTAAAGAAAAATTTAGTTTGATTTTCAGGAAAATATTTTTTTTTTATTTTAAACGCAAAATACATTTTGGAAGTTATGAAAAAATTAGAAATATCTATTATTTGTTGATTATATCAAATCTGGTCCTCAAACTTTTGATTGTTATATATATATTTTGTTTTGAATATTTTTTTTTCAATTTCATCCCTTAAAATTTAATTTTATATCAACTCTGGTCTTCATTTTTATAATTGTTATTTTTTTATTATTATTTTTTAATTGAAATTTTTTACCTATAAAATTTGATCATAATTCTTTTGATTGTTACTTATTTTGTTTGAAATAATTTATAAAATGATAATTATTATTATTTTAATTTCTTTATATTTTAATTTGTTAGATTTGATCTCTATTATTTTAATTATTATTTATTTTATTTGAGATAATTTATGAAATTATATTTTTTTCAATCTCATTTTGTAAGATTTGTTCCTTATTATTTTAATAAACTTGAAAAAAAATATTAATAAGTTATTTTTCAGCTTATTTTCCATGACATAATCAAATACTGGAAAATATTTTCCAACTTATTTTCAATTATATTACCAAACATCGGAAAATAATTTATTTTCCTCGAATTCACTTTTTTTAAAAAAACTACTTTCCAGCAAACAATCGGGACCAAGAACTTTTCAATTTTCATGATTATGTATAATACTATATATTAATTAGGTGAAATTATCCCTTTACCCTCCATGTTTTCGGTAAATATTTATCATGTTCCCTTAGTTTTAATTATTTTAGTAGTATAGATATAGGTTTTTTTTATATGCATTCCAATAAAAAAAAATATTTTAACAACTTATTGTATTTTAATATTAATACTTTTAGTTTTTTTCTAAAAAAAAGCTATTAAAAAAATTTAATCCATGAAAGGGAGAATATTTAAATAATCTATTTAAACATTTTGGCTTTTTTGATAGTTTGATAGTTGGCTCTTTATTTGACTCTCTCGTTGAAAGCTGTGAAATGGGGGGAGAAAAGCTAAAAAACTAGTTTTTTTTTTCTTTTGAGAGATGCACTTATAATTAATTGTAAATAGTTTAATTCAGTCCTTGTATTTATAAAAGTGCAATTAGGTCTCTTTTCAACACCTAAATTTGATGATAGTTATTGATTAGTGCCAACTGCCAAAGCCAATTTAGGTGTTGGTTGACCAAATTTGAAACATAAAGGGTGAAACCATCATTGTCTACAAACGTAAGAGGCAAAAGCGTGGTTTTCCCTGTTAATTATTGCCTAGGCGCACGGTGATTAATGTCCATTCACGCGCATCAAATATGCTGAAAGTTGAAATTTTTCTAGAAAAGAACATTGAATGTTTTTAATTGGGAATTACCAAATCATAAATAAAAAGTGATTGGAAGTTAGTAGCAATAAATTCTTATATAAATCGAATCCCAGAGAGGCAATAATAATTTATCATTCTATGATTTAATTAGTTGTCCGATTATTCATCCTAAATTTGAAAGTCCCAACATTAACCAAGGGGTAAAAATAGATTCTTCGTTTTTTTAATGGTATGTTTTGCATTATATTTTGTAAGTGTTTTTGAAAAAATTAATTTTTTTATTTTTTATTTTAAATTAATATTTTTTTGATATTTTTATATCATTTTGATTTGTTAATATTAAAAATAATTTTTTAAAAATAAAAAAATATTATTTTGATATGTTTTGAAATGAAAAATATTTTGAAAAGCAATCAATATCACACTTCTAAATACACTGGCACTTAAATGCATGCCTTTTCTTTTTTGTTTATTTGTTGAAAAATATTTTTTTTAAAAGTGATTTTTATGAAAAATAAATGTCTAAAAAGTAGATTAGTTTTTATGTATGACAATTTTATAGGAAATTAGTTAAAAAACAATTTCTAATATTTAGCTATAAAAAATAAACTAAAAAATAACTTATAAAAGTTTTAATTTTTTTTGTCATGATTATCTAACATGTATATAATATTAAATGGAACTATTTAATCACTTGCAATAAAAGAATGAGATGTAAAAAGTGTAATTGTGAAAAAAAAAGAATTTATTATATCATGTATTTATATATAGCTTATTTTATAAAATATAAATATACATAAAATATAAATATTTTAAATATAATATTATTGAAATATAAACTTGTTACCTCAAAATGATTTTTTTTTAAAATTAATGAAAGCCAATTAACAATATTAATTAAGAGTTAGATATTTAAGTATTTTGTGTTGGGAATGAATATATACGAAGATATTTCGCTGAGAAGGTAAACACCAGAGGAGAAAAGTAATTTTCATTCATGTTTCTAACATACAATTTTACTTCTCATATGGATTCAGTCACATAAAAGGCCATAAACTTTGCCATGGAATAAAATAACAATAGTCCAATACAAATCATTCATCTCATATACATTCACCGTCTATAAACAAGTCTATATCAGTTGAAAGGTCTTTTAAGGATAGTGTTTTGATAATCTGTGACTGGTTTCTGGGGTGGAGAACGTCCCGTTTAAATTAGTTTTCGAGAGTTTCGGAGAGGATTTTATTGACAATAAAATTGCCATAGATTACTCATGTGTCAAATGAGAGGTATAACTTAATCAATTAAGTCTTAGTTTTATTTTATAAAGATTATTATTTTAAATTTTATAAATTTCAGAATCACTAAAGGCTTAGATGATTGTTAATTTTAGAGTTCATAAAATTATTCGAGGTATACACAAGTTGGTCTGATACCCACATTAATAATAAAAAAAACATGGTAACATTTTTAATAATATGAAAAAAAAATATTTGACAGCTGGGCATGGTTACACGCACCATCTGAATAGTATAGACAATATTCACTAATTTACGCATGCATGTCACACCAACAATTTCTTTTAATGTTTTATATTACTTAAAAACAGAAATGCCCATGAATCAGCCCGAATAATACAAAAAAAAAAGACACAATGTCAAAAGTGTCCATCCAAGAAAGTTTTAAAATTACTTGATCCTGAGGTCATTTAAGTCTTTTTAATGCTCTTTAAAAAAGAAAATGACCTCACAGACCCTGGACAAATGCTCTTTTTTTCTTCAAGAAAGGTTATTTTAGTAATTTTATTGTTTGAAAAAGCACAAAAAGAACCTCTATGGCCCCAATGATTTTTAAAAGATACATGTGACCTTGAAAAAAAAACCAAAATACCTCTTATTGCTAACTTATATTATTGTGTTGAGAGGGGCAGAAAAAAAAAACAAGGTGAATTCACCATAGATTTCGACAATGTTTTTTACCACATGTTTTAGATTTTTTTAATTTTAATTTTAATAATAATTGTGTAAAAAATTCCATACCAGCAGTGCTGAGTTGTCATCATCATATTCGATAATGCCAACTTCCTCTGTTGATCGATAGATAGATTATTATATCTATCCATAAAAATGAATTTAATAAATCATGGGGATTGGTATTTCAATAATCATATAGATTGGGGACTGATTTGTAGTTACCAAATACCAACTCATATTTTAAGTTTCCTTCGATTCATTAACCTCATCCCTGTCTTTCTCGTCTCTTTCTCGAAAACAGCTAGTCTCTGCCCTCTTCACGGTGTACGTTTTCTGTCTCGACAGTAATCAAAAGCTGCCTAGAAGCCAACATCAAAACCACCGCTTTCACCGCAGATCTCTCTCCGCCGCAACCACTCCTCAGTCTCTCACGCCACCGCAAATCTCCACCTTCGATCATTTCCACGACCATTCCTTCTTCTCACACATAACTCCTCGCTTCAAAACGTATTTACAGTTCTTAATTTAGCTATTCACCTCCTACCACAAATGCTCAAAAACGTCCACTGTTTTTTTTAGTGGTATACTCGTATGGTTTGTTTCTTTTTTAATTATGGATAATTGCAAACAACAGAATCATAGGAGGCCAAATGTTAGCAAAATTTGATTGTTAAGTATTGAATTATTGATATCCTTTCATCCAGAACAAGTAAAACAAGAAAAGAGTAGTAAAAAGGAAAGAAAGAGATGTCAAAGCTGTTGGCACGGATTGCTGGCTACTTGAGCAACCGAAATTTGGTGGGTGTAGACAAAGTAGGGAACCGTTATTTCACCAGAACAGAAGAGATCGATGGTATCAGTAAGTGGGTCTCTGTCTTTCCTGTAAAATTTTTCCTCCGTGAACTTCTTATCAGTTTGTATATTTGTTGATGTCTCAGTGAAAGAGAAAAGATGCGTAATATTCAAAGGGGAGGGGGATCCAACCTCACTATCAGGTACAATTTTGAAGTTTGGAAAACTTCCCCTCTCTGTTACAATGTTGCATTCCATTATGCCCTACCACAACACTGTGTCCTAAGTTTCTGAGTATCATTAGTTTTCAATGAACCTTTTCTGATCAATTGGTTTTCTCTAATCAGCGGTCAAGTCCAAGCATGATTGTTAAAATAGATGTTATTTCAACTTGTAGACATGCTGAAGGGACTTGCTGTGCAACTTGCTTCTTCTGCATGGTTTATTCCTTACTCTATATGCTTCTCTATAATTTGGCTATTGTAGTTGAATGGATATGCTGGCTGAACGGACAGCGTAAAAGGGCTCCAACTCCTGAGGTATATTATAGACACTATCCTTTTCCTTCGCATATGCCATAAAGAAAAATGGGAGCTAGAAGAAAAACTCCTCTCCAGCTGAAACATATTTAACAGTATGCGTGTGATTTATTGTTTTTATGTTAGACATTGAGTTTGGAATTTTGTATGTCACGAAAACTATTGTTTAGGTTTGTTCACTTCCTCACCTCTTGACAATTCAATGATTGCTATTATAAAAGGTTTGAATGATGTATTCATCACGCCACAACTCTTGGTGTCATCCTAAGTTACTGGGAATTGATTCTACTCTTGTTTGGGGCAGTATCATCCCAATGGTCTCCAGTGATTTTTATTTTAAAAACCATTAGAAACTCCAAGCATTGTTTGGATTTAGAATACATTCTTTCAGAGAATCAGGAACATTCTATATTTTTGTGTTGTAACAATGGTGTTTTCGAATTTTCAAGATGAATTCCATATAGTGAATTTGGTCTTCATGGTTTTTAAATAAATTTAAGGCATCTTCTTTCTACCCTAAGTAACTTGATGAAAAATTAAGAGCACTATTTGAGAGAGGCTGAATTGATTTCATCATGCCTTTCTTGGTCTCTCTGTACAAGTTAACAATGATGAGTTACATGCACCAGTATTGTGCTGTCCCTTTTTGAATATCTATTTTTGTGGCTGGACAATTCAGTTTTGAAAAGACACATGGGAGGATTAAGTGTGTTACTGTTTTTCATTTCATTGAGCTACATTGTTGGAATTGTGTTATTCTACTGTAAATATACTCGATTTTCTTTAGGAACAGATGGAGTTGGAGGCAAGGCGTGAACTTGTGAAGCAAAATGTGGCACGTAAGTCACTTGTAAAATTATATAGATATTTATGTTTCTTCCTGCTTCTATTTTCTGGTTAATAATATCATTGATGTGTTTTATTGTTGGCGTGGTGACTATAATATTGCTTATTGTCTCCAACCTCAGCAGCTGCATTACCACAACCCCCATACTGCTCACAACACCCTAAGCAAAACTAAACTAGCCCTCGAATCATTACGTTAACCCTTAATTTCAACTACATAGCAAATACTTGTTTGTTGAATGTAGTCTCTTCATGACACTGTATATCTATATGTTTTATAAATGGTATGTTGAAGACCCTTGATATCTTTCACTGTGTCTTTTCTTTTCCTATCTTCTACATAATTTGACAAAACAATTTTTGCTTCGTTCTTGAAGGCCTTTGCTCTAAAAATGTTGACTATTAAGATGCCGTTTTCATTTTCTGCACCACTTCACCTGACTTTATTAGCTTTGTCAAGTATCTTAATAAATGCTTTTTCTTGACTGCCGAAGTTCTCAAGCAAGAAGAAGAGGAAAGGAGAGCCAAAGAAGGCAGTTCTCACAAAGCCAAGAGCACTGGTAAGTTGCTAAAGGCAAACTCTACTTTTTTTAACAGCATCATCATACTTATGTAATTGTTGATATTCATCTACCATTTCTACAGGTAAAACTGGAGGTCCAGACTTGAAAAGTTTCATTCACCAATTTCCTACTGAAGGTATTACATTCTTTCACTAAAATATTACTAGAGAATTGTATTTCTTGACAGCAAAACATGTCATTGCATATGAAGGATTTTCCAAAGGTTTTGTTATGTCATGCCAAGTGACTTTGAATATAACAAGCATGTTCATGTGCGTACTTTTTTACTCTGCTGACTTCTGTTCTAATCATGATTTGGTATTATGGTGCTTGTTATCAAAGGTAACAAGCTTGAGGAAGAATCAGATGCAGTTGATAGAGGAAGCGGGTCAGTTATCTTTGGCTTTTGAGATAATTTCATTTTACTGCTTACCTTGATTGTGAGGTCGGAGACCACACATTATGTTGCTGGTCAAAATACAACTTCTCTCATCTTAACGGTCCTGTGTTGGCTATGATTTCTTTTACTAAGCCAACACCGCTCAAGTCAATTGTTCCTTTAGCTCCTTCAACCAATTATGTTGCCCTCTTGGGTCTGCTCCAAGACTTGGTGCTCCCACTTTGCACCCATGCATGGATTTGTGATGGTTCGAAACTGACAACCTTATTGACCACCTGGGCTTATACTGTTTTATTTAATTGTGAGAACTTACTGTGCTTCTGATAAATCATTCAAGCTTGTACAGTATCATTATATCTTGTACTTTGAAGCTTCTGTTGTACTGTTCCTTGAAATATTTCTAGCAATTGATTAATTTTACCTACAATTATACTTGAAAGTGGACCTGGTTTTCTTTTCATGCCATGACACCAGTTATTAAATTTTGCAGAGAAGATGAAGCTGGGGCACAGAAAGCAAAAGAACCTTTGTCAGAGTAAGCACACATATCTGTAATGCACATTAATATAATTAGTCATATATATCTTGGGTTAGCTTTATCACAACTGACTATTTGTTGAAGGTTGCATCCATGAGGTATGGTAAAGTGCCAAAGTTTTGGGAACTGCCTATGAAATATGTTTAATATATACAAATGAATGTCAATACTATGCAATGTGTTAAAATTTCCATTGCTTTCATGATTCTTTCTTTCAAATGGTTGCCACCACAGTGACGCTCATACATCTGTTGCTTAAATATTTTTTTTGTAGGCATTCAGAACCAACCGGATCTGGTTCAACCTTCAAGCCAGGGATGTGGCAACCACCAACATGAGATGGATCATATTTTAATGGTCACCCATATTGGTAGTCATTTTCTTCACCATGGTCCCCGTTTCCCCATTGGTTTTTTTATTGACTAGACTCGTGAATTTCACCGATGACATTGTTGAACAAATTACATATACTGCGAACTATTTTGTCAGAAACTTTGAGATTTTTGGGAGATGGGGATAACTCGGATTGGTTTAGTTTCATAATTTGTATCAGCCAAAACATAACCGAACTCAGGTTCATACCATGAAGCAGCCACATCATCCATTCAAGAAGCTTTGGAGAGATTACTCTGTTTAAAGGAGTTTTAACTTTTTGGACCCTTGTACCTTTAACAGACGAGAATATGGACATGATAAACCTGTCGCTAATATCTCAGGCCAGCATCAAGCTTCTGTCTTTCACCTTTAACAGACGAGAATAGTTTCACATTAGCAATCAATGAATAAAACTCTTATTCTGTACACGATTATTTTGGATTTTTTTTTGCTCTATATTTGAGTTGGTTAATGAAAGCTTACTAAGGTTTATCACCACCACAAAGAGACAGGGTCATTGCTATAGCAGGCATGGGAACCTGAGAGCAGATGTGAAGCTTCTTTATTGATAACTTACCTCCTTTTTTTTAGCTTAAGGTGTGGAATGGAGCTTTTGAGTTTGGACTGTACAAGGGCTGGCCTCTCTCAGCTGTTCAAATCTCTACTTGTCTATCACGTGATTTTAAACGTGTGACCTCCAAATTAGATGTCCAAATGGAGGCTCGGTTGATTCTCCTTTAATAGTAATTGCTATGAGCACTTCTTCAATGCTTAAACGATTTCGGTGATCTACATAATCGGTTCCATCTGCCAAAGTCAAGTGTAATAAATTTCTCGTGTCGGAGCAATAAGAGCACCGTAAAAGCATGCCAAAAAGTCCCCTGTCATTTTCAGCAGTCCTAGTGTTCTCTCCCTACAGCTCCAAAAAAAAAAAAAAAAAAGTGCTCTCTCTACAGAACTGAATACTAGGAATTTTGAGAAATTACGAACCATGGGAGGTGAAGTGGTGCGTTAAGGCTACCTAAATTTAGGTAACTAACGGAAAATTATTAAATAGCAGGCTTGATTTAGCTGTCAAGAAAAAAGAAAAAGGTTGTTTGCAGGTAGAAAGCTACAAATGCTGATGACCTTGCCAGCAGTTTTACACTAACAGCAATTCAAGAGATTGAAATTTAATGCAAAATCAAGAAAAAATAAAGAAAAAGGTTGTGTGCGGGTGGAAAACTACAAATGCTGATGACCTTGCCAACAGTTTTACACTAACAGCAAATCAATAGATTGAAATTTAATGCAAAATTTAAAGCTCTGCATGTGGGTGGTTGTGATCCACGGCCCATACAACTATATTTGTGGTGTATATAGTCGCAGAATCTAGAAAATGTAATTGAAAGCATTAGATATCGTCGGCATATCATATCATATCAAACCAAACTCACTATCGTTAGCAAAATGAGCTCTTCTTTATTCCTCTCACTCCTACTAATTCTCATCTCAGCAAGCCAAGGTTGTGCAGCAGTGCCGGAGAAAGAACCTGATCTAATACAGAAATCCTGCGCAATAATCGTAGGTTATGAAGAATGCGTGGCAATTCTCAGATCAGACCCTCGTTCCATTAAAGCTACCAAAGTCAAACAGCTAGCCTACATCATTCTTGATCTCTGCATAGAAAATGCCACAGAGACTCTTGGAGAAATCCGGAAGTTGCAAGAGAAGTACTCAAAGCATGACCAAATTGAGGAAGCTCTAAGGTGGTGTGTCATGGCATATGAGAGTGCTATCAAAGATTACTTTCGCAAAGCTGTTGACCAGCTGGGTACAAAGTCTTACCGTGAAGCACAGTATTCAGCACACATTGGAGGTGCGTTAGGTACGGGTTGTGAACAAGAATTTTATTTCCAAGCACCAGTAATTTCACCTTTATGGCCCAGGAATCATAATTTGGCAGTTCTTGGTCTTGTAGCAGAAGGCATCGTTTCCCTTCTTCGTCTGAATGAGTCTCAACTGTAAGGGTTTAATAATTTTTTTTATTTTATTTTAATACATTGGAAACCGACGATATTAACTAGAATATTGGCATTGTAGATCGATGTTCTATTGTTGCGCCTGTTACTGCTCATCCTTTCACTGTGCATAATTTCATCCTTGGCACCTCAATTTTTTATCTTGCTCCTTTTTTGTCCTCTAACTTAATCTTTTTTCAATTTGGTCCTTGGCAGTCCCTTCTTTGCTGCTCTAGATTCTTTCTCTCTGTCGATTGCATGTAACTCTTCTCCTACGTGCTGTGAATTATCTAGCGGTTGAATACTGTGTCAGTTTTTCATTGGAAGTTTTGATATTATTGTGAAAAACATAATTAGAAGAATAAGGACCAAAATTGATATTGACAACAACACAGCCCTTTTCATTTTTCCTGTTCAGAATGAGCGTAAATCTACACTTTGGTACCTCGATTTAACTCTTTATTTTAATCTGATCCCTTATGATATTGGATTTGTTTTGTTTAGGTACCACGCTTTATTTGTTTTGCGTTTTAGTCCCTTATAAATTCGTCTTTAACAGAAGAATTTAATGGAAATGGTTTATCACCACCTCAAAGAGACAGGGTCAATGCTATAGCAGGCATGGAAATGGTTAATTTTTTGGGACGGGGCTTGCCTCCGACGGAGGGAGCGAGGGAATTTTTGACAAGTTTTGGGTGTTTTTCATAGGTTACATGTATATCTATTAAATAGAAGAAATTCATTTTCAATACTATCACATCATTATTTTTCATTAAAAATTAACTTAGAATCTCACCCACGACACGGCATAGAAGGGCTAATTGGCTGGTAATTGGTATTGTATGTTTTTGGTTATGGTGATTATATTAGAAATTTTATTATTGAGGTGATATGCTCGAACTTTTTACTTTTAAATGGGCCTATTTAATACTTTAATATTTTGGGGTGAGACCTAGCTAGGTCCCTAATGAACTGGAATGGGACCATAATCGATGGATTTGGCTGCTCTCTCAGTCTTCAGCTCGCGGATGTTAGCAAAACTTAGTGTATTTACTTAGATTTATTAGGCGATTGTAGGTGTGGCACTGACACTTGTGATGAATAAGATAATTAAACAAAAAAAAAACCTCGGTTTTGGTGCTTCATGTATAGTTTTGAAATTCGGTCCGGTGTGATGAATCAACCCGGGATCCAGTTAACTTGAGACCGGAACTAGGTCGGGTTTAAGAAAAAATAAGAAAAGTAAAAACTCGGCTGAAAAATCCGGTTCTAACATGTTTTTTTAACCAAGATGACATCGTTTTGATTTATTAAAAAAATAGAGTTGACCAAAGTAACCTAGATAAAACCCGACAATTCAAGCAAAACTCGTGACCTGTATCACCACCAAACCGGGTTTAAAAATACTGCTTCCATGTCCAAATAAAAACCACCAGTTGCTGCTCGTTGCCAATAACTTTTTTTTCATTGATTGGCTGCGCACTGCTCTTAGCATACAAAAGATACTGTGCCAGTTGCTTACCGATGGCCTACCAAACCCTTCAAATTACCGGTAATGTCGGCATCAAGATCCTCACAGGTAAAGTTGCTTCAAGATGATGATGATCTGCATTGTCTTCTTGCCCAGCCCATCCACCACTCACCCAAATTGTCGTCCTCAAGATCTTTGCAAATGCAAAGGTGCTTCGACTCATAAAAAGACAGCTTGGATTAGTGAAAGTAGCAGTCCAGACCTTTCTTTTCATGCTCCTCTTTTCTCTTGTCACTTTGAAAAAGAAAAGCACAAAATATTTTAAAGTATTCGTCGGTTTTGAACAAAAATCTCACAATTCTTTCATAGAAGTGATGTCAATGGTGACATTTCGCAGCTACTGCCATCAGAGTGACTTTCAGGACTATACGATGGTAGGCAAAGGTGGTGCCGCTTCCCTCTCCCTCGTATTTTTTTGATGTTTGACTTGTTTTGATGTTGATTTGGGAGGGACCAAAAGGGAGATTTGGTAGGTTTTTGCAATTGCAACATGGACCATCCTAGACAACACGAATGTGATCATTCAAGTACGAGTAGATTTTATGGCGTTCAATAAATAACTAGTAATGTCGCTTTATTTTAGATCTATTTTTTTAAAAATAAATATAAATATATGAGAAAAATCATAGGTGAGTATATTATTATCAATTTTGATGAGTCATGAGTTTTATTTTCTCCTTAATCTTTATTTTGTTTATTTCTTTTAAAAAAAGAGTTAAAAAAATAACTATCAATGCAAAACCCAATATTTTTTTTGTCACATGTGCCGCCAGTAATAGAGGCGACGTTGTAGTGAAAACTGGAGTATGGTCGTCGAACAATACCTATTGCGCTGTACAAACAGCACAGAAGCATTGACTTTTTAAATAAATTAATAATACACACACTAAAATACCCCTGATTATACTTGATAATTATATAAAAAAATCAAGAGGAAAAGATAAAAAACCCTTAACCAAGGGCAAAGATAATTTCAATGCAAGGACATCTCGGTAATTCAATTGCGCTCATGAAATGAAAAGACTAAAAGAGCCCCTCCCCGCCATTCCATTATTTTTCAATACAAAAGGCTTCCAAAGTAATTTGTGCTTTGTCAATAAGGGCAAAATCATATTGTACTTTCCAATTCACAACGACAATGAGTTTGCATGTATATTAAATACAAAGTAAAAGTGGGATCCCTTTTAGTTTTTTCTACTAGATTATTGACTCGCGCTACATTGCAGGTCAGGCTAAATTTTTATTGAAAGTTAAAAAAATATTTAGATGTTACTAATATATTTTTTTAGTGAAAAAAACTTAAACCACGTCAGAGTTGACTCAATGTCACCCGATTGACTTTACAGGTTCAGAGTAACCCTGAAGACCCATAAAAATATAGTTTGACTAAAAACAAATCTCAAGATGATTTTTTTTAATATTAAAATAACAACATATTGAGTTGACTTAAGTTAACCTAAGTTAACTTGTCAAAGTGATCTAAGTTATGAGATTACGATAAAAAAAAAAATCAAAACAAATTATAAAGCCTAATTCCCAATCAACTCAATATTAAAAGATGAAATTAAAAAAAATCAACTAAAAAAAGACTTTAAAAAAGAACTCGGGTTAACCTAACAAACTCACGATTTGGGCCATAAGATCAAGACAACTCCATATAAAATAAATTGAAACAAATAACAAAGTACAATTTCTAATTAGCCTAGTGTTGAAGAATGATATTTTAAAAATAAATCAATTAAAAAACAAACATAAAAACAATCAGAGTCAATCTGTCAAACCCATGACCTGGATCATGAGACCGAGATAACCTCATTGAAAGAAAAACAACTTGATTCAACCTAAGTAAACCTGTCAAATTTGTGATTTTGGTCATGAGACTGAGATAACCCTATAAAGAACAAACTAAAATAAATTATGAAGCTTAATTCTCAATTGACCATGTCAAACCCGTTATTAAATGATGAAAATTGTAAAAATTGAAATAAAAAATGATAAAAAAATAGCCAATTCAAACCGGGTCAAACTGTTAAACATTATTTTTGGATCATGAGATCAAGATAACATAATAAAAAGCAAACTAAAATAAATCATAAAATCTAATCCCGAATAAAACACAATATTAATTGATAAAATTAAAAAAAATTAATTTTAAAAAATCAAGTTAATTAGATTAACCTGTAAAATTCATGAAATTTAATTATTCAAACGAAAAACATGCTGGGTTTTTTTTTCCTTGTCATTTTCGTTTTGCAGGCTGGATTGTGGAGACATCTTCAAACTTGCATTATGAGGGGGGGGGGGGGGGGGGAATAATCAAAATCTCAACATTACTAGAGTATGAACACTATGAAAGTGGCCCCTTTTCTTAATTAGATTCCTTCTCCATATTGTCAAATCCCAAGCATTGCTAAATTGACCAGCGGCTTGCGGCTATATATGTCCATGACGTTGAAACAACTTGCTCTTTTCCGCCAACCTGCTCTCAAGAAACCAGAAATAAGTTTTGTGAGCAAATATGGGACCAAGCATCAAACAATTTTTTGTGCCTCCCATTGCCAGTAAATTAAACGAATATTAATTAATTATATAGTAGTAACAATTAAGTTTAATTGCAACGGACTGTTTACAATTAAAAAAAAAGCTAATTTGTCTTAGAAAATTACTTTATCTCTGGATCTATTGGAACAATTCACTATAAGTGTTATAATGATTCTTTTACACCATTAAAAGAATTTAAGACCGAGAGCATTAAAGTTTTTAAATAAGATTTATTTATTATTATAAAATTCATAAGGAATAAATGAGTCTTTTTCTATAGTGAAACAACTAAAATATTTTTAAAAGCAAAATATAAAATAAAATAAAAGCTAACATCAATAGATATTTTAGTATTTTTACAATGGTTTTTTTATTTATTATAATATCAACTAAAAGACAATTTGATATTTAATCAAATATAAAAAAAATTAACATGCACAGTGATGCAATGAAAATGCCCATAAAAACAAAAAATTTAAACATGGAGTCAATGAGCTTCTTGGTATTCTCATAATTTTTACTTTTGTAATTATAAAGTCAGCTCAATAGAACTTTTACATTTGACATGTGGCGCATTTGGAGGCCGTGGGAGGTGTCTGTGCCCTTCAAGCAGTGCATGCAACCCTTTCATTATGTCTTTTGAAGCGTCATCGTGCCTTCTTTCTATTTGTGTGATGTCTGTCTCAATTGATGGTTTGGTATGTCGTCGATAGACCTTTCTATTTTATTTCCTCTTCTTTTCTCTCATTCCCTGAAAATTACAACTTGGTCCTATTGGTTGTTAGTATTTCAACTTCAGTCCTTATTTTTTTAATTTTTTATTTTTGGTCTTGATCATTTTGTATAAATTTTATTTGTTTTCAATTTCATCATTCAATTCAAATTAATAATGTTATATTTTTCAATTCAAATCTAATTATTTTGATTTTCATTTTTTTTCTTGATCCCTTTGTAAAAGTTATTATTCTTTCAATTTCACCCTTTAATCAAAACATTGTTTTTATTTTTATGATATTTTTAACCCTTATTCTTTTGATTTTTTTTTGTCCTTTTACTAAATTATTTTTTGTTTTTAATTTCACCCTTCAATCAAGTTTAAAATTTATTTTGTGTTTTAATTTTAATCTTCATTATTTTAATTGCTATTTTTTAAATTTTTTTATATAATTGAATTTTTTTCAATTTCATCCTTTAATATTTGATTGATTGAGAATTGAACTTCATGATTTGTCTAGATTGGATGCAAATCTAATGACTTTGGTCACGGGTTTGATAAGTTAACATGAGTTTTTTTTAAAAAAAGCTTTATAATTCTTTTTATTTTTTATCAAGTTATTCCAATCTTATAATATAGGCCACAAGTTTGATAGGATATCTCAAGTTAGCTTGGCCTTGATTGCTGTGGTTATAGGTTTGTCATGACTGATATTTTTATGTCTTTTTTTTTAATCATATTTTGACATCTGAACATCATTTCTTATAAAAAAAAATAGTCTAGCCCCACTATGAAGCGTAGGCATCAAGGCTAGTAAGGACTATTATGAGATTATAATCTTGATACCAAGTAATATTAGGCTAGGGATAATTACCAAAACTTATTAATTACCTATTTCTATATTAGTGTTGTTGTCGTCGTCTTCATATTATAACAAGTTGGTCAATAAAAGTAGTTAAATTAAAAAAAAGTTAACAAGCATTAATTTGTTATATAGATAACCACTAGATAGGTGGCTCGCACTTCACCGTATAATGGACCAGTTTTTTTTGTAACATAAAAAACAATGTTCAAGCATTGGTAGTGTATTTTAAAGAAAGAAAGAAAATCCTCAACTCAAGTCATAGACTCCATTGGGTCCAATAAGATGGTTTCATTTATTTATATGACAGAAAAAAAATAATAAATGAATTGAATTTTAAAAGAAAAAGGTGGTATTGATGACCAGGAGAAAAAGAACACTTGTCAAAAGAGAAAACATTACATAGTTGAATTCCAAGACAACTTAATGTTAAATGATGAAATTAAAAAAAAATATAAAAAGAAAAAATAAAGTGTCTTAAGTCAACCCGAGCTAGCATGATAAACTTGTAACTCGAGTTATAAGGTTGGGCTAACCTCTTAGAAAGAAAATTAAAAAAAGTAAAGATGATCAATTTCTAACAATCCAAATGTAAAATAATAAAGGCGAAGAAAAACCAGTCAATAAAAAGAAGTCCAAAAAAATAAAAAAACATGCAAATCTAGGTAAGGGTGCCAAACCTTGTGAACCAAATCATGAGAATGTGATAACCTAATAAAAGAAAAAATAACGAAACTTAATTTTAAAAAGACCTGATTTTGAGGATGAAAATGAATATATATATATATAAGCAATCCCCAAAAAATACCCAAGTTAATTGGCCAAACTTGTTGGCCAAATGATGAGATTGACATAACCTGATTGAAAGGAAACCAAAGAAAGTCACGAAGCTAATTTTTCAATTTATATTGTTGCTACCCAATTTTTGACCCATGTTTTAATAATTTTTTAGAAAAAATCCAAAAATAGTGAAAAGCATTGAAAACCCAAAAAAATACATTTTTAATACATTTGCATCGTTTTTAGCATTGGCAGCGTCGTCTAAAAAGAATTTAAATTTTCAAAGGTCTTTCGAACGCGTTCAATTTTTAACGCTTTAATTTTAAAATCATTGATTTTCCTCATTGAGTCGACGTTGATATTTGCTCGCTTTCAAAAATACAAAAAAATAAGAAAAATCAAAATTTACAAAAAAAAAGAGGAAAAGAGAAGGAAAGGAAAAGTTGAGGGACTAATTTGAAAACCTAGCAAAACTTTTCCTATAAATACCATGCTAAAACTGAATTTTCAGTGGGGGGGGGGAATTTTGACAACATCAGAAAAAAATACAAAAAACCTAAACCTAAACCCATTTTTTTAAGGAGAGCAGCCGCCCCCCTCCCCTGGATTTTCTTCTCTGCTCCCTGAACTGCACAGCCTGCCTCCAGCTCTGATTTTTTTTTCTTCTCTCTCGGCTGGTTCCACCAGCTGCTCCCCCCTCCCGTTCGTTGGTCCTCCTCCTCCCAGCCAAGAACAAACCAAACAGCCCCTTGATTTTTGGTCTCCTTCCCCACAAACCGGAGCAGCCCCCCCCTCAACACTGCCTCTTCTCCTTTCCTCTCAGCAGATCGCCTCTCATCTTCCCCTATTTTTCAGACCTTCCCTTTCCCAGCCATACCTAAACAGCCCAAACATAGCAGCTCCTCCTTCCCCCCCACTTCCTCAAGTTCTCACCCAAACCGACACAGACTTCCTGCCTGACGCCGTTCCTTCCTTCTTCGCCTGAGCCACCACCACTGGACCTTCCACCTCTGCAAGCCAGCCTCCACAGACTCTCCCTTCCCCGGCTAAAACTGAAGAAACAAAGCCAACAGCCGGCCGACCCAGCCTTCTTCCACAGATCCTCTCTCTCAGCTGCTCCCTTCTCCAGCCGCAGCGGCGCCTTCTTCATCCGGCAGCACCCAACAAAGCCTTCCTTCTCCAGCTCCTCCCTCACAAATCGCCCTCCACCAAGCCACACAGCAGCAGGCTCCTCCACACCAAAGCCCCGAACACAGCAGCTGCAGATCTGCCCTCCAGCGGCAGCCCCGACACGGCGGCGCCCACAGATCCAGCGCCATTTCCAGCCGAGAACCAGCCGACCACCGCTGCCACCAACAGGAGTGAAGACCGTCAACGCAGCGACCACCACCGACAGCTCCCCCAACAACCGCCGGCCATCTAAAATAGAAGGAGAGGAAACAAAAAACAATATGCAGAGAGGAGCAGATCTAGACTAAAATGGATTGAAATCGACTGTGTTGGGTTTTTTTGTTCTTTTGCAGGTGACGGTGGGTGTCACCACTGGCAGAGAAGGGAAAAAGGAAAGGAAGCCCACCGGTTTTCCAGCCTTTCTCACGGCGGCGCGTGAAACCACGCGCCGCCAGTGGCGGTGGCGCGTGGGAGGACGCGCCACCACTGTTCCTCCGGTTCCAAAAGTGTCCCCCTGCAATTTCTGGAGTTTTAGGGACTGTTTTGTAATTTTTAGATTATGTTATTGTAATATTTTTGTAATTTTTGTTTAGTTTGTTTAGAAATTGTATTTTGTATTGTGGATGTAAAAAAGAAAAAGAAAAGAAAAGAAAAGAAAGAGAAAATAATAATAGAAAAAGAGATGTGTGTGTTTGTGTATTTTTTTTATGTATGTTATTGAATAAAAAAATGAATTTAATATTTTTAATTTATAGGCACAAATATCTAAAGGACAGATAAAAATCATGTTGTATTTCCCATAAAAATGTAGAACATGTATCTACATATATTTTGGGAACTAATAACTGATTTATCAAAGCCTTAGAATTGGGCTAAAACTTTACTTCTTTAGCACATCAAGTCCACGAAGCAGCTTACCTCAGGTAGGGTGTGTTAGGGGTGTTAATACCTTCCCTAACCACAACCAGTCCCTTACTCGTGAATCTCTGATAAGACCAGTACCCAGGTTTCCTAGTAGCCTTCAATAAATTACTAGGTGGCGACTCCAACGAACCAATCAAAGCAAAATGAACAACGAAAAAATCGCCAGCCGACGCCGCGCGGATTTTTTTGACGTGCGACAGAATGGCGACTCCACTGGGGAAGGTATTGTTTTCAACATTATTGGACTAAGCTTCGTGTATTTGATGTGTTTATGTTTTTGCATTTTTGTCTTGTTTTATTTTTGTTTTATTCATGCATTTTGTAGAATTGTTTCATGCATCACATATTTTAATTTTTAAAAGCACACACAAGCTTCAGGTTAGGAGGGGGACTAGCAGCTTACCTTACGACTTTTAGTCAAGGTTGAAGTTTGTGTAAACCCCAACTCTACGTTGAGTGCTTAGGTTGGTAATAGTTGGACACGTGCCATCTCATTGCCTGCAAGCCCCCATATTGCCTCCATGAGGGCAATCACTGGGACAACAAGAGACCCTTTTTAGAGACCAAGTAGTAAACCTGCCTTTTGTCTCACTTAAAAAGATTAGAACCTGCCTTTAGGATGTGTGCTCCGTATACATTGTTTTGCATCAGGGCAAACCCTTCTTGAAGCATCTTGAACTCAAGACTTGTGGGTGACCCAATGGCCGTCACTCAGAAAATTTTCATTGTATTCTTGTTTCATCATACAAGAGTTACGACCATATGTCACCCCTCGAAGGGCGAGTTCATCATATAGTTTACATGTTCATACATTTATCATGCATGTACCGAGAGGAAAAATAAGTTCCCCCATTCGAGCTTTGCTACACCTAATTGAACAAAGATGCTGGAAAATGAAGAAAGGGGTCAGAGAGAGGCACAGAGTCAAAAGGAAGTTGAGAGCATCAGAGGTGAAGTTAGCTAGACTCAGATCTGCTTGAGCAAGTGTTGAGCATTAAATGGAAAGGGAATGTCTGCACAATTTTCTGTGAGAACATCACTCATCCACGTCCCATTGAAGCTGCACCTCTCCTTTTCAGTCATGAACAACGACAACAACGCCTTCAGTCATCAACTAATGACAACTTTTGTTCTTGGTCAAATGCCCTGTTAATTGTTCATCGCCTCCACATCTTTCAATGGCACCAAATAACTGCTAGTCTTCTATGCATGGTGCGTTAGCCTTCTTTGACGTTACCCTAATTGTTAGCTCAATTCCAGTTCAGCGGCACAAGATGTAAAAAAAAAAAAACAAAAACAAAAAAAACAATAAAAAAAAACCCCGAAAAAAAAAAAAAACAAAAAAACCCATGATTAGACACTGAACTTCTACGTTGCAGAGCTCTCTCTACAAAAATCTATTTATAGCTCTGCAAGTTGGGAATGCAAGAGGGGATTTATTAGTTGCATATGCTATGAAAATCTCTCATCAGTTTCAGCCCAAAGACACTGTGGCTGGTTGAAGAGCTAGACCTGGTAAAAAAAAAAAAAAAAAAAAAAAACATCATGAGTAGACATCAAACTTCTATGTGGCAGAGCTCTCTCTGTAGAGATTTGTTTGAGGATCTGCGAATGGGGCATGCAAGAGGGGATGCAGTACTTTCATACGCTATAAAAATTTGTCTCATCAGTTTCAGCACTGAAACACTGGAGTAGGCCGAAGAGTCAGACCTAGTCTGAAAACATGAGGAGTCATCAAACTTTGACGTGGCAGAGCTCCCTCCACAAAAACCCGTTTGTGGCTCTGCAAGTGGGGAATGCAAGAGGGGATGTAGTAGTTTCAGATGATATGAAAATTTACACCACCAGTTTCAGTACGAAGACACTGTAGTGGGTTGAAAAGCCAGACCTAGTCTGAAAACAGGGGAAAACATCAAAATTCAACATAGCAGAGCTCTCTCGACAGGAATCTGTTTATGGATCTGAAAATGGGAAATTCATGAAGGAATACAGTAGTTTCAGATCATCTATGATTTTCCTCCTTACAGTGTCAGTATTAAAATGCAAAAGTAGAGAGAAGAGACATGCCTAGACTGAAAAACATGAAGAAGACTGAAACTTCAACAGAGCAGAGCTCCCTTGACAGGTGTCTGTTTGATGCACCGTCAGTAAGGGATCGAAGAGGAGACAAAGGAGTTTCAGATTCATCAGTTTCTCCTCCAATAAAAACAATGCATCATTTCACACATTGACAATGATAGCGCTGCATGATTTTATGCGCTGGCAAGATTACCTAGCTGTTGGAAGGTTTCCAACAATTCTCATACAACCGCAACAACATTGGAAGATTGACATGATGTTGTGAGGATTGCCAAAAGAATTGAGCTAGCTGTCAAGATGGGAAAGATTGAAGGATCTGCCATGGATTCCAAAACTGTGAAGAGATGAATCAACAGAAGACTCTGACAGTGGGAAACCTTAATTATGTGGTCGAGCCAAGTCTCGTTGTGTCATCGACCACTTTAATATCTTTGCCCAAGATATACATTCCTTTGCCATGTGAAGTTTATTTACCAACATCTGCCAGATTCCAGACTTTTACCTGACTCCGACAAATCCCATGCGACCACTGTTTACTAGGTGGTATAATCCAGAAAAGAAATGTGATGTCATGGTGGGGTCCTCGGCCATTTCAGTTGAACAAATACAAGAGTTTCAAGAATCGAGCTCAGTTTGTGAAAGATGATGTCATCGATCATTTTGTCACCAGATCATCCTCAGAATGACGAGTGATCAGAATTGCTAGGCAAAACACAGATATTGCCAAAGAAGCTGATCTAAGAAGGGGTTAAACTGTCAATCATTTTTGTTTTGGATTTTTGCCCTTCTGCATTTTGTTTTGGATTTTTGCCCTTCTGCATTTTGTTTTGGGGTCACATCTCACCCTTCAACGAAACATGTCTTCTCTTTGTCTTCTTGTTGTTTTGAAATCAAGCGATGTTTCTTTCAAAGGCTATTTTGAAAAAATATTTTTGATCAAACTCCAACATGCAAAGTTTAATCCGGAACATTAAAAGTATTTTGATTGCAAAAATGACTCGATGCCTGAAAATGACATGAGGTGACCAAACAATTTTGAACTCATACCTCTTGAAACTGAGCCACGCACCATATAGCTAAGTTTAGTAGTATGCATAATGACATGTAGTGGATTCAGTAGTTATGGACTCGTGAATCATGATTCTTACAAGTCCAAATCATTACACTGGACGAGGTCAAAATTTATCGGTTCTAACCGACCTTGCTTGAAATGAGAAAAGGCCATTTTTGATATCCCTTCACTTTCTAAAGATTATATCCCTTGTAGTCCCATTTTGAGCTTGGTAAGATATTTTCTTTCAAAAAGAAACCCTGACTAGGATCACACCCCACACTGGGGGCAATGAGAGATATGTCATTGGGAAGGATGAAGACACTGATAGAATCAATGATAAAAGAAAGGCTTAGAATAAAAGCCCAATGATTGAGAAAGGGAGAACAAGAAAAGCCATAGATTGAGGGACATCCAAGAAAACTTTGAGGAAGGTTATGAAAAAGCAAAAAAAAGTGGAAATGAAGGAGAATGCCTATCAATTCTAAGAGGGGCAAAGGAGGTTTCAATGGAAGAAAGACACAACAAATGCCAAAAGTCAACACCAAAAAAATCAAGTTTCATGTCTTTTGGTGTGTCTAGGATAAAGCCTTTAGTGTCTTCAAAATTTTTTAGATTCATTATTCATCAGAGATAAAGTTGGATTAGCATTATGACCTATGTTAAGAGAATTCTGAATTTGATATTAACAAGGTTATATGTCACTTTCTCTACAATGACAATAAGAAAAAGTTGATGAATAGTTGATATTGATCCTAGGTCTTTGAAACCCTTAAACACCTTTTGAGCCTGTGAATTCCCTTTCTTTCATAGCCATGAACCATAGCCTGCATTACGTGCTTTTGAAAGCCCTTTTCGATCAAGTAAGCAATCTGAACCGATAAATGGCGCTCTCAAAACTTGAAAAGTTTTTCCATAAGGGTCGTGACTTCATGAATTAAGCTACTTGTTATTATGCATGCTAATAAAATTGGTGCTAAAAAAGAAAACAATCTTTCTTGATGAATCCTCAAGTTTCGACTTTGAGCCTTTTGTTTTCCTTGAAATTCACAGAAGGTCACCTCATCGCAAACCATCAAAAGATATACCCAAGATCAAAGTTTAAAACTGACATAAAGAACCATGAAAAAAGTCATTTTAATCTTACAATAGGTCATTTCTGTTTTCAAAATACAAGACAATCAAAGGACTGTATATTTCGAATAACGTGTGTTGGATCTTTGACCGAAGAAACTTGATTTTCAGAAACTGACATCTCTCTGATTTCATTTCAACAACTAGACATTGAATAGACATGATCTTTGAAGTATGAGAGTTGATTCCAGAATAGAAAGATTGTCAAACAAGAAGAATATCGATCGAGTTTGCAAGATCCTACAAGAATGACATCACTTCTTGACACTCCTTGAAAAGTTGACCACCTGGGGGCAATACACTGGACCCTGAGAAGGAAAACAAAAAGTATTCAGATCAGCTGGGGGCAATTAAAGATGAGCAAATGATGAATCAATGCACTGAGGATAATGGTGTTTAAAGAAAGCTAATCAGTAGAACAAGCATTCAGATCATTATTGGGGGCAATGTTGTTCAAAGACAGTCGGTGATTTAGTGAACTTCAGCAGCCATTGATGTTATCAAGTGAGTGCATTTGAATGAACATCTAACATATGCACACCACCAAGACTGACTGTGGAACAATGTTGCACTTGAAGGACAATCTCATATTGTCATCCTTTGAAACATGGTTATCGTACAGTTGCATTTGAATGGATGTCAGAAAGATGAACCCACCAAGACTGACCGTGGGACCATTTGTTTTGAAGCTCAAATGTGCACTTCGCCGCATGAATATGGGTGATGAACATCATTGATGATGCCAACACATTTCCTTTCATGATCTGATTTGACAAGCTGAGAGGAATCCATGGAGAAGAAACATTGAGCTTACAACGATGAGCCTTTTACTGCGAGGTATGAGATCCATGTTTAGATGACCTGACAGTTCCATGAAGACTGATGATAACATATACTTGAAGAGTATTGTTTCAACTGGGGGCAAGTTAGTGACTGATTGACAATCATGATGGTGTTGGCACGATGTGCACAATCAATGAGAGAACAATTCTCCGGATAATACAGAAGATGAATGATCGGTTAAGCTTTTCATGATGAATCAAGCAACACCGCACTTGGGGCAGAGTTAAGCTTGATAAACAACAAGAGCAGTAACCGTCGAAGACAGCCCAGGATGGGCACTGCACTTACAACTGAGTGGATGGCTAGCACACGAATGAGCCAGTACATGGGAAAGCAAAGAAGGCTTTGATTAGCAAACAAAGGCACCCTATGACGATGGATCATCAAAGGGGGGGACCTATATTTCAAATCAGGTAAGGATGCATGCATGTCATCTAACCTCAAAACATTGTACATATTTTTTATTTTTGTTGCAGGAAAAATCCTCAATGTAGTTTAGCAAGATTGGGGACCAAAAAAAAAAAAACAGAGAGAAAAAAAAAAAAAAAGAGGGAGAATCATTGAGCTGATAATAACAGAGAATCATGGTTGTGACCTTGGAACGGGAAGAAGATGAGATAAGCCTTACTGTTAGGAAAATCTCAAAGAAATGAAAAGATCAACCTTGCAATCAGGAAACATCGAGTTTTCAAACCCTGCGATCAAGAATTATCAAGAAGCACCAAGTTTTCTGGCCCTTCTTCTATCATCCCTTCAGGACTTCGCCAGGTAAGTCCCATTTTTCACACTTGTCACATCACATCCTCCACTTGGGTTCGTCACCCATACAATGAGACCATTATTTTTCTTGGGTTCGTCACCCATACAATGAGACCATTATTTTTCTTGGGTTCGTCACCCATACAATGAGACCATTATTTTTCTTGGGTAGGTCACCCATACAATGAGACCATCATTTTTCTTGGGTTCGTCACCCATACAATGAGACCATCATTTTTCTTGGGTTAGTCACCCATACAATGAGACCATCATTTTTCTTGGGTTCGTCACCCATACAATGAGACCATCATTTTTCTTGGGTTCGTCACCCATACAATGAGACCATCATTTTTCTTGGGTTCATCACCCATACAATGAGACCATCATTTTTTTACCTGGGTAGGTCACCCATTATAATGAGGCCATTCTTCCCCCTGGGTAGGTCACCCATTACAATGAGACCACTTTTTGCACAGTTTTAGTTTTGATTGAATGAGGTCGCCAGATGGGATCTCATGTAGCTTTGGTTAAAGGGAATCGCCAGATGGGATTTCAGGTTGACCGAGCTACCACACAGTTTTTAGTTCCACTTCAATGAGGTCGCTAGATGGGATCTCATGTAGCTTTGGTTAAAGGGAATCGCCAGATGGGATTTCAGGTTGACCGAGCTACACATATTTTTTTAGTTTTGGTTTAATGAGGTCGCCAGATGGGATCTCATGATAGTTTTGATTTAATGAGGTCGCCAGATGGGATCTCATGTTGGTTCTGGTTAAAGGGGATCGCCGGACGGGATCTCAGGTTAGCCCAACCACGCAGATTTTGGTTTTGGTTCAAGGAGGTCGCCAGATGGGATCTCAGGTTAACGAAAAAAAAAAAAAAAAAAAAAAAGAGAGAGAAAGAAAGAAAGAAAGAAGAGGAAGAAAGGAGAAAAAAAAAAGAAGAAACATTTAGAGTTTTTCTTTACAAAGCTTACTATGCGAAACATTGAGGAGTTTTGCTTCGTAAGCATTGTAAAGAGGGGGCATCTGTTGCTACCCAATTTTTGACCCATGTTTTAATAATTTTTTAGAAAAAATCCAAAAATAGTGAAAAGCATTGAAAACCCAAAAAAATACATTTTTAATACATTTGCATCGTTTTTAGCATTGGCAGCGTCGTCTAAAAAGAATTTAAATTTTCAAAGGTCTTTCGAACGCGTTCAATTTTTAACGCTTTAATTTTAAAATCATTGATTTTCCTCATTGAGTCGACGTTGATATTTGCTCGCTTTCAAAAATACAAAAAAATAAGAAAAATCAAAATTTACAAAAAAAAAGAGGAAAAGAGAAGGAAAGGAAAAGTTGAGGGACTAATTTGAAAACCTAGCAAAACTTTTCCTATAAATACCATGCTAAAACTGAATTTTCAGTGGGGGGGGGGGAAATTTTGACAACATCAGAAAAAAATACAAAAAACCTAAACCTAAACCCATTTTTTTAAGGAGAGCAGCCGCCCCCCTCCCCTGGATTTTCTTCTCTGCTCCCTGAACTGCACAGCCTGCCTCCAGCTCTGATTTTTTTTTCTTCTCTCTCGGCTGGTTCCACCAGCTGCTCCCCCCTCCCGTTCGTTGGTCCTCCTCCTCCCAGCCAAGAACAAACCAAACAGCCCCTTGATTTTTGGTCTCCTTCCCCACAAACCGGAGCAGCCCCCCCCTCAACACTGCCTCTTCTCCTTTCCTCTCAGCAGATCGCCTCTCATCTTCCCCTATTTTTCAGACTTTCCCTTTCCCAGCCATACCTAAACAGCCCAAACATAGCAGCTCCTCCTTCCCCCCCACTTCCTCAAGTTCTCACCCAAACCGACACAGACTTCCTGCCTGACGCCGTTCCTTCCTTCTTCGCCTGAGCCACCACCACTGGACCTTCCACCTCTGCAAGCCAGCCTCCACAGACTCTCCCTTCCCCGGCTAAAACTGAAGAAACAAAGCCAACAGCCGGCCGACCCAGCCTTCTTCCACAGATCCTCTCTCTCAGCTGCTCCCTTCTCCAGCCGCAGCGGCGCCTTCTTCATCCGGCAGCACCCAACAAAGCCTTCCTTCTCCAGCTCCTCCCTCACAAATCGCCCTCCACCAAGCCACACAGCAGCAGGCTCCTCCACACCAAAGCCCCGAACACAGCAGCTGCAGATCTGCCCTCCAGCGGCAGCCCCGACACGGCGGCGCCCACAGATCCAGCGCCATTTCCAGCCGAGAACCAGCCGACCACCGCTGCCACCAACAGGAGTGAAGACCGTCAACGCAGCGACCACCACCGACAGCTCCCCCAACAACCGCCGGCCATCTAAAATAGAAGGAGAGGAAACAAAAAACAATATGCAGAGAGGAGCAGATCTAGACTAAAATGGATTGAAATCGACTGTGTTGGGTTTTTTTGTTCTTTTGCAGGTGACGGTGGGTGTCACCACTGGCAGAGAAGGGAAAAAGGAAAGGAAGCCCACCGGTTTTCCAGCCTTTCTCACGGCGGCGCGTGAAACCACGCGCCGCCAGTGGCGGTGGCGCGTGGGAGGACGCGCCACCACTGTTCCTCCGGTTCCAAAAGTGTCCCCCTGCAATTTCTGGAGTTTTAGGGACTGTTTTGTAATTTTTAGATTATGTTATTGTAATATTTTTGTAATTTTTGTTTAGTTTGTTTAGAAATTGTATTTTGTATTGTGGATGTAAAAAAGAAAAAGAAAAGAAAAGAAAAGAAAGAGAAAATAATAATAGAAAAAGAGATGTGTGTGTTTGTGTATTTTTTTTATGTATGTTATTGAATAAAAAAATGAATTTAATATTTTTAATTTATAGGCACAAATATCTAAAGGACAGATAAAAATCATGTTGTATTTCCCATAAAAATGTAGAACATGTATCTACATATATTTTGGGAACTAATAACTGATTTATCAAAGCCTTAGAATTGGGCTAAAACTTTACTTCTTTAGCACATCAAGTCCACGAAGCAGCTTACCTCAGGTAGGGTGTGTTAGGGGTGTTAATACCTTCCCTAACCACAACCAGTCCCTTACTCGTGAATCTCTGATAAGACCAGTACCCAGGTTTCCTAGTAGCCTTCAATAAATTACTAGGTGGCGACTCCAACGAACCAATCAAAGCAAAATGAACAACGAAAAAATCGCCAGCCGACGCCGCGCGGATTTTTTTTGACGTGCGACATATATAATGTCGAAGAACGAAATAAAAAAACAATGTCAACCCATGTTAACATTTCAAACCCATGAGCCGAGTCACTAAACAAAGCACATCTACAAAAACCATAAAACCTAATTCCCAAATCAAATGTTAAATGATGAAATTAAAAAAAATCAATTATACAAAAGAATCTAAAATAAAAAAATAACAATTAAGAGAATGATGGCCAAATTTGAAATAAAGAAAATAAAAAAGAGGACAAATTAGAATCTTGAATTGAAGGGGAAAATAAAAAATAAAAATCAAATTCATAAAAGAATTCAAAATAAATAATTAAAATCAAAAGAATGAGGATCATATTAAAAAAAAATCACAATTATAGATTCTAGGTTGTTATTGAATACAAATCAACATTTAACAAAAGAGCGAAGAACAAAAATTATAAATAAAAAGTTATGGATCAAAGTTGAAATATCAATAAATGAGAGGATAAATCTAAAATTTAGAATGGTTAACGTGAATTTCAAGGAAGAGAGAGTCAAGAAAAGAAGAAGAGGTTGTCGGCGACATACTATCATATAAACAACGACACACATTACCCTATACTGAAAGAGACGCCTTAATGCTTCTAACACCAACATATAAGCTGTTGTTTGAACGCTAAGAGACGTTGCATGCACCACTAGAAGATCACGTACGCCTCCCACCTGTTAGCTTATGCGTTGCACATACCATCCAACCTTATTTTTTAAATTATATCTTATATTTATTAAAATAATAAATTTCCTTTTTATTAACTTGATAATAACTAAAAACCAAGATGAGAATATAAAAAAGCCCTTGGATGCTTGTTAAATAAGTTTTGCTTTAAGGGTAATTTAGTCATTTTACTATTCTTTTAAAATGCAAAAAGACTTGTCCTCGATCAATTTAATAATGACTAATGGACATTGTAAAAAGAGCATATTACCCCTAATAGGCAATTCATCAATTTTTTAGAAGGGTAAATTTGTCATTACACAGTTCAAATGAACTGTGAATCCTCTAACAATTAACAATCTTTTTCCCTTCTTAATTAACTTTTGTTGATTTAACTAGCTTTATATATATATATATATATATATATATATATATATATATATATATATATATATATATATATATATCCATCCTATGGTAGCATGAGATGATACACCTTTCTAATTACCTCTTTAAGAAAAGGACATGAAGTACTACTTAGCTACAAGGTTAGTGGTCATGCAATTAAAATTCATTAATTTCTCCCTTAAACTATAACTCATGAAGTATAGGATGTGATTCTGCAAGTTAAAGTTATTATTTTTAATCTATCGTCGTTGTTTTTTACTTAATCATGCCAAGCCAAATTAACTCTAAAGAGAGAATTATGCCAAACATTATAAATTTTGTTTATGATTTTATTTTCCCTCATGCATTTAACAAATTACAAACACTATACATGTCATTGTTAATAATTCTTTACAAACTAAGTCAGGTACACATAAACTTAGTCAATGAAAAAGTTCTAAAATATTATGATATTATATATAATTGACATAATGTCAAAACTCCAAAGTACCCTTGTAATTACATATTTTGTTCTTCTAACATCTTTTTCCTAAATCAAAACCTAGGAATATGCAATTTTCAAACTCAGGATTATATATATGTATTTGTTTATAGAAAAAATAATCCCAAATTCATTAAAATTATTTCTAATCCACATTTGATTCATGCAATCTTATTAGCTTTCAAGTCTCACAAATCTAAAAAAATCATTTTTTTTAATAAGTATTGGAGTTGCATCACAAATCTAAGAAACCATATATCATTTGATGACACATGCGATAAAGCTAGCTAGTCTTTGACAATAGAACATAGCAATAAAATAGTGAGAAAAAGTAACACACCACCACTCATCGATGATGAAGCAAGAGCGAGAGAAAACAACCTGATGAGAAATTTTGGGGAGAGAGAGAGAATGGATCTTGGTTGAAGATAGAAGAACATAAACAATGAGATGCCATGGGTTAGAGTGAGAATTTTAGTTTTTTTTTATAGAATTTATAAGCTGGTATTGAATGATCATCATGTAGAAATGCAAAAGAAAAAATGGAATTAATCATGAACCAATCTTGAAAAGCTTGAAGTAATTTTCCCTTCTTTGAATTATGTCATAACCATATTGTAACAGCTCAATTATGATACATTTGCTTAATTAACAAGAAACAAGTTTTTTGTTTTTTATTTTTTTGGTTGAAACAAGAAACAAGTTGAAGAAATTAAGACCCTTTTTCATTATTTAAACGAGGGGTCCTTTTACAGCTTAGCTTAAATTAATCCTGCTTTAGTTTGTAACTTGAGACAATGCATTATCAACTAATGCATCATTAAGCCATGTCCTCACTCCTCACCCTCTTCTTGATCCCTTATCCATATGAGAGGCCACTTGTTAATTTATCACAGAGAATGTGTTGTAATATGGATATGGCCACCAACGCGGTTGACATGCCGCGAGCTGAGTCAGACACACGTCGATGTGGCTGTACTTTTTTGCTGACTGTACGTGTTTCTACGGGCCCTTATACATTTTTTGGATTAGTTTGCACTCAAAAGGGAAGACGCTGGCCACTTGTTTCGCATTATGAGAAACATTAGGGTTTGTATTATATGTATATATTCTAGGCACAATTGATGGAAAGGAATGTGTTCAATTAATATATTTTGGACATTGATTTGATGATAAAATTATCCAAACCCTAATGCCAAGTGTTAATTGTTTAATAATTACTCGTTCCATACATATTATATATAATCAAGAAAAGGTAACCCTATTTGCCGCCCATTTTGCTATTTTATTTGCTTAACGTGATGATACCAAAGAAAAGGCAGGAAAGGGTCACAAAACAATTAGAAAACGAAGGGGAAAGTGCAAGGAACAATTAATATATATGTAGAAGTGGGAATCTTACAAGAGCCCTTGAATGATGAGTTTCACAAGATCGATGAAATTCTATGCGAACCCGTTTTTTGGAATTCATACAACAACAACGACCTTCTATTTCCACATCGATCTTGGTCCTATGGTTCTTGTCCTTTTCTCATTATTAATCTTCACCCGCATGGATTTCCAGCTCCTGCGTGATCAATACTACTAAACTACAAGATATTGTGCTACCATACCTTTCTTTTAATTCTGTGTTTAGTCTATCATAACAGCCCAACCACCCTTCTTTGTTGCCCTAGTAGGAGCATTAAAGAAGTCTATAATTTAATCCTGAATATTGCATACTTCTTTCATGAAAAATGGGTGAAGAATCTGCTCAAACCTAGGTTGATAACACAAAATTCGGTGCTAAGCTCTTTTGTTTTGTTTTTATTGTTAAAAAAATCATAATAATGGAATTAATTAGAGATGAGACTACCTAGCAACCTTCTTTTCTTTGCCTTTCGGTGCCTGCCTCCGTACCAAGATATTCTTTCTCCCTCTCCCCGTTCTTCTATCTTCCATCATGCATACCATTGTGCAAGCTTGCATGGTCTTTAATTTTCTCCATGTTCACCCATGAGATATGAGTATTTTCAGGACATGATATTCTTTCCTGAGCAAAATATACATGTCTACATATTTTTCCAAAAACAAAATAGGGTTTTAATAGCATTTTTTTTAATCTACTTTCTATATCACTCTCATTAGCATTTTAATTTGTTATTTTGAAAAGGGATAAAGCGATTTTGGATATCTAATTTATCTTATTTTTATATTTCAATGTCTAATTTTTTATTTTATTTAATTAAATAGCTATCTGATTTTTATTATTTTCCATAATAAATTAAGTGTTTAATTAATTAGTAAATCTTTGTTAATAAAATAGTTATGTATTGTATTCCTTAGGTAATAATATGATCGAACACTGACCTGACATTTAATGAATGTTAGAATTGTGTGTGTCTATATATATATATATATATATATTATTGATTAGTAAATCATTTACGGGACAAAGTGGAAATACGGGTAATGGAAACTGTGAAATGTCAAATGATTTCAGAAACTGGGTTATTTTGTTTACTAAGATGGAGGAAAAAAAACTAAAAGAAATTTCTCCTATATCTAAGCTATTAACTTTTATCTATCTGTGAATGTTTTTTCCTTTTAATTTATATATTAAATAATTATTATTTTTAAATTTTCAACTATCTTTTGGATTGAGTTTTTTTTTTTTGGCTTATGTGACATCTCTTTAATGAAGCTAACTCTAAAATGTTGTCATAGGTTTTCATGTTCATGTTATCATTTAATGCACAAAAATAATAATCAAACACCTATTTAAATAAAACTAAAGATTATAAACCCAAATGTGAAAATCAAATAAATAATGACACTAAAAACTATGTTATCCCTTTCCAAAAAAAAAAATTCACTCTCCAGCATGCATATTAGCATTGGAAACTAGAGAATCCTTATGAGAAAACACACCCACACGCTAGGGAAAAGCCAAATACTTCAAACTTAAGCAAAGTTTGCTTTTTAATATGTCTCTTCTTCTTCTTTTTTTTTTTTGTTACAACTTGTTCATGTGTGTGTTACCGTGAGTATGTATTCTTTTGATCAGTTTTAGTTTTAACTACTTTTGCAATCGAGATAAAATTAAAAAAATGAGAAAAAAAATTTACTAATGATGAAATCGTAAAAACTTCAAACTGATCAGGCTTAAATATTTACCTGATAACTCAAGATATTTATAGATCTTGATTAGGTTAGCTTACCTTGTGGAAATTACTATAATTATGGAGAATACCTAAAAAATTTAATTGTTGGTTGTTGTGTCTCGTTGTGTCTTTGGTGAAAAAGATAGTGCTTGTCATTAGTTGTGGTGTCTTGATCTATCATTGATGGAGAGGTTGGTCCTTAGCGGGTAGCCTTTAAGGCAACATGTGGGCAAGAAATAGCCTTTGACAAGGAGAGATGACCCTCAATTTATATGTAAATGTAGGTCAATGCAACACCATACTGAATTTATTAGAAGTTATAATTCTGCATTGAGATATGTGTCAATAGTTGAGAGTTTTCTTGGTGCTAGGTTGAGACTCCAATACTTTTTTGAGATCGTACCGGGAAAGGAATGGATAAGGCAGTCCATTTCAAGCTTGGTCCAAATGGTTTAGATAGAGCAGGTTGTTCGAGCTCGAACATCTGGAAATGGCAGGTCGTTCAGGTTAGCCTAAATGATTTGAATATATTTTTTTAAATTTAATGCACCTTAATTCCATCCTTTAAGTCTTTCAAACGCTCATGTTTAAAAGACTTAATATTAGAATTACGAGGGAGAAAAAAACATTTATTATCTTATGTCTATCATTTTATTTTCTTATGGCTTTATTAACATGTCTACAAAAGCGAGATGATAGTTCGGTTAGCTTATTTATTCCTCTTAAAGCGAAGAACATTTTCACTTAGAGATTTAAGAACGATTTGTGATCATGAAAGCAATGTCAAAGCATTGTGTAGGGAAATGTCCCTGGAGAAGTTGAGATTTTATTTAAGGCATGAAGATATGGAGTTGCTTACATGGAAAATTCATTTGAGACATGAAGAAATCGTCGAAGATATGAGATTTTCATTGGAGACATAAAGAAACATTATTGCTTTTATTAAAAAGTTCAAAATATTTTCTCATGTAAGTGGATGTACATTTTTTAAGGATTATTTGATCTCAGATAATGAATCATAAGGATTTTTCCTTGTTTTTTATATTGCATTTCTTTCCTTATAAATTATTAGAAGTGGTCCCTAACAATCAATATTTCTATCTAAATTATAGGATGTGACATTTCTCAGTATCATAAGCATGGTAATGATTAAAGAAACATAATTTGTTAAGGCCCTTTATGTTTATTTCACTCTTGATGGGAAATGGGTATCATATGCATTGTTTTTCTTTAATTGCAGTAAATACCTCAATATGTGTGATGGTCAGAGGAATGGTTATGAGCGCATAAAATATCATTTTATCATGAATGGATCTCTTGGTATTCCTTTTAAATGCCTCAGGCTACTACCAGATCAATATCGTTTAAGAAATTTACTCTTTATAATAGGAACAAAGGTATTTTTGTCTGGTCATACTAATTTATTTTACTTGAATGTAGTTTTTCATTATCTATGCTTCAGTGGTAATGAGTTCGAGTAGACTTTTCAAGTTCAGTATTTCCTCATTAAACCTTTAAAGATATGATCTTGTACTTTCATTTTATTATTGTGTCATGAAAAAGAGCTTAATAATGCTTTGTTTAACTAGTATGCTTATACTTAACTGAGAGATATGTTTGACATTGAGATTACAAAAGTTAATGACGAAGTTAGGCTCTAGGTTATGGTACCGTGTCCAAGCATATTCACAAAATATTGTTGAAATGACTTTGCACATGACATCATTATCTTATGTTACAAGCTCTAGGACACTTTGTTTATTATGTACATGTTCTCTTAGGTTTGTAAGTCCATTCTAGCTGTCTAAGTTGTCTTTGATAGAAACACAATTTTAAAAGATATAAGTGTGTATCACTCAATAATAAAGTGGAGAATCTCCTACTTGGTGGGGTTGATGTTCATTCTCAAAAGCTTATGAAGTTACCAATCTCATCTCACGTCAAGGTCTATTTTTACGAGGAGCATGATAACGAGATTCAGGGGGAGATTGATGATGGTAACCACTTTTGTGGTTAGGAGTTGTTGAGGATCATATTAGAGGGTTAGAGTAAAAGTGTTTTTGTGTCTACTTGTTTACACATTATTTTTTCATTATTCATATCGCATTTGATAACACAATTATAATGAACTCACACACTTTACTCTGCATGTATTAATTGATTGATAATAATAAAATAAAATCTAAATTAGATGGTTCTAAGAATTCATCTAGGTTACTATTAAATCTAGAATTCTGCATGAACCGATTGATCGTTTGGGGTTACCAAATAATTAGTCGATCGATTATTCATCAGTGATGAACACTTGAAAATTCTGCAGAAACTAGTGATTGACTGGCTTGATCAATCTTAATCAGTCGATTGTTTTAGCTGTCAATAGAATCATAACGACTATAAATAACTAGTTTTTTTAGAAACATTTATATAACTTGTTGTCTAATCGTAAAATTAAAAAGAGAGTCCGAATATATATGATATACAAGGTATTCTAAGTGTAAAACAACATCAAAATCATTACTCATTAATAATATTCTAATTTATACTATTAAACCTTCATATTAGTATAAAAAATATTCAATTTTATTGTCACTAAACTTAAACATCTGTATATCTTATAAGTGTTATCTAGTAATATCTAGTGCTGGTTCTAATTTCTAGTACAGGATCAAAGAACTTCTTATCGATTGTGGGATAAAAGAGATTAAAAAAAGTTGTGGAATAGAATTCGAACCTTGGCGAGCCATTGCTTCCTCAGATTTGGAAGATGGACTAAAGACCATTGGTAATTAACCCTACAATGCTAACCTTACCCAGATATCATATATGAATTAACCACCACAACAAGATATTGAGTGTCAAGACATTTAACAACCAATCAATTCTAGTTAAATACCAATTACCATAAATTGTTCAAATCTGTCAATAAGTTGTCATAAGAGAATAGATAGTTTTCTTTTAAATCTTATCTTATCCAAAAAGAGAAACATAAAATCTACTTTCCTCGAAGGAAAATTTTATCAGCTGATATATATATATATATATATATATATATATATAACTTAATACAGTCACGAACAGTCTTTATTCATCTCAACTCAAGAAATCCTCCTTATCTTTGGTTTATCCCAGTCAAGTTTTGCTCACTAAAACTAGAACAATCTCTTCGTTTTACATTAAACACAGGCTAGCATATTCGATCAGAAATTCACGAGGGTTTTTACTGCTCAACCAACCTGACAGAATTGAGCTTTTTTAAAAAACAAAAAAAAGGAGGAGGAAAAACTCAATAATAGGCAAAATTTTCAAACATCTCAAAAATACTTGTTAGAATAAATCACCCCATGAATTTAGCACTGCATCTAAGAAAATCCAGAATCCAAAAGGTGTTAAATTAATAATAATAATAATAGTAATAATAATATCTAGAAAATCATAAAATTTATAGCAATATATTGAAAACCAACCAAATCCAAAATAAATTTAAACAAAAATCCACTCTGTTTTTTTTTTCTATCCGTAAAAAACAAACAACTGTATTTTTGTAACATTTTTCCCCTTCTCTCTGCTTCTTGTCATGAAAAGAAACAAACAAATCTCCTAATGTTTGGTGTCTCTTTTTAAAGCTCCCTTTACCTTCCTCTATGGCACCGTTTCCTTTTCAATCCCCAATCTCTTTATTATATACAACTTTCTAGTCTCTCTGTTTTTGGGTTCCTCTTTGTTTCTTTCTTTTCTCTTGATGGGCGCTAATCTTTCTTCAAGCTTTGCAGACCCAAATGTTTATTCTCTTGTTGGGTCTTTATGCCTACAACCATCACCACCGCCACCAAGGATAAAGCCAGGTCTTGGTGATTTACCAGAGAGTTGTGTCGCTTTAGTTCTTGAATATTTAAACCCATCAGAGATTTGCAGATTGGCTAAATTAAACAGGGCATTTCGTGGTGCTTCTTGGGCTGATTTTGTTTGGGAGTCAAAATTGCCTGTGAATTATGAAGACTTGATTGAAAGAGTTTTTGGTGATGGTCTTGAAGATAAGTTGTGTAAGAGAGAGGTTTATACCAGGCTTTGTAGAGCTAATTCTTTTGATGATGGCACCAAGGTATGATCTCTTGGCTCATATTTGTTTGGGTAATAGAAGGAAAAGAAATTCTGGTCTATTGGTTATTTTGTTATTTAGGACATTCAAAAATGGAAACTATGAGAAAAAGAAGGTGTTTTGTTGAGTTGTGGATTTTCTCTCTGGTTTTTGCGGCAACTAATAATGGAATTTTTATGTTTTTTTAATAAGAAAGGAAAGCGACGATATTGGAATCTTGATTCTGATTTTGTTTGTTTGTTTTATGAGAAAATTCAACAGAAGAAAATTAAAATTTCTTAACTTCATGTATTGCACGGGGGAAGATTTCCTTTTTTGGCTTGATTTTGAAGTTCAGTTACTTAGAAATGGATCGCAATAGAGAAAAGGAGTAGGAGGATTGTGGATTTTGATTGTTCAATTCTATCAAGTTTTATTGTTTTAGCTTTTTAACTTATTGAATTAAGATTTTGTTTTTGTGCAGAAAGCATGGCTGGATAAGAGAACAGGAGGTGTATGCTTATCCATTGCTTCCAAGGGGTTAGCGATAACAGGAATCGATGATCGAAGATATTGGAATCATATTCCAACAGAGGAATCTAGGTGAGATTATTGAAACTCTTATTTATGTATTGGAATTTTGATTAGAATTGCAAAATGGTTAGTTTTTCATTATTTATTTCTTAGATTGGTTGGTCAAGTCCAAGTTGATCCGAGCATTTTCTTGTCAAACTTCTTTGAAGAGGTTTTTAGTTATATTTCTTTTCATGTTCATTTTGATTCTCTGAATCAAGATTTCTAGTCCATGATGCGTGAGAATTTGAAATCCAGCAACTGTTTTGCAGTTGTGTCTTATTAATTATGAGCTTGGAGGTTATATGATTGGACCTTCAAGGGGTAAGTGAGTTTTGGATTACATCAGAGTTTGTCATTTCCATTTCCTTGTATCAGAAATTATTTCACGTAGAAGTAGATTCATCCGACCCTGAGCCTGAAACCAGTAATGTGACTGAGGAGCATAATTTGATAATTTAACTTCCAGAATTCCTGATCATATCCTTGAAGCTACAAGCTATCGAACACTTTGTCAGTAATGAACCTTCTGTGGTTGCCTTTCTGTCCCCAACCAAGTATCCTCTTCTTTCTTCTTCCTCATGAAGTATGGTCAACAAGTATGAATCCTGGACCAAGGTTCATTTTTCTTTTTTCCTCCTTGAAACAATTAATAGGTTACTATGGGTGAGGGGAGTACTCATAATCAGCTGATCAATCGAGTAGCTTAGACTTGCATCTGATTTGGCTGATTGGATGGTGGTTGCGCCGCTCCTTTCTTAACTATGCATTATTTTGTAGTGTGTGTGTGGGTGGGTGGGTGGCAGATAATTCCAAGATCCAAGCGAGTGGCTTTAATCTTTCTCCTAGCCACTGCTTCTTCACATGGCAATGCTAGTTGATTTAAAGGATGCTAATTGGTTCTGTTGATACTTTGCATCCTTGTGCTTTTGATAATTGGGTAATTTGGCGTTAATTGAATTGGTTGTTTCTATGTTTGTGCTCAAATTGATGATTACTCCTGTGTAGATATAGTGAAAGTAGTGTTGGAATTGATCTGAAGTTCCATTGTTTTGCATGCAGCTTCAACTCAGTTGCATATCTTCAGCAAATCTGGTGGTTTGAGGTTGATGGTCAATTTGAATTCCCATTTCCAGCGGGGACCTATAGCCTGTTCTTCAGACTACAATTGGGGCGGGCTGCTAAGAGGTTCGGTCGCCGCATCTGTAACACTGAGCATGTCCATGGTTGGGATATAAAACCTGTACAGTTTCAGCTATGGACTTCAGATGGCCAGTATGCCTCTTCCCAGTGTTTTTTGGAAGATCCTGGGAAATGGAACCTCTACCATGCCGGGGACTTTGTGGTTGATGGCACCAATGCATCAACAAAGCTCAAGTTCTCAATGACACAGATAGACTGTACACACACCAAAGGTGGTCTATGTTTGGACTCCATATTAGTATATCCATGTAAATTAAAAGAAGGGTTAGGGCATTTTTAAACCGCACTTAACCTTTTAGGGTAGAGTTCTGCGTTGTAGTGAGCTAGGACATCTTTGAGACGAAGCGGAATCTAGTATTTGTTGGTTCTTCAGGCCTTGTATCATGTGTACCCAAGCAATGTATATATTGTCGTATTTAAGGTTGTTGATAAAGTGTGTAGTTTTTTTTTATTGTTTGTCTCGAGGAAATCATTACCACTCTTTTTTTTTGTGGAAGCTGTAAAATAGCTCCATGGATCCAAAGCATAGGGATGAATATTGGCGAGAAATTTTGCTTATACGCTTAAATTTGATATCATGAAGAGACCTTGCTGCTTTCTCAGTTTCAGGTTTCGCTACTGTTTAGTATTGTGTTCTAAAAGAAGGTTGGTTGGGGTATTGTGTTTTAAGGGAAGGTCGGGTAAAATTAAAAAAAAAAATTATATATTTTTGAATTGTTTTAATATATTAATATCAAAATAATTTTTAAAAAATAAAAAATATTATTTTAATATATTTTTAAATAAAAAATATTTTAAAAAAAAACTATTTTTATGGCCATCAAAACACCAACCAATCTGCTGAGCTACAGTAACAGTCGGGGAGACAGACAAGATGGTAATGTTACAAGCTCTCAAGTTCCCTTGGCTCATACCAGATATTTTTGACACTTTGCACTTATTCGTACTTCTTTGTCTTATGTAACTCACAGATGGATTTGATTTATGGATCCTCAGTGATCGTCGGTTGGATGTGTTCATCGTTTGACATGACATTGTGTTATAATCATATTTTTAAAAGTTTTTTTATTTTTAAATTGTTTTTGTATAGATAAAAAAATAAATTTAAAAAAATAAAAAATATATTATTTTAATTTATTTTCAAGCAAAAAATATTTTAAAAAATAATATTTACTGCATTTCTAGACATATTCTTAATTATCAATTCATCTATATTTTGCAATGAGTTAAATAAATTTTTCTTTCCATTCAAAAAAAAAAAAAATTGATGGCATTTTATATAAGTTTCTTGACATTAAAAACTTTAATTGTAAATTTAAAAATTTATATATCTATTTAATTAAATAAATTGAGAATTATTTATATAACTAAAACAAATTAGAAAGCTTAATTTCTAATCAACCAAAGTTAACTAGTTAAACTCATAACCTGAATTATGGATTCAATTTGGTACAATAATTTTTTTAATAATTTCTTATTTAACTGTTTGTTAAGAAAAATAGACGTTCAGAAAATTAAACACTAACTAAATATTATAGTGTTTATTTGAGATTACAATAAACTTACAAATATCAAACTAAATTAGATTACATTACCTGATTAAAATTAAATAAAATATTAAAGTATAAAATTAAATTTTTTTAGGAAAATCAATAAAGATCCAATAGTGAATGATTAAATTGAATAAAAAAAATTAATCAAAAATAAATAAATAAAGATCCAGACATGTAAGTTTGGTTGACCTAACATGCCTGAACCTAAAAAAAAGCCCATATACATATATTTGAGATAACCCACGTGTCTGGGCCTAATTGTTTTTACGGAACAAATAATTTTTTAAAAACAAAACAGGAAGCGTGTAACATGCTCTACCCAAATTCCAATAATCTTAAGTAATAAAAAAATCAATTAAGGCTTTTCCACCCCAAAAAATCATTTTTTCAATTTGTTTTTACACAAACACCTACAAAACAACCTAGAAATCCACATAAACATATTTATACCTTCAAACAATTAAAAAAAAACAATTTGATATCTAAAAACTTCTCTAGGTGAAAGAACACTCAAATTAAACTCCTCTTATTAAATGAAATTATTTAACATTAAAATCAACTTTTTTCGTGGTTGTAATCAATGTCAACCAAGAGTTTGTTTTTTTATATCACTAAAATCTGATCACTTTCTCTTTCATTTCTCAAAAAAAAGATTAAAAAATAAAATAAATAAAGTTTCGAACCATGATATTATAAAATATCAAAAATTCATAATTTGAAAAGTAAAAGGTCCAAAGTCAAGTTTTTTTTATCTAATTTTAAAATTACCACCCATTTTCTCTATTTTTTACTCTGATTTTTTTTTTTAATGTTGTCCTTTCTTAACAAATATGAATTAATTAGCCTTCAATTAGGCTACAAAAGGATGAAAACATCTTAAAATAAATTTTGATGACTAAAATAAAATAAAAAAAATAAATCACACATCAAAGTGAAATATTGAGCAAAAGCTACAAGTGTCTTGGCCACGTCTTTTAGAGTTTCTTATAATAATTCCCTAATTTGCTCGACAAATTCATCAATTTGGATGGCAAAGAATGTGACCTCATTCTTACCATGTATGAGCTGCAATAAAAGTAACTGTTAAAAATGTGTGACGAATAACATGCCAAGACAAGGAAAAAAAAAAGGTATAGATTGATACGTCAAATATGAGGGACATTCCACAGCATCAGCCTGTCAGCCCCATAACAGAGCCAAAACATCGTTCTAAACTTCGTTCAAACCCAAAACATCAGCATCAGCCTTGTTACCTTGTATGAGAGTGTATCTTGTCTACAGTGGTTGGACCATCTAGTCAACAACTCACAAGTACGTACAGAAATATCAGGTAAGAGTTCAACGTGTCGAACATTGGCCAATGGTTATGCAAATTAGAAAGAGTTAGGAGTTCACAGCCAAGTCATGCAACAAATCTGAAATTGTAAAAGGCCATGGAAGTCAGTTGCAGATCGCCGTTGGCTTTCTGTGCATGTAATTCATGGACGGGTGCCGTGCTTATCTTGACAAACCTGGATAAAATCTAATACGGCAAACAGGAAAGGAAAAATAAATAGCTTGACGATGTGATAAAAGAATGGCACCATCTCATTTCTTGGGTAAGGTTTCGACTTTGGGATAGCTATTAGTTCATGTCGACATTACAGCATATAATCTTCATTATCAAGCTTACGATTATCCCAACTGTAACTATAATCAAACGGGCTTGAGGAAAGAAACTGTTTTAAGGCTCTATTTGTATCTTCTATTGAATCATTACCCAGAAAGATGGAACAAAAAGTACCCAAAAACAAAAACTTACGATTATCCCAAGTTCCCAACCATATAGTTCATGCTGCCACTTCATATAAGAATGCTATATCCATGAAAAGCATTTTCAGGATCTCAGAAAACTAACGACTGTAACAAAGTTGATGAAACTAGGATTGTCACCAAGTATGAGAATCCGCATTAGAGGCAACCATGAACCCGGCCCCAGGTATTTTCCACAACACCACTTGATGCATTCCTGAAGCAACAGCTATTAGGTTGGTTGCCATTAATGTGCAACAACCATTGACAATTGCAGCAGCCACCATTGTCAAAGAAGATGGCTGCAATGGTGGGTTGTTGGTGGCAGCCAACAACCATTGTCTAATGTCAAAGTTTTGTAAGTTTGGCAGCCACCATTGATGACAAAAGAGCAAGAAGAGCTGCCATGAAATGCCTATAAATAGAGGCATTATGTGAGAGCAAAATGTGAGAGTTGTGAGAACGTGAAGAGAAGAGAAGAAGAGAGAAAGAGGGGCTGCAATGGCAGCAGCCTTGCTGCCATTGCAGCAGCTGCAAGTGCAGCAAGAGAGTTGAGAGAGTTGAGTAGAGTGGATGTAATCCTCCTCCTCTACATGTATTTATTGTATCCTTTCTCTATCTCTAATAAAATGAACCTCTCCCGTGGATGTAGGCGGTTTTGCCGAACCACGTTAAATATTGTGTCAGTGTGCTAAGCCTCCGATGAGCAAATATCAGTACATCACCGGTCGGAATTCCCAACAATTGGTATCAGAGCTGATGGTTTAAGTGGTGTTTGATTTTTTGCTCAAAAATGAAAGTTCTCAAAATGGTGTTTTGACCATACCACTGTGTAGAGGAGGCCGAGACGAAGCCACTGGTGAAAACGGCGTCAAAATCGGACGTCGGAAAACGGCCGCACGGGCCGGCGAAGAGACTGCCCAGTCAGCGTGCCACGTCAGCGCCAGTCAACAGACACGTCAACGCCAGTCAACAGACACGTCAGCGAAAGTCAGCAGACACTTCAGCGACGGTCAACAGACACATCATCGACCAGTCAGCAGACACGTCAGCAACATGGGACCCACCGACCACGTCATCAGCCGCGAGCCGAGTTGGAGCCGAGCCGAGTTGGAGCCGAGCCGAGTTGGAGCCGAGCCAAGCCGCGAGCCGAGGGACAAGATTCAGTGTAGCTGATCCTATGTGCAACCGGATCTGAGATTGAATCTGAGCCGTTGATCAGGCCAGAATTGTTTTGATCAAATCTTAGCCGTCTGAAGTGCGATTTGGACGATTCAGACTTGTTTCCAGCTAATTTGATCGTTCCGGATGCAATGGTACGGTCCGATCGTTGAGATTTGAGACCGAAAGTGGTGGTGGTGAATTAACAAAAGAGATTGCCCGATCAGGAGGCATCTGAAGGTCATCATGGTGGTCGATGGAGATGAACAAGAAAAATGTGCACATGTTTACCCAATTACATGTGTTGAACTGTTAAATGGCGAGAATTTTAACTGCCTTGAAGGAAGGCAAAATTGGGACACTCTAGACACCCGATCATGTGGATAATTTGAGGTGAAGAGTGGAAATTGACCAAGACCAATCTTGACGAATCTAAGAACTGGTAGTCTCGCCAGATGTTGAGAAATCATGTATTAAACCAGTATATTCCAGATCACTTGTAAAGGAAAGCCGCAACAAAGCTAGCAAATGGTTGTATATACGGAAAGACAGTACGATGGATAGATATGGCCTAAGAAGTTCTGTCTAAGAGATTGGGTTTTAAGCGGGACCAGTGTGACCCCTCCAATCTTTCCTGGGAACTTGCTTAGTGGAAGGATTATCCATACGGTACTATTTTCGTATATATAGCAGTTTGTAATGAAACGGTTGAAGACTAGCAGGATAACGGCACAAGGGAATAGTTGAGTTCCGAAGGTTCAAGGATCTAATGAAGTGGTGATTTCTCCAAAGAAGTTAGATTCGGTGACTGTGATTTCTCGAGGGGAGAATTGATGAAGACCCTGATAATGGAAGAGGAATACAGCAAGGGGATAAAGATTGGCACCCTATTTTGATTTCGACAGGTGTTGTGACAGGATGAGCTGCTGTCAAACATAAGCAAGGAATAGGGGAAAATCTGGAGAACAGAAATTGCACGAGGGCACGCGGAGATTGTGCAGGAGTACCCGTAGGATCCAACGAGGTACTGTAATGAGACAACAGGTGCAAGGAGAAGAAGAGTTCCCAGATGAAGCTCAGAGCAGAGACTGTTAAAGTTTGTACAACAGGAAGTCTCTTATGCTCTTGATGAAGACAACAGGCGAAGACCTTTCCAATGCATGCAAGGATGGAAAGAGAGCTGTTGCAGAGGCACCTAATTGAGGGGGTGCAAACGCCTGTGATAAAAGGCGACCGCCTATGACGAAAGGCGAAGACACCAGAGAGAGTTGGTGTAGGTGGAGCTGTCAAGCAGAAAGGCATAGAAGCTCCAAACATAGAAATCGAGGTGGAGGATTGCGAGGAGTATACCGCAAGTTTCTCTTTCTATGTGATTAGTGGCAGCTATCTCTCCCATAGTGCACATGGTGGTAGAGAATTCTGGAGCCACTTTGAAGCATCTCAGCTGAAGGAGGATGCGACCACCTATGAAACGTGAAGACACCTAGATGGAAGGTGTGTGAGGGCCGTGATAGAAGCCCCATTTCAGACCGCCGCATGACGACGAGCGGAGACACCTAAGGAGAAGGTGTGTGGGCCACGATGTAAGCCCAGTTCAGAACGCCCTAGAGCCAATGTGATGGCTAGATATGAGTGGACAGGTGTATAGCCAATGAAGTGGCTATGATGAGTATGGAGACAAATGCAGGATTGACTTTCATGGATATTGCCCCCATGCTAAAGATCAATGAGCTAGAAGACATTTGCCTTGGACAATAAGTGTGTGACTTGTGGAGCACTAAGACGGGCTGCTATGAAGAAGCAGAAGGGCATGCGCAGGTTCCGGGAACGAGTTGACTCTTGTCAAGGTGGTGAGCTCGGTAATGGCATTGTAATACTCAGAGTATGAAGACAGATATGGATCAACCTTTAATGGGCTGCCCCCATAGGTGAAGGTGGAGAGCTACCTGGACTCTTACGACTAAGAGCGAGAGACTCACGGAGAAGTAAGGCGTGGTTCCTAGGGTGGAACAGAGGGCAGGCGCAACTCCTGGATGAGTAGACTCTTGGAAGAGTGGTGAGCTCGTGATCATATTGAGATACTCAGATAATGACTGTCGCACTTGGAAATAGAAATTTCCGTTTGAGGGGGTGTTGTAAGCCTTGATATAAGGCTTGATGAATCATTCCGGACCGAGCATGATTGATACGCTCGAAGGGGAATGTTGTGTTCCAGAGACAAGCGTTAACACTCTTCAGATGTGATGTGGGAGACTATCTGGTTGTAGTGATCCTTTTGTGTGAGAAAAGGTGTGCTTTGGTAACTCTGATGATTGAAAGGTTTGGCGAGTACCTGTAAACTCAGCCTCAGACGCTCTCAGAATGGTAAGCTTGGAAGAGCTGCAAGATGCAAGCCTGTGCTGAAGAAGCAAGAGGACAGTTGCCCCACATGAATGGCAAAGGGGGTGATTGTTAGGTTGGTTGCCATTAATGTGCAACAACCATTGACAATTGCAGCAGCCACCATTGTCAAAGAAGATGGCTGCAATGGTGGGTTATTGGTGGCAGCCAACAACCATTGTCTAATGTCAAAGTTTTGTAAGTTTGGCAGCCACCATTGATGACAAAAGAGCAAGAAGAGCTGCCATGAAATGCCTATAAATAGAGGCATTATGTGAGAGCAAAATGTGAGAGTTGTGAGAACGTGAAGAGAAGAGAAGAAGAGAGAAAGAGGGGCTGCAATGGCAGCAGCCTTGCTGCCATTGCAGCAGCTGCAAGTGCAGCAAGAGAGTTGAGAGAGTTGAGTAGAGTGGATGTAATCCTCCTCCTCTACATGTATTTATTGTATCCTTTCTCTATCTCTAATAAAATGAACCTCTCCCGTGGATGTAGGCGGTTTTGCCGAACCACGTTAAATATTGTGTCAGTGTGCTAAGCCTCCGATAAGCAAATATCAGTACATCACCGGTCGGAATTCCCAACAACAGCAACTAATGTTTTGTGATCAAAAGTCATCCCATCCGTTGCAGCATCTTGCTCTTGGCACCTGTTTGCAAGCCAGATACAATATCATCAATCTTAGAGCTAACTGCTCAAGCAAAATTTGGACTGCATGCTCCAGTCAATGCTGGCTACCTCCGCAGGATTGGAGACTGAGAAATGCCCACGCTGCATGAATACTCAAAGTCTTGGGAACTTGAGATGGTGTGGAAGATGCACTTCTTTCACATCTCTCGTATAAAAGGGATGGCTGCTCCAGTTTACCCACATTTGAGCTAATGCAAGGCTTCGGAAATATACAGTGACGCACCATATCAGAGCTATTCAATAGTCCACCCTTGCTCATAATCGAGTTATCATTGCTGTTTCCACTAGGAAAATGAGAAGTAGACAACTTATTTGGTTCAGTTGGAAAACATTGAGGGACCCCAAGCTGATCGTTTTCTTGCGATTGATCTTTCTGGAGTTTGGTTGTGGAAAATTTTTGGGAATATTTCTTCAAGCTCTCTGTGTATCAGAGTTTTACATGAGAAATGACTTTGCAAGAATCCATTGGCCACTGCTTTAACAAGTAAATTAAAGTTTACAAGGCAATGTCAGAAGAAACAGAGATTTAGAGGGTTCAAGCAGCTACTTCCAAGGGTTTTCAGTTGTCAACTTTTAAGATGACACTCAAATGTATAATAAAGTAGATATCACTTACCGATCGGTTCAATTTTATTATCCCAGCTGAAAGTCCTCAAGTCTTTCATACAGTACTTGAATATGTCAACAATCTGTCAAGCAATGAACCCAGAATACATGAGATCCTGAGTAGGATTTAGATGACTGTTAGACAAATCAAAACAAATTCTCTCCGCAGACGGGCAAGCACAGGACCAAATTTCTCTCACACCCAGCTGATAATAGCCTACATGACGAACAAGATTCATTTAAGTTTTATAATATCATTTCCAAAAACAAGTTTTTCAAATATGACTAGAAGATTGAAAAATTGAGACCACGGTAACTATCAAGAGAACACAATACGAAAAAAGTGTGGGTGTCATTTGTTTGCTGCTTGAAATTACATACATGGATACATGCTTGACCAATTCATTTCATGGAGCTAGTAACTGCAGGAAATAAAAAGAGTTTCTTATATGTTGCAATTTTCTTGTAAATCAAATGGTGATATACTATCTGATCCAATACCATCAACGGTGGTTCGATACTTTTTTGAAGCACAACCAACTCATTAACCTGCATGCAAGAGGACCTGTTCTGTCAATTCAAACCTTTAAGGTTTAAAATAAATAATGATTAATAAACAACATACAAGGACCAGGATGGATCGAACATGATTGTTCAGATATTGCAGGTCATATGTACCTTAGATAGAATTGAACTTCAAGGCAACACAGCTCTTCGAGGTCCCTTGAACAAAATTCCCAGGAAAGTATCTGTAAAGCATACCGAGAATATAAGATCAATGTGTTATGAAATCCACTGGTCTCATTCAGTGGGCTATAGCTCACCTTTAAATTATGAACAATAATGATACGAAGTTTACCCTCATGAACAACATGATGCTGGTCATTAACAGTCTCATGAACTGCCTTTCTGCTTCTTATTCAGCCTGGAAAGTACTTCAAATGTTGCCTCTTCCGAGAATTTTTAAAAAAAAAATGATAAAATGTTCCATGGCAAACTGTTAAGAATATAGAACTTTAGCCTTCGCTAATACCTCAAGCTTTTAAGTTAGACATGAGGGTCTCCAACAGTAGCGAATTTAGACAGTCAGTGGCAGATGAAGGTCGACATTATAATTTACAAAGTTTTAGCAACATAGCAATAATGAACTGTTTTTTGTTTTAGAAAGCAACATATTGACTGACTGAAAAACATGTAGTGCTGATTTGCTTACCAAATCCTCCCCCAGATTTGGCCCAGCTCAAGTCACAATGCCATGTAGCCTGGGAAAGGATAAAAAAACAGGGAACAAATAGAATAAGGAGTGAGGAAAGATTATATGAAATGGGTATTGGGGGTATTATGCACAAAGAACTGAAACAAGTGTGTGCATCTATTTATTTTTATGGTGGATAATAAAAAATATGTCATAAATATCAGTATTTCGACGGTGGAAAAAAGTACAAATTGAAAGCTGACCACATCTGCCTGGGAGAACACACCAATGGCATGAAATCTAGCACTATAGCATGAAGACAAACACCATCGTTTCTTAGCAATACGATTGTCCCACACAGAGATAGAGGGGGGGGGGGTGTGAGGTTAGAACAGCTTCAAGGTGTATTTCTTTGCTCCAGGCGGAAATATGATTAAGATGGAAATAAAGCATCAGCAAGAGTCCTGACACAAGTCAACATTAACATCTAAACTACTACTCAAATGATTACATTCTTGATCACATAGTCACTCACTCACAGGTGGTCATTGCTGCAGATGATACACGTATTGCATTAGCCTGCATGAACATGCATTGGCAGTGAAAGAATGCACAGATTGGACTTGTGGCAAGGCCCGCCGTTGCAGGTAGTCCCTCGTTTGTAGCTGCTGCTGCTTCATGTTAACTCCCAGAAACTGTAGTGTGACTGCAAAGTATTCTGCTGCTTCTGATTCCCCAACTTATTCTATGGTACTGATGTATGTAGAGTTTGGCGTTGACCTTGCAGATGGACAGAGTCCTGACTTGGTGGTAGCTGCTGAATGAGAATCCCTTGTAGAATATCATTTTTCTTACTGTCTAATCTGGTTTTCTTATGTAGCCAAGTGGAAAGCCCCTCCCTTTTGACATCAAAAGGTGAAATTTTGTCCATGATCTTCCTATTTAAAGCAAGACCCAAGGAAGAGAAGAGAACAACGCAACAACAATTGAACAAATCAGACTGAAATGTGGTACTAAGACCTCCTTGTTGATGTTTCCTTTTCAGCTTTTGTGATCTATTTTGTCCTAGATGGGCATCTTCCTCTGCTATCGAGCAGGGGGCAGTAGAAGATCCAGAACAGTTAAAATTAGTTGACATCAAGAGGGTGTGGGTAAATCAAGATGGTTAAGACCTTTCAGAACAGCTGAGTTAGCCCCAGTAGGTAAAGAACCTGCTGCGAGACTCAATTCCGAGTTAATCATACTATTAAAAACAGTTTGATTCCTATCCTCATATATGGCACCCACATTGAAATCTGGAATCTTCATTAAAGACCCAGGAAAATTTCCAGATGATGCATTTGAGCAAGAACCTAGTGCAGCCTAGATTTGACCTCTTTGTAGTATGTTAGCAGGATTTAAGAACTTCACCAAGTCTGTGGTCACCTGACACGAATCCATGGAGCTCAGTGCCAACAGTTAGTTGTCCAATTAGCTTGTAAAGCCAGCTATTCCGTTGCTGCTTATAGAATGAAATTGAAGACTTAATCAAATTCACACATGAACTCTTAAAACAGAAATATGAACAAAAAAATCCGGATGCAACAAACTTGAAATATGAACATTCATCAAAAACAATAAATATTCATGGATTATGAAAAATTAATATTTTAGCTTCCAAGTCCTGATAAATAGGTGTCAGCGAAAAATTATATGAAATTTCTTGATTTCTTTTCCTTTTTTGTTGTTGGTTTTCCTTGTTCTTCTACTCTTTCTTTTTATATAAAGATTAGATCTTATTTGAGAATAAATTTAAACAAGATGGTAATGTTAAAATCCTATTAGGCTCATTAAAGAAAATCATTTTGCACCAAATAAGGAATTATTAATCTTCATCAACAAAAAATATTTCAGCTTAATCAAATTTTAAGAGCTCCAATAAATTAATGCTTTACATGCTTCTATTTTAGGTATCATTTCAATATTATGCTTTAGCTTGCATTCTAGGAATTAATTTCAATATTATATGTATAATTTAACATTTGTTTCATATAAATCTTATGTTATGAACTTATGATTGCAAAAATGAATTTATAATTTTACAAATAATGTTCTAAAATCTAATTTCTTGTGACAATTTGGACAACAAGGGCATCGTGACCACACTTTTTAATTAACGACTGCAAAAGTTAAGGTTTCAACTAGCACGAGAATATGATCAGCAACATTTTACACGTTCCAGGAAGAATAATAAATCAAGTATCAGGTAGAGAAATGGTGTCGGCTTGGAGTAATTGGTAGGCATGGTCCAACACTGATATGGGCTCCATTCTTTCATTGCAATTTTCATTGTTATTTTAGAGATGGGCTCCATCACAGGCCTTAGAGAACCAAAGCGTGAAGCATATTTTTCTTCGTAGTTTTTCCATGTAATAGAACTGCTGGATTATGATTAAATAAATTCAACCATATCCAAAGCTTGAAGACTAATAGAAATCATAATTTCAAAACTATGGCTTATCTAATTTGGTCCAGAAAGGGCACAACACTACCAGAGGAGTACATACAAACCATTAAACTTGCCCACCAAACCAGAACACCATAGGCATGTCTTCACATGCTAGCAGAAAATTGAGGAGAACGATATACATTTCTTTAGCAACCACAAAACTCGCAAATCATCAGCTCTGTTGCTCACTATTGGCTGACCTTCGGTATGGCATGTATCTGTGATCCTTTGCAGCATTCTTTTTCCTCCTTTTCTCAATGAAGGATTCGAGCTTGCCAGATGCCTGGTCATGTTATAAGATTCATTAGTCAGCAAAACAATGTAACTGATGAAATGAGTTGTCATATCTTATAGTTTCACATCACATAGCATTTTGCTCATCCAAAAAAGGTACCTTGAGTTTGTTGTATTTTTCAGTAAGCCTCTGTTTCCGTATTTCCGCTGCAAAATACACAAGTTAGTATTCACGTAGACTGCTTGAGTGCTGGTTGATTCATTTATCCAAGCACCATGAGAAATAATAAAAATTAACGTACAAAATAAAAGAACATTAACAAATGGATAAGACAAATGAACTGTCCACCACACATGCAAATTGGTACCTATATCAAGAATTACAGATTCTGATAATAATTAGTTTTTGCCCCACATAGTATCAGATCAAACACAGATCCAATACTCTCAACACCTTGTATGCTTTCACTATTTCTCATAGGATCCACCACTAAAACAAACTAATACTATCGGTCGTATCAAATGTCCCATGCATTCTGGTTCAGCATTCTAAAGAACAGTTTTGTTTCACAAAGCATTCCCAAACACGTTTTACTTCTCAATGAATAGTTAAAGTATATTCAAATGCCAGCCTAAAGACATAAATTAGGAATAACCAATTTAATTACTGTCTCAGGCTATAACCAGTGCTTAAGGATCGATTCCTTCTTATTGACAAATAGCAAACCTGAGAGCGGAAGATCAAAATGTTCAAGCAAAAAAAGAGGATACTTATCAATAATGATGCAACAGAGAGCGAGAGATAGGTGGAGATACATTTTTTCAGATAAAAGGGCCGTTTCCCTTGCTTCGCAGCTTCTCTCTCTTTCTTCTTGTGCTCAGCCAGTATAGTTGCATCAGTCTGCTTTGTTGACTCAAACTTCGTCTGCTTCTCCTATTAATTTTATGAGAAGATGACAAAGACAGACCAGATAAACAAATCAATTGATCAGACAAATGGCCAGATTTAGAGTAACAGTTTCATCCAACAAGGCATGTACTTACAATCCAAGATATACGCTCCTTCAATTGATCAATGACTTTCAGATCATTGGATTTCTTCAGTTGCTTCTTTAGTTCCTTCATATCCAAAAAGTCACTTTTAGGGTAAGTAATTTAAGATTTAGGTACAAAAAGTTAGAAAAACAATTGTCATTGATGAATTCACAGAAATTACCTCTTTCTCAGCAGGAAGATTATTCTTAAACAGAAAGTCGTATCTTTTTCTAAACCTGCAAAAATTCCACTGCTATTAATTACACAACCAAGATGGAGAAAGAGAGTTATTCACTATTATTCATCAAATTTATCCACAAGTACAAGATTTGCATCCAAAGTATGGGTTAAGCAATAATATTCAACTGTGGCCTTTTATAAACAACACCATTTAATACGACAATATGCAAAAACAATAAGAATTAAGAAAGATGAGGTCCAGAATGTTATAAGCAATTTGAAATAACATTGAAATCCAGGGAAAAACTGGAGCATGGCCTTGTTTAAAGAGTTCTATAAAAAAGCAGACTGAGAGAACTAATGATGGACAGATCAGAATTTTGGACTCCAAAGGGATATGGCCTCGTTTAAAAATGTTTAATGAAATACTAGACTGAGGACACTACAGAGAAATAGATTAGTATCTTGGACAACTATCCACCCATTCTGATCAATATTATCTGTCCACACAACATGGGGAACAATGGACTAGTAAAGAAAAGGTTCCATACAGACTAGATTCAATACGTTTGCACAGAGTAGCCTCAAAGCCATAACAGGAACACCGTACCATAAAACAAGCACTCAGCAGATTTACTGAAAGATAAAGAAAAGCAACTGAGACATACCCCTCAACATCAAGATTGCCACACAAAGACTCAAAGCGGGGATCGCGTACTACCTGTAAACAGAAATACCAAATTGAAAGCATTAAAGCTCCACATCATATGGCTAAACAAGAATGATGAGACTGCTTGGAAATAGTGATATCCATGCACATTAAATTTCGCCAACAGCGCAGAGCACCTGGAAGAAGCTTTGCGGCCAGTCACATCAAGTTTGCTGAAAATCGCAGGCTTTATGCAAGAAGTCATTTTGTTAAAGTAGGGATAACGTTTGGGTTAAATGATTTCGTGACTTTTTTGTTTTTGTTTTTTTTTTTTTTTGTAAACAGGCTTGAAGTAGCTTTGCTTCCATAGTTTACGTAGTAAATGGGTACACAATTGGAGGTGCTGTTTCTAAAGGCCTGATCATAGTGCTTAGCGACACTCTGTAATGATGAATTGAAAACGAAAATATAAAGCATACCTTTTTAGGAACTTGGACAACCTCTCGAAAACGACTCACCGGCTTCTTGCAGCTCACCTCTGTCGGCCTATTCTTGTTAGCTCTGCCACCCTTCTTCTCCTGGTCAGGCTTTTTAAAAACTGTAAGAGACCCATTAGACTTTGCTTTTTGAAGATCCTCAAAAGTGACTTCAGCCAGCTCTCTCTCGATTTCACTCTCCTACTCCAATCAAAAAGAAAACCCAACATGTAAAAAACTGATTTGATAAAAAGAAAGAAGAAAGAAGAAAGAAGAAGAAACAGAACAATTAAGGGGTTTCTTCAGTTTGTAATGAACACTCACATCTTCCTCTGAAGAAGACAATTCTTCACTTTCTACATCATGGATTTTGCTTGACATGCCAAATTCATTACTGGGCTTCTTCTTCATTTTGATCTTGGAAGCTAAGAAGAAAGGATGGTCGTTCTGCCTGTGAGAGAACTAAATAAATTATTTAACTGCCCAAACCCTAGGATGGGAACCACATTACATAGTAAGCAGACGACATGCTGCTTGTCTTACGGAGACATCATGCTATGACCAGAGACGACGTGTGGCACGTCCAACATACATGGACCAAGCCCACACAAATGAACACAGGCCCTATCCAATACGTTTGGGTTGGACCCGAATCGCCCCTTCAGCAGCCTTTTTCAGGCGGAAAATTGTAAAGATAGTAATATATATATATATATATATATATATATATATATATATATTTTAATGGAATGATCCTCCTCAATCAAAATTTTTTTTTTATAGTTTCATCCAAGTTGTCAAAAATATTTTTTTAACACAACATGAAATGTACAATATAAATTCAGATTGTAAACTCGAATCATAAATCACAAGAAAAATATTTTAACTAATTATATATTGACAAATTTTAATCAAGTAGTAAATAATAATATAACACAATTAAAATAAAAGTGAAATAAAAAATATAGATGTCCAAACACCTTAAAATACATAATTCAAATAAAAATTCATACATGGTTTAAATAACTAAAAATACGAAAAGAAAAAAAAAGATTGAACAACTATGTTTTATTAATAGAGTTTCAAAACATTTTCTAGAGGATAGGTCTTGAAACACACAGCAGACAACTAGTGAGATGATACAACATTCTAAAGTATATCACCAACTTCAAAAAAAAATTAACAGAGACCAATACAGTGAACCCGTGACAACGAGATAAAAAATGTACAAAATGACATCAATTTTATCTCATGTCACCTCACATTCTATCTTTTTTATGTTAGTAACAAATCCTAGAAATAATGTTCAAATATCTTACCAAGCAAGACATGTATTTCAAGTTCTCTCTGAGTCTTTGTCGTCTCTTTTTGTAGTTAATAAATTGTTAGTCTAAAACACAGTATTTCTCTCTACATAAGTATTCATATCTCTTATTTTACTCCTTTGATTCCTTACCATCTACCTTTGTCTTCTCATGGTTTCAATCCTCTGATCATGCCTTCCCGGCCTAAAATACAATATAAAGCTTTCTCATGCTCAAGATCCTCTAATGCTGGTGTTAGTATGTTAAGATTGAAAATTTAAGATTTGAGCAATGGGAAAAGGGGAGACTGGAGAGTGGAGATTATGTAGAGGAGTGTCAGGGGACTCGGACAGGGAGACAATAAATTTTTTAACTTTTGCGGGTTAAAACTCGAAATCGGTCAAACTCGTAAAATAGATCCGATTTTATCGATTTTAACCGAGTTTGACCGATTTCGAGTTTTAACCTGATTTGACACATTATATACATGTTGATTTGTAAAATCATAAGATTTTAAGAGTCAACTCATGATTTTAACAACCTTGGTTTCATCATTGATACAATTTCGATAGTGGTTAGCTGTTCTCTATGGGTTCTGTTACAATTTCGTTGTTTTCTGACCAGGTTCGTAGCAGCAACAGTTTGGCTTTGTTTTTCCTTGCTTCTTAATTTTTTGCATACCATTTTGCTCTGCTTGCTTTGTCATTTCGCCTTAGGGTAGCCGAGTTTACTTTATTTGGGCTTTGTTTCGGGCTGGACTTATCTGCTTTCTTTCCACTAGTTTGTGTGCCTTATTTGAGGCCTTTGTGGGGGTCTTCAAAGTTTTTTTTTTTTTTCCTTCCATTGGGAACGTTTCCTTTCATCCTTCTGGTTTTAGCTGTGGTATGGTTTCCTACTATTGTTCTGCCTCTGCTTTTTTTTTCTCCCTCCATGCAGTTGATTGCAGGTGTGCTCTGCAATCTGTCCCTTTCGGTTATGTTATGTGTGAGTTATGTCTGTTGTTTTGTTAATTGGCATGTTTCGATCTCGAGTGCTTCTCCTTGCTGGTTTGGTCTTGCATTAGGGATCTCCATATTGATAATGATTAAGTATTTTAGATTATCGTTAATTTAGGGTATCAAAAGATTAATCGAGATACGCGTAAACTAATCCGATTATTTATGGTTAAAATAATAATAATAATAATAATAATAATAATGTTAGATTACGACCCTAGCTATAAAAGAACAAGTTACAATTTAACTAGGTATCAGCTCAACGTGCATGGGTGGCACATTGGGGTAAGAAGGCACCTCACCTTTTGTCCTAATATTCATGAATGTCAGAATTCTACCTTGGCTTATGCTGTTATAGTTCATGGAGAGGCCATGTTCTTAATGATTATCGCTATCCTTACATGTGCCACCAAACATAAACAAAGGTTGATGTTACTCTGCACATTTCGACCTTGCTTCCAAGATTACCAGATATAGACTTTGAACATATTCTAATAAGACAGTGAATAAGGATATATTGATACCTTTTCAGTTCTTTGTGTCGACTTGCTCAGATCTTCTACTAAAAAAACCACGGTTGGAGACCAATATTAACAATTCTTAGACTTTTGTACGGAAACAAGCTCTGGAGTGCTTTTGATCTGTTTGTATAGCAAGAGATCTTTTGGATTAATCCTTTCTCACATTAACCAGTTGCGTCAAACTAGAGCATGGCTTAACAAAGTTTAGAGACTAAAGCTTCAATGGAATAAACTGCTTGCGCTCCTATGTATAGAGCATTGCCCACCTTGGATTGGTTTTTTTTAAGTGTAGCTTCTCACCTTGAAGCATTGCTGTAGATATACCTAGACGTTGTGCCATCATTTGAAAAAAAAGAAGAGAGGGGAATACATGCCTCAAGCCTTTTGTTTTGCACCTAGCCTCAGATCGATCGATGCTCGTTGTTATTGTTTTTGTTGCTGGATTCTTAGGGTTTTGTCCGTATGCATGCCAAATTATATTGCTTCTTTTCCTGTTTTGTTGTTGCTCCTTTCTTGAGGCCACTTCGAATATGTTTGTGCTTCCGTCATGTTTACAATGCTTGAGTCTTCTCTTTCCATTATTGTCATAGACTTCTCTATTGTTTTTACGTTTCATCGGCTCGCATTACTGTTTTCTTTTTCGTTTCATGGCCTGACTTCACTAATTAAGAGGCTTTTGCTTTTTGGGCTGAACAAGAAGAAAACATTTAGCTACCAGCCAATTTGTTTTATTTGTCGAGATTTTTTTGGTTGCCCAGACTCCACCATAGACACCCACAATCCAATATAAGTCAGTCGGTTGGATGAACAATTAATTGGTTTTTTGGGGTTGAAATTCTGGCAAAATATGAAGAACAAAAAAATCACCAATAGACTTGTCCAGTTATTAACTTTCCCTTTATCGATCTCGACGACATTTCCCTCCCCTCCCCGTCCCCCTCCCTTTGCATCCTCTTGTAATTGATTTTTAGAGTTAAATTAATAATATTAAATGTATTTTTCAAGTTAATTTTTTAGTTTAATATTATTTAATGTCAAATTATTTTGATAGCATAAAAAAATTAGTACACCGACGTACATAAAAACTGTCGGTTATATATGCAAATTTTTCTTGGACAATTACATAATAATCACCAATAGAAAATGATTGTTCGGTAATATTTGTCGACCGATAGACCAATATAAATTGGTCATCGGATATTTTTATCACCGACAATAGTTTTATATCGGCCTATCGGAGGGAAAGCAAAAGAAGAAAGACAAAAAGTATCAAGAGAGGAACCCTCTTATCATAGGCTTGAAGGAAGTGGAAGTCAGAAATCCTCACTGTTTAAACCAACAATGAAATTACCGATGGATATGAAATCATCGGCGTAACACTAGTTGACGAAACGGTTTTTTCAGTAAATCTGTCAACAATATTCCTACTGTCGGTGTAATTCAATTTTTTTGATGGTGTTTAAACTAAAAAAAAAATGAAAAATATGTTCACATTATATGGTTTATTGTTTAAAAAATAAAATAAAAATAAAAATTTCTTTCAAAATAACTTATTTTCTAAAATATTTTTGACATAGTAAATATTTTTTTTTCCATCTTAATGATCTGACGCACGTTACTGGACTAAAGAGCATTCCGTAGTATGTACTCCAATTTCCGTAGAGTTTATTTAGGATATCACTTGCTAATTCATAATGGATGAAGGCCGAGCCACATGCTAGTATTTGTTTATTATAAAGAAGGGACATGCGTGTGTGTAATTATTAAAAAATAAAATATAAAAAATAAAAATTTATAAGAGTACTATAATAATTTTTTCTAACTTTAATTTTATTATTTAACATTAAATTTATAAGAGTTTGAGTTTAATAATTTTTCTCAATTTATTTTTTTAATTTTAATTTTATTATTTAATATTAAATTTATAAGAGTTTGAGTTTATTAATTTTTCTTAATTTATTTGTTACTAAGTTATCCCAATCTCTTATGTATTGTTGCTCAATATTTATAAAAAAATTATTATCTTGAATATTTATTTTAAATCAAACTCCAATGTAGAAGTTGTTTTTTGATTTACCATATTAATTGAGTTACGTACTTACATCAGGTCAATCTCTATACAATTTTAAAAAAATTTAACTACAAAAAATATTAAAAATACCTATATATTTTTTTATATTAAAAAAATAATTTTACATAACTCAAGTCCATGTGATATTTTCTAATCTCCAATTAGGTTTTAGTGAAAAGTTTCTTCCTATTTACTCAATGATGTGAAAATTTATTAGTGGCATCATACTTAAATTCTTTTTTTTTTAATTTAACGTGGGTGTCCGGGCCAGCTTGCGCGCACCTCGACTAATCCCACGGGCCATGAAGTTAACGGCCATGTAAGCTTCCAGTGCCCATCATATGAGCAACCACAGGGCTCGAATCTAAAACCACAGAGGGAGCAAACCTTTTAATTCTAAACTCTTACCACTGGACCTAGATGGTTACATCATACTTAAATCTTATTTTAGATGTTAGTGTCCATCTTATCACTTAATGGACACATTATTATGGACAAACACAAATTCATTTACACACTTTATTATGTAAAATAAAAATATCAAACATCTACATGGACAAAACTAAAAATCAGACACTCAATTATAATTAATATTCAGACAAGTTAATTTAGATACTCAAAATTGCGTTATCCTTTGGGGGGAAAAGGCAAGAAAAAAAATGCATTTTAACAACATTATGTGATAATTTATTATTTTAAATTAATTTTATTTTTTTAATAAATCAAGTTATATAGATTTGAGGATATTTCTGTTTGTTTTCTAAGATAACAACATAAAACACAAGGACAAATTGAGAGTGAATGGATTTATAGAGACATGTTAAATACTATATCTAAGATATAATTAAGGACATATTAAACTAATTTCCGTATTCTTGTATTTAAATTAGTCTACGTTTGAGATTTGCATCCTTTACTTTTTCTAAATCACAAAACACATCTACTTTATATGATTTTGCCGGTTCAAATCATTCTCGATCTCTTGTGTTATACAAAAGAGAGGTTGTGATGAACGGTTAAAACAAATCTATCAATTGATATTGTATTAAATATATATATATATATATATATATCAAATTAAGAGATAAGACCAAAATGAATAGCAAAGTTGTAGAAATTGGGAAATTAATTCTTGATATTTTCTTACTAGCATGCCTTCCAAGCATTGATGCCGTCGCACATAAAACAAGTGCAGAGGAGTTGAGAAGTCTTGAGTTGGCGTTTTTCATAGGTCGAGTATGGTTGAAAACATGTACATGAAGATCTGGTAGAGTGAGATGGGGAAAGAGGAAGTTTGAAGAAAAATAAATAATAAAATGAAAATAAAGGCAAAAACCAGTTAATGCAAGGGATTTAATGGAATAAATAGTAAGTAATAGCTAAACTAGGTAGGTTTTGAATTAATTAGTTAGGTTTTGAATTTAATTTTTAATCTTTATAAATTTAAGTTTTTTCAGGGTTATTAAAAATTTATATAATTATTAATTTTAAAATTTATAAAATTAATAAAAATACTTAGATCAAATATTTAATGAAAAAAACAAATATATTAAATGAAAAGCAGTAATGGTTATGTTTGTGTAGTTGGCATGACATGATGTAAGTGGTGGTCAGGTTGAATTTCTATTTTGTTTTAAAGGAAGACGACAACCTAAAACTCTCAGCAATAGTTCATAGAGGCCACCTGAAACCATTAGATAAAGGGGGTGTTTAGCAAAGTAAAGGATACATGCAAATGAAAATAATTAATTCAACTGACGTTTTGTTTTATATATTTTTATTTATTTGATATTAGAGTTTAAATATGGTCGCTATTTACACATAATTTAATTCTAAATTAGTGCTAAATAAAAAATAAAAGATATATATTCAAATAAAAATATTTTTTTTTAAAATGATTGGCTAGAATTGTTCTTGAACTAGCAATGTCAACTAAAATATATCAAGCCAATATATATATAATGTAATTTTTATGTAATCTAGTTAATGTTTGCGCGGAGAAGGAGAAACAGCAATCCAGTCCAAATGAACAACTGCTCTTGACACCGTAGAGATTCTTGAATAACAAATTAATGTTTTCTTGTCGATGATTCCAAGGTAAGAAAAGCCGATGTCAACTCAACAGGCACAGCCAATAAAATATCTCGGGTCTGTTGCCCACTGCCATCAAAATCACCACCCTTATCGCTTGATAATATTGTACCGTCACCCACTTTTTATTTATTTCAAGTTTCAACCTCAAGCTAGAAAGAAAAAGGCACCAACCCTACAACTCACAGCATTGCAAAGAACCACTGACAAAAATTTCCCTTTTTTAAGTTCAGGAAAATCTAAAAATCAACTGTACAGGCAAATACAAAATCTCAGACTCTCCCGAGTCAATCTAAATCAAAACATTCGACAGCAAAAACCACCATGGCTTTGGAGATGGAATCCATGGCCTCGGCAATCGGGGTCTCGGTCCCAGTGTTAAGGTTCCTTCTATGCTTTGTGGTGACGATTCCAGTGAGTTTCACCCACCGATTCGTACCGAGTCTATTTGGCAAGCACTTGTACGCTGCCCTTTCAGGGGCTTTCCTCTCGTATTTGTCTTTTGGGTTCTCTTCAAATCTTCACTTTTTGGTGCCTATGCTGTTGGGCTACCTTTCGATGGTCCTGTTTCGGCCGTACTGTGGAATCCTCACGTTTTTATTGGGATTCGGCTATTTAATTGGCTGGTATTTTTTTTAATTTGATTTATTTTTGAGATTGAAAGCTCATTTTTTATGAACTAATTGTTTCTTTATTAATTGGAGCTGAGTTATAGGAGTTTTGATTGCTTGAATTGTTGTGCTGTGATGATTTTTTGCTTGATTAAATGAATTTGACGTGTTAATTATTTTGATTTTTCTTGAAGTTTTAATCTTTGGTTTCTGTTACAAATTAATGCATTAATTGCAGGCTGAATGTAACACGAGAAAACATTTGAATTTGGAAATTACATTGTTTGTGAGGGTAAATGATAGCATTGCTGTTAATTGGATGCGAATATCTGGTTTGAAATGATGGAAAGCTCAAACGCTGCACGTTTTGTTTTACCTTGTTTATGCTGGTGGAAGTAGGAGCTGTCGAGTGTTGTTTATTTAGTAATTAATTTTTAGAAAAGAAGGGTTTCAATGTACAAGTACAGATTCGTATCTACTTTTTGCTAGAAAAAAGGTTTTATCGTGAAAATGCCGAGTTTGATCTTCAGTGTGCATCTGTTTGCTGTGTATGTGGAATATGGTATTGCCTTATGAATTTCAAGTGACCATGTTTGTTTCATTTTTGTTATATGATGTTCTTTTGAATACGTTTCTGAAGTATATTCATGTTAATCAAATGGGACTAAAGAAAATCTTTTTTTTTTTTTTTGGAAAAGTATATACCCTTTTTATTTCGGAATTCTTGATTATTGGTGTCCATGTGTAGCCATGTGTATTACATGAGCGGGGATGCATGGAAGGAAGGAGGCATCGATGCCACTGGTAAGCATGATTTCAGATTTCACAATGAAGATAATGAGAATTGGTATACTCTGTGAGAACTATTTACTGCTGTGTGATGGATCATTTTCTTCTATTATTAGGGGCTTTAATGGTGCTAACACTGAAAGTCATATCATGTGCCATGAGTTACAATGATGGGTTATTAAAAGAGGAAGAATTGCGAGAGGCTCAGAAGAAAAACCGCTTGATTGAGCTGCCTTCTTTTATTGAGTATGTTGGTTACTGCCTCTGCTGTGGTAGCCACTTTGCAGGTCCAGTTTTTGAAATGAAGGATTATCTTGAGTGGACTGAAAGGAAAGGGGTAGGTATACCGTGTTTATCTCGTGCTTGTACATGCTTTGTCTTGATGGAGGCAGTCTGGTATTGCGAAAGAGAATGGAAAATTGAAAAGATCTATTAATTTTTTTTCAACTTTTGGGACAGAGGCTTAGTTTTAGTTAGTCAAATTGAGTTGATGCCTTGTCTTGCTGGGAATATTTGTTTCTTAGTTTTTTTAATCTATCTTTGCAGATTTGGGCCCCTACTGAGAAAGGACCCGCACCATCACCTTTTGGGGCAACAATTCAAGCTCTTCTCCAAGCTACTGTTTGCATGGCCTTGTATTTGTACCTGATACCCCATTTTAACATATCTGGGCTCAATGGTCCCGCATACCAAGAATGGGGCTTCTGGAAACGTTTGAGTTACCAGTTTATGTCAGGATTCACAGCACGTTGGAAATATTATTTCATCTGGTCAATTTCAGAGGCAGCTGTTATTATCTCTGGCCTGGGTTTCAGTGGTTGGACAGACACTTCTCCATCAAAGCCAAAATGGGATCGTGCAAAAAATGTGGACATACTAGGTGTTGAGTTTGCTAAGAGTTCAGTTCAGCTGCCGCTTGTATGGAACATACAAGTCAGCACCTGGCTTCGTCATTGTGAGTTAATCAGCTTCTCTAAATCTCAGCTTTTCTTTCCAGTCCTCGCTGAATTTTATTAGTAGTATATACATCTTAGCTGGTATTATTCTTAGCACCTCTAGATGAAAAGTAATGGTTATATTAATGTCCTATGAACATATGGGAATATGAGACGCAATCTGTTGTGCTAACTTCATGTGCTATTTGTGCTGTTGTAGATGTTTATGATAGACTTGTTCAGAAGGGGAAGAAACCTGGTTTCTTCCAGTTGTTAGCCACGCAGACTACCAGTGCCGTTTGGCATGTGAGTATAATATGCAACCATCTTTCCTATTTGTGTGGGTGGTCAGGAAACTTATTTTTAAATTATGTATTTGTCCCCCGTATAGCTTCTTGTACAACACTGCTGCTGTACACTGTTGTTGCTAATCGAAAAGATCAGTAAAGCACCCATAAATAAATTTTTTGAAGAGAGCGAAGGATTGTGCCATACTTTTGTATTACCAGCCTAATCTTTTCATACTATTCCATATTCAATTTCTCAAGTCATTGCAAATTGAAAAGACCAGTAAAGCCCCAATAGGTAAATTTTTCAAGAGCAAAGGAGTCTGCCATAGCTTTTGTTTAGCAGCATGATCCTTCACAGGGATTCCATATTTCAATATATCAGATCTTTGACTCTTTTCCTGGACTCATTATCTGTGGAATTTTCCTAGCACTTTGCATATCTCTTTAGAAATACCAATGACTCTGTATGTTTATTTTAATAAGTTTTCTTGTATAATATTATTAATTGATTTTAACTTTTTCCTGCCTTCTCTCTGTACAAATTACAGGGATTATATCCTGGGTACATAATATTCTTTGTCCAGTCAGCATTGATGATTGCCGGTTCAAGGGGTATGACATGGAAGCCTTTTTTTGTGTGGCTATTTTCTTTGTAGATAGTTAATAAATAAATTGGAAGAGATTGCTGACCCTTCTCCCCCATGCCGAGCAGTTCTATACAGATGGCAACAAGCTATACCTTCAAATATGGATGTCGTCAAGAATTTGCTTGTGTTTATAAGCTTTGCCTACACCGTTCTGGTTCTAAACTATTCCGCTGTTGGTTTCATGGTTAGCTCCTCTTATTGGAAAAAATCATTTTAGAAGCTGAAATTGATATTTCTTGAGCCTAATGTTTCTCTCCTCGTATGGCACAGGTATTAACCTTGCAGGAAACACTTGCTTTATATGGTAGTGTATATTACATTGGAACCATTGCGCCCATAGTATTGATTCTCCTTGGCAACATGATTAAACCAGCAAAGCCTTCCAGATCTAAAGCCCGGAAGGAACAGTGAGGTGTAGCATTTTCTTCTTTGATGTTTCGCTTTGGAGTTCTTGCAATGAGAATGGCAGATAACCGGTGGTTTCCTTAATTGTTGCCCAATTTTTGTAAATTTCTTTTGATCTTTGACATTGTTGCTGCTGTGTCTGAATTTTAATTTCAACATAAGCTCTGTGCGTTGCATATTTCAAATCGACAAGCCCCATTGGGTTTACTGCAGTAATGTTGGGGCTAGATATAAATTTTCGGTGATATGGGAAGGAAAATAGGAAAAGAAAAGAGTTTGCATGCCTTAGGGGAAAGTTTTCAGCACCCGTTTTTCAAAAAAAGGCCGTTCAAAACAATTTTTGCTGGAAAATGGTGGGCACGAGTGGTGACGACCTGACATAATAAAATAATGTATATTTTTTTATTTTTTAAATTTTATTTTTAATAATTAATGATTATGGGCCTCAAACTTCTACAATAGCACAAGAACATCATGCCCCTTGTAATCTCTACACTCGATACACAAACACAACACAATGAGTTAGTACTGTAGTATCGAATGTGTTCATGCCGCAAAGTGTAAACTTACTCCAAATTTTAATTCCTAAATTGGAAGCCACTGTCCATTCATCCAGTTAGCCTACAGTCGTGCCTAAATCTTAACTAGGAGCAAGCAGTGTCCTTCCTACTATCTTAAAATTCTTAGAAACCTTTAATCTCTTACCCACGTGTTACAATTTGAGTGGTGGTTTCATGAACTTTCCATGCTACCCTAGTGACAACTTGCCTACAGTCTGAGAAGCAGCAGTGGATAAAACTCTCAATAACAGCCCTTCTTTTGTTACCCAAAAAGAGATAACAAAACACATCCTCTCGTATCCTCTCCCAATCAAGAAAACTCCCCCCCTCTCCCTCCGCCACTCTCTCATCCGCCACTCATAATGGCTGTTTCCGCCTCAGCAACCACTTTCACCTCCACAAACCTCATCTACCCCCACCACACAACCACCACATCCTCTACCTCCACCCCTACTTTCTCCCTCAAACCCACCTCCAAACTCCCCTCAAAATCCATCCTTTCCTCTTCTTTCCTCTCCCCCTTCACTCCCACTTCCCCAACCTCCCCCTTCACCACCACCCGCCATCGCACCTTCACTGTCCGTGCCGCTAGAGGGAAGTTCGAAAGAAAGAAACCCCATGTCAACATAGGCACCATAGGCCATGTAGACCACGGCAAAACAACTCTCACTGCTGCTCTAACCATGGCTCTAGCCTCTATGGGTGGCAGTGCACCCAAAAAATACGATGAAATCGATGCTGCACCAGAAGAACGCGCTAGAGGAATCACAATTAACACTGCTACAGTTGAATATGAGACAGAATCTCGCCATTATGCTCATGTTGATTGCCCTGGTCATGCCGATTATGTTAAGAACATGATTACTGGTGCTGCTCAAATGGATGGAGCTATTTTGGTTGTGTCTGGCGCCGATGGTCCAATGCCACAAACAAAAGAACATATCTTGTTGGCAAAACAAGTTGGGGTTCCAAACATGGTTGTGTTTTTGAATAAACAAGATCAAGTTGATGATGAGGAGCTGTTGCAATTGGTAGAGTTGGAGGTAAGAGAATTGTTGTCTAGTTATGAGTTTCCTGGTGATGATATTCCAATTATCTCTGGTTCTGCTTTGTTAGCTTTAGAGGCTTTGATGGAAAATCCTGCTATTAAGAGAGGAGAGAATCAATGGGTTGATAAAATTTACGAACTTATGGATAACGTTGATAATTATATACCAATTCCACAAAGGCAAACTGATTTGCCATTTTTACTTGCTGTGGAGGATGTTTTTTCTATTACCGGTCGTGGGACAGTAGCTACTGGGAGGGTTGAGAGAGGTACTATCAAAACTGGGGATACCGTAGATATTGTGGGGTTAAGGGAGACTAGGAATACAACAGTTACTGGTGTGGAAATGTTTCAAAAGATATTGGATGAAGCATTGGCAGGTGATAATGTTGGGTTATTGTTGAGAGGTGTTCAAAAGGCTGATATTCAGAGAGGGATGGTTTTATCGAAGCCAGGGTCAATTACTCCACATACTAAATTTGAGGCGATTGTGTATGTTTTGAAGAAGGAAGAAGGTGGCAGGCATTCTCCCTTCTTTGCTGGATATAGGCCTCAATTTTATATGAGGACCACTGATGTTACAGGGAGGGTGGCTACGATTATGAATGATAAGGATGAGGAGTCAAAGATGGTTATGCCTGGGGATCGTGTGAAGATGATAGTGGAACTTATTATGCCCGTGGCTTGTGAGCAAGGCATGAGGTTTGCTATCAGAGAAGGAGGGAAGACTGTTGGAGCTGGTGTTATTCAGTCCATTATTGAGTAGGTAACACACCAGAGGAAATATGCTTTATTGGTACTTTTTGGATGGATGGCGGTGTCAAACTTCATACCCTCAGCTTTGTGCAATTAGTTTTTCTCCATTTTAGCAAAACTTTCGAATCCCATGCCATATATTTTGCAGTTTTGTTCTTTTGCACTTTGCCTTAATGCTTAGTTTAGTTGGATATCATTCTTGTGAAAATTCAATGTGATAACGTAATCCTTTCTTGCTTTGGCTTCTAACTTCTTGGTTTCTACAAATTTGGATTGCATGAGTTGGAATGAGATGCTAAAGTAGCTGATGTCATCCTCCTGTTTTTTTTAGGTTTTTTTTTTTTTTTAAAAAAAATTATACTCTCTGTTAATGGTGCTGTTTCATTTGCTTGGTTCAATTAGTGTGGTGGTTTGGTGCATATTGTTTTTTGTTCTCGAGCTTTTATGACATCATAATTGTGAATGCCATTGTTGATTAGACTTATATTACCTTGATGCTCTTCTACTCAGTCTTTAATCTGATAGTGTGATGGATTGGGGAACCATATCAACTCGCTACTATTTGTTCATAGTGAATACATTTGTTTAATGTGCTGCACTTGCCTTTTGGATTCAGCTCGTCCACTGTCATTATAATAAAGGTACTTGTGAGATGAAAATATCTCTTCAGAGTATAGTTTTGACTGAAATAGTCTATAACAAGATTGCTTTTGTACTTGAGAATATAGGTTCTCTGGAATGGGTATTTTTTCTTTTACTGAGGGAGTGTAAAGTTTTTACTTGTAGTTTGTTTGGGAGGACAAAAGACAATATGAAGACAACAAATTTGGGGCATTCATATCATGCTTATGTTTTTGCAATGCCACGATCAACTCCCAAGTTAGTTTACATAGCAAGCAGCTAGCTTTTCTAGAGATGGACATATGTTTTCGCACTTGTGTATCCATAGATTGTGGAGGAGCTCTAGGCTCTTGGCATTGAAGTGTGGTTCCCTAGTTTCCAATGAATCCTTCTTGTCAGACTGGACCTTTATATCTTTAAACAAGCCTGTTTATGCTGGCTATATTCCACCAATTTCATGTAGAGTTGTTTCCCTCTCCCTCTCCTTCTTTATCTCCTAATATATATAGACCCTAATCGTCTGTTTCTCAGTGCCTAAACTCCAGACCACCCATTTTGTTGGAGTGTGACTCAAACATTAAACTAAAGGATTTCTCTTGTGGTCTTGCTTGATTGCTTATTTTCATGTTTTTTTTGCAGTCTTTTCTCCCATTCATTCTTCCCAATGAGGGGAAAGTGAGCTTCGTTACATTTTGTTGTTCTGTCCTAGAGAAAAATCAATTTTTAGATTACAAAACACTTCCTGTTCACATGTTTTTATGGCCATTGACCAGTCGGTTTGTAAGTATAAGTTGGGATGTATTGTCTGTTAAGTTTTCTGCAGTAAATAGAGTGACAAATTTAGTGTCAAAGTAGTGTTAAGTTTTCTGCAGTAATAGAGTGACAAATTTAGTGTCAAAGTAGTGTGTTATTGTTTTTGCGCATAAGAGAGGTGAGTGGGGCAGTACTAGTAGCTTGTATGTGCCTAATTGTCACTTTTTTGATTTCTTAGGATCACATGATGTTGCAAGCTTCTTAATAGATTGGATCCCTCCACCTGTTTTAGTGTCATTATGGTGTGGGGATTGGATGTATAAATGGAAGGTTCATATTTGCAATTTACAGAGACCTGTCTTCCATCTCTTACAGCTATCTTGTTTGAAAGACTTTTGGTTGGCAGATGCTATGATGCCTCCCTTCTCCTATTTTATTTGAAGCAGATTGTTGATCTTGTCAACAAGGTGGTGTAACATTTGGAAGTAGCAAGCATGTCTTTACTGTTTTGCTCTTTATAATTGTTTCCTGTATCTAATTTCGCATTCTCTCCTCTACCCTGTTATAGAAATGCCAGTCCAGTTGTTTTCGTGGTGAATCTTTTTCTTTCACTTGCAACAACAGAACTGACTGAACAGATCCATGATCCTAGAGAGGACGGATCCTGTTGTAGACAGTAATGGTATTACTGACTACTGTCATCGATTTGTTGAGTGCCTGTAGCATTGTTAAAATGCTTTATTTCTTTTCCACTTTTATTTCTCTGCTGAGCTATTAGGTGCCTTATCATCTTGAATTCTAGGTCTGTTTTCAAGTTATCAGTCATCTCAGTAGCTGTGTAGATTGTTCTGGAAATGGTTTCCAGTTTCCGGCAGTAATGTACAGGACAGCCTGCTTTGGAAAATGGTTACCGAGGGTCCAAGGGTTATATAGAACGGGAGCTATTTACTAGCAGGAATTTGTTCTTAGCTCTTATCAGGGCCATCTATTGTGGGCTAATCTCTATAGTTTCGATTATAAAGGGTTTGATTGATCGCTAGGCTCTCTCCTTTACTTGTCCAAATAAGTAATACGCTTGAGATTTTGTTTTCTGCAAGAGAATGGCTAGTTCAAGCTGGACATGCATATCAAACTTCAAAGCTTTTAAGGATATTTCTTTTTTCCTTGTTGGGTTACGATAAAATAAGTAGAAGAAAATTGCTATTAAAAGTTCTCACCAAAGAATAAAAGTACAAAATTTGAGCACTTCATTCTTCTGCTGTTTTGAACGATATTAATGATGACAACAACGTTCCTCTAACCCAACAACTAAGCAAGCATACAGACAGGTGCCAACTGGCTACAGATGTGTGTGTGTTCAGACTTTGCCTTGCCTGTTTCACCCTCCTTGATTATTGCCTTCCAGTTCGTAGAAAACGACTGCCTCTTAATTTGGTTTTCCTTTTCCTTCTTTATTTCCTTTTCCTTTGTATAAAACTTAGGATAAATGGTGACCAAATTCCCTCAATTAGTGGTCATAGTCACAAAACAAACTAATAATCTCACGGCAATTAGTTTCTAAATAAAATTTGAGAATTAAATAGATCCTTGTGCCAATTCATCCACTTCTTAACTAATAATACAATCACAAGACTAGCACATGTTTATTCACTCAAATTGAACGGAAATCTAGTTTTTCTTAATTAATAGAAGGAAATTGGACAAGTTTTATCCTAAAACTCACAAATCATGACGATAAAAATAAAAATAAAAATAAAAAGGGATTTCCTCTGCTTCCCTGCATTTCGCTAATAAAATGTGGCTTTGCTAGGTAAGCAGGCGAGGCAACTTTGTAGTGGTGGAGAGAAACCGTGGGTCAGCATCCTGAGGCATAAATACTCGGAGGTCTCTCATACCTGTTCCAAAGATCAGCTCCCGCTCCCTGCACTAATGCCTCAAATATGTGGGAATGCTATATTTAAAGCCTTCATTCACCTGCGTGATGGCTTCTCGTACAAGGTTGGAAATGGGGAGTTTTCCTTTTGGTTTGATATGTGACTGGATGTGGGTTCGGTTGGTTCACAGGTTGATGTTGTTCACATCAGTGACTCCGAGTTGAAAGTACGAGACTTGTGGCGAAATAGCTACTGGAACTTTATAAACCTGATGACAATGCTTCCAGAATGTGTCAAACACCTTTCTACGCTATGAACGTCACATTTCTAATACTCCCATCCGTGGCTGCTGCAACCAGGGGGAGGACAGTGTTTTGCATTGCCTGCGGGATTGTCACTTTGCTAGAATCATACGGACAAATATGGGACTAGTAAATGCTCATGGGTTTTGAAACATAAATGTTGTGGAATGGTTTAGATAGATGGTTTCTTCTAACGATTCGTTCCCTTTTCTTTTGGGTATTTGGTGGATCTAGAGGCGTAGAAACATCGTTCCTTATTATGGGGAGAATTATGTAGGTGATAATTGGCTCATGAGGCAAACCCATCTTTTTAATTAGGATCTTCGTGCAATGCTTGGGTCAAGCAAGCTGTCAATCTTAGAAAAGAGCTCACTATCTCATGGTGCAGGCCTGATGAAGGGAAGATTAATTTTGGAGACCTCGTTACGGATAATGAAGGGAAGTGGCCTGGGGGTTTTTCGGGCTCTGGAGGAATTGACACTAACCTGCTTCCATAGCTTCTGGCTTTTAAACATGGGTTGGTTCTAGCTTGGAACCAAGGCTATATGAAGATCATCTGCAATTTAGACTCCATAAATTTCTTGAGACTAATTCATGAAGGAAATTTGTATATAAAAAAAATCAACCTCTAGAATTAAGTGTTCTTTTTGTAGTTTTGATGGGCACTAAATATCATAGAGGAGATTAATTTTTGTTTCTTTTGTTTTCACCGTACCGTAAAAAAAAGAGAGGCTAAATGTCGTAAGCAACCACAAATGCCAAAGTTTCCGTTTCCATTCCCACATCGTCTTTCTTCATTACAAAAAATAGTTTCCAAAACTAAAAACATCCTTCTGTTCGTTCGTATATATATAGATAGATTCTTCTGCTCACTCATATCTTTCGCTGGCTGTTCGTTTCCTTTCCTTTCCTTTTTGCCATTTCCATTTCCATTTCCTTTTTTCCTTTCTTATCTCTCCTCCTTGCTTTCTTCAGCAAATATATCACATCTCTCTCTCGCAAGTATTTCTTCATTAGCGATTTCTCAATACATAAAAGTTTATTTTGTTTTTGGTCATTGTTTTCATAATCACCCATTGTCTTCTTATAGAAACCAGTTTTCTTTCATGCAAAATACCTTTGTCTTGTAATTTATAGCTGTTCAATACTGAGCCCAAATATTACACACCATGTTATTTGAACTCAGTAGTTGTCAAACTGGGTTTCCTTGAAACCACTGCTTATGATCAATGAAGAGACGTTCCTAGAGATCTAAGGTAAGGATCTTTCTTTCTTCTCCTCAAGGCAAGATCAGGAATATATGCAGATGGAGCCAATGAAGTCAAAGATTAGAGGGATGTTTACTCAGGGGAATAAGGAGGACTCTTTTGTTGGCAGAGGCAATATGAATATTGTTGACGAATGGGAAATTAGGCCAGGAGGAATGTTAGTTCAAAAGAGAACTACTGCTGATTCCAATCACAATTCTGTTCCTGTTTCCACTATTAAAGTTAGAGTCAAATATGGTTCTTCATTTCATGAGATTAGTATCAGTTCACAAGCAAGCTTTGGTAATTTGATAATTCTTAATTAAACCTCCATGTCTTTGTTTAATTGATGATGCTTTGACTTCAAATTCTTTGAATAATGGAGATTAAAGGAGTTGGTTTTTGGGCTGCAGGGGAACTGAAGAAAATGCTAGCACAACACACAGGAGTGCACCATGAGGATCAAAAGCTGATATACAAGAAGAAAGAGAGAAACTCCAAGGCGTATTTAGATACCGCAGGAGTCAAAGATGGATCCAAAATTGTGTTAACTGAGGACATTACCAGCCGCCAAAGGCGGTGTCTTGAGATGCTTAAAACTGCTAAAATAAAAAAGGGTTCAAAGTCATTGCAACAGATCACCGTGGATGTTGACCGACTTGGCGAAAAGGCAAGTAAATTTTACCTGAAAACATACATGGTTGCCTCTGGCAGAAATCAGATTTAAGTTTCTGATAAGAGCAAAATTGTTTTTATTGCGATTTGGTAGGTGACATCCTTGGAAACAACTTCTAAAGGAGGAAAAATTGCAGAGAAAGATGTGGAGGAATTGACTGCGATGTTGATGGAAAAATTAGTAGCATTGGATGGAATTTTTGTTGAGGGAGACTTGAAGTTGCAGAAGAGAATGCAGGTATTATGCAACTTCTAATTGGTCAACTAGCATATTTTCACTTCCAGTAATGTTCAAGTTTTTGCCTTCCTTTGTCTTTCTTGAAGGAAAGGAGAGTTCAACAGTACATTGAAACTCTTGATAAGCTGAAGTTAAACTATTCTACTGCTGATAGCAATGGAGGAAAAATCCCATTGCAGCAACAAGATAATTCAATGGGTAAAATGCCAATACCAAAGCAAAGGCCAATTCAAAGCGAAGGACGCAAAATCCCATTGCAGCCACAAGATAATTCAATAGGCACAACGCCAATAGCAATGCAAAAGCAGTCAATTCAAAGAAATGGAGGCAAAATCCCATTGCAGAAACTCGAAAATTCAACCGGGAAAATGCCAATACCAAGGCAGAAAGAGTCAGTTCAATCCAAGCAGCAGAATGCTACAATGCAAATGCCAACACAGCAGCAGCGACCGATATTGAGGCATTCTGAGTCTTTTGTGGTGACAACAACATGGGAAACTTTTGATTAAGCTGCGGAGCTAATGTTTCTGCGAGTTCTAAGCTGAATTGGGAACAGTTAAAAGAAAAAAACCGGTTAGCGATGCGTGGGTCTCCATTCTTAGATGTTGTCAGTCTCTCTGGTTCCTTTACTCATTCTTGCTGTTTTAGGTTTATGATCTGTTTTTATTTTTAAATAAACTAAATTGGCTCTTTGCAAATTGTATATAACATATAGCAAAATATGGTGCATAGCAAAGGAAGGATTGTTTTTTATGCACTACAACATGTTATAAGAGTAGTTAGAAATTGGGGCTAGTAGAATTATATTTTCATGTATTTGTTGCAGAAACTGGTTGCTGTTGACTCAATCCAGGGACCACAGACCAACCAATCTCGTGTTCATACTCCATAGCCTAAACTCGTTGGTAATTAACAGAGAAAGAAATAATCCTTCTGTCTTGGGACCATTGCCCCAATCAATCCCGCTTTATCAAGTCATTTATTGCCTCTAGCATCTTATAAACATACGGTACTGGTCGGTGGATAAGTAGATTATTTCCGATCTGGATCGTAAAATTCTTTGTTTCTACATGCGGAGGGGAAAGAGACAGGGGGGATAATCTTTTTGTAATAACAAGGTTAAACTAATCATTCCAAAATGATAGAAAGGTAGACTTGACTTCGGAAGGCAGGATATATGGTAGAGTATTGGAATCAGGTAGAGCGGTTTAATCATTTCGAAGCCACCATGTTCAAGTGTTTAGTATAAAATTTTAATAACCCATATTAAGTTACTCCTGAAAAAATCTCCATCACAGCCGTCCTCTCTCTTGCTGAGATATATATATATATATATGTCATGTTGTGTAGGTTTAGGAAACTATTGGCTTGACATGATGGGAATACCAGAGAATTCAAAGACATTCATGTGCATTTATTTTTACAGTCTCTTCCAATAAGAGTAGGGTTTACTGAAGTTTGGTGAGGTGACATCATGTCAAATGTTACTCGTCAGAGAAAAATCAATTTTCATGCTCAGTGATTATGAAGACTTTTAGTAAATAGTTCAACAATAATTGTACTTCAAATGCCAGCCAGTTGTTAATAATGGTGTATTAGTCTTTTTTAAAAAAATTGAAAATTTTGATTTTTTTTAATTTAAATTAATTATTTTTAAGTGATTTAATATTTTTTTAATGTGTTAATGTAAATTAAATTTAAAAATTTAAAAATATATTAAATTTAAAAATTTAAAAATATATTATTTTAATATATTTTTAAATAAAAAATACTTTAAAAAACAATCTTGATAATTATATTCCTACCGGAAAAGTATGTTAGAAAAAGTAACAAAAGGGCTGTCTATTTTGTTATATTTTTATTTTCACAGAAGTATTTGTTATTAAATATGTAATCATGCTTATAGTTAAGCAAATAAGGGATGAAAAAAAGAAGAAAAGAGGCTCCATGGTCACTTGAGTGGATTGCAAAACATCCATGAAGAACAGAAGGAGTCAGATCGAGAATACGAGGGATGATAATAGCAAATACCAAGGATTTCTTTTCATGTGAAGCCTAAAGAGTATTTGCCGACTCAAGGTTGTCTCAAACACGTCTGAATACTCCCAGTTAATTAGCTTTGGAGTAAAGAAAAAAGAAGGGGCCATGCTTGTTCCGTCTTTTCTTTGTTCTTCCTTTCATTTTCCTTGCGGACAAATCCATCCGATGCCATCGGAATTATCTTCTGTATGATGGGGCGTGCTTGCATTTCCTAACTTTATTTCATGCCAAGGGGGGAAAGCAAATACTTTGCTTTTTCACAAGTCTTGCCGTGACTGACCCTTGGGAAATGGGCCTGTTGTGAACTGGAAAGGAGGATGCTAGATGGTACCCCAGGAAAGAGAGTCGCAAGTTTCCTTCCCTGACAAACACTGATATTAAATTTAGATGTTGATATGTTAGACTTATTTAGCAGTCGGTAGCAACAAGCTCAGATCTAAGAATCGGATTGGAGACTGGAGAGGAGGCCAATGCCGATTATTTTTTTTTTTTTTTTTTTTTTTGATTATCGTGGGTGTCCGGGCCAGCTTGCGCGCACCTCGACTAATCCCACGGGCCCTGAAGTTAACGACCATGTAAGCCTCCAGTGGCCATCATATGAGCAGTCATAGGGTTTGAACCTGAGACCTAAGAGGGAGCAAACCCCTTAGTTCCAAGCTTTTACCACTAGACCACCACCTAGATGGTTACAATGCCGATTATTTTTGTCTATACCAAGTGTGGGCGGCATAGGCAATTCTGGTCCACAACTTGTATTTGGTGATTATGTTATTGCTTTCTTGAGCTCTCCATGGCATTATCAATTCATTTTATCTTCTACTTTATAACATTTTCCCTCTCTCCTTTTTTTAATTGGCAATGGCAAGATTTTCCAAAGTGAAAATTCTATGCCTCACTTTTCTTTTCCTTTTCCCTTTTCTTTTCCAAACCCCCCTCGGCCTATTGTCTTACTTGCAAGAACAATAAATGGTTTAGTAAGATTAGATGGTGCATTATAGATTAGTTTCTTGATATTAACAGGAAGAGAAATGTTCTTCCAGATTGAGTCTTGGTACAGGAGGTTTTCCAAATCTTGTTTACATGGATTTTCATATTTTTAATGTCATTCCAATTGATGACAGTAAGAGTGAAGCTCTAACGAGGCATGTTGCAAACTATCAAGTTAAATACTAAACATTATTGTGAGTTTTTTTATTATAGTTATCTATAATAAAATGTATCTAGGGTTATAGTGAAATTAACATTTTACCTTTTATTTTTCAATTTTTAAAGCTTTATTTGAGGGGTAAGATGTTCTTTATATGTGATTAATTTGTAATTTTTTATTTATTTAGGAGCAATACCGTCTACTATTACCATATTGCTTCTAGAGAATAAACAATTAGAATATTTATTTTTATTTCATTGTTTCTGATAAAAATTTTCTATCATATTTTTTGCTGGTAAATAACAATTCCGTCGGTTTTTTTTTCTTTTTTTTTCATTTCATTTTTTCTAGTAGTGAGATTTATAGAACGTTCTCTTCTCTTAATTTTATGCGATGCTTAATTCCTCTGATACGATCATGCAAATAAAAAAGAGCTTCACATGATCATGATAACAACATCTGCGTACCTCCAGTGAACAACTTACATCATATGGGACCAAGCAGACATGCAAAAAGGGTAGCCATTATCAAGCTTTATGGTTAATAAGACATAGCATAAATGGGAGCTTTTATTACAAGTTGGACTCGCATGGATGCAGAAACAATTTTGATGATGCTTACACGAGAACAAATCGTCTTTTTGTTAGTGAATGCACATGGTAGGCGCAACTTACATGAAGATGATAAATCTAATTCTACAACCAACCATTTCTTCTCAGTGATGATCGATTCATTCTGTCAGTGTATATTTCCACAGCCCGTGAGAAAAACTATAATCGAAATTAGGAATTCAAAGGGACATTTCCTCACCAACCATGAGAGTACGGCCCGTCTTGATGACTCCTCTTAGACTTACTTTGGATATCGGCCGATGGCACTGGCTACGGCTTATCATATTAAGTTGGCCCTTTGAAATCTGGATATGGGCCTGTGGGAACAGGTTATGACTTGTGAAATTAAGAACGCCATCACCTCTCGAGTTGCCTCCCAACCCAAGCCTGAAGTGAAAGACCTTCTCTTCTTTTCTCTTTGAAAAAGAAAAAGAAAAAGAAAACAACAACAAGGCTCAAACCCTTTCATGCTCATGGTTTTCGCATAAATTAAATCTTATCACTTAATGTTTCTTTCGTGGGAGCCGTTAAATTTCCTGCTGAGATTGATTAAAGCGATGATCAGTTCATGGTATATGTTCTGTTTTGATGATCTTCGCAATGCATGTGCAAAGTCCACATTGACTATGTGCCACTCCAATATTTTGTTCAAAAATTGAACTCTAACCACAAGTATGTTAATCTGTATGGATCCGAAATTGATTAATATACGAATGGGTTAGTCATTTAAATAATTGATGGAGTGTTTACGAGCATGATAGTGTTTTTTTTCAAAGTATGATGAATATGTAAATGGGTCAGTTATCTAAACATCTATCTAGATAGCTAGTGATTGTTGTATATGTCTGGCTATTGCATGTTGAAGATTTTAAAACATCATGGACAAGCAAATAAGAGATGCATGAATAAACAAGAAGATATTACAAGAAATCAGAACTCCACTATTTGATCATGACTGCATTGTCAATAAGAATCATTGTTACATGGGATTACCAATCATGATTTCATAAACAATTGAAGGCCAAATCCTCGTCACATCCCTCGACTTCCTTCCTTCTATACCTAGCTGGTCACCTAGGATAAACAAACGACAATATATTACACACATGACCCATAAGCATGCAGTGGTCAGACACTCTGGTCGAGTTGACTTTAATGTGGGAGAGTGATGGGGTTACACAATAGGTGATCATGTCATGTGCCTTGCTAGGACGGCCGAACATCCCTCATGTCTGACATCCAAGTGTTACAGGCAGGGGCGCATGATCCATCCATTTGGTATTATATATATGCGTGCGCATAAACAAACCTACGCACAGATTTGGCATATTGTTAGGCAGATCGTATCTCTCTTTCATCTTACGATCTCTTCGTTTTGAGTATCTCCCTGGGTTTGAAGGAGATGTGTATATCTTAGAGGGACATTAATTATCCAAGGATCCTAGGAGTCCATTGCCTTCCATGATTTCTGAGGCCAAAGAAAACCTAATGAGCGGGCTAGCTCATGTCGTTGTTTTGTTTCAAACCACACGATTAAGGATTCCATCCTCGTCGGGTTCGCAATTTTGCATGCCTATGAGTTTTTTTAAAAAATTCAACATTATTTTTATTATTGGATTGCTCTTTCTTTCATTCATTCATTTCTGCCATACATATGCAATGGCAGTGAGATTACTTAAAACTCTACGTGTATTATTAATGTATATATAGCCAAGCCATACCTTCGCATAAACTGGCTGTCGGGCCAACTTCTAAGAAAATCAATCATGATCTTGGCCAGCATTTTGAAGTTTTTTAATGATCATGATATTCTTAGCCGTCCCTCTGTTGATCTTATAAATTACTCAGTAATAATTCTTAATTTGTTTTTTTTACAAAGTCTCTTGTGTGTGCATGTATATACTTCGAGAGCAGTACTATTGCTGCTCACCGGCCGACGTCCAGCAGGGTCAATCTGCTGCTGCTTCTTATTATTCCTACTCTTGTTGTCTCTTCCTCAACTGACTTTAATTTATTATCGCCATTGACAGCTTAAATAGCCGGTTTTCGCAACAGTTTTTTCGTTAATAATTCAGTCAAACCTAATACAATATATAATCAATGCTTTCATTTAAAATTTATTATCGCCATTGACAGCTTAAATAACCTTTCATATGATACCACATTGTTTGCGAACTCCTTGGAATATTTTAGTTAAATCGACCCATTAAAATGGTGCAAAGCTAATTAGTTTTCCTTCATATATTGAGTTGGAGCACCAGGGGCTTTACGCAAAAAAAGAGAAGATATATATCACAATTAATTATTTTTTAGCAATATCAATTTAACATCAAATCATGTGATTTGCATGTAATATTTAAAAGGAGAAACAACACCACAAGAAGATTAAGATTTCTTTGTATTATTATTTTTTTCCTGTCGTTGTCTGTTACACTTTTGAAAGTATATATATATATACAGAAATACAAATTGTTTATTTATAGAAATTCAATAATTCTAGCTCTTGACAGATTGATTGTTATGACTGTTATGACTTGATTTTCATAATTCTAGCTCTCGACATATTTGCTGTTATGGATTGATTTTCTTAGCAGATTATTAGACATTGACTGATTGCTGTTATGGCTTGATTTTTTCTTGTTGATTGTTCAGTTATAACTGAAGGAGCTTGATCAATCACATGATCCTTTTACAATATTTAGTGATTAAAATAGATGGAATATTAAAAGAATCTAATTGACCTTGAAAAAATATTATGATCAAGTATCAGGTATTAAAGTCTTTGCATAGAATTTATTAATCATTACTAAATTAAACGGTGACAAATAAGTCTTTTTTCATCTTAATTGCAAGGTGAAATGATTGAAATATCTTTAAAAGTACAAAAATAAATAAATAAATAAGCAGGCCTCAAGATGTATTTTTATTTTTTTACAATGGTTTTTTTGTTATTATAATATCAGCGTCTCTCGACGTACAAAAACGTTTTTTTATCACGTGTTGTTGAAAGTGCCACCATGTCGTTTTCCTTGTGGACCAACGTGTTTCGGCGTTGCTAGTTTTGTTTGTCGCTAGTTGGTTTTTTTTTCTCTTTTCTCCCTAAGAATCACAACTTCGCCCTCTTTATTGTTGATATTTCGACTTCCGTCTTTATTATTCTGATTTCTATTTTTTTTCTTGGTTTTTTTGTAAAAGTTTTATATGTTTTTAATTTTATCTCTCAATTCAAATTGATGGTGTTATGTTTTTCAACTTGATCCTCATTGTTTTGATTTCTAATTTTTTTATTGATTCTTTTGTAAAAATTATTATTATTTTCAATTTCATCCTTCAATCATGATATTTTATTTTATTGTTTATGTCAATCTTGATCCTCATTTTTTTGTTTTTTTTTGTCCTTTGCTAAATTGATTTTTATTTTCAATTTCATCTTTAAATCAAGTATAAAATTTATTTTTTATTTTGATATTGATCTTTATTTTTTTAATTACTATTTTTTTAATCCTTTTGTATAATTAAAATTATTTTTTCAATTTCATCCTTCAATATTTGATTGATTGAGATTTGGACTTCATGATTTCCCCATATATGGTGATTCAGATTTAATAACCATGTTCATAGGTTTGAAAAATTAACATGAGTTTTTTTATATAAAAAAGGACTTCATAATTCTCTTTATTTTTTTATCAAGTTATTTCAATCTCATGATATACACCGTGAGTTTGTTGGGATATCCCGGGTTAACTCAGCTCTGATTACCAAGGTTATAGGTTTGTCATGCCAGCTCAAGTAAACCATGATCTTTTTTTATGTTCTTTGCCCAATTTATTCTTCCATATTTATTGAGATGTGAATTAAAGTACATTGTTTTTTTTTTTTGAAATTTTTTTAAGGTTATCTTAATCACTTTTCTTTTAAAATTTGTTTCATATATTGTTTTTTTCTTCTAATTGAAATAAAGCAAATTTATCCAAGGTCTAGTTATTTTTTATGCGTCGTTACACGTGCTGGTAATGGGCAGAGGTGCATCGATTACCATGTTAGGTGCACAAATCGTTCCTCTTCCTTCATGTATGGGTAATGTCATCCACCGTTGATTGTGAAGGGAGATTGAAGCCATCTAAGTTTTGGTTTATTCTTTTGCTCTTTATCAATTTAGTTTTCTCTCTATTTGTTTATTTTTTAATCGTTTCTACTGATGTGAAGGGAAGAGAGATGTATGGTACGGCTGTTGTGAGTTGATCGATTGGAGAAATGAAGGGATGAGAGAATAGGTTGTTGTAGAAGAAAATGATTTTTAGGGAAGAAAAGAGGTAACAACAGCCATAATTAAATGGTGATGGGTGTGGTCGTCATGTCAATGTCATGGTCCGGTGGTTGTGTGGATGCTATCTCGATGTGGTGGACGATCAATATTGGAATCGAAGATGGTGGGGATGGCATGGTGGTGGGTTGAATTTGTATGGAGGGGAGAGAGATTTTTTTAAAAAAATTATTTCTTTTTTTTTCTAGCTCTTTTTTTCTCTTTTTCTTCCAAAAACTTTTCCGTGGCAAATTTTTCTCTCTTGATTTTCTCTGCAGAAAATTCTTAATTTTTTTTCACTCCATATTAATATTGACTCCAGTACCTTTAAAAAACAAGTGATGGCAAGCGGTATCCACGAAACTGTTGAGGATTCCGGCTCCCCATGCGCAGACCGGTGGTGTTCTGATAGTTGCTCATAGGAGGGTTAAGCACACTGAGACAATATTTAACGTGGTTCGGCAAAACCGCCTACATCCACGGGAGAGTCCATATTATTAGAGATATATAGAGAAAGGATTACAACATACATGGAGGAAGAGGATCACTTCACTCAAACTCAACTCCCAACTCTTTTGCTGCACTTGCAGCTGCTGCCATTGCAGCTCTCTCTTTTCTCTCTAATCTCACGTTCTCACTCTCTCAACCCTCTACAATTCTCTCAACTTCGCTCTCAAATATAAGCCTCCTTTATATGCATTTCTTAGCAGCCTTCTTCAGCACATCAAGGGGACAATGGGTCCTGAAATCATGCCACTAATTGTGGCACTAGTGGTGCTTCTATTAAGCCACAATTAATGGTGGGGTATTGCCACTAAATAGCAATATCCTAACAGAAACAAATTCTAAAGATAGTCAATAAATATTGAGTTATAAATTTAAGGGATATCTATACAATTTAGTGGTAGAAAAAGAGAAAGCAAGGTGGTTCATGACTCCACCTTTATGTTATTGACTTGCATCAAATATCATAGATAAATATTAATTTGATACGAAAAGAAGTGACTACCATTTGGTTTTATTCCAGCTTTAATCTGATCCCGCTCCATATTCACAATATTGTCGTGGCTAGTTACTGTTCTAACTTAGAAACCACAGGAAAGTTCGGGGAACAGAAGATGGCAACTTGGAAAATTGAGTGATTGTGGTGTCCAAGATGGGCTAGAAGCTACAATTGATGACACAAGCAAGAGGATATGTCGGTGGATAGTCGGTGGATAGTCCTAATGATATAGATGCCAAATTCAATAAAGATTTCCAGCCTTTAAAGCATTCCAATGAAATCCCGCCCCAAGTTTTCTTGTACACGCCAGAGATCATAACGTATATGATCAATGATCCCACAAGACTGAAGTTAGTCCATACTTCGCTTAACGCAACGCCTTTGATTCCAAGATTGAGTACAGAGACAAGAAGGTAGTTTATAGGTATGTGAAGAAGAATAGATAGAGCAGCACAAAATGTTAGTGGCAGAGTAATGGACTGAGTTCTGAGATATATACGCAAAGGATGCAAAATGGATTGATGAATGAGATCAGGGAGAGAGTAAAGAGTGTAGAATTGTGCTTCTGTGGCGATATCATCTTCTTGGCCACAAAAGAGAAGAATCTTTTTCATGTTGAACCATAAAAAGGCAATAGAGATGGAAGTTAAAAAAAGCAAAAGAATAGTTCTTTGCAAGGTGATGCCAAGAAGTTTGTATCTTTTGGCACCAAAAGCTTGGCCACAAATGGGTTCCATTCCCATGGAAAGGCCAGAGAGAATAGAGTAGCCTGTGATATTAGCAAATCCAATTGCCAGCGAGCCACCAGCTAAAGCAAGTTCTCCTAGGCGACCGAGAAAGAGCATGGAGATCATGGAGCGAGAATAAAGTAAAAGACCAGTTAATATCATTGGAAGTGCTATAATGGCTATGCATCTTGCTTCTTTGATTGCAAGAGAGAGATGATCAGTCTTGTGTTGTTCTTGAAATATTGGGTTCTCGGGGATCAAAGCAGTTAACATGTCAGAACCTTGTACTCTGGTTGATGGGTCTACTTTGCTTTTGGAAGAATCAGAAGGTGAAGATAACTGGCACTTATATACTTGTGGACTTAATTGAGATAGATAGAGAGATAGAGAGAGAGAGAGAGATGGCTAGGGGTACATGGACTTGAAAGAGGCGAGCTAGGGACGTTTAAATGGAGAGGTATAGGAGTTATGAGTTGCTGGGGGCACCTATGGATATGGTGATCTTTCAAGACAGAGAAAGAAAAAACAAAAATAGAATGGAAAGAAAAGATATTTGAGTTCCAAACTCTAACCGTGTCTTGAAAACCTTTCCAGATGGCCTTTATAACCGACCACGATGTTCGGACAGTAATCCCAAAAGGATGTTCGGAGAGATTTTGCGGTGGAAACTTAAAGGTGTGGCCAATGGAGTACAGGTGACAAATATTTACGAGAAGCAGGAACTCCTTAATTTCTTAATTAATAATCCTTTTCATAAGGCATGAAGAACGTTTTCGTGCAGTGGATGGATGAGGATAGACTAGGATTGTAATATAAACCGGTCCCATTCTGGAATTCAAGGGCTTGGCTTTTGTATTGTACTTTAATGAGCCATATCAGAGCCAGTTGTGGAAAAATGTCTTTGAAAAACTTAGAAAAAAAATATTATTTTAATGCTCAAATAAGAAAATCTAATATAAATTGAAGGCAGATTAACATTAATGCAATTCTTGCATAGAAAAGTACTAAAAATGAAAATTATGGTCCAGAATTAATAAAACAAATAAAATGCCCTACAAAGTCTAGAAAAAAAACAGGAAATAAACTTTAACATAAAAAAAACTCGCCACAACCCAGAAGTACGAACCAAAAACAAAAATGATATTGATCTGCAAAAGAAACTAAGCAGATGCAATATCTTTCGGCTTGCTCGTTTCAAACTTAGCATCATCTTCATCAAAATACTTGCTCCAATGAGGATGATTCCGCCACACAATGGTCATTTCTTCAATTGGGACTCCTTTGGTCTCAGGTAGCAGTTTGTATATGAAGATACTCATGATCACCACACAAACTGCAAAGCAAATGAACAAACCGAACTTCAAGTGACAAAGCATTGCCGTGAAGATTTGTGCAATGACAAAGGTGAAGATCATGTTTACAGAAACATTGATACTCTGAGCAGCTGAACGGACTTCTAATGGGAAGATTTCACTAGGCACTAGCCAACCTAGAGGTCCCCAAGACCAAGCAAAGCCCGCAACATAAACACATATGAAGGCTACCACGGCACCAGCGTAGGTACCGGAAATCACACCTGGGTTCCCACTCACTCCAAACTTCATAGCAATGGCAATTGTTATCACAGCCTACAAAAAGAAAGAAAAGGACAGGAAAAAAGAGCAGACATTGTAAGTCACATGAACATAATGTAAAAGCAAAGAATTGTGTAAAGATCAATGAAAAGTGTATATGCGTTGTTGAAAAAAAGATGAGAGCTAGTGGCCAACCTGGCAAATGAGCATTTGGGCACCACCCATGAGGAAAAGCTTTCTCCTCCCCAACTTATCCACCGTAAAAATCGAAACAAAAGTTGCAACCATATTAACGAAACCAGTAATCAGAGAAGATAAAAGAGAAGCATTGCTCCCAAAACCAATGGTTTTGAACAAAACAGGAGCATAAAACACGATGACGTTCATGCCGGTGAGCTGTTGAAACATGGGAATGCAGAATGCAAACACAAGCTGAGGCCTATATTTCCTCTTAAATATGTTTAACCAAGCATGTTTCACCAATTTTGCTTTCTCACTGGCCTCGACAAGATCATTGAACTCCTCATCGACATTATCAACATCGCGGAGTTTAAGAAGTAGATCTTTAGCTCTTTCATAATTGCCTCGCTCTATCTCGGAATTCGGCGTATCAGGAAGAAAGCATGATCCTAAAAGAATTATTAGACCAGGAACTATAGCGCCACCCAAACTCAAGCGCCATGCCATATCTCCTCCAATCAACCTCGCAAAGGCATAGTTCAAAGAATTGGCAATGAGAATACCAATTGTAATAAACAATTGGAACATCATGTTGAGAGCACCTCGATACTTATAGGGAGCCACTTCAGAGAGATAAATTGGAACTGACTGTAATACAAGGAGAAAAATATTAAGAAAGAAAAATTAAAAAAGAAAGAAAAGAAAAGAAAACTCAAGGCATATGTACACATTAAATAAACACAAGATTTAAAAATTCTTTAATTTCTCATCCAGAATTCGGTCAGTTTAAGAACTGCCAGAATCACAAAACAAAAGTTCTATCGTGAATAAGGACATTGACAATTTAGGAAAAAAAGAAGAAGAAGAATATATTTCCTTATAATCAAACTCTAAAGGAAAACATTGTACGTATACATATATACATAAGCGGTTAGATTCAATCTAGCATTGAGAGTAAAATACGATTTGGTGAGTGTTTTTCATAAAAAAGATAATTGTAAATATAATAGCAAAAAAAGAAGATTGATTCTTGAAGAGAACAGTTTACCTGATTGGCACATCCAATGCCAAAACCAAGTAATAACCGACCAACAATAAGCATGACGACATTCTTGGCTAAGCCATTAACGATAGCACCAGCTGCAAAAAGTATGCCACTGGTCATCATTGTAGGTCTCCGTCCATACGTCCTAGTCGCCATAGATGCTCCTATGGACGAAACAAGGGCGGCCAGATATAGAGACGAAGTAAACAACGTCAATATCTGGCTATCAAACTTGCAGTATTGATCATCTGACGGCTTGACTGAGGATTCCTTCTGATAAACATCAGGAAAGAAGTCCTTCAAGAAAACATCCATAGATGTTACACCACCTGTAAAAAGAAATATATTATTCAGGTTTGCTGTCACCTTAAACGATGTAAACATAAACTACACTAGTGCGAAATTAAGTACATATTTCACAGATTCTCAAAAACAAGTGATACGATTATTACATCTTCAAAAAGAAACTAATTAATTCTACATTATTACGCACCTGAAATACCAAGATCATAACCAAAAATCAGACCTCCTGTTGCTGCAAAAAGGCACGTGAAGAACACCCTGAAAGTAAACTTTCCAGGGTATTCCTTTCCACCAGATGTTAGAGCGAAAGCCCCTCCAGCCATCTCTTTCTTTCTTTCTCTTTGTTTCTTTTGGGTATGATTGGTGAGATTCGTCAGCCAATCAATGGGAAGAGGGAGTATTAGAGTGCTATATAAAATTATATTTATAGAGGATATACGTTTATATATATAGTGAGCTGGTTTAACTGTATCTCTACCACTCGCAAATCCAAACAGAAATATTGTACTTGATTTATCCAAGATTTAAGTAATGACTTTATCTGTATCTCTAAAATATCTCAACAAATTTATATATATTTCTATCCAGCGTGCATGTAGAGTTGTTATTGAAATCAACTTGATGTGAGATTTGTAAGGAGAGTAAGGTTAACAAGTGAGAACTGAGAGGAGGCCCGCCCATTGAGGCGGTGCTCCATTATTCTATTCCCATTATTTTTTAATATTTAATTAATAAGTCTTTCCTTTATTAATAATCTCTCAATCAATTTTATCTTCATTATATTTGAGGTCATTGCAAACATGGAGACGAATGCTTATATGTTTTTTTTCCTTCTAAATCCCGTACTTCCTTCCAAGTGTAGTAATCAACAATACATCCATAACGTATGATTTGATTCGATCATGATAGTCTATTTATTTGTAAATAAATAAGTCTTTTTAGAATGATAATGTTTTTTTGTGATAAAGTTGTATAAATATTATAATAATTGATATAATAACATTTATTTGTAGTATTTTTATTGTATACGGGAATGTATCGAATTTGATTCCCATTAAATCAAGATGATTATTTTAAATTTTATTTCATACAATAACGAATGCTAAAGTTTATTCAAAAAAATATTAACAATATGAATTATTTTTTAATTAGCATAAGATGCATTGGATAATAAAATCCAATCCACACTCACCTATTCACCAATTAATATTTGTTTGCTATTTTATCAATTGAAATGAATTAGAAAAGCAAATAAAAAACAAAATAATTTTGCAATATACATATATATTCTAGATGCATATTCGATTTAAATTTTATTATGAAATTATTCATTTTAAATTCTTAATTGCTATTGATTTTTGAAAGAATCTAATGCGTAAATATATATAGAAATTAAAAGAGAATATAAAAGTTTTTCTTTTATTTAAATATCACAACCGAGATTCAAAGATAGGATTAGTTTGGCATAAAAAGAGCACATCAACTCGTAATAAAAGAGGAGATCACTTGTTCCTTGAATAATCTTTTTCACAAAATTCAATCTGATATATGAAATTAAGAAGTATGATATATATGGACTTTCAATTGCTTTAAATACATATTATAAGAAGTTTTGGTTCAATTTATAATTGTTTTTCACTTTTAGCCTCTATTTCTTTTCTAAAGCATGCCTAGAGAGTCCCAGGCAAATTGACTATAATTTTTGTTGGGTAAAAAATATGAAGAACGACAAATGGAATGATACAGTAAAAAAAGAAGCCGTGTATGGCATTGAATATGCGAGTAATAAAATATTATATAAATAAGAAATATATTTTAATCTTTTGCTCCTCTCTCCTTTCTTAATTTGATATTTCAATTTCTTAAGAATATATGTGACTTCATCTCGAACACCTTTATGAAATGCATAGGCATGCTTGGGTTCAAGTGCCTTTTATTTCAATAAATCTTATTGTCTTTCTGTTTTCTTAATTATTTCAGGAGATGTATTTTTAAGTTCTATCATCAAGTATATTTTTTATTTATTTATTTTTTGTTGGATAATTGTTCTTGTTAGAGTATGCAATAACTCAGTCAAATATCTGTTAAGAGAATCAAGGGAGAAGTTGAAGAAATCAGAACTCTCTCAGTCTTTTCTATTTCCTCTGTTTATTTTTGTTTTACATGGTATCAGCTGGTAACAAGGCACACGCCTGATCCTGATACATGCTTCCGCTTTCAAACAAATGGCCTCTACCTCCTATGACTATGTCCAACTTCCTCACCCTACTATTCAAGCAAATGCCCAACCTGTCTCCCAAAAATTGGTTGGCCCCAACTATTTGCCTTGGAGCGTCCAATTCATGGTCTTTCTCAGGACTCATGATCTTGCTGATCTTGTGGATGGCAGTGTATCTCCTCCATCAACATCTCTTTTAGATGGGACTACTAACCCAGCTTACACAGTGTGGTCAAAGAGAGACACATGTGTACTAAGTTGGCTATTAGCTTCTATTACAGAGAAGCTAGTCTCTACTACTTATGGAATGAAAACCTCGAAGCAAGTGTGGGATGCTCTTCACACTCGGTTTTCATCTACTTCCAGGTCTAGGATTGCTTTGTTAAAAAGGCAACTTCAGACCATCACTCAAGGCACTCGGTCTTGTAGTGAGTTTATGGAGGAAGCCAAGAATCTGGTTGATCAACTAGCGATTGCAGGGAAGGCTACAGATGATCAAGACCTGATTAGCTTTCTCTTGGGAGGACTTCGGCCGATTTTTACTCCATTCATCACCTCATTCAATTTTGCATGTCGAGACAAAGATTTATCCTTTGATGACTTCCAGGCTGAACTCTTAAGCTTTGAGACTCTCATTGATGCACAAAACAACTCAACGTCTGAACAACACTATGCTTTTGCAATCACACATAAAAAGAAACCACCATTTATGTCAAGGAAGCCTAGGCCACCTACACTGACTCCAAAGCCGCAACTTCAGCAATCATCTTCCCATCCAAATAAAGGCAATCACTTTCCTCCTACAACTCGATCCAATGACAGGCCAACCTGTCAAATTTGTGATAAGAGAGGCCATATTGCCCTTGACTGCTATCATCGTTTTGACTTCTCTTATCAAGGAAGATTGCCACCTGCTGACCTTGCTGCAATGGCTGCTGAAAGTTCTTCCTCCTATGACCAGAATGTTTGGTATGCAGATAGTGGAGCCAATGCTCATATCACCGCACATGCAGCAAATTTAACAAACCAAATGTCCTACGAGGGTGCTGATACTGTCCAAGTTGGCAATGGTTCAGGTTTGGTTATCAAAAATACTGGTACTTCCACTCTGCATTTTGATCATGCCTCTTTCACGCTCAAACACATTCTTCATTGTCCAAATGCTTCTGCCAATCTTTTATCCATCAATCAGTTGTGCTTAGACAATGATTGTTATTTTGTGCTAACTGCTACTGATTTTTATGTGAAGGACAACAAGACGAATCGCATCCTGCTTCAAGGTCTGGTTGAAAACGGACTTTATCCATTTGCTGGACACCAGAGCTCATCAAATAAAATGCGTTGCTTCACTGCAAAACTAGGCATACAAACATCTTTGGAAACTTGGCATAATCGTCTTGGTCATCCTGCCAAGTCTACCTTGAATAGTTTGCGTCATTACTTACCTCTTTCTCATTCCTCAAATAAATTAGATTTTTGTCATTCTTGTCAATTAGGAAAAGCTACTAAACTGCCTTTTGTTGATTCTACCCGATACACTACAAAACCTTTACAGCTTATTCACACCGACGTATGGGTCTCTCCAATAACTTCAATTGGTGGTTGTCGCTACTATGTTATTTTTGTCGATGATTTTAGTAGGTTTACATGGATGTATCCCCTGCGCTTTAAGTCTGATGTCTTTAATATTTTTCAGCAATATAAAGCTCTTGTGGAAAATTTGTTCTCTTCTCAAATTCAACAACTCCAATCTGACAATGGAGGATAATATCTTTCCAATGATTTCAAATCTTTTTTAACAAAACATGGGATACACCATAGATTAGCCTGCCCCTACACTTCTTAGCAAAATGGACTTGTCGAAAGAAAGCATCGACACATTCAAGAAACTGGTTTAACATTATTAGCTAAAGCACACCTACCAAATAAATATTGGACTGATGCTTTTCTTACTGCAGTTTTTCTCATCAATCGTCTTCCAACAAAAGTCCTCCATAATCTATCTCCTTACTTTGTGCTTCATAAAAAAATGCCATCATATTCATCTCTAAGAACATTTGGATGCACCTGTTATCCTTACTTGCGACCATATGAAAACCACAAGTTATCTTTTCGCAGCAAACAATGTCTTTTTCTTGGGTATGCAACTCAACACAAAGGGTATAGATGCTTAGATTTGGACTCCGGCAGAATTTATATTTCCAGGCATGTAGTGTTTGATGAGAACTCCTTTCTAGCAAAGGATAACTGTTGCATTTCACCAGACCAACCAAGCACGATGTCGACAGGTTTGTTTCCTATCTCACATTCCATTCCACTCCATTTAAATCCCAGTTCAAATCTGATTGATCTTGCTTGTGAAAACAATACCTCATCTTCTCCATTTACTACCTCATCCTTGCCTAATAATGATTCTGTAGCTTTACCTTTGTCTGTAAGCCCATCAGAGTCTAATATAGACATAAATTCTTATCCAGAACCTACCAATCATGATCCACAAGTACCTCCCCTTGAGCAACCAACAAGAACTATCCTCACTCGGTCCAAAACAGGGAATTCAAAACCAAAAGACTTTTCTGGATTCCAAATGTTTTATTCCACTCATCATCCTTTTCGTTGTTTGATTAGTATCTTAACAGAATCCGAGCCAACTTGCTATACACAAGCAGTAACACGACTTGAATGGAGACAAGCAATGGGATGTGAATTTGATGCTTTGATGGAAAATGGGACGTGGTCTCTCTGTCCAAGACCACCCGACAAACATGTAGTGAGGAATAAATGGGTTTTCAAGATTAAACGACACCCGGATGGTAGCATTGAACGCTACAAAGCACGGCTTGTGGCAAAGGGCTTCGATCAAAAATCTGGAATTGATTACTTTGATACTTTTTCTCCGGTAGTTAAACCAACTACAGTTAGATTGGTTTTATCTATTGCAGTTCAATTCCATTGGCCTATACGACAATTAGATGTCTCTAATGCATTCTTACATGGCATACTTGATGAAGAGGTGTATATGGAACAACCTCAAGGATTCATTGATGAAAGTCAGCATGATCTCGTGTGTCGTCTTCATAAGTCTCTCTATGGTCTTAAACAAGCTCCAAGAGCTTGGTTTCGGAGGTTATCTCAACAATTATTAGAACTTGGCTTTGAGGAATCCAAGGTTGATTATTCATTGTTTACACTTTGCACTAACACATTGAAAATTTTTGTGTTAGTATATGTAGATGACATCATTGTCACTGGATCAAGCCATTCTGCCATCGTATCTTTTATTGACAGCTTGAAAGACCAATTCCATATTCGAGATCTTGGACAGTTAAGTTATTTTCTTGGAATTGAAGCCCAGCGTAACAATGAAGGCCTTCATCTTAGGCAAGCAAAATACATCTCAGATCTTCTTGACAGCACCAAAATGCAAGGAGCAAAACCACTCGCATGTCCAACGACTTCAGGAATGAAGTTATCTTTGTATGATGGCACACTTTTACCAGACCCTACTGAATACAGGCGTGTGGTGGGTGCATTACAATATTGCACCATTTCACGTCCTGATATTTCCTATGCAGTAAATCAGTTATGTCAATTTATGCATAATCCACGAGATACTCATTGGATGGCAGTCAAAAGGGTTCTTCGCTATTTAAAAGGTACAGTGGATTATGGCCTTTATTATGCCCCTTCTACAGTTGACATTCATGTTTTTTGTGACTCGGATTGGGCTGGTAACCCGGATGATAGAAGAAGCACAAGTGGATTCAGTATTTTTCTCGGGAAAAATTTAATATCATGGTGTGCCAAGAAACAAGGAGTTGTCTCACGTTCAAGTACAGAAGCAGAATACCGAAGCATGGCTTTAGCCACAGCCGAAGCTTACTGGATAAGAATGTTAATCAAGGAGTTCCAACTGTATCTTTACTCGCCTCCAATTCTTTGGTGTGACAACATTGGAGCACTAGCATTAGCCTCAAATCCTGTTTTTCATGCTAGAACCAAGCACGTGGAAATTGATTATCATTTCATGAGAGAAAAGGTAGTTAATAAAGATATTTTAGTTAAGCACATCTCCACGAAAGACCAGTTAGCTGACATATTTACCAAGGGACAAACAGCAACTCGATTTCAATTTTTGAGGTCCAAACTCATGGTTCGTCAACTTCCCATCAGTTTGCAGGAGGGTGTTAGAGTATGCAATAACTCAGTCAAATATCTGTTAAGAGAATCAAGGGAGAAGTTGAAGAAATCAGATCAGGATGACAACTGTGCAACAAACAAATCACCTCCAGATTTTTCTCACTCTGTTGTGATTAAAACAACAGATTAATGTTAGCTGTAAATCCTTTATTTGTATTCCTTGATTTTCTATAATTGGTTACATGTAATACTCTATAAATACGTTGAATAAAAAGTAAATGGTAGGCAAGCCAACAAGTTCAAACTCTCTCAGTCTTTTCTATTTCCTCTGTTTATTTTCGTTTTACAGTTCTTTGCTTGGTAAGTTAACTTTTTGACACCCTGTTGAAATTTCAAATAGTATCAATTTCTTGCTTAATTTTCATAATTTTTTTCTAATAGGTATTAGCTTTTATATATATTATTCGCTGTTGTCAATTTTTTATAAATTACGCCCACGAATCAACCTATTGGACTTTCTGCTCCTTTTCTTTTTTGTTATAAATCATTAACATTAATTAAGATTTAATAAAATATAAACCAACTTGTCTAATAAGATCAATAATCAAAAGATATTTAGATTGTAAAACGGTGGAATCGCGGAGAAAAAAAGGACCCACACTACCGGTTCCTTGACATGCGAAGCTACCAAAACGTTTTACATTTTAAGATTTTTAATTTGGTTCTCGAAGTAACATGAGTGCAACTCGTTACTCTAAAAATGAATACATATATAACCTTTTTTTTCCTTACAAATATGGATTGCGTTTGTATCGATGCTATTTAAAAAAAAAAAACATATGTTTCGGATACATCGAAATGTTCTCGAGAACCTCAAATCTGAAATGGAAGATGGAAGCTCTGTGTTAAAGCTACTGTTCAAGAGGCAAAGGGGAAAATGATTAAGGATTCTTTGAACGGAAGTGACCCAAAACTACAAAAACATGTGTGACAGAGAAGGTACTGGTGGGCTGATGACCCTGCATGAAATGTTGGAGCTCCTTGTTGGCCAGATATTGTCCAGAGGAATAATATATCGGCCGCCTAACCAATCAAGTTTTGATTGGAAAGCCCACCATGTAGTAAGAAAAACATCCTTACATTGGTTGGTGGCTGTACACGTTTTAGTTGGAATAAAAAACATGAAAACAAAGAGTTCCCAAAGGAATCAAGATACACTAAGAATCATTTCTAATGTGACATGATGAGAAAACGCGGTCTGTAACCTTCCTTTTATTATTATATGTTGCAAAAAAAAAAAAACATTGAACGAGGCGCTATTGTATAATGCTTCGATCCATTAGAAAGAGTTGTTGATTAGTTCATAATAATCTAATTCACTCATAACTGCAGTATGATTAGATGTTCGTATATAAGATCAGGTTTTGTTATAAATTTTATGTTTACTGAGGATGGAGATCACAAAGTGTCAATTGACATATGATTTTTCTATTGGTAAAATATCCTCAGTAAATCTATCATTATATTTATTATCAATAAACTCATTGATATTAATAATCTAGTTATACTACCAGATACACCAGTTTTACCAATAAAAATTTATATTGGTATTTACATTTATAGTCCGTCGATATATATATTAATGACAAGTTTATAGACAGAAATAGTCCATCGAAAAAACTCTCGTCTATAATTAATGGTCTGTCAATGAGTTCGTTGATAATAAATATACCGATAGATTTACTGACGGACAAAGTGTGCAAAAACAATTTACCCGTTTCATTCTATTAGTATATATCTCTATCGGTAAATTTAACATTTCACCAACAGGAAAATCATATGTAATATCATCAATGTTTTATTTGTTCTTCGGTATATCCATCAATAAATATAACACTGACAAAATATCATCTGTAATTATGTCAGTAAGTTAACAGTAATAATGGTATATACAGTCTTTCATTTCCGGCTCTCTCTTGAATATAACGACAAAGTTATTTCGATAGTAACCCTGTCATGATCAATTCATGGATTAGAATTATAATACATGAATTGAATGCATTCTAGAGCTTAATTTCTAAAATTATTTTCAATCAAGTCATATTTGATTAATTATCCCAATTTAATTTATGACTAACGGTTCTTGATGTGTGTGACCAATTAGATTCCTAATATGTTGGCCTAAATATAAATTATAATTCAAAAAATAGAATTAAATAAATCAAACAATTTAATTTATTATTGATTCAATAATTTATTAATTTATATTTGAAGATCAACCGCATCGTCTAACAACGTGTCATGAACCTCAAAATATTAAAAAAATCATAAGTGGTTGGACTTAATTTTTTAATGATCGGCTTCTCAGTGTAATTATTATCCATTCTTCAATAATATTTCAATTTAAATATTTTAGCATAAAATATATTTATCATATTAAATTATATTTATTCATAATATTATAATCATTAATCCTTTAAATAAAATTAAAAACTCTTTTCAAATACCATTTTACCACTTAACTCCCAGTCATCAGATTCATAAAACCAGTAAAGAAGATATTGAGAGAAAACGTTGATGGTTTTGGCACTACTATGAGAGAGGAGCAGAGACCAGCTAAGTGCTAGCTAGGCGGCCGTAATGCGTGTGCGCCGCCCATTATTTATCAAAACTCTCCATTTGGCAAAAGAAGTAGCAGACTACGTACTAGTAGCCTCAGCTAGACTATCACTTTCCACTTTAATCTTTCTAAGACTAAAACCCTAGCTATCAACAACCAGCATTACACACTGAAGGACAACGATTTTTAGTTGACCCCCCACGAAATCCCCACGCATTAACGTTTTTACAACTCAAATCTACGCGAAATCACACGTATATATTCTTTCTTCCTTGTAGCAAGGACCCTATCTACCCATAACCTCTAAATTCATCTTCTTCTAGACCTTTTTCCTTCACATATAGATATATTTATATATCCTCTGCCAATATTAATGTGCCCCAAATAAACCAAACTCACCCACCGTTAGCATTACATTTTGACCCTAATTCTCCTATACTAGTGAACCCACTTGACCCTATATTGTCACAATCTATCCCTATACAACACATGTGAAAAATATCCATCTCCAAAAGATCTTCCTCCTCAGCATTCTAAACCCACCACCATGGCCACGACTTCTTCTAACTCCAAAAGGCACCCAATGTATCATGGAATCCGGTGCCGCGGTGGTAAATGGGTGTCTGAAATCCGGGAGCCACGCAAAACCACTCGTATATGGCTTGGCACATTCCCAAAGCCGGAGATGGCGGCAGCAGCCTATGATGTTGCAGCCCTGGCCCTAAAAGGTAATGTTGCAGTTCTTAACTTCCCAAGTTCTGTTGGGATCTATCCAGTGCCTGCTACGGCATCATCCACTGATATTCGCAATGCAGCTGCTGCTGCTGCTGCATTAAAAAAGGCTGAACTGAGCTACAATGAAGCGTTAGTTGATCAACCTAGAAATGACCATAATGCCATTGGTGCGTATTTGGCATCAAGCGGAGAAGAATTTGTTGATGAGGAGGCACTGTTTGATATGCCAAATTTGCTGGTGGACATGGCAGGAGGAATGCTGCTTTCGCCACCAAGAATAACCTCGCCACCGTCTGATGATTCACAGGGAAATTCTGATGGAGAAAGTCTGTGGAGCTATTTTTAATATTGATCTTTACAACTTCATGAATGGATTAACAGCATAAAGAAAGAAACAAGAGGATACGGAAGTCATTACTGTGACCTTTTTTTTCTTTTTTGGACGATTTTTCCTGTCCTGAAGTAAGAACTGAGCAATAAGAAAATGATGGAGGTTAGGATGTGAAACGAAAACAGGATAAAAATAAATAAATCAAAGAGCACTGAACCAGTGATCACGTACGTAGTGAGTTTTTGAGTTTGAGACGGAGAACAGCAAGTTAGGGTTGCATTTCTTTCCATGTGAGTGCATTGTACAATAGTCTAGCTAGCTTGTAATTAATATATTTTTTGGCTTTGCTTTTTAAGATTGTATGCGATGATGTTCACTAACTTTCTTGTCTCTTCTTTCTCATTAATTTCGTCGTCCTGCCTTTCCTTTTCTTTTTTGAATTTCTTCTCGTTTAGAGTTAATGAGATGGACCACAGTTTCTTTTATTTATTTCCTCCGATGAAAAGGAACTTATTATGTTGAGACAAATTAACTAAGCTGCTTTAATTGTAAATCAATTAGAGCCCGTTTGGTAATACATCAATTTTCATGTTTTTAGTTAAAAAAATTAAAAAAAAAAACATATACATTGTATTCCAAAATACACACTAATAAATACACCCTTTAATCATTGAGCCTGTAATGAGATTTATATTTGTGATTTCTACGTCCTGCACTCTTAATAGATTAAAAAAAAAACCTAAGGGCCTATCTGAAAGCTTTAAGAAAGATGGGGACTAATTAGAACTATCTTAAGCACATTTTTTAATGAAAGAACTTGAATTGACTGAGACACCTTTAACACGTATTGAAGGGAAAAGATTTGACACCTCTAGTGGTCACACGCGTCATGAGGGCCCACAAGACTTTTTCGCCTCTTTAAGGAGACAAACATCTCTTGTCATATCTAGTGGGCCCTGAGATAGATGTGTGTGCAACACTCACAATCCTGCTTATTGGAACACTTGTAAAGTGTTGACCTCATTGTGCAATTATCTTGTGTGCTATTTTTACTCCTTCATCTCAATTTAAAATTTTAAATTATTATATGCGACTGCAATAATAATTTTATATTATCAGGTTTATATTAATTTATATTTAATTTTTATCAAGTTTGAATTAGTAGAATAGAAAAATTTAAACTTGTGGTTGTTTAGCCAATGAAAATCTTAATATCATATTAAAAAAATTATTTTGATTTAAAATTTTAAATTATTAAATAAAAATTTAAAAATAGTTTTATATTACTTTCTGCAATACAAAATGCTAATGTTCTTAATTTCACTATTAATTCTAATTTAATAACAATTTCACATAGGTGACATAGTACCCGATAAGATGCTTCTTCAAGCCATAACCATCATTTAATTAATTTTAGAGTCAAATATTCAAAGTAATTCAAAAAATAGTGTTTGTATCACTTGTATGGCATACCTAGGCTCTAATGAAACCCTAATTAGTTTTGTTTACAGCTAATTAAGTGTTTTGGCGATTCTTTTCTTGCTAACTAACAACAAGGGGGGGTCTCTTACACAAATTTAAAAGAGAAATCAATAGAGTGGTTGTGAGTCGGCCATGGAATCCAAAAGGGTGCCTTCAATTGTTGAGAAAAGTCGTAGTAATTAATCTGGCTAGGCATGTTTTACTCATGATCAAATCGAAGAGAAACGAACAATATTTTAATTTCGTGGCGCTGAACATATATCTGAATGAGCAGATATATGACACAGAAATTAAAAGGAGCCGAAATTCCCCCTATATCTTTGAATGAGCAGGAGTTAGGTTTGACAAAAGGCAAGACAAGACATGGCCGACATTGCATCCTTTGCTGTCTTCTCTTCACTTTCATGGCCTGGTTGGTGATGCGTCTCTCTCTTCGTCCTTCTGTCTCTCGAGCACATTCAGTGCAATACGCGTGCAAGATTACAAACACACACACACACACACAATGAATTCAGTCACAAAACCTTGATCAAAACATTGCTGTATGTTTTGGTGATACTCTCTAGCCGACTAGACTCTGTGAAAACATATCAAAATTAACTGGACAAAACATTTTTTAATCCTATAGATGCAGCAGTTCATTTTTCAATAACCCAATTAAGATCCAGTTAGAAAAAATATTTTTAGTCTCCAATCATTAAAACTGACCAAACCCTAATTACCATTAAAAAAATACCAAGTGCGTGCTATGTTCTTTCAGCATGCACAGTGAGTCCTTTCTTTGACTTGCTTTAATTAGGTTTCTATAGTATTAGTATTGTGATAGTGTTTACTCCAAATTATTTTTATATTGCAATAGGGCATACCTGATAGAGATCTGATTAGGGAAACTGAACAAATAATTAATCATGGCCATTCCATTTTGGGTAACGTGGAAACTTAGCTACCAACTAATATTATATTAGCAATATATAAGAAGGTACAATTAACCTGATTGGTTCGGTTCTCAAAAGAAGAGGAGGGGACAAGGATCCAATGTGGTAGACACAAAATCTTATATCTTTTTGGTCTTGTTCTTTATTTTTGTAATAAATAAAAAAAGAAAAAAGGAAACCTTCTTGCTCTTTTCCCGATCGGCCCCCCTCTGCAGAACAATAGCTAGGGTTTCTTGAACTCAGAGTTAGTGGTCCACCAAAGATGTGCCTCCCATTGTTACTAATATCATTATGCTCTTTTGGTTTGTTAGTTATGATGATCGTTCCTTCTTTATCTTTATCTTTTATTTTCTACTTGTTAATTGTCCATGATGATGGATTTAAGTCACTTTTTGAACTTCAATTTGACAGTCCATGACCCCAGCCAGGTCTAGAATGAAGATTTGACGTGAATTTCTGTTTTTTTACAGCATTGCAATCCACATCTCCAGCTATGCATAAAGAATTGTATATTCCTATGATTGTCTGTATTTTTCCCAGTTTGCATTATCGTGTTCGTTTTTTCACAAACTTCTAGCTCCTCTCGATCCCCTTTTCCATGAGAGTGTATAATTGAGTCATAACTATCGCATTACATCGATACAATACACCTTTTAAAGCTAACTTCTAATTGATGAGTTCCTTGGAGTACTATAAAATTACAAAAATCTTGAAAAATCCCTCCAATACTATAATAAACCCTTTTTGTTTCTAAAATATCGTCAATTAATATTGAAAAAAATAGTTATCTTAAAAAATTAATTAAGCAATTAAAGAAAGAATATAAAAAATAGACATGATTATAATTTTTGTTTCAGTAGATGAGAAGTATCAAATTCACTATTTAATTTTGGTCAATTTTAAATTTTTTTTTATTCTTTCTCTAATTTATCAATTTTTGTAAATAGTAATTAAGGAAATTTTCGGTATAAAAAATATTTTTGTAGAATCTTTTGGATGACCTCTGTAATCTTATATTTAATTAAGATATTATCTTAAAGAAACTATTATAATTTATTATATATTCTTAAATTCACTAACTTGAACACAATTCCGATTGCATTCATATATATATATATATAGAAATGCATACGAATGGCTTGGGATTTGCTTGGTATTATAAAATAATAGTATTAGTAAATTAATTAACAATGTTTGTGTTTTTATAAAAACGGTAATTAAACTGAAAAATACCCACAATAAAACCACTTTGCTTTTTTAAAAGCAGTCCTGCATGCTTTAATTCAAAGCAAAGCAGTTTAAAACAAAAAAGGAATTAAAGACTATTACTTTAAAATAAGCTCTTGATCTCTTTGATCTCCAAGCTCCTTGTATAGAGATATAATAACTATTGGCCTGAAGAAAGTGATATGGTGTATCTAATTTTAACAGCTCATGAACCTTATAATTTAATAAATTATAATCATGATTTATTCCTGAGGAACACCTCCAGGTATGTGTGTGTGTGTGTGTGTGATTTGCGCGGTCTTAAAATTGCTTTAAACATCCATCGAGCCCAAGCTAAGTTATAGGCCTAATCTAGTAATTCAACCTCTGAGTTCGGAAACATCACGCGAAGGCGCAGTCCACTTGCTAGCCCGCAGTCCACTTGCTAGCCTGCAGTCCACTTGGTAGCCCGCAGTCCGTAGGCCCTTTCCAGTCGCGCTGTCCAGTCTAGAATCAAGATGTTTCCTTCCACTTTCCTTGGTGATTTCTACGAGCTTTCCAGATTCTTGTTAACTACGGCGGAGCGAGGAGTCAAGATTTAAATTTTATGTTTTATTTTTTTTAAGAGTTACAAATGTAAAATACATATACATCCCTAGAAAAATCTACATTTTCTCAGGAACCCGGGCTCCCCATGTCTCAGCCCTTGGTTACGTCATTATTTATCCACCTGGAAATGAGTGGCTGAATTAATGTTAATGTGAAATAAAATAAAAATAGTATTAGATAATTCGGGTCTTATAATTGTATATCATTCTCAAATTCTCATATCATGTAAAATAAAACTGGACTAGAAAATGCCAGCGCTATTCAACATTAAAAAATAAATGTTTAGTTCACTTAATAACATCATTAAATTTGATTAAACCCATGAATTTTTAAATCTTCTAACTTATTAGATTTTTCTAGCCTGATTTCATATCATTTAAAAAATAATATATAATTAAATCAATCTGAATTAATGCATCGAATTGTAATCACTTACGTACCTCGTACCTCGTGATGTAAGTACGATTGAGCTTATTCATGGTTGCCTGGAAATCTTTGGAGTGAACACCATAAACGAAAGCTTAATTTCAAGATTAAATAAAACGAATACAATCAAAAGGAATCACAAATTAAAAGGAACATCCGGCAAAGGAGGCGAGCCATTAATTGTATTTTGTAAAGGAGGGTAGTGGAATAACTAATATATTGAAGCATAAGCATCTAATTCTAAGGGCAGTGTCCCTGTGCTGATCCTCAAGTTGTAGTTAGAGATTGAAGAAACAAGAGCCTTTTGGTACTTGAAAATTGAAATGGCAATCATATTTATTTGTCGATTTTCTGTCTTCTCTCTTTCTCACACCTCAACACTAAACAATAAACAAAGATTTTTTGAGACTAAAAATAAAATTTCAATTTGTTTTACACTTTTATCTCTTTGTTGAATTTTTTCTTTCTTTAAATTTCAGAAATTGATTATTAATTTGGTCATAAGAGTTTGTGATTGAAAAGGAAATTGAGAATGAAATTTGAAAAAAAAAATACGTGGATTGTGACTGTGAAAAGCCTTATAGTAAATTTAATTTGTAATTGTAATTTGAGAGTGTAATTGGAACAAGTGTTAACCCCGTTGAAACTCATGCACGTAGCTGGTTTCAATCTTCAAGACTCCAGCACGTACGATGGCCACACTGGGCAGACGCAGAGTCCACACACACTCCATTGTGAAGACTAACAACAACCTAGAAGGAACAATATCGCTGGTCGAGGCGGAGTCCTTGTCTTCGACTAATGGTATTAAAATTCAGCCATCACTGTCGTTTATCAGCAGCCCTCGTTTATTAATGCAAGGGATAAGAAGGGGTGGTACTTGGTAGCCTTGCAAGTTTTTTTCTTTCCTTTTCTTAATGTACTCATGTACGTTTAACATTATCTAATATATTTTAAAAAACTTCGTGCGATAACACAGCTCTTTTATTGTTCATGGTGATAGTGAATGAGGGCACATTTTCATCTTTTTTTATTTAATATTTATTTGATTTTGAATTTATTTTTATAAGTATCACAGTTTTAAAAAATAATATTTTAAACCTGGTATATTCCATCATTCGAATCATAAATTTAATAGATCAAATAATAAAACTAAAGTCGATTTAATATATTAATATCTTTATATTAAAATAAAAATGTTTAATTATGTCATTGTAAATACTAAAATTGATATCTTTATATTAAAACTAAAGTTAACTTAAGTTAATTTAATTATGTCTTCTTAATATTTGTTTGAAAAGTATTATTTTAAAATTTTTTCATTTAAATAATATTTTTAGCATTTGTGAGTAACTTTTAAAAATATCAAATCAATCATGTCATTGTAAATCAACAAACATATATTTCAATTGTTTTTACTAGAAAATATATTAACATCTCTAATAATTATAACTAAATAACCAATGCATTAAATTAATTTGACTCGCGGCATAACGAGTGAGAACACGTAGTGTGAACTAATAGAAGTGAAGGCCCACAAACATTTGACGACACCCTTTTGAATGCATGAAATTAAAAGAAGGAACTGGTCACCACAGGGAGAAAGGAAACATCAACGGATAAGATATTAAAAAAGGACACGTGGGGCTTCAGCAGTGAAACAAGTCATCAAACACGTGCCGTTGTTGAAGAAGTTCAAGGAAATGTTACTTCGTCGTCGAGGAGGCATACGACCCCACATGACACACGTGGTTAACACATTATCTGCTCAGCTAAGTAAAATAGGACCCACCAAGACGAGTCAAAGTGTGAACTGATCCCGTGTTCGTGTTCACCTCGTATCCTCATCCACAAAGATCCTAAGCATATATAGCAGCACACAATCTCACTTCCGTTAGTTAAAAAAGAGCAAGCCGGAATCTCAACACCCTCACAAGTCATTCATTATCCGTGCCCAAAAGTTTAAAGAGGACCCATAAACCCTATACAAACATCACTAGTTCTTAAACAATGGTCATGGGAGGATCAAATTCCTTCTCACCTGACAAGCAAGAATCATCTTTATCATCTTTACTATCCGATAGTAGCGGTTCTCAGCAGGACTCGCCCAGTTCGAACGAGAAAGTCTTACTAGCAACAAGTCGTCCGAAAAAGCGTGCAGGGCGGAGGATATTCAAGGAGACTCGTCATCCAATCTTTAGAGGTGTTAGGAAGAGGAATGGCGATAAATGGGTTTGCGAATTGCGTGAACCAAATAAGAAGTCACGTATTTGGCTAGGCACATATCCTACACCCGAAATGGCAGCCCGGGCACATGATGTAGCTGCTTTGGCATTTAGGGGAAAATCAGCTTGCCTTAATTTTGCGGACTCGGCATGGAGGTTGCCTGCGCCGATTTCAAATGAGGCTAAGGACATCAGGAGGGCAGCAAGTGAGGCAGCAGAGTTGTTTAGGACTTCAGACCTTGGTGGTCAAGTGATGGAAGATTTCAGGAGGGAGGACCGTGGTGAAGTTTGTTGTAGTACTAATGATGACATAAGAGATTTGCCATCTGAAAATGTGGGGTATATAGACGAAGAGGCAGAATTTAACATGCCAGGGTTGCTTGCTAATATGGCAGAAGGCCTTCTACTCTCTCCTCCACATTATACTGGGGACTGGAATGATGGGGAAATTGATGCTGATTGGTCGTTGTGGAGTAGTTAATTTGACGTGTCAGGGTTTTGTGGATTTTTCTCTTCTAGCTAGTTACAGAAATTCAAATTTTTTGGAAAATGTTTGATCGGAGGAATTAATGTCATGGGATAAATTGTGTGTGTGTGTGTGTGTATATATAGAAAACAAGCTGACAGGCTCGATGGCTATTAAACATCAGAGCATGTCTTGATATATTGGGCAGAGTGCAACTTCTTGATGTATAAGCTTAACATTCAAGAAATTCAGAACGAGTCGCTGAGATAGGTGGACAGAAGAATAACATTGCGAAGAACTGATAGTTCTCTCTCTTGTTTATCGACCTAGCAAGCTATGTAAAACATTTTGGATTTTCGCTCAGGTACTCTGCCAATCAACAGCCGACAAAGAGATGTCGTGGTCACGAAAGTAAAGTCTGTTCTAACATAGATAACAATGTTTAGTTTGGTAGATTATTAATGAAAATAAGTTCTCGCTTACCTCTCAGTTTAATTAGAATTAAAGATATTTGAAAGTTTTTTTTTCATTAATAATAAATGAAGAACAAATAAATCACTCTTTTTATAAATTTAGAGGAATTATTGCTATTTGAAGAGATGATGGACATAATTAAGATGCCCTTTTAATGATTTGGATGGCAAATAAAATGTTTGAGATTCCCAATCTTGAAATGCCTATACGTACAGGACTTGATTGCATTCATACATACATACAAGTGGGTTTGGATCATCATATCACATCACGTTAATGAAAAATCCAAAATCACAAAATGATAGCAACTTTCTCTATCCAACAAAAAAACAACCACCGGACTTTTTATTTAAAGTGAAAAAGAAACTTGACAAATAAATAACATCCGATTCCATATATACAAGATTTACTTGGATCTTGATAAAATTAAATAAATAAATAATCTAAAGGTATGAAAAAAAAAAAAAAAAAAGGGAGAGGCTGCTGTCGGGTCTCATCGGCAATAGCTACGCTGATACTTTAGGTAAAACTAGATTTTTTGCGTATTTTTAGAGGGAAAGAGGGGTAAAATCCTTATGAAACTAATTACAGGTGGGTAGATACTGGGGACAAATGTTTTAGAAAACATTTAAAATTGTTATGCTTATCGGGTTTTACTTGCTTATTTAAACTTACAAAGTATGCTTTTAGTGAAGTTTTTTCGAATTCAAAAAAAAAAAAAATTTCTTTTACTGGATATGCAAACGGGCGTGCCTGAACCAAGCTCTTCTATCTGATAAAAGGTTATTTATTTTATGTTTCTTGTCCTTAGTTTCAGAGTACGTAACGGCGGATAAAGGGACAGGGTTGTCTTTCTTCCATTTGCATCATATATTAAAATAAAGGCTCTACATATGGAAAAATAATGTAGAACAATTCGTTTACATGTAAAGCTAACTGCTAGCTATGGCACTACGTACTAATCTAGAAGTTTGCCTAATAACTCCATAACGAAAAATCAGAACCATTCTCCATATGATCCAAGTCGTTGCCATCATTCCTTACATAACGTGGAGGAGAGAGTAGAAGACCTTCTGCCATGTCCACGAGCAACCCTGGCATGTCAAACACTGCTTCCTCGAAGAAGACATCATTTTCTTGGAAAGTTTTGTAATCATCGCTGCAAACTTCGCTTGAGTAATCCTCTAGCACTGTATTGCTATCTTGTTGTTTAGCCAGATGACCACCAAACTCTTGAGGCCTAAATAATTCTGCTGGCATGTCAAACACTGCTTCCTCGAAGAAGACATCATTTTCTTGGAAAGTTTTGTAATCATCGCTGCAAACTTCGCTTGAGTAATCCTCTAGCACTGCATTGCTATCTTGTTGTTTTGCCGGATGACCACCAAACTCTTGAGGCCTAAATAATTCTGCTGCCTCATTTGCTGCCCTTGTAATATCCTTAGAATCCTTCGAAACTGGCACAGGCAACCTCCAGGCAGAATCAGCGAAGTTAAGGCAAGCAGATTTGCCTCTAAGTGCCAAAGCAGCAACATCATGAGCTCGAGCTGCCATTTCTGGTGTAGGATATGTTCCTAACCATATTCGTGACTTCTTGTTTGGTTCCCGCATCTCACACACCCATTTGTTACCATTCCTCTTCCGAACACCTCTAAAAACCGGGTGCCGAGTCTCCCTGAATATTCTGCGGCCAGCGCGTTTTTTCGGAAAACTTGTTGCTAGTAAGACCTCTTCATCAGAATGGACAACTCGTCGAGACGTGCTGCTATCGGAGAAAGAAGATGCTTCTTGCCTGTCATTGGGCATTGAATTTGACCTCAAAGGATGTTGATCAGAGAATTGACAGAAATTATCCATTCAACAAGAACTGAAGGCAGTTTCAACTCTTGAGAGGGAATATATAGAATGATGAGGCGAATTTATTTCTTTCTTTCTCTCGTCTGTCTGTCAAGGGAATTTCTTTTTTGTTGCTTTCTGTGGGTTTCCAAGGGGGAATTGAATGCAGTGTGAAAGGCTTCGGTTTTGGAGACAGTGGGTGATCTAGAAAGTGTTGAATCGGTAGTTCAGTCAGATGGGATAATTATATAGGCTTTGTGTTTTGAAGAGGATATTTATTGGTGGGGCCGTACACGGATTCACTTGAGATGCCAGTTGGAGACCCACGGTTCACACCAGGGCCAGGAAGCACCAAAGTGGAAAGTGATATGATGGTCGTTCTCCACTTTTGTCTCTGCCAGCAGCTTCTGCCACCTCATTGCTTACAATTTACCGCTGTATCGTACTATCCACTCTTATGCACGTGTACTCTTAATTCAAAGGAAGTAACACGTGGATCTTTTCCAACGCTCGATTGGCAGCTTCATGTCGCCCCTCAAGAATACATGTTTTTTCTTTTTTTTACTTCCGAGTGTTGAGAATGCGTCTCCTCAGTGTGTTGACTTCGTATTCACTGGGAACTCTTGCTTCTAGTAGTTCAGCAGTGTCTGCATGCAACGAATTTTCAAATTTGTTAAAGTCTATTCATCTAATCCGATTTTCATTTAATTTTTTAAAAAATTATTATTTCAAGTTTCATAAATTTCAGGATTATTAAAGATTTATATAGTTATTAATTTTAAAACATGTAAAATTAATTGAGATACATGTAAAATAATCTAAACACCAATATTAATAAAAAAAATTATTAAAAACTAGTTTGATATTATTGTGTTATATTATGACGTGATTATTATGCTATCTTATGTTATTTGGTGTTGTGCAGTAGAATAAAGTACTTTTTTTATAATTAATTGTTGTGTTGTGCTTGTAAATGTTTAAAGCAGTTAATTATTGTTAGGTTACATTTTATTATCGTGTTTTTGAGATATCAAAGGATTGTAGTATACTAAAAATATTTTGATACATATATTTCAATATTATTAAAAAAAATTATAACCTTTATGATAGTGTCTATATTTAATTTTATGGGACCGATTCTTAAATTTAGAAAACTAAAAACATAAATTAAATGGGATGATAGTATATATATATATATAGACACATCATTTCAATAAAAAAAATTGAATGAAGTTGCATAAAACACTAGTATATTTTAATTTAAAAATAATAATAGGGAAATTAAGTTGTTTTAAAAAAATCCTATAATATAATAAACAATTGTACATTTTGTTAGAAGCAGGAAATACTCTACTTTATTTAAAAAACAAAACAATGTTTTTTAGATAACTAAATGACATGGGATTTTTATTGAGTAGTAGTTATTGTTCATCCTCTTGCATGTTATCGTGGATGGATTATGCAAATTTTTTTATTTTTTTACTTTGATCCTTCAATTTTTTATCTGGCAATTTAATTTTAGTTAAAGACCAATTAATTTTGATTTTTTTATAAAAAAATTAGAATTAAAATATGAGGAGCCAAAATAAAAAAAGGAGTTAAACATGGATGGCATGTCATAAGTTTTACAAAAGATACACTTTGGTTATCGAACTTAAAAAATAACACATATTATACAATTTTTGTATCTCGGTATTTTTTAAATTCAATTTAATATAAAAATTTATTTTTGTTATTTTTTAGTCCCTAATTGAGAGAGGATAGTAAGAGATCACTGGGTTCCAGAGGTAGAAAGAGAAACATGTTGTTGACATCGATTTAGATCTTCAAAACGGATGATATTTATGTTAAATGATTCCATTGGATAAAAAAAATTCATATTACATGTATTTTTTACCTTTGAAATTTATAAAAAAATTATATGAGCTTGAATTGATTTTTAATTTCAAGTTAATTTTGGTTTTTAGATATGTTTTGGGTTTTTTAAGATTATAGATAGATTTATCACGTCATTTCTTCTTAAGATATTTTAATTTTAAATTAGAAGCACAATAATTAGAACTACCTCTTTCATTTTTATAACAATTTTATGGATTAGTGTTAAAACAGCAGTTCTTTAATTTGGTGGGTAAAGTAAAGCAAATGTTAGTGTTTTCCTTGGAGTTGGGAACAATTGTGGTCCCCATGGAATCATTTGATCCTTCTTTAATCAAGCATAAATAAAACATGCCTGAAAACAAATTAAAAAGCCAGCTTAAAAGTTAAGGCCATGAAGTGGGATAAGGGATGGCATCAATCTCGTAACGTAACGTAACGTAAAGGGCGGGATAAGCTGGACACAAGGCCCAGCCTCAAGACCCACTTCAAGGTGAAAGTTCCACGAGGAGAAATGTTTTTTAAAGGAGCTAAATCGCTAATAAGTCTTTTTGAATAGTATTATGCATTCTAGAAAGATTTTAAAATAGTTAATTATATTTTAATATATTTATTATACAGTTATTTTAATAATTTAATATATTCTAGTTAATTTGATGGATATAAAAATAATCTAGAAGAATATCAATCAGCCTAATAAAAAAAATAATTAGAAAACAAAAAGACAACTTAAGTGAAAGCGTCAAACTCATAACATATATTATAAGACCATGATAATTTTATAATGTGTTGATATTAAAAATTTAAAAAAAAATTTAAAAATATTATTTTAATATATTTAAAAAAACCAACTAACAAAATATATCATCCTTGTAATCATTCAAAACAGACACCCCTGATTAGTGGTTTAATCGTTAAACAAAGGCGTGGAACGAGGTTAGACCACGGGATAACGAGAATCACGTGGTCGTCCCAGGAATCCGAGCTAGGCGGTGCACAGGTCCAAGCTTGTTAACTATTGGGCTCAGACATTATACCTTGCTCAGTGTTGATCCATACTTTAGTTAGTCAGATCCCTAGAGGACAAAATGACTGGGTCCACCGTGTTAAAATTTTGACGTTTGATGATGCAGTTTTATGCTCTCTCAATATTTCTGATACCCCTGTTATTTGCTGAGAAATTACAGTCGCAAAATGTAATGAAAGGCTTAGGTAAAATACTATAATAATACATTTACTTTTTTGTCCTCCAATTTTCTTTTCTTTTTCACTTGCTAATCAATTTATTAATATTTGTTCAGAAAAAAAATACTCAACAATATAAAAGATCAAAGTGTAAAATAATCACACATTCTCTTTAGTCTATCTACTCTCTTTTCTTTCTAACTCTACGGTCCTTATGATTTCAGCAATTTAAGTTTTGGCCTGGAAGTTCATTTCTTAGCAATTCAGTTTCCGAGTTTTAAAAATGAGAGAAAAAGTCACATAGCAAATAACATAGAAAAGAGAAAGTAGATGAATGGTCACTTTTTGATGTTGAAACTTGTTATTCATTGTCTCAACAAATTCTATTCGATAAGTAAAGTGTAACAATGATTGTTTTTTTTTTTTTATCTCTAACATACCTGAATAAATAGATTGAACTTGGTTTAGATTTGTTGATTCGTTTGATATTTTTTTTTTTTTGAGTGATCTGTGTGTTTTAGAATTGTAGGTGATTTATAAAAGTTATAATATTTTCAAATAAAAATAAATTGAAAATTAACTTTTTAAACAAAAAAAACCTCCCCCTTAATTTTCTAACAATCACAGGTAAAAAAACTCTCGCATAAAAAACCCCAGTAACAGACTCTGGAGCATAGTTTTGAAATCCGATCCGGTCTAATGATCGGGTCATGAGTAAGATGGGTTGATCCGGATTGATTCGGGTCAACACAAAAAAAAATTACAAGACCATAATGAGATTAAAAAGGAAGAAGAATTTACCTCTAGCAAGACAATCAATAGCATAATTAAGTTTGTCTTGGCGATTGAGAGTGTCTTGAACTTTAGAGTTGAGATCATTAATAACAGTGGCCAGCATCGTTTATAAAGCCTTGCCTAATGCATCACTACGGCTGTTATCACTGATGGGTCCATCTATGATACTAGTCGGCAAGAGAGCCTATTGACGGAGGGGACACTGTGGGTGGAGGTGTATTACTCTTTAATTAGGTTTTCTCTCTGCAATTTTGTATGTCCATTTTCATCATTTTGGCCTTTTAAAAGGCTAAAACGACGTCGTTTCACGGTTATGTTTATATATATATATATAAAAGGTCGAGTTTCAGTCGGGTTTGCCTAGGTCACCCGAGTTCCGGGTTAATCGAGTTTCACCGAGCCGACTCCCTGGCATGTTTTTACTTAGACCTGGACCGGTCCCAGGACCAGGTCAACCCGTAGGGTCAGTCCGGGTTTCAAAACTATGCTCTTGAGTCTAAGATAAAAAAAAAAAATTACAGCGGAACATGTGTAGTACATAAGTGTATGACTTTTCTTCTTTTTTTTTTCAATGTGTAGCGGAACATGGACTCCTAATGCAAAAATTCAAAAAAAAAAACCTATGCCCAAGCATGTAACTTTGCCCATCAGTGTATGACTTTTCTTCTTTATTTTTTCAATCCTTTAAGAAAAAAAAGATGGCTCAGGGCCATGACATAGTGTAAGGAAAATAATTAAGTGAAAAAATAGCATGTCAACAAAGTTATTAAACCTAAAAAAGTTCATGATATGGGTTGCAGGTTTGACGGGTTAAATTACGAAATCTAAGTTAATCAAATATATTGTTATCTTATTATTTTTTAAAAATCAAAATATATCGTCTTGGATTTTTTAAAGTCAAAACCATGTTTTTACTGTGGGTCACTCCTAGATAATTTTATTTAAAGCCCGGGATGAGGCAAAAAGTCATGATAGGAGGTTTCTCGATTGATTTATTATCTCAGGTTTAATAACAATGTTAAAGAATTTCCTGCAACCTATGCACTTTTTTTACATTAAAAAAAACTAATCCAACCCGCAATGTATGCGAGATAATTATCAAGTTATTTTACTATTCTTCTTCATATTCATGTTGTCATCAGTATACAATAAGTCATTAAAGAAAAAACATTTGTGGATTTTCTATTTTTTTTAACTTATTAGCTAATTAGGTAGTGTTTTTAGAATAATTTGTGTATCTTCTTGATTTAGTGGTAGAATAGATCATTTTTCGCATTACGTAACAAGCTGAATCAAATATTTTTCAAACATTAAAAAATATTTTGGCATCGGTAATGTGTTTTAAAGATAAAAAAATAAATCATATAAGGATGAACCCGATATGACCTTGTCGACTTGACAAGTTCAAAGGCAACCTAGACAACAACAAAAAAACATAGTTCGACAGAAATTTTTTGAAGAAAACATTTTTTTTTAAGAAATACTAAGACAACAACATATTGAATCAACCATGTCTACCCAGGTTAATATATAAAATCCGTGACATGGGTCTTGCAACCTTGATAACCTCATATAAAACAAATCAAAAAATATTTTTGAAGCTTAATTTTCAATAAATCTAATGTTGCATGATAAAATCAAGAAATAAAAAATGGCAAAAAAAACCCGAGTTAACTCGGGCTAACCTGTCAAATTCGGATCATGAAACTAGAATGACCCGATAGAAAGAAGATAAAAATAAATTATGAATCTTAATTCCTAATAAACTCAATGTTGAAGGATGAAATTGAAAAAAAATCAATTAAAAAATAAAAAAAAATACTCGTGTCAATCCGGGTTAACTCGTCAAACTTATAGCTCGAGTCATGAAACTAAGATAATATCATATAAAGCAAGTCAAAACAAATTATAAATCTCAATTTTCAATCAACTCAATGTTGAAGGATAAAATTGAAAAGACAATAATAAATTACTAAAAAGAAAAAAAAATCGAGTCAACCGGGTTAACCCGTATAAGCTGTCACTAAGTCATAAGATTGAGATAGTCCTATAGAAAGAAATCCAAAATAAATTATAAAGCTCAATACTCAATAAACATAATGTTAAAGCATAAAATTGAAAACAAAAACTAGATTATTTTTTTTTAAAAAAAAAGCAAAAAAAAATCCAATAAACAATACTTTGTGAGGAAGAGAATAATAATTTTCCCTCCTCTTAGTTTTTGTTTAACACATTTTTATTATTTTATATTGATCTAATAACATGTTTAGTTGGATAAAACATAATATAATGCAATTTATAAATATGTTATGTAATAGAATGCAATGGTCCATTACATTTATGTTAGAAAAGTTTTTTCAATTTAATTTTGTTTAAAATTATCGCACGTTGTTGCGATGTCGCGGTCGCACAAATTCATTACCCTAACTTCAAGCACAACACACAAGATAGTATAGAGCAAGCAAGGGGTCGATCCCACGAGGAAGATTCAAGTCAAATTTTTATGCTAGATGATATGCAATTTGGGGGGTTTGAACATTATCTAGGCTAAAGCAAAAGAAAACAGAAAACTATCAAACGAAATTTAATAAAATCAGAAAATTATCAAGAGAACAAACCTTGGTCACAAGCGCACATCCACTTATAGAAATCAGAACTGATCATGGAAACAAAACATCAATTTATATTCTGAATATTTATCTCTTCTTAACATTGGTTAGTTAACGGATCCGCCATATAACTAACCATAACCATCAAACAACCACAGTGTCCGCACTAGTAATTTAATTCAATGGCAGCCTTAAGAACTAGATAAGTTGATTAATCAAGAAAACATAACTGTCTGCAGTCTATGTTTGATTTGATTGAATGTTCTCCCTAAGATTAATAACGTAGATCCGCCATAATTATTAAACTCAGTTGCTTCACAAGTTTATATACCACAACTCCGGTTTTGATATCAAACTTAGCAATAGATTGTTTACAATAATAACTTAGAGTCCGCTCTAGCAATTAAAATAAACAATCATAGAAAAATAAGCATAGGAGAACAAACATATTCATCATATAAACTGAAAAGAAAAGGTAAAATAAATCTCACAGTTCTTGAAATCCGAAGCTTTCCGTGTCCTTGCAACCAAGAAAAAATATTTAGTCTTGCATGTTTGTTGAACAACTAAACAAAAAGAAGGAAGAATGCATAATTTAGGGTTTCTTAGAGGAAGGGGGCGTTTTTCTCTTCTTGGCTGGCTGCCCCCCTTCTCTTCTCTCATTCTTTTTATATCCTAGGAAACACTAGGTCTCTATTTTACAAAATAGTCCTCCATTAAGTAGGCTGTTTACATTTAAATACTTCAATAACTATTTTCCTAAAAAAGGAGAAATAGCCTTGCATGAAATCTTCAAGCTTTGACTTAGAGGAGCTAAATTTCTGAAATAAAAACTTGGATATCGGTTTAGATGCTTCAGAACGTAATTTGGACTCGTTTCTTCACGAAACCTGTTTGCTGGCACAATTCAGATGTCATATTTGAAAAATCATATCTCCCTCATATGACATATTTTTTGGATTAAATTTGGAGCATTTATAGACCTTTGAGTCATGAATCCAAAAAAATTGAGTTTGCATCAATTGGACTTCTGTAGCTCCAGATATTAAAGTTGGAATGGCCGAAGATCAACACTGGCAGATTGCGAGATTTGACTTTGAAAGCTGCGATTTCCATGCTCTTCCTTATTTTATTTTCTTACCTTAGATGTCCAGAAAGGTATGGATGTTAGCTTTTTAATACCACTGAAATCACTTCATTTCAAACTCTAGAGCTCACGCTCTGCACGAAACATCGACTGAAGTTCAAATCTGCCAATTATCTCTAATTTACTCCTTTTTGCATCTTTCATCCAAAAGTATCTTCAAAACATAAAACAAAGAATATCAAAGCATTTTATATATAAAACATAGGCAAAACACTAGTTAAATATGGGTGAAACTATTGAATAATATAGTTGCATCACACGTTCCCACACGATATCTATTGGAGATTTTCATTCTGTTTGCTTGATTGATTGGGAGTCTCCACCTAGTATTTAATTGAAGGATACTAGGAAACCCGAGTGTACTCGTTTTGTCAGAGATTCACGAGTAAGGGACTGGTTGTGGTGAGAGAAGGTATTAGCACCCCTAACGCACCCTACCTAAGGTAAGCTGCTTCGTGATTTGATGTGTTAAAGAAGTTTTAAAGATTTTATCTTTTCATCGGATATTAGAAATATGACTTACGTGTAAGTTCATAATCCTTTACAGTGAACAAATCAAAATATTAAATTCTTCTTTTATCTTTGCGCTTTTATCATAAAAAATCCACAAATAAAAAAAAATACAAACACACACATTCACTTTTACTATATTTTTTTTCTTTTCACATTTTGCACTCTACTAATTATAAAAATTCAAAATTAAATAAACAGTACATTAAACAATTTCAAATTTAAAAAATAGACCCTAAAAAATTTCAGAACAGTGCCGGGCAACGTTCTGAGGTTGCAGGAAATGTGATGGCGCGTCTTCTCCACGCGCCATCGTAGGAAATTCCAAGAAAACCAGGGGATCTGGAATGACTTCCTCCCTTCTTCCTTTTCTCGCTGGCAATGACCTGCAAAACACTCAAAAACGCAACAAGCAATCTGTTTTAATCTCCTTTCACTGTTTTTAGATATGATTCCCTCATTTCTCCTCTTTTAGATATGTTTCCTTCTTTCTTTCTTCCCGGTTAGCTGTTATTTCCTTTTTTAGATGGCAGATCTGATAGAGGACGGGTTGCGGTGGACACGGACATATCCATCGGTGCCTGAAGGCTTCGGTGTGGTGAGAAGGGGGGTGTTTCCCGTGTGTGGGCTGCTGGTGGATGCTCTTCACTCATATTGGTGGCAGCGGTGGTTGGCCTTGCTGCTGTTGTCCAGCTGCCGCTGGAGGCTGGTCGATGGAGACGGGGTGAACTGTTCTGTGGTGTGCTGGAGGAGCGGACGTGAGAGGTGACTTCTACGTAAAGAAGGGGATGGGATAGTGAGGGTCTATCTTATGGCCGGTTGAACATGGAAGATCTGTTGGCTGCTGGGGTTGGGGTCTGTTCGTTAGCCAAGGGAGGGAAGGTCTGGTAAGGGGCTGTATTGTGGACGGAGAAAATGTGTGGTGGCCGGGCGTGTGTGGGGATGAAGAAGAGAGGTGCTAGTCTTGGGAGCTAGGGAAACGGTGGGTGGTCGACTGGTTTGAAAGAGATGGGTTTAGTGTTAAGGGTTTTTTTTCCTCTAAATATGCAATATTGTCCCCCTTTTATTTATGTGTCGGAAACTCCTATTTATAAGAAAAAATATTGTTAGGTCCTCAAACTTGGTCCCTCAACTTCTTTTTTTTTTTGTAAATTAGATTTTTTTTTATTTTTTTGGATTTTTCTTATCAACATCGACTCGAAATGATGAAAATAATTGATTTTAAAAATAACACGTTAAAAGTCGAACACATTCTAAAGACCTTTGAAAATTTAAATTCTTTTTACATGACGTTGAAAATGCTAAAAACGATGCAAAAATATAAAAAATATATTTTTTGGATTTTCATTGTTTTTCGCTATTTTTGGATTTTTCAAAAGTTTTATCAAATAGGTGGGTCAAAAATTGGGTAACAACAAAAATCACCACAATGTCATAGAAACCTTAGTACATGCATTTTAATTCTAAAACACCTTCTAATTAGTTAAAATAATTAAATCAAATCAAATTAAAAATAAATTAACATGTCCCAATCTATTTTCATTGTCATGTTTAAAAGATAAAACCACCTCAATTGTATTTTATTCTCTAAGATAAACTCATTGACACAAAGTTTGGTCATTTTATGGTCGGAATATGATCAGCCAAACATTTTATCTCTCATCTCTCTTTTCCGATAGCTTTCTTTCTGATTTCTTATATCTAAGGACTGAAACTGATGCGAACCTTTTGATCATGTGGTTAAACAACCCACAACGAAGATGATACAACTCCTAGAAAGCCAAGAAATCAGGTTTGATAAGAGTATGATACAATGAAAACCTGTCCCAAGACACTAGCACTATTAGAATAAGAAACCTCCACCCAATGAATAATTGAATACTAATTCGTGAATGAGAAGTATAAGGAAGACACCACAAGGTCAATTATACATTGTTAAGTCAAAATTATTCATTATCTCAACAAAGAAAACATATTTTCAAGCAAAACACATGTTTATTACATAAATTCATCGCTGTCGAAAATTTCAGCTTAGAAAACCTTATATGATAGTTCAACTAATAACTCTAATGAACCCAAAACTTGTGGGCTAATATTTACCCACTCACAACAAGTAAACACAAACAAAATATATATACTACAAAAATCTGCAATAAAAATTAACATTTTATAATTGAGTTCAAATAAAAAAAATGAATAGTTTTGTTGAAGTAGAGAATCCTCAATAAAATTTGAATCACAATAGGGATGCTGACAAATTGAGTGTTGGGGTGGCTGAATATATAATGAGAGGTTGATTTGTGATAAAATTAGGGTGGGAGTGTGCTTTTGTTGCAAAGAAAAATGGAGGAAGAAGAAGAAATAAAGGAAAGAAAGAGAGAAAGGTCACTCGTTAGGTCATAAATTAAATATTACATATAGATTTAAATCTATCGATAATTCTGTATGTAAAAACAACACGTCAATGTACTTGACAGTTTTTTTTTTCAGCTATAATTCCATCGGTATATAGCAAAAGAATATTTTTGTCGATGTTTACCGATTAATATGGCGAGAGTATGTTCAGTCGAAAAAATTCACCGCAATATATCTATGAAGATATTTCATTGATATATCTATTTATATTTGTCAGTTTTCTCATAATGGTTAGAATGCTCACCTGTCAAACCAAAAAAAAACAAAGAAAACAGGAAGAGATATACAGAACTATGTTTTACATGTAAAATTCGTATGCAATCAGCTTCCAATCCATGCAACTATGAAATTAATTAACTAGGGCAAGTAAATCGTGGTTAGGACCACACCATCATGCATGGGTCCTGTTGGGAAGACCAGAGCTAAAGAACTTCAAAATTTGCGAAGTACTCATTTTGTTTTTTTACTTTTGCTGTGGAGAATAGTTTCATGCATATATACTCATCATGTTGTTTCCTTCCAGGTTTGCAAGTGGAAAATCGAAATCATGATCATATGAATCACCAGGCACGCGTGCCTAGCTTGTTCATTTTCAAATTATTTCGTACATTATTAGTAAATTATTTCTAACTTTGAAAGAAAGCTTCCTTCCATTATAGAACCGTTAATCCATAACTACCTTTGTTCTGAACAAGCAAATTCTTAAATGATTAGATCGCAATTAATTAATTATGATTCATAATAAAAATAATTCGTTATTATTTTACTTTTTCTCATCTAAATCTAAATCACTGGATTAAAAAAATATTAATGATGACATTTGAAACATAACATATTATATTTTTTTTAAAATATGCTTTTTTTTCCTTACAGTACAGCTATCTTGTCCTCTATGGGTGACGAGGTTTATAGCCTCGTGGATCTATGTATCATATGGTGATGATAAATATACATACATAGGAGGCTTATAGGTAGGTCGTAGAATAAAGAGGTAGTTATTAACCGGCCGTCAATGGAAAGCTCTCCTGTCCTGTCCCTGCATGAAAGAATCTTCCATTAATTAGTTAATCAGAAAATCGAAGGCCTGATCAAGAAAAACTTCCTTCGGTTGCTCCTCGTCGAATAAACAATTAAACAAGAGGAAAATCTAACAGCTGATCATTTTTCACGCTTCCGCTCTTCTGAACTTCAGGACAGGCACACGTGCCAAAGAGCGTAAGAAATGGGCAGTCAAACTACTATCATTTTCAAGATTTTTCAAGGTCAACTAGTGGTCATGTAATGGAAACTATATTTTTAAAAAATTTGAATATTTTTATATATTTTCAAAACAAAATAAAATCTTGGTGGGTGCCTTTGGCAAATTTCAAAGAAAAATTGAAGCACCCCCTGTTTACAGTAGTATGCGTGTTTCTAAGCTTGTAACCCCATGCAGTCATGACTCTTAATACACTCGGTTATTTATAAAATCCAATTATAGTTCAGAATCATTTGTACATGTTACTTTGGTCTTTTGATAATTAAATTATTTCAAAAAATAAAAATCTCTATTAATAAATAAATAAAAATAAGGTCCTAGGATGTAAAGATTAAGGCATTTATGAGAAAAAATATGTATATAAATAAAACCTACTATCCACAAGGTAACTAGCTAGATTATAAAGTACAGCCAGTTCATAGAATTCAAAAAATGCATTAAATACACAAACCAAAGCAATAAAATAACCAAACTTAAGATTCAAAAAAACAACACACCAGAACAAGAACCATCCAAGCTTCTTCTACCTCTGCATGCAATTAAAGACTGAACTCTCTTAACTCTTCTCACTCTCTCATTGAGATCTTCACCATTTGGAATTGGAACCTACCTCCCTCTTTCTTTCACTTCACCTGAGAACTCCCTATATAACCCACCACCCTCCCTCTGTAAGTTCTTAGTGTCTGCACTGCTAAAAAGCTGCCGTCTCATAGCTGGTGAAATTATGCAACCTTCCTAGCATTTCCCTCTTTAAATGCCTCTTTGTCTCTTCTTGCAGCCTTTTCTCTGTATCTGTCTCCCATCATTTACTTCAGTACTGTTTAAGATTTAAATCTAGCTAGGTTGATCATTTAATTTTCTCAACTTATAATTAATTCTCGATCGACAATGGCCTCTAGCTCTTCTTCTTCTAAGCAAAAATCATTTTCGATTGAAAGATCAAAACCCTTGATGCTCAAAGATTATCTTCTTGATGATCAAAGTTCATGCTCATCCAACGGCTTCAAGTCATTTCCTCGTCGTCGATGCTGCACAACCGTCCGACTTCTCCTCGAAATAGACCTCAAAACCAAGCAGCAGCAGCAACCAAGGCATCTTTTCAAAAGAAGTAAATCAAAAGCAGCTTCTACTACAATCTCAGCTCTTCAAAAAGCATCGGTTGCCGTTATGAAGGCCGTTAAACTACTCCCATTTCCCTCACCCAACTCCACCGTGAGGTCTCCGTCACCGTCAAGAACCAGGAAGGGACTTTTACCTCGAAATCTTTCACGGAAGCTGTTTAAGAAGAACTTTTGGAGAAAAGCAGCTGATCAACATGGTCAATGTAAAGAAAGAAATGAGATCAGAGGGTGGAGATTGTTCGGCGAGTTCTTGGAGGAACAAGATAAACTGTCCGATCAAATTACAAGCGGAATTTCAACAAGCTCCAGCAGTAACAGTAACAGTAACTGTAACATTTGGACTACTGAGAGTGAATATACTGTTGACAGTGGTAATTCTACGTGTAACAGTTGCCGAAACGACTCCGTTTGCAATAGAAAAGATTTAATGATCAAGGAAGTCAGCGACAGAGTGAGCGTATCAGGCGGTCAGGATTCCATCACAAACAGGAAGGTTAGTGAGAAAAGTTTGTCTTTAATGTTTCGAGTGTGCAAGTGTCTGCCGGTGGATTTCTCTTATAACTGGCTGGTAACGGTATTGGTGGTTTTGCTAATCTCCAATAAAAAACTGACACGAGTTTAACTCCTATAATCTCTTTAAAATCGAGTCAAGAAAATGTGATTTCTTGCGGCATTTTAATTCCATGCGCGTAGTTTATTTCTGGACTGGAAATTTGAGTCTGCAATCAGAATCAAGAAGTAGAGTCAATCTTAAGGCGTCAAGACTAACTTGAAAATGCCCTAAAAGAAAGGATTCGAAGGGGATGTTAGAGAGTCATATAAATATGGTAAATGGGGATTTTTGGCATTTTCAAGTGGGCTTTTATTGGGAATTGGATACGGTGCATCTCGGGACCTTGGAATTAAATACCATGGAGTGCTTCGAGGCCTCCGATCCCGCTGCATGATGTCTATTTTGCGGCATCTACGGCGATGAAATGAGATGGAGTATTTAGGCTTCTTCATGGTATATAGTTTATCAAATATTTTTTTATTTTTTTTTTAACTATTATTTGGCATGGGTATTTTGCAATTTAGTTATTAGGTGCGACCCAATTTCGTAACTTTTTCTGTCGGTGACATGGAGTTTTGGTAGGCTACTTGGAGAATGATGCAGAGATTGATTTTTTTTTTTTTTTGATAAAGAATGTAGAGATAGAATTTGGAGGGCTTGTAGATGGACAATTATGAATTTTAGGAAAGTATTAATCTACGCTAACAATTGGGATTATTAAAATTAATTGAATAGCTGGACAGATGTCTTGCTGTTGTCTTGCGGTGGGTTGACTTGGCCAACTCACCCGGTCTTGGGATTTACCATTCTGGCAACAATCGTTTCCTTTTCCTTTTATCTTGAAAAGACAATGATTGATCGATTTTAGCAAGATTACATAAATAATAAATTATATTATATGCTGTGTGTTAAGGCTTCTTCATCCAAATCAAATTTATTTGTGTTTTGGTTAATATTTACCACTCATTATATTTTTGTAGTTTTCAGATATTTTGGAGTATAGTAAATATTGCTTTTTAAAATTATATCAAATCAAATCAAATTGAATTACCCAAGCGTCGTGGACAATAATGGTCATGTGCCATTGTTTTTTTGTTGCTTTCAAAATTATATCAAATCAAATCAAATTTAATTATTGAGAGTAGGGAATTGAAATGGGGCATCCAATTTTATGATGGACTTTGGATATGCACCAACTGCATTATTTATTGTAATAATCGTGTCTGTCTCCAGAGACCTTTTTCCTAGTTACCTTTTAATTTCTATCGTAGAGGGTGCTTGCTACTTTCATGCATTAATACTTAATAATAGCTCATGTAATGCAACAGGAGTGGCCTAATGAGGAGGAGAAGGAGCAATCCAGTCCAGTGTCAATTCTGGATTGTCCATTCCAGGATGAAGAAGAAGAGATTGGCTCTCCTTTCCAACGTAGTCTTATCGGCGTGGAAGGTATCCTTCTCTCCATCTCTTTACAACTCTCTCTCTCTCTCTCTCTCTCACACACACACACACATACACACACACAGAGTTTCCACACTTCATGAAAATTTTGATAAAGAGTGGTGATTTTGCGATTAATTAAGTGACCTGCTAGACAGGAACGTAGTTGCCTATTCCATGAAAACTAATAATGCAACTAGAGCCAAGTTATGGGCCCTTGAAATAGGGTCCAGAGAGGAGCTTTGATAGGATGGGACCGAGCTATATTAACCCACACTCAAAGCACATAGCTACACTCAAAGCACATAGCTACGTTGTGTAGACTAACTAAGATCATATGATTATCCAAGCAACTTTTCTTGAGAGAGGATTTTGAAATAAACTCATTCTGTTCGATTTGGGTAAGACTAGTAACTATTTGATGTTATGGTTTACCCGGTGGGATTCATATTTTAACAAGATTTTGAAATATGTGATCAACTGCAGGAACTAAACAAAAGCCAATGCAAAAGATCAGAAGGTTTGAGAGCCTCGCTCAACTAGACCCTTTAGACTTGGAAAAGCGAATTGCAATGGCAGAGTTGGAGGATGAATCCCTTGAATCCCCCGTGCAACATTGTTCAGTGTCTATCCACAGTGATAACGACAACGATTTCAAGGAAACTAAAGAAAATGGAACCGAAAAGCATGCACAGGAGCTGCTTAAGCATGTCAAATCGACAATAAGCTTGGCGTCTAAGGTAGATAGTCTATTGTTGGACTTCTTCAAGGAGAAAATTGTAGAAAATTATGCAGGTGGAAGCATGGTTGGATCATATAAAGAATTTGAGCAAGAGCTAAGGGTAGCTCAGGAATGGATTGATGGGCAGCCTAAAGAAATGTTTTTGGGGTGGGAGATGGTGGAGAGGAGGCATGTCTACGTCAAGCATATGGAGAAGAGTGGGAACTGGGAAAATGTGGATCAAGGACAAGAAGAGGTTGCTCTAGAATTGGAAGCTGAGGTTTTCAATTCCTTGGTGGACGAAGTCTTACTTGATTATACTCTGCTTAATTAATGTTATTAGTACTGTACTTGATTATACTTTGTTAATTATTGGATCAATCAAGGTTGTTTCACTCATTTTGAAGCAGGGCAATTTAGATGAAATGATTAAAGACACCCTGAGGCAGTCAGACTACCAACTTTCCGTTGGAGAAAAATAAAACTCGCAGAAATTTTAAAATTTGTGGAATGATACCAAGTTCTTCGTCGAGTTTCCTCGGGATTTTGTGTCTTCAATCATATACTTCCTCGTGGCTATCAAAACTTTTGTTTATCAGCTACTTGACATTGCGAGGCCCTTATGTTACTAAACTCTTAGCTTAGAATTATAGATTTCTTTTCTTCTCTTTAACCGAAAACGAGACAAATTTACATTATAAAAAAACAAAACTAAAATCTTGTGGATTGAAGTCTATACCCTTCTTGATAAAACTAAAATTTGTTGCTTTTGAGCGTATTTTAATTTATCTTTTCATGGGTTCACTTGGCAATGCAAAATTAATTGGGGCAGATTATTCTTCATATATTTTTTATACAGTGTAATGATATTTTGATCTCTGAAAAAAAAAAAAGACATCTGTCTATAATTTGATGGTATTTTTGACGTTTCAGATTCAATTACACAGTGTGAATTATCAAACTTATCCTGAAAATAAAAAAAAAAAAGGGAAGAGTGCAAGGGTATTTATGTATTTTTCTTTTGATTTTTAGATACTTACCGAATTGAGGAAGTTATATAATATTATTTAAATAATTAATCTAGAGACGCATAGGGTCCAACAAATTTATAGTTACGTGTATGGCTAATTTACATGATCAAAAGGTGTCTTTCAAGACGGTGATGGAATCTTCCCAACAGTCCCTACTTAACCAAATCTCTCATTTCTCTCTCATCCTACAAAAGCGCGTTGTTTCTAAAAAAAAATCAATGCAGTCTTTTAATTAGTTTTATCTTTAGATTTGATCCTTGTTTTTTTTATTAGTATTTATTTTATTTTAATTAATTTATAAAAAATAAATTTGTTTTTAATTTCATATCTCGTGAAATTTTTTATCTTTTAAATTTGATCCTTAAAAGGCTCAATGCAACCCTTCAATTAGTTTTTTTTTTTCATATTTGTTCCATGGTCTTTTGATAAGAATTTATTTTATTTGAAATAATTTATAAAATTATATTTTTTTTTAATTTCACCCCGTGGGTTTTTTTATATGTTTAATTTGGTCCCAATTCTTTTAATTTCTATTTATTTGATTTCAAATGGTTTATATAATTAGTTTGTTTATCGATTTCATCTACCTTGTGTATTTTTTCCTATTGAATTTTTTAACTTTTAAATTTTTGTAGTTTGATTTTATTTTGTGAAATTATCCTTCAACATTAAATTTATTGGGTGTTTACCTTCTTAATTAAGCTCGAGTCTAGAGCTTAACGGGTTGCAAGTATGAGATATGAATTCAGGGTTAGGAGGTTCGCCCGAGTTTGCTTGATTATTATTATTTTTTTCATCATCCTGTTTTTTTTGTTCCACTTTTAATGGGATTTTTTTGAATTTTTAGTAATAACACGGGTTGTCTTGAAATTTTTTTTTGTCTTTGCTAGATCTAGCACTTTTAAAATGATTTTTTTAATTAGATTAAATTTATTTATTTCAACTTTCGACATTAAATTTGTCTTGTATTGCATCGGGTTGTTTTATGCTTTTTGTTAAATCTTGCTCTTTTAAAAGATATTATTTTTTTTGTTTGATATTGAGTTTTTTATTTGAGCTCAAATATAGAATTTAACAGGTTGCAGTTTTAAGAGATAAAACTAGGTTCACAAAGTTCCTTTTAAAAGATATTATTTTTTTTGTTTGATATTGAGTTTTTTATTTGAGCTCAAATGTAGAATTTAACAGGTTGCAGTTTTGAGAGATAAAACTGGGTTCACAAAGTTCACCTAAATTTATTTGGTTTTTCTCCTTTTTTGCTTGTAGTTTTCAGTTTCATCCTCAGACATTTTCTTACTTTCTTTTTTTCCACTTCCTATGGTATTTTCAATTCATTTTGGAAAAAAACAAGGCCCAACCTAAGCCTCGGGTTCCCAAGGTTTTAAGTCAACCCGTCAGACAAAGCAGAGCTTTAAAATAGTGTATTTTAATTTTGATATATTTTTTTAAATTTTATCCTCACTCTCTTGATTTTTATTTTTGTTTTGGATTTTTTTGTGAATTTGTGGCTTTATTCAATATTTGATGATATTTGAGGTTTGATCCTCAATATTTTGATTTTTAATTATGATTTTTAGTCATTTTATTAAATTTTAATTTATTTTCAATTTCATCATTGGATTCATAATTTTGATATTTTTCAATTTCATCATCCGAGTTTAGTGGTAGAATTTTTTTAGACCTTTTTTGTCTCATTAATTTGTTTTTTTCTGATTTTATCCTTCAACATTTTGATTCTTGGGGATTGATATTCGTGATTTTTTTCAGTTCTCTTTCTGTGATATCAAGTCATTATTTTTTTATGTTTTTTAAAATACACTTATAACGTTTGAGCATTGTTTTTTTACATTTTAAAAAAATCAACCCGGCCCACAGCGCAACAGGTAAGCTATATAGTAATAACTAAATGAGATGAGGTCGGTTTCACTATTCATATAAACAATGAACTTGAAGGTTTTTTTTTCATTCAATCATACTCATCTATAACCTAATTATATAAAAAATAGGCTTCAACTCTTGTTCAGGATAAAAATTTTAAAGACAGATAACTAACATATTAAACACGAAGAAAATAAATGGCTAACAACACATTAGTGATAATTTTATTTTGATTAAAAGTTTTTTATTTTTAGTTTTTAATCTAGAGAGATGAGATATAAACTCGCTTGAAAATAATAATATAAAAAAACAATAATTAAAATTAATTTTAGCCATAAAAATATCAATGTTACTGTCAAAGATTATACCAGATGAAAAGAATTCTATGATGGTGTTCTTCAGCCTTTAACTTGCCTTAAATGGTAGGTATGGGTTCAGGGAATTTTTTTAAATTCTAATGAATTTTTAGATTATTTGATGTCATAAATAAGTTTTTTTTTTTAAAAAAAAAGTCTTATCCTACCCATGGCACAACCACAACCAATCATGGAGCAATCCTCTAATTATGCATAAGGCTGTCAGAAATCGTTGTCTTTTGTATTCAGGCTCAGCTGAAATCGCTCGGAAGTTTACATTGACGGCGGCCGTTTCAACTTTACAAGCTACAATATCAGGAAAGCTTGACACGTAGCCGCACAAAAATAAAAATAAAAATAAAAATAAAAAAACCCGAGTAGCAGGCTTGCAGGTGTCATGTCATAACTACAAGCTAGTTGGGCCTAGGCAATTGATTGATGGCAAAGATCAACAGCAGTTTTTGCTATGGCTTGTTGGGAAATACCCATATATGGGCCTGACCCATCAAAGTCTAAGCTTCTTTTTTTTTTACTCATTTTCATTAATTCTTTCCATTTAAATATTGGTTTTTTTGCATTTTTTTTAGTTCACTGACACGATATTAGTTTGATTTTTAACAATTTTATTATATTTTATATTAATTAGTATTTTATGAGGTTTGTATAAAAATAAAAATCATTAGTAACAACATTTAGCCACCAAGATAAAAATGAATAAAAATGTTTAAAATAGAAATGATAGTCGGGGTAAAATATTTATTTATACACCTCTTTTTTCAAAAAGTAATCACGCCCCCACTTAGCCATTTTTGCTTCTTCCATGTGAAATAAACCGAGAAAATGATAGTTTTTTTAATCATTTCATATAATTTTCTGGATTTAATTTACGAGACTAGCATTGTCCAGTGATAACAAAATTTCATGTATTTTTTAATTTATTTTATAAATTATAAACAACATTTCCTTGTTTCTCAATTTAAAAGAATACATGAAAACATGTTCATATTGCATTTTTTTCACATTAGAAATTGATTTAAAATGCTACCCGCAATGCAAGCAATATGTTTGGATGTTTGAATTTTAATATATATATATATATATATAATATTACGTATTATTTTATTATATTTAAAATTAATTTGGTGATAAAACCAGTTTTGAACTACAAGGTCAGAGATATCCTTCCTCCTGAAGCTGAAAAAAAACTTTATTCAAATTTCTTATTTTCCAGCTCTTAAATCTGGAGTCGTGTCAAAATATTCACACTAAAAGATTAAAATTTGAGAAGACTAGTCAACACAAGTCCCTCGAGGCAGTAACGTTGAAGTGGACATAGAGGGAGGGGCAGCCCAAACGACCCGTCCCCATGGCGTTCAAATTAATGCATCAACCTAGACAGCGACAGCTTTTGAAACCCAAACAAGGAAGCACACTCCACTCGGCCACCTCTGCTTCCCATTTGAAACAAACCTGTTCTGTTCGTGGAGGAAGAAAATTAGGTGTGGAAATAGAGACAAAGGGGGTAATCAGCTCTGGATGGCGTATCCTAGTTTTGACAAGTCAGTGTCCAAAATTATATATTATATTATTCTCTTTGTACACGGAACAGGTCCAGGTTACCGACAGGTATTTCAATATCTCGCCGCATTTCCCGTGCATTATTGGCACCTAGTTAATAAACCCACAAGCGATAAATTGTGGATTAAAGACCGAGTCACCGATTAGTTACTAAATGGTTGAATTGTATTCTTAATTTTTTTAATTTTAAATTAATATTTTTTAAGTATTTCTTGATTGGTTTGATATATTGGTGTAAAAAATTAAAAAATATTATTTTAATGTAATTTTAAGTTAAAAACATTTTAAAAAACATTTCCTATCATTCTACCGAATATGCTCTTAAAGCTATGATTTGTGTTGCTGATCCTTGTAGAACTGTTTCTTTAATTTATACCTTGTCTTTTTGGCAGGCTATAATTTATAAAAAAGAAATTCCAAATCCTCATGAAAAATTATGTGGTTGAAGATAATCACGAGTCTTTCATTTCAGTTGTAGTTTCGTTGACCAATTAACAGGGTTGTCATGGAAGTCAATTAAACAGCCAAGCGGTTTGTTCGTTGTTCTAATAGGGTCTGAGTTGTTGATTATCAGATTTGTCGTTTTGTTTTCCCATAAACCTAATTGAATAATTTAAGGATCCTGGTTAGGCAATCTTAATTTGTTTCAGTGACTTTTTCCGTGTAATAAATGTTGTTTTTTAAATATATTAAAATAAAAATAATTTTATTAAAATAAAAATAATTTTTAATATCAATACATTCAAAAAAATATAAAAATACAAAATAATAATTTAAAACTAAAAAAGTTCAATAATTTCTATAAATATGGTAGCATCGCAATGCTAAATTTTTTTTAAAAAAATCTTTAATATAAATAAACATTTTAATCATGGGCAGGAATAATTTAACGCGGATGAAATAACTTTTTTAAGCGATTGAGCTGTAGCTAAGGTACCGTAGGTCAAGGAGTTTGCACTTTGCAATGGAAGAGGATTCCGTCATTCAGTGGATGCAGGCTAGGTTGAAATTAAAAATAATAATCAAAAGTCAAATAATAAACTAATAAAACACACTGTAGGCAGCCAGGGTACCATCTCATTCGAGCTGGAATTAGAGTATTCTAAACATTCAACTCACAACTTCATGGTGTAAATGGTATGTGGGATAATGAAGCCTCTCACAACTGATTTGATTAAGAGGGAGAATTTTTTGTTCGGTTTAATTTTATATTGAAATGAAGCCTCTCACAACTGATTTTTTGTTCGGTTTAATTCTAAGAAAGTAATGGATTGTGACGCTTGATAATCATGTGAATGCTGAAAAAATTTAACAACAAGATTGAATATATAACAAAGTTTAATTAAGTACTTTGTTGAAGTTTATGAAAAATAAAGATTGAACTAAACTCTGCGTATCTTCTTCAACTCAATCTTGCTACTAATCTTGCCACTGTTATTGTCAAAGAACCATCTTAACTTAATAGCTTAAATTATTAGGTGAGGTTCTAGAATATAATTTATAATATTTTCTAATACATCACCTCAAGTGAGGCCTGAAACTTGCCCATATCTATATTTAATTATGCTTAATTTTTATCAAATAAATAGAGAAGGTGAGATTTGAACTCTTGATCATTTGGTCATTAAGGTTATGATACCATGTCAAAAAACTATTCCAACTCAATAACTTAAACTATTAGGTGAGATTACATAATATAATTTTTATTATTCTCTAATAGTCATTGCCCACCATCTTCCTCTTTTAACCATAAATAATCTTAAAAAACCAAGAAACACTTTTTTTGGACTAAAAAATATATATAAATTTTAAAATCCATTTTAAAAAACATGTAAATTTATAATATAAATTTACATGTTTTTTTTTTTGTTTCCATAAGATATTGGATTTACTTTTTAAAAAATGTCAGCTAGCCTAAACATTAAATATAAAAAAATATTGAAATGAAATTCAGATCTGATATGTTCCTTTAAAGTGCAGATTGAAACAATGAGATGATGAATATTTCACCGGAACCAACCAAAAAAAAATCAATATTTTGATGATAGCTAGATCAAATACAGTAGTACCAAAAGAAAAGGAATATATATATTTAAGTTGGTTCATTTTTTGTTTAAATGGCTTGGTTTAATTAGTTTTAACTTTTTGAAATTAAAACTAAACCTAACCAGATATAAAATTATCTATGAATAAATATTATAATTACAAAAAAAAATTATCTTGTAAAAAACCAAAAACACTAATTATTTTTCAAGTTAAATTTTTTATTTTAAGCATATTTTTTTGTTTGACTGTGCATTTTAGTTATTTATTCTTATTTTTTACTTTGTCAATGTCAAATATCAAATTGCCTTTTATCTTAAATTAAATTAATTAAAATATTATAGTGAAAATACTAAAATACCCTTTAATACCAGTTTTTTTTTTTCATAGGCATTTGGATTTTTTCACCATGCAATGAAAATAAAAAAATAATAACAATAAATCTGCAGCTATTGCAAAGATGTTTAGTTTTTTTTAATGGGTATACAAATTGTAACCATGCAATTTATAAATTATCCATACAAAAATAAAAAGAAGAAGAAATGGTGCCGGTCCAACCCTTTTGTTACCACCAAATCTTGTCGCGAGAAAACGTTACATGGAATTTGATATCTTTAAGTGCTCATTCAAGGCTCTTTAGTCCCCTCAGCAACAAAGAATATCTCTTTCATCTCTCTTCCTAGCTACTTCCCTCCCTCTTAAAACCCTCTCTCTCTCAACCTCCATTACCACCCAAACTATACTCTATCACGCTAGACAGAGGGAGAGGTTTTACGAGGCTTTTAAACAGCACCCTTTTGATACATCTCTTCTTTGAATCAACAACCAAACCAGTTTCCCTTCCATGTTTTTTTTTTTGGTCAATTACACTCACATGCACCGTTAACACAAGCAAGCAACCCGTTGTAGATACGCACCCTTTTGTACCTTTTTTTTACTGGGTTTGCAGTGTTGAATTGAACAATGAAGGGCGAGGATCAAGCGAGGTCTTTGTTTGGGATTTCTTTATCCGATCGGCCTAAATGGCAACAGTTTCTTATTTGCTCTTCTGGGTTCTTCTTTGGCTATCTCATTAATGGCGTCTGCGAGGTTTGTTTTTGACCTTTATCACTGTTTATCGTCTTGGGATTTTTATAAAGTGTGGAGATGTTGTTTGTTTCTTTTTTTCACTTCGATGGCCAATTGTTCTTGTTTTTCTTTTCTTTTCGGTGTAATTGGTTAAATTGTTATGTTGTGAGCATCGATTTATTTCTAAGGTTTTTGCTATACTCTGTTCGATTGGTGAGATTGAAACTAACGGAAAGCAAAGCTTTTTAGATCTTGGATTTAATCGATGACAAAGTCTCATGATTTTTGTTTTCTCTGCAACCAAACAGAGGTGGCCGTGTGCGTTTTAATTTTTTGTTTTTTAAAGTTTACCAAGTCAACTGTCTTCTTATGGTCATTATTTTGCTAAAAAGATTTTTCTTTTCTGGGTGTTCCTTGTATACTGTTTTATTCGTTTTGACCTTAAATTATGAAAATCGAATATTACAATATTGGTAAATTTCTGGTTGGTTTTTGTTTGCTTCTCATTTTTGAACCTTTGATCTGATCATTGACATTTCGCATCTTTCATTGGCTAATTCCAGGAATATGTGTATAATCGGCTTCAATTCAGGTACATCACCATCGATAGTATTTTCCAGTTTTGTTCTGTCATGTAGTAATTCTCATGCATGTTTGTTTTTTCTTTTGAGTTTTCAGCTATGGTTGGTATTTCACATTTGTACAAGGATTTGTGTACTTGGTGCTTATATACTTGCAGGGTTTTACCCCCAAGCAAATGGTGAATCCATGGAAAACGTATTGGAAACTCTCTGCTGTTCTTATGGGTTCTCATGGGCTGACTAAGGGGTCCCTGGCCTTTCTCAATTATCCAGCTCAAATCATGTTCAAATCCACCAAGGTAAACTCAGTTCTTATCAACCTCTTCTTCTTTAAACTTATATTCATGTCTTCTAATCTGATGTCTCGGTCGTGAAAGGTTTTGTTCTTTATTTTTTAAGATTTATGTACATATGGAAGTAATATTTAATTGAACTTATGTTGCTTGCATTTGAATACGTGGAAATCTTGAAGAAATTTAAGATGGATCTTGTCTCTTATTCTGTAATTTGTGAGTTTTGGTGATTTTGAGAATCTAGGTACTGCCAGTTATGGTAATGGGCGCCTTTATTCCAGGATTGAGAAGAAAATATCCATTTCATGAATACATATCAGCCCTGCTTCTGGTCATCGGTCTGATCCTTTTCACCTTGGCAGATGCCCAAACATCGCCAAATTTTAGCATAATTGGTGTCCTGATGATTTCTGGTGCTTTAATTATGGATTCTTTAATGGGTAATTTGCAAGAAGCAATATTTACCATGAATCCTGACACCACTCAGGTGATCTCAATATTCTGTTGGTACATAAATGCAAAATTGATTTGGCAAAAAATAGTATCCCATTAGGCTTTTTTTTTCCTTGACAGATCGAGGTGCTGTTCTGCTCGACAGTTGTTGGATTGCCTTTCTTGCTTCCTCCGATGATCCTGACTGGAGAGCTGTTTAAGGCTTGGAAATCTTGTGCTCAAGTAAAGACCTATGCTCTTACAAGTTTTTGTCATCTTGCATGCACTTATAAATTGATTTTAAAAGAAATCCTTCGTGTACATGTGGGGCTACAATGAAAATGGTTGGGGTCAAGTTACACTTAACGTGCCGGGTATGCACAATCGAAGGAAGTTCCTAGGAGAAATCAATTATTTGGTGGTTGAAAGTCCACTTCATTTATTTAAATGATGAATACCGTCCCCCCTGACGTAGTCAAACCTCTAGTGGGGTTATTTTCTAACAAGCTTCTCTATTGGGGACATAACTTGCTTTAAAAAATTAGGAATTCTGTACTAAAGTATTGATAAGGGGGGAGTGAAATACTTATTGATTGACAAGTAAAGAATTTATGTTACCAAGAGGTTTGTTTGGGTCAGGGGAAGACAGTTCATGAGTTCTTTTCTGGTCAATTGAACATAAAAACAGATTTAAGATTTTTGTTACTCCAGTTACTTATTCTCCTGGTATAACGTATTTAAAATAAATGATCTACTATCAGAAATCCAGATTGTCACTGCCTTAAATGTCTAATATTATTCCTTTTGATGATTACTACAAATTTTGTTTCTATTGCCAAGATCCTTTGATCATTGCTGCTTTATGTATTGCAGCATCCTTACGTATATGGGGTGTTAGTATTTGAAGCCATGGCCACATTCATTGGCCAAATTTCTGTTCTATCCCTCATTGCCATTTTTGGGGCTGCTACGACTGCCATGGTAAGTCCATTTTTCTCCCCCTCTGGATAGCTGTAAACCCTGCATTTTGTTCCCGACTTCAACATGTCTTGTATCGGAATATTTCACTTGGAAGCCTAATGGGGGATTCAATAGCTTTTTAAACAAGATTCAAAATGAGCTAATCGGAAATATTTCCACCACCTTATTATAGGATCATGTTTTAGCGTTTTACATGATATATCTAACTGTTGGGTTCTGATTTGTACTGGCATGCAGATAACAACTGCTAGAAAGGCAGTTACCTTGTTGCTGTCATATATGATATTCACAAAGCCATTAACTGAGCAGCATGGATCGGGGCTGCTGCTCATCGCCATGGGAATTATATTGAAGATGGTTCCTATAGATTATAAACCCCCCAGTAGGAGTGCACCTAGAAATGGGAAGTCCCATTTTAAAGAAGAGAAAAGTCAAGCAGATAGTAGGAAAGGTGAAGGAGATGAAGAAAAAAGGCCCTTAGTTTGAAGACCAAGGTCATAGATTTTTTTGTTCTTATTTGTAATTTTTTCCTCGAATTTGTTCTTGGTTTCTCATTAAACCCAGGAAGGGCATGGGGGATAGGAATAAGAAAAGTATATCAGGTCAGGAAAGAAAAGAGAGAATAGACATGCTAGCTACTTGTAATGTAAAATTTCAGTGGTGAAACTGATTTACCTTTCTATGTTTTTGAAATTGAAATACAAGAGCAATGTTCTCTTTCTTTTTGTGGCTCGATATGGCATGCCCTCTTGCATAGTTTGATGTTTAATACATAAATATATGGAGATTAAAGGGATGGTTGCCTCCACATGTGAACTTGTCTCAAAACCATTTTGAAGCCTTTGTCAACTGGTAGGGCAACCGCTCCTCGGCAGCTAATGGTTGATGTCGAGGATCCTCCTCGTAATGGCTGGCAATTTGTTCCATGGAAGTTTCAAATACAGAGACACAGAAGCGGCCCATCGAATGATCGAATGCCCCGAGGAGCGACATCCCATCCCATCCCATCCCATCGTTCTCCTGATTTTGTCAAGAAAGTGTGTTGCTGCTCCACGCAAATTATTAATCGAAGTTATTATAATGATGTGTTAGCATGAAAGCATGGTTTCTCTGCCTTGATAAATTTTATCATCATGGATATATTTAGATTAGCTTTTGTCAGCTCAATTAAATACTTTCCTCGTCTCATTTAGGCATACCAACCGCCTTGAACTGTTTTCAAGGATTATTTTTATTTTTTATTTTTTATTTTTTCACAAACTTCCCTCCAGTTGGAATCCGAAATGGAACAATGTAGGAAAAATCTCAATTTAGTCCCAAACCTATAAAACTTATCAATTAGGTCTTACATTTATCGCTTGTGTCCTCTTGTCAATTTATTTTAATAATTTAAGTCTAATTGCGTATTTTATGCTCTAAAATGATTTTCCATCGACATTAAACTTTAATGTCAAATGTGCTTATTTATGCACTAAAATGGCATAATTTAAAAAAAAATACAAACAAATATTGATGAACACTAATAAAAAGACTTGATAAAATCTATAAATTGAAGACTCAATTGAAAATGAGTATAAACTTGGGACTAAATTGAGGTTTTCAGGATAATTTATATTCACAAGCCTTATTAAATCAATCAGTTTCAGTTTTGCTCTCAAGAACTTTACCCCCCCCATAATTTCATGGGCTCAAAGCCCATCCTATAAGCTGGTAAAATTTGTAAATATTTATAAATTTAGCATATCTAAGATCTATATTTATTTTTATATTTCAAAAGTGTTTAAAAAAATTATTTTTTTTATTTTAAAATTATTTCTTATAATTTTAATATAAAATATAAAATATACTTTTATTTAAAAAAATTAAATAAAAATATTTTAAAAAACAAAAAAAAAATTAATTCCTTCAGCAAACTGTAATGGTGGGGGCATAAAAAAGCACGATGCACGTGGGCCATCTGTCTGCAATATCCAACGGCCCCAGTTGAAATTTAGTTCCCCACGTGATCAGACGGTCACAATCACCTCACTTTTTTATTAAATTAATCTCCAAATTTTGAAAAAGATAGCATCATCATTCATCACCATTAACCAAAAGCCCCAAAAAGAAAATTGAAAAAATAATTCAAAAGCAAGAAAAACCCTATTTTGGTTCCCTTTCTCTCCTTGCAGCTTTTCAAGAAAAGAAGAAATCATGAAAGGAGCGAAACGATTCGCCGCTTCAGACCCAGTCCCTGACTCGAATGACACGGCAGTGAGTTTCTTAAAGAAAACCCTAATTTGATTCTCTACTTGATTGTCTTGTTTACTTGATAAAGGATATGCTTATTTGTGCTTTTAGAAAAAAAAAAAAAACATTTCTGTAGTTCTGCTTTGGTTTTGTAATAATGAAGTTTGGATTTTGAATTGCGGGCTGTAGCTTAAATTAGGGTTTTGAATTTAGTTTTGAGCTTTTGAGGAATTTAGTGCTTTAATTGATATATTTATTTTGATGATAAAGTGAAATTAGAGCTAAAAATTTAGTTCTTTTTGTTTCTAGACGGTCTATTTATTTTATGTCAATGCATTTTAAGGAGCTTTAGTGAGATTCTTGGTTGCATTTGTTCATATCTTTGAATTTTTAATTGAGCTCATTGTGTAGGCAAAATCAAAACTACGATTCCATATCAACTTAGTTTTTGTTATTTTCACTGCTGGCTTTTGTACGTTTTCATGGTAAGAATAATTTATTTTACATCTTTTTTATATTGACCTCCAATCATGTTTTAGAGGCTGATTGTGCAACACTCAATATGGTTGCAGTTACGGAATAAGAGAATAATGGAAGGATCGCAATTTGATATTCATAGACCTGAACAATCTCAGCAACAATCGACTCCATTGCCACCGTTGGATGCAAAACGGGCTGCTTCATCACAGCAGTATGTGAGAGCTCTCAATAACCAATTTGCCAGGTCCATTTCTTTCTTTGTATTTGAACAACTTTGTGTCTTCAGTTATTATCTGGTCAACTTAGTTTCTGCTTTAATGATTAATTTGGATGAAGATGATGCGTTCTCTTGTTTGTGTAAACACCCCCCCCCTCGAAATTATAGGCTTAATTTCTGAGACTTTTTCAATTTTGAATAGTTGGGTTCAAACACAACTGAAGAACCATCCTGATGAACTCTGGGAAGATGGGATTCGAGATTACCTTGCTCATGCTTCAAACATTATGGTAACATTTAACATCCTTTAGTATACATTAAAGGGGATATGCATGCACTCATCTTTATATTGTAAAATGCATTTATAAAAGCTTTGATCTTCTCTCTAATTGCAGGAGAAGTTTAATGATGTTGTCAACTGGCTTAAAGCAAATGCTGTAAAAGGAGGGCCTGTTGCTGATTCTCTTCCAGCTGAAAAGAAATTAGTGCCTGAAATAAAGAATAATGAGAGCAAATTACTTCAAGAAAAAACTGGGTTTGCTTTACCGAGTGCCAGTACAAGCTTTACTAGTTCCTGGAGCTCTGGTGTCTTTTCTGCCAACCAAAGTTCTGGAGGAGTATCATCTAGTAGCCAAAGCTCTAGTTTATTCTCCAATGGTCAAAGTTCTGGTTCATTATTATTGAACAATCCAAGTTCTGTTTTGTCCTCAAACCAAAGCTCTGGATTTTTCTCGAACATTCAAAGCCCTGGCCTCTTGTCCAACAATCAAAGCTCTGGAGCATTCTCCAACAGCCAGAGTTTAGGAGCACTCTCCAACAGTCAAACACCTTTCTCCTTTAATCAAAGCTCTGGAACATTCTCCAACAGCCAAAGTTTAGGAGCACTCCCCAACACTCAAACATCTTTCTTGTTTGGTAGGTTTTGTACTGCCTTACTTCAATGCTACACAGGTTATAAATTCACACCAGTAGTAGTAAGTCACTAAGATGAATTATGTGCCAGAGAAAATGGAAAAATACATTTGTGACACTGGAAATGTTTGCCATGCTCAAGTAGGACCTATAAATGAGTCTTGGTTCTAGTTTGATCATCTAGATGAAGATAGTCCTTTAAAGGTAACAAAAGTTATGTGATATTGTGAACTGGACTGTGAAAGGTATTCCCATAAGACCCACCAGACCTTGCTACATGCACCTTGGTGTCTAATGGTGTGACAATATAGTCTAGAGAGTGGGTGAAGGAAAGTCAATATGAGTTGACTGTCCACAACTAGAGAGTACTGAATTCAGAACTCTTTTAGATGGAATGTTGACACAACGTATAGCATGGATAGAAGCTTGGGTTCTCAAGCCCTAAGGTTATACACCCAAGCTGTAGAGAAATTTAGAGAAAACTCTAAAATTCTGAATTTGAATCTCAAAATAAACTAGACATCCCTATTTATATTAATTAGATCTAAAATCCTTTATAGGAAATGATTACTAGTTAAAACTTACCTAACTGATAGAATACATCTACCATTAGGATTCCTAAATAGTAAAGCATTAATTAAATTAAAATTTCTAATCTAAACAGGATAAAATAATCCAAATACAACAAAGTAAATAAAGACAATCCCGCATAATAACTTTTGAGCCTTATTCGAAGGCCTTTTAGATCTCCAATTATCGTGAAATTTTAACCTATTAGGAAATAGGGCTTTTAGAATTTTTTGTTAAAATTTTAGCTCAATCTGATGGTTGGATTAGAAGTTATGTATTATTTACCAAAACATTGTCATGGACGCTTCTTAATCTCTCAAAACCTAAAAATCTTAACTTTTAATGAAATAATACAATAAACATTATTATGCCAAGAATATTGAAGAACTCTCCCTTACATCAGTCCCCTTTACTTTCGAGAAACTCACCCTCGAGTTATTTGTCAAGAATTGAACTTTTCTATTCCAAAAGAACAAATACTTTGAATATATTATTGTACCAAACATATTCATGAAGTAGCGTGTCTTTGACCTGTGCAACTTCAAAATTTAAGTTATGATGTGTGCATGCTAAAGAAAAATCCATATCTAATGTCATACTCTTTGTTCCTGTGAAATCTGCACCTTTAGTTCCTTCACACATTTGTTTACTTCAAACTTGACCTTTTTCATCATCTATGACCTACAATATTTCAACCTTTGAATATAAAAAAACTTCGAGATAATCTTTTTGTCAGAAATTACTATGTCCTCCATATCCTTACTTGTGAGATCTTCATTCTTGATTGAAAGATCATCGTTAGCCACTATCTTCTCCAACTTAAGTTTTAAAGACTAAAACTGTTTGTCGGCACCCTCTTTGGTCATGTTATTTTCAACATGATTAAATAACTTTGAAATTTTGCTTTTAACAAATTCCTCCATATAGACAAGTGATTGTCTAGGTGGAATTTCAAGAATAGTTCTTAGGTAAGGTTAGCCTCGAGGCAAGTCTCCAAGCATGTTCCTCTTCTCTTTGTGATTCCTGTTTGCATCACCCATTAGCCGATTTAGACATGCTATGGCTTGCTTCAATCAATCCATTCTCCATTCTTAATCTGCTCATAAGCCTGCACAACGCTACAGTGGGTCTCCACTCCCACATAGCGAAGTGGGTTGCTGCTGTCTTCATCCATCAAAGAGGTCAAATTGCTCTGATACCAGTTCACACGGGGTATCGTGTGGATTGAAGTTAGGATTCTCAAGCCCTAAAGTTAAAGATCTAAGTTGTAGAGAAATTTATAGAAAATTCTTTGATATTTTATTAAAAGTATGAATAGTTTGAAACTGAGTCTCAAAATTAACTAGAGAACTTTATTTATATTAGTTAGATAAAAAATCCTTTATAGGAAAGGATTCCTAGTTAAAACTAAAATCCTTTATAGGAAAAGATTTCTAATTAAAACTTATCTAACTAATAGAATTCATCTAGGATTAGGATTTCCAGATAGTAAAATATTAATTAAATTAAAAGTTCTAATCTAAATTGAAAAAAAAGAATTCAAACACAACAAGGCAAATAAAAACAATCTCGAAAAGTAACTTTCGAGCTTTATTTGAAGGCCTTTCGGATATCCGATCATCATAAAATCTTGAACTAATTGAAAGCAGGGCCTTCAAAATTTTTTAGCAAATTTTCAGCTCGATTTAACGGTTGGATTAAAAGTTATGTCTGATTTACCACACTGTTTCTTGGACTCTTCTTAAACTCTTCAAAACCTAAAAATTGTAACGATTAATGAAATAATGCAATAAACATTACTATGTCAAGAATATTTTAGTTAATAAGATACAAAGATGCACAGATATGACAATTCGTTAGTGATTCTGCTGTGATTTTTTTATATAGATTATAGTCTCATATGTTGCTTTTGTGGAAGTGACATGAAATCTGACTTCTTCTTTCTTTTTTTTAATTTTAGGAGGCCAAAGCTCCATCCCCGCAAACTATAACACTGCAGATGATGGTGAGAGAAAGAAGAATTTCCTTTTCATTGTTTGAGATTCTCTTAAGCCATTACTTTAAGTTAAACCTGCTATGCATTTTATGATTATCATCAATTGGCTCCTTTCTTGTGCATGTATGCTTTATTCGAGATAATCATGTTATGTGTATAAGTGTGAACTGCGCTTCTTATCTGTTTCACATGCTGCTAGTTGAAATTTGGTTTCAAGTCTTCAAAAAATTGGCATGTTGTGAATACCTTCTTGTTGGTTCCTTTTGGAAAATTGGATCAGAGACTTGTGCAGGCTATTAGTATTGTAAGGTATTGAGTTTATTCAATTGCAAGCCTGGTGCTTTTCAAGATATAAAGGAACATGGAAATCAATTTTGATCTGGGGTTTTATGTGTGATCACGGTGTCCTTTTTTCTCAACTTTTGAGACCATGGAACTACCACTCTTAATAGATTAGATTTTCACTTTGAACTTGGTTATGAAATATTGGAAGAGGATAGTTGAGTGTATTAAGGTAACTCTTGGGAGTTTACTGTATTTCTGAGGGTATTTGTTGTTTTTACTTTTTCTCTACAGCATAAGCAGACAAAATAGTCGTTCTTGTTTACTGGAAATGAAGACATTAAACTATCAATTCCTATATTCCTTGGATTTGATCTGTTGTGTTATATATATATGAAATTTTAATGTTTCTATCCTGATTATTCAGTCAACTGAATGGTCTCTCTGCTCTGTGAAGTTTGTGCTTTCATGATGTTGGTCTGCTTTACTGGTTCTAGCTCTGATCCATTTTGAAGCTGGATTTGCACAGGTTGTTTGCATGTTTATTAGAACTTTGAAATCTTAAATGTTAGACAGTTCTTTTTTCATATTATTTCGATAATATTTCCTTGTAGCCTGGAAACCCCAGCCCACTCGTGTGTTTGTTTTATGTTGATGTTAAACCCTTTTCTTTTACCAGAAAATGAATTACAGCAACCTGGCAGTCCATCTGTGAAGAAGTCTGAAGAGAAGGGTATTGTTACAGTCCATGAAGTCAAGTGCAAGCTCTATGTGAAGGTAATTGACATGTCATATTGTACTTGTTGAGACTGCATTGCAAAGTTTTTATTTTTGGGGTAAGGTTATGTAAATGTATCAACTTTTAATAGTAGAAGAAAGTTGTCTTTTGTTCATGCATACCAGCAAATCTAACTTTCTTCTCACCCCTTTTTTTTAATGAAATTAGTTAGTTTGGCATCTAGTATTTCTATCTAATGCTATGTCAAAAATCTCTTGATTGATTTTGAAGTGAAGATAATTTCATGTTTCATGCATTCCATGAGATTTTAAGGTCCAGCATTAGTAATTAAATAGTACAGGTAACAAAAAGATTATAAATAATGATTAAAAAAGGCCTGAACCAAAGTCTGTATTTGTGGTTTCAATTAAGGGGTGTGGTGACAACTGACAAGTGCTACTTCAATTTTCCCAAAATCAGAATATCCAGGATTCTAAGTGTTTCAGTTGTTAATGCGTATTGGTGTGATTTGAGTTTGACAGTTCTGTATTCATCTTGAAATGATGCCAATGCTGTCCCCATTCTGTATCTTGGTTATGTTCGTAATTGATCTGCCTCATGAATTGAGATGATCTGCATGCCAGTCAAGTCATGACTTGCATCTCCTGCTTGTGCTGCCTTCTTTGTGGTTGAATGATTTCTGTGGTTTTTTTCTCTTGATATGTTCAGTCAAGTGATCCAGCAGATGAGGACACATGGAAAGATAAGGGCCCAGGGCAGCTTTCCATCAAATGCAGAGAGGGGATTGGCAAGTCCACGAAAGAATCTAAACCAACCATTGTTGTTCGAAATGATGTATGTTCGAAATGATTAGGCATTTATTTTCTTTTGATAGACATGGCATCGTGCTTGGTTGAAATTGCTACTTTAACTCCTGTGTAACTCTCTCTTGGACTTACTGTCTGTAGTGTTTTTGCTGATGGCAGGTGGGGAAAGTGTTACTTAATGCTTTGCTCTATCCAGGAATCAAGACAAATCCACAGAAGAATTCCCTTGTTGCAATATTTCACACTGCAGTAATGCGTTTTAATTCTTTATATTTGCACTTTTATGAGCATATAAACTTTGCCTGGTTTAGCTTTCACCTGCAAATATTTACAGATTCACATAACCATCACATAGAAGGCTGCTGTAATGGCAGATATTAATCATAGTGTTTAATGTAGCATCTCTATCATGGAACTTATAGCCGATGGTTCGTCTTATTGTAGGGTGATGATAGCGGAAATAATGATAGTGTTGTGGCTCGTACTTTCTTAATTAGGACAAAAACAGAGGAGGATCGGAATAAGCTAGCGACAGCAATCCAAGAATACGCTCCCACTTCATGAAAGTCATTATAGGAGCACGATTCATAAAATTTTGCAGCAATTGGCTTGTTAGGAACTGAGCCAGCTTGTCTTGGGGCTCCAAAATAACAGGGGTCAATTTTTAGAACTCGGACCCCATGAAATCAAATGTATTTCTATTACTTGTATTATAATAGGAGGAAAAGGAATGCTATGTTTTGTTTCAATCTTAAACCGTTATTATCCTTTTTTAGTTAACTTGTTTATTTGATGAATGAGCACGTCATCATATGACTGGCATCATTCACGGTGTCCAAACGCCTTAATTTATGCAATGCTATCAAATATTTCCTCTCTCTCTAAAGTGTAATTGAAGGCAAATAGAATCAAGAGATTGCAAGTTCTCCTGCACAAGTTGCCCGCAGCACAGCCCCTAGATACAGAAACAAAATGTAATAACAATACTGAGAGTGCACTGGATGGAGGGGGAGATAAACGCATTTGAAATTTGATTATGTGCTACTTATGTTATGTACTCACATATTGCAATTTTTTAGAAACCTCATAAATTAAGCCACAAATCTGTCATCGGAGTTCAGTTCCCCACATCCCCAGAACTTTCCGTGTCGGCCATTATTAGAACTCGTTAATACTGCCAAGGTAATCCTTCCCAAGTGCCCAGTCAGGGTACGAATTGCGTATGCACGCCTCTAGGCTCTAGCACACAAGTGATAATCTAAGTGATGGGGCGGTAGGGATGTGACTGCATGATGCCCAGCGAATTACCGATTCAGTGACCATGATATTAAGTTGATCAAGCTCGCCGAGTCCTATGGTGTGATTTCTTCTGCCGTGGATACTGGATAATTTAGACCCATTGAACCCTTCCTGTCGAATTTCTATCTTCTGCATCATTTCTCCTATTGCACGGTTAACTGGAACAAAAGTATCTGACAATGCAGGGAGCTTTCCTAAGAGTACTTCTGCACCAGCCAAGAAAGCGAGCTTCGAATAGTAATTCATGGACAAACATACTGCACATATATCGAAATAGACGTGGAATCTGGAAACACGTTAGGGACCTGATTGCTCTCATATCTGGAGCCAAAAGAAGCCTATCCTTTTTGGAAAATGTTGTTCTCTAACTCGCAGTTTTTAATGGTTTCCAAAGATGGATGTGGATGCCTAGACATCTAATGTGTATTAACTATGATCTTACAAACAGGAGAGTGATGAAAGCAACATATGTACCTCCATGAATTGCATCCAATTTCGAGTCAGTGACTTTAGCATCAAACAAGAAATCTCCTTTCTCAACTGCAATTCTAGGACTGAAGAAGGTAAATCTTAGCATTGATGAGAGCTCTATTGCACCCGATTCTTCATGGTTGCTAAAAGAAAAACCTTCAGATGCAGAGCGAGGAGTGTTGTCGTTAACTAGGAAGGAAGAAAATGACGATGTCAATGTAGGAGATTGCCCCTGTTGATGGTCACCAGTTACAGGCGATTCATAGGTGAAGCTGTAGGCTTGATCCCTGGAAATGAATGGGCTAGAGAAAGAACCTCCAGCAATTTCTAGCTGTCCACGATTAAGGTTGTCCTGCAGGTAGGATTCTTGAGCTAGTTGTGATACACATTAATAAATACACAGTGAACCAAGAGCACTTTTAGTTTCTTTTAATTATGCACTCATCACTCATCTATCATATTGAAGGCCTCAAAATAATCTGGCTGATGTCTTCTATAATTGGGTTTTGACAAATTCTAGATTTTTGTTTTTAAAAAATTTCCTTTGATTAAATTGGGAGTTAATTAGAAATTAGTCCCTGTAGTATATCATAATTAATTAATTGTTCCATATAGAAAATAGTCAAATATTCATTTGAACATCGTTGACCATACTTAATTTAGTTGTTTTTTTATCCCAAAAATATCTTCTTTCCCGGTCAAATTTTCCTGTCCTATCTAATTATATGTATCTTTAAAAAAATAAAAATAACATGAATTGAAGAAAATTACCGAGTTATAATTGGATTTTAAGAGCGTAAGGATGTAATAATATTTTTTGAAATTACAAGGACTAACTTAAAATTAACACTTAAACTGGGAACCTAGCAAGGGCGTGACTGATGCCCGGACAAGAGATAGCAAGCTGTGGGTTTTACTTGACTTGAACACTCTGCAGTCTGCACCCAAATAGCTTGGCATAGAGTCCCCTTAAACGACAAGAAAATTCAATGTCAATATTTGTTTATGCTTCCTCTTCTCCATCCTCGTTCATTAATAAGGGGTAGGACCAGATAAAGGGTGTAAAAGGAGCTGAAAAATAATCCCATTTTAGGCTCTTTAAGTCCAGGTAGTCGGCACTTTGCTGGGTAAAAGAAATGCTGGCTTTTGTTGTGGGATCCTCGCATAACTTTGACAGGGAGGTCGCTTAGATTCTGTCTGTAATAAGTGAGGCAATGTGGCGTGGCCGAGTTGCCTGGCCCCATTGTGTGTGAACTGTAATTTATTAGCTCAGGTCCCCTATGGGCGTGATGGTTTTAGTATAACGAATTGAATCCAGTTGACAGCAGTTGTAAAGAATTTCCTATATTGCTTGATTATGTAGTCTATTAGCAATAACAACAGCGGAATCATACAAGGTGATAACCCTCTTTTCTTGATGACAGATCTTTTTTTCTCAATGACTGAGATTGAGAGGTTTAATTACCTTTTAATTACAATTGACTTGCGACTGATGTGAAGAGGTTGATCTTTAGTCAAGTTTTTTATTTTTTTTGAACAATTTTTGAGATATTATATAATGTTAAAAAAACAATCATTTGCAGCTGTGAGAAATCTCTACACCGTCTGGATTGGAGTGATGATCGATAAGCACGAGACAAGGACAGAAGATGCATCCACATGCCCGAAACTTGTTTCATGTCTGTCTCAGCAAATGGGAAATTTGATCGATCTGAAAAATAACAATCACGTAATAATTTCTTTAAGAAGAACACATACAGCTAACATTAATGAGTGTCCTGGAACAAGATATGCCAGACAGGATTTGAATGGACATCCCTGACATAATTCCACGACCTGAATTTAATTCGGCTAAATCGTAATCTGTGGTAAAGATTTCTGCTCCATCAAACCTGCTGTGGATTCTGTTCCTGCAAGTTATATCGCGTCACCATCTTTCGCCATCTCATCTCTCTTCGTTAATGGTGTGTCTGGTGATAAGGAGGTTGTGTGAAAATTCAGGAAAGGAGAGAAAATATGACTTTTGACCCTTAACGACACTGTGTATTGTTTTCGTGTGTAACGTATTAATGTCCAAAATACACCATTAATTGGCTGGCTAAATTGTGTCCCTCTTTCGACCTTTGAGCCATTTAAGAATAAACCTCTTTGAATTTTAATTTAGGGTTTGACCTCTATTGAACTTTGCTAGATTTCATTTTTGTACCCAGAAAATTTCGTTTTGTTTTTTTTTTTTTTGTAGAATTCAATCCACGAAGCAAACTCGTTAATAACTAACAAGAAGTTACATTTTCGCATGCAAAATCCATTTACTTACAGATGGAATCTTACAAGAAATAATGAAATGATTTGATTTCAAGTGAAGCATGGTTTAATGAAGTCTGCTACAGGTTTAATTTTCAAATGACCTGAAGTTTATGTGAGGTGGCACCTTACCTATCAAGCGTAGTTAATTTTTCATCCATGTCCTGTGCTGGGTCGGCAAATATTGAGGTTGTATTTGATAATGCATCTGAAATGCTTTTGCAAGAGTTTTTTTCTTTCCCCCGTTCATCAATAGTTTTGAACACACAGTATTAAATCATTGACCAGGACTCCAAAAACATTAATTTTATATTACTTTTTGTTTTTAGAAAAAAGACTGAACCTTTCAAAAATGTTTTTCTTCAATAAAATTACTTTTCTATAAGTGCAATTGTATAAATTACAATTTGCATATGGATGAATACAAAAGTATTTAAATTTGAACAAATAGATGAATCTACTATATATAATATAATAAAAGGGCTTAAACAATTTATCAGTCACACAACATGTTTTCTACCATGTTTAAGATTATAATAGCTCTTGTGGTTCAAAATATTTTTTAATTTAAATATATTAAAATAATATTTTTTTTATTTTTTAAAAATTATTTTTAAAATCAGTACATTAAATATTTCAAATTTAAAAATATAATCTCCTCACTTCTTCGCAAATAGAAATTTAAAAAAAAATCAAAACCTAATTTATTTTGTCTATGAAAGAGTTGATGTGATTGAAGAAATAAAAAGTTTGACATCACTGTAGTGTCGTCAGAGATGAATGATCCAAAGAAATCATCATCAAAACCTAGAAATAAATCAGTGGTGGTCAACAACACTAAAGACTCGAACTTCCGAGGGCAAAACATTAATGATCATCGGAGTGTTAACGGCAAGTTTGGTGAGAGTGGGATTTAAGCAATGGGAAGACTAATGGGAGCTAGACGCAAAATGTGCTTCATATATCCTTTTCATTTCCAAGTCAAAAATCTTCCTTGCTAGATCCGAACAAATGAAAAAAAGCCATTTCCGTTGCGTTGCATGGCAAAGAATCTCTCGCGAACAAGGTCAGCCGTCAGCCTACCTTGGAATCTTCATCGCGTTGACTCGAGACCGACAGCATGAAATTCGCAAAACCAGACGGAATAAAATCCAACCAGATTGAAACTGAGGTTAGAACAGAAGTACAAATTTGGTGGAGATGCTGTCAGAGCTGAATCCTATGGTTGAACAGTCTGTGCCTCCTTCACTGGCTAACCATGACAGATATTTTGATGACTGGTTTGTTTTGAATTTGTTTGTTTTTGTATGTTTTAAAAATATTTTAAAATAAAATAAAATAAAATTTATTTTTTTATATTCTTAGACCGTTTTGATATACTAAGGTTAAAAATAATTTTTAAAAAATAAAAATATATATTATTTTAATATATTTTTAAATAAAAATAACATTAAAAAATAATCTTTATAACCCTTTAAGATATGTTTTATTTTCCTCGTGAAGAAATTAAAAGTTCCGTTCGTACTTTCGTTTCTATGGTGGAAATTAAAAAGGTGAGACTCTTTAATCATATTCTCCGTGCTGCTGTTTTGGTTGGTTGGATTTGAATGGGTAGATTCGGTCAAGGAAAAAAAGAGAAGAGAAAAGCGTAAGAGAGACGACTCGTTTTTTCCTTTTTAATTTGATCGCACAGTTATAATTTAATCTGTAAGTGTTTTTTAGTTATTAATTGGCAATCTTTTAATTTTTTTAAAAAAAATTGTTGACTCATTTTTCATGCTTTCATATCAGCATTGTAAGCTATTATAAACAAAGATAAATAAATTGTAATTTTAAAATTAAAACCCTATTTATTTTTGTGTTTTAAAAATGTTTTTGAAAAAATTTAATTTTTTTATTTTTTTATTTCAAATTAAAAAATTTTTATGTTTTTATATTATTTTAATATGTTGATATGAAAAATAATTTTTTAAAAATAAAAAAATAACGGTTTTTAAATATAAAAAGTATAATATCATGCAAATCGTAGAAGGGTCATTTTCCCTATAAAGCGGCGCATGTTACCTTAGGAGGCGGGAATGGCCTCGACAATCCATTCCCCTTTTTTTCGCCTTCCCCCCCCTCTTTTATTGACTCGATTTCCATGACAGCCAACGTCATTTCTTCGCTCGGGGCTTTAATGTTTTTTTTTATGCTTTAATTTTTGTTCATTTACTCTTAGTTTTTGGAAAAATAAAGAAACTGTATAATATTTTACATAATCATTAACAACTCCATATCGAGATAATTACTTGATATAATGATGAATACATAAAAGCATATTGAATTCAATTATCCAGAAACAAGAAAACCTTAATTAACACAGTATAGAATAATATAATAAAAATTAAAAGGATTTGATGACAATACAAAATATAAAAGATAAGGACGAAACTTGAAAGCATCTTTTATTAAATTAGAAAAGGGATTTTTTTTTGTATTTTTTTTTTAATTTTGATCCTTGATTCTAAATTTCATTAAAATTAATAATAAAATCAAACTCCTTTTTGCAAAATCAAGAATCTATCCACTGTCAAGAAATTTTTTGATATCATGATAGCCATAAAAAAACAAGTTAATATAAATTATCAACTCAATACCCCCAACAAACATGTAATTAAAGGATTAAATTGAAAATAAAAGGTTAATAATCAAAACAATAAAATAATTAAAATACAAATAACAAATAACAAAACACCATGGATTACCAATCCATGGTGTAATGAGAGATGATGAACAATGATTTCTTGGATTTTTCCTTAATGTTGCTTGGTGCAAAAAAAAAAACAGAAGCTAATGGTGAAATTTTATCTTTCAAATGGTGCAAAACGAGGGTAAAATTACACTTTGGCAACGGAGAGGAGAAAGATTTTCAAGGGGAATTTTTTATTTCTTTTTGTTCAGTCTTTACTTAAAAAAATAATTAAATCATTTTTTTTAATTTAAAACTGAAATCGTTCAAATTAATAAGTTTTATTTATGTTATTAGAAAATTAGAAAATCTTTTTAATTTTTCTAAGCTTTTTTATGATTTTTTTTAAAAAACCTATTCCAATTGTCCAATATTTTTATATCTTTTAATTAATTTTTTTAAAAACTTTTCATGAGCTTTTAAAAGCATTTTAATTGATATAAAAACCTTATTCCAATTTACCAATTTTTTAATTTTTTAACTGGGTTTTTTAATTATTGTTTTTAGAAGGTACTCACAATAATATAATAATACAATATTAAATTATCAAACACTTATACAAATAATAACAATTAAAAAAACACTGCAGTATGGATCCAGATCCATCAAGCCATCCCAGATATACAGATATGGATTATGGAGGAGCAATATATCTTGATAGTGCTGAGGACGTGCTCAGAAGTAGTTAAATATTAGTCTAGCAATAATTACATTGCAAATTATTATTATTATTATTATTATTTAAAAAAAAACTAAAAGTGCTACTAGCTCACGTATTATTGTGGATTGTAGCATTGAATTTTTAAAAATTTTAATTTTATTCTTGTACTTTTATTTTACACAATTAAATTATTTTGAGCACAAATTGACACCTAATTACATTTTTTTTAAATGAGCTTTAAATTGAAAGACAATAGACTGAAAAGAAAAAAAGGGGTAAAACATGTGGCAGCTTTGACATTTATTTCAAAAATACATTTGAGTCCCTTGTTTTTTTAGCTATTAGGTGGTTGTCCCTTTAATTTTTTAAAAAATAATTTCAATACCGGACTTTATTTATTTATTTTTTTTTTGTCAGAGGAAAGAGAGTAGCTCATAGAATTCTAGTGTAGAGAAAAAAAATTATTATTGACGATAATTCGAGTCACCAAAATAATTAATTTTTATGTCAAATAATTTTATATGATAAAGAAAGTTCAAATTAAGGTTTTTATGTTTCATATGAGTTATGAGCTCAGGCAGTTTAACAAGGTAACTAGAATGTTTTCTAAGGTTTTTTAGTAAAGAATATGTTGAAAATTAATTTTTAAATTAAAAAAATATAAACCTTGTTTTTTTTGCTATCATAATAGCTAAAATCTAGAGAATTTTAGATGATGAGTTATTTATTTGCTTTCAAATAATTGAGGCAGACCACATGTCTTATACTCCACTAGCTCAAACAAAATAAAAAAGGCCCGTGTGTACATGCTTTTTTTTCATGAGCCAGACGTTTGGCTTAACTTACTAAGCCCAACAATGCCTGACATAATTATTTTTTTTATTTTATTTTTTTAATTGAAACTTGCTTACATGTCTTTTTTTATTTTTAAGTTTTAATCAATACCCTTCTTTGTGATTATTTTGCCTTATTTGATATTTTTAAAATAACAATTAATTTTTAATTATATTAGATGTATTTAATTTTTTGAGATGTTAGTATGATTCATCTGTAATGTTTTTATATGTTATATAGATTAAATTTATATTTTAAAATAAAAAATATTTATTTTTTATAATATTTTTGATGTTTTTATTCCTTTTGAGTTTAACTCTCAAATTATTTTTTTTGCCTCCCTTTAATTTATTTTTAATTTTGATTCTAACCCTTATTCTTTTCATTTCTATTTTTGATTTTTGATTTTTGATTTTTTTGTGTAATTTGTTTTTTAATTTTATCATTCAATATTTCATTTTTCATGGATTTAGCTTCATGATTTTTTCATGTATAATGTTTTCAATCTAATAATTCAAGTCACGAGTTTGAAAAATTAACAGATGTTGGCATCCTTTTCTGTCTTATTTTCTTTTATAATATCACCGTTCAATATTTTTTTCAATGGCTTTGTGATTTTCTTTGATTTATTTTTTTTATTGAATTATCTCGATTTTATGACTTAGGATTCACGATGAACATGTAATCTGGACATATCTCGTGTCCAAGTCACGGGTTTCACGTGCTAGCCCTACTCTGCCCATGACAATATTTCTTAGAAATATTATTTGTTTTTGTTATTGTTGCCTCATTTTTTTTATCATGTTATTAAATTGATCAAGATTTAACCCAGTTATCAAAATTTTCTTACTTTTTTATAAACATAATTGTCTCCTGAACCATTTTTCTCCGGTTAAAGAATTTTTTGATCTTGCTCGCGGCATCGCGTGAACCACCAATCTAGTTTTCTATACTTAAAGAATTAGGATAAAATCCCAACTTCTTCGTTGTTAATATGCCCCCTGATTGTTTTCTTTTACTTTTCATTGAATCTTTTATGATATTTTTTTTTAATTTTTTTCTTCAAAATTTCATTAATTTTGAATTAATTTTCATAAATTGTTTTAATTTGTTTTCTTTAAAATTGTCGCAGTCTTAAACAAACATCAAAGTATTTGGTTGGTACTTAATTTTACGAACATTTATTTTTGTTATCATATCATTAAGTATAAAATAGTTTTAAAAAAAACTATTAAATCCAGTAAAGTCTATGATCAAGATTATGGGTTTAGCAAGTTAAATCACATAGTCTCCGAGTTGATCCAATATATCTCAAATTTTTTTTTTAAATGTCATCTTAAAATTTTTTAAAGTCAAATCATGCCTTTTATTGATTGTTCAGATTGTCTTTAAACTCGTCAAGTTGAGGCAACTCCCACGTAGATTAATTTTAAACTCAGGTTAGGTAAAAAATCGAGTCAAGAGGTTTAAAGGTTGACCCGCAAGATCAGGCTCTTTTTTTCCTTTTTTACAAACAATTTCACCTTCCAATTTTTATCTTTCGATTGTATCCTTTTTTTCCTTTTTTAAAAAAATTAACCTCAACATTTAATTGATTTTGAATTGCTTTTCTTAATTTATTTTAGTTTTTTTTTATAAGATTATTATAGAATTTTGTTGTTTTATTTTTTAAGGTTTGCTTTTTATAGAGTTAATCTTAGGCTCATGACTAGAACCATATATTATGAATATTAACACGAATTAACACTGGTTCTTTAGGTTTTTTTTTTAATCTTTTTTTTCAACATTTGACTTATTAGAAATTAGTTTTTGAACTCTCTTTTTTTGCTTTACTTTCTATAAGGTTATCTTAATTTTTTGTTCAGGATCGCGGGGTTAACGGATTAACCAAATTGACTTATATTTTTTTTCATTGTTTTTTAAATTATTTTTGTTTCAATTTTAACATTTAATATTAATTTGTTTAATAATTGAGTTTTATAGTTTTTTTTGTTGTTTATTTATTTATTATTATTATATTTTTTATTTATATTATTTAAATTAATCAAACTTATTAAACCTAGTCAAATCAATTATAACATATATATATATATATTGTTTTTTTAAGAACGCTCACATTGTTTTAATAATTTTTTCATATTGAAAAATAATTGTATAAAGCCGCGACTTAACAGTATATACTGAATTGGCAATTTTGAAAAGTAACGTTCCAATAATTGGAGACCCCCAAAACTCGCCTTCTTAACACAGCAGCAGCAGCACTGCAGCAGAGAAGACACCAAAGGTTGTCTTGTTTACCTTTTACACCATTTCCCGTGGCCACCATTGCATGATTGCCACGTGTAAACCTTTCCAAACCTGTCCCCGTAGTAACTTTTCTGTTCTGGCATTTATCTTTTGGATACGATCGAGTACAGAATCAATTGGTCTTCCGCTCTATATTTTCCTGTCCCCCGTCACCAAATAGTTGCCTTTTAGAGCTGCACGTGACAAAGTGGAGGCCAATGTCACTTTTGGTACCCTGTATTGTCTCTCTCTTTCAATATGATCCCCGTGTGCTCTTTTATTTATTTATTTTCACCCGTATTTCATGGGCTTCAATAATTAAAACCAACAAATTAAACATGTCGACATAACTTTAAGAGGAACAAAAGTGTGCGTTATTGGAAGAAAATGGGATGGAAGGACCACGCTGTTAAGAAGAAAAATATGCAGTGGCCATGTCAAGAGAAACAGCAGAGATAGCGAAGCTCCGTGTGTAACGTGTGTAATGTGCGTCCCTCGAACCCAAAACTTTATTATTTTGTGTTTTTTATATATAATAGGACCTGACCAATCACTGTACAGACGTTTCTGGCCTCATTTTACGTTTCTGTCCTTTGACTGTTGTTTTAGCTTCCTCTGGATAGTTTTGGATAAATATATTTGTCGTTGAGAGAATACCCTTACCAGTTTCCTTAACTACAAAACTACCCCAACCAAGGTTTTTTTTTTTTATTATTATTATTATTTCGTGGCAAAAACATAAAAAGGTCCCGTTGTGCGTGAAATGTATAAATATTTTTTCCTGGTTTATGTTTTTTATTCAATATTATTATGATTTCTAGTTTTTTTCTATATAAAAAGTTGTAATAACCTTTTTGGCAAGTGGGAAGATTAAGAAATAAAATTAATTATTTTGAGAGTTTTTCTATATTTATGGTGTTTTTGGTCTTTGAGAAATTGACTTATAATAAATCCCTTATCCTTCGCCCAGTCTACATTGATTGGTATCAGAGCCCAATGATCCGTGTTGATTATTTTGCTTAGTTGTGTGTTGTAAAACTACCATGGCTGGAAAAGATTTCGGAATATGACATGATTGTATAAGAGGGGATGGAGAAGTTTCCTCTCAAGAAAAAAAAACATCCATGAATTAGTGTGTTGTTTATGTTTATATCAATTGTTGTCCTTTGAGATCTTGTGGTTGGACCCACAATGGGGTACCCCGTACAAAGATGTTGTGTTAAGAATACACAGTGAGGCAACCCCGCACAAAGGTGTTTTGTTAGGGACCTGGGATGAGATGGTTCACAAAATTATGTTTTTTTTTTTTTTTATGGAGGACAGTTTCTAATTGAATATTGAGCTCGTGGATAAATTTTTTTAAACTCGAAGAGACTGATGCACAAGCTTTTTTAGAAAAACAGATATTTCCCCTGGTTAATTTTATTTATTCCTACTTTTATTTTCTTATTCTTTATTACTACGATGTTTTCCTAGATTTTTTTTATATGAGTATAATATTTTTTTTCCTAGTTTATTTTTTATATTCAGTATTATTAGGGTTTTCTATTTTTTTTGCTACATAAAGGGATTGTGATAGTTTTTTGTAAAGTAGAGACGTGGAGGAATGAAGATAACTAAGAAAAATATATATATTTTTTCCTAAAAAAGCTCTTGCATTAGTTTTTCTATAATGAAAAGAACTTATCATCGAGTTTAGTCTTTAGTTTGAAACTTTCCTCCATCAAGAATATCCTTTAGTGCATAAGCCACTCATCACGGGTCTTTAATATCTCTGTGCAAGTCACCTTATCATGAGTCCCTAACACAATACCTTTTTATAAAATGCTCAATCGTGGATTCCTAACACAACATATTCGTGTGGGCTACCCCATCACTGGTCTCATCACTATGATTTTAAATGACAACAACGGACGCAGATGAAAATGATATAATAGTTTCAGGATATTTTAAGATTTTGGGTTGGAATAGTTTTTTGATATAGTAATAATTTTTTGCTAGCTAAACAATATACTAGTTCGAATCTCACCACCTGAATTCTTTCTTCTAATTAAAATAAATGAATAGTATAAGGTGGTGTGAGCTTGTACAAGTTTCAAGTCTAAAAGACTTTCACTTAAGGAGATATGTTAGAGAGAAAGATAAATTATATTTTAGGATCTCAACTAATAATTTAAAGCTTTTAGGTTGAGATGATTTTTTGATAACTAGTGAATTTTTTTTATAATATACAACTTTATATTAATTAATATGCATAACTTTTGATCCGATCATCGGATCATATTGAAATCTTTACATAAAATTTTAGTGGCCTAGTTCTCTTTATAGTTAAATTATAAAGCAATCATAAACAACTAGCTTTGTTTCTATTGACGAGTTGATTGAAGAAAATGTACATGAGAGATCATATATTTTGATTTGTTGATTAGCTGACTATAAACAATGCCGTCGAGAGTTTGTGAATGTTATTACAAACAATGCCATTGATATTGTCTAGGTGCTAGTACGATGGTTGGATTCTCTATGAAAGGAACAAGTTAAAAACATGTTTTTTACCTCTGTTTTTCAAAAATATTTTTTTAAACGTACAACCAAGACTACTGCGCCAGGACACTAGCCAAGCCAGAGTCGTTGGTCTTCAAAAGCCTTGTTTCTTTACCACATTCTTTTGGACTTTGCTCTACTTTTAAGTCTTATTTGCTTGAAAACATGGGGATTCTTTTCCATTTTAGAATTTTTTAAGAGATGTTGCATGTTTTTCTTTGATTCGTGTTAAAAATAGGATCGAGGATCTGATGGGTGCTTGGAAATTGTTGCCATGCTAAATTTCTCAACTTCAATGAATATTGAAATCTTACAATGAAACCACACAAACTGTTCTACCATCTGCTCGTTGTTGTGGAAGCTTTAAACACATTATTTGAGAGCCTGTACATTAATTATTTTACCATGGAAAGACATATAATGTACCCATGGAATCCAGAATCCATAACACCATTAAAAAAAACTAAAAAAAAAAAATCCATGACACATGCGTAGCCATATTAAGAATTGTGAAATTATGCTTCCCAATGATCACAAGTTCTAATTTTTTCAGGGTTACTGGAGGCTTACATGGTCGTTAATTTTAGAATTCATGGGATTAGTTGAGGTGTACGTAAGCTAGCTCAAACACCCGTGTTAATAAAACAAAAAATAAATAAATAAAGAATTGTGAACTTGCCAAATCAGGCCCCCGATTCTGCACACCAATGGTGACTCTCGTCCAACAATCCCCTGAACCAAGCTGTTCTTGCAATTTCTTAATACGTGCTCCATTAATACGGCTAACCATTTTACTCACCACATTTAATTTCTACACAACTAGGTACTTTTTTTCCGAGCAAATTTATTGCTACCTCCTCCTCCTCCTCCTCCTCCTCCTTACCATCCATAGTAAATAATCTAACTCAACCAACCAGAGGTATTGATTAACATAATAAATGACTTTGTTTCTCGTGCTGTCATTTTAGGTTAGATTTTATAAAAACCTCAGAATAACAATTATTTTGTGAATCTATCAGATGACCTACCTGAAGCTTGAGCAGAAAATGATTTAAAACCATTTGAGAATCCCTGGTATTTAGAGAAAAAAACCTCAACCAACTAATAATAAGTAGAATAAATTAAAAATACAAATACTAATCTTAATCTCTCATAAAAAAAAAAGTCGAGAAAACCATATTGTACAAGGGGGTATCATGTACAGGTGACGTGGAACTTAGAGGGATAAATTTTGGGAGCACAGATAGGGATGATGCTCAAGAGAATTGCTGTCCATTATAAACCTAACAATTTCTTTGCTGTCGTTGTTGGAGGAAAAAAAAACATAGTTGTCGTGATTTTTATTTTTAAAAGTGTTTTTTTAAATATATCCAAATAATATTTTAATTTTTCTAATATAAATTTATTAAAATCATAAAAAATAAAAATTTAATACATTTTCAATTTAATCATAGCTCTATTTCTTTTGTTTTTTTAAAAATACTTTTGAAAAAATTTAAATATTTTTATTTGTTTTAAATTAATATTTTTTTGATTTTTTGATATTTTGATATTATTATGATTTATTAACATAAAAAATAATTTTAAAATATTAAAAAAAATATTATTTTATTACATTTATAAATAAGTTACATTCACAAACACTGCAAAGCCAAAAAGTCACAGAGTCGTAATTAAAACAAAAAGCAAGTCCTTTAAGTGAACGATAAAGAAGCACTTCGATATAGGACCTCGGTCTGCTCCCAGAAAGGCATAAAAGAAAACCTTGAACTCGGAGCCGTGTCGTTTGCTTAATCGGCGGCGTGAAGCGCCTCCATTCCCCGCCTCACTTACCCTTACTTACTCACTTTATTCACCGCCCAGCCACTCTGCTGCTCCCTTCTATATTCGTTAACCACCATTAGACACGCCCTCCAGGTTCCCTACTACTCTCCTCTGTTTCACTGGAAAAGCAAAGAATCCCCTGTATCAAGAACCAAAAGAAATTATAGTACATTCTCTTTACACAAACTAAAGTTAGTATATTCTCATGTTTTTTTAGCTTTTGAGGTCTTGTTTTATTGCATATATTATTATTCCGCATGTTTGTTTGTTAGGTTGTTTGATCAGTGACCATGATCATATGATCATTTCCTGTTTTTTGGATTTTCTCGAATGTGGGTTTCTTTTTTTTGGGTTTTAGTGTGTTTGCATGCGAGTTTTGATTGTGGGGGATTTGTTGGAATTCAAGGGTTTTGGTGAATGTGTTAGTATTTCTTGTTTGGATGGTTTAAAAGTGAAGCTCTGTACAATGTGGTTAGTGAATTGTTGTTATTTTGATGAATCTTGATTGTTTCGTGCAAGTTTTTGTTGGTTTTGAGTTAGGTCTGCTACAAAACCATGGTCTTTTTGCCTTTGCACTTGAAACATTGAGCCAACAAAAGCAGGGGAGGGGGGGGGGGGTTATGTGTTTGTTGTGCATCCAGTTGATTAATGGGTGATATACTGGATCATTGCTGTCAAACTCAATTTTTTCTCTCTCTTAGGAAATATAAATTTAGGTGTTTAATTATGATGATTTTGGAGGGAATATGTTTTCTTTTGGTGGATAATTAATTAATTGGTGTGCCCCAAAATTTCCAAACTACAGAAAGCAGGGGATTAATGATTGAGTATGTGATTATGATTCGTTGACTTGCCGGATGTTTGCATCCAATAATGCATGTTTTTCTCTGCTAAGTAAATTTGGTAGATTGGCATTTTTGTTGTTTGTTTTTTCAGATGATTCCAATATTCTTATCAATTGACTTGCTATTATCATTGGATAGTAGGAGAAAACATAAGTAAAGGTGTGGATAATGGATGAAACTGCAGAGTATATTGACGTGATGCATGTGTGACACGTACGTTTCATTTAATTGGATGTGCCATGCAATGGAAATTTTATGGTGTATAAGTTTTGATTAGTGACAACACACTAGTTTCAACATGGGCCCATACGACGTCAACTCTCAGCAGCAAGAGCGACGTCAACTCTCAGCAGCAAGAGCGACGTCAACTCTCAGCCGCAAGAGTATGAGACTCCAGTCTGAAAGAGTCAGAAGTAGTTGCTGTTTGTCATGTGATTTGATTTATGTTATGGACCCATAACTGTTATGCTGCCTCTAGTTACATGTTGAGCGCCATAAGATTACTCATTATGCAACATAAACTGAGGAATTTGGTCATAGTGACTGTTTCTTGCTATGATTGCATTGTAGTGTCGTTTTATTCCAGGCTTGTGTGCCAGCTTTGATGGTGGCAAATCTGGTGAACTCTGATCTTGTGATCATTGAATGCGGTCATAATATATTTCAGAGGCACGGCAGTTAAATTTCACGGAATAACACAAAGCCAGAAGCTATCTCGGCTGCTATCTTTTGCCTCTTGAGGCAATTTCATTGCTGAGTTTGGCTGAAGAGGAAAAAGAATGAACTAGATGTAATCAGCCCTTTCGCATGCTTGGGAGTAACTGCCAACATTTGAAGTTGATGCATTTATATATGCGAAACATCTGCTGTTAGTTTAAGACAGTATAGTAGATAATTGAATTTCTTACAAGCAAAATGAGTAAACGTAACAATCTTAACTAAATGTTTGAATTATGTTGTTTCATTGAATTTTCAGATTTTTAAAATCAGCCATAGATCGTGTATTGACTTTTGGTCTCTTCTTTCCTTTTTCTCTTTTTGCTCATTTCTTTGACAGTAATAGGGTGGATAAGCTGTAAGGTCTCTCAGTAATGCTTCAGATATGCTGATGACACAATTTCCTTGGCTTTCCTAATACCTAGACTGCCGTTTTTTTAGGTTGACCCAACCTCTTGCAAGGATTCCTTGTTACACCACTAACAGGTTTAAAGAAATCAACTTTTTTGCGTAGGAAAGTTTCCTTCCCTTTATAAAAGTTGTTGAATTATTACTTTATTCTAATCTTTTCTGGTTATTGCACTTGCCCCCACCTCCCCGCTCTTATGATCTCATGGGGCCTGCAGGTTGCTTGATTTGTAGTGATAAGCTTGCTGGGTGTAATGGAGATTGATTTTTCTGAAGAGCAGCAAGTGCCATCTGCTCTGATAACTGGGATAGCTTTTGGTGTTTTAACTGAGGCAGAAACGGTATGCGTTTTTAGTTGGATTCTGTTTTTTGTTTTTTAAATATTGCTGTGCCATCACAACAATATTCTTTACGGTGGTGTTTCAGCTTTGATCACCATAGCAGCATTAACATCTTATATTCATATCTCTGTGTGTTAACCACTCAGTGAGGTTCTAGAATTCATTCTTCCCTATAAACCCGGTGACTCTCCAAATCCCCTAAGGTGTATCGTTTCTTTCAGTTTGGTAAATTTACTTCTATCAAGCTTCTGTTTGTTTCCGAAACTCATCTGGCATCCAATGCTAATTCTGAGTTCTTGTTTTGGCTTATTTATTGATACTGATGATTTCAAAATGTAGACACGGCACTTTTTTTTAATAAAATGGCCATCCAATTTCTACATAAGTTCAAGTGGTGATTGATATTTCTAGTTTTATGAGGTAGTGCCTTTTCATATCAAATAATTGATTCATCTTGTCATATCTTGTCATATTGTGACAGGAAAAACTTTCAGTTCTAAATATTGATGCTGTAAGTGAGGTCACTGATCCTAAGCTAGGACTTCCAAATCCATCTTTGCAGTGCTCCACATGTGGCTCTAGGGATTTAAAGTCGTGTGAAGGTATTGTGGATGTCGACTTAAATTCTGCTGACAGATTAGCATCTATAGAGACTGGAGATTGTGCTAATATATTATTATCACTTTCAGGTCATTTTGGTGTTATTAATTTTCCATACACTATAGTACATCCATACTTTTTGTCTGAAGTTGTACAGATTCTGAATAAAATTTGCCCAGGATGTAAATCTATTCGATTGGCCAAGGTCAGGTACCTCGTTCCCTGTGCTTAAATCTTTTCCTTTTTGCTATTTCTCTTGTGATAAACTTAAATTTTTGTATTATGGCTAAGTTATATATGCTCTTTTCTATGTTTATTTGTGATTGTTGCCAGATTTGTCTCCATTTTCACGTTTACTTTAATTAGTAATCAAAACTATCCATGTGAGAATGAATGTTAACACAAGCATTTAGATATGTTAAATCTGGATTTGAGCACCTGCATGAGCGTCATGTTAAGTATATTAACTAGGTTCATGTTTGTAATGTATTCCCCTTCCACAGACTATACTGTGCTGAGTTTTTTCTTCCTTTTACCCTTGTGATTTGGATAAAAAACACAGCTATATTTGTTTTTATTCAAATATAACAATTTTTGAAGAGTAGAAGTGCTTTGAAAGAAGTAGATTAGTTGAGAACCTTAATTGTGTGGGGCACAACTTTAGCAGTTAAGCACAACAAATATTTAGGTGTTATTCAAGTTAAATAGAATTTTCTTGGGAGGCTTAATCATCCACAACACGAATTTGCTTTTCATTATGTCGTGGGTTGATCTAAAAAAGTATATTGTTCTTCACAATTTATTTAGGATTGGGCATTTAATCACCTGGCATTTTTTCATTAGCACAGATGCCTTTACAATTTATTTAGGATAGGGCATCTAATCACTTGGCATTTGGCAATTAGCACAAACCTTTCTGTTTTACCATGTTTATTGAATGAATCACCAGGTTTGGTTTGGAAAACTTTGAGAAAGCATTAATTTTTCTATTGGGATGGTTCTTTCCCCTTGCTGTTCTAGATCCTTGAAATTTGTTTTTGTTTGCGGTTGAAGATAGATTATAGATCATCTTTTCCTTCCATACAATAACATCAGTGTTTGGTGCTTTGTATGTGAGCTACTGCAGGTGATTTGGTCTTTCTTTTATTGATGTTTTTCCTTTTCTATTTTGTGCATGAATGCAGGCGACAGAGTTGATAACTAAAGAAAATCCACAGAGAAAGGGCTGCAAATATTGTGCTGTAAGTCTGTCCAGCACTTGATGCAATCTTCTTTCTTTTGCCCATACGTGGTTTCATATTAATCATTGTATTACAAACAGGGAAACTCACTAGGTTGGTATCCACCAATGAAATTCAAAGTCTCCTCCAAAGAAATTTTCAGAAAAACAGCAATTATAGCAGAGATCAGGGAAACATTGTCAAAAAAACCCCAGAAAGGATTCAAGAAAATTCTGGCTGCTGACTATTGGGATATTTTTCCAAAAGATGAACAAGAAGAAGAGGAAGAAACCAATGCAAAACCAAACAGAAGAGTACTATCACATTCACAGGTTCCACATCATTGCCTTATCGTATCTTGATGTCTCAGTCACCCGATATTTCTAATTGAATTTCATGCAATTTTTTTTAACCTTCCACTTCAATTAATGTCATCAATCTATTTAGGACCCGTTTCTTTTAGTATGTTATAGTTTCACCATATGTGAAAACTCTAAACAAGGACAGAGAGATGAATTTAATATCTTGACTTGATGTTTCCTGCCTGATCCATTAGTGTACCGAACATCTACAAATGTGACAATTCTAGCATCTCATTGTAATCAGTTATGGTGTTATATAACTGACCAACACTTGTTCCTGGATTAGTTGAATAGTTTCCATTAATCGTTTTCCCACTAGGACCTATCTCTTTAAAATGATACATCTAGTTTTATGCTGACTGTCAATTTATCACAACCTTCTACATCTTGGGTCCAGATATGCTATGGCAGATTTGGCTCAATGTGAGGTCTAGCATAGGCAGTCATATTGCTATTCTAAGTAGATCAAAAAATGGCGACAGAAATTATTTCATATTTTAAGAAATCAAGTTTATCAGCAAGAAGACCATTTCCTTTGCATGGGTTATGGCCCTCTTGTCATGATTTATATGCTGGTGCCAAAATTCTTAATGGCCATGCTGCCACTAAAAACTGTTGTCATCATGAAGATTTTCCTTGTAAATCCACTGTTACAGAATAGAATGGGGAGGAGAAATGTGGGTGGTGTTGGGGTGTTCGATGGCTTCCTTTAATCTCTTTTGTATCTTTCCAGGAAGAGCTGGGTGTTCAGGTTTAAGGAGTGAAGGACATAAGATGGGTTGAATGATAGGTTAATTATGATTCCACTGCCCATTAAAGTACGTGAATCTCTTGGAGCTGGTGTCCACATATTCTTCAGAATGCCCTTGTATGCTTGTATACCCTTAGAAATCATTCATAAATAATGAACAACGTTCCTTCTTATTCATTTTTTTTTGTATATGCATCATAGTTTTGAGTTTTATTTGGAACTTAGTGTGGCTTCAGGTTTAATGCTTTTTCATTGATTCACAAATATAGCTTGCTGTCCTTGTATCATTTTGTATTTTTCTTTTTATGCATTTTTTAATTGATTGCCGCTATCTTGTTTATGTTATCTATGCCTTACACTAAGCTTATTTGTACATGATGACTACCTTTCTTGTTTCAGGTTCGACATATGTTGAAAGATGTTGATCCAAATTTCATAAAACTGTCTATTTTGAAGACAGATACAATTTTCCTCAATTGTTTCCCAGTAACACCAAATTCTCATCGTGTGACAGAAGTTACACATGCATTTTCTAATGGGCAGCGATTGATCTTTGTAAGAACTGTTTCTTCCAGCACTTCATTTGTCTTGGTTGTCTTGGATTGCATGTCACAGCAGCTTGAAAAACTTCCAAAGCTGTTCTCATGTGCCCATTGTGCTTGTAGGATGAACGGACTAGGGCTTACAAAAAAATGGTTGATTTCAGAGGGGTAGCAAATACTTTGAGTTTTCACGTCATGGACTGTCTGAAAACTTCTAAGGTAAGACATGGCTTCCTTTATTAATTTTTGCTTAAAATGTATTGGATTTGAATCATTTGATATTTGCAAAAATCTTGTGCTTTTATTCTTAAAATTTATTCTTCTAATTCACAGCTAAACCCAGACAAGTCAGGAAATATTGATCCTTGGACTGCTCAACCTAGGAAAAGCAACGATTATGTTAACAACGCATCTGGTTTGAGATGGATCAAGGATGTCATTCTAGGTAAACGGAATGATCATTCATTCCGTATGGTGATTGTAGGGGATCCTAATCTCCAGCTGCATGAAATTGGCATACCTTGTCATATTGCCGAGAGGTTGCAAGTTTCAGAATCTCTCACAGCTTGGAATTGGGAGAAGTTGAATGCTTGTTTTGAGAAAAGCCGTTTTGAGAAGGGTGACATGCATGTTCGCCGAGAAGGGAATCTGGTTCGTGTTCGTCACATGAAAGAACTTTGTCTTGGCGACATCATTTATAGACCTCTTAATGATGGAGATACGGTCTTGATCAATAGGCCCCCATCCATACATCAACACTCCCTCATTGCTCTCTCTGTTAAAGTCCTTCCAGTGCCTTCGGTTCTTGCAATTAATCCTCTCTGTTGTCCCCCATTCCGTGCTGATTTCGATGGTGATTGTCTGCACGGCTATGTTCCTCAATCGGTTGACACCAGAGTTGAGCTAACTGAGCTTGTTTCCTTGGATAAGCAGTTAACTAATTGGCAGAGTGGCAGGAATCTTCTTTCTCTTAGTCAAGATAGTTTAACTGCTGCTCACTTGGTTTTGGAGGATGATGTTTTCTTAAGTTCTTTTGAGTTGCAGCAACTGCAAATGTTTCGACCTGAGCGATTCCTGTTGCCAGCAGTTAAAGCTCCTTCAGCTAATGCTCTTGTTTGGACTGGAAAGCAGTTGATCAGCATGCTCCTACCTGTAGGATTTGATCATGATTTTCCATCATGCAATGTTTGCATTCGAGATGGCGATCTTGTTTCTTCTGAAGGGTCCTTTTGGCTATGGGACACTGATGGTAACCTATTCCAAAGCCTTGTGAAACATTGCCATGGTCAGGTTCTTGATTTCTTGTATGCAGCTCAGAGAGTTCTTTGTGAATGGTTATCAATGAGGGGCTTGAGTGTTTCTCTATCTGATCTGTACCTCTGTCCTGATTCTAACTCACGGAAAAACATGATGGATGAAATTTGGTATGGATTGCAAGATGCTGACTATGCATGCAACTTGAAACATTTGATGGTAGATTCCTGTCGGGATTTCCTCACTGGAAATAATGAAGAGGATCAGTGCAATGTAGAACGATTGCGTTTCCTTTCTGGATGCAGTGAAGGGGATTATTGTGTTATGGCCTTTGATGGAGAGCGCTTGTGTTATGAGAAGCAAAGATCTGCTGCACTCAGTCAATCTTCTGTTGATGCTTTCAGGCTAGTGTTTCGGGATATTCAAAGTTTAGTATACAAATATGCTAGTCAAGACAACTCATTTCTGGCTATGTTTAAGGCAGGAAGCAAGGGTAATCTACTGAAATTAGTGCAGCATAGCATGTGTCTAGGCTTGCAACATGCACTGGCTTCATTGTCCTTCAGAATGCCTCATCAGCTCTCATGTGCTGGTTGGAACAAGCAAAAGGCTGATGATGCTACTGAATCTGCCAAGCGCTACATCCCACATGCTGTTGTTGAAGGTTCTTTTCTATCTGGCTTGAATCCTATTGAGTGTTTTGTTCATTCAGTAACAAGCCGAGATAGCTCTTTCAGTGACAATGCTGATCTTCCTGGGACTTTGTTTCGAAGGATGATGTTCTTCATGCGTGATTTGCATGGTGCATATGATGGAACAGTTAGAAATGCATACGGGAATCAGCTTGTTCAATTCTCTTACAATATTGATGACATGGATCCATCTAGTAGTGTTGATGAGATCAATAATGGTGATGGGATAGCTGGTCGGCCAGTGGGTCCATTGGCTGCATGTGCCATCTCTGAAGCTGCATACAGTGCCCTGGATCAACCAATCAGCCTACTTGAAAAATCACCTCTGCTGAATTTGAAGGTTCTCTCTCTCTCCCTCTCAAGTTTGTGGAAGCTTCATTTTATTATGCTTTGCAATTTACAAAGGTCATTTGCAAATGACAGTAAACACATCTTTCAGTTTAGTTACAAAGGTCACTTGCAAATGACAGTAAACACATCCATCAGCTTACTTTCTGTACATGTAGTCCATTACCCAGTTTTACTCGCAAAAAATTTGTCATTTTGGGAACTGGAGGGGGTGATTTAGAGACAAATTGTTACCATTTGGCATTTTAGCTCGTTTTTTTTTTTGGCTTGCATGAAGTGACTGCTCTTGCAGCTGCAAGCATATCTTTTGATGTTGCACTCAGGAATGGCTTCTACATGATGATGTTTTAATATGTCCAAAATTTAGTGAATAGACCCTGCCACATCCCAAAAGCATAAACAGATAAATGAGGTTTTATTAAGATGTATTTCCATGACTTAGTTATGGAATTAGGACACATCGACTATACATAACTGGAGCTTAAAATGGTAGAAAATAGTTTCATGAAGTCAGTGGGGAATACATCCATAGTTGGAGTGACAGAAGCATGTTTTTATTTTTTGTTCTTGAATCTTTGGAAATGGAGCCTGAATATAGTTCATGAAATCAATTGAGAAGAGCATGTATAGTTGGTGCCACAGAAGTATTTTCCTTTTCTTTTATTTGATCCCAGTCTTGGAACCTTTTCTATTTTCCCTTTGAGGTATCATGGTTTGCTTAATGTATTTATTATACTATTATCCCTGAATATCCTGACTTTTTTTTAATCGTCATCTGATAAATTGCACAGAATGTATTGGAGTGTGGTCTGAAAAGGAATAGTGCTCACCAAACTATGTCACTATTTTTGTCTGAGAAACTTGGGAGACAGAGGCATGGTTTTGAGTATGCAGCATTAGAAGTCCAGAACCATTTAGAGAGACTACTCTTTTCAGACATTGTTTCTTTTGTCAGGATAATGTCAGTTTCTAGTTTACTGTTCTTAAATATTTCATTTTTTTTATAATTATTATCACAATGCTTATTATTTTTTTTGCTAATTGATGTGTATTTGGGCATTAGCTTTTCCCCTCAAAGTGATGGCAGGATGCATTTTAGTCCCTGGGTTTGCCATTTTCATGTATACAAGGTAATAAAACTAAATATTTTGGTTACCTCTAGTACATCTGTATAAGTGGTATATCTTGCATAAAGTTTTTTTTTCCTTTCAGGAAATTGTAAAGAAGAGAAGTCTAAAGGTGGACTCCATAATTGACGCCCTTGATAAGCAGTGTAAATCAAAAACTCGTTTTCCTAAAGTGCAAATAACAAGCAGGTATGCTCTATGGTTCTTATTATATACCCATCAAATTAGAGACTGGAGAATAATTTATGGTCTCTGCATTATGTTGTTAAAATTTTGTTCTATTTTTCTTGTCATTTCACTAAAACTGAAGTAGAATTGTAGACCTAGCAGCTGTAAAACTGCTAAAAATTCCATAATGTAATCATCTAAGGAATGGATTTTTATTTTTTAATTAAAACTTGACTGTCTCAATATCCAGGAACAATTTCTTTCCTGAATTTGAGTTTATTCCTCTTCGTATGTCTGATTGCGGTTTTCTTCATATTTGTTCACTCTAACCTGGTTTAATTGCTAAGAGTAATAATGCATATCAAAATAAGAGGTTTATTTGTGAAACCCACCCATTCCCCCTGCTGACAAACTGGGATTCATACTTTATGGTTTTCTAGTCACTTTTGAATTTGCTTTACAAATGAACCTGTGGCCTACTTAAGCTTTGTATTGGAATTTGTTGCCTTGTATTCCCTTCATGTTTCCCCTCACTTTATAAATCTGCCTGGTGCCTCAACCTATTTCCACTATATTTGCATCAACAAATCATTTTGCTGGTCATTCCCTATGTCTTTCATTTCTTGACCCTTTCCTTTCATGGTTTCTTTGTTCTTTGGTTCAAAGTTTTATATATTTTTCCACTCTTTATCAGGGATTATTGCAGTGTATCCCATTTGGATGAGATAATGACTTATCATTACCACTTGTGCCCTTTTTTGGTGCTAGACTCTTTACAAAACCTCTCAAAATCTGCATGGAGATCTGTTGTTTTTTCTGACTTGGTGATTAAATGCCAGGTACTGCACTGTAGCTGACACCTGGAAGGAAAAAAAAGAAACATTTTGCATAACCGTCACCATAGTTGAAACTTCCAAGAATGAATTCATAGAATTGGAGACAATTCAAGACCTTATGATTCCATTCCTTCTTGAAACAGTTCTAAAAGGTCGGTCATGAACATAATATATCATTTGGATTAGATGTAAGTGGACAAGTTGTTGATATTATAACATACCACTTTTCTGATTTGATGTTAGGATTCATGGAGATACAAAAGGTTGACATTTTGTGGAATGATAAGCCCAAGATACCAAAATCTCATAATCGTCTCCGTGGTGAGCTCTTCTTGAGGGTTCACATGTCAAGAGGATCTGACAAAACAAGACTTTGGAACCAACTTATGGATGACTGTCTCTCAATAATGGATATTATTGACTGGGCTCGTAGTCATCCAGATAACATACATGAATGCTGTTTGGCTTATGGCATAGATGCTGGATGGAAATTTTTTCTCAATGTACGTAGAATATATTGTCACCTCATCATATTGTTTTCTAAAACGACCATTCATGGAAATTGTCACTTGGACTAATTACTAACACATTTTTGAAAACAGAATTTGCAGTCTGCAATGTCTGATGTTGGCAAGACAGTACTTCCTGAACACTTGCTTCTTGTTGCAAATTGTCTCTCAGTTACTGGGGAGTTTGTTGGCCTAAATGCAAAAGGCTTGAAACGACAAAGAGAGCATGCTTCTGTCTCAACGCCTTTTGTGCAAGCATGCTTTTCTGTTAGTTCTCATTGCTTTGTGCTGCGCACTTTCATATTTTCTTGATATTTTCTATCAAATATAATTCATGTTTTGTTTCTGAAATTTGTTCTAGAATCCTGGTGATTGCTTTATCAGGGCTGCTAAGGCTGGAGTGGTGGATGATCTCCAGGGAAGCATAGATGCTTTGGCATGGGGAAAGATTCCTGCCATTGGGACTGGACAATTTGATATTGTATACTCTGGAAAGGTAGATTTTACATTGTTCCTCCAGGCAGTAGTTAACAAGAGGTTAGATGTCAAGTATCTTTTCCCAGTTCTTGGGAAGCTAAAATTTAAGAAGTTACATAGTGAACATAAGGGTTTTGCTGAAAGGATTTTGAGTGTTAAAGGGATTCCAGGAGTTTGAGGAAGTGAATAATATTTGAATGGTTATCATTCATAAAACATGTATCCTGGAACTTTACATATGAGTTGTAGTCCTTGTCATTAATGATGTCCTCATGTTACTTTCCCTTGCATCAACAACGTTTCTTAGAATTGTCTAATCCCTTATGTTTTTATGCTTCATCTTCACTCATCAGGGTTTAGAGTTTTCAAAGCCTGTTGATGTGTATAACCTTCTGGGAAGCCAAATGATATCTACTGAGCAGAATACTGAGTTTGGAGTACTGGATGCTCAAATCTATAAATCTGATAAATGTGGAGCTCAATTTCTGCACAAGTTTGGTGGTTGTGGCCCTAAAGGATTTAAAGTAAAGGATGGTATACCAAGATCATTCTTACGACGTCTTCTTACATATGATGACATTCAACGGATGTCCTATACAGTGAGAAAAATCTTGAATAAGTAAGTTAAATCTCAAATGAATTTTTTCTATTTTTGTCTTAGTTTGATGCAGTACTTGTGATGTTGAATTCATGATAGATCTATATTTCTGATGTCATCATTTATGATTTTTTTATGCCACATTTTTTTTCAATGCAATTAATTATTCCATTTTCTGTGGCATTTTCCACAAATGAAAGAACTTGTGTTCTACTAGTTCAAGAGTGATGCTTACCATGTGGATTATCTTGCCAAGATTCTGGACTTTTGTGGTGCTAGTTCAAGATTGTTGCTTACTTTGTGGAAAGGTTGTTTCCCTTGCAGAAAAGTATTTGCATCTTTATTACCTTTTTGTTGAGGAGGTCTTTTTTTTTTTCCTTTTAACTATCTCCCTGGTACATTTAATGTACAAACATTCCACCAGTTTTTTGGCAGTAAAATGCATATGTTAATGGTGGAGGAGAAACATAATATAAGAAGTAATTCTTGCATATTCTTGAAACGGAATTTTTATCAAGTGTGGAGCTGGTTTGACTGATGTATCTATAGTGTTGCAGCAACCATCAACCATTTATGAATTGTTCGTTTTGTCTTCCACTCATACATGTTTTTCTATGTTCATGCTGGTGCTTGACATTAATATACATGATCCTGTCACTGTACCAAAGCCACAGTATTGTCAATGATCTAAACATTATTCTGTTCTTTTGGTGGGTCTTAAAAGATAAAGTATTTATTCATTCCCAACATGCCCCTTGTTTTGATTATTTCAAGATCATGTCAATTTAATAAGATCTGCTTCTTTGCAAAAGAATGAAAGAGATACTAGTAGTTCACCGTTTCAGGGAGATTGGTGAGGTGGAAGGTCCTAATGAATCTTTAAATGGTTGTGGATGTAGGTACTCTGTAGACCAACAATTAAATGAGAGTGACAAGTCTGTTTTGATGATGACTTTATATTTCCATCCTCGAAGAGATGAGAAGATTGGAAGTGGAGCCAAAGACATCAAGGTATGTAAACATCTGTGAGACTTGTGTAAAGATAGGCATGATTTCATATATCAAATATGCAAAAGCTCTTTGAAAATAATAATAATTAGAACTGTTTCTATTGCCTAATTTTATGGTGCTGTTGTTTTGGATAACTAGACTGTTTTCTTACGTGTTGGACATCTGTTTATGGTATTAAAGCACGACTAAAGTTTAGAGACAGATTCTGTTATCTTATAAACAAGTGAAAAGAATGAGAAAAGGAAATTAAAGCCAGTGTTGCATTGGAACAAACACAACACTGGCTTTTAATTTTTCCCTTTTTTTTGTTTATTTCAGTAAAAATCAGTGTAAATGTTACAGAATGCAGAAACCAGAGGTATGGGAATAAATAAATGTTTGAATAAAGATTTCATATCAATGTACCTCACATAGCAATTTCCAGAGATGCGTAGGTTCTGACTAGCTGAGATTGTTGAAAATGATCACAAACTCAAGGTTAAAAAATCATGCCACACTGAAAACCTAAACAGTCACAGCAGATAACCATGAGATTGTATCATGGCTTAGAAAACCCTCCAGTGTAAAGCTTATATTGTGGAGGTAAAGACCTTGAGATTTAAAATCTGGTAGGCATGAAAGAAGTCGTAAACCAATAGTAGAGTTATTGTAACTTCATGAAACTATGTTTGGCACTTCTTTGGCTTCTGGATTATACAACTTTCTGAGAGGAATTAGTTCTTTTAATCCATCTTTTCTATATCAATTTCATGAGATCTCTCCCTGCAAATTACTTTTGGAAAGTATCTTGTTCTAAGAAAAAAAAAAAAAACACCCACACACGCTAATAGTCTCCCTTTTGTTGAAAGTGTTCAAAACGTTGTATTCCATATTCCTTTGATAAAATATTGGTCAATGTTGAAGTTATTTTTGTTTTGATTGAATTAACATATAACATCAACTACATTCTGGGTTGACAGATATGTACAGAGAAATGACTTGGTTTGTTGAAGTGGTTGTTTGTCCCTATCTTGTGGTTGAAATAATATAAGCAATCTTCATAAGTGCACAAGGTTTGAGGGTGCTTCCTTTCCCATCCTTTATTACAGGTTATAAACCACCCAGAATATCAAGATACACGCTGCTTTTCACTTGTTAGAACAGATGGGACGATAGAGGACTTCTCATATCGCAAATGTCTCCATAACGCTCTTGAGATCATTGCTCCTCAAAGGGCCAAAAGGTATTGTGAAAAATATTTGACATCTAAGGTCTCTGCAACAGACAACAGTGGGTGTACTGACTTGCCATTGGATAACTAACATAGTTCATCTACGGGAAAAGGTGGCAGTTCATCAACTGGTTGTAGTAGTTGCATCTTTTGAAAGTTGTACATTTTCTATAAAAGTAGAATTTTCTGCAGGATAAGGTAGCTAGATGAACAAGGAGGAGTCTTCTTCTTGACAGAATAAGTCCTCCTCCTCCTCCTCCTCCTCTTCTTTTTTTGCTGTATTGTCCTTAAATGGAGGGCAGTCCATTTCCCGAGCTTCTCTTTGCTCCTTCCACTCTGACTCTTTTGCCTTAAATTTTATTACGGCAATGGAGATTTAGTGGAAGCAGCAACGAAAAGCTTGCGTGGAGCATTCATTTATGTGATGTATTCACAAATTCATGCGGGGATGAAAAAATAAGAACTTTTTCTTAAATGTTTTTACTTTTGGGGGATTTTAATATGCCTTGATCGGGGAATGTTTTCTATTTCTAACCTACATGAACAATGCTTAAAGCTTCGTATCATCAAAGGGTGTTTGGCTTCGAGAGTAGCAGTAGCGTTAGTGATGTAATCTTGGTGAAGATTTTATTAGAATGGCAAAGCCTTTTTTGTTTTTCTCCTTATTTGGTCACCTTATTGTTCATATCTATTTTTTCTTTAATGCGGTTATTGAATTTAGCATGGTTGAGAGTTGTTTTCATTTAATGTCCATTCGCTCTTGATTTTTTTTTTTAAAAATTATTATTATTTTTTAATTTAAATTTTAATTAATATCCTCTTATATTTTTAAAATTATTTAATTTTAACTTTTTTAATAGTAATTAATCTTTTAAGTTGTTTTTATATAATTTTATAATGAAGATAGACAAGTTGTATTTATATTATGCATTTATTATGTAGCAGCCAAAATAAATCTCTAAGATAAATAAATAAAATATAATAGTTAAAATAAAATATTTGTACATGCATCTATATTTTGGTCTCGATTTAGTTTTTCATTAGCATTAATATTTTTTTATTTATCAATTTATTTTATTAAATATAGATTTTTTTCTCAATTAAAAAAAATATAATACCAAAAACACATTTATAACCCCAACTCTTTTTATATGGCAAAAATTAACTTAAAATGACATTCACAAACAATGTAAGTTACACGGTTGCACGAGCCAGTGGTATATTCTTGGCTTTCACACTAAAATATTTAGTATTTTTGTGTTTGGGCCTGGGGGCTTTTAAAGCCTTCGGCTTATGTAAATCCTTCACCTCGATCAATTTCCATCATGATTTTGCTTTCAAGTTCTTCTTATTGACTGAAGCATTTGAGCTACGCTGATTGGAACTTTAAAAGCCAAATCTTTTCATCCTGATTTTGTCACGATTTTTCTAACATCCTTTTCTTCTACCCCTATGCTATAAAACAATTGATTTTCCATTTATCGTCTCGTCTTTTTTTTTTTTTTTATATATATCATGATTCCAACTGGGAACATTAACATATCCCTAGCAATCAATCATTTGCTAATGGAACTCAGCAAGCATTGGATCAACATCATTTCATCAACCCCACCATGGTCCCAGGCCCCACCGCCCCTCCCCTTGGGAGGTTCAGCACAAGACGCGAGCGATAATTGACTCTTCGGTTTCATGGAGGTCGGTTTGAAACTCCCCAGCAGCCACACGCACACAGAGAGAGAGACTAGCCCCACAAAAGTTAGGTTTGATGGCTTGCTTTATTTACTCTGTCTTCTACTTATTTATCACCACATGGACAAAAGTGATATATCCTATTCGCATGGATGGCATGCAAGCTATTAATTTTCTATCTGGGTGAATTCATTCAGTCATCACTGATTGAGCAATCATCTACATTACAGTACAGCTACAAAATTAAGAAAACAATCAGATATCTAACAAAGCCCTGCATTTATATCTATACATAGATCGATGCTTAAAGAATTCAGATAATAATATAGCAGACATTTGCATTTATATTTATACATAAATATCATGTTACTCGACAAAGACACCTCCGTCGCACATGCCGCAAGATTTTCTTTGTAGTCATTTTCTAAGTCCTGACTGTCTTCTAATCAATCTACTATCCTGCATGATCGTGTAATTGCTGGCTCAGCAACATGATCATTCTTACATTAACATATAATCCCATTTCAATGATTATAAGAATTGAAAAATAAAGAATACATATGGCTATCAGTTCCTAGCTATTTCTTAACTCCATTTCTTTAGATTATTTTTTTGGATTTTCTTTTTAATTTTATCATTAAGTATTTGATTTTTAATCTTATCATTCAATATTTGATTGAATTTGAATTGATTTTTATAATTGATTTTTATTTATTTTCAATGAGATTATCATAGTCTCAAACAAATATCTTAACACTTGGTTGATCCTCAATCTTGCGAGCTTATGTTTTTGTTATCATATCATTAAGTACAAATTAGTTTTAAAAAATTAAAGTTATTAAACCCAGTGGAGTTTATGATCTAGATTGCAGGTTTGGTAAATTAAGCTGCAAAGCATGGGCTGATCTAATATGTCATTGTCTTAATATTAAAAAAAAATATTATTTTGAATTTTTTTAAAGTCAAACCATGTATTTTATCTGCCATCTGAGTTGTCTTTAAACTCATCAAGTTGACTAGGTTACATCGAGAAAACTCTCACCCAGGTTAATTTTAAATATGGGTTGGGCTAAGAGTCATGCTGGGAGGTTTCAAGATTGATCCGCTAGGTTGAGTTTAATAACAATGCCAAATAGTTTTGCAGCATGATCATTTCTTTTAAGTGCTAGTTTCATAGAACTAGACTTATTATGTAGTCATGTGCAATGCCATGTATAGTCTTTAACCATATGTAATTCAATATACATGTTGTGTGGTGTTATGTTTTTATTGTTGAGAACTTTGAGTAAATAAATAAAATTGTAAATAAATTTAATAAAGAGACAATTTTATTGTTTCTTTTATTTATGGAGGCAGGGATAAATATATTGATTAAGTCATGAAAAAATTCATATTAGATTTGGGTTTTTTATGGCTTGCAAAACAAGTCCCTTGTTAGAATAAGAGACTCTTGATGCTTCGGTTAGTAAATGTAGAAGAGGTAGAATGTGTGTGTGAAGAGAGGGTAAGTGGAGCAACGAGAGTAAAGTAAGGTGCAAGCTTGAGAAAGCATGTTATAACTTTCTTTCTTATCTAGTGATTTAGTGGAGAGAAAAAATAATAAAAAATATTTACTTTTCTATAAAATTGAGTCATTGATTAATGTGTCATACTTGTTATTAATAGGTAGGTTGGTGTTTGAGAATAAACCATTGGTGGAAATAATGGTTAGGAAAAGGATAACCATTGGTGAAAAGAGTAGTTAAGCTAAGAGAGTTGGTACAAAGTCAAGCTTTGGGATAACCATTGGTTAAAATAGTAGTCAAACTATAATAGTTGGTGTAGAGTCAAGCTTTGGGATAGGTATTGGTGAAAAGATTGGCTTGAGACAATTTGAGAGGGGTTGTATAATGGCAAGAAAGGGTAATATAAATGTGGTTGGGCCAAGGTTGGAGAGGGTTCGGTCGGGCTTGGCTTGGAGAGGGTTTAATTAAGTTGAGATTTTATCCTCTCTTCCTTTCGTACCTATTTTTGGTTGGTCTTGGCCAGGAAAAAGGTTCAATTGGGATTGAAAAGGTTCGGTTGGGATAAAGAGAATAAGATTAGATTGGGTTAAGAAGGGATGGAAGGATTTTATAGGGAATAAAATGAAAAGAAAGTTTAGGGATTGAATTTGAAAAGGAGCAAGAAATTAGCTAGTACGTGCAACTTACACGCTAGTATGTGAACCACACTCATCATCTTTAGGTGGTGTGTGTGGTTCACCCCCACCTCCAATGATAAGCTTCTAAGGTGTCTTTGAAATTCTATCATTAAGGTCTTTCCAATGGCATAATACATGTATTAACCAGAGTTTTGGTGTCTTCTTGGTGTCTCATTTATTCATTCTTTATTTTCCTCTCTTCTCACTTTAATTTCCATGCCCATTTTTCTTATGTCTTTATTCCCACTTTAGAGTATCTTCTTCTCCTTCATTTCTTTTTATTTATAGGCCTTGATTGGGCCAATTTAAATCAAACTTAGTAGGGCTCAGAATTAAGCTTAATTAGGCTTTTTGTTTTGGATCCAAATAAGTTCTTTTAGTTTCATGCACCATTACTTACCCCCCATGTCTTTTAAAATATCATGTTTGAAAAACTTAATTAGTAGTACAAGAAGGGAAAACATTTAATGTTTTATACATGTTATGTTTTTAGACTTGTTTGTCCTCTCTGTATAGCCTGTCATGAAAAATGTCATAAATATAAGAATTGTTAGAAGATGTAGTTTAATATAAAAATATAAATATAAAAGTCAAATAATATGGCTTCTGTATGCATTTAGGAATGTATTTAAAGTAAAGTATCCCATGAGCCATTATAAAGACCTAGAGAAGGATCAATGATCTTTTTAAAGATAAGTGGTTATAGAGGCTTTGAGAGAAGTAGAGTATGTTTGGCAGTGTGATAGCGGTTACTTTTCAAATAACTTTTCATGTTGAAATGCATGCCAATGATTTTTTATATTTTTTAAAAATTATTTTTGACATCAGCACATCAAAACGATCCAAAACATCCAAACCATATTAAATTTTAGCAAAAAAAAAAAATTTCTCGTGATCACCAAGACTTAGAGATAAGTGGTCACAAAGACCTGGAGAAGGATTTGTGTTCCTTTCATAGATAAGTTATCACAAAGACTTGGAGAATTTAATGAAGACATGAAGATCTTGATATGAAGATTTTATTGGAGAGATGAATACCTTATTATGGATAGTTTCTAGTGAAGACATGAAAAAATATTATTGCTTGTATTCAAAAGTTTAAAAGATATTAGAGATTTAATTTTTGAAAATTATATGACCTTAGGTAGTGCATAATAGGGATTTTCCTTTACTTCTTTAGGTTACATTTACTTCTTCATAAATTATTAATGAATTATCTAAAGATCAATATTTTAATCTTCTATTATAAGGCATATCATTCCTTAATGTCATGATCGTGGTCATGATAAAAGTGATAAAACTTGTTAGGGTTCCTTGTGTTCATGTCACTTTTTACTAGAGATGGATATGACAAGAAATACTTTCTCTGAATGACAATAAACAACCCAGCACACATAATGGTAATTAAAAGATGTGGTCAAGAGCTTAGAAAATGTTAGGCGATCATGAATTTAACTCTTGGTGCTTCTCTTGGATGACCTGGTAAGGGACTAATGACACTATATAGATTCTATTATTTAAAAATGAAGGTGTCCTTATTTGGTCACATTTACTTCTTTTACTCTAATCTAGTTCTTCATTTCTAGTTTCACATCACATTGATGTTATCATGTTAAAGAGAAGTAGAAAAAAGTTCATCCCATATCGCTAAAAAAAGAGATGCAAAAAAAGATGTTTTTAGTATAAATAACAGTCTCTATTATTTATTTAGTGTTACGCAAGTTAAGGACATATAAATAGCCCAATAATGTTTAATTGCCTATTATGTGCAATATTTGAGTCAATAAACTATTTACTCCCAACCCTATACTTAAAGTTTTTTATGATTAAATCATAAAAGGTGATTAGTGGTATGACTGTACATTTTATCTAGTTCTAAATTTATTTTGATTTTCTAGTATAACTGAATTGATAATTCTGACTAGACTAGCCATCTTGATATAATCTTAACAACATTAGTTAAAAGATATGTGGTTATTTAATCTTGTTGAGATGTGTATTTTTAAAATTATCCATAATAAGCCATTTGACATGTGTCATGTTAAATTGATTGGATAAGAATAAGTAAGCACAAATCAACATATGATATGTATAGTAATTTTTGTGCAAGATAAGCACAATACTTCGATATACAAGGTAAGCATCATAAAAAATATTGAGATTTTATAAACTTAATTAAAAAAATTTTTAGTTTCAAATCCAATTGTAGGCTTTTCTAAGAATATATTATATTCATATATAATAATATAATAGAAATTCTAATTGATATTCAAATATTAAAATTAAATTGAATTGAAGAATAAATAAAAATAAACAAAGGTTAATAATAAATGAAAAAAAAACAACTTGTTTAAATATATATCATAAAATGAAAATATATATTTTAGATAAATAACACATGATATACCTTTTCTTATAGTTTTTTTTTATATATAAAAAGTAGTAATTGAAAAATAAATTAGCAATAATAAGAGCTCATCAACCAGAATAATAAATTTAGAAATTGAAATGATATTACTAAATATCAAATAAACAAACTCAGTCTATATACATAAACAAATTAACCAAACAAGTAAAATAACACTTACATTAAACAAACATCAAGAAAAAAATTTGTTTGTAATATTAACAAATGACAATTTTAGTATCTTGATTTATAAAGATAACTTAAAAGTTAAAGAAGAAAGGATTTGTAATAAATTATGTGTCCATCCATCATGTAAAACATAAATTAAATTAACTAAGATGATAAAACAAGATCTTAACATATGCAATAAAAATAACATAAAGTCTTAACATGTAAAAAATAAAAAATACAAGGTCTAAACAAACATATATGATTATAAACTAGATTTGTTGTAACGTGCAAGTCAAATATTAGTTACAAATTAAAACCAATGAGTTTTAGCTTCCTTTTGAAAAATAAACATAAAATATAAGAAATCAAATTGTTTTATTAAAGGGATAAGAAGTTGCCTCGACAAAATAAAATGATAAAGATGACTTATCATTTAGCTCACTATTTTTTGTTGGGTATTCATGATAATATTACTTAATTATTAGTATAAACTAGATCATTAGCCCACATTTATGCTATGAGTTGGATTAATGTTTTTAGTAAGATAAAAAAAAATTGTCCAGATATTGCTAATGTGTTTCTAGGAAAAACAATTGATCATGAACCCAAAATATTATGATATTGAATGACATGTTTTAAATATTGAGACTGTTACATATTAGATAAACATCTTTTATAAAGAAAAAAAATATGAAAATGACTACATAATGGGTTGCCCTAGTAGGTTAACCTGCCAAATCTATAACTTGGGTTATGAGACTATAATAACTATTGTTCTAGGAAAAACAACTATAACACCTAAAAGAGAAGATGAATTAGGTGTATCACTAATATTAGCAAATAATATAAACTAATTCAAATAAATACAATAACCAATACTATAATTAAAGTGTTTAAAGTAAAGAGATAAGAGAGAGAATTTGCAAACTCGATTTTAACATGGTTCGATAAGCCTACATCCACACCTTAAGTACCAAACCTTACTTAAGTATTGTATTTATTTATTAGTCTAAGTTTAAGAGTATAATAGCCACTTGATGAATCCACGCTAAGATTTTTATACTTCTTGATGAATCCACGCTAAGATTTTTATACTTCTTGATCCATACCAAGACTTTTCTGCTTGAAGACATTCTCTCTTTAAGATTTTTCACCATTCGATGAATCCACACTAAGATTTTTCCACTTGAAGATGTACCCTCTTTAATATTTTTCCTTGGTAAAATTACCTCACCAATACCAAGAGTTTTTACCTAACTCTTAAAAGTTTACAACAGTAATTTTGCTATTATAATTAACTCTTTCAATAGAGTGGATAATACAAGTTAAGGACCTAATATTTGTATATCTCACAAGATAACACTTATATGATTTGAAGATGTTTAAAACTAATGAGAATGATATTGAATACAATTGTGCTAGATTATGAAGGTATAATAACACCAATTAGAGTATAATCATTTGGTCATACTAGATGGTCAACCAATTCATGTAAAATTCAAGTTTTGACATATTAACCTAGGTGAATTTTTTGAATCATCTATTTTAGATTATCTTAGATTAATTATCAATTCTTTTTAAATGTATGCATAATGAAGTATGTGAGTTCATTTTACTTATTCTATCAAGATAAGATATAAAGATTTAAAATTATAACATTAAAATGAATATTAAAACTAAGTCTTCACTTTGTTTCTTTTTGGATTCCTTGATTGATTTCTTTATGAAATTCTTTATGCTTTTTGATATGATCTTTGTATAAAATATGTTTAAAACTTATTCTCAATCAAATATATTTTTAGTCCAATTTACATATTATTGTTATCATTAAAATATATAAAAACATAAATGTGTGACCTAAAGGTTAGCAAAAATTTCATAAAAATCAAATCAAAATAAATTATAAAATTCAGTTCCGAATAAACCTAATGTTGAAGGATGAAAATTAAAAAAATATTCAAGAAAAAAAGAATAAAAAATAACCCGAGTTAACCTCCCAAACTTTTTAACTAAGTAATGAGACCATGATAACCCTATAGGAAGCAAATCAAAACAAAACTATGAAACTTAATTCCCAACCAACATAATATTAAATGATGAAATTAAAAAAAAAACCTTTTAGTCAATCCTGATTAACCCGTCAAATATGCAACTTAAGCCTTAAATTAGGATAACTTCATAGAATGAAAATCAAGTAAAATTACAAAACCTAATTCCACCGGATCCAATGTTAAAAGTAGAAATCGAGAGAAAAAAAACTAAATCCATGAGATTGAGATAATCTTATATAAAGCATATTGAAAAAATTATATAGTTCAATTCCCAAACAGCCTAACATTCAATGATGAAATTGAAAAAAAAAATTAAATAAAAAATTATTGGATTGTTGAAGGATGAAATTGAAAAAAAAAACTAAAGAAAAAAGAAAGAAAGAAAAAAGCAAAACAATATTGCAATGAATAGTGTTTTGTAAGTGTAACTATAGTGACTTAATCACACCTTTTAGGTTTTGTTAAAGGTCAATTTTAAAGGAGGCACATCATAGTTAGATTTGCAAGTTTAGAGGTTTTGCATATAATAATATACCGTTACTATTAACTTTCTATGTCCATTTCATTATCTCGATTGTACATTCTTTGTTCATCTCTTATAAAATCTTATTCGAGTTTTCTTCAACATGCATTAGAGTCATATTAACTTCTTTCTTTAAACCCAATCCATTAGTATGCTGATGAAGTTGTGAAAACTTTAGAATTGGACTAGGCTTTCCACGTCTGTGATCTTAAACTGATGGAATGACTAGGCTTGACCACTGGTCTCGTGAGTTGATGGGTGACTTTCATGAGTTTTTTTACAAAACAAGTCCCCTATTAAAATTTAAGTCAATGAATGGAAGAGGAGAGGAGCATGTTGTACATGGAAGTAAATAATAGAGACGATAAGCAGTGTAGCAAGAGCGTAGGAGTATCACTGTGCTTTGTGGCCTTGTGTGGTATGCTTTGTTTTGTGTCAATAGACTAGTTGTGAGGATTTATTTTTGTGTTGTTGCTCATGTTAACTTACTTGGTGAGCCGAGATATTTATAGACCTCGATCATGTTAGTTTACATCGTGAAAGTAAAGTATTGATGACGAGGGAACTCGTTGTGAGTGGAGAGAAATGAGTACTACTAGTAGAGAGGTTGGTGCTCGACATTAAATATGCTTTGTTGTTTGTTAGAGATGAGTACTTCTACTTTGCACTAAAAATTTATACGTACCATAAACACTAGAGAATGGTTTGAAGGTATTGAAGATGGTGCTTGATAGTGTGGTAGCGGTTGCTTTTCAAATAACCTTTTGTGCCGAAATGCATGCCAATGATTTTTTTTATTTTTTAAAAATTATTTTTGACATCAGCACAACAAAACGATACAAAACATAGAAACCATATTAAATTTTAACAAAAAAAATTTAAATTTTTTGAAAACATGGTGCAAATATATTCAAATTTTATAATACTGAGTGGTGGTGGATGTCCACTTTAATTTTTAAAAACTAAAAAAAATACATTAAGATATATACTCGAATAGAAGTATTGAATAGCATGTAACGTGGATGACTAAGTGTGGGTGACGGGCACCATCACATGTGTAGATCACTTAAAAGTATTATGTCACAATTTATCTGCATAACCAATACATTTATCGAATCATTATACATGTCCAACACGCAACTTCATATTCAAAATGCTACTCTTTCTTTCTTTCTTTCTTTTTTCATAAAGAATTAAATGGGTTATTTATTTATTTTATATTTTGTTTTCATCTTTATCCAAATTCGGCAGCAAATATAATCAAATCTATATTTTATACGGTTGTAAAGCTCAAATAAAAACATTTTTCATCATTTTCCAAAAGCAAAAGCTGCAACTGTAGCAGATCATTCTTTTTTGTCATGTCTATGTATTTTTTTTAGCTGTTGGTTTTTTTAATATGTTCTTGATGATTATGTTAAAAAAAAAAACTGCAACTTGTTGAAAGCCTCAGGATTTTTAGTGTTATTTTACAGATACTTGAGGGTTGCTGCTGTTATATTATATAATCTTCAACAGAAATAGTTACGACAGCATGTGCTATCAATGTCAAAATCCGACATTAGAGGTACTGTCCCTTTGCAGAGAGTGAAGTGTGACGAATTTAATAAACAAGATATGGGCATTAATTTAATCAACAGCTGTACTATATACCTACCATTTTTGTTTTTTTAAGAACTTGCAAACTTTCATAAAATATAAAGTAAAAACCTTCTCAACCATTACAATGAAAAAGTAACCGGAACTAATTATGTAGTAGGTAATAATTAGTAAAAATTTACTATTAAAAAGTTAATTTTTTATATAATTTTAGATTCGAGTCTTTTAGTTGCTAATATAATAGTCACTAGAGACTTACATGGTTATTAATTTTAGGGTCTGGAATTAGTTGAGGTACACACAAGCTGACCTGAACACCCACGTTAATAAAAAAAAATAACAAGAACTTAACATATAATTAAAGCATAAAGAAATAAATGTAGATAAACTTAAACTATGTATTGAACATGATAAATGCGATGTCAAGAGCAATGGATCCTGTTTATTTATGATTACAAAACATAAACGTTGACTGGGTCTTCGTGACATCAAATCATCAAGCAGAATCCCATACTAAACAGTTATCAACTTCATGTCATTTTTATAAACGGGAGAAGCGCAGTGAAATTAATATTTACATGAATTTAAGAAGCTAGTGGTTATCGTAGATAGATGCGTCACTTTTTTTTATTTATCAATAGACGCACCATTTCTTTAAGAAGCTAGTGGTTATGGTAGTTATTTTACTGCTTTTTTATTCACATGCATGGTATTTATGTTTGACTTTTATATACATATATATATATATATATATATATATATATGTTTCATGTATTTAACCATTACCTCACAACATGGAATCATATTAGCAATCAACTAATTATGCTTGGTAATAAAAATAATTAATTCCTTTTTTCCGTAATAAAACATAATTAATTCTATGTATATGGCCATAATCAAGGGCCAATTTCATGTTGATGGAAAAAAAAAAAAAGGAGGTTCGAAATCGTCAATGATTGAAGGGGAAACAATGGCATGCCGCCCTTCTTAACCACGGAAGAAGAATGTGTTTTTAAAATTGCAAAAAGAGCCACGAACGTTTCTACATTTATAGAGAACTCCCCAAAAGATTATAATATTCGTAAAAAGAGAAGCTGAAAAGGACGCCGAGAGACAGCAACCAAATCTCGATAAAAAGCCGCTTCTCAGGGTAGAGAAATAAAATAGAATTCCACCCTCCAAAAACTCCCAAACAGACTCTGCTTCTCTTCTCTTCTTCTTCGATTTCATTTTCAGCCAATCTCATTGAAATCGTAAAACGGAATTGAATTCCTATTCTTTCTACCATAGTAAGCTGAGCTGAGTCATTTATAAAATAAAAATAAAGATCCGTTCTCTCAGAGAATTCATTTCCTCCTCTATCTTTCTGGATCCATTTTTCAGGTAAATAAATATCACGGCTCAAACTGAATTCTCCGCTTATTTATAACAATTCACATTCTGTTTGAGTTTGTGATTGTGATTGTTTCTTTGTCGTTTTAGGTGTTCGTTCGTTCGTTGATGGTCATCTAATCTCCTTTTATATTACACCTGGTCATTTCTTTCGAAATTCAATCCGGTAATATATATATATATATATATATATATATATATATTCAATTCTACAAGCTCTGTTTGGTAACTAAGAAAATAAAAACCGATTGAAAAGAAAAAAGAAGAAATGAAATGGAATTCTTGTTAAGCGATGTCTGTTTTCTGTGTTTGCTCACCGTTGTTCAAGAGTGCGCAAGTAAGCTCAGTTTTATTGTATTTTTTTGTTCTTGCGTTTTCACGGTAACCAAACAGCGTCGGACATCTCGCTTCTTGCTGTAAAGTTTGTTGCCAGGAAATCAAGTTTACTTTTGATAATGATTAAGTTTATTTGATGTTTAAAAAAATAAAAATTATTATTTGAAGTTAATAAATGTCTCCTGTATTATAATTTATATATGTCAGCACGTTTCAAAAACAAAATAAAACAATAGAAGAAGAGGTAATGTGATTGATTTTGTCATACTGGAAACTGATTGCTGCTTTGATTAGTTGTGTGGAATGGGTCAAATTAAGTGGCTTATGATAATACGAAACTGATAAGCAGACAGCGATTAGCAAGTCAAAGATGTTTGCTGACTTGTTTAATCTGATTTTTCCGTCCTTGTAAGTCAATAATTAGTGTTAAATGTTTGGTAAAAGTAATTATTTGTGCAGAACCGATTCCCTTTTGTTCTTTAAGCTGAATATTTGCAACTGGAGAGATTTGATTTCCTTCTCCTTCCATTTTTTTTAATTAAAAAAAGGTAGTTTTATTTTTTTTTTAAATGATGGATTAATTGGAGGACATTTGAAAAAATGGGGCTTATTTGGCTATCAATTGAATGCGTCTCCTTATTGGCTAATATACCTTAACTGTTCTGAGGTGTATCATGCACTTGTTTGCTTTGAAATACCTGAAATGGCAGATACCAAGTTTAACTTGGAGATTTTGACAATCGAAGTAGGCATTCGTTTCTGCATTTTTCATCCGTGCCTTTTAAGATTGAATGTCAAGTTGCTTTCGTGTGATACGAATCCATATTGCATTTCCCACGTCATCCGTGTCTCACTAAGCTGGTCCGATCATTTTCAATTGTCTGCATTTTCCTCGATATTTGGCTATGCAATGAGGATTGTCAGCTATGCTTCAAATAGCATTTAGGACTGACTTGTGTTGTTCTCTTTTATGTTTGACAAGTTTACTTGTCTATATGCTTTGACATGGTAAGAAATTGGCAACAGTTCGAAATGTCTAATACTATCCTTGTAAAACTGCATCTTAAGGTTTGTAGAGAGCTATATTCTTTGTGAAAATAACGTGGAGTGCGATGCTTGATTAATTTCCATTTTCTTTCCTTTTTATTCTTCAGGATCAAAACTAGAATTGTGATTGGTTTATTTGAATACAAGTTCTTGCAACGCTATTCTTGTGCCTTTCCCTGCTCTCACTCAAGTTGTGTACCTTTTCTTTTTTGGCAGTAAGAAATGGTTGCCTTTGGGAAAAAGCTGAAGGAAAGACAAATTCAAGAATGGCAAGGGTATGTTTGACATATCAGAACTTTCTGATAAGCATTGTCTACTGTCAGTTCATTTTATTGGCAAAGAACAACCCTCCTCCTCCTGGATTGGCATCATCTTTTAGTTTCAATGATGTTGGGTTTAATTGCTTTTTTTCCCCTTCTGGGTTGATTCTATGTGGAGATGGCAAACGATACTTAAGTTTCATGTATTTGATTTGGAGTCATTAATCCATCTTCTGCGGGGATGTAAAATTTACTACTTTAGTGTGACTTTGGTAAGATTTATAATAATATTTTGAAATAAAATCAGGAAACCAAAACAAATTTTGGGCTTTCTTCCCAGTATTTTTCAAATTAAAATCACACATTTACATGTAGGTCATTAGATTGATAGCAAAAGAGAAATTTAGAGGGTGGTACAGTTGGTGTGGGAATTGTTTCACTTGATTAAGCATGTCACCACGATGTTGTTGCGGCATCCTGGTGGCGACAGTATGAAGTCCAGTGTTCTTGTGCACCATATTGTATAGTTGTGAAGCATTCTCTTTTTGCTCCCTCAAGGTTTGTGTTTTAATTTGTTCATGGATCTGCTTTCTTGTAGATACTATATCAACTACAAATTAATGAAGAAGAAAGTTAGACAGCATGCTCAACAAATTGAAGTTGGAACACAGGATCGCCGGCATGTACTCAAGGATTTCTCAAGAATGTTGGATAATCAGGTATAGAGAAATAATTTGGTACTATAATGTACATATTAATGTATAATGTATGTGTTTTGTTTTGTGCGAAGTGTGTTGCAACTGTATGTTACATCAGAATTCATAAGCCTTTTGTCAATATGATGCTTTCTGCTGTCTTCTTGACAATTCCAAATTCAGTCCCTCACTCGAGGCCGAAACAAAATGTTTTGTAACACGTTTTTGCAATACCAATTTCAGATAGAGAAGATTGTTCTTTTTCTCTTGGAACAACAAGGGCTGCTTGCAAGCAGGATAGCCGAGCTTAATGAGCAGCAGGAGGCTCTTCAGCAGCAGCCAGATATATTTGAAATATCCCAGTTACGAGAAGCTTATAGAGAAGTGGGACGAGATCTTTTAAAGCTTCTCTTTTTTATTGAGATAAACGCCATTGGTCTTCGTAAGATACTGAAGAAGGTTGATAAACGGTTTGGATATAGATTCACTGATTACTATGTCAAAACCCGTGCCAATCATCCCTACTCTCAGCTGCAGCAAGTGTTCAAGCACGTGGTAATATGCCTAAGTCAGTGGCATTCACTATTTTTCTTCTTATTCTGATGCTTGAAAAACTTTCTAGTTGGACCTTTTCCGTTAATATTCTTTCATTTCCAGAAATAGAACCATAGATTTTGAGTTAATGAGTTTTTACTGAATATCAATAAAATTGCAGGGTCTAGGAGCTGTTGTTGGAGCCATATCACGCAATCTGCATGAACTTCAGGAACATCAGGGAAGCTACTTATCAATTTATGATCAGCCTGCTCTTCCCTTCCAGGTTTCCTTTGGTTTCCATAATCCATTTCCTTTTTGAAAGTTCCATCAAATCATGTTGAAGCTTTATATTTTGGTGTGGCAGTGGCCATAAGGTTTGTACTGACCAAGTCACCATGATGTTTGCTGGTGTTAATATGCAGGATCCTGTTGTTGATTCAATGAAAGCAGCAGTTGACAGGCTAACCCACTCAACAAACTTCCTCAACTTCTTGGCACAACATGCACTCATTATGCAAGAAGAGCTACCGACTTTTGAGGAACCTGTTGATGATAAAAAATACCATTTTATATCACTTCTCTTAAACTTAGTCAACACATTTCTTTATATGGTCAATACATATATTATTGTACCTACAGCAGATGACTACTCTATGAGCCTTGGAGCCGCAGCAACAGTTTGTGGTATTGTGATTGGATCAATGGCTGTTGCACAGGTGTTTTCTTCAGTATATTTTAGTGCTTGGTCAAATAAGTCATACTTCAGACCTCTTGTATTCAGCAGCATTGTTCTTTTCATCGGAAATGCCATGTATGCATTGGCATATGACTTTAATTCAATAGCTGTTCTCTTACTTGGCCGTGTTTTCTGTGGGTAAGTAATCCTCATCCTTTTCCTTGTCTTTTAATATCTGATTACATGATGAATAATTTCACTAGTGGTTTGCAGAGTAGTCATCTGCTGCAGAGACAATAAGATACATTTTGAGTAATTTGGCATCATCATGAATTTCATACTGACTTGAATGATCATCACAAAGCATAGTGTTGAGTTCTGGGTTATGATAGACTCGAGTAACCAAATCTTTTGTTGTAAGACATGAAGTGCTCTTTACACACTCACTCACGTGCGCGCGCGCGCGCACACACACGCATACATGCATAGGAACTTCCTAAAGTTCAGTGTAAGAGAATAACCATATGATTAGAGCTCCTTCATAGATTCATAGCTACATGGTGAAAATTTCATTAAATTTGAAGTATTAATTATTCAGGTTGACCTAACCATACTCTTTATGTTGTAGATTGGGTTCTGCCAGAGCTGTTAACCGGCGCTACATCAGTGATTGTGTACCGCTTAAAACACGCATGCAGGCATCAGCAGGTTTTGTTAGTGCCAGTGCTCTTGGAATGGCTTGTGGTCCTGCTCTTGCTGGCTTACTACAAACTAACTTTAAACTTTACAAGCTGACATTCAATCAAGACACTTTGCCAGGCTGGGTTATGTCTCTGGCCTGGCTTATATATTTAGTATGGCTGTGGATCTCATTTAAAGAACCTTCTCATGTGACTGAAGAGAGCAGTGCAGCGCAGGAATCCACTGCTGGTATATTAACTTCTCTCACACTGCATTTAGTTTGATCTTGCACATATACTCATTTACCTTATCAATCTGTAATCATACTGATTCATATCTTTGAACATTTATAAGAGGGAATCGAAGCTGCTTGTTTCACATTGTGATTGCCACTTCCAGTTGTTTTCTTATTCTTTATGTTGTATGGATAGAAAATTCTGATAGATTGCGAATGAAACTACATGAAGCATATCTTGTTTTTGGTTTGATGAAAGCATGTTTAACTCTTAACCAATGATTCAGCTATTAAGCATGTCTTGTTTTTGGTTTGATGAAAGCATGTTTAACTTCTAACAAATGATTCAGCTATTAAGCATGTCTTGTTTTTGGTTGGATGAAAGCATCTTAGACTTTAAACCAATGATTCAACTTATTTCAAACAGTTTAGACATCGTTTATCTATGCAATGAGTTTATTGGACATTTAGGGTCAGTATATTTACTATGCCACATGGTCAATACTTACTGCACTTTCTATCCACTAAGTAAAGCCTAATGGGGTCATGCATCGACATGTTTTTTAAGGCTGAATGACTATTACCACACGCTTGATTTGTCACTCAACAATTGAAATGCTGGGTCACCAAACTTGCTAAGTTTTGGACTAAAGCTAGACTTGTAGAGCTGTAGCTAGGAGAGAACTACTTGTACTTGATGCATGAGTTGAGGTTAGTGATATTTAGGAGGCATGACTGGAATTTTTCAGTTGAACCTTGCCTGCATTCCCCTGCATTCATTATTTACTTAGAATATTATCAGAACATATCCACCAATTTGTAAAAATGTATGATCCAGATTTTGATTCTTGTGAATGACAGAACCAGTAGAAAATGATGTTCTCGAGAAAGGTCTTAAACAACCATTGCTATTGAGTTCAGAAGACAAGCGAGTGACTGAAGATGGTGATGGAGAATTTGATGGCAGTGATGAAGGTCCAGAGGAGGCTCGGGGACCAGCTACATCAATTGGATCAGCATATAGGCTACTTACACCCTCTGTAAAGGTATGGCAATATCATATGAATTTCTAAACTTTCAATAGTTTCATCAGGTTCTATGGAGGAATCTAGTTCATGAGTGATTGCATTAGATGTGGGTGTGGATGTTAGTTTGTGAAACTACTTGGCAGGGGAAAAATTATAATTTGTTAGAACTATGCTGGAAGTGATGGTGTGCAAAAATTTCATCTCTGTCACCAGCGATGTCTCCCAATGGTACGATGTTATTGCTTTGTAAAGGCTGTTTTCTCTGAAAACCACTGGTTAGGACCAGCAGAAAGCTTGTTGGAGACAAAAGTATGGCTTCATGACAAGTTTTGAGTCTTAGGTGGCTGCGGCCTAGTAAGTACTCTAGGAATTCATGCCTAAGGTTCCGGTCATTCTCTTTGTTGGCTTTACCAGCCTTCTATCCCTAACGCATCAAGATTTTCCCTTAATCAGATAATATAGCACTTTATGCTGAGATTTGTGCACGACTGACTTTGTAGTCAGCTTGTGGAATGGAACTTCACTTCAACATACTGGTCGTTATCTAACAGGCTTACTTGTGGAAACACCAAACCTACACCACAAATCACATGTGTATGGTTGGAGACTATGGTGGATAGCCCAACTTGTCACTCATCAGTTGGGAGATTGAGTATTATCTGAGTCTATTTTATTACACTTTTCTTTGGTTTTATTATTGGACTAAGTTTTATCCAATTTTGGACTTCGTTTTATTTTAGTGGGCTGCTAGCAATGTTTTGATTAGGATTTGCATTTGACTATTTAAGTGTGTTTTCTATGGGATTGCCACTTGTTGACGATTGATTAAAGAGACTGTAGAAAAACCTTTCTCCTCTCTTTTCTTCAGCTTCTTCTTCATTGTTGTCCGTATCAAAATTGGTATTAGAGCAGGTTTTGGTTGTTTCTAACAATGAAATGATCCAACCACCCACAACAGCCCCAGAACTGCCCAAAACAACCACCTTCAACTGCTCCTAAACAGACCCAAACACGCCACACTGTCCAGCAGCAAAACAGCCTCTAGCATTGCCCGCAAACCACAACAGAAGCACCACCACCACCAGAAACAGTGGCAGTGGTGGTGGAAACAGTAACAGCACACCAGCAGCGCAGAAACACTGTCAGCAGCAGTGGAATCAAAGACAGCAACACCAGCTGTACTAGCAACAGAAGCAAAGGAAGATGGAACAACCAACTACACCAACATCAAAAATAACTAACAGTCCAAATTTTATGATTCAAGTGGTCTCATTAAGTATATTGGTCGGTAAATCACTCAACATTTAAAAAAGTATGATATAATACTAAAACCCTAATTTGTGATAAGTAATTGGGATTGTAGCCAACTAAATAAAATACCCAACAATAATTAAATCAAGCCTAAAAACAAAACCTAATTAATAAATCTCAACTAAAAATTCAAATAAATTAATCCAAAACATAAAATAAAACTCAATCTTTCAATGGTTTGAGCTATCTTCCATCGTCTATGATCATACGAGTGTGTAAACAATGTCTTGGGTTCGGTGTCCCCGCTAGTTTTACTTGCAAGAATTGTTCTAATCTCATTTGCATCTTTAAACTAGTGTTGTATGCATTTGTGTATTGGTTGTCTAGTGTCCAACCTGGAGTCTACATCTACCATAGACATGACTCTAATTAATGCCTTTAGAACTATTCAGGAGTAATTACAAATTATGTAAGCCCAGATGACTACATTTATGAGAGTGGAATCCATTATAAAGAGTAAGAGAATGAAATGTCATGACTACCGCAACACCCTTTTTAGGTTTTGGTTTGAGAACAATGGTTTCTTGTTAGGTGCTACACCCCACATACGGAATCCTAATAGGACCCAACCTTTTAATGACGACAAGAGCATAAGATTGCTCAATGAAGTATCCAAAATAAGCTCAAGATTTAGTGTTTTAAATGTAAAGGTTTTGGTACGTTGTAGCCAATTGTACCTGTAAGGTCTTAATCATCAAAGAACAAAAAAGGATAGGTGAAGAAAGATTACAGTGATCAAATGTATGAACCTGATCTAAGGATTTTCATGACCTAGACGAGGAGAATGAGGATGGTCTCAATTTATTAGGTTGTGTCTGATTTTTATTCACTAAGATTGAGCAACACATTTTAGAGTTTAGGAGAATTAGGTTAGGTATAGTCAAATGTGCCATTAACACAATCTAAATGAACCGAAAATTAGAGAAGGACTGTTATTTTTCACACCTACATTTAAGTGTTGGGATAAAAATTGCAGGATCATCATAGATAGTGAAAGATGTTCGATATAGTATCTTCTAATATTGTAGTTTGCCTACGCTAAAGTTTCTTTCCTATCCTAAGCTATATAGTATGTCATGGGTTGATAACACCTCCACAACGATCAAGAGACATGTTTGTTCCTTATTAAAGTCATAGACTACCATGATGAGATCTATTATGATGTGATTTGAATGGATATAAGACACGTTATTTTTTTACAAGCTATGACTATATGACTTGGATGTCATCTTTTTGGTCGGTCAACTTTATGTTCTTTCACTTTTAAGAGTAGAAAGATCTAGTTCATTCTATTGCCATCCAAAGCCTAATGATAAGAGCAAGAAAATGAGGAATGTAAGAGAAAAAGACTTTACATAATAAGTTCAAAGGAGTTTAAGGAGGAGGTTTAGAAAGGGTGTGTTATGTTTTAGTTGCAAAGAAAGTCTTTGTAAACTCTTAAAAGGAACCATTTGAAGAGGTAAATATGGATTTTGTGTTTGGGCTTCCACATACCTTAAAGAATGATGATTTTATATTTGTGGTTATTGATTGTTTTTCCAAGATGGTCCACTTCACTCCTTATACCAAGATCTTAGTTGCCTATACAATTGTTAAACTCTATTTTGATGAGATCATTAAATTGTATGACCTTCTCAAAACTATAGTCTTAGATAGAGATGCATGATTTATGAGTTACATTTGGAAGATCCTTTGACATAAAATTGGTAACAAGTTGAAATTTACCGGTGCCTACCACCCTAAAAAAATGGCCAAATTAAGGTGGTCAATCAAAACTTGTACAACCTTTTGAGATGTTTGGTGGACCATAATAAAAGTTGGGGCTTAATTATTTCTCTGGTCTAGTTTTTGTATAATAGCCTTGTTAATAGGTTTATATGCACGAGTCCATAATAAAAGTTGGGACTTAATTATTCCTACGGTCTAGTTTGTTTATAATAGCTTGGTTAATAAGCTTATAAACATGAGTCCATTTGTGTTTATGGTTACAAACCTAGGAAGCTTATAGACTTTTCCATGTCCTCACGATGGGGTGTCCGAGCTAGTTGAGTTTTTTACACAGAGTTCATTTACATATTGAGATCACAAAACAAATTGAAGCAAGTAATATCCAACACAAACTTCAAGTTGATTTACATAAACATCATAATACATTTAATAATGAAGATTATGTCATGATACAGATTAGACCTGAATGATATACTTTTAGAACCAATCAAAAATTGCAAGAACTTAATGTTGGACCATTCAAAGTGTTACAAAGGGTTGGATTGAATGCTTATGTCATTGATCTATCCACAAAATTTGATATTAGCTCCATTTTTAATTTAATATTAAGGATAGTTACATCTATTGACAATTTATCTCAAATTACTCTCTTGAGACCCCTTTGCCCAATTCATTTCTAATGACCCTCTTGAGACCCCTATCCCATTACCCTTTTCATTGGCATAAAAAGAACTAATTAATGCTGGTTTTTACAAATAATCTATTTTTATCATGGATAGTAACTTTCAACAATTCTTAGTTCGTTGGGCAGGGTGACATAATTCTAATTGTACTTGGATCACTAGAAATACATTTTAGCAAATTGATCCTGATTTATGAGAGTTTTATCAAAGCCACTAAAAGCTACATTTCAAGAGGTTGGGTTTCTCTAATAATAGGAGAGGTGGTGAGGGCACCAGTCTCGGGTCACATATCACTAATATGTATGGTTGAAGACAACAAACAATAGCCTAACCCATTACTCTTTAGCTGGGAGATTGAGCATGTTTGCGTCTATTTTAGTGGACTTCAGTTTAGTTTTATTATTGAACTTGATTTATTCTATTTTAGACTTCATCTTATTTTTAGCTCAATTGTTGGTAATATTTTGATTAGAGTTTGCATTAGACGATGTAATTATATTTTTCTACAAGATTGATACTTTTTGATGATTGATTATAGAAATTGCAAACATACATTTCTCTTCTTTGGCTTCATCTTCTCTTATTCTCCTTCTATTATCTTTATCCTCTTCAATTCATTGTTGTGCCGCATCACTTACCTGATTGTGATTTATTCCTGCTTCTCAGCATAACATATCTGCTACTGTCCACTTAAGTTCTTTAATGTCATCAGGTTCAGCTGTTAATATATTTCATGCTCAAATATGCAATGGAGGTTTTACTCTCAGAATCTAGTGTCGTTACCACATACTACTTCAGTTGGTCAACAAGCTCGGTGGCCATTTTTCTTGCGTGCCTAGGGCTAACGGTCCTTCCAGTGAACATAGTTGTTGGAAGCTACATTAGTAACATGTTTGAAGATAGGTAAGTCTTCATACAGGAAGCATGCTTTTGAATCAAATAGAATTCTGTTGTTTTATATCTTTACTTGTCTAAAGCTCTGGAATTGCTTGTCATATCCTACTGATGCAGTTCTTCATTGTTGATCCGACTGCAGGCAAATTTTATTAGCATCAGAAATTATGGTTTGCGTAGGAATACTGCTGAGCTTCCATATAATAAGCCCATACACTGTGCCACAGTATGTCTGTTCTGGACTCATCTTGTTTGTTTCTGCAGAAGTACTTGAAGGTGAGGAACTATTCAATTCTAATGTTTTACTCGTAATAATGAACGTAAAGAAGGGAGGGATTTGGAGGGGAGCAGTGGTCTCCTCCAGAAGTGGAAAATATAATTACATAAAAGATGGGGTCGGGTTGCAGCTCCAAATAAGCTCATCCTGGGCATTCCTCGCATTTTAAAAAGATTTACCTCGCTCCCCTCCTCCTTACTGCAGCCAGATAATTAAGGCCTCTAATCAGAAGAAATCGTTTTTTAAAAAAAAATCAGAAGAAGAGGAGTTAAAAGTTAACCTGTGGAATTGCAATAAACAGTGAGTGACATTAACTATTCCCCTCACCGAAGTGGTTAATGCATCACACTGGGGTACCCTTTTGTTCAAGACACTACAGTCTAGCCATTAACCATTGTGGATGACAGTAAAATATGACGAGACGTGAAGGCTAACGCATAAATGGTATGCATAAAGAGACGAGATTGGCTTTAAAGAAGACCTAGGATTGAATTGCTTTATTGCAGACAAAAAGCAATTAACGTCTGCAGGTTAAATATAACTGAGTTCTGTGGATTTTTCTTTTCATCCAGGCGTCAACTTGTCACTGCTCTCTCGAGTCATGTCATCCAGGCTTTCCCGCGGAACCTATAACGGTGGACTCCTCTCAACAGAAGCTGGGACATTAGCCCGTGTAGTTGCAGACGGCACAATTACGCTGGCTGGGTACTTGGGTGAGAGTAAGCTCTTAAATATCACTCTTCTTCCTTCACTGGTGATTTGCATAGCCTCTATTGTTGCCACCTGCTTTACTTACAACTCTCTCTATTGATCCATATTTTGTAGTCAATCACTGCTCTTTTCAGAACCTTAGTCCTTCAATCTCAAATTTTTATTTCCTTCTTTTTGTTAATATTTGTGTTTTATGTCAGTTCTATAAATTGTAAGAAAGTAGCTCATTGATTCACATTTTTATTTCCATTTTAATAAAAGTTTTATGCATCTGCTATACAGGCTTTAAATTGCTATTTCATATAATTATTTCTACAGAAATTCTTGTTATCGTTCTTTTATTTTATTTTCCCGTTTTGAACCGTGTTTTACCCGTTCTCTGAGCCTAAGCAGAGAACGTGTGCAGTTTGTAGGAATTTCAAACTCCCCCTGAAGATAACAAATTCTCAGAGTAACAAAGAGAGCTGACGTTAGTTCTATTTTTCTCGTTTCAAGTATTTTCCGTTTTCTTTTCAAAATTTAAACTGCAAAATCTGGTAGAATTAAAATAAAATAAAATTACATGGATTAGTTTTCTGATGGCGCACCTTCTTTTTCCCCCCTTGTTTTAACCTCGAAAAATTGAAAGGTAGGCATTACAAACTGATGGGAGACGCCAATATTCACACAAATCAATTGTTATTTAAATCTCCACGTCACGAGGTTACTTGACGTGATTAACATCTAAAAATATCTTGGATAATCAAATAAATAAAAACGATTCTAAATTTAATATTTTTCATTCTCATTCTACATTAATTTATTATATATTTTCTTTCAATTCTCTTACACATTATTTTTTCATTCACCTATTAACTTAAATATTAAAGAAGTTTTTGTTCTCCGATGAACTTATTTTTTTAAAGAAATTATCAAGCTCGTAACCAAGCCTAAATATCAAGCCCGTAATAAAGCTCACACGTGATTCATCATTTTCTTTTTTAATTTTGTGTTTCTAGTTTTTTTTTTATATTTTGTTTTAGGAAATTCTAAACACGAATCAAAATTAATCTTTACATAACAGGAGAGAAGGATACAAAAAAAAAAAAAAAGAGGGATTTCGCGAAACACTTAAAATATCATGAGGTCATTACTAGAATTACTTCTGGACTTCTCTTTATGTAAACAATAGTTAATTACATCAACTAAAAGTCTCGAATCACTTAAAAGTGCCATAAATATATACACTAAAATTAAACATACAACATTTTGTTGTATCCTTGTGGATTGTGGCGGAGCAAGAGGTTTTTAAATGAGAGGATAAATTATTAACAAATATTATATTATATAAACATGCATTAGAAATCAATTCAAAACATATATATTAATTCATATCAAGTAAAATTAATTTAAAAATCTTTTCAAAATGAAAAAAATTATATTATAATTGTTCTTTTCAAGTTTTTATATTTTGAAACCGCTTCATAATAGCTTCAATATCAATCTTATCGAGGATATCTTTCTCAATATATACAACCAAACTATTATTCATCCACTTATCTCTCATCTTGTTCCGCAATCTACTCTTGACAATATGCATAGCAGAAAAAACTTTCTCCACTGTAGCAGTTGCAACTGGTAGAAGTAAGGATAATTTGATAAGCATATATACTGATAGAAATATCAAATTCTTCTTTGTTTTTACCATTTTCTCTGCAAGACTAGCAATACCTTCAATACCAGAGAACTCATCATCACTACGTAGATCAATAATATAAGTATCAAGTTGGTCACCAAGTACCATAAGGTCTCCACTATAGAGAATTCACTAGGATAAAAAAGAGCAACATGAATAAGCTTTTCTTTGTTAAAAGAAGAGAAAGAGTTATTTGGGCTTAAACATGCCACACAAAAAAGTAACTCCGTACTCATCTCGGTAAAACAATCATCCAACTCAGTAAGTTGGATGCCAATGATATTGTTAAACAATTCATAACGGAAATAGTGTAAGTTTGTAATCCCTTGAGATTTTCGCCTTGAACGCCCACGAAGCTTGTACTCATCATCCATGTTTAGAATATCAATATCATGTTTGATGCAAAAAGATGACACTTCTTCCCGTAAAAATTCTCACTCATAATTTTGAATCGTTCCTTTGATGTTTTCAATAAACTCATAGCATTTTTTATGTCTTGATCTTTTTTTTGTAATGCTTGTGAGAACTCATTAGTAACTACTAGTATCCTTCTCAAACAATGAAGCATGAACACAAAATTAAATGATTCCATAATACCTGTTAAAACGACCACTTTTGTTCTCTGTTCTGAGTTCATCCCATCCTCCCTTATAATCTCAAGCACAACAAGAATTGATGAAAACATTGCAAGTAGACGAATAATTATAACATAGTGGAAGCCCCAACGGGTATCACCATACCTTCTAAGAGAAGTTTCTTGATTTAGGCCTCGTCCACTAGAAATTTCTTCATTTTCAAGTCCTTCAATAATTCTAGCATATTATTTTTCTCTAATCACCTCCATCATTTTACATGATGCTCCAACTATGTTTATAATGCTAAAAATAAAATTGAAGACATCTCCAACTTCATTATGCTTCTTTGTAACAGCCATAAGAGTCAATTGAAGTCTGTGAGCAAAAAAATATACATAACATGCACTTGAATTGTTATTTAGAATAAGTGCTTTCAAGCCATTGAATTCACCTCGCATGTTACGAGCTACATCATATCCCTGACCACGCAATCTTGATATGCTTAGGCCATGTTTAGAAAACAAAGTTTCAATAGCTACCTTGAGTAAACTAGCAGTTGTATCTGACACATGTTGAATGCCAAGAAAATGTTTAATTATATGTTCATTGTTGTCTACATATCGTATAACAACTGTCATTTGTTCCTTGATTAATATGTCATGTGAATCATCAATTAAAATTGAAAATAATGAGTCACCTAGATCTTTGATAATCACATTTGTAATCTCCTCTACAACAGCTTGAGTAATGTTTTTTTGAATATCTGGAGAAGTTAATTTGTTATATTTAGGAGCTTCACTAAAAGTAACTCTTTTAATAGCTTCATTATTTTTGGAAAGGAAATGCAAGAGCTCTAGATAATTTCCTTGCTTGCTTGAACATTCACATTCATTATGGCCACGAAATGGAAGTCCTCGGTGTAACAAAAAACAAGCACACTCTATTGAAGCATTCAATCGAGTTCGATAATTACTTTGACTCTTTACTGTATGCTCAGATAACAAAGTCATGATACGTTTTTTTTCATTCATCAAATTCTCATATTTTATCCGAGCTGCAATGTGACTACTATTAGACTTTTCAATATGAAGATCAAATCTTTCCCTTTTTTTTCAATTTAAAAACCCATCACTCACAAACGAATCAACACTCCCTTTTGACTTGAAGAGGTAACAATACAAGCAAAAGGCAACATCTTTGGCTATGTTGTACTCTAACCATATTGGGTATGCATCAAACCAAACCGGATTAAAGGGTTGTAGTGTTGATATATTCCCAAATTATTTTTGAGGAAAATCATAGTGTGAAGGTTGACAAGGACCTTTTTGTAGATAAGCTCTTTGGATTGCATCCCTATCATTTATATGGTACTCATAAATTGGTCTTCTTAAGCCAAAGTCAGCAAGGAGAGTGTCGAGATTGATTTCAATATGACTTTTCTTTGAACTTGATTGAGTTACATGACTTGAAGCTTTGATTGACTCTTCATCCTCAAGGGATTTACCCTTGAAATACTTGTCTAGTGACTTGTTAATTTAATATGAACCTGCTGAATTTTTTTATCATCATTAGTGTCTACATAATAATTAACACAACTACACAATAATTCATTGTTAAATAAAAGTTAGTTGAGTTACACAATAATTCTAAATCTTCCATATGAAATTAATAGCAAAATACACGTCAATTCATTAAAATCAAAATCTATTTCAATTCATATCTATATGTACATATTAAGTATGTTGATTAAATTATACTTAATCATTTCTAGATATTTAATTAAGGAACAATGCTTAGTGTATGTGTAAGAGGAACAATACTTGAAAAACATGTTTTCTACTTGATATTTTACTTACAAACAAATCATGTGAAAATATTAAATTTCAATAAACTACTCTGTCAATGCAAGAGATGTCAAGAGTAGTGGTTTTGCATGAATATTAATTTATTTCTTTATAATAAGAAAAGAAACATTTAATTTATTAAATTAGCATATTTAAACATTTATTTTGAATATATTTAAACATATTCATAACAAAACCCTTAAATTATCATAAACCCTAATATTTTTAATAAGTAATTATAAAAGAATAAAACTAAAATTAGACAATAAAATAAATAGAAAAGATAAAGAGAATTTACCTAAAGTATAAAACAAAAGGCAAAAAAGATTAATTGATAAGAAATTTACATATAGGAGACAAGGAGAGGCAAGAACGGCAGCTAAAAAAAAAGCCTCTTTGTTTTGTTAGACAAGAGAAACAAAAGGAAAAGGGGAAAAAGTTAGGGAGTTGTGTGTGTGTGTGTGTGTGTGTGTGTGTGTGTATATATATATATAAGTCAAGTGAGTCAACAATAATAAAAGACAAAAACTTTCCTTACCTATAGCAATAATTCACTCCCACTAATATTTTAATATTTTAATAAAAAAAATTAAGGCGGCAATTGCCCTCTTTTAACTCACTGTGATTCCGCCACTGCTTGAGGATGAGATTTTATAAGTGATAATACATGAAAAAAACTATTGTATTTTATACAATGTACATATCTTCTAAATATTTTTATAAATATCTTTGATATTTATAAAATATTTATATTAAGTATTTTATAACTTAAATGTTTATTTTATATACATATTAAGTCTATATAAACTTATCTCTCTAGAAGCATTAAAAAAAAGGTTAGATCGCTCGTCTCTTTAGAGAACACAAAATACAATACTATTCTAATACAAAATTTAAACAAGATTTAAAGAATATATAAGCCAAGAGAATATATACTCATTCTCCAAAGTTCTATGGATCCAGTTTTATCAGCTCATGAAAAACACCCTCAATCTTTTTACTAAGGATTTTTTAGTCTCATCATTGATGCTATTTGCGGGAAACTAATAAAAAAAAAACCATCAATTGTTCCTTCAATATTAATTTTTGACGTTCCTAATCATTATCAATTATAGATAATCAAAATACTCCTGAAATAGAACATGTGACATATTTTCATAGTAGGCACTTTGCCCAACTAAATTTCTAATATTTCATCAACCAAGTGCATATCATCACCCATGAGCAAAATTAGACCCTTAAATGTTAGTTTAATTTATTATTATTATTTACCTTTTAAAAATAATTAAATTATTTTATTGTACTGAAAAATATAAAAAGACCATCTCATCACTATTCAATCTGAAAATAAGTAATTAGTTATACAAAGAAGAATATATTACCTTTTGAGCGCAAATTCAATTATTTAACATAATTTCACTGTTATAATCCGGATTATTTAAAAAATTTCAATTCTTAAAAAAAAAAACACCAGACCCACCAAACGAATTAATTAAGTTTTAGGGACAAGTACACTCAGATTGCCAGCTGCCAACGAAAATAATTAATGAGAAGAGAATGCTGGGGACATGCATGGTGTAATTGAGATTCAGATCATAGTTAGTGAAGTTTTTGGGATCAGTCACTATTTTGTGCATCAAGTGAAACGACACTCCAACCACTCCACACAACTACTAGTAGTTAGATTTCATTAAAATCTCCCCTTCCCAACCTCACGAAGTGATCCTTCTTAATTTCTATGATCTTACAACCTTATTAACAGCGGGCAATTACGTACTAATACTTAACTTAGTCATTGATTATGCATGAACCGATTGCTAACCTGCGCATGGATCCTTAATTAATAACTTGAAAGTCATGAGAAATGGTGACAATGTTCGAAGATCTATAGCTTGTGCTGAATCTTGGTGCCACCAACTTGCTAAAATCGTTCAATCAGTTGCTATTCTGATCACTTGCTATAAAATCCAAGTAGATTTCATGCATATCGTCAATGATTAACAGCAGTGCGCCATGTGTTGAAACTTTTAATTTTTTCTACGATCCTGTTTAGAAGTGTAGTTATAATTATATTTTTTAATATATATTTTATTTTTTAAAAATTATTTTTGAAATCAGCGTATTAAAATAATTTAAAAACACAAGAAAATATTAATTTAAAAAAATAAAAAAACCTTCTAATTTTTTTAAAAATATCTTGAAAACGCAAAACCAAAAATAACTGATTACAAAGAAAAAACTAATTAAGTAATTAATGGAGGATGCATGCAAATGATATTGATGTCTAACCACCACACAAATCTTAAATTAAAGCTCCCATGTCTGTTGTCTAAAAACTAACGCAATCACTTCTGTAACATAATTTCCCGAAAAGAAGGCATTTGCAATTAGCTAAACCCCACTGCTAAAATAATCAAGGTCATTTGAGCTAGTTTTAAAGCTAATGAACTCAAGCCTGATATTCCGATGAGCTAGCTGGGAGAGTTAGTTGAGATCATTCTAAAATAAGTTATTTTAATATGAAAGAAATTATCAAAACTATGTTATTTTGAAGAATTTTTTTAAAGAATCAAACCAAGCTCTTATCAAATCGTTTATATTACGAATTGATTTACCAATTTAATTTTGGTTTAAGTACTTTTGTTTGAATCCAGAGCTGAGAAGACATGTCTGAGTTGATCATACGAGTAGGGTCGCATTTAATAACACTTGTTGGTAGGAGCATTAATCATTCTAAAGGAAAAAAAGGGAAATCGATGAACCATTTCTCTGTCTCTCATGTGGATAAATCAAAACAAGCCAATTAATTGGGCTGCCAGTTTTCATATAGAAAAGGTAGTTCATCTGTACAGAAAACCTAGCTAGCTAGCTAGCCTTAGCAAAGTCCCTGTGGAGCAGTAGAGTCACAATTTCTTCATTTCTTGAATCCTGGGGTACAGTTTGCCTAACCATTGTCAAACTGTGTTTTTTCTTCGCCGACAAAATTTGCAAGAAATCTTTGTACCCACATAATTTATTGCCGTCAAAATTGTTGATTTTCTGAAGTTATATAAGAACAACATCCGCTGGCTTGTTTTCGGACAGCAAATCAACCATCATTTGAGCGCCTGTTTATTCAAAGAATATGGCTCTTGGATGGTGCAGATTCTTCGGTGCTTGTTTTATAGGAATTCTCTTCTTTCATGGCTTTTGCACCTGCGATAGAGGTATGATTCATGAATATATATACTCCTTCACTCAAGCTCTTTCCTTTCAACAACACATTACCGCTTCCCATCATTAATCTGCACTTAAGAATAATAAATTATATATAGTGAATTTGTGGTTATCTTTATTCTCTTAATTACTATATTGGAACCAACATTAATGTGCATGGCATGTCAATGATCCAGGAGCATAATATCATTTGATATAAAGTTCCAACTTTCTTTCTTTTTCTTCAATTCCAAGAAATTCCATTTCAAGAGAGCATGCTTAATTATTTCCTAGCTAGTTTCTTTTCATGCCATGACATAACATGTATGTGCGGTCTATAATCCAAAGGATAACTTGAGTAGCTCGCTGGAAGGAGGACGCAAGGGCTTCAGCGACAATACTTCGGCTACACTAGCCGATTGCTCTGCCAGGACCATATGCAGTCCGGCAACACACACACACACACACACACACACACACACACACACACACACACACACGAGGCCAAAGACTTAGGGATGATTATTTTCGGTTTAATTTGGTTTTTATCAAAAAAATAACCAAACTAGTTTTTTTAAAAAAAAACAAACATAAACCGGTTCAAACCGATCAGTTTTGGTTTGGTTTTTTAGAACAAAAAACCGGTTTTTTCAGTTTGACTCGTTTTTTTCAGTTTGGATTCAGTTCTGTTTTTTTAGTTTCAAGTTTATAAAACCGAATCAGTCGGTTTTTAAAAAATTTTAATCGATTTTTTTCACAGTTTGATTTTTTTAGTTATTTTTTTTTAATTTTCTTAATTTAATCAATTTTTTAGTTTTTTACTCATGACTGACTTGAATGACCCCAAGTCAACCTTGAATATGTAACTTATAATAACAGAAACCTAACCTAACCACAATAACTTGAACAACTGTATGATTATTAAATTTTATTTTTTTCTGTCCATGAACCATCGTATTGGTCCATTTATGTGCAGTAGCTGTGCCTCATTAACACCGTTTTTATAGTTTGGATGTTTCTTATGGTATTTATGTTTATATATACAATATGTTTGACATGATGTGGACTCTCATCCGAATCGATGTACGTACATTAATATTTTCACGTATATAGTTGACCTAATTTATGCACATCTAGCAAATACTCAGTTTTAAGTTTAGGTTTTACTGACAACCACAAATTAAGCATCATTAACAACCTTAATTAATTTAATCACAGCACTAATTACTTAAAACTAGTAGTGATTTATTAAACTCTCTTTGGCCCAGCTCCATATTACTCTTTCATGCTCAATGCAACTTCGGCTCCAACAATATCATACTACGACTACATAATTGTGGGTGGTGGAACCGCTGGCTGTCCATTAGCTGCCACGCTCTCACAAAACGCTAGCGTTTTGCTCCTAGAACGCGGTGGCTCACCCTATGGCAATCCTAACATTACCAACCTAGCAAAATTTGGTGCTGCGCTGTCCGATCCCTCTCCTACCTCCCCCTCTCAACGTTTCATTTCTGAAGATGGCGTGATAAATGCTCGTGCCCGCGTACTAGGCGGCGGGAGCTGCCTAAATGCTGGATTCTATACCCGTGCCTCTCCGGAATATACAAGGTACATCATATTAGAACTTAGCATGAGAATTATTGTAATAAAAAAAAAAAAACAATCTCAAGCTACATATGTTCCTCAAACTAGTATACGTATTTAGCAGCTGATCTGTTTATGAAATTAACGTGGCACCAAGTTCTTAATCGAGTAGTTAATTAGTTTAAGATGGTGTAGAGCTGCAGGGTGGGACGGTCGGTTGGCGAACGAGTCGTACCAATGGGTGGAGCGGAGAGTGGCGTTCGAGCCGCCAATGGGGCCATGGCAATCGGCTGTGAGGGATGGGCTGCTAGAGGCCGGAGTGCTGCCAAACAATGGATTCACATACGATCATATTAAGGGGACTAAAGTTGGTGGAACAATCTTTGATCGAGATGGGAATAGACATACTGCTGCTGATTTATTGGAGTATGCCAATCCTGGTGGGCTTACCGTCCTTTTGCATGCTACTGTATACAAGATCTTGTTTGCGACTAAAGGTATATGATTTTCGTTTTCTCGTAGCATTTGTTTTTTTTTTTTTGTCTATTTCTCTGCCACTACTAGTGGCCATAATTTATTTTTTTATTTTTTTATTTTTTTTTGTAATTGAACAGCAAGACCAAAACCAGCGGCTCATGGAGTGGTATACAGAGATGCATCAGGGGCAAAGCACAGAGCCTACCTAAAGAGAGGGTTAAAAAATGAAATTATCATATCATCTGGTGCTCTAGGAAGCCCACAGCTCTTGATGTTGAGCGGAGTGGGCCCTGCACAGCAACTTCGGGCCCACAATATTACAGTTGTGCTGGATCAGCCCATGGTTGGCCAACTCATGTCTGATAACCCCATGAATGCCATTTTCGTCCCTTCTCCTCTCCCAGTTGAGGTTTCACTTATTCAAGTTGTTGGCATCACTCAATTTGGTAGCTACATTGAAGCTGCAAGCGGTGAAAATTTTGGTGGTTCTCCTCAAAGAGACTACGGGATGTTCTCTCCTAAGGTAAACCTGTCTACTATTTTGTAAGGTTTTTTTATTGGGCTGCTACATCACAGAGATTTGATTAGAATTCTTACCCTTCTGGGTCCATCAAGGTACCTCTGGGCCCAGTGGGCCCATCAATAATTTCTTATAACCTTCAAGCCTAAAAGCTTCGAACTTTGCCATTTGGCATTTGAGCAAGAAATTAATTTGGTGGTGCAAGTTTTGTTGGCATGTGCAGATTGGCCAGCTCTCAACAGTGCCACCAAAACAGAGGACCCCAGAAGCCCTAGCCATGGCTATTGAGCTAATGAACAACTTGGACCAACAAGCTTTCCAGGGTGGATTCATTCTTGAAAAAATTATGGGTCCAATTTCCACCGGTCATTTGGAGCTAAGAACACGCCACCCTGAGGACAATCCATCAGTTACCTTCAACTACTTCAAAGAACCCCAAGACTTGCAAAGATGTGTAGAGGGCATTTCAACTATAGAGAAAGTGATCGATTCGAGGCCATTCTCTAAGTTCAGGTTTGATTATTTGTCAGTGCCACAGCTGCTAAACATGACAGCAAGTGCCCCAGTAAATCTGTTGCCTAGACATTACAATTCCTCACAGTCACTAGAAGATTTCTGCAAGGACACAGTCATGACCATATGGCATTATCATGGAGGTTGCCAAGTTGGTAGTGTTGTTGACCATGATTACAAGGTTATGGGTGTGGATGCGCTCAGGGTTATTGATGGGTCCACCTTCAATGTCTCTCCTGGCACTAACCCTCAGGCCACTGTCATGATGCTTGGAAGGTAACCAATTTAATTCCAGAAAACTAATTTTATTTTGTTGCCGGTATCAAGTAAGCTCTATTAGATATTCTTGTCATTATTTCTTTTATATACCTAGCTTAAGTAAAAAAAGAAATTGCAGAAAATATTTTAAAAATGAAAGAAATATTTCATTATTTTTACTCCCCTTTTTTACTTGTATTCTTCCTTTTTCTTTGTCTGTTTTTCTAGCTCCAAGATTATGTTCCGATTTCAATATATGTTTCCCAGAACAGGGAAGAAAAAGAAAAATGTTTCTTCTTTATCAGTATAAATATACCTCCATTTTAGTCTTACAAAACAATAAACAGAAAACATGATGAATTTATTCTTCATCAAAATGAAACCTTTTCTGATTCAATATTCATGCTTTTAAACTTTACTTTCTCACTTGTTTATCGAAAACAAAACATGTCAGGTTAAAATCCAGCAATAAATACAAAATATTTCAAGACTCTTTATTTTGCTACCCGTTATACTGTGCTGTTTGCTTCTATGATCGATGGCGTGTGGATGGTCAACTGTGTTGAATTTGTTATTAAGTTCATCTACAATTAATCCATTCATATTTCTATATTTTTGTTCAGAAATCTTTTAAAATCAATTGATCATATATTGGATATCAGTTGATGAAGAAAATTAAGCAAGCAATTTGAAAATAATAAAATAAATTAAAAACTCTTCTTCATAATTCTACAGAGATTGTAGCGTGGTTATTTGCACTAAGTTGGAAGAGTATTTCTAAAACACTACTTTTCAATTGTGGAAAAATATTATGGGAGAAGTTAAAACTGAAAATGGATATCTGATGAGCTAATGTGATGGGATTTTGGTTAACTTTTTTTTTTTATTAATGCAGGTACATGGGAGTCAATATTTTGAAGGAGAGACTTGCAAAAGAAGATTTGGCAAATTAAATAGTAGATAGAACATTGGAAAGAAAAAAAAAGGGCTTTTATTGACTTCGGTACCTTTACATATTAAAGGTAGAAAATACATCTTTGCATTTTGTACCTCAATTATGTTCGGCAAGAAAGAATGTATAATATTTTATTAAACGAACATATAAAATAAAATATTTTCTACCATTGCAAACCAAAGCAACCGTTAATGATGTATCTAATTGATCACCATTCACCAGGTAATATTCTAATGCTTATCTCATTGAACAAAAGATCTCATTTCTATATAGAGAACATTGTTCTATGGGACTCAGGCGAACCCGGATGAGAACCGATTTTTTTTTTTAAATGTGAGATTTGAAACTCATTAGTATATATACTCTATATTTTCAAGAAAAAAGTCATGTTTTTTCAATGTGGGATAAAAAATATTTTGGTTTAAATACTTCAACTTAAAAGGATAACATAGTATCTTTTCAATGTGGGATTTCAAGCCCTTTCATATATATACTATATGTACCCATGAAAAAAATCATGTTTTTTTGATGTGGGATAAAAAAACCTTTTAGTTTAAATACTTCAACTTAAAAGGATAACATAGTATCTTTTCAATGTAGGATTTGAAACCCTTTCATATATATACTCTATGTTCCCATGAAAAAAACCATGTTTTTTTAATGTGGGATTTGAAACCCATTAATATATATACTCTATGTTTTCAAGGAAAACGTAATGTTTTTTCAATGTGGGATAAAAAACTTTTTTAGTTTAAATACTTTAACTTAAAAGTTTAACATAATATCTTTTTAATGTGGGATAAAAAACTTTTTAAAATATTCTTTTAAACTTCATAATATGTATAATCTATATTTACATGGATATTTTTATATGAAATATTAAAACTTTAATTTTTTTAATTTTTCCGGGTTAACCCGAGTTGACCCAGGTTGACCCATGAAACCTAGGACCCGGCTTCTTGGCAGGGTCAACCCCCGGGCCGGGTTTAATAACTATGATTTATATGCCCCAAGCTTATCATGGGTTTAGGTGACAATTTTTGTTCGAACATTGATGATTTAGTGAAAAAACACTCTATAATGAAATCAACTAAGGCATGAACCTTTTATAGCCAAACTTGGTTGGTATTAAAGGTAAACTCTCTCAATTAAATGGCCTATTTGACTAGATGTTCAAACATATCTAGCTTATAGAAAATTTATTAAAGGGGAATGTTAGTTAAAACAATAACTTGGTGCATTTAGAAGTAAGGTTTTAGCTTTCTAGCAACACTTACCAAGGCAAGAGCCATCTTCTTAATCTTTAAGCACCTGGTCTCTACATCATGAAGAGCATTGATGGTGTAGTATATAGGTTTTTGCACTTTTTTTTGCTTGAACTAAAATGGCGTTTATGTCTAAGTCTACCAACCTTAAATAAAGATTTTTTGCTTTCTTAGGTTGTGACGAGACCTTTAAAGATGATAAGTGGTGCTTAAGCTCCTCAAAAACTTGTTAGTGCTCTAAAGTCCACTCAAGATTGAAGATGTTCTTTAATATTTTGAAGAGTGATCAGCAACACTCCTTTAGGCAGGAGATGAACATGTTAAAGGTGACACTCTTTCAATAATCTTTGAGCATCCTTTACTGACTAGGAATGAGTTATATCATTTACTAATAACTATGAACCCTAAGAATCCTTCATTTATAGTGAAAGCACACTTAACAAGATTTAGCTTCATCTGAAATAGGAGATAAAAATAAGAAGACCTTTCAGATGTCCTAGAGATATTACTTCAAAGTCATGCTCTTAATTAGCATATCATTTATATAGGCTTTTATATTCCTATCCAATTAGCTTCTAAAAACCTTGCTCACAATCCTTTAATATATAGCCCCATCACATTTTAGCTTGAAGGCCATGGCCTTATAATAAAATATCCTTTTATCCATGATGAATGATGTCTTCTTTTTATAATTAGGACTTATAGAGATCTGGTGGTAACCCAAGTTCGTAACAAATGAGCTTAGGAATTCAAGTCTGGCTATAAAGTCCATTAGTCTATTTATATTATATAAGGTAAAACTATATTTGGGGTAGGCTTTGTTGAAGTTAGTGAAGTCTGGCTATAAACTACATTAGTCTAATTTCATAAACGGTGAATAACGATACAAACATAGTTTTTAATTCTTATCTCACGGTCCAAAAAGTAGTTTATATATTAATGACATAGTGATGAGTTAGTGCTCTGTTTTTGCTAGAAAAAGCTTTAAGATATATGTCTACCTTTAACCAAAAAAAATGTTAAAGAAGGAAATTTTAAAGTAAGATTCTCTAGAATTCGTGAAACAGAGTAGCCATTTGTCCTCTATATTTGGTGTCCTCTACATTTGGTATAATTAAGTAGGTTTTTCTCTTGTTTTCAAAGTCAAGGTTTTTGAAAAATTAGACATTCTCATATAACCTCGATAATATGAATTTCACATTTTGAAAATGTATCATGTTTTTGCTTGACTACTAATAATTCTCTTTAAATGAGAAAATCTAGGTTGAAATATATTTTATCACTTTCGGTATATTTTGAATTTTATTTTCTCTTTCCTTTTTTATTTTGTCCTTTTTTTAAAATTAATTTTAAACAATAACTAATAAAATTTTCACACATCGGTGTTTGTGCATCTTCTACCTTTAATTTCAGTACCCACAAGCGCCTTTAAGCAGTGTTTTTAGATTTCAGCTCCAATTTTCCACGAAGTCCCTCTTTTCACAAAAGAATAATCAAATACATGGCCTACCTTGGATTCATAGGCCGAAGCCCAAATCCAGAAATTTATTAAACTTTTTCCTGCGAGCATACACTAAAAGCTTGCATGGTGTAAGGCCCCAGAATAAGGTTGAAAGGGCGTGGGTTGAAAGCCCGCTCTCAACCATCTTTTTAGTTTTCGTTCCTTTTTCGCTTATATTTTTAATACTTATTTATAAATAATTACTTACACGAAGGTTGAACAACAGTGTCAGGATGGCCGAGTGGTCTAAGGCGCCAGACTCAAGTTCTGGTCCTCGTGAGAGGGCGTGGGTTCAAATCCCACTTCTGACAAATTAAGTTCTGTTTTGTGTTTTTAGATAATAATTCCTATGCGACTTTTATGACTCTTTAGATACTATTTTTTTCCAGAAGTAAATACTAATAATTTAACTTTAATGGCTTTTCAGTGAGGCTTCTTGCTTCTCTTTTCTCCGTCTTTTTCCTTGAAAAGAAAAAAAATCTCATCACAGCTTTTGATCTAACTAATACAGCACAAGGAAATCCCTTCGTTGGGGCAACGCCATTGCTTAATCAATCCTAAGCCTCTCTGGTACTTGAGAATCTTGCCTGGGCTATACTTGTTTGAAATATTGGATGCAAATTTAGACCATGTGCAAGCCCCTCCAGTCTTAATTTCATTGCACCCTGGAGATCACGCAACACTAAATGATACATCAACCTCCCATAGTCTCCTTCTCAACTGGAACATTTATCGTGATTGTTTGAAGATTCATGTGATGTTCTCGGTTTCTCAAGTGTATGATGATTCTGACCAGATTTTCAGGTAGATGGCGACATTAGTGTTGCTGCTTTTCTTTGTTGTTCCCCCTCTTGGTGCGTCAAGCTCATTGCTTGGAAAATGCAGCCCCTTTAGGTTTGACTAGTAGCAGAATCTGCATGAACTCACATGAACAAATGAATCTCACCATATACTTTTATTTGTGAGCTCATTCAATTTTATTTTTTTCATTTTAAAACTTGTTGATTTTAGGAGTGACAAATACGTTTCAAATTAATGGTGAGATGAGCTTTTCCTTCCCCCCCCTAGAGGACAAATGATGACTCAGGAAACTAGAAGGACCACAAATCCACGATAGATTACTATTCGGATAATGATATATTCCCCCAACACAAGGCTAGCAGCCAAATTGTCTTGTCTCTTCGGGCTTCATGCATTTAGACAAGAATTTAGGGGGGTTTGAGTTGATTTTTGAACTACCATCAATGATGTAGCAGGTCGAGTTGGTTTAACAAATTCGAATCAGAAGAAATGAATCGTCCCAACTCCGAAGCTCGGAATTTCCTCAAAAATCGATCTAGTATTACCCAAGTAACCAGCCAACTTAATCGCAAATATTGTAATACGCCAATCACAGGCTAAATCACTGGTGAAAATGACCATCATTACTCTTCAGGGTTGAGGAATGAAAACTCTCCCTTTGGTTTCTCAGAAAATCAAATTACTCCATGGAGAGATTTCATTTTCCAACCCTGAAGAGGGCGATCGGGTTTGCCAAGTTGATGCACCAGCATCGAAAGGGAGACTTCCCATATACTTCCAAAACTTTCAGACTCGGAAGACTTGGCTAGGGGGGTCCTCTGGAATAACTTTATGAGAAATGACCTCGTGTTGGTGGGGCAAAAACTACGAAATTGAAAATGGCAGGACAAGGCGTTGAAATGTCATATAAAAATATAAGGGAAGGGGTATTAGTGTTTCTCGATCATAAGAAAAGTTGGAGACTGATAATCATTCCGAAGAAACTTGAAACCTAGATAGATAATGCCGGCCACTTCAAGATTTTCCCCTGCCCCTTTCTGCTTGTTTTGGATCCCCACAACACTAAATGATCCCCTTTCTGCTTGTATTTCAAATGTTAACTAAATGTAGCTTTTTTATCCATTCGAAAAGTATTACAACCACTTCATTTTTTGGGGGAGTGGGCATTAAATTAAATAAATTTGAGATCAATGTGATGAGGTAAAGGATCAAGACAAGATTGAACTGGACATCTGAGTTTTTTTTTTTTTTTTCAGGTAGACAGGGCCTTAAATCACAGAGCATGCGAAAGGTCATATATTACAGCTTTTTCGCACTTGAAAAGTCTAAAAACAAAGCAAGCTGATAGTGTAGGACACTAAGTTAGATTCCACATTCGTGGTTAAGGAAAAACAAGGGTAATTTCGTGCAAAACGAAAGACAGGGTGGACTGCCCCAACGACCAGGAAACCCACTATCTGACTTTTCCAACCTAAACAACAGAAAATGCCCAATGATTTGTATTGATTGGAAAAAATCAAATGTGAAGTTAATAGAGGGAGAAAAACACGAACAATAAATCTGGTGTGGAAAGAAAAGGAAGGAGAAAAGGAGATGCATTCACCTTGCACTGGAGAGGCCTCACAGGCCTGCTTCCATAATTTATTTCAATTGCCTTTTCTTGGGATTCTTGAGCCCCAGAGTTCAACATCCATAACCACTGCTGCTTCATCCCGCCATGATTTTGAAGTTGCCATGGCGTCATCGATGTATCCAAACTCTCAATTCACCAATCATGAGTCCTTCCCTTCATTGCAAGAATCATTCTCCTATTTCACCAAAGCATTTCCACTGTATTCTCAGACTGATCAGGCTGACAAAATCCGAGAACAAGAATACTACCATCTCTCCCTGTCCAACCATGTTTGTCTTGATTATATTGGCCATGGCCTCTTCTCATACTCTCAGCAACGAAGTTACTCTCGGGAAGCTACAGTTGCCTCAACATCATCTTCTTCCCTTCCATTACGGCAATATTCCTCAAGTTTAGAAACGCCCTTCTTTGGCATTTCCTACAAGGCAGCAAACTTACATTCTCAAATACAGTATGGTTGCCAAGAATCGGAACTGGAATGCAAGATACAGAAAAGAATTATGGCATTAATGAATCTCTCTGAAGATGATTACTCGATGGTTTTCACGGCCAACCAGTCATCCGCATTCAAACTTCTTGCAGACTCTTATCCATTTCAGTCAAATCACAACCTTCTTACAGTATACGACCATGAGAACGAGGCAGTGAAAATCATGATAGAAAGTTCCAAGAACAGAGGAGCACGGGTCATGTCAGCTGAATTCTCATGGAAGAGTTTAAGAATACATTCAGGGAAGTTGCTAGAGAAGGTAAGACGTAAAAGGAAGAATAGGAGGGGACTATTTGTTTTCCCACTTCAATCAAGGATGACAGGAGCTAGGTATTCATACCTCTGGATGAACATGGCTCGGGAAAATGGATGGCATGTCTTGCTTGATGCTTGTGGCTTGGGTCCCAAGGATATGGAGACCCTGGGCCTCTCCCTCTTTAAGCCAGATTTTCTTATCTGCTCTTTTTTCAAGGTTTTTGGTGAAAACCCATCTGGTTTTGGCTGTCTATTTGTAAAGAAATCCAGTTCTTCAGTTATAAAGGATTCAGCTAGTGCAGGCTTAGTGAGGCTTGTCCCAGCTAGGCGACCTTCTCAAATTTCAGAAGAGTCAGCTAATGACGACACAGAAACTGAAGAAAGAGCGAAACAAGAGTTACATGATGATGATGGTTTGCAAGGCTCCTCCTCAGGTCCTATGTCCAGGCAGCAGACAAGTGAGAAAACTTCTGAACTGCAAGAAACCAAAGAGGTTTCAGTAAAACACAAAGCACCAGAAATTGAGGTATCAGTGGCATCATTTGAATCCTCCCAATCCCAAATCATTGCTAGCAGTGGAAGTGGGTATTCATATCTTGAATGTAGAGGCTTGGATCATGCAGATTCATTGGGCCTGATATCAATCAGTACCAGAGCAAGGTACCTCATCAACTGGTTGGTAAATGCATTAACGAGTCTTCAACATCCACATTCAGAAAATGGGCATCCCCTAGTCAGAATCTATGGACCAAAGGTAAAATTTGATCGAGGACCAGCAGTGGCATTCAACGTATTTGACTGGAAAGGAGAAAGGATAGATCCTGCCATTGTACAGAAGCTTGCTGATCGAAATAACATTTCTTTAAGTTGTGGATTTTTGCACCACATTTTCTTCTCAAACAAGTATGAAAACGAGAGGGAGCAGATATTAGAGACAAGAACAAGTGAAGGAGGAACAGTTTTAAATGGGAAGAGAGATAAACTTTATTCAGGAATTTCTGTTGTCACAGCTGCCCTCGGGTTCCTGACAAATTTCGAGGACGTTTACAAACTCTGGGCATTTGTTTCACGGTTCCTGGATGCAGACTTTGTGCAGAAAGAGAGGTGGAGATATACAGCTCTTAATCAGATGACAATAGAGGTTTAGTTTGCAATTATTGTTTTATTCTTTAATATTATCATAATTGGCACCAGGGCTTCTAGCCCAGCGCAGCGGTAGAGGCAAGATTTTCCTTGTCTCTGTCACCTTGGTTCGACTTAGCGTGCATGTTTGTTACCTCCATGGTATTTTATTTGACTATTGAGTTTGCAAGGTGTTCAGTGAGTCCGGGGATTAATTGTGGTGTGTGTAAGCTGGCCCAGACACCCCGAATTATCAAAAAAATATATATATATTATTGTAATTGACTTCTTAATGTAACAAACACATTATTACATTGCGTTAATATAGTGGCAGAATAAAAGTATACCTCGGAGACATGTAAACACCTTCATTACATTCGAATATGGTGAAATTAGATCTCTTAAAGTGGTCTCCAAGATAATGAAATAAAAAACAAAGAAACTGTCACAGAAAAGGAAAGGAAACTTCAAATGAAATGGAAATTCAACATTAATAAAATAAAATCATTGCTATGAAAAGCATCCTAGCACTGTAATATAAATTGAATACTTCATCTTGTTGCAACACAATTTGCTTATAGTAAAATAAAAGACATCCTGACTAAATGTATCGCTACATCACAGAAAAGGGAAACAGTAAGTAGCATGCACACGCACTCAGACATATGTTTAACTGACGTATGAGAAACATTCATATTGAATCCATTTTGGTTCAGCAGCTGCATAGACTACTTGAGTCACTACTGTGTTATGTATCACTGCTGGGACCTACAGCATCCAATAAACTGGTTCTTAAATCTTATGTAAATGATTCCATAAATTAGCAACCATTCGGTGCCCTCCTCACAATATTGAACTGCAGTGAGGGGCTGGGATCTGCATGACATCATCTAACATACTGGAATATGTATCAACAAGTGTTTCCAAAACATTTTGCAGGTGTACAAACTTGCCTTCACGTACAAGTATTACAGACCAGATTCTGCCTGGTAACTGCTTAATATATAATGATACTGGATTATGAGTTTTGTTTGCTGTCCATGTATGGAAACTTATAGGCTGCCCGTTGATAAAGCAGCTCTTACTGGCCCAAAGAAAAAGCTGATGAGGAACTCATATTTCTAAGAATGCATCTGATCATTAATTAACACTTCATTTATGGCAGAGCAGCCCCACAAAGACTATTCAAAGAATATCAAACTTATTTTAAGACAACCAAACAAATATTTTTTTTGCAGATTCTTCCAAAAGAATTGGCTCAAAAACGCATAGTGCACTCCTTCAACATGCATTTGATCATTTAACACTTCACTTATGGCAGAGGAGCCCCACAAAGACTACTCAAAGAATACCAAACTTGTTTTAAGATGGCCAAAGGAAAGTTATCACAGATTTGCAACAAAAGTTCCACTTCTTTACAAAACTTCCAGAAAATCATCCATTTTGATTCGGAATCTTTGCTTGCAAGTTGCAACTCATTTATCTCTAGCCGTGGTGAGTTTCCCTGTCAGTGCTCACTACGATATTTAATGAAGAAGAAAAATAAAGCAAGAGATAAAAAAAGGCATTTCCTCGATTCAGATTTCAGGGTGCAGCATTGCATTGAGCATTGACAGGGAAACTCACCACGGCAATAAAAAGAAATTACTTCGTCCACTCAATTTAAAATGGGCCTAACTAGAAGGACTTGGGGCAACAAATTAGCTCAAATAAAATCAGGCTCTGACTTGAGGATTGAAGGCTATTATTGGGCTTGAGCTGTCTGAGGTTTAAGGGAGAAGCTGCTCTTAGCTTATAATAAAAGAAAAAAGCAGAGAACACTTGTGCGCTTGAGACTAAAGGCAAAGTAGTACCAAAATCAAAAAGAAGGAAGTCCTTCTTTGATTTCTGCATCAAAAGAAAGGCTTTTAATTTAAGGTGGGGCGTGAAACCAGATTATTTATCTTTCTGTATACTTCAAACAATTTACTGTATATATTTATTCCCTCGGCACATAATTGTATATTGATAGAGCTCAGAAGGTTACGTAGCTATTGATGTGGATCACGTTAAATATTCAAGCTTTTTTTTGGTCAACGTACCATACTCTTTGACATGAAATGCCAGTGTGCCACTGTAATGCTCCTGCTCCCTGTGTCTTGGTTGGAAAAATATTTGTATTTTTCTTTCCCTTTTATCAAATAAAAACTATTTGTACATGAGGGGAGTAGCTTTTGTCAATGGTTTAGATGTATATTGATACACACATGTGTGTAAATGTATTTGTAAAAAACAAAATCTCGTTGTTCGTTCAGCTCAAACGGTAACCTTTATTGCTTTAACTATACAATAATGAGCCTTTATATATACACTAATTGCACACAGATAACTCCAGTTTTTTAAAGAGATAGAGTAAAAATGGCATGCAAGCGAGTGATTCTTGAACTCTTAAACTTAAAGAGAGTTACACATATTGTTCTCATGCAAGATGATCCAAACAATCGATGATGTCATCATCGATCTCTATCTAAATCTCATTCACACACTAGAAAAATATTTAGATGTAAGACGAGCTTTGTAACTTCACGAGCTTGTAAGTTAAAACACAACCCATATCAAGTCATTAAATGAGAGAATCTTTACTTTATCAAAAAATATTATACACTTGACTCTTCAAAGATTACATCACCACAAAGATCAGCTTAAACAGTTATAAAAGACTCACAAACTCCCATAAACAAGTAAAATATAAGAAATTAATATCTTAAAGCTTGTCACACAAGATAATAATGCTATGTGTAATTTTCTAACAAAACTTCATGGATTGCACATGTGTAGTGCCACGATCCAGAGCCTGGCTTTATCTTTCACTTTCAATATCTTAGCTCCAAATTTATTTCTCACTTCAACACTAACATTCCATCCAAAAAAAAGTCGTAAAGCTTTTTGTTATCACACAATGAAAAGATAAAATTATTGTGGTCTATCTCCAAATGTTCAATGAGGAAACGTCCTTTATCGTTTTGATTTTTGGTTTCTAATTTATGAGATTTAACCCTCAATTAACCATTAAACTTTTAATTTTCTTCAATTTATCTCCTGATTTTGTTAATTTCAGCCCATAAAGTCCCATGTCTTTTATGATTTGGTATTTGGTTTTGAATTTCTCTAGTCAAATTTTTAATTGGCTATTAAATTTTAATTTTCTCACAATTAAGCCCTTGATTTGACCAATTAAACTATTAAATTATGAAATTATATATATATATATATATATATATATATATATTAAAAAAGAAAAAAACAATGTACAAGTCAACAATGACTCGTGAGTAGGGAAAGGTCACTTCCCCTGAATTATTTTGCATTAATAATTAATGAGATAGGTGGGAATGAATTGTGTGTATAAACTTAGGCAAAGGACCATCATCTATAGAAAGGGATAAGAGTAGGTAAGCACACATGCACATATAGTTCTCATTCTCCAATTTATTATTATTATTATTATTATTATTATTATTTTATGTATTGCGTTTCGGACAAGAGAGATAGGAAATTACCGTGTTGGAAATTGTGTGTAATGAAACTCATTCGTTCGCAGATAATGGGATTTTCATAAAAAATTGTGTCTTGTATTAGACTGCTCTTTTCCGTCGTGTCCACGGAGGATGCAAATTAACCGAACACCACAACCTCCCGTGTAACCAGGTTTTTGGAACTGTGGTTAAATAATATCCGTCAAAATTTTTGAATTTTTTTTATTTTAAAATATTTTTTAGTTTTTTAAAAAGACTCTTCGCCCTGACATGTGCATGATTAATTGAATTGATAAAATAATTTGGAGTTTAATATAAGAGGCAGTCATGTTTGAAATTAGACCAGTCATAAGAGAAGAGAATGCTATCCCTTGTGAGTAATTTAAGGACCCCTTTCGCAGCCTGGCTAGCCAGTTGTTTATAAAAAAAAATTAATTTTTTTATTTAAAATTATTATTTTAATGTTTAGAAATTGTTTTAATTTTTCAATGTTGAAAAAAATATAAAAATATATATATTATATTAATATATTTCTAAAAATAAAATCACATTAAAAAACAATTGCTATGACAGTAATAATAATCCCTTCCTATCATATCAAATAAGCCTCCAAATCAAGAAACAAAGATCATTATTGCACACGACAAAGTTAATTACCCTTGCTGTCCCAATAACTTAATCCGGTTAACAAAATTTGACGTGATAATAAATCCAACCCTCCGTGCTTAACCAACCAAGTCAGCTGCCGACATGTCCGTCAAAACAAACATGTAAGTTAGGTGAGGAAATGGTCCTTTGTTTTTGGTAATAAGAAATGGTCCTATTTGGTACACAGCCCGAACTTCCCGTCGTTTGTTTTCCAACCAACCTGGAAAAACAACAAGGTCTTGTCATTAGTAGAGAAGTCAAATACTGCATGGGCATTTTATAAACGTTGGTATTTTAAATGTATTGTCGAATATTTTCAGATTTTGAGATTTTTAGTTAAAGATTTTAGATTTGAATTCTGAAAAGAGTTATATAGATAAATAAATTGATAGAGGAAAAATATTTCTATTACATAGTTTAAGATTCATTAAATATTCTATTGAAAACAAAAAAAAATGAATACCATTTCAGTTAAATAAAAAAACAATCAAAGAACAGAAGAGTTTTTTTTTTTTAGTTTAATGTGGATGTCCGGGTCAGTTCGCGCGTACCTCTACTAATCCCACAGGCCCTGAAGTTAACGACCATGTAAACCTCCAGTGGCCATCATATAAGCAACTACAGAGCTCGAACCTGAGATTATAGAAGGAGCAAATCTCTTGGTTCCAAACTCTTATCATTCGACTACCACCTAGATAGTTACAGAAGAGTTTTAATAAGACAACTGAGAGCTAGGGTAAATTTCCAAGGTAATTCAAATTTCAAAAGGAAAATTAATTTAGTTTATTCCAGCCACATAAAATTTGTTCCATACAATACAACCGATGGAATGCTTTATTTACTTGATCAAAACATTGTACGAACAATTTTCCTCCGTGTATAATAACATATCTTTATTTTTCTAAGATTGAAAAATAATATTTCATTAATATCAAAAGCCTTGTAGATACATTGCTAGATTTGTATCATGTGCTATGTGGCAAGTTGGACTAAATTTTTTTTTAATGTAAAAAAAATGCTCAGATAATGGTAATGTTTTTAAATAAATAAAAGAAATATAAAACCCAGGTCATTGACTTGATTAAATCTAATAATCTTTGTTAATTTAATAATATAATAAATAAATTTCTTTTAAAAACTAAATTTAACAAATAAAAAAAATAAAAAGACCCGAGATAACTCGAGTTATTTTTAAAATTAGTGAAAAAATCTATAAAAACAAATAAAAATATAATAGAGCCTAGTATACAATTAAATAGATATTGAAGAATGAAACTAAAAAAAAAAAAAAAGAGAAACAAGCACATTCGGGCAAATCTTCTAAACATGGGTTAATCTTCTAAAATATTGCAATTAAAAGAATGAAGACTAAATCTCATATGAAAACAATTGAAGGATAAAATTATAAAAAAATTATTTTTAAAAATTATCTCAAATATAACAAATTACAATCAAAAGATTAGAAACCAAATCTAACAGATGAGAAAATTGAATGAGGATTGAATTGAAAAAAAAATATAATTTTATAAATTTCTTTTAGTAACAACTGTTTGAAAATTTGAAAAGTTAGACATGAAAAATAAGAAGAAGAGAGAAAAGAAAAGGAAAAAAGATTGGGTCATAATTCCAAAAACATCAAGGGATGCCTTTTTTTGTCACCGGCACACGCCACCTGAATATAGTATAACAATGCACACACTAATGTGTGCAATGCATGCGTCAACCAGTTTTGATTTTTAAATTATATTTTGTATTTAGTAAAATATTAAATTTCCTCTTAGTCAATTTGATTATAACTAAAAATCATGTCGAAAAGACAAAAAAAAGTCATTGAATACTAAATAAATAAATTTTACTTTACTTCTTAATTAATCTAATAATAACTAATAAATCTTGTTATGAGAGAAACCATTAAGGCTTTAATGCTAGCTCTAAATCTTAATATGTGTGTGTTCCCAATATATAGCTTGTAATATCTCACATCGATGATATGTGATATGAGATTATCACAACTATCTCCCATGTATCTAAAAAAAAATATTGTGGATTGTATTGTGCATTATTGTATGTGTGTGTATTTCATTTCAATTATGAATTTTTTATATATATTTTAGTTTCTGGATATTAAAAGAGAAAATAGAAAGTCACAAAAAATATAAAGTTTAGAAAAATATTTTGGTTATACTATAATTTTCAAATAAGATTAAAACTTTTTGAAGTAACATTAACAATTATTCTATAAATAATTTTATATGAACTTAATATGTTGAAGTTTTTATAAAAATTGTTTATGAATATCAATGAGAATAAAAAACTTATAAATGCATTTTTTTATTATTGAAAAGTGCCTTTTAGATTATGATAATTTTTTATTTAAAAAACCATGCTTCTAATAAAAAAATTTTATATAAAAATAAAAAAGAAATACATGAATAAGGAAAGAAAGTTTTAATTAAAGGTTTTCTTCTTAATTTAAATCATTAAAATTCCTATAAATATTTATTTTATTTGCTTTAAGTTTTTATTCAAAAAAACCAAGCTACATGATTTTTTTTTATCAAAACAAAAAAGAAACACATGAATAAGAAAGGTAAATTTTCACTGGAGCACTACATTTTTTTCTAGAATTTAAATTATTAGTATGTATTTTAATTACAGTATAATTCAATATATATATATATATATATATATATATATATATATAGAGAGAGAGAGAGAGAGAGAGAGAGTGAGAGAGGATTGCGTCATCAGCCAACTAGCTAGAATGCATTCAACAAATGAGGCATTGAAATTTTTAAAGGGACATTTGATGTTGGAATATAAACTTATAAAGTGTTTTTTAATTGAAAATATATTAAAATAATTTTTTTTATTTTTTAAATCAAAATCATAAAAAAATGACTAATAAATATTAATTTAATATATTTTTAAGACCAATACACTTTTTTAAAGCATTCAAAGACAGAAAATACCACAATTTCAATCGGTTCTAATCAACTCATTTATTTTGCAATTAAAACCAACCCTAGAGTGATTGTGCCCTGAAATTGCACTTATTAACAATACTATTTACACGTGGGAATTAATCTGCTCACATAAGCTATTATGGCATGGACACTCAACAATTTATACTATATTTGACCTCATTTATGAAAACAAGTATATTTTTTTTAATTTGTGTCATGAAAAAAGTTTTTTTTATAAAAATAATTTATGACAAAAATAATTTTAAATTTGAAATATATTTTATAAAAATGACTTGAAATAACTTTTTTTGAAAAACAATAGAGCATACATTAGAATCTATAAATTAAAAGTTAAAATTTTAAAAAATTAACTGTTTGTTATAGTATAGTTTTGACTTAATTTTTTAATCAAGATTTTAATTCAAATTAAAAATTACTTTCAATCAAACATATTTATAAATTTTCTTTAAATTAAAAGTTAAGAAACAATTTAATTGTTTTTAAACTAGTTGCTGAGAGGACACTCTTTGGTAAAAAAGAAAATGGGTTTGCATTTCTGACACACATGTGTTTTGTGATTTTTCATTTTTTTTATATTATCATACATGTAATATGCTAGGCCTTTTGTTTAACATCTTAAAGATTGTTTTTTCAACTAAGTTTTTTTATTGAGTTAATTATAACTCAGTCCTGATAGTCTAATAAAATTAATTAATTAATTCTTCATTATTCAAGAATTATTATTTTATTTATATTTTTTAAGTTTGTTAATAATTTAGGATTTGTTAGTCAACCTGTCAGGCCAATTCTAGTTTTATAATTAGAAGTATTATAATATTATTAATTTCAACACTCAATATAAACTAAAGTATAAAAATAATATCTAATTATTTTTAAAAAATATGTAAGTTTGACAACAATACATATCAAAGGTAAAATATTTTTTTTCATATTTATCTTATCTTGTCTATTACAACCAAACAAGATATAAAGAGAGAATTATTTTATCTTGTATATTATTATCAAACATAATTTTATCTCCATCTCTTTTCTGTTCTGTATTCATTGTCCCTATCTATTCCATCTCGGAATAGTAACCAAACACAATTTATATGTGTTAGGTTTTCTTATATTATATTGTTTGGGCTCCTTTCTAAAATTAATATTGGAATATTTTACTTCATCTCCTTCTTATTGATATGATTTTCTTTTATATAATTGTTCAAATCTTAACTTGATTCTGGTTATGAAATCATACATTATAAGTGGATGTTTGTTTGCATTCTTCCATCTTTTTATCTTTATATTTATTCATTATCTCTAAGTTTATTTGAACTTCTCATCTTTTAATGATTTTTAGACTCACAAATATTAATATACATTAGACTATAAATATAAGTATTATTGAGATGATGTTATAGTACAACTATATTTACAATATGATATGAAATATAAATGCTCGCCCTCTCTTTGTTTTTCTAATCTCTATTATTTTTATTTATTTTTATTGAGTATATTGCTTTTAAATGTATGGTTCTACAGTAATTCTCTTTTTATTTTCTACATTTAACTTGATCTCTCCTTGTATTATTTAGTCTTCGGTCATCACATTTTCCTTTTTTTTTCTTGCTTCTCATTTCAAATTTCTTATTTTTCTATCATGTCATGTAAAAAATAAACACACACACACATAAATAGAAAAAATTATAAAATGGCGGAAATTTATTGAATTTCATTGAAAATATATTATCATTATTATTTTTTTTATTTTTTAAAATGCATGGAAAAATTGAAAGTAAAAGATGAGTTAAGACAGCTTTATTTATAAAAATAAAAGTTACCTTTTCTTACCAACCATAATTACCTTCTAAAATAAAATAGACACTTAAGTACAATTTTTACACGTGGAGATATCTATCCCTTACTTCAAGTAGGAAGATTATTTTTTCACTTAATTAATTTTTTTTTTAAATTTATTAGTTTATATATTTTTTAAATTATTCGACTAAACATAAATATCTTTTGTTTTCAATTAAAAAAAATCATAGTATCTAAAATATATTCACAACACCAACATATATTTTTCTCTTATGGTGAGTGCTAGTCGAGTACAGTAAATAATATCTGACTGCAGTGTATATGATATTTCTTTATTTAATAAAAATCTCAATGGAGGGGAACATGAAACATTTAGTTTAAGAAATTAAAACAGAGGATGAGAAAAAAAAAAAAAACAATAAAAACCACGCCAGCTAACGTGTAAAACGAAGAACAAGGAACAGAAGGCACGTGATGGTCCCAGAACTTGGGAAAGTGTCCACCGTTAGTAACTCCAAATCTTAAATAAGATTCCATAATTGATCCTCGGCTGTCGGCTACCCCTTAAGGTGCAGGGTTTTTATTTTTTTTATTCTTTAATCCTGGATTCAAAATGGTTGGAAGAAAAAAGAATTTCACATGAAAAATTCCAATATATTTAGGTGATGTTTTTTCTTCTTTTTCACTGATTTTTAGGGTGGCAAATTTCAGATTACAAGTATGTTTGGCTTGGAGGTGTGATAGTTTTTTTTCAAAGATATAATAATTTTTAAATATAAATCACACTTTTAAAAATTAAAAAAACATGTTTTTTTACCTAATAAAAACATAAATTACTTTCCATCTAAACATATATATCTCTTTCAATTCGATAGATGATGCATTTCTTGCTAATAATTTAGGATAATTTTTTCTCTTGTCCACAATATTTTTTTATTACTTCGAATATAAATTATATTTAAGATTTAACAAAAAGGGAATTTATTATTATTAATATCTAATAATTAGAATCTTAATTTGGTTTCATGAACTTTAGATAGAGGATTTCCTATCCCATCTCCTTTTTGTTTGGTGATTTATTATGAAGTATAAATTTAGTGATAATAATCCCATAACTCTTTGAATTGATATCAATATCATGTAAATGCATGTTGGAGAATGTGATTAAAATTATATTTTATTAAAATATATTAAAATTATGTTTTTTATATTAGTACATCTAAAACATAAAAAAATAATTAATTTAAAAAAAACTACAAACTTTTAAGAATTCCGCAACTCCAATCACCGTTTACGACCAATCCTGGATATCCAGAAAGGAAAAGAAGAAAATAAATTTCAATAATGGCAAACGTGGTAATTTTTATCCAAAATCAATGTTCAAAAGTTTCTTTAAGGAAAGATCCTGACCCCACAATTGCTTTTTTTCTTCAGATGTTTTTTTCTCTTCCTGTCTATATAAACCCAGTAACCTTGTTGCAAGTCTCCTCACCCTGCTCTCAAATAATCATTTTTAGCATATTTTACAGGAGAACAGGTAAGCCAAGCCTCTGTTTTTTTAGCAATACATAGAGAAAGAGAGAGGTTTTGGTGGTTTGGTGTTCTTGTTTTTTTGGTTGAAGTTTCTCGATTTGTAGAATTGTTTGTTCCTTAAGGAATTTAAAGAAAATCCAAGAATGACAAAGAATGTGGGGATTCTCGCTATTGATATCTACTTCCCTCCTACCTGTGTTCAACAGGTGATTAGATTTCATTTCTCTATCTACATCTCTCATTCTCCTTCTCATTAGCATTTTTTTTTTTACTTGGAATAGAGGTTTGTTTTTGATCGGTTTCTGTTTAGTTGCTGAGAAAAATAAGGAAATGTAAATATAGTGGGGTTTTGGATTTTGTTTCTTAAAATTTCATGTGTAATTTGTTTTTGGGAAGACTAAATTAAAAATTATCTGGGCTTAATTAAGCTTTTAATTATGGGGGGGCGGGGGGCGGTCAGATTCATTAATTGTCTATTTCTGCAACATGCAAGAGCAAATCTGCTCTGGCTTTTCAATATAGTGATTTGGGTTGTACATGTGAAACAGGAAGCCTTAGAGACCCACGATGGTGCAAGCAAAGGGAAATACACAATTGGACTTGGACAAGATTGCTTGGGATTTTGTACAGAAGTGGAAGATGTTATCTCAATGAGGTTTGTGTTTTTTCAAGATATAGGATCCCTTAACTTCTATTAGACGTGGTTGTGCTTTATAACTTGACAGCTGATAATGATGTTTACATATTTTGGGAGATTTTCAGTTTGACAGTGGTTAGTTCACTTCTCGAGAAGTACAATGTTGATCCAAAACAAATTGGTCGCCTAGAAGTTGGCAGTGAGACCGTTATTGACAAGAGCAAATCCATCAAGACCTTCTTGATGCAAATCTTTGAGGTATTTGATTATCTGAAATAATTGCAATGTTCTTATGGTCGCGTGGACCTGTGAATGAATCTTTAAAGTGTTTGTTGTAGATGGAATGTTTACTTTGTGGAACCATGCTGTGGATTATTTAACTTGAAATCTTGAAACATGCTTTGCTATACCATGATTTCTTCATCACAAAATTACCCTTTTAGCTAAATCTTGTGAGTGTGAATTTACATTTCATACATAATGGCCAGTAGCTTGCGTCCAAATTTGATATTTGGAGTTTGATCCTTATCTGTGTAACTCATTTTTACTAGCTATCTTGTCTAATAGATAAACTTGCAAGGTCATTTCTGGATTTAATTAAAATCGCTCAGCTGTATGAAGCAAAAATAACATGCACTATTGTAACATGATTCTCTTTCTTGAAAAACAAGCAGAAATGTGGAAATACCGACATTGAAGGGGTTGACTCAACTAATGCATGCTATGGAGGAACTGCAGCTTTATTCAACTGTGTCAATTGGGTCGAGAGTAGCTCATGGGATGGACGCTATGGGCTTGTTGTGTGTACTGACAGTGCGGTATGATAATATCCTTTGACTGCTTCAAAATCGCCTTTTTTCTTAATAATTAGTTGAACTTGTTGATGTTAAAATCAATTTTATTTCTGGAAACAAGACCATTGATTTGAATTTCTAAGATACTTCATATTTTCCATCTCACTGGTTTGGAGCATGTACTGGTTTCCTTTTCTTACTGGAGGTCTCTTTCTATTTTATCAGGTCTACGCAGAAGGACCTGCCCGACCTACTGGAGGAGCTGCTGCCATTGCCATGTTAATCGGTCCAGATGCACCTATTGTTTTTGAAAGCAAATTTAGGGGGAGTCACATGTCTCATGCCTATGATTTCTATAAGCCCAACCTTGCTAGTGAATATCCGGTAACTCCATTTCTCTTCTACATTGATTCACTTTTCTGTGTAACCTATTTACTACCATAATTCTTTATAGCCTGTTCTTGTTTCTTGATACCTTTTCCTCATGCTGTGGAAAATGCAATTGTAGGTTGTGGATGGCAAGCTTTCTCAAACATGCTACCTCATGGCCCTTGATTCCTGCTACAAAACATTCTGTGCAAAGTACGATATATTAACTACAGAAAGCTTTTTTCATGATGTAGACCTTTTGATGATTCTGGTGATGTGTGTGATGTAAAAGGCTTGCTATCTTGCTCCGTGTAGGTATGAGAAATCAACAGGCAAACAATTCTCTCTTTCTGATGCTGCCTATTTTGTATTCCATTCTCCTTATAACAAGGTAAATTTATTATTTTGCTTTTGCCATTGCTCTCTTTGTGGTATCACCAACATTTTCAGCATTTGTATTAATTCCGAATGTTGAACTTTTGCAGCTTGTACAGAAAAGCTTTGCTCGGTTGGTATTCAATGACTCTGTGAGGAAAGCCAGGTTCTGTCTTTTCTTCACTCCTGAAGAATTTTATATGTTTTGGTTTTTAACTGGTAAAATTTGCATGATATATTAAGTTCTTACCTTCATTTGCTATTATTTGCAGCTCAATTGATGAGGGTGCTAAAGAGAAACTGGCACCATTTTCAACTTTATCTGGTGATGAAAGCTATCAAAGCCGGGATCTTGAGAAGGTGCATTTAAAACCCACCCTGTCTGTTAAAAAAGTGAAGACTTTCTTTCTTTTGCTTTTTATCCACCACACTGCAGAAGAAGGGTTGCTGGTACCTATTTTGACACTAATGAGTTAGTGAAGAGAAAGAAATCATATAATTTCTTGAGCCCTCACTTCTAAGGATACTCCTGTTGCTTTCAAATTCTTATCAAATCTTTGTTTGGATGTTTTGCCAACAGTGTGCTAAATGCAGGAGATTTTACTTGCATAATTCTTACAGATGAGCTACTGAATTACTAAGCATGCATGATGCTGAACATTTCCAGACTTCTAAATTGCAAAGATTGCTTAAGATTCCATTTTAGAATTGTTTAGTTATTGGTATTTGAGCATCTTGCTGATTGATCACTTGATGTTATGCATCCACAGGTATCCCAACAAGTTGCAAAGCCTCTTTTTGAAGCAAAGGTGCAACCAACCACTTTGATACCCAAGCAAGTTGGCAACATGTATACCGCATCTCTCTATGCAGCATTTGCATCCCTTCTTCACAATAAAAATAGTGAATTGGTAATAGTAGTTGCTCTCTTTTCTAATTTTAGACTTGCCTTTAAATCTTCACTTGTACTTCATCATTAAGATGGCTTTAATCTTAGCTTATTTATATTGGACGCTAGTGCTTACCAGGATATTTTGGATTTATTGCAGGCAGGCAAGCGGGTTATACTGTTCTCATATGGAAGTGGTTTGACAGCCACGATGTTCTCATTGCAACTACATGAAGGTCAACAACCGTTTAGCTTGTCAAACATTGCCACTGTGATGAATGTTCCAACAAAGTTGAAGTCAAGGCACGAGGTAATCTTGAATATATTTCTTGAACGGTTAAATATTGGTTCCTTATATATCATTCTCCTTTATGCATGATCATGCCTCTGGGAGCATGAATTTCAACTGTCATTACAACCCGACAAATCCATCTGCCCGCCGCGTAGCTCAATATTTGAATTTGTAGTTTCTCCAGTTGACAACCACCCGCCCCCCCGCCCCCCCACAGCTGTTCTCTTCTGAATAAGCAATCTAAAGGCCTTTGCAACCTGGGAACTCTTCATTAACCGCTATGTTAAGTGCAGTGTACTTTCTTATGGTCTTGATGGAATCATGATTAAGAAATACTAGTATTGTTGGAATGATCCAGAAAAAATAAAGGTTAAGGGGCCTTGTTAGAATATATCTTATCTGCTCAATTAGATTGTGAAGGAGCAGTGTCATTGAATGCATTTCACTGAACTTATGCTTCTGGTGCAGTTTTCTCCCGAGAAATTTGTCGAAACTATGCACCTAATGGAGCACAGGTACGGAGCAAAAGACTTTGTGACAAGCAAGGATTGTAGTCTTTTGGCTCCAGGAACATACTATCTTACAGAAGTCGACTACATGTACCGAAGATTTTATGCCAAGAAGCCCGTAGACGGTGCTAGTGAGAATTGTTCGCTCACCAATGGTCACTGATCCCAGGGAACCAGCTACAGTTGTCATAAGCCAGGAATCCGGCTCTTAACTTTTAGATGTTGTTATCAAGCCCAAAGAAGAATATTCATGCTTCCTTAAGTTTGTATTTTAAAGCAAATAGCTCGTTCATCAGCAAGCAAATAGTTCGCTTACCTGGCCTCTATAGGCTTATTCGTAGTTTCATTTTGGTTCTTTTTATTTTTGGTGTGATTATTATGTGATCTAAGGGGAAATTTAGTATTTTAAAAAATAAAAGAAATAAAAGTTGGCGGATGTGTTGAACGTGTCAGTAAGTAAGCCGTCCTGCTTTGTTTAAGCAACGCACGCAACGACTAAAAATAACCTTTCATGGTGTGTTTTGATTCGCTATGGTGGGGTCTCCTTTATATGGTAGGGCCTCCTCTACTAGGTGGTGCGTGATGTGTAGTTCCCTTCCCGATGCATGGTGTAATAATTTTATTGTCTTTAAAACCAAAACTTCCATATCTTGTCTAAGGAGACTTATTCATTGTTTCATATATATTTTTTTGTGCGATTATCATATGGTTTTAGGGTAAATATTGTATATTAATAAAAATAAAAAATAAAAGTAAGTCATCCAGCTATGTTTAAGCAGCGATTAAAAATAACTTTTCTTGGTGCATTCTGATTTATCATGATAGGACCTATCCGCTAGGCGGTATATATAATGTAATTTTGTGATTTGGTGCTGATTATCTTTTTTTTTTTTTTTTCTCTTCTTGATTTCTACACCTAATCTTACAAAATCTCATCTCATAGTAGTCATTCCATTGTTTTTTCTTTGGTTTTAGTCTTCGTTCTTTCAATTGATTTTTTTATTTGAATTTTTTTTTCAATTTAATCCATTTTTAATTTTTTAATATGTTAAATTTGATCCTTATTTTTTTAAATTTTATTTATTTTATTTGAGATCATTTTTAAAATGGTTTTTTTTATGATTTCATCCTCCATTTTTTATTGCTATTTTTTTTTAGCAAATTTTTTAAATTAATAATTTATTTTCATATTTAATCTTTCAACATTGAATTGAACTTCTTTATTAAGCCTTAATCTACGATTTAATGGGTTACAAACTTAGTAGATTAACCCAAGTTAGAGAGATTCACCCGAATTCATTTGTTTTTTTTTTTTAAACTCATATTTTTTCAATTTCATATTTTAGCATTATTTCTTTATTTGTTTTCCATAAAATTTTCCACTAAATTTGAAAATGACTTGAGTTATCTCGAGTTTTTTTATTTGTCATTCTTTGTTAAATTTATTTTTTAAAACAGAGAATTTGTTTTGAATTAAATTAAATTAATTGCTTAAATATAAGCATGTTATGCTCACTTTATGATATTTTTGTTTGCTTAAGTATACTTTTTTATTCTTTTTTTATTTATTTATTTTAATTTTCAGCCTTTAATATTTGATCGATTAGAAATGGGCTCCCTATTTTGTTTCGATCTAGGTTCCATAGGATTATCACGGTCTCATACCCCGGATCACAGGTTTCACGGGTTAACCATTGTTGATCTGAGTTGAACTAATATGTTGTTGTCTTAATATTTTAAAAATGTCTCGTCCAATGTATGTCTTTACAATTTTTTTTCAAGGTTAGAAAAAAATGATATGACCCATAACTTAGCGCGAGCAAAAAATCTAGTCAACAAAATCTAAAAAGCATGGGGTTTTCACCATAGCCATCCACAGCGAAAACCTCATTTTGCCCTTCCAAAACATAGCTAAACAACTTGCTATTGGGGTAGTTTTGTAATTTCATGAGGGTCTATTGATTATTACCACATTTAAAAGGGGCAATTAAATATTTTCACATTTTAAATGCACAGTAAAATAATATTCTACCCATAAATCCAAAAAGTTTTAAAGTTGATGCACAATGATGTTTTTGCATTTTTAATTTTTTAAGACAATAAAATGACTTAAATGCCCTTGAAAGTATAATTTTCTTTAGCTTACATCTAAGGACATTTTTGTATTTTCATATAGTTTTTTTTTAGGTTGGTTAGGGGGCAATTTTTTAACTTAACAAATATAAATGTTATTAAAAAAAATAGCCGGTGTATTCAATGCACACGCCAACGCGTGGGTAGCTCCCGCCCCCTTTAAGCGACGCGTGCAGAGCCATTCGGTGACCAAACGCCACACTACACAACAATATTTGAATCGTCTTAATGTCCCTTCTGTTATGAAGCGGTGCGTTTGATTTGGTGTCGGTGACTTTTTCTTTTCTTTTCTCTCTCCTCAATAATTTCCACATCTGCCCCTTTAGAATTTCAAAGAAGTTCTTCAATTTGTTATTCCTTAAGATTTGGTCCTTATTTTTTTATTACTATTTATTTTATTTGGAATAATTTATAAAACCATAATTCTTTTTCAATTTCATCCCTCTTTAATTTTCTCATCTTTTAAATTTGATCCTCAATCTTTTTATTGTTATTTGTTTGATTTGAGATAATTTTTTAAATTGATTTTTTTTACAAATTCATTCTCAGGTTTTTTTCCTATCAAATTTGATCTTCATTCTTTTGATTGTTATTTTTTTATATTGATAATTTTTTTTTAAATTGATTTTTTATTTCATTATTCAATATTAAATTGGTTTGAAATTGAGCTTCTTGATTAAGTCTAGGTATAGAATTTTACGAGTTGCAAGTTTTAAAGATTAACCCAGGTTTAGGAGGTTCACTTGGGTTGTTTTGTTTTGTTTTTTTTTTAAGCTTATGTTATTTTAGTTCTGAACTTTAAACTTTATTCAATTGAAGACTAGACTATGTTATTTTTATTTATTTGCTATTTATAGGATTTTTTTACTAATTTTAAAAATGACTCAGGTTATCTTAGTTCTTTTTATTTGTTGTTATTTGTAGAATTTACTTTGATAATTTTTTTAATTTGAGATTATTTTTCTGATTCTATCCTTCAAAATTAGATTAATTTTAATTTTTTTTCTAGTTTTGCCATTCAACTTTAAGTTTTTTTATAGTTGAGTTTCATAATTTCATTCAATTCACTTTTGTTAACAACAATTTTTTTTAACTTTTTATGACACGGCTATTCATTTTATTAAATAAGAAAATTATTCTAAGAAATAGAATTATTAAACATATGTGAGTGCACTTGTGAGATCATATATTGAATTAATTAGATGCCTGTAAAAGCATTTTAATTTATGATTGAGAGGTTTTTTTTTATAACAAGAAACACATTGAAAAAACTCGTATATTTATTTTTTTATTAAAAAAATTATATAATCTAAAGCAAAGATCTACAGCAAAGCACACGTTAAATAATTAGTTACATGCTAAAAAAATAGGGATTAAATTTGACATAAAAATAAATCAAAATTAAATGATAATTGATGAAATTAGAAATAATTTCAATTATAAAAATAATTAAAAAATTAAAAGAATAAGAATCAAATTTTATATAAAAATTAAATAAAACGGATGAAATTGAAGAAAAAAATTAATTTAAAAAAGATAAATAAAAAATAAATAGTGATTAAAAAAATAAGAATTAAATTGGATATAAAATTAAATAAAAAGATAATTTTTGTATTTTAAAAAGAAAAAAAAAAACTATTAGAGCCACACTTCCAACCTGTCACCGACACACCCCGGGCTACCAATTATTTTAGTTTTACTTTGAAGAGTATTTTAATCTACCCCTTTCAATATTGTGTGCCGACAATATTACCCCAAACCAAGTTATTTAGTTTTGTTCATGGAAGGTAAGTGCGAAATTCCAGAGTGAGTGAAAATGTGAGGCGATCCACGATACCGGGTTTAGTTTAGTTTAGGTTTTTTTTTTTTTTAATTTAATTTAATGATAAAAGAACAAGGGGTGCTTCATAACCATTGAAAACAATGAACAGTTGTATAAACTCCTTGAAAGATTACTATTTTGATAGATTGCTACTATTTTGATAGATTGCTAAAATTCAGAGGATACAGAAAGGAGGCTCAAAGCGGAAGGAAAGCAAACCATGACTGCAGAAGTCCCAGCTCCCAAGCAGCAAGATCTGCAAATGCTATTATTAATCATAGAAAATTGTAACAGTACAGAGCTTTTCCTCTCCTCTCCTCTCCTCTCCTCTCTGATGATGATGATGATGATGATGATGATGATGGATGGACCACCACAGCACAGCAGCAAGGTGTCGTCAACCGATGAAAATCCATTTAATTAAGCCACAAAAGACTCGAAACTTTTCCAGAGTTTTCTGTCACCACTCTATGAACCAATTGGTCGAGAGTTGAGACTTGAGAGTCGAGGCTCGAGACCACCACGCCCCCCCTCCCTCCCTTGTGGTCCACTTCAATTGGGACCCACATTGCACACACAAAACGGTCCCCAACAAGACTATGGCACGTGTCACTCCCTCGTTCTTCACAAAGCTTTCATGATCCTATCCTAACCGCTTGATAGTCTCTCCATCCCCACCACCAAAATCTTTTGCCATTTTTTCCATGAAGCTATAAACAACAAGATCGTGATAATAAGAGCCGCAAAAGGAAATACAATTCTAGGGTTTGATCCCTTCCCCTTTTGTAACCCCCAACTTTTCCACAAGTAAATCTCTCTCTGTTTGTCGACTGATATTTATATATAGTTCCTCCTTCAACCTCTTCTCCAAAACCCCATCTTTTCCGTTCATTTTCCCTAGAAACAAACAAACAAACACTCTAAATTATCATCTGGGTTTCTACTTCTTTTTTCCCCTACTGGACCCTCAAAAAATGGCATCATTTCAAGAGCATGGAATGGACCCAGATGATGAAGGTGGCACTTCTGATCTTAGCACGAGCGCTGGTGACCCAGAAGACAATAAAAACAGCAGTAGCATCAGCAGTAATGGGTGCTTAAAGATATCAACAATTGATGAAACAGAAGCGTTTCAAGTCATGCCGTTAAAGGAGGAGCCATTTGACTCCGACCCGTCTTCTGACCCTGACCAAAGAACCAACCCAATGGGTGTAGTACCGCTAGCTATGCAGATGCAGACGCCAATGCCAATTTCAATGCCTCTGCCGGTCACTACAACAACGACAACCAGACGCGCATCCACCAAAGACCGCCACACAAAAGTGGAGGGCCGTGGGCGTAGGATCCGAATACCCGCTACTTGTGCTGCCCGGATCTTCCAATTAACCCGAGAATTAGGCCATAAATCAGACGGTGAAACCGTTAGATGGCTGCTTGAACATGCTGAAGAAGCTATTATTGAAGCAACCGGCACCGGCACGGTCCCTGCTATCGCGGTCTCCGTTGGTGGGACTCTCAAAATCCCTACAACAACCTCAAACAATAATAATTCATCAACTGAAACGCCGAAGAAACGGAAGCGCCCTTCGAATTCTGAGTTCTGCGATATTAGTGAAGCAGCACCCGTTTCGACTTCTCAGACATCTGGTTTAGCCCCAGTAAAGCCCTCAGCACCACTTGCTGCGGCCGCGACACCACAAGGAATGGTACCTGTTTTTGCTGTGGGAAATACTGGCATGATGGTGCCAGCGAATGCTTTTTGGATGATTCCACAAGCTGCGGCTACGGTTGCTCCTGCTAATCAACAAATATGGGCCTTATCGCCTTCGCTAACCCCTGTCTTTAACGTTGCAGCCGCGAGGCCCATATCATCATTTGTGGCATCAACAAACAGTGGGAATGAAACAGGAGTAAATATAGCAGCAGCAGCAGCAAGTGTGGTAAATATACCTAGCGAGGTTGAATTTAGGTCACCTTCACCGGTGGTTGCTAGCACATCGGTTGGGGCTAAAGTGGCGAAGAAATCAACCATGGCGCCGAGTGTGAGTTCTAATAGTGGTAGTGGCAAGGGAGGGAAGGCTCAAATGTTAAGGGATTTTTCTTTAGAAATATATGATAAGCAAGAGTTGCAGTTAATGGGGCGTCCTGGGAATAATCAATCACGCTGATCAAAATCGTAGGAATTTAGTGTTCATGTAAGCGCTAACAGATGGAATTTAACTACCAAGTTGTCACTTGCAAATAATTTCCAGTTCAAGGGTTTCGTTTATTTGCAATTTGTGTTTTTTATTTTCTTTAGAATTTGTTGCTTTTGTACTTTATTTATATATACAGAAGCCATGAACAGTAGTGTGGTTCTTGACTTGTCAATCTTCGCAATATGTCGAGCGATTATCAGAAATAACACTTGGCATTTGAGAAACGTGTACTCCAGAAACAAACAAACTGGCATTCTATTTCTAGCTCACGCTCCAGTACAGATGCACGAAGATGAATGTGCCTCGTGCTTGATTGACCTGGCGTTGTCGTGGCATTTCTTTTTTGGTTTCATTGCTAAATATTTTAATCGCGGTTGTTTTTATATTTTAAAATTATTTTTTTAAAATATTAATTTTTTTTATTTTTTTAAATATTTGCTAATATAAAAAATAATAAAAATATTATTTTAATATATTTTTAAGCAAAAAAACATTTTAAAAATTAACTATTAACACAATACCAAATAACACTTTAAAAATTAACTCTTCTCTTTGTGCTAAGGATTATTTTTTCATGAAAAAAAATTAAAATGCAAGTTTTTTTTGACATGTTTTTATATATATAAATTAAAAAGTTTATGCACGAATTTAATTAAATAAATCAAGAATAATTTGTGTTAATGATAAATAAAAAAATATTATTAACGGTAACTAAATACATATCAATAAGAGCCAAGATACGAATGCATATCAAGATATTTGATTTCGTAACATAGTTTATTTACCCGATAGTGTTCAATGACTCTGTTTATTAAAATTATTTTTTTATTTAATAAAATTATAGTAGAAATAAATACACATACAAAACTGATTGAATAAAATCAAAGTGAAAAAATATATATCACAAGCTTGCACTTAACAGAAATACTATCCAAAAATAAATATTATTTATTGATAAAGATGAATTAGAATAATCTCATAAGAAATTAAATACATACAAAATAATTAAAAAAAATCACTACTTTAAAAAATTAAATACAAAAAATAGAAAATCAGATAGAAAGTGTACTAATTTAAATATAAATTTAAAAAAATCTTCAAAAAAATACACATAAAAAGCATGATTTAGAAGGTAAAATTACAAAAAAAAAAAAGCTAGATGTTGCTAGGCATGGTCTAATTAGAGAAGGGCTCGCAAATGGGCCTGTAAGGGTAGGTTAACATTATGCTCTATTTTTTTAAATGTAATTGGGGTGTACATGTATTTTTAAAAAAACAAATCTAGATTAGGCATCATTTGATATTTCCTAGATTTGGTATTCCCCCCAAGTCTAGGTTTTCAAATGCAAGGGTAGGCTCACATGTCATGGTCAAGATTCAAAATGCAATAAGATTTGTTAGATCTTTTTTTTCTAGATAACTTGTTTTTAACAAATGTATGGAGATGTTGAAAATTTGGAGTAGTAAATAATCAGTTTGCTTGGATGTTGTAATTAGATGGAACTCTAACTATATGATGTTAGATGCGACTGAGAAATTTGATGTGGTTTTTATGAAGTTAAAAGAAACCGATCCTAGATAGTTGAGTTACTTTAATGTTGATCCAAATGAGAGAGAAAAAAAAAATCTTAGGTCCTGCTGTTTTAGAAGATTGGAAAAAAGCTAGATCTTTTGTGAAGTTATTAAAACTATTTTATATGGTTGCATTGAAATTTTCTGACTCTTTCTATGTGACATCTAATTCTTTCTTTCATGAATTAATTTTCATACACACAAATATATCTCAACTTTGTAGAAGTAAAGATATTTATATAAATAAAATGGTAAAAAATATGATGACAAAGTATAAAAACTATCAAGGAGATTAAGATACATAAAATTTTATGTTGTATATGGCTATTGTGTTAGATCCATGTTTCAAATTAAAGTAAATAATATTTTGTTTTCGAAGATTGTATGATATTAAAGAGGATGTAAATTTCACAGAAAGTTAGAGATACTTTGCTAAGATTGTTTATATGAATATAGATGAGGATGTTAAGGTTGTCCATAGTGTTGGCAATGATTTAAGTGAAGATGTTAATGTTGATTCGATGGTGGTAGATGATATGTCAGATGGCTTGGCTTCTCAATTCGAAAAATATTTAGAGGAAGAAGATGATGTAGAAAGAAAGAAAATAAGGTTAAGAGGTATTTGGGTGATAATTGTGAGGATCCTAATAATTATAAATTAGATATTTTTGTGTTGGTGGAGATGAAATATCATGCTAAATATTTTATTTATAGTGCATTGCAATTAAAATAAAAAAAAATTGAAAAAAAAAGACTATAAACAGAGATCAGGGAATGAGTCTATAAGATATGTACAAATCAGATAAACTGATGTAGATTTTGATTATTAAAGAAGTGGCTAAAAAGTTGGGTATTAAGTTTTTTTAACCTAAAAACTTATTTTCACTAGAAAACACTTAATAAACACTCTAAAAATCTCAATAAATTTGTTTTTAACCTCAAAAAACCCTTCAATTGGTCCAAAGATACAAATTAAACTGAATAAAATAAAACTTACTTTAAACCCAATCAATTTTTTTTTTAACATAAAAGTTCAAAAACACCTTAATCATACTTGTCTTGTTAATTGAAATTTATTGATATAAAGATTGAGTTTTTTTATTGTCGAAACATGGCTAGCAAACCACTTTCTCTCACATATTTCTCAATAACCTTCTCTATTATCTCCTGAAAATCAGGTATTGAAACGTGAAAAAAATAAAATTTTAGATCTAAACATAAAAAAGAGACCAAGGATGTATAAATGATGACTATTGTGATGAAAATGATTTTTTTCTTATAAGAACAAAAAAGACCAATAATTATTTTTTGGATTTTGTTTTGGTCATTCTTTTAATTATTCTTCATTCTATAAATTGAAATCTTATTTTATTAAATTAGTACCTAGTCAAATTATGAAATCTTCCCAAACACATTTAATTCTCAAAAATATTAAAAAAAAATAAAACTTAAACAGATAAAATTTCACCAACACAATATAAAAAGATAAAATTAAAAAAAAATTCGTTGATCAAAATAAAAATTAAAAAGAAAACGGCATTGTTAATCTACAATGGCTGAACAGTAAAAGTCCCAAATTTATTTAGGTTTTCAGGTAATTATTCTAAGGCTTTTGAAATTTTAAATTAAGTGAACTATACGTAAATAAGTTCAAAACTTTATCACAACAATATTGATGCAGGAAGCTTCCCTACCTACTTAGTTAATCAAGTATATTAAAATTTCTTTAACAGAAAAAATCTATTAACTATCTTTACACTTATCCGTAGGGATGATAATATAATCCGATTTGATGGATATTGAACCAACCTAATTTGAATGGGTAAGATTTTTTTAAAAGACATGATATAAATATTGTTAAATCCGACCTGAAACTCGTCCGAACCTAACTTAAAATATATTTGTAGAATATTTATATTTTTTAATATAATATGTGATATACATACTTAATATTGATATAAAAATAATATTTATCATTTTTTTTATTAACACACACAAATATATATATATATATATATATATATATATATATATTAATTTATTTTTTATTGATTAATAAATGATAGTAGATAATGAATAGTAGATAATGAATACCTGAAACCTAATAAATAATTTATAAATATATAAATTTTTTACCTAATAGATAGGATATAAATATAAAAAAAATCCTATACATAGCTACCCATTATCTTCCCTACTTATATGTTGATTTTGGTCGATGACAGTTCGGTCCAAATTATTTACAGAGCCATTTGAAAAAGAAAAAAAAAAAAAAGGAAGGAAAGAAAGACTTGTTTCCATAAAACCAGAAAGAACTTTGCAACACTTCCAGCAGAATATATCGTTTCAGCGTTGCAAATGTTGACATAAGAGTATAGGTATATTTCCTGTTCCCGTTTATATGCTTCTGTGCTCCTTCGAGGGCCCGACATGGCTTTGATCTTAAATAACCTGATCAAACGTCGAAAAGTTTTCTAAATGCAGTACTGAATCAGAAAGAAAAAGGTCTGGTATATAGTTATGGAAAGAGTGTCAATGGATTTGCAGCTGAAGAACTCGAAAAATTATCAGGTGACTTTTACTCAAACAAATGGTACTAGGATTCAAGTTTTTATTAGCTTTGTTCAGTGCTGAAGAACTCGAAATGGAAGATGTTGTTTCAGTCATTCCAAATCACATTCTAACGCTTCAAACTACACGATCATGTGCTAATTACTTTTGATGTTGTTATTCAAGGCAAACTTGGAGCACCCCTGGAAGGACATGTTGTTATTGGTCTTCTGACACAGGTTTACGTTTTACTATTATTTGTTTCACTTTGGCTAAAACTCAAGCTCATGTGCTAATCACAAGCTTTTGATGATTTCACAATGTAGCAATCTTGTCAGAAGCTGAGAGCTTCAATAATGAAGGAATGAGTGCTCCATCTGCTAAATGGAAAGGAAATTAAGGACCCTGGTCACCTGCAACAAGCATTATCTTGATTGCATTCCCCACTGCTTCACCTTTAACTCTGTAACTAATGGAACCTTTGAAATTGCAGCGAGCTTCCCATCCCCTATAGACTCCGAGGGACATGGAACCCATACTTATTCAACAGTAGCAGGCCGTGAGGTGCAAAGAGCGAGCTACTTTGGTCCCAACTAAAGGAGTTGCAAGAATTGGAGTTCCCAGTGCAAGAATGGCGACGTACTAAGTTTGCTGGAGGTTTGGATGTTCAAGTGCAGATATCCTCGCAACATGATGATGCCATAGCAGATGGTGCTAATATTATATCTGTGTCCCTTGGTTCTGACTGGCTATTACCATATATGGAAGATCCTATCACAATTGGATCTTTCCATGCCATGAAAAATGGTATACTGACCTCAAATTCTGCTGGCAATTCTGTACCCTATCCATATTCACTCTCCAACCATGCACCATGGACATTGACGGTAGCTGTCAGCACCATTGATAGGAAATTTCTTGCACGAGTTGTTCTTGGCAACGGAGAAGTCTTAAATGTGAGCACATGAGTACTGCAGTTGTTATTAACCGTAGAATTCTCACTAATCTTATTACTGATACCAAATATATGGTTTATTGGACGTATAATGAAAGGACTCTCCATTAATAACTTCGACCTCGACGGGACCATATATCGATTAATTTGGGGAGGAGATGCTTGCATTCTTGAAGCTCTGAATTCGTATAAAGTGGAGCAGAAGACTGTTATCTGTGATGCCTTGGTGACTGGTTCTGGGGTTGTAATTGCTAATGGTGTTGGTGCCATGATGGCCGATTCATTTTACAGTAAAGATTTTGCTTTCAGTTTCCCCTTACTGGAAACAGTGATCAGGGATGAAGATAAGAGTCAAAAGTCTTAAACAACATCAGATCAACAGAGTAAGCAACCCTCCCTGGTTATGAGCACGGAATACCCCCTTCCTCAATGACAACACAGAAGACGGACAAATTCGGAGGCCCTTCCGTTTGTACAAGACCGGGTATCCTTGGACGCAACTCACACGCTAAAATCCATTGTGATGATTTTTCATGTTGACGTTTGTGTTACTTGCAGTTAGCTTTTCAAATTTGTACTGCCCCTGCTTGATTGAAATATAAGTATAACTGTATCCTTTGACTCCAATCTTTTGAATGCTTCTATTCTTAATTTTTATCAAGTATAATGTGTGGTTGACTCATGTCGGCTGCGATACCTCCACATTCCCCCACACGCCAGCCGGGTATGCTACGACATTTATGTTGCCGTGCATGTGCTTTGCGGTCCAATGGGTATGATTTAAAGTGTGTTTTTTTAAATATAGTAAAATAATATATTTTTTATTTTTAAAAAATTATTTTTAACATCATTATAATATCAAAAAATATATAATTTTTTTAATTATAAACAAAAAATTAAATTTTAATAAAATACGGTTTGAAAGGAGGTCTAAGATGCTCCATCAAGAAAAAAAGTTTGATGGTAGGCACTTTTCAGCCATTTTAACAATTCACATTGAGAAAACAAGACAACTAATCAAGATTCGTTGTAAAAATCAAATATTTTGTTGAAATGATAAACCACATATAAAGAGTTTCAAAAACTAGTATCAGAACATAATTAACTGAAGGCAAAGCAGCTTGTGCCATACACTACAAATTAACTTGCAAAAATACATTTATAACTTGATAAATCAATTCACCTCTAACCAATTTATTCATCATCAAGTTGCAAATACAAGATAGAGATACAAATGGTGGAATATGCATGTCATTTAAGAAGAACCTCTAAGGTGGAAAGATCAAATCAGCCCACATGAGCAATCTTTAATATATGGAAACAAGGAAAACACCAAAAATATCCGAACCTAAGAAACTCAAGCACCTGTGACATTTTCATTCGGCTTGAACACATAGATAACGAAGAACTTCTTAATGGACAACAGTTCATCCATGACTTCCCTTTGGTGGCATCAAGCAGCAGCTGTCTTCTGATTTGGCTTGAAGACATACTTGATAAGGGACTCTTTTATTGGCAAGAGCTCAGGGAATTCCTGCTTCAATTTGGCAGTATCAAGCTCATTGTTGCTCCTTGGGGCAACTATTACCTTTGCTTGCTCCTCAAGAGTGAAGTTTTTCCATGTGAAATCGGGGTCAATGTAATCCCGATACATTTCTAAAATCTCATTGTGACTAACCACTCCAGGATTTGTAAAGTTATAGATCCCAGTAAGGTTTCTCTTTGCCATCTCGATGGAGATGGGAAGGAGTTCATCCAAGATTGTCATCGAGTTTGGAATGTTCACTACCTTTTCATATCGAGTGATCTTTGTGATGAAATTGCGAGGGTTGGCTAAATCAGATGAAATGGGCATTCTGACACGCAATGTGCAAACATTTTCATAATTCCTGAGCAAATCCTCTACCTTTCAAATCTCAGAAAAGAAGAATAAATCAGAATCTATTAAATCTATAACACATTGCAGACATTAACATCGTTGTCTATGTTCCATCTAATCAAGAATGCAAAAACTGGAAAATAAAAAAGCGAAAGAGATGCACGAAAGAATTCCTTAGCTCCAAATAAAAATTGAAAAAGAAGAAGAAAACGATTAAGTTTATTTTGCATTTTATTCCGATTAATGACATCTCTAACAACAACCAAATATTGCATATAATTAACACTACTCTACTGGATCCAACACTACGCATTACATGCACAACTGCGATTCACCCTACTCCACTAAGCAAGTATATATTTAATTAGATCCATAAAGCAAAATGCATAGAACCAACACATTGTCTTACAAATGCCACCAATTAAATACATCTTATTAAAAAAAAGAGAGAGAGAAAAAGACCATCATATTGTACAACAAAACATAACTTTAAAGATATAGTACTACCATACCATGGCCTTAGTCTTGGAATAGAAAGAACCGATAAAGTTCGGAGTATCCTCCTCCTTGAACCCAATACCCGACCCGAGAGGATGGCTCGAATCATACTCAAAGATACAGCCCGTAGCATAATTAATCAAGACCAAACCTTTCTCCCTGCAAAGGTCAGCCAACGTCAGTGTGCCGACCACATTGGTTCGTATGGTCTCGACTTTATGGGATTCGCACCAGTCGACGTTAGGCCTGCCAGTAACGCCGGCAGCGTTGAAAACGTGAGTGGGATTAACGGCAACCAGGTCGGCTTCGAGGGAGGGTCGGTTTTCAAGGCGACCGGAACCATAGGTGAAGTCGATGCCTTGGGATTGGCAAAGCTTGCCTAAGAGTCCACCGATCCAGCCAGTACGTCCGTAGATGAGGAATTTGAGCAGTTTTGGTGATGCGGTGCCGTTTGAAGATTCGAATCCCATGTTTTTTGAGAGAGGAGAGGAAGGGATGGATGAAGCGTGAATGATTTTGGATCTGGGGATGATACTACACAAATGTGTGTGTATTTGTGTACGTGAGAAAGAGTGCGTGTGGGTATATAGTATGTTTACTGTTCAAGAGTGTGTGAGAAATTGTGTTTTTTAGAAATATATTTAAACAGTATATTTGTTTATTTTTTAAAATTTATTTTTGATTTTTGTTTAGAAATATACTAAAATAACATATTTATTTATTAAAATTTAATTTTTGATATTAGTATTAAAATATATTAAAAAAATTAAATTTTAATCAAATAGCATTTTTAACTCAATGAAAAACATGCAAGTAGAAAGAAACAGATATGTTTGCTGGTGATTGTCCGGTAAGGAATGAGATTTGTTAATTTTTTTAGTTTAAATCTTGAAATCAACATATATAATAATTTATTTTTTCTAAACACACATTCTTATATAAAAAATGTAATTTTAGAATTGTGAAGAAAATAATTTAATATAGATTGATTCATTCATATATTTGAATATATCTTTAAATGTAAAATTAAGTTTTATAAAAAATTATAAACATAAATTTTTAAAATATTTTTTAATTGATCAGATTCTAAATTTGTTTTGAAAAAAAAAAATAATAAAAACCAATTTAGTTATGATTGTTATTTGTTTGTTCCGGAGTTTAAAAGTGAGCAATAATTGTTAAGTTAAACTTATAATAAAAATATTGTGGATGATCAAAATGAAAAACAAGAGCACAAGTAATTTCTCTATCGAGGTGGATATGAAAAACAGTGAACCAACGAACTCGATCATCAATTACTATATAAAGAAGTCGAGGTGTCGAGAAGGACGGAGCAAATTCCAAAAGAAGTTCTAACTCGATATTTGCCGATATACATTTAGTTCAGAAGAAGCAGTGGAGGAGGCAGGCCTCAAGCTCGGATCTTGCTGTTACTATTTTACAAATTGAAGGGGGGAAGAAACTAGCCAGACACTGGCCTAAAATGAAAACAAAAAAAGTGGTGCTATTCCATCAGACTCCATGCAAAAGAATCTTGATTGAGAAAATAAGCAAAACAACTATGGCTTGGTAACGCTTAAGTGAGAGCTCAAATAGTGAGATTTTCTTGAATGGCTATGAAAGACCCTAGAATGTTACCATCAACGTCTGGGAATTTTTCACTGCCATGGAGAGCCTTGACCTTGCCTGTTCTGTCAACTTCAACTGGATACTTCAGAAGGTGACCCTTCATTTCTGTTACCTCATCAGCTACATACTGTCTCCAGTTCTGTTCACCAAGGGACCTTACACGTCTCATACATTCAATAGTCTCTGGTTGCTCAAAACACTCCTCAACCCCTCCTATGTGCTCTGCCCATAGTGACATTCTATATCCATAGACCTGCACTCGACAGAAAATAACCAAAAAAATCGCACTTATTGGAATGATAAGACTTCAGGAACACGAGAAAAGTTGAAATCAAATTTGTATTGGTCTTGCAGGCTTCTGTTTATAGAAGAAACATAAATCTCAAAACTTTCCGAATGAAAATAAATTGAAAAATGTTGTCAGATCAGTATATTGATGTTAATATACGTTTGGACTTAAGTACTGGTCCTGAAGTTTGATGAATGCAAAAAATCTGTCCAATCAGTTAGTTTACCTGCCCATGTGAACGAGAGTTTTTCCTTGCCAAGGTATGGTTGGGTTGATATGCTCCCATTGCTATCTCAGTATCTCTGGTGCCCTCCATGGACCGTTGATTGATGTTCGCAGATCCCAATATTACATATTCATCATCCACTATAATTCCTTTAGAATGAATGTAAATCATAAAGCGTCTGCTCTTCTCACTCCGTGCCTGTTTCACCGATTGAATGTTATTTCGAGAACATGATGTTTCCCAAAGAGAAAGCTCATCAAAATAGTCAACATCTAGTTACGAAAAGACAAACCTGAGGAGTGTTTCCAGGAGTAGAGCTTTGCACACCATTCTCCCTATCTAATGCCTCACGATTGCCAAGGCAGAAGAAATTTAAATAGTCTTGTGGCTCATATGTATTTTCCAGTCCAACCTCCACCAAGGCCTTGTAAATTGTTTCATACATCATTTGCATTGTTTTATGCTGCAACAGATAACAGTAACACTAGTTAAAAATACACAGCAATTGTCATATTCACCTCATGGGTTACATCCAGGAGCAATTTTTTCTAAATAAATATCAAACAATTCCCTGAAGGATTTTCAAAAATGCATCATGTGGAGATGAGAACAAAAGTAGAATTGACCCGACAACGTAGTTATTTGTTCTATGAGAGATTTCAGGAGGAACTGGTGGTTGATTCAAATTCACATGCAAGCTCACGCTAATTTGGTAACTGATGACATGCTGTATTTAGTTCTTTCTTCTCAAATAGTAAATCATGCCTACCTGCCAAAAGAGAATCCTCTGTATAGGTGCGCTTGTAGGAACTCCCTCTGGCCACATTGGGATAAGAATATATGCAGAAAACCTCTCATGTGCTCTTATTTTGTCAGCAATTTTAAGGGCAATTTCCATGGGTATTAAGTTGTTTGCTCCTGCAGATGATAAACACGATTATAACTGTCTTTAGAGATGCAAGTTGGAAGAGAAGATGCTGGGAGAAGTAACAGAATTCTTGGGATGTAACAAACTGCCACTAATATGCAATCCAAAATTTTTACATTCCCACTTTTGGAACCAAAAGCTGGTTACAATTAGCAGAATCTGGTGTCCAAAATTAAATCTTACTTTGTCCATAACCATTAGAATTTTCTATAGATCATCAACTATGCTACAGTTATTTAGTTCATTCAATAACTACCTAACATGGACAATCCTACTTGGAGCCTTCGCTCTAGATTGTACTTTAGCACCATTGCTATGGACACATCTGTTCTATAAGAAAGAACATGGTATTATTAGGTGAGGCCCCAAGATATTTATTTATAATATCTCTCTCAAGTGAAAGCCCTTTGAGGGGCTCATGCTAGTGCTATTAATTTTATCAAATAGAATGAGAGTGGTGAGATTCGAATTCGTAACCGCTTAGTCAATAAAACTCTGATACCATGTCAAAGAAGCTTAAGCTATTAGGTCCATACATGATTAATATTATCATCTAAAAGCTTTGACAAGAACAATGAATTTTCAGCTATGAGTTTTGTGCTAATCATGTTTAATAAAGCATTAAACTAGCTAGAAATGGGAATCATCTAGAATATTGTTTCTTATCATCAAGAAAAGTCAAGAAATAAGATGCAAAGAAGGGCCAGAGCTCAAAAGTTAACCTTGATAAATGAACAAGAAAAATACAGAAATATCTCCCTTTTACCTCTATCTCAAAGTATAGAATTCCTTACCTAAGTCTTTGTGAGAATCCCAATTATATGATGAACCTAGAAAATACTGGTTCTCAATGTAGATGAAATGTTGGGCAGCACGGATTGCATTGACATATGCGGTGTGTATACTCATGTCTATAATTACATTCTTCCCACATGCCAAGTTCTGTTACAAAATAGAACATACCTGTTAGCAAACTACCTGCAATGAATTGTATGAAAAAATAATGCTCATGATTTGTTCATGAGAAGGAGAAAAGAAGGGGCTTCAAGTCAAAGTTTTCTCACCATGCTTGTTGCATCTCTCGGGTCATCTGGAAAGCCTTTCACAGAATTGGAATCAATAGAACGGAAAACCTTCAGTTAAAGGAGATTTGGTCAGAGGATAGACACATGGACACGCTCTCATATGTAGTAGATTAGGAATCCAAGATTGGAGACAAAGAAGTAATTGACATTGAGTACCTGAACATTCCAAGCCTCTGGATCATCCTCGGCAAGGGATGGAAGTTCTGCTATCCCCAATATTTCATCAATTCTTTCAAGCTTCAGTAATGCATCATCGAATGACGCCTTCAATTTTTGCATCCCATGGGGTTTTGATGCCTTCAACCAACGCTCTTCAAAATTGGCGAGGATGTCATAGGCTGCTGGACCATCAATTTGACAATGCAAATCATGCCATGGTTGTCTTGGACAACCGGCACCAATTGGCTCCTGATTAGCGACCCCCGAAACAAATTACATTGTTAGCATCTCTTTGTGACTGATTTATGAAGCATTTTGCATCTGACAACACAATGATATGCTAGATAAATCATTTACGTGTGCATATGCCTTGCTAGATAATTAAGAGATTCTCATCTCTGGAGCAACTTATATGATATATATCTGATAGCACCCAAGAACATCAACTGTGAGATTACCGTGAAATTAGGGTTACGAAAGTCATCTTTGTGCACTGTCTGCAATGTCCTAAAAAGAGGATGCTGTGGAGTATCATATCGACCCTTGCATAAATCAAGACCTCCAACGAATGCTGTGATCTTTCTTCTGAAGTGACCTGCATCAGTATCCACTATCACTGTTTTCTGGTGGTGTGTATAGATGGTTTCAGTTTCCTGATAAACAAAAAATAAATAACAAGAGGTTCAGACCATGTGGTATACATATCATGTACCAACGTAATCCACTTACATGCACATTCATAAATATAAATTGATCTTAGAATCTTCAGTGAAATCAATGCAGGTGAATGGCTATCAAAGCAAAGAAACGCCAGATGCTTATTATAATGCTCTCACACAAGTAGTAGCATTTGAACCATAGAGAAGTAGATAGTGACTATTTATATCCAACCTGCTTTTTGATAAAGCTGTGTCCCTTTCCAGCAGATCGAGGGCAGAGTAGCACTTGCACTGACGAGTGCTTGAAAAAACGGCGAGTCTCCTCATCACTGGTTTGCATGACCCCTTCCTACACACCACAAAACTTGATCAATGACTAATACAAGAGGAAACAGTCAACCATTTTTAAGCATGATGAGAGAAATTTGTGAGTATGCAATTGATGCTGGAATGACAGTGGATGAGCGAACTACAAAACGTTTTTGAATCCCAAGAAAAAATTACTGATAGAAAATATTATGCAATTGGACACTTAGGTGATTCTCTGAAAACATCATATCCAGCAGCTATAGACTTCACACATTTTAAGGTAAAGTGAGCAATAAAATTCACTAAAAGCCGTAAGTTTTCTACTTTGAGTGTTGCCATATTTAACTGCCTATTTACTGTGGAAGCACCAAGAAGCTTTCTTATAGCAATAAACTATATACTATTCCCTGCTTTGGCGTGGAAGGGCATAGATCAAACCAGCAAAAGCATTGTCGTAGCCTCTCCAACAGTGAGCCATTCCTTGAAACTTTTAAACATGAAAGACCTTACAGCGAAGAATAACCATTATCAAACTTACCAGAACTGGTATCCACAAAGATTTAATTGATATGGAAATTAGAGGTATCCAGAAAAATGAAATTAATATGGAAATTTGGTCTGAACAATGACAAAAGCAGCAGCATACATGAAATTGAGTTGATTTTCTTACCGTTTTGAATCCCAAAACACTCCTGGAGGTCGGATCATCCCATACGAGAAGCAGCACTCTAACTCCTTCTTGAGACTTGGTCTTGAGAAGATCTCCTAATGTGCAATCTCTGCCGTCATTACCACCCCGTACCAATTTAACCTTATAGTTGACAGACCATCCGGTAATGTAAATCAATCGCCGAGCCTGGCTGATAGCATTAAAGATGTCATCCCAGCAACTTCTATGCTCAAACTGAACATGATCATCAAGCTTCAAATCAGGAAGGCAACCATCATGAACATGAGCGTCTTGATAGAGAGTAACTTTACCTCCTCTCCTAATAGGAAAATATGTGCCAGGAACCCCATTATAATCAGGACCTGAACGCACTCCCTGCTGATAAATTGCCATTTTCTCCACTGGAGTAAACTGGATTGATAAACTCAAAGCAGCTCCAGCCTTACAAGGCTTCCCATTAGAACCAAGGACCGGGAAAATTCCCTCAACTTTCATGCCTGAGATTAACTGCTCTACTGGGATCCCAACAGCACCCATAATTTGTGAGCCAACGATATCATCATCTTTGACAGAAAAATGAACCTCTGCAGCATGATGCGCAACAGGAACATCAAAATGCTGCATCCACACCGGGTTCTCATTATTCTTGATCACAAAAGTCCTCCCAATTACAGCACCAGATACCGAAATAGTGACATAAGGATCACTGGTGATCTTACTACCTACACGCCCTTCAATCTTACTGCCGAACTTCACAGGGAATTTCGAAAACATATCCCCTAAAGTCTTATGAAAAACATCTAAGTTAGGAAGGTTTTTAGCCTCCTTAACCCGTATTTCTAAGTTGCCATGCAGGGGCAAGACTTTCAAAGACCCTTTATTGGTGGGAAATGGCACTGCTTGTTGACCCTGATTATGGTGTGAGCCCCCGAAGGAGAATGTATGATCAATTTGAGCCATAATAAAGGACTTGGTATTCTCTTTAGCTGAAAACAGTTGAATTATATGGACCAGAAGGCAATTCCTGACTGTGTATTGAATGAACAGAAAGAAAGAATCTTGGAATGAATTAGATTGGACAAATACCAAGTTGTTGCTAGTCTCTAGAGGACAAACTATCACTAACAATGAATCTGTGCACCTCTAGATGGGCAAGAAATTACTGGAAAAGGAAATGAGGGCCAAAGGGCTTTGAGAGGAAACAGAGGAAGAAGGAGAATTCAGCTGAGAGAGGGGGTTTAAAGAGAGCATTATAAAGAAGAAAGAAGATGAGAGTTGAACGAGTAAAAGAAGGTGGGATGGCAACTTGTGGAACATGAAAATGGGAACACAGAATATAGAAATTGAGAAGGTTAGTAGAAGGTTGTATTTAATCCACAGATTTCTTGTATTTGTGACAATAAAAACCACTTCAGAAAAATCAAACTGGATATGAATACTATTATGTAAGAACGTTGAGACGATGTCGTTGACTCTCGGCCCTGAATGGTTGAGCTGCTTGGAAATGTCCTTGCTATCAGTTTATTTTGATTCTAACTAGTTAGGTTGAAACTTGAAAGGCTCTTTTGGCTTCGGCAGTTATACGTTAACAACATGCTATCAACGAACAATTGTTGACAACCGTTGCGGTGGCATTCAAATTCTACAAGAGCGCGTGCTTGGGGGGCCTGGGTATTTTCTTTTTCTCTCAACAAAATGAATTGAGAAACAAGATGACTGCAAATTAGCCGCCACTCCTTGAAATCTGACTAGTTTTTCCCCATACTTTCTTTGCTCTGACTAATTCATCTTCCATCAATTTATTTATTATGAAATTAAAGTTATAGAAATTTCCTATCTCAAGCAAATTTATTATATTTGTTGATATACATTACATTAAAATGGCATGGTTGATTAGGCTTTTCAAAGAAACATCTTAACCCAAAAGTTTAAGTTGTTAGATGAGGTCTCAAGATATAATTTATATTATTTTCTAACATACCCCCTCAAGTGAAAACTCTTTGGATTTGAAACTTGCACAAATTTATATTACTTATGCTTAATTTTTATTTAAATAAATAGGGATGGTGAGATCCGAACTCGAGACCGCTTGGTTATCAAGGCTCTGATACTATATCAAAGAACCATTTCAACCCGAAAACTTAAATTATTAGATAAAATTTAAGGATATGATTTATATTATTATGTAACAAAGTTATACTATAAACTTGGAAAAACTTCACTAGATGTAGCTTTCTTCACGGATAGTAGGAGGCTAGATGATGGATGTTAATTGTAAAATATTTTTTAAATGTTTTTTTAGATGAATACAATACAAGAAAGTAGGGAGGTTTATATATATATATATATATATATATATATATATATATATATATATATATATATATATATATTGTATTGTTGATATGAAAAAAAAAAAATCTTTTCACTCCTTACATTGGAAAAAAAAACGAGAGCCACTTATTGCAAGTGAAAGGTGATAATTCTATTGCTAGCTAGCTAGCTAGCATCTGTTATAGGATAGCTTGTCTGTCACATGTGTCGCACCATGAAAGAGTAGTTCTAGTTGAAGTTGTAGTTTATACAACTCGACGTGGTAGCTCAAAAAAAAAAAGAAAAAAAAGCCGACATAGTTGATAAAAACAAAAGGAGAATAGAGCAGAGAGGAAAAATAATGAGTTGTTGGGTTCTGAAAAATAGCTTGAGCTAGAAAAAACCAACCCGAGTAAAATAATTAATCGAGGAAAAGTATAATTACTAATTTAACTTTATAATAAAATAATATAATGCCAACTACGTAGGGATATTTTTGTTTATTTAACTATTTTAAAATAAAATAATTATTTTTTTTACTGTTTACGTTATCATTCCATTTTGAAATAAAAACTATTTACCTCAACAAATTTCATAACTACTAGTTTATATACCCATGTTACGATTATAAATTATCATAATTTTTTAAAAAAATAAAAAAAATATTTAGAAAATTTTCTGACATTGTTGTTAAATCTAAAAATATATTTTTTTATTAACATATTTCTTATTTATCTTAGAAAACATTAAATTTTTAATTGGAATTATTGTTTATGAAAAAAAGTTATCATCATTACAGCAAGCTAACAAAAAATATATCTATATTTTATATATGATTGAAGGTCTATAAAATCATAATCATGTTGAAAATGTATTTAAAAATCTTAAGAATAAATTATTAAAATCAAAATTTCATTAATAATTTATTAAAAGTATTATCATTTTTATATTATATACATAATAATTGAAATATTTTTTATTAAAACTCAAATAAAAATTTATTATAATATTTAAGAATTATGAAAAAAATAAAAAGTAAGTGAATCTGATAAATTCGTCAAAAAAAATCAAAGAAAAAGACAGAAAATAGTTGGCGCGCAGCCTTGATTTTTTTATTTTTATTAAGAGGTTCAATCACATATTATTCACTTTTTTTTTTTTAAAAAAAAAAGGTGATAAATGACATGTTGTATGTGACCTTGAAAAAAATGTTTGTGCCCCCTGTCATTCCAGCTCGTAACCTTCGGTCTATCCTGTGCACCAATCAAGTGAGCTACAATATAAATTTGTTATTTAAATTTTAAACGATTAAATAAATATATTAATTTGGTTTAGCGTTTATATAAACAACAAAATATTAAAAGTAATCCCAATTCTTTTAGAGTGTTCAAGTAATGATAGTTTGATAATCTTGAAAAAATTCAAAGGTTGGGGACTGATTCGTGATTCAATGTATAGGCGAGGGCTTATTTGTACTTATCCAAACCTACCTTTCCTCTTGGCTTTCTTTCATAAACACACCCATCTGCTTTTCCAACAAACGGGTACAAACAACGCACCTCCCATCAACGGGACATTTTCTAATTTCGCCACCTCATACGTCATGTTGTCCCCATGTAATGATGTTACCTAATCGTTTTAATTTTTTATGGAAATATATTTTTTCATTAATTAAAATTAGATTAAATTTATAAAAAAGTAGACATATATGGTAATCTAAAATATCCAAACAACTTAGAAGTAAGTTTTATATATTGATTAATTGATTATTCTCTTAATTTTAATAATTTTATCTATTTTTCTTGGGTCGATAATTGGTACTTATAAAAGATCTCATCTAGTAGTTTTAAAGACTTTTCTATGCACAAACAAATATCTTTTTAAAGAGAAAAAATACAATAATAGTTTAAAGAAAAAAATTCTAAAAATATTTATACAGCAAAATACTAAGAATTAAGATATTATGGACCTGATGCATGAAGGATTCACATAGCATTTATATCCTACGAATCTTATCTTTTTTATGAAGAAGAGAAGTTGAGGTATCATTTTACTCTCATAGTATTTAAGGAGAAATAATTATTCCTTACATATCATTAATACTAATAAAAATATGGTAGTTTTTAGAAGACTTTTATACATTTAGTGGTGTTAAAAGATTAACATATTTGACCTTAACATTTTATATTAAAAAATAAATAAGCAAACAAATTTTTATAACAAAATAGAAGGTTTTTTTATATTTATGTGAACCAAATGTGTAACTAAATCTATAAATATTTAGTTTGATAAGTTGCTAAACTTACATATGAATTCATTAGATAACTAAACTCAAAAACAGAAAATTTACACCCTATCTCTCATCAATTTTTAACCAATAAACTTGCCCAAAAATAACATTTATATATATATAAATCACGCTGCTCCATCACAATCATTTTCAAACAATAGCATTCACAATATAGAATTCAAATTAAAAAAGATTGCGAGCCAGATCTTAAAGGCACACTGGTTCGATCATGAAGATGATTTTCAGTAACATTTTCAAGATGTTTACTTGGTCAAAGGTCCTGGGTCTTTGCGCTCTTCCCTGAGCAGCCAGAAAAGAAAGTCCTGCGAAACCTGTCTCCTCCATTAACAGTTCGGCGTCTAGCGCTTTTTTAATAACTAGGCTCTCTAGTCCAGTTGCCTATAAAAAGAATTATTAAAATATGCACCAACAAGTGTTGGCCAATTTGGACTGCCTCGCCTGCATTGCTTGGAATATTGCTTCATCGTTTTGTTTTTCTCTTACAAGAGGATAAAAATAAAAACTCTTCAAAGATACCCTTAAATACTATTATTTTATTTGATATAGTGTAATCCAGAATATTAAGAATTTCTTTCTTGCAAGTTTATGCGACAGCTTATGAGTGGATGACATCTTGTATTAGTCTTCAGATTTGTGCTCGGTGGCATTTAAGATCTTGTTCTAGTGATGGTACGCAGGGGCTTATATCTTTTCTCTGCATTTAAGTTTGAATTTTATTGTGTATGCTTATCAATTTTACGGTGCTTTATATATTTATTGGATTTATAAAATGTCTAATAAATTATAAAATTAGTCATAATACATCCAAGCTGGTCCGAATATATCCACAGAAAAAACAAAAAGATTTGTGCTCGGTGAATCGTGACAGACAGAGTCAATGGAAATCCACAATTATTCTGTTTCAAAGTTTTGTTGAAGGAGTTCTATTCATTGAATTTTGCCTTTTGAGCAGCCATCTATGAAGTTTTTTTTTTTCCCCACAACATTATTGCAATTTCAAATTTACTTCCCCGGCATACTCGCAAAGAAAAATAAACCTTTTATTGTGTTATAATTATAACTATAACAGTAAAATGTCTAGGAAAATCACCATACCAAAAAAAATTTCTTCACTATTTCTTTTTTCAACTGCGTCCTTCTATGTTCAAATTGAGGTTTAATTTGTTATAATTTATTAAGTTTGGGGCAAATTAAAAAATAGAGATCAAGGTGTAAAACACACATGAATTCCAATACCAATCTAAATTTTGATTCAAAATTCATTTTTATCCTCGTAATTTCAATTGTCAACCTTCACAATCCCAATAATTTTCAAAAATTTAATTTTACTTTTAAAGTTTATTTTTTTTATTTCTCAGTCCATGTGTTTGATAAAAAAAAGATAGAAAGTCGCCGAATTCCAACAAGAAAACATAAAGTCATTAATTCTATACACTAAAAAGGTCAATTTTAATGTCGCTAAGTTTCATTTGACAAAAATAATTTGATACTAGTTGCTTTTGTTAGACTTAGTCTTAATAATTTTAATAAGTGTCCTAGTTATTTGGACAGTGTTGTTAGCATTTGATATTCTGTTTTAGTTTTACCTATTCTTAAGCAAGGATCCACTAGTGGATTACTATTTAGGAAACCATCATGAAAATCTAACTTGAATTGGGCCAACCTAGCTCCCAAAAGAAATATTTATATTTACATGTGTGATGCTAGATCTCAAGAATCATACGTATCATCAAGAAAAAGGGCACTTGATGATCAGCACTTCAATTTTATCTCATACTCAAATTAATAGAATATTAAAGTATTAATGCAACGTGCTTATATAGGAGGGCTGCTGCAGAGGTAGTTAATTAAGAATTATGAATTAAAGATCCTGCTGCATGCGACGGAGCTGGTTGAATGAGTGTGTTTTGAATTGACAACATGTGGAACATAATCCTTAAATTATTCTTTTTTTTTCCTTTTTGATAATGGGAACTTTATACATAAAATAATGGATCGAAATCCTTTTATATCGAAATCCTTTTATATTTTTTTTTCTTTATAGAACAATTTTGCTTGTATATAAAATAAAAGGAACAAATGAATTGAAAAAAGAGAGGCATTTTAAGCAAAAAAAAAATATTAACAAAAACAATAAATTTTTAAGATTCATTTGATTTTTTCTTAAGCTTTATCAAAAACAATAAATTTAAATTCTATCGTGGATGTTATAATGTATATTTTTATTAAAATAATTTTTATGACACAACTGCTTTAATAAATGTGAAGACATAACCACTTATGAATTATGAATTCTTAGTGTCAGACATAACCTGTTTTGTTTTTTATTTTTCTCTTTAGGTTTTAATTTAAATTCATTAAAATAAAAGATTAAAAATTATTTATGAATTTTACTTTTTTAAGCTGAGATCATAGTTTTTTTTTTATTATTATTATATTAGCAATTGCCTTTTTGTACAGTTATATTTTTTCATTTTTAAAAAATAAAACTATTCAATTGGTTTTCCTATTTTTATTCTCGTGTTACTAAATAAAAAAAAACCCCAATCCAAGAGATATTTATATCAGTTGCATTGGTTTATTCTCTCTCTTTAATTACTCCCCGATGTTTTGATGTTGGAGATTGGAGTTCAAATCTTAGAAATAGATAATTAAACATGTTTAAGCTCTTTAAGTTACTTTTCGGGGATCTTCTACTACTTAAATTAAAGTACGAGACCGCCAAAGGCAACTTCTTCAACGTTGGCAGCTCTTGGTCTCAGCCTCTTTGCTTCCCGACTTTCAGACATTGGAGTTTAATAAATCTTAGAATTAGAATTTGAAGAATAATTTCCACATGCAAGAGATTATGAAGGGGAAAAACCGTATATACAATAGCAAAAGGTTTTATCCTCGCGAATATGGAAAATTGACCCAACAAATGAAAAGCAGATAGAATCCAATATCCTAAGTCTGGGCTGCCGGGCCGGTAAACAATCTAAAACGCAAAATCTATTATTAAGATAGCATTAAAGGTCTTAAAGCAGTAAGAGGCTTAAGAGCAACAATGGCGTTAACTCGTTCATTAATTGGTCTCGGGGTTTTAATGTTTAAATTACTGATCACCCGGAGATGACCTTCCCAGGGCTTCCACCTAAATTTCTTTTTCGTTTAAAGAGAGCCGATATGGATAATGGATGCTAGTTGTGCTATAAATTTATCAGGGTTGAAGAAGGTTTTTTTATTACAAAAGAGATTCATCCCTTGTTCTTTCCTTTTCTAAAAATTGAAAACAAGCATCAATAGCATGGTGTGGATGGAGGAGGGCATTAGATTTACGTAAATCACACCTTTTTCTTTCCTTCCTTCTTTCTTTTCCCCTATTTAGAGGGGGTCAACGTTTGCAGTCTTGCCGCATTTTTGCCAAGTTTTGATGCAGTGCCCCAAGATCAGCACTGTAATCTTTTTTTAACTCTTGAAGCTTTGAATTGGCTTGGCACTCCTAATTAATCAATCCCCTAGCTCTTATAATCAAGAAAATTCAGATTATTTGGTGAAAACAACCTTGCAAGTAAAGAGTATGGGCCGGTAACAATGGCAAGAAAGAGATGATCTAGAGAATAAAATCTTCATCCTGTTAATGACATGAATATACAACCTTAAATGTAAGAGATATTAGGTCTCCATCTATTACATGACCTGTACCTGGTTGTTAGCAAGTAGAAAGTACTGCAACCCAAAGGATACAGTGACAGCTATATCAACATAAAGTAAGAACACCCCTCTTTGCAGTCCCCTCCCTCAGTTGAAACAAATAAGATGGATTGGTTTGTCTACCTTTTGCGCTTGGACTTCAAGGATGTCACCGATTGAGAGTTGCTGTGCCAGTTCCTCTTCCTTTGGTTGATGAACCAATTGTTAATCTGCTTTAGCTGTAACCCTGTCTCCTCCACAAGTTTTGCTTTGTCATCTTCCTGAAAATCATCATGCAGACATGCTATTATTTATAAAATAAAGTTTTAAATTCAAAGCTTATGATAATCTCCCTAACCGGAAAAGAGAAGGGGGGCTAATGCACTAGCTCTAGCATTAGTTTGTGTGTCTAATTATTTGTTTTGGTAAGAGCCAAGAAATTTTCAAATATGGGATGGCATTAATGTAGATATGGTAAAATATTTTTTGAACAATGAAGAAGTTGGATCAGTGGCTTACAGTTGGGTAAGGCCACTTGGAGTGTTGCTGCCACCAATTCTTCAGCACTGAAGTAGTGTCACCCGGTAGTTTTCCAGCCCTTCTTTTTCTCAATATCTCCTCCCTGACATCTTCAATTCTTGATTTGAAGCCCTGCAAATTAAGAAAAGTCCAGGTTTATTTTGTTTTGACATATAAAAGGTCTACTTTTTGTGCTGGCTAAATCAGCTTAATTTCAACCTTTAGTTTTTTCTATAGCAGTTTTATACACACACCTGCTTTAATTCAATCTTCAGTTCCTGCCGAACTCTCTCCATCAAAGACCTTTCAGATTCTGTAGGAAGCAGAGGGCCAAATCCCATCATGTCATGCCCATCAGCACTTGATTGATCTAAAGAGAAATCCATTTGCAGGTCATCCTCATCGTCAGACATGGTTGCACCCGTACCTTCTCCTAGAGTCACACCTGAAAGAGATTTATATATAATAATCAATCCATCTTGAAGGACAGCATACTAGAAGGAAATAGGTAAAACTATCGGGATTCATGACCACCCATTCATTTTTAGAATTTAGTAGTACTCCTTATGCTGTAAAATTGAAGTTCAACAAGGAAAAAAGAAAAAAACACCTGGGTAAGCTATTTTTCCTGACTTCAACAAGAGAATGCAGCAACTCATCTGAATGATAGAAGGACATGCTTCCAATAGATTACATAAGTAGTTTACCCATTTTACAAAGCATTTTGCCACATATCATGACACTTGGGACGCAAGTACTGGGGAGAGGGATAGAATAATTCAAAAGGGAAAAGAGGAATATGATCTCTGCAGGCTAAAGGATTTTTCTTTGATACATGGAAAATAAAAGTTATGGTGGTTTCTAACCAATCATCAAGTCATATATCACGTGACGATATTTAAGAATGACTTGGAACATATCTTCTCTCATATCTCAATTATATGATATATTGGGATCACCTATCATTATTGATCGACAAGCACTGCAATTATGCTGTCGGAAAGTTCCTTGATCTCTATTACAACCCCAACTCATTTCCCAAGAAGAAATCGAAATACGAACAAGGCACGATTAAGATAGTACATTATTTGAATTTTGCGAACAATCTTCCAAGAAAACTATTGAGTGGTGATCAATTGAGTTTTTTCTTTTTTCCTTTTCTTTTGAGTGCAGTTGTTTTTTCGCGGTATTCTTGGGAGTGGCTACACATCTCAGAGGGAGGAAAGTGGGACATAATTTCTTTTGAGTTTATCTCAAGCAAAGAATAAGTTAAATCCAAGACTATGAAAGTTCTATGGTCAGACCATGACATCTGTCAAATAAAAATCTACAAAATATATACTCATGATTTAAACACATGGAACAATATCATGGTTTAAGGTCAACCTAATCATAATCAAAAGCATGTAGGTATTATATAAGGTTAAATCATCTTTTTTTGATCTTAAGGTTAAATCATCTTTACATTGACAGCTAACAGTACTAAAGTTGGAACTCAAAAACTCTTCTCAATTAATTGGTGTTTTCTTTATATTCCATGAATAAACTAGGCTTGAATCCAACATTTCAGTGATGGATAACCCTAGTTTGGATCATGTACAACCTAGAGCTCAGTGCACACTCAACCCTAGGTCTAACCAAAAATCTTTCTCAAAACATGATATCTTATATAACATTTGTGGCAAATTAATTATTCCCATCAATGAATTTGTGAGATATCAAACAACGAATATTATTACTAGTGAACCCGTATCGATTAAAAAACACAAAATCATTCAATATTGCGATCACATATACATAAACTTGATGTAATTATTTGATGTATCAGAATTCTCATCTTTCAGCAAATATATCCTGAAATATATTTCCTTACAAGCACCATTTTCCTAGCTAAGCTAAAACAAGTTGCATTAATTATCAATACAATACAATAGGGGAACCATGTACACACACACACATGCACATACACATACATGTATTTTAATATACATAGCAAGAATCTATATAAAATTTAGCTTGGTCTGCATTATTCTGTAAACAATAGTCCAAGAATTAAACATTAAGTAATATACATGTTTGGCCTCATTTTAAATTTTATTCAAACATTTTTCATAGGAATATGTTAACTTTATCAAAATGTTCAAGAAGTCACCTATTTCACTTTGAAAAGTACTCTCTTTCCATAGAGATAAATTGTAAGTTAATTAATGGCTCTAGCATTGAAGTTGTACAATTTCCTAAATCTTTCCTGGACCTCAAAGAAAGGCAATAGTACTGCTAAGAATTGTAGGGATAATTTCTAAAAAAAGCATAACCGGCAGCATATTGCAATCATAATTAGCAATAAACTGCTCAAAGGTTACCAAACCATACATTAAGGTTTCTGATCTAAACGACTAAACCATTAACAAGTAAATGAGTACTATCTAATCTCATGTACTGGCCTAATAACTCCACTTGGTAATTATTGAGAAGATGAGTGGTTTGCAAGTATTAATTCTTTCCCCGTTTACATATGATCTGTCTTCATCAACTATATACCTAAGAGGAAACTTGTGAAAATGGAGACACCAGGAAAACAAGGCTTATGCATTATCTTACTAAGTTAAAAGTGCTCGAGGAAATCAGCAGAACCAAAAATATTCTAGAATCCAAATATATATTCGAATGCAACCTCATTGTTTGTTGGAGGTTGTTGGTGGTGGTGGTATCCTCCTTCAAGGAACAAACACATATCACTCCAAGTATAAATTACTACTATGATTTTTCTACTAGTAGGCCCTACTGCATCGGCCTCCAGTATAGATTATTCTTAAACTTATAAGAAACTTACACGGCTAAACCTTATCTTTCTATGTGCCAAACCCATCAAACATCAAAACAAGTATAGAACAGAAATTATATGTATATATTTCCAAGCAATCAAAACAGACAAGAAAGCTTTCTTTGATAGCGTCTTATTAATTTCTTAAGCCAGCTGCTAATTACTAATTTTAAACTCAATTAGTATGAATCTAAAAATTATTAATAGAAAACATAAAGTCATACACGTATTTTGTGATCCCCAAAAAAAACAAAATGATTGATTAAAATATAAGCTGATTATGATTGTACAACACCTTAATTCACCAAAGAAAAGGAAATATCAAGGGCTGACATATTAGGGGGGGGGGGGAGGACAAACCAGTGAGAGCCTGTAAGGTGGTCTCAATTTCACGGCAGGCCATAACAGCTTCAACGGCGTGCACTCTGACATGTTGTTGAAGCTGGTCTTTGAAAGTACACAATATTATCAAATACTGTGCCTGCGAAAGAAACACACATCCCATAAACAAGCAAACAGCAAAACAAATTAAAACACCACTGTGTATATATATATATATATATATCTTCACAAACCCTCAACACACACGTATATAAAAAAAAAGAGAGAGAGAATGACAAATTTATGGGGAAGAAGAACCTACCAGGAAGTTGTCTAGGTCTTGCCTTTCATGGGGAGAAAGAGAATGACCATGTTGGTTGTGCTGTGAAGCATAAGACCTAAGAAGATGATGAGATTGTGATAACTGAGCATCTATAAGAGGTAATTGATCAATTGGTGTAGCTACACGGAGGCAAGACACGTGAGCTGATAATAGCTGCTCATATAAAGGGTGTGTAGCTATTTCTGCCTTGAGTTGGCGAGACTGATCACCTGATAAAGACACAGACATCTCTCCACTGCTTAAACCACCAAGTGCACCCCCACTTCCACTTCCCATCATGCCCAAGTTTGGTTCTTGCATTTGTAAATATTAGCACTAAAGATTCAATCTCTCTATATAGAATCGAAAGCAAAGTAATTGAAGAGAGAGTGCAGAGAAAAAAAACAAAAGGGGTTATAAAGAAAGCAAAAAAGATTTATGTAGTGAGGGTTTTGAGGACCACAAGGCTCTTATGCTTCGAGACTGATACAGTGTTTAATGGATGTTGAGAGAAAGAAAGAGCTGAGAGAGATCAGAGAAACAGTGTTTTGTTGTTATAGGTGAGAGAGAGAGAGAAGGCAGGAAGGGGCCTGTATATTGGGATCTGAGACACAAAACTTTCTGCACCAATTCTGATATGTTGCAGAGATTTTTACAGACACAAAGAAAGATAAATGAAGACTTAAAAGCATAGAAACAGGTGATAGAGAAAGAAAGAGAGACTGAATTTTGGTTTTCTCGAGTCTTTGAGAAATTGAAATGAGAGAAGAGCTATGGAATCATTTCTATGAAAGGGAAGGAGTTGGGGGTTGGATGAGAGATCAGATAAAGCTGCTTCCAGTGGCCTGACATTTTTTATTGCCTTTTGTTTCTTTTTATTCTGTTTTTTTTTTTGGGGGGTGGGGGGGTCTTAATTTAACATATGTATAAGCTTGACAATAAATTAAAGGTGGGGTTTGATTAGGTATATACATGTTAACTACTATATATATATATATATATATATATATTCTTTGTAGGTTTATCAGAAGAGAATTGGATTAAATATCAATTAAATGATCTTGGGATATCAGAAGATTTAGATTCTTGTTCGCTTGTGTTGATTTTACGGTGATTTTTTTATTTATATATAAATAAAACACACAAGAAATTCTCAATGGACACTTAATTATATAATTACCACTAAATTACAAGATTGAGGATTTAATCATCTCAACTGATAAATGCTTAAAGGCACGATACTTTGGACGCACAATCCTTCTCTCTTTTCTCATATTATAGAGACGGCCACTGTTTAAAGTTGTGCTAGCCTTTTTTTTTTTTTTTTTTTTGCGAAAGATGAATGTCATTAATAATTTGGATGAACAAAACTACCTTTTGGGGGTAATAAGTCTGCGTCTATGGATGCCCAGCATGTATCAGTCTCTCTACAAATGAAACACCAGACGTCGATCGTTCTCCTTCAGAGCCCACGATAGATATGAAATCTGATCATGAGCCGCTGTTTTTCTTTTCTCAGGCCTCCTGGTTTCTCATGATCTCTCACAGAGTAATTAATTAATTTCATGAAGGGTTGATAATTATTAATCTCTGGCGTAAGTTTTTCCATAAAAGTGGATCATCACAAATTAAATCCAAATCTGCTTTGATAATATATCTAATAATTACAATCTCTCACCAGATTGTGTGTATAAACACACAGAGAGAGCAGCACTGTAGGGCATAAAATAAAAAAGGTGGAAGGGAAAGGACAATCTTCTCACCAAATGGGATGCTCCACTTGCCAAGTAAAATAAAGGGGGAGAGGGGCATCGATCATCCCAATCCCTTTAATCAGCACCAACCTTTAAAACTAAATTAATTTTGTTATTTAAGAGAGTCGGCTGGAGGGTTGAGCTGTCAGCGTTCAGCCTCCATTGCTGGTGCATCCTTTCTTTTCTCAACAGGTTTTGGTCTCTTTTCTACATCTATTGTTAAATCTGATATATTAATTTGCGACAATTGAAGGCGATAAGAAAGGCAAAGACACCCATTTATTGAGACACAAGTGACCGACCACCAAATACTTGTGTGGGTTGTTGTGTGAATTGCCCAGTAGTTAACAGCACAAGGGACTTTGATCACGACCCCTGATGGGATGATTTCAACCGTTCGATTGGTAACATTCACATCATTTATTATACAATCATATGGAACCGAACGTACCGGACCGTAATTAATTATACATAGTGTATATGCTAGCTTGCTGCTGCGTTGTATTCATCTCTACATAATTATTATATTTATGTATGTGAAGAGATATGTTTTAATTTGCTTCCTGTTCTCTAACATTAATCGTGGACCTGCTGGTTATTTTTTAGGACAAGAACGAAAGAACAAATGTCACAGGAGTGAGCTGGAGTCGAACATATATATATACACACACATTTGTTGGAAATAAGAAATTAATTACGCTGGCTGGCTAGCATTTATGTTAATTACCCAAGTTTTTTAAAATAATAAGATAAAAACTCCATTGATTTGTGGAAACTATGCATGAATTCTTCATGGGCTGATCAGATGATTGTACAGATTTTATTATTTTGGGTGTTAATTCCTCTACGCTCTTAATTTCCCTTCTATTGCAAGATTTAATGTCGTTACGATTGTAGAGGTACTGTGTATAGTCATCAAATCACCAACTCTCTCGAAGGAGTAATGGCCACTCTTTTTATTTGCCACCAATACACGCATTATGCTTCTAAAGTAATTTAATTAATTAGAGCCATTAGTTATTAGGGTTTTCTTTCGCCAAGAACTGGTCACAAAACCCTAATTAAGCCTATAATTTGAAATAATTAATTATATATATGCTAAAAGTGGAGGTGATTTTAATTAGTACGGCAACAAATTAAAAATACGTCCATCAAACAAATTAATTTAGTCTTTGAAGGAGTATTGATCAGTAGGATCCACTAAAACCTAACACATATGACGTACGTAGAGGCTAATTAGTCTTGAGTATTATGAAAGATATCAACTAATTAATCTTTTTTCAAGTTAGTAGCAATAATAAAAACGTGCATGCCAAAAATGGCTCAAGAACAGTATACTGCCAAACAACAACAGATAAATAATAATAAAAACAAAAAAAATCAGAATGATTAGTATATATAGAGCAACTGTAGTACTGTTGTAGCTAGTGGATCAGCATTTCAAAATCAAGAGATCGTGTACATAGACACCAAAGAAAATCAAGTTCCAGCGCAATCAATGGGTAAAATCTCGCACTACTGAAAGGAAAGGAAAGGACATGAAAAGCCATTTAAAGGGCCGGGCTGCATCTTCAATCACTGTGCTTTGAAATTGCAGCAGGATAAAGTTGGTCTGTGATATGAAATTAAGGATGAAATGAAACATGTGCTCCAAAGAAGCAATCAGTGCAGATATGTCAAAATCCAGTACCGTAATATTGCTACATATTTCATTAACAATGTTGTGATTGTGATGGTAATAATTAATTAATTATAAAAAGGTTCGATAATTAGTTATTAATTTCTTACATGTGCTGAAATATAGCTGCTTGGGAGAAGGCACATGGAATTGCTGTAAGCATATCAAGGCTTGTCTGCTGATGATCAGTACCCTTTTTTTGTCTACAAATATATATTTGGTACCAGTTACCAATTCTGTCAATAATTTGTTTCGAGAAACGAGTTGAAGTTCTCTCGTTAGGAAAAACAAGATTTCTAATTCTTAAAATAATAATAAAATAAAAAATTTGCAGCATAGATAACCTAAATCGAGGGATTTAAGGATGGAAATTGTAGGCTCTAGCTAGGAGGATGAAATGGATTTACACAAATCGGAAATTAAGAGAAGCTGCATGGTACCTATTTATTTTTTATATATAATTCTTTAATTATTATTAATATTGTGATCATCATCATGATCATGATAGAACTAATGTCTGGTATTTCATGCTTCTAATCAGAACCAAATCGATTTATTAATTATGAGATGCAATATTCTTATCATTAATAAACAATATAACAGTGAATGATCAAACATTTGACTGCCTCTCCTTTTCTTTCCTCTCTAAACGGTAAGAACAACTAATATGTTTCTCGTATACAATGGCAACAAAAATTAATAAAATATATATTTATTATTGATTAAGTGCTTAAGCAATCATCTATCAAGAAGTCCTGCTATGAAATAGAATTAATCCTTATAGTATATGCCAAAAACTTTAGGATTTTCTATGTTAATGACATAGAACTTTAGGTAATTTTTAATGTTGATACTCTTTAAATCTAAATTTTATACTTTATTTTTCACGGAGATGCCCAATTCATCACTAGAATCCGGTGGGTCTAACCCTTTAATTGTCACCATATATATATATATATATATATATATATATATATATATATATATATATATAGAGAGAGAGAGAGAGAGAGAGAGAGAGAGAGAGAAAGCTGCTCTCGTGGTCGTATCAATTAGCTAAAAAGCCTGAAAAAAATGTCGTTCTAGATGATATGATACCTGTTGAAACCAGATACAAAGGATTAGCCAGTGCACCACTCAAAACAACATAAGATAATTTCTTTTAAAATAAAAAAAGAAGAATAATTTGTTCCAATTAGGAAAATTAATCAGAGATATTTTGTGTATGTGTGTGCATTATTAGTTTAAAATATGATGTGGTGTCTGGACCACCTTAAACGTGTATTTCTCACATAAATATCTTTTCTTGTTCTTTGTATTTATTTTGGATTTTCTTTAGATATTAATATTCAAAGATAAGTTTTTTTTTTCTCTCCAAATTTATTATCTATACAAAGAATTAAATGGAGCTTGGATTTGCGTTCCATGATCATACAAATGCTTTATCTTTGTGATTTATTACATATTAATTTTATTTGAGAAAGGCAGTTTTTATGATCTATAATGCAAGAAAATTAACATATATATTTATCAGTCAAAACACATCATACAACCACGATCCATTGCAAGAGAATCATTCGTCGTAAATATCTTACTTTAATTACGAATCACTTTTGTCATATTAAATACAAAAAGGATAAAAGAAAAGGGAGAGAAAGTTGGGTTAAAGCATGCTAGGTTGAGAATATGACCATTTATGGACTACGTATGAGGCACGGATCATGCGCAGTAGCACGCTCGTAGATGTCTAATGAATACATGGGCGATAATCGACGACATAAATGCATCTGGGAAAACCAGAGAGAACCTTGTCAATTAGCATTGCCCTACAGAATGCGAAGCGGTAGGTGTTTCCGAGGAAAAACCAAGGAGGTAGGAGGGGGAGTGAAGCCAAGCTTGGAAGAATATGGAATTTTTTTTGTTTTTTTTTTTAAAAAAAATTATGAACAAAGAAATGGAATGATATGATGGTGATTAACGTAATTCCCAAGGAAAGGAGAAGCATCGTCGTGGTTGGGAGATGGTGGGAAGGAAGGAGAAGTAGAAGTGGGGTCACGCCTCCCAGCTGTAGGTTTTTGTCCTCTTTCATGAACCTAAGATGGAGACAGTCAGCCTATTGCTGGTGTCCCTTTTCCTTTCTTTCTTTTCGTCTTTTTATTATCTTCTTCTGCTTCTTCTTCTTCCAAGTGAAAAATAATTGTATTGAAAAATAAAAAACGAGGTGATGAATCATGAAGCAGACTGTGGTCCCAGACAAAATACTTGGAGAGAGAAAGAGAAGGTAGGAAGGATGGTGTGGTCACTTTCAATCAGCCCCTCCCCTCCCCTCTCTCTCTCTCTCTCTCTCTCCCCTCCCTTTTCTCTTTCTCTGTTTACTTTCCCTTTTTTAAAAAAAAAAAAAAAGTCACTCGTCTTGTTTACAGAAGTCAATCCATTTCCTAATCATGCTACCCTCCACTGGTTATCTACTAAAACCCTAATTGCCCAATTTAGGACAATAATAACTCAAGAGTGATACACTTCCCAAATTCAGAATATCGAAGGATTGAAGGGGGGAAATTGCTTAATTATTGGAGGGTGAAACATGGCAGGTTGTCTGTGCTGAGTCAGTTTGATCTAATGCGTTATTGTCCACTCCTTCTATTGGATGTATGTCTATGAATGAGAATTTTAGTCGATAACTATTCCTTTTTTTTAAGCCTCCATCATCATTATTATTATTATTATTATTATTATTATTATTATTATTATTATTTATGCTGGGAATTAGATAAAACAAATTAAATCTGAAAAAATATACAAGTTGTGAAAAATCACAATATTAAAGCTTCGTCAACATATCAAATTTAATTAAAATTCCAAACTCAACTTCTTGTTTAGCTTTAATATCAAATTAAATTCTGAGAGTTATCTTGAAGTGACTCGGTCAACTTAACAAATTGAAAGATAATTCAAATGACCGTTAAAAAAAATGATTTGATTTTAAAAAAAAATTTAAGATGATATCTTTTTTTTAATATTGAAACAATAATATATTAGGTGGACTCGGGCTTCATGACTTGATCCATCAAATCCACAACTCGATTCATGAAATTCATTGGCCTTAGTAACTTTGTTTTTAAAAAATATTTTTTACCTAATGATATGATAAAAAATGGACATTCATAAAATTAAACACCGGTCAAATACTGAGATGTTTGTTTGAAACTGTGATAACTTTATAGAAAATAAACTGAAATAAATTATGAATACCTATTTAGAATCAACTAAATATTGAATAAAATTGATAAAAAAGACAAAAAGAATTCAATTAAAAGAAAATAAATTAGATCCATTCAAAAAAATATTAGTAAAAACTTCCAACAATTTTAATTAAGGAGAAAATTTTATCTTTTTAATCAAAATTATCATTACTTGTTCATATTTTTTTTTCTTCTAACGAGAATATTTTCAAAAACATTATTTCTTAAATACAAAAATATTATGATTTGAAAAGTATGTTTCATTCATGAAACAAAAGAAATCATAACACGATAATCTTTAAGCAAATATATAAAAACAAAAATAAGAGAATAATTAATTTGATAAAATTAAAAAAAAAAGTTACTAAAGAATATTCATGAGTAATTTTATTTATTTTTTTGAAAAATTTGTGCATATCAAAATTAATTGTTAACATTACAATCAAAAGGTCTAATCTTATTTGAAAACTATGATATAATTGGATAAGTTTTTAAAAATCACTTAAATAATTTTATTTAAAGTAATCTTATTCTAAAATAAAAATGAAAATCTGAAGGTCATTTAAAAAAGGCAAGACAAGCCTAGCCTTAAAGAAATAAAAAAGCCTAGAAAGGCTCGCATTTGTTTTTTAAATGAGTGGACAACATGTCGTCGAATAATTTAAATTTTGGTCACCCGGCCCTCAGTGACCAAAAAATCAAGGTCTAAGTTTTTAGACCATTGTAACCCAACTTTCAACTATTTTTTATTTATTTAAAAACCATCATAAGGACTTAAACAAATCTATTTTCAACCCCAAAACATCCTCTAATATTTCTAAAAATCCAAAATCAAACCGGGTAATTTTTTCCAGATTTCAATCTATTTTTTTGGCATGGTTAAAGGTCAAAACCACCTACATTCAAGTTCACTATTATAGACAATCTTATTGATATCAAAATCAATTTTTTTTATGAACAGAATATAGTCGACCCAAAGCTCTCTGTTCTTTTATTTTTCAACAACTTTCTTAATCATCTAAAAACTCACATAGACTAAAATACATGAGAAATGATGTTTAGGAAAAAAACATAAAAAAAATGTCAGGACTAAATATGAAAAAATCTAAAAACTGAGGAATTGTAGAGTAATATTTCATGCAAAAATCATTCAATGTTTTTACTATTAACTATTCATTGGATAATAAAACATTGAAACATTCTAACTTATTGATACCAAGATCAATATTTTTTGTGAAGATAATATAGTCGACCTAAAGCTTTCTCTCTCCTATTGTTTCTCAGTGACTTTCTTACTTTTCTATTAGCTCACAAGGACTGAAACCCACAGAAAAATAAATTTAGAATCGGAACATAAAAAAAACTACTAGGATCAAATATCAAAAATTATAAAAAGGGATTAAAGCATAATATTCCATGAACAAAAAAAAAGCATTCATGTGTTTACTATTAACTGTTCATTTTACCTTTCACTAGACAATTAAACATTGAAATGTTCAATATATTTATTGTTAACTATTTATTTTACTGTTCATTAGACAATAAAACACCAAACCCTTTTATTTTGTACTAGTAAAAAACATATACATGTTTTTCCAAAAAAAAAATTGGATATAATTTTTTTTCGATCATAAATAAAAATGCTTATACACACATTTAATTAAATAAACTGATATTTGACCAAGAGATAACTAAGATTAAGATATTTGATCTCACAACATGGATCATGTACTTAGTTGTGTTTAATAACTTTGTTTCTTATAATATTGTTTTTTATTTATTCAAACGATCATCTGTTCCAATAAGTAAACAAAAAGTCATTAACAAAAGCAAATTGAATTAAACTATTTGTCGATATGGGTCAATCAAGGTTAATCCACTACCCCCGAGATCATGGACATAAAATTAGGATAGCTCTATTGAAAGAATAGTGAGAAAAATACATGAACATTAATTTCAAAAATTTAAATGTTGAAGAATGAGATTGAAAAAAAAAATTTAGAACCTTAAAAAAGACTAAAATCAGCCCATGTTAACCTTTGAAACCGATGACGACCATGGTCATGAGAACGATATTGATTACATAGAAGGCAAACTCAAAAAAATAAAGCAAAATTCTCAATAAAAAAATGTTGAGCGATGAAACAAAAAATAATAATAAAAAGGCAATAAAAAATCTAAGTCAACCCACTTACCCCGCAAACATGAGCATGAGATTAAGATAACTTCATATAAAAAAAAAGTGAAAAAAAAGAAGCACGAAGACCAATTCCAAAAAAACCATGTTGAATGATGAAATTAAAAACAAATTGATTTATAAAATGACTTAAAAAAGCTCAAAGTCAACATATGTTAACTTTCGAAACTCATGACTCTAGTCACGAGACCAAGACTAACCCCACAGAAAACAAAAAAATACAATAAAAAAGGATTCAAAACAAAACAAACAACAATAAAATAAATAGAGACCAAATTTGACATAAAAATAAATTAAAATCAAAGTTTTGAGAGATGGAATTGAAAACAAAATTTAATTAGTAAAAAGGTTAAAAAAATCAAAAGAATAAGGAACAAATTTGATAAAAATCAAATTAAATCAAATGATAAGGACAAAATTGAAGAAAAAATCAATCAAAAGAAGATAAAAAAAAATTAAACAAATAACAACCAAAAGAATAAGGATCAAATTGAATAAAAAATAAATGGCAAGACACCTTCATAATTTGACAAGGATAAGTGAGAAAGGAGGGAGGAGGGAGGAGAATAAGAAAGTCCACCAAAGCCCAACCAACACATAGTTGTACATATGGGCCATATAATGACAAACTCATCTTTTTAATATGGATTGCTACAGTGGTTTATCTACTTGTTTTATAGTTTATTTTTATTAATCATAATATAATGGTGTGGTCTTGTTGTTTTGTTTAAAGTCATGGACCAACAAGAATGTTACAGGTGTTGCAATAGTAATAGACAACTTATTATCAATTGTGAATTTTTTGTTACGACTTCTGTCTATTAATTGCATCTTCATAAAGCTTTCTTGAAAAGTTCTCTTCACTTTCTCACTCATCTCCTAATGTAAAGATATACTTTTATTGATGCATCAACCCAAGTCAGGCGAATTACACCTTAAAGCTAAAGGTTTTCACGCCACTCATTACAAAACAAAACTAAAAACTTAGTGTTCATTGTACATCAAGCCATAAATTACTATAGATTAGAACAATTAAATAATCATTTTGTCATTTTCAAACAAAATCATTTAGCTATTATGGGTAAAATAGTCTTTTCCATAAGGTCCATTTATCATTATCATATTGATCGAGAACAAATAAGTTTTTTTACATTTTAGATACACGATGAATGTGTTAAATACCTTTAAATTAAAATTTTGATCCAAGATCTTTTCGATCTTTTAATGCTTTGGTTGCATAGTGAAATGATTATATTTTTTTTAAAAGTAAAAAATAAAAATAAAACTAACAATCAGGGGATTTTTATATTTTCATCATATTTTTTTAGTTATAATTAATTTGAATGAGAAGCAATCCAATCTTTTAACAAATATAAAAATAACGAAAAAAATAAAAGTTGATGAGCTTGTTAGCGAACTATCATGCAAAAAATACTACCATCATTTAAGCATTTTTTTTTATGTTAGGAAAAAATTAACTCAGCCTACAACATAACACAAGTCATCTAGCCATATTTGTTTTTGCGTTTTAAAAGTATTTTTAAAAATATTTAAAATTTAAAATTTGTTTCTTTGCTTCAAATCATTCAGGGGCTTTTTATATTTTCATCATATTTTTTTAGTTATAATCAATTTGAATGAGAAGCAATCCAATCTTTTAACAAATATAAAAATAACTAAAAAAATAAAAGTTGATGAGCTTGTTAGGGAACTATCATGCAAAAAATACTATCATCATTTAAGCCATTTTTTTTTGTCAGGAAAAAATTAACTCAGCCTACAACATAACACAAGTCATCTAGCCATATTTGTTTTTGCGTTTCAAAAATGTTTTTAAAAAAATTTAAAATTTAAAATTTTTTTCTTTGTTTCAAATTAATATTTTTTTAGTATTTTTAAATTATTTTGATACGCTAATATCAAAAATAATTTTTTAAACATTTTAAAAAGTAACTACAATCACACTTCCAAACACATTAAAATATCAACCTTAACTATCATAATAAGCCTAAACTATCTTGCAAAAAAACAAAACCGCAGCAGCTTGAGAAGAACAATCTCCCATGGAAGCCGCCAGTTACCAGGCATGCCATACACCTAAGAGACTAGACCTAATTCGAATATGTGCTGTAGTAGGGTTAACCTGAGTGTTCCAGTTTTGATTGCTTTTTGGGTCACATAACGATTAAAACATAAAACAAAGAAAGAAACGTCAGCTATAGAAGCCTACAAGGGGTCCTCATTGTAAATTTGATTTTGGGGTAAAAAAAACCAAAAACTCATCCGGGCATGTAGTCAAAATATATCATCAAAAGTAACGAGCTTTCGAGCTGGGCACCGAGGATTCTCAATTTTTTTTTTTTTTGAGGTGAGGTCCCTTCCATCAATACTCGATGCTGACATTGCATGATATGACTAGCTTTTAATACAGTAAAGATTTGATTGGAGAAGCAATAACCCTAACATAAATCCAAAATTTATTCCTAAATGCTGTTGTCAATTTGTTACGCCACATCAACATCAGCCAGTAGTTCGAAAATAGCATGCCTATAACTTTTCAAGCGTGCATTTAGCTTTGACGAGATATAATTCAGCCAGGTGAAGTTGCATGGGCGAGACCACATAGCTCTAAATGTAAATGGGTCCTCCATATGGACCTACCAGTGCCACCTCCAAAGACATTTCACTTGAATAAACTAGAACCATTGTTGCTCATTTTTCCAGATGTTGAAACAAGGGACCCCTTTCAATCTGTCAACTATTCCACAAAAATCAAAGCTAAGCACATGCTGAGCCGGGGTAAAAAACGAAAACAAGATAACAAGAATAATTTGACAGGATTTTGCAAGGGCGCGGGGCTATATACTGCATTTTTACAAGGGGAAACTTAGGGACGTTTGTTTTAGTGGGTTGAAAATGTATTTTTTCATTTTTAAAAATGAAATTTTACTTGAAATTATTTTTTTTATTTTAAATTATTTTGATCTGTTGATATTAAAAATAATTTTTTAAAAAATAACATACTTTCTGCGAAAAATACTTTATAAAACAACCGCTACCACACTTCCAAACATTACCTTACTAATGCAGTTTATTGTTACGAAGGATAACATGGGGTCGAAATACAAGCCATTTAATGAACAAACTTCCACAACACCTCCAGCAAAATTCACATCAGACTACACTTGTCTTTTGACTTTGCATCAAACCTGGAAGATGAAGAAGATGTGGTTTTCCCACTGCTCCTTGGCACCTGCAAGAAAAAAAAGAAGAAAGAAATCAATCTTGTGAATGAGTAGTCATATATGGTTATAAGTTTAAAATAAAAGTGCCATCGCCTGCCTCGTTAGAAAAGAAATCAAAACAAAAGTTGAGTGATCGCAAATAGTATTCCATGAGAACGAAGGGATCTACAGTCAGAACAAATCATCTCTATATAGGGCACTACCTCAACCCTTAACTTTATGCCATCCTAAAATGCTGCTAAACGGAAGGTTCTTGTCAACGTCCATGAATGACAAATCCTAGATCAAACTGTCAAATTGGCAGATGACCACGAGAAGAGTGGGAATTCACAAACTCCACTTTAAGTTTAGACTTTAGATATAAGTGCCAGAAACTCATTTAAATCGTAAGCATCTTGTATTTATTGATTGGTCGCATGCCTTAAATTAAAATACATTATTCATTAAACCTCGTTAATTAAGTATCCTTATGCTGGTTTTTTTTTTTTTAATAGAAATCAAGTCAATGACCAGCCAAGGTAGGCCAATAAACAATAGCAACTGAAAAACAAATACCATGATTTCTTATTTCTATAGCCAACAAAATATCCAAAGCATCCAAGCATAAAAATTATAAATGATCTACCTGGGGGCCTGTGATTAGCCTCGAACCACCAGTACTGGAGGGTTGCTGCATGTTATGGCGTTGTGGCGGCGGCGGCGGCGGCTGCTGCTGCTGCTGCTGCTCAAACTCCTGTTGCTGCAGAGCTATTGCCAGTTGCAGATCAGAGCTGCCATAATAGCACAATTAGTACATACATTCATGAATAGAGATCACTAAATTAGTAATGGTCGTATATCCACATTCCAACTAAAGATTAAATGGGTGCATAAGCAACAAAAGTTAAAAGAGTACTTTATATCCAAACCCGCTTGTGCAGCACTATCGATGCTGGCAAGATAATCCTGAGACATGTAGTTAAAAATAAGTTTTAATAGTAAAATATAAAAAGATGAAAAGTTCTAAGAATATTTTGGACCAAAAAGTACATACAGCAGTACTGGTCACGGCATTGTGCTCATCCCATGGGTCATTTGAATGACTTTCCACCCTGAATTCCTTGAAGTTGCCTGTCATAAACAATGTATCTCCATTTACCTGAAATCATGGGAAGTTAAGATTAGGATAAATATTCTCAGGGGAAGAAAAGATCAATATACCAACTCCACAAACAATGCCCAAAAAGAACAATTCAGCAAGTTATTCAATAAGGTATGGCAAATTCAGAAATCTGATATATACCTTTAGCTTATTTTGAGGTTACAGAAGAAAATTGAAAAAAGTCAGAAAATGAATTTATTACTCATGGGCTTTTGGAAGTTAGGAGTTTAAAGGAAAATCTTTATTACCATTGACTTCTATTAAGACACCCAATGTAGCATGACTGCCAGCAAAATCACGTTAATTTTGATTAGATGTGGAATAACACACACCTCAATCCAGATTTCAGAGTAGAACAAAATTATGTCCTTGCATACTAGTTTTGACTAGAACTGGAATTGGGAACCAACCTCAGTATAATATTTTATCTAATGCCTTAACAAAGATGATATCTGAGCACACAGTCTTACCTCATTTAGTTTCTCCCACACCAAATCAGGCTGATTAATGTAACCTTGGTCTGTAGCTAAAAGATACAGCTCACCATCATACTGCAAATTAAACAGGAGTAGATAAACCATTGACATCCAGGAAAAGAAAAACAGGAATCTAAATAGTCTTTCTTTAAATGGGTCACTACTAATAACAGGTCTCATTTGAAATAAGAAGCTACAGCATAGAAGGCTAAGCCACAAAAGAGCACATCCCAAACTGTAACTAACCTTAAACATGGTGCTAAAGTGATTGTTACGGAAAAAAACACACAACTCTCGCTCTTTAAGCCCATCCTGTAAGCAAAAGAGACTGCAAAAAATATTAAGGAAAACAGATGATGACCTAATCCAGATCCAGCAGAAAAAAATCTACAAGGAACAGGGAGATTCAATAGCCAAGCACTGGGTCAACATACCCATAAAAGGTCAACTGACTAGCATTGTTCTTCAAAAAGTTCCCTATCAGCTCCCCTAAAACATTTCAAATATATTCAATATATTAACTTACCACACAATATATCGCACAATAGGATGTAAAAGAAACAAAGATATGAATAAAATCCAAGACAACTAACATATTTTAACATGAATCATCACTCACCTTGCTGTGGAGTGATTTCATCCTTAGACCTCACAGTTCTATCAGCTTGTTCTGCAAGAACCACTTCACCTTCATACATAGGCTCTCGCTCTTCATAATTTGAAGTTCCTGTATCCAAAATGCATTCTTCTCCCTCGTATATTGGCTCACTGCCATCAACACTTGAAGTAAAGGTATCAGGTGCGTCTATGTTCTGCATTCTGCCAATAGATGAATTTGACTCTAGAACTGGTGAAGCTGACCCTGGTACATCCTCCTTGTCACGCCCATTTGAAATATCTGCTGGTTCATGAACCTCGGTAATAGAAGTGCACTGATTCTCAACCTTCTGACTGTAATGTAAAATATCCACACGGTCTCCATTCAAAGATGCAGTACTCTTTCCACAAGAAAGGGACACTGCGTCTTGAATCTCAACACCTGTGTCAACACTACGATTCTTAATGGTATCATCACAAGAGATATGTTCTCCAGATTCTGTACAGGTTGAATGATCAAAATGAACATTCAGATCAGTCTTTAAGGAAGAGCACATCACTTCCCCTGGAAGAGTAGTTTCCAAGGATGTCAGATTATTATTATCATCATTGCTCAATGCATTAAAACTGCCATCAATACCAACAGGTCCCTCTGATGTATCCAAGGAAGTCACAGTCGCAGCCCCCTTCATAGATGTACTTTCATCTGAACCAACAAACAAAACCCTTCCATTAACATCAGATACAAGAGAATCGCCTGCTGAACATGGCAACTCAGCCTCCGAAAATTTTAAGACCCTCAATAGTGCTGCTGCTTCTTCTAAATCCCCTTTTCTTACATTTTGATGATCAGAGGCTGAACGTGGAGAATCATCAAAAGACCTAGCTTTTGAAAGACAGGGAGAAGGAACGCCCAAAGTTGCAGTTGTAGCAGCAACAAAGTCAACGCAGTCTTCCTCGGTCTTACTTTTAAAATCTTCCCTGGTAACATTTTTACTTTCATCTTCCATGTTTCTTGTTTCCAGAGCAACAAGCTCCCCCATAAGAGTATTATAGGACTTTGACCCGATGGCATTAGCAGTATCATAGTCCTAGTGCATATGATTAAAGAAAATCAATCATCCCAAAGTTAAAACCAAATCACGACATCCAACCATGGAGGCTTTCTAATAAAAAGCAGGACCATTTAAGGAACAAGGAGGAAGGTATTGTCAATTTTACATCCTGATAATTTTAACTACTTATTTCCCCAACTTAATGCAACTAACAAAATATGCTTTTGCAATTACAAGATTCTGAACAACTTTAAGAATCAGGAACTTGCAAATAATAAAATAAAAAAGAAAGCAAAAGGAAAGAGCAATTCCCATCCAAATGTAAAGTGAAACCCATGCAAATTGTGAAATATCGATTTTTTTCTCAGCATCAAGATAACAAATGGGATCTATCAAAACAGAAAGAACCTGTGACCATTCATATAAGAAAATGGTCTCCATCTGATGAAAGGAAATAAAGTAAGTTTTAAAAGTGGCTAATATAGAAAGCATCCACAAAAGGTAAAATTACGCAATCAGTATGCAAATAATGAGATCTCAATGACATAATTTAGGATCTTGGACCTCCATGGAGTGGATCCTAAAATCCCCAGTAATTATCGGGTTTTTTTTTTTTTTTTGGTTTTATACTTCTTTGATTGAGTGGTGCCTCGTTTATGAAAAAAAGAAAGAAAGAAGCTCTATGTCTAAATGATCTCTTTTGAACAAGAGATCATGCAACAAACAAAGCATAACTTCTAGAAAACAATCTAACAAGACATAAGGACAGAAAATTCAAATGCCATTGCACCGCTGACATGTTTTAACTGAGCTATATTTAGTCTAGGGGTAAATCATGTCCAAATTTTAAGGCTTTAATTTGAAATAGGAGTATTAGTATTAAAAAAAAAAAACTAGCACCAAATAAATCTGATCAAGAACAGATCCCATTGCAAAGTAACAATTATCCATTGGCTCAACATATACAAGAAAAATTTCACTTGAAGGCAACTGGATATCGAATCAATACCAGTTGAAAAGGTAACCATGCACCAAACCAATAACAGTTGATTCACAATGAAGTAGCGAAAAACTAAAAACTAATTTCTAATAATCTTTAAGCCTCCAATTCTTGCTAGCATTACCTAATCTTCAATATGGTGCTTACAAGTTTTACTCTGGCTTCAAACAATTTTCACTAGCAGCAAAAGGTAAACAGCAAATGACCTAACATGACAAGTGCTTACTGCTTCACACAAGTATTTTCATTTCCTACCTTTTATTTTAAGAAAACAATTAACAAGGTCTGCATGAAAACGGACAAAAGTATTTCCTGTCAACAGACATGCCAAAATATGCAAGATTGCAATATCAAGATTACAAAAACATATTATTCCCATAAATGAGTCTGGTTCCCAAATGACATCCATCCATGAAAAACCACTGTCAGTGAAGCTTTCTCCAACATATGTAGTTGGTGAGATAATTGGAATTAACCTCAGGTATGCCTCCCTGCAACTTTTAGTTTCCCTTTCAAGACAAGTAGAACCAGACTAGATAGTGCTTTTTTTCTCTGCTAACTTCGAAAAGAGAGGTTATACAAGATTTCCAAGGTTGCAGAGAAACAACTGTTTGAAAATTTCCTAAGCCAGTCAAGTCCTAGCTCATTCATACATGACCAGTTTACATTCTCTTAATCTAGAAAGTGTGAGGCTTCCTCCCCACACCATTTCAAATATCCACAATCAAGAATATCTTCCTAGACATTTCCATTGTGGAAAAACTTGCACTCTCATGAACCCTAGTCCTTTAGCCAACCAAATACAAGTCACATTAATCTTAATGATCTACAAGAAACACCGAGCTTGGCATTTTTAGTGTCCTCCATGTTTTTTGTGCCCAACTATACAGACATGCCGATGTTTTCATTTTGTCATTTCCCTAGTATACATGCTGGTCATTACCTGAAGAGGCATCCAAGCTTATACCTTGAATGACATACATGTGGAGAATTCATTTTGTTAGGCATATGTTAGTGTAAAGTGTAAAAATGAAAATCAGAAAAAAGGGGAGCAATCAATGGAAGTTGAAAATTGAAGGGCATATAAAGTATAATTAGGAAAAGACCCTCTCATTAACACTTCCATACAGGCAACCAGGCATCAAAGGCATTCAAAGAACAAACAAAACTGGAGTAGATTAATTTAATTCAACTGAAATATAAAATGTGAAGCTTGGAAAGTGCATACCAAGGGATCAACTATCCAACCATGGTATAAAGGAATGTCAAGCAAATCAAATATGGCACATTCTCGGGTAAACTCAAAATCATCTATCCTGCATGGTCATATAAGCTGGTTAAATAACTAAGAAAAAGCAGTGAGAGAGAGAGCTAGGGGGGAAGAGGCCTACCTCCTAAACTTTAGATTTACATCAATTCCAGTTGCAAGTCGTGGAAGCAAATCAATAGCATCTGCAATATTCTGCTGTTGATTTTCGACATATCCTGCATCTTTGTTCTGCATGATGAGAAAAACAATCTAAACAACATAACCAATAAAGAATAAGTATATTGAAGCAAACAAAAAAAAAATTGCTCATGGTTATTACATTTACATTACTGTTGGAATCAATCAATCGTTCTGCAACAAGGGATAGCAATTTCTCCTGTGAAACTTCAGCGCTATCTGGGCTCAAATTTAGATTGTTCTTTAGCAGAAGAACATTACCTATAGCAAGCCCACATGTTCATAATCAAACCACCTTTCTGATTGTAATTCCCACCAAAACTTGGCAAGGTGGTCCTTTGCATATATTTTATGAAATAGTCCACTAGCAGAAAATGTAAAAATATAATAATCTTTCAAGATAATGTAATCCAAAACCAGCAGCATTTGATGATTAAACAACTGATGCCTTCATTTCACCGAGAAACTATTCTAGTGAGACAAATCACAAAATCCAAGCCTCTTTATGGTAGTTAAAAAAAGGCAGTGTAAAGAAAAAACTACATGAACTTCATTAACCAGAGTGTCAGGGGGACTATGTCTAACACAATTTTTTTGGGTTCAGTGAAGTCAACTGCTGAATTTCTTGGCACCAGAACCACAATTAGCTTAACAATAGAAAAGACAATATTTCTCTAAAAACTCAATCCTAAGAGTTCTTGTTGCCAAAATAACAATGAACTTAACAAAAGAAAAGCATATTTTCACCTAAGCAGTGAATCCCAGCATTAAACGAAACATGACCGAAGTTTTCTGTAAGAATTTACGATCAACTATCCCTAATAATGAACTGAAATCCTAGCAGTCAAATTCTCAACTTACCACACAAGCAATTTCAAGATTGCACATCGTAGATTCTGTTTCTCCATAGGTTATCAACCAGTATTAGAACATTACACTTGCCATACCTACCTAAATTCCCTTCACATTCAGTTCTCTCTCAAAATTACAAGCAAAATATAAAAAACCTTAAAAAATTGAGAACCTAAACTAAATGCCTAAGTTCTTTCAACCACAGTAGTGAAAAGTATTACTTCACAACATCAATTTCAATTGCTTATTCCTTGCATTAAACTTCAATAACATTAAAAGGAACCTTAAAAATCACAGAAGCAGTTGATCAAATTAACGAATTTTCCAATTTGCATCATTAGCAACTCCAAATTACACCTAGTTAATCAATTAACCACTATTGAGAAGATATCCAAGAATTAAATTGTATTCTTAAGAAAAACAAGAAACGAATTTTCAAGACTGCCTAACCCGGTCATTTTCCATGATCAAATTAGATTGCAAACGAACTTCCCTGATTTCTCGGAAACCTAAAAACATTCTTTTCACTTTCGTAAAAATCAAGCAAAGCAAGTGAACGAACGAGCAAGAAGGAGAGAGAAAATGATTACAGATGGCTAGCAGAGGACAAGGTCCATTGTCATTTTGGAGAACGATAGGAGTGGTACGGCCTAAGAACTCTATCGTTTTGGTTTTGTGAAGGCACTCCTTCTCTTGCTCTTTCACTGCTGCTACTTGTTGTCGATCTTGATTCTGGTTTTGTGATTCTTCGCTTGGAGGAGAAGAAGCCATTTCTTTTTTTGGTATTCAAGAAGGGGCTGGAGGATTGTGAAATTTTAACTTTGATCACGAGAAAGAGAGGTGTAAACGACGACTCGTTTTTTATGTTTTTACAATAATCTGTACTGTAGTATAAAGATAGAGGGAGGTTTTTTTTTTAATGCGGATGCTCGGTCATGTATATCTGAATTAATTTTATAAATTTTAAAATTAATAAATTCAGATATTAAAATTTTTAAACAAACACGTTTCATAATTTGTTCTATAAATTGAAATGAAAATCATAAACCTTGATTAATTACATTATTGAGAATTTCAAATTTAATCTTAACTCTCTTTATAATTGATATTGTGATAATTTTTACGTTTAAGGTTTGAAAAAATATATTTTAAAATATCAATAAATTATAATTTTTTTCAACCAGCTTTTTTTAAAAAAAGTTTTAAATAAAATTACAATATATTAATTAAACAAACACTTTTATATTTATAGTTTGGGTAAAATATAGACCACGCCACATTTCAATATAAAAATAAACGCTTAGACTTTGATTGGGCGGCAAGATTATGCTTTTTTATTCAAGTAAAACCTAAAATTATGGGAGGAGCAAGCACCTTTATTTATTTATTTATTTATTTTTATTCTCCAAACTATCACATTTATAATCTCCTAGCTGACTGTTTAAAAACCACAACAAAAATTAGGTCAACATTTATACAGGTAATAAAACCTGGCATTAATACAAAGATAATGGTACCGCAGATTCAACAGAAAACAAGATCCTGTTGCTAGCACCGATGGACCATATATAAAATCAAGCGGACAGGCACGTCCAGGTTGGGAGAAGAATGGCTTGTTCTTGACAGGTAGGAGCTTTTCTTAAAAGCCGCACGAGAAGAATGGCTATATACAGAAATGGTAGCTTCTGTCTGCATGAGATGGCTGCTTCTTGGAGGGTAATTTAAATTATTTTAAAATGTAATTTTTTTTTCCTCTAAAAATTCTTTGGTTTTTTCATTAAACCTAAAAATACAGTTTTTTTTTAGTTTTTTTATAAAGGTAAATTTTCATATCTCTTTTTATTTTAGCTAGCACAATATTTATAATTGGAAACATTTTTTTATTTAAAAAAATATATGATTTTAAAGCAAGTTTTTTAAAAAATATTAACATAATATGTCCATATTTTCTTTGATGTGAAAACTTAAAAAATCATAAATATGATAAAATTATATTCAAAATTTATTTAAAAATTTCAATCAAATTTCCAGAGGTAATTTATTACCAGTATTATTATTTTTAGATTAAACATAATAATTGAAAAAAAAATATTAAAATTCAAATAAAAATTTATAATAATATTATTAAAAAATATATTAAAACGAGTGAATCTGGTAAATTTTTTCTAGAGTGTTAAAAAAAAAGGCCAAGAAAGGACCTGTCCTCCGCGCTTAGTTGGCTAGGCATGTACGCCTAGCCTTATTATTGTTTGCCTTTTATTTTTTTTGAAAAAAAAAGACAGGTTGTGTCACAATTTAGAAAATAGTAAGCAAAGGCTCATGCCAAGCCCGCGTGTCTGACCCTATTATAACCAGCCCTGTATTTTTTTTAAAAAAAAAATGATAGACGACAGGTTGCGTACCATAATTTAAAAATTATATACGCTCCCAGCACTCGAACCCAAGGCCCTGCTTGTCACGCACATTAACTGATTAAACTGCAACTTGGATTTAATATTTAAGAAATATATTAAAATTTTATACTGTTCGTATAAAAAATTACCATAAAAAATCCTATTTTTTTTGTGTTTTAGGTTAATTATTTTACTGGACAGTTCATTGTGATTCTAAAGAAGGAAAAAAAAGACAAAAAGATAACATAAGTAAAGACTTTTGATTAATTGTTTTCCATTTTTTTAGCTTATTGCATTGTGATTCCAAAGAATGAAGCATATATCTTCCCCTTAGTTTGACAGTTATGCAGGGTTACCGACTATCACATAAAAAATATTCTGAAAATAAGTGGATTTCTTCTTATTTTTTAATTAAAAATAAGAATTTACATATAAATTGATCACAATATAAAATATTATATTGTTTGTATTCATATTCATTTATAAAATATTTCACTGTATTTATCTCGTAATTGAAGTTTAGAATACTTCTAAAACTAAAGTTTTTAATAAATGCATATCATTATAAAAATAAAGTCAACAGTGGAACTCAAATTTTAAATTGAATACGTTTTTCCTTATCATTTAAATCAGCCATTCTATATAATAATCTTTAACCAGCAAAGTAAATCCTTGTCGTGGCACTTGCAAGCTGCAACGTGGGGGCACGAAAATTGGGCATAGGAGGTGGAACTGTTCAAAGCGAATCCACAAGAAAATGGAAATATTACCATATAAATGCGTACCCAATTGTCAAATAAAATATTTTAATCTATTTTTAAATCTAAAAATATATGTTAAGTATTTTTTTTATTGATTCTTGTATAAAAGATAATTTTTTTATTAATGTTTGTATAAAAATACTTTATTTCTCGTAAATATTATCGTAGTAAAATTACTTTTCAGCTTCTCCATAAAAAAAAAGATCTAAGAGTTGTAAATATACCCGGAACAAACAGGTAAAAGACAAGTTTTTTTTTATATTAAAAAAATACAAATTCAATACAAGAACAACTAAAATCTTAGAATTTAAAACTCTTTAAATGTATTTATCATTTGTTTTTCTTTACTAAACTGCTAACTTTACTATGAGAGACATTTATCAAGAAAATTTACCTTAACATTTAAGAAATGAATTATTTACAAAGACATTTAACCAATCTATAATTCAACTGCTAAAAATCCTTATCCTATAAATACTCCTAATATTAATACTTCATCACATTGATTTGTCAAATAGCCCTCTCCTTAATTTTGTTCTTAGTAATTTCTACGAGAAAAAAAGGATAATTTACAATATAAACAACAAGTTGCAACGGAAGGCACAGGAATTTAATGTGTTTTGGATGTTACCAAAGCATCTATGCATCAACATATCTAAAATTTAATTTGAATCATCTAAAGTTTGAATTGATTACGATTTTGTTGCCTAAACAATCTCATTTACTATTGATGTTAATGATTAATAATTTTTTAAATAGTAATGATATTAATTAATATATGAGAAATAAAAATAACAAGAATGAGGAAGATAATAAAACTAGTTTTAGTTAAAAATTAAAGTGAAAAGTTGAAATTCTTTGTGAAAATGAAAAAGATAAACATATATGAATCTAGTAACATAGATAATATTATAACTTTTTTTACTTAATTATCTGACAATAAAAATAGATATTTATAAGAAAGGTAATAATTTAAATTTTGAAGGAAAAATATATCTTTTCATTGGAAGATTCTCTATTCTTATTAATGCTTTAATATATATATATATATATATATATATATATATATATTATTAGTAGTATATATAACTCTCTCTCTCTCTCTCTATTTATGTGTGTGTGTGTGTGGAGCTCTAAAACCCAAATTTTAACTTTTTTTTATTTCAAAAAGCATGAGGGAACATAGGAATATCTAAAACCCAATTACTAACCACAAAATATATTTTAATCAGATAAAAATACTCAAAATCAAACTAAACAAAAAAAAATTTATGAGCTCAAATTTATCTTCTCGGATACCATTAAAGGTTAAATCACTTCTATTAAGCTCTTCTCTTAAAAATAAATATAGAAATAACTAAAATTACTGTTATTAATAGCCAGAATTTGATCACATGAGAACTCTCCTTTATATTTTTTGGTGACTTTATCTCTTTTCTTTAGACAGATAGAAACTAAAACATAAAAAATAAACTTACCAACAAAAAGTAAAAAGCTTAAAAAAGAGGGATTGATATGAAAAAAAAAGAAACTTTAGAGACAAAACTGAACATTTATGTGCCCTTTGAACAAAAACTGCTTGAAAAGATTGTGTTTTTTTTTAATGTCAATTTTGATCCTTGATTTTTCCATTTTAGTTTTTAGAATAATATAAAATTATTTTTTGTAAAATTATCTCTAATTTAATGTTGGGACATTTAAAGAAAAATTAAACAAGCAAAAACATGCAAATTAAAGAAAATAATAATAAAAAAATCATATCAACATAACATGTGAAAAGAAGCAATTGAAGATAAATAAATCTAAGTAACTGAGATGAAAAAAATTAAGGGACGGAGGATGAAAAATCCAGTTAGCTTTATCACATGAATAATGTTTTTTCCTGAATCTTTTAGTTTATTTGGCAATGTTAATTAATAATCACAACAAATAATCGCGTTTACGGTCCGTTTACCAAACAAGCACTAAAAAGGAGAAGTTCCCATCCTGATACAAACCAAAGCAAAAAGAAAGTAGATTCGGTAACCCGCGTCATGCTAAGAACCAAGCCCAATCAATGCTTGAAATAAGATGGACCGATATAACTTTTTTTATCATGTTTGATAATATAGTATAAGATGTCTTTATAAAAATATTTTTAAATTAAAAATATATTAAAATAATATATATTTTTTATTTTTAAAATTAATATATTAAAATTATCAAAAAAATATTTTTTAAAAATATTAATTTGAATAAATTTTCAAGAAAAAATGAGTTTGAAAACTAAATTCAATCATACAAACAAAAACAAATTAGCCCATGACTAAAATAGTATTTGATATTATGATAATAATTATTTTTTAGAATATTTTTTATTTGAAAATGAATGAAAATATTATTTTTATTATTATATTAAAATAATTTAAAAACTCATAAAAAAAATTAATTTTTTTTAAAAAATCGTGACATGGCTGAAAAATAAAGAGTACCTAAGCATTAAATGGAATGGGTTGACGATGACAGAAAGCAATAGATGGCTTTAAAATGCTGCGACCAAGCAGTTGATGGTACTGGATTAAGGTATTTGGAGGTATAGTTGAATTGTTTTTTTTAAGTATATTTTATTGGAAAATATATTAAAATAATATTTTTTTATTTTTTAAAAATTATTTTTGATATTAGTACATTAAAATAATCTAAAATAAAAAAATAAAAAAATTATTTTTTTAAAAAATATAAGAACAAAAAGTCCTGAATCTAAAAAAGATGAAGGCCCTCCTACGGTCCTACCCTTTGCCAATTGATAAGCTAGCTTCGTGAAAGAAAAGCGATCGTTGTATGAACAAGTGTTGTCTTCACAACGAGGCCTTTTCCTGGTGACCAGAGAAGGCTACTGTACGACACTGACAAAGTAGGGAGACATGTCAAATCCATATATTACCTGGCACTGTCCTTATTTTTTCTTTTCAACATAAATCAGCATTTGTATTCAGTCCCGCACTTTATAATGGGATCCTTACTTTTTTATTTTTAATATCAATATATTAAAAAATATTTAAAAAATACTATTTTAATATTTTTAAATTAAATATATTTTTAAAACATACTAAAATATAATTTCAAATAAAAAACAAACAGTACTATAGCACACACTGCAGGAAGCAAGCGTTTACTGAAATGGTAAACAATCTTGATCGACTAGCTTGTTTTTGCAGTACTAGCTTGCAGAGTAAAAATTTCTGATCTTGCAGAGATTGCCTTGTTAAACGGACGCAAAGAAGACTAGGTCTGGCAGATGCTTGGGTTGCGCTGACCCGAGAAGAAGGAAGGGGGAAAAAGTAATAAAAAAAATAATAAATAGAAAATGACTTGAGAAGTAACAAATAGATAAATTGAAGCTTGTTGCTTGATCATTGTTCCTAACAAACCAAACGTCGGGGCAAGGTCAAGCATGGAGTGTTCCTCCGTAAGTGTTTTTATATGCTCAAATCTTAACAAAAGTTCTAAGAAGTTCAAACGAGATATTGGAATTTCCAATAAAATATGAACAAATGTAAGTGCAAGAAGACTCATTTGGTATAGGAATTGCATAGTCAACAAAAAGTGTAGCAAGATATGGATAATTATAATGCATTATTTCAGAATTAATACAAGTATAGATGAAAATGTTAGAAATATAGACGATTACAATGCAAGGATGTGATGAACCTGTAATCAAAATGGATAGAACATTGCTGTAGTTTTTTTTTTCCTGTGAATTTGCACCCTTTCCCTTCATTATCACGAGTAACCTTTAGACCTTCTTTGAATGTGACTCTAGAAACAGAAACATATAGCTGGCCATGTAAGAACTTAGGAGGAAAACATCAACTATTTTTAATGAATGGCCATGACTTTTTTTTTTTTAAATCATGGATGCAATTGAAAACATGATTTATAGGGAATGAGCTATTCTTGAAAGCCGAACTATAAAAAGAGCTCATCAACTTAAGATTTCTAGTCGATCGCATATTTATATGTAGATTAAAAAATACAAATGATAAGATTTAAACAAAAAAAAATATATTTTATCTTCGTAAGTAATAACAAAAATGAATTTATAGGCAAGTAGCTATTCTTGAAAGCCGAACTATAAAAAAAGCTCGTCAACTTAAAATTCTTAATTGATCGTATATTTATATGTAGATTAAAAAATACAAGTGATAAAATTTAAATAAAAAAAATATATTTTCTCTTGGTAGTTCAACTTCATTTTCTAATTGACTGCTTGGACCTTAACTATTCTCACTTGAGCTATATACTAGCTCACTTTCGAATGGCCGTGATTAAGGGCGGAGCCAGGAATTTTTTTTTATCCTGGGCTATTAAATAAATATATAAATATTTTTTAAGATTGATTATTAATTCATGTACATAAATTTTTGAAGTTAACAGTAAAGTTTTAATTCAAATACACTACCTAAAATATTAAAAAATAAATTTAAAAGTGCATAAAATTAAAGTGAAAGTAAAAATAAACTCACTATTAAAGTTACATCCTTTGATGTTTTGTGGAATATAATTAATTTATAATCGAATCTGAATCGATATTGTAACAACCCCTCAACCGGGATAAAATAACAATTTCATGTCAACTGAAAAATAAAGTAATTAATTTTTTTTCCTCTTTCATTTCCTCCTTCCTTCACTTGATTCTTTCCTAGATTAGTGTTTTATAAGTTGAACTTTGTAAGTTTACGAGGTTATTCTTTCACTTTTTTTATTTTTTTCCTTAGATTTTTTTTTTGTTTTTCCCTTACTTTTTTCTATTTCTCTCTCGCCTTTTCTTTTTTTTATTTTTTTATTCTGCCTCTGCCCAGCCGGCAACATATAAAAGAAAGGAGGAGCTGATTTGTTTTATTTTTTAATGGCAAATAACCATTTTATTCTTAATGAGTCATTTTGCTTTTATTTTACGGTCCTTTTTTTTTGTTAGCACTACCAAGCTCCATTCATTCTAAAATTTTAACCAGATTTTATTCAACATATTTTAAGATCCCTCATAAAATTTCAGCTCGATCTGATGGTCGGATTGAAAATTATGTCTAATAACGTAAAACTGGTCAAATTGTGATTTTTCATCAAATTTCTAAATTTCTCCAAAAATTCTGAAATTTTAACCCAAGCTAAAGCATCATATTAAAAGGCTCAACGCAAATTTTCAGATTTTTTTTTATAATTTAATTAAAAATTACAAATTTTTTTTACATAAAACTAGTTAAAAAATATTGATAAAATCTTGACCTGGGCTAAAGCCCACCCCAGCCTTTGCCATACCTCCGCCTATGGCCGTGATACTTGTTAATTATCATGGTATAGCATGAACATAGAGGAAATTGCATGCGTTTAATAGTAAAAGGGCACCTGCTTTCGTTGATGGGGAAAATAATTAGGGGATAATTAAAAACTTTTCTCTCAATATTAGATCCTGTAAATATATGCGCTTCAATAACCTGTGTTGATCATAGAGTCGCAATAAGCCTTGTACCATTGCATAGCCAAATTGATAGATTTATCGCAGAGTACTCAGTAGCATAACAAGGATTCCTATCTTAACACAAATTGATTGATGGATTTAATAGGATATAATAAATCTACATCGTCACTGTCAGAAAACGATGTGCATATTGGATCAATGCTTAGATAGATCCATTTTTTTTGCTAGATATCTTATCAAGGATGAAATTGTGTTCTTCTTTTGGCGTTACAATGGTTAGCTCTCTAACATAGTTGGTGTCAAGGTTGTCGTTGGGACATCCAATAAACAGGTAAAACAATAATGAAACCGGATCATTGGTAGTTGGCAGAATAAATTCTTTAGGATATAACATATTTCTCCGTCACCAACACGAAGAATCCATGTTGCAGAGGCCTGCAGTGACTTTTTTTTGTTCAGCGCTTGAATTTGTGTTTGAAAGTCTTATAATTTCTTTCAATATAAAGACAGAGAATTGAGAGGCTCGAACGATGTCTTCTCTTTTTCCACCTGGAACAATAGGTAGGTGATTAATACTAGTTATCAGAAATCACCGCCGAGCAAAACAGTTCTCTCGCCAAAAGAACTATCATGTTGGTTATGCTTTGTATTGCTTATGACATCTCTCTCTCAATGTTCAAACGAATGCCTCGAAGCAACATCTGTTGTTCATAGGGGCTTCATCTCATGCTAGAAGTGCTTCCATTTCAAGAAGCCTTGAAAGATGAGTATTTTTATTTTTTATTCTCACGTGTAGAGTCTTGATCGACTTCCAAAGGAATCTTAAATTTTGAATGGGCAGTTTAGCCTCTTGGCAGCAACAGAGATGTGATTCTTGACTAGGCAAAAACCAGCCCTTCATAATGAATTTTATTTTTGATTGTATGCTATAATTTATTTATTTTTCCATCATGCCCATTAACGAGAAAATGACTTTTTTTTTTGAAGGACCACATCGATAACACAACCATAAACTTGTTTTTGAAGATGAAAGTTGCGTTATTTGATCGAGAATGCCATAATTACACTCTTCCTCCAAGAGCTTGTTTTTGAACTCCACCATAAGCCTATCAATATCAGGCATCTGTTAGCCGTGTTCACTTTGAAGACTAATTAAAATGTTATTCCAGCTAATATAGAGCATAATTCTGAAGCTTAGAACAAGATAATTAATGCAAGTTTGGCATAGAAAAAGATGCTTTCAAGTCTGCCGTACGTTATATCATTATGCATCTGCCTCTGAGTAAATTTTGAAAGACGATATTTAGGACCAGCAACTTTGTACAAGAGGATAATACTAACAAAAAGTTGTCTTGATTGCGGAGAACTGGAGATGTAGTTGTTGCAACAACATCGTCAAACGCTTTTATCCATTCAATTCTTTGTCATTGCCTAGAAGGCCTAATGCCTGGCAAGCCAATTAAAATGTTCGGTAAACAATTTCAAAAACTAATTTAATTAAGATTATCAAAACTTGTTGGATCTCTTACATGGTTGAGGAGTCTCATGAAATATAGCTCACCAACAGCTAGCAGGATGAACAACATGATGATGCAAAGGTAAATGAACTTATAAATGTTCAACTGGCGAACCTCGTAAAGATAGATAAAATAACAACTAAAAAAATTCTTAACGTTCGATCTATTTTATCTGGTGAGATAAAACATTAAAAAATATCTCAATTGAACTTCTCTGGTGAAATGGAAGCTATTGATACAAAATCAATTTTTTTTGTTGCTGAAATATTGTCAATTAACCATTTTTTTATTGTTTTTTTTAAATTCAAAAACTGAAATATAAATAAAATAAAGTTTTGTATCAAAATTAAAAGTGTAAACCCGTGTTAAGTAATGTAATTATCAACAAAAAAATAAATATTAAATTCAGAAGAAAATTTTTATGAACATGGGTGAAAATTTTTAATTTATTAGTGTAATAATTAGGTTGAAATAAAATATTACTAACAAAAATTAAAAAATACAAACAAAAATTAACAAATCTAAAATTGAAATGGCATAAAAAAAACAAAAAATGAATCTTTGCATGTACTTTACCCTCTGATTCTCCAAAAAAATTACCCCGATCAATTCATCCTCTTTTACACACTGAACTAAACAACCGACCCATTTCACCCAAAACCTACAAACGGCTGACACCACGGGATCTCACTAAATCGACCACCATATAATCCTTCTATCCCCCACAAAGATCAAAATAGCCCTAAATAAAAGTTGTTAGGGTTAACAATAACCCATGAAATCAATTTGAGAGAGAAATAGTTTCAGACGAGAAAGTGTGTCTAATTGGATGGTTTGTCATTTCAGCAACTGCATTGTAAAAATACCATCTATTTGAGTGTTTTTTTTAAAAAATTATAAATTCAAAAAAACAAAAAGTATAGTATTTTATAAAATGATACACAATAACTTAGGTGTGTTGGAATTAAAAAAATTATGGTATAATTAGAAAATCAAGAAAAAATAACAAAATTGTTGATAAAAATATTTCATTGTGGTTTACTGATGAAGAATTTTCTTCAATAACTTCATAACCCAATAATAGTGGAAATTAAGAATTAGTAAATTGACATTATATTATTTTTAAATAGAATGAGGAAAAATATTAGTTTTTATATGTTTTACTTTTGGAATCAAGTTTTTGAGAAATTGTCTTTTTAAAACAGGTTTATTAAACATCTTTAGCTATCCCTCTCTATGCTTGAGGATTGGAATAGCAGTTGAATATACTGGAAACTGGGTTCGATGTGTTTTAGGGGTTTTCCATCAAAGTGAATACAGATCCATTAGCAGTAGCATATCAAGAAATTATGCGAGCCAATTTCTTCAAAATTATTTTAAGAAAAAAAATTGAACATCGCTGATGAGACCTTCTATTAGAAAGAATATTAATTTCATCGAAAATTTTATCGGCAATTCTAATTTTTATAATTTTTATTTTATCAGCAATTTCATTAATAATTTATATTGTTGATGAAATATTTTATTCATAATTTTGTAGGTATTAGAAATTACTATAGAATTGCTGATAAATTAAAAAAGTTAACGAGCTATTTTTCGATGATGGTATTCCATTGACAATTTGTTATACCAATGGGATTTTCTATAAATGCTTATGGAATATTCCATCAACATTTTCTAATTTTCTAGTAATGTGGGCAATTTAATGCATACCAATTATTTTATGTCAATTTTATAATTAAATTAGGAAAATTTATTGTTTATAATTGATAATAATTAAAGGAATTAATTTATGTTGAATAAGCTTTAATTAAAGAAATAATAGATAATTAGTTGGATCCCATTTAATTTAAGTCAATTATGGGTCTTGTTAAAAATTCATGAAAAATTAAATTAATGTTTAATTGATAACAATCAGGGTATTGATTAAATTTATTTATTCTTGAATCTAGTAAATAATGGGTATTTAATTGGGTACCAATTATTTTATGTTGAAAATTTAGAAAAAATTCAATTTATATGGAATTGATAATAATTAGAAGGTAAGTATCTTTTAACTTATAAAGTGTTTGATAATTACTAGGTTATGAGTTATACTTTTCTAAATTAGAAGAGTTGAGTTACCTTGAAATTACAGGAATGATGAGTTATTAAGTTATTAGCTGGTTTGAATATGTTAATTATAATTTATTTTTAATAAATAATTGAATTTATGTTTGATAGTATATTTTAATTTTTAAATTGTATTTATTGTTTCAATTTCAAGCAAAATTCAACATGAAGTTTGATTGGATAGTTGTCGTAGGAATAACTGTAAAATTATATTAGATTTTCAAAGAATATTAGTTACGTTAAAATTAGATGTCTAAAGAATCTTTGTTGGTTATTCAATTTTTGAAAGAAGTTTTTTTTTTATTGTGATTGTGAGTTTATTTTGAATAATTATTAACTTTGAGATTATAACAAACAAAAATTAAAAATTAAAATTAAAATATCAATAAAATAATTTATAATACCCTCAAAATGTCAACGAAATATTCCGGCGGCTCTGTCCGATTTTCTGGTAGAGTGCCAACTGCCAACCGTGGTTAAAAATCCATACTTGTAAAGAATCCATCAAGCATAAAAGGTCTGCGTGCATGGGCGCCGTTTCCGACTCTTCATATAGAAAAATTTGATGCCCGTAAAAGGACATTTTACTCAAACAACATTAATGAAAACAATTATTTCGGTTTTGAACTAGTTTAACGTTAACCACATGTCATGAATTGCTACAATTTTGTCAAATTCTTACTGTTTTTTCCCCCCCTTGTATTAAGTCGTCACTTTTGCTATTACGTACAAATTAAGATCATTGGTGTATTTTAACTAATCTTAAGATATGGTTATTTATTACAAAAACACGTATACAGACAGATCAACTATATATACATTCAACAAGAAATTAACTAAGACGCCTTTTATATTTACATATATTTGAAGGGATGTTCAATGCATCTTGAAATAAAGTAGTCACAAAGATGAAGTGAGAAGTAAAAAAACACCACAAGCCCCCCTTTCTTGAGCGAAAGAGAGGGATTTCAAGGGAAGGAGGGTTGTAGAGCATAATAGGAGCCCAAAAAGCAGAGAATTAATAGGTGGTGATGGACACTATCTAATCAACTTTTGCTAATGACAACCATGATTAGATAAGCTAATTAATTGCTGTTAAATAATGAGTGATCATCGCTAACACACGATAGCAAGGGCAAATAATATATATGCAAGAAAACCCACAAAACGGGAATTCATGCAAGAAACGGGGGCGGTTGCAACCCAAATAAGCCAATGAATCAAACAAAAAACAAAAGGATAGAGAATAGTGCGAGGATATTATCCATCCATTCTTCCTTCCATAACTTTAATAAAGATGGACCTAGTTAGGAAAAGGCTAAACCATGCATTATAGGGATGGTTATTTTTCTCCCAAGCAATTATAGGATAGGTTAGCACACTAACACTTCATTAGCCTTGAATATGCTCTTAGATCAACATTGATCTTGTGATGATGATCACCAAGATCACAATCATCCATGATAAACACACTTGCCCTTCATCGACTCAGGCCGCCTCCCGTCAAGGCCCAGCGACATATCAAGGGTCCCCACAAGACCCAGAGGAAGAAAAAGGGAAACACAGAAACACTCTGTGGTGCACAAAACCCCACAGTAACTCACCACCTGGAAAAACACACAAAAAAAGTAGGGGCTTACCCACGTGACAAGCTGTGCTGGGATAAATCGATTGGCTGAGCATTTATGTCATTGTACGGAACAACACTTGACGTGTCTCTCGCCTTGTACGGACCGAGGGTATGGTGTCCCGTTAGGTGCCCAAGTTTTCCATGCTACCCAGCTTTGGAGGCGTTTAAGAACTTGTCTGAGAGAAACTGGCAACCGACAGGAATGCTCACTGTCTCGCAATTCACATGGGGGGGTTGCCCCTTCATTGGATACCGGGAATGGGAAGTTGTCAGTCATACTTTATGCCAGGTGTCACCACATGACAGCATGGTATCACATTCTTGGTGCATCTAACTTTGTTGCTTAATAGAGTGGTGGTAATAATGGGAATCACATGTTGTTATTTTTTGCGTTTAAATGCATTATTATTCCCTGTTTTTCTTTTTTTGGGAGGTGTCTGTTTTTTTCCTCAAATTACCAAAAGAAGAAAGAGATCAGGTTCTTGATGTTGCTCTTTCTTTATTGTTTTTTATTGATTTCTATACCCACTAGGGTTATGTTGCTAGAACAAACTAGGGTAGTCACTCATCAATCTTTCAGCTAATCTTTCCTCTGATGATGGTATTCTCTCTAGGTTTTTTATGATCTTTCAATTCTCTGTACTGGGTCTCTTGAGATTTGAAACTTCACTAGCCAATATCTTCCTTGTTTTTCTTCTTCTTAACTGCTGCACATAAAGGTTAGTTGTCAGGCATTTCCTAATTGTTCGGATTTGGTTATCCCCTTTCTACTTTTGGAAACATTAAGTGGGTCTTCCCTGGTTGTTTGCAATCTTTCATGTTGGAGTGTATCAATCAGTCAGTTTCACTTCACAGATACACCAAATCTGCCATTTTGATTTCTGGGTCTCTCCATTTTCATTTATTTCCTTCTCTTTTTTTTTTTTGATTTATTTCTTCTTTTAGGTGTAACATAAAAATGGTGAGAGGAAAGACTCAGATGAAGAGAATAGAGAATGCAACGAGCAGGCAAGTGACCTTTTCAAAGAGAAGAAATGGACTGCTTAAAAAGGCCTGGGAGCTATCAGTTCTTTGTGATGCTGAAGTTGCACTTATTGTTTTCTCCACTAGAGGGAAACTCTATGAGTTTTCCAGCTCTAGGTACAGTATGCTTAATTTTTATTTTATTTCTTACACGAACATATATACTTGTACTACCATATGTTTTCTAATTCTTATCTCACGGTTTCTTAAGCATGTGATGATGCATTGAATTGTCCATCTCAAGAATTTGATCTCAGTTATAAACTTGTCTGATGAAAAAATTGATTGAGATTTGATTCTAAATCTTTATAAGGTCCACCAGCATGTTAGATAGGAAGCAAAGCAAGTACTACTATAAGAGTACGAGCTCTCAGGCTTTATTATCTGTCAAAATTAAAGGGTCTGATCTCACCTATTCTTTTCTTTAGATCATAAAAAATCTAACCTGGTGTTTTTATTCTGTTGGGTTTAATGTTGATTTGTCATTATCTTTCTGGTTTCTGCTTCCTAAATATTTTATGTGCTGGGCTTTTATATATTACCTCTTGGGTCCATCAATGTCAATCTGTGTTTGAAGACAGGTTAGAGATAGATCTTAATAAATAGAATTGTCCATTAGGGTTCAAGTGTTGGATCTATCGATTCCTTCTTTTCCAAATTCACCTGGAAGGAAACAATGATTAGGAGTTCTTCCTTGATTTTCTGCTATATATACTTCTAAATTAAACAACTTCTTAAGCTATTCCTGCTTCATCAAGAACTACAAACAGTTTACGTACCCTATCATGTCAGTGACAGTTAGCATTGAACAGTAGCATATTTTCTTTTTCATGATAGAATTGATGGAGATCATATAGATGATTTGTTTCGTAGAAGTCTAAGAACTCTAGCTGAGCTACAGGAGACCTTTAAAGGTGTCAATGACTGATAAAGACTGACAATACATTTATAAATATCATGCCTAAGACCATCTAAAAAAAACATTGGAATTTCATCTTTAACCAGGTAAAAGGAAAATATATATATATAATAAAAAACAAACTTGGAATCTAGCTGACTGTTGGAAGGTGGGGGGTGGGGGAGCTTGAGGGCTCTTAGATAGAGGTGTACTTTGTATTTTTTACCTTACACGATTTCCTGCCCTGCCATGTATTTATTTTGCATTGCTTCCGAAAAGAAACGTATTGCTTTCTCCTAGGTAAGCACTGTGATCACAATATATTGGTAAAAGTTTTCTTGCTCTTGATGTTAGTTTAGTACTTATGTGTAAATGTTTGATTAGTGACCACATGCATATATACCCAGACCTATTAAAATATTAATGAAAGGGTAATTTATCAACTCAAACGAGACTTACTTCCCAATAACCTGGGTCAAGCCTAGTGAACACTCATTTCTCTAGGTATCAAATCTTTACTTGATTAAAATATAGACTATGGTTTTCAATGTTGCTGGTTTCGCTTGTGCAAAAGAGAAACTTTCTAGGAATCATGTGGATATGCCATCTGTTTATCAGTCTTGCATGAAATAGTTGCTGCAAGCTAATTCAAGGTCTCTCCTGCTTTGCTGGGTCAGGTGCTAGCGTAATTAAGAAGCAAATGTGGCTTTGTTTTGTTTCTGCCTTTGGGTTGGGTATATGCTGAAATAACAACTCATATCCAATATCAAGATATATGGCTATTGGATAACTGCGCGCTCTAATTACCCTTTTTTTTTTCCCTCAAGCTTTCTTCCAAAGTGTTTTATTTTTTATTTTTTATGATTATCCTGTTCTTACAATGTCTTTTGATTGCAAAAAATAAAAATAAAATAAAAAAGGGAAAAACTTCTGCGATTACTTCTGTCTCATATATGATGATTTACTATTTACTTACTCCATGGCAGCCAACAACAAAGCCAAACAAATCCCAACCCTTCAACCAAATCCTAATCATATCCTATCCCTTTAACACAAGTTGTATGGTGATCCAGGTCTCAGAATAATCAATTCTTTTATGCTTTTCTTCCATCAGTTCATGCTTTATTAACTAGGATATAAAGGGAAGAAAAATGGTTTCATTACAATAAGTAGTACTTTGCCACCAATTTTCTGTATGATATTAGGTAAAACTCAAATAATTTATATTGTTCTTAATGGATCCTGGAGAATATAATAAATACCATTCTTTGAGGTGCAATTAAAGATTAAGTGAAGTATGCAGGATAGAGTAGGAAATTGAAGGAAAATATAGAAAATAAGATAGATAACCACTTAGAATCTACTAGGACAATCTTTGTGAATCCACAAAGAAATTAGATCTATTAAAATATCATAGAACTAGCTTCCATGTCAATTGAGACTAAATTCTCTTTCCAAATTAATGATTTTAAGACCCTCCTCCATATCAATCGAAATTAAATATATCCTCGTTTTTAAATAATTTTAAAGACGCACCCCTCCACATTGGTACCCTAAGGAAGGTTATTAACTCTTTACTCTCTAATTCAACCATAAAACTAACTTAAAAAGCAATGCATAAGTATGATATACTTAAAAGAGAGAGAGAGAGACCTTAAATAGGAAATAAACTAATACTCTTATATATATATATATATATATATATATATATATATATATATATATATATATATATATATATATATATATATATATATCAAATAGGAAATATATAAACCTCTTTATTTCCTATTTTAAGGTCTCTCTCTCTCTCTCTCTCTTTTAACTATATCATACATCAAAAGTTTATTAAAAAATGTAAGAAAATCAGTTACAAAGATAAAAGGAAAAATAAATAACATAAAACCTCTTAAAAATAAATTCATATAACATCTTATTCTGCATCATTGAGATTTTAGGTTGAATGGCCTCTTGATTTAGTTTAAGAAAATGACGAGGAGTTTGAATCCTATGATCTTAATTCTTTATCTAAATTATATAAAAATCTCAAAAAAAAGTTTCATGGTATGGATGTGCAACTTTCACTAGTTTAACACTTGAAAGGGAGTGCTGGAATTAAAAGTAACACGAGTCATTTTGTTGAACCTCGCCTTACACTTTCTACTACATCTATATATTAATTGTTTTTTCATCCATGTATTAATGAAATTATGTTCACTATATATTCGAGATCCTCATATTGAATCTGATTCATTTTCCATGAGTTTAAGCTTGCTATATATATATTTTTTTAATTTTATCATCATTAAGAACTTATTTATGATTATGCTAATGCACCATGTTTTCCATTGAATGCACGTGCATGAGAGATCTTCACCACATAAAATGGTTTACTCTTATTTGACATAGAATATATGTCAATGAGAGATCTTCACCTCATAAATCATGAATATGTGACTTTTCGGTCGGAATCCTGAATTAGTTTTAACGTTCTCTTCGGGATGATAACAACCATGTTCTCATCCCCCTATTTCAAATGTTCAAAATAGGCGGCTAAACTTCGTGATGACTTGTGTGTCTTTCTGTTGAATCAATAGTCATATATTAAAAGGTCTTTGATAACCTGAGACCTCCTTTTAGAAGTGAATCCAGTGTATGATCCTGTTTTCTTCGTAGTGATGATTTGCGGATATTTGTTGAACTATGTTCAAATAGTTTCCATCTGCTCCCTTATTTTCTTCTTGTTCTGCTATGGATCTTTCCAGTATGAATAGGACGATAGAAAGCTATCAGAAGAGAGCCAAGGATGTTGGAACCAGCAGCAAAATGGTTAAAGACAGTATGCAGGTATAAACCAATTAGCTCTCGTACAAAATTGAAAAAGAACATGTAATATGAACTCTTTCCCATTTACTCAAACTGTGTGAACTGAGGAATCAAATTAAAGCCAAGACGTACGTTAAGGTTAATATAGCTACCAAGACATTGCTGTAACGTAACATGAATTTTCTATATGAAGAGCACACCATCACCCTTCTTTCCTGAGATATGCTGGCACAGGGAAAAAGAATTTTAGTGTGTTTGATGATCATAAGGCAAACTTTGGCCATACCAAAGGCTTCAATGTGAAAGCATATCATTTTCTGTATATTCAATAGTATAAAATGACATTAATTAGCATATAGGATATTTCAGAGGAAAAAGAAATGCAATTCCATCCTTTTCTTTTCTAATGGGCTGTGTTTTTCAAACGTAGTTGTTAATTTTGCATGCAGCCTGTGAAGGAAGATGCATTTACGTTGGCCAAGAAGATAGAGCTTCTTGAAGTCTCTAAGAGGTTGGAGGCTCATTTTGAAACTTATTGACCCTAAATTCTTCAATCTTTGTGCTGGAATGAACAACTAAAAATTAAGATAATTTGCAGAAAGCTCTTAGGAGATGGGTTGGAATCATGTTCCATTGATGATCTACAACAGTTGGAGAATCAATTGGAGCGAAGCTTAACAAGAATTAGGGCAAGAAAGGTATGTCTAATTAATTAGAGCACATCGTATTTAATTTCTTTAAGTTATTAAGACAATATCAATTATGTGTTTTAAATTGTAATTACTGGAATTAGGTAGTGCCCATTCATTTGGCATTCATGTTGCAGTTGGTATTTTGAGGCGTACACCTTTTCAGCTCCAAACGCCGAAGTTTCACCCATTTGGTTACCAAATTCTGGGCGTGATCACGCCTATCCCATAATAAAAAAAATAAAAAACAATCTAAATATATAAATTTGATTCCTTTTAAGACATATTTTTTGAGAAATTAGGAGTTAATCTTAGGAGGTGTTTGAGAGTGTAGTTACGGATGTTTTTTAAAGTGTTTTTACTCAGAAATAAATCAAAATAATATTTATTTATTTATTTTTGATATTAATACTTTAAAACGATTTAAAAATATAAAAAATATTTTTTTTTTAAAAATAAATTTTAACAAACTCTGTTTCGGCCACACTCCTAAACAATAGAATTCACTTTTGAAAAAGTATATAAAAATATATAGAATTCAGTTTTGAAAAAGTATTAATCCGAAACCAAAAGTAGGTTAGTAATTCAGACAAATAAAACCAAAAGTAGGAATACAGATCTACACAAACCAAAGAAGCCTAACATTTTATATATTTGATAATTTTTTAATTATTTTTAGCTCAGTGAAGTAAGATTTGAGCATTAAGAATTATGATTGCTACCTCCATTCTAAAATTCAAGGCCGAATAGAACTCTCAAAAAGCACCAGACAACCAATCCAACTCCAACATCCACCCGCCTATGCTAGGTCATGGCCTCAGAGGCTAGAAAAACATAACGTCCTTAATTGGTCCGCCTATCTAAGTATTGACTGGGCTTGGTCCTCGGCGTTTATACTTTTGTTTCGACTAATTTCAAGATGGAATCTTCTACCTTTCAGAATAATAATAGAAAATTAAATTAAATTTAGTGCGAACCTTAGGCCTTGTTGTTAGGCCTGATATGGTAACATTTAAGTGTTTAGGTTAACCTAGCTATATACGCTTGCTATTCTGAAATGCAGCCAACTTCTCAACATTTTGAGACGAATTAAAACAACAGAAATAAGCTTAATCCTCTGAGAAAAAAAATTAAGTCAACAAACAGCACAATCAAAATGGATTGACGAGTAAAAATGTGATAAGCCTTTGATTAAAGAAAATGGGAGGAGGTAATGCAACAAACTGAGCTCCAAAGATTGATGAAAAGGCAAGAGGAATTTGTGCTCTGAAAACTCTAGGCACTTTATTTAATTAATTACAGTTCAGTATTTTGTGTTTTTTTTACATCATTCAGTTCAACATTCAATCAAACAAATATATAAGGAATTAGGGGCGTGAATCTCTCTGTTAATGCTCTAAGGATGGATTAATTGCGAACCCTTTTTGTGTTTTATTGGTCAAGTCAATCTAAAAGTCATCGCCTTTCCTCTTGATGTTCTTATATTTATGCTCAGCGATGATGATAATAATAATCAAATGGGATGGATAACTGACCGATTCGATTTGAATGGATAAGTTCTTTAGAGCAAAAAATGATTTAAGAGTTTTTATGTTAATGCTCAGGGATGATAATAATGTTGCCTATACTGTCAGTCAATATAGTTGTATCCAATATTCATAACTTAGTTTTATCCATAATTATATATAAAAGCATAAATCACTTCTAAGAAAAAATATTACCTATTATAATATTGATATAACATCACAATATATTATTAATGGTTATAAATAGCTTCCTCCCTATCTCTAATTAAGAGAAAGATCAATAGAGATAAAAACTTTTAAAAGAAAGTTATTATTATTAAAAAAAATTAGATTTTTTAAATAAATCCCAAGATATAAATTAATCCTTAATTTTCATTATTTTCTCTTCTTTTTGTCAAAGATAAGATATTTTATTACAAACGAGTAATAAAAAATGAGTTCTAGGAGCTTCCCATTTTATAGATATATTTTTCTTTTGTTAAGCACGATTATTCATCAAATTATCACGACCATGATATTGCATATTCATGATATTGCATATTGTGGATAAAATATTTTATTGGTGTTTAAATATTGATTCAGTAAAAAAAAAAACTTTATTGATGGAAAAGGATGAAAAACATATAGTCAAAAAAACTTCTTTCATTTTATCATTGTCATGTTCATCATAATCTTCTTCATTTAATTAAAGCTTGTCGATCCCATTATCTTTATCGATTTTTGTATGCGCACTGGTTCTTAATATATCATTTAACCCTCCAACATCAACACCAACAATAATATTTTTAGCTACATGAAAATTTGATTTTTTTCTTCTAATTTGGTAAACGAAGCAACTCGATATACATCAACTAACTCATCAAGTTAAAGGACATTGTCTCCTGCGATTACTTCATTATTATCATCCTAAACAATTTGGACACAACTCATGAGTTTAGTTTTCATTACAAATAACCAATCAAACCTTATAACCATCATTTCTAAATGAAGGAGTGTATGTGTAATAAAATTATTGACATTGTAGAAAAAAAACAAAGACATCGTCGACGTTGCAAAGTCTAGCCATTGTATTAATCTCGACCAAACCATGATAGGGATCAAATTTTATTCCTTTATTAGAGGTATCATACCAATAGTATTTGAATAAAAAGACTATTATGCTCGCTATAATATTGCAATTCAATCAACTCTTATAACTTCCCATGATAAACAATTTCAAACTCATTAAAAGTTGATCCCATAACATAAACTTCACAATTATAGGTCTTTCTATCCTGACCATACTTTTCAATATAAATTCTTCAATCTAGATATGTCTGAAGCATATCCATATAAAAAAAACAAAGACTCTTAAGTCATTGGTAGACAAATAACTATGCATTATTATCTAAGGTGTAACTGACTTTGAACTTTGTGACCTGTGACTTATCATAAACCAACTTCATATTCTCACGGTAGCAAAATACAGGTATATTCATCCTAGCCTTCATGTTGTACTTAGTTTTCTCTTTCATGTCTATCACCATATTAAAAATATTTTCAAACATGTTCTTTTTTATATGCATGACATCTAGATTATGGTAGAGGAGATTAGTTTTTTTTATCCCAAAAAATACTTTGTTTTACCTAATTATGGGTTACATAAAAATCAGTAAACTCTTACTTACTAGATTGAAAATCAAACATAATGTCCTCGTACTGCGAGACAACGTCATACAATTTTTCACCCAATAAAATATTGACAGTGCAACATCCCTTTCAACTTTACCTACAAAGAAGTTATATATGTTCTTTCTATACTTATGATCGGTTGGAAAGAACCTGCAATGAAAAAAGAAAGAAAGATGTTTTACTACTATTTGTTAAGGTGTAGGTCTTGTTATTTTTTATACATTATAGGCATACTAATAATTTTCATGCATGCTCCAACCAGAAACCATCATATACACAGGAAAATCATTGATAGTCCACATTAAAGCTGTTTTCATATAAAAATTTTGTTTTCATGAGACATCTTATGTTAAAGTTCTGAATGACCATAACTGATTCAACTTATTAATCAACGGTTAAAGATAAACATATATATTTTTACCTGGACTATTAGGATCAAATATGCCCATAAATAAGAACATGAACTCCGATCTTATACATATCTTCGGTGACAAGTTGTAAACCGTGAGTATCAAATGGATTGAATCCATTTGTTTATAACCCAACACCTATGTTTTGTGGTTTTATTAAAAATTAAGAACACATCCTATTAAACTGTTTCTAGACTTCACTATCAAAAAGTTTCACCATGACTACTCTATCCAACACATTATATGAATGATGTCATTTCATGTGCTCATCAGTCTTTGGAGACATAGATAACCCTTGCAATCTAGGAGTAATTGAGAAGTATCTTAGTTTTTTATGTGCGACAAGAATCCTTCCCCTACCAGTTTTAGTTCATACCGAGTATGTCAACATGTTTTACACTCGATCAAATCTGTATTTTCACTGTAGTACAATATGTGAAAGTTCAGACACATGTCGATTTTCTAGTATTCTAGGCCAAGAGGTTTCATCATGGATTTAGCAATATAGAAGTTCTTTTCAACCCATTCCCTTCGGGTAAAATGTTTTTTGCTAATTCGACAATTCTGTTTTAATCGACCTCACTTAGCCTATAATTTGACTTGATGGTGAATACTTGTGCAATAACTAATAATTTATTATGATTTGTGCACCTATCCTACAATGATTCATTAAAATCTTTTAAAAGTTCAAAAAATCTAGTTGCGTCTGCATTTGGTTCTTCATATGAAATTGAGCATTCACCTGCATAACATTGATTCATCCTCATTGCATCTATAATCATATTCTTATAATGATTACTATTATCATTTACAACTCATTGCACATTACTAGAACTAAAAGTTTACCTAGCCATCCTTTCTACCATGGTTTCATAAGGAAAATAGGGTTCTTTGTAAGCAAATCAACATGAGTATTTCTCATGAACCTCTTTTTGTAGAAGATGCATTATAACAATATCTGGATTGAGAAACTTTTTATTTTTACATCTCTTATATAAACATCTAATACTGCTTCTACTAATATTTTTCAGATTAGATAGTGCGTAATTAATAAAACTCTCAATCCCATTACAATAATCCATTATGCATAACTCTTCGAGTGAAACTTGATACATACAAGAACGATCATCCATCCATTACTTATATGAAACTTATATAGAATATTGATGACAACATGTATTAAATACTAATGTGAACTAAACAAATTATCATTACCCAGTTAATTAGCTATTATTGGTTGAATTCAAAATTATTCAATCTATTTTAATAGTACCATTTAATGATTATCAATTTTCTCAAAAAAAAACCCAAATTCCTCTAAATTTACCTAAATTTTCAACTTAACAATAAAATTGATAAAATATGAAATGTACCCATTAAATAACTCATTATTTATTTAATTATAAAACACTTAAGTTACAAAATCAAACTCAATTTCATCAAATGATAAAAAAATATAATTTTTCAAAATCTCATACAAAATCTAACATAATCTAACATGTACAAATCATGTATTTATACAATAAATTTCTATAGAAAAAACCTATACAACAAGTTGATATTTTTATTTGTATTTGAGAATTTTTCTGGTAGTGCATCTCCAATCTATCCACATCTATGGAATGAACCTCCATTTGAAAATTCACAAGAGTAAAAAATATATATAAAAACTTAAAAAAAAAAGAGGTAAAGAGTAAGAAAACCAAATAAATTAGATATTATAAAATAAAAAACATCAATTCTAAAAGCATGAAGCCTCAATATGGGATTATTGAAAAAAGAAGGAAAAACGCTACCATCAAAGGCAGTAGCTAAGGTAAATCTTAAGAGACTCTCAGAACCGTAGAAATTAAGAAAGAGTAGTTTCTGTCTTGATTTCCGCTATTTTCTTATTTATACACCAAATAAAATTCAAAATAATACAAAATAAGCAATTTACATCATTCTTAAAATATATATTATCGTAGGGGCACTTTATTTTAACTGTTAAAATTCTAAAAAGACTTGAAACAAGCCAATAAAAATATAAAGTATTAAAATTAAAAAAAAAATTGAATCACATCAGAAATCATAAAATTATTGAGCTGAATCCTCAGTTCATTTTTTATGAGTTATTTTTTATTTTATGTTTTTACTCTCCTGGACAAACACTTATAATAAAGGCAATATTTATTAAATAAGTATTGTATAAGTTTTTTTTATTCATTTATGTATTGTTCATTTAAACTCATGATGTCACATATAATAGAAAATAGTGATGTATAATAAAAAAAAAGGTTAATAATATATAATGTTAAGTTCAGTTTTTGTAGTGATTATTTATTCTTAAGAGTTATGTATATTTAAATTTTGAAAGATAATTCAATTTATATCTCTAATATTTGCTTAAGTCCAGTTAAAAATTGTTGTATATGGCTAAGAAATTAAACAAATTAAATTGATTATAATTATCAAAATTTATGTAATATTATTTAAAAACAGAGCATGTTTATTTAATAAACGGTTCAAATATATTCATTTATAAATACTTCCAAAAAGTTTATTAGAAATTGAAAAAAAGGATTATAAATTAGCTGAACAGTATAGTGATTAGTTACTTGCACTATTGGAATTGAGGGAAACATGCCAAAAAAAGGGTCAACTAGAAGATGATGATTATCATGGCATATTATTGGTATTTGGTGTGGAACTAGTTACTTGCACTATTGGAATTGAAATATAAATTGTTGGCGTTTTCGATTTGATAGCTAAAAATTCTTGAACAGAAATTCTAATATACCAGATTAGAAAAATAGAAAAATATTGAAAATAATAAATAGATAAAATAATTATATATATATGTATATTTTCCCAAGATTTTATCTATAATTATTAATTAATCATATTGAGAGTTAAATGGATTACAATTAACCTATTTATGAGTCCTGTTAAATTTTAAATGGATTACAGCTAATCATTTTAATGGATAATTATTATCATTATTAAGTAGCCTAATAAGTTATTAAAATTAAATGAATTATTATTAAAAATAAAATGAAGCAGGTCATTTAAAAAAAACAATATATTTAAAAATATCTAAAGTTTTTTTGGTTGTATTATTACCTTCCAATGTCCTATTGTTTTTCAAGTGTTTTTTTAAGAGTGTTAGTTTTTCATAACTTCTTTTTGGAAGGTGCTATTTTTTTTTCTTATGAGAAAAAACACGCACTGCTGTCATTTTGTTATGATTACGGTCACGCTTTCCAAGGAATATCTAGACTTTTAGATGATGTTGGAAGTCTTAAATTACAAAATTTGAATTTGTTTTTTTAATTTAAATTAGTTATTTTGTGTTTTTAAATTATTTTAATATGTTGACATAAAAATAAAATTTAAAAAATAATAAATAAATTATTTTTAAATATTTTTATATAAGATTAATTTGAAGAGCAAGTAACAATTTCTTACACGCTTGTGCTGTGGTTTTCATTTATGTTCTTTTGTTTTTTTTACCCAGGAACCTATTCCTGAGGCCACTTTTAACAGAGGTTGTTTGTTTGTAGGTGTATGCATTGGCTCTTGCCTTTTTATTAATAAATCATCTCTCGTTTCATCAAAAAAGAAAAAAGGTAGCATGGTTGGATGGGATCTGCATCCACACTGAACAAAAAAGGATGAAGGAGAAAAAAAAAACATGATTAATGTGAATAATTTCGATACAAGTCACTTGGTACTACTGCTAAAAGACACAATAAGCTAGATGTTGGAAGTATATGACAAGAATATGTAACATCAATATTTTCTATCAAATTACTCTTCTTCTCTGGTCCCCATTTCTTTGATCTTGCCCATGTTTTGCATGAGCGCCATTCAGTTTTAATTATGATTGCGAAAAAAAAGTGGTTGTTTATAGTTTGCTTCATTTTAATATGTGCGTTAATGCGGTACGAGTTTTTGTAAAAAGGCTTTTTCAATTAAAAATTTATTGAATATTATGAGAGAAAACAAATTTCAATTTTAACTGCGGTGTCCTTTTGGGACAACCTTTGGATTTATAAGAGAAAACAAGAAGTTTTGGACAATACCATAGGACTAAAATTATTATTATGAGAGATTTACTGAATATTTAACTGTCTTTACTTTGTGCACTTGCAGAATCAGTTGTTCAGGGAGCAGATTGAGAAGCTAAAGGGCGAGGTAATTTTTCAGGTTCCATGCGTATTATTTTATAATACATGCTTGTTCAGGACTTCTTAGGCATAGATTTTGGTAAGCATTATCCTGATCTGCTATCATCATCTTTTGACTGACGTATCTCAGGAGAAAATCCTAATGGAAGAAAACACGAAGTTGAGGGAGAAGGTATATTACCATCCAGCTTGAACTTTTAGATCCTATACATTATCATGATCATCTCTGGTTGTGTTTTTGAGGAATGCGTCACCATTGTGTGTGGCATAGCACACAAGAATTTAGGAAATGTCAAACTTGTATAAAAGATCTATCAAGCTGTAGGACCAGTTCAGATTTTATGGTGCTCGTGGCCATGCTTGCTGTCTGTCCGGAGATCGTTCCTTCAGATCACAATAATTCAAAGACATATATATTTATTTATTTTGTTGGTAATAATTTTGTTTGATCACTTATTTTTGCAGTGTGGGATGCAACCACCGGACCTCTCAGCAACCAAGACGCCACAAATATTACAAGACCGCCAAATCATCGAGGTGGAGACAGAATTGTTCATAGGTCCACCAGACTCCAGAGACACGGCCTGCCTACAAAACCATAAGAGCTGATTAATTTGAGTTAAATAATTGCAGATTCAAATTTGCAATATAGTTCCAGCTTCCCAAGTGTCAATGGTGTTTTTTTTTTTTAATCATTTGCATCTGATAGCTATGAATACTGTTGTGTCTAATAAATTTTGCCAAAAGTATAACAACTAAAGGGCTTGGACAATACCATTGGGTGATGAGAGTCAAAATATGTCAAGGAAGATTAATGTAACATGCTGTAATGTTATATATAGCTCAACATTGATTCTGGTTTACTTCATAATAAGAAAAGCTAAAACATTTGGAGTACAATAATTTATTTTATAAAATATTGTAGTTTGCTACAATATTTATTCATATTTTTTTCTTAAATACATGGATTTTTTTTCTTTGGATTTTTATGAATTTTTAAAATTGTTTCTATAATTTCATTTTTTTATTTTGAAATGGTTGAGAATTTAGCTTTGTAATTTTATTCCTTTTATTTTGTCTTTCTATGAAGTTAATATGGTTTGTGGATTTGTAGAGGCAATTCAGGTTGTCCTAGTTTATGGATTTTATAGTTTTTTATTTAAGTGAATTTAGTTGTTTTATAGTCTATTTGTTTCTCATATTGTTCAAAAAAATAGTTTTAGAAAAAAATCATGTTATTAAACTTTATGAAGTAATAAAAAGGAGGAAATTACTGCTTACCCAACACCCATTGTATTGTGGATTACAATAGTAATTTAAATGTTATGCTTTTCTTTTTCTTTTGTTTTTAAATTTTTGTTATGATTGTTTTTCTCAAATCTATTTTTTTTTAAATTGAGATTGTTGAGAATTTAATATAGTAATTTTTTTTTCTCAAAAAAATAGGTTAGCTTATTTTATGAGTTTTTTACAAGGTAACTCAGATTGCCTCGGTTTATGATTTTGGTGGGTTGTTTATTTTTTTTCAATTGAACTTGATTTTTTTTATAATCTATTTTTTTCTCATATAGTTAAAAAAAATAATTTTAGAGAAAAATTATATTATTAAACTTTATAAAGTAACAAAAATTAAAGGGTATGAGGAAACTACTGTTCACCTACACACATTGCACTATGAATGACAATAGTAATTTATAGTGTTTTGCTTTCTTTCTTTTTTCTTTTTTCTTTTTTGTTATGATTTTTTTTTCAAAATTTTTTTTGTTGATTTCATCTTTTAATATTGGAATGGTTGAGAATTTAATTTTATAATTTGTTTCTTTTTATTTTACCTTTCTTTAAGGTTAGCATAATTTGCAGGTTTATCGGAGTAACTCGGGTTGCCCTGATTTACGAGTTTGGTGGAGTGTTTTTTTTTTAATTGAACTTGATATAAAAAAAAGTAGTTTCAAACAAAAAAGTTATGTTATTAAATTTTATAAAGTCCATGGATCTATTCATATGTTTGGTTGATTCACTTGGTTCGTGGGTATGACATGTTAAACAATTTTATAATTGATTGATTTCGGTTCGTGGGTATTGAGTTGGTGTTTGATTTCGTAATTATCTATATTTGTTATCATATAGTTAAATAAAAAAAAGTTTTGAAAAAAAAATTATAATTCCAGTGGAGTCTATAACCTAGTTCACAGGTTTAACGTACTTGTCCAGCTTACCCGATTCACGGGTTTGATGAGTTTACCAACCAATAGGATAAATGTTTTTTTTTTGTTTTTGGTCTTTTAATTTTTTAATTTTTTTTAATTTCATCATTTAATATTAGATTGGTTGGTAAATAAATTGCATTATTGATTTTGTTTGCTTTTTAGGGATAATTGTCTCAAATAAGTGTCTATTTTTAGGTTGGTACTCAATTTTGTGAGCATTTATTTTTATCATATAATTAAATAAAAAACAATTATAAAATTTTTTATTAAACCTAATAAAGTTCATGACCCGAATCACGAGGTAGCGAAGTCGATCCAATATGTCATTGTTTTAGTTTTTAAAAAATTATTATATTGAAGTTTTTTTAAAAGCTAAATCATGTTATTATCAATCATCAAGGTTACATTTAGACTTATGAAATCAATCAATTTAAGTTGAGTTAGCTCTCACATGATTTAATTAAAAATTTAAGTTAGACAAAGAATTGAGTCAGAAAATTTCAAAATTAATTCATTTGATTATGTTTAATAACATTGTTAAAAAAAAATCCTCTACGAAATTCAGAGGCAAATATACCAGTACTTGTCTATACGTTGCTTTCCCCCCCTTTTAAAACAGTTATGTGAAAGATGAGAGATTAGTACCCCAGTTAACCAGCAATTCAATTGTTTTTTTTTGTTTTGTTTGAAATCGGGCTTGACGCTCTAAAAAACTAAATTAAATGAGAAAAAGGTCGATTAAATGAGGTTAGTTAATAAATCTGTTGCTGCATTGGCTTCTTGAAACACATGTTGAACTTTAACCTCCCACTGTCGTGCCAGCAATTCACTTGCTTGGCATCAATTTTCACATTGTCCTTTGCTAAATAATTAACCACTAGCAAGAAATCCGATTTTAAAACAAGCCTTTTAATTCCCAACGACCAAAGCTAGTTTGGGGCCAGAAAGGCAGAAACTGCTACCCACAATTCTGCTCTGCCACAAGAGCAAGAACCAGCTAATCCTAGATTTCCTTTACTACAACCATCCATATTTAACGTCAACCATTCCAGCGGAGGGACCGACCCATCATCAAAGAAACTCCTTCTATCCCTCGAATTGAGCAAAACCTTCCGCACATCCTGAGCTAAACTGCAGTCCCTTAACAAATGAAGCATAGGTTCCTTTTTCAAAGAACAATGGTAACAGTGTGGATCGTCAGTTAAACTCCTACGCCATCTATTCTCATTCGCCGTCAATTTATCATGAGCTACCCCCGAGAGAAAAGCTCTGATTCTCTCCGATCCCTTCCAACTCCATATCAATCTCCAAATAGGATACCTGTTTCTAACCTTGCTTGCAATGCTCATGTGGCAGGCAGATTTTACAGTAAACACACCACTTGCAAATTTACACCAATAACTTGAATCTCCCTCGATGGTACGTACTAGAAGGAGGATAACTAGCCATTACCATAATTATTTGTATGGGGATTAAATGAGCAAAGAAATCCCATCTCCATTGAATATTAGACTCCATGTTTGCTACTGATACATTTAAATTTTCCACTGGAATATCTTGTAAAGCATGCTGTACTAGCGGGCCGATACCTTCTAGCTATTGACGCTAACACAATCCCATCTTCTGGAGAAAATCTTTCCAAGCATTCAGGAGAAGATCATGCCATCTGATTGTATTACAGTTAATTATATACGTCTATCTAGGAACTGATTAATCCTAATTATAGTATAGTGTATATCCTGTAACAGCTACTTCCTTATTACTCTCACCTTCTATTGTAAACATTTTCCTATATAATAATATTCCAACGCCATGTGCAATGTGTGGTTGATAATTATTGGTTTACAAAACCTTACATGGTATCAGAGCTGTAAGATTAACATCCATCAGATCCTATGGCCTCAGAAAATTCTTCTTCTACTCTCTCCTTCAACACCATGGTTCACATGGTTACTATCAAATTATCCTCCACCAATTTCCTTCTCTGGCGCAGTCAAGTGGTCCCTTTATTGCAGTGTCAAAAACTGTATGGACATATTGATGGCTCAACACCAATGCCATCTGCTGCCACTGAGCCTGCAGCTCACAATATGTGGAAACAATTGGATCAGCTCGTCATGAGCCTTCTGCTTTCTTCTCTCACAGAAGAAGCTCTCTCTATTACTATCGGCTTTACAACTTCAAGAGATGTTTGGAACTCTCTTGAAACCACATTCAGCCAAAAGTCTAAAGCCCGTGAGCTCCAAATTAAGGATGAGCTTCATCTCATGAGGCGTGGCTCTCGTAGCATCTCTAAATATTCTCGAATTTTTAAAGCTCATTGTGATCAATTATCAGCAATGGGACGTCCAGTTGAAGATACTGATAAGGTGCATTGGTATCTACGTGGTTTAGGCCATGAGTTTTCAACCTTCTCCATCACTTAACTCTCCTTAACCCCTATTCCCAGTTTTACAGATATTGTTCCCAAAGCAGAAAGCTTTGATCTTTTTTCAAAGTCCATTGATCATAACACAGGGGTCCCTGCCTATGTTGCAAATTTCTCCCCTGCATCCTCAACAAGATTTGGAAATTCCAGCAACTACCAACACAAATATAAAGGAGGGCCATCAAAGGGAGGATACCGTCACAAGCAGCAGCCTAGACGACCTCCTAGATGCCAAATCTGTCGTGAGGAAGGTCATTACGCAACAAATTGTCATCGCAGATATATCAAAACTGATGAGAACAAATATATCAAACCTGATGCCAATATTGCTGAAGCCCTTGCTCATTGCACCATTCATAATGAACCTGCAGATTGGTACACAGATACGGGTGCATCAGCACACATGACAGCTGATGCATCTCAACTTGATCAAATGGAACCTTACGCTGGTAAGGACAAGGTTATTGTTGGTAATGGCTCTTCTCTTCCAATCACCTACACTGGTTCCTGTTCTCCCACTCCCGATCTTCAATTAAATGATGTTCTTGTTGTTCCAAACTTGACTAAAAACTTGCTCTCTGTCAGTAAACTCACCCATGACTATCCTTTCTCTGTCTCTTTTACTGACACTGATTTCATCATCCAGAATCTTCACACTCAAAAGGTGGTGGCAAGCGGCAAGCATGTTGATGGCCTTTATGTACTGAAGCGTGGACACCAAGCATTTTCTACTGTCATCCATAAATCCAGTCTTTGTAATTCTTTTGCAGTTTGGCATGCACGTTTAGGACATGTCTCCTCTTCAATAATTTCAATTCTTAATAAACAAGGTTCACTGTCCCTCTCCTCTCTATTGCCAAATCCACCTCTCTGCATTAGCTGTCAAAAGGCTAAAAGCCATGCATTACCATTTTCAGCAAATGACAGTCGTTCCAATGACATTCTTGGTCTTATACACTGTGATCTTTGGGGACCAGCTCCCATTAAATCCATCTCAGGCTACCAATACTATGTTATATTTATAGATGATCACTCCCGTTATACTTGGTTCTATCCATTAAAGCACAAAAGTGATTTTTACCCCACGTTCCTTAACTTCCAATCCTTAGTTGAAAATCAATTCTCTACGAAAATTAAAATTTTCCAAAGTGATGGGGGAGGGGAATTCATCAGTAAAAATCTCCAGACCCACTTTACTAAGTGTGGCATTCATCATCAATTCTCCTGTCCCTATACACCATCTCAAAATGGTAGGGCATAAAGGAAACATAGGCATCTCACCGAAACAGGCCTCACAATGATGTTTCATTCTGCTGTTCCTCTTCATTTCTGGGTTGAAGCCTTCAGTACCGCTGTTTTCACCATTAACCGCTTGCCAACACCAGTCTTGAGTGGGAAATCTCCTTTTGAAATTCTGTATGGTAAGTCTCCTCTTTACACTACCTTTCGCATCTTTGGTTGCTTATGTTTTCCAAACCTGCGTGCTTATACCAAGCATAAGTTTGAACCAAGAAGTCTTCCTTGCATCTTTCTTGGTTATCACACTTCATACAAAGGATTTCGGTGTCTTGATCTTATTTCTCATCGAGCCTTTATCACTAGACATGCTCGTTTTGATGAAACTGTATTTCCTTTTTCCTCTTCTAGCATGCAACACTCCTCTGCCATCTCAGATTATATTGCTTTTCATGATCCTATCCCATTTCTTCCTGCTATAGCTGTCACTAATTCCTCTACAGGGCCTCCATCTCCATCAACAGTGACCTCGTCCATGCCATGCAAGAAATGTGCCTTGGACTTGTCTTCACCTCACAGCCCCTCATCCTTAGTACCATTTGTTCCTGCTCCTCAGGAAGTGCAACCTCCAGTACTTCCAATTGCATCAATTCCAACACAGAATTCTCATCCCATGCTCACTCGGGGAAAAACAGGCATCTCAGAATCCAAACATTACAGTTATATATGTCAGGTCCCATCTTCTCCTTTAATTTTCTCTCTTTTAGTTATGAAGGAACCAAAAGGTTTCAAAAGTGCTGCCAAGTCTCCCGAATGGCTTGCTGCCATGGATGATGAAATTAAAGCTCTGAAGCTGAATCAAACATGGGAATTGGTTCCACGACCTGCTGCTACAAATGTGGTTGGATCAAAATGGGTTTTCCGCACCAAGTATCATTTGGATGGTTCCATTGATAGGCTCAAGGCATGCCTTGTTGCCAAAGGCTATACTCAACTCTATGGTCTTGATTTTAATGACACATTTAGTCCAATTGTTCGAGCCTCAACTATTCGCATTGTTCTCTCCATTGCAGTCTCTCGTGGCTGGACAATGCGTCAGCTGGACGTAAAGAATGCTTTCTTGCATGGCCTTTTACAAGAACAAGTTTACATGGAACAACCACCGGGTTATGCTGATCCCTCTCATCCAACACATGTTTGTCGTCTTAAAAAGGCGTTGTATGGCTTGAAGCAAGCACCACGAGCATGGTTCCATCGATTTAGCCATTTCCTGCTCACTGTTGGTTTCACTAGCAGTCAGGCTGATTCCAGCTTATTTGTCTATTCATCAGCCCTTGACACTATTTACTTGCTCTTATACGTTGATGACATTATCATCACAGGCAGCAATATATCCCTCATTGATTCCTTCATTTGCAAATTACATCATGAGTTCTCCATGAAAGATCTTGGCGCCTTGAATTATTTTTTGGGTTTGGAATTCACTCACTCTGCCACAGGCATATTTCTAAGTCAACTCAAGTATACAAGAGATCTTCTTCTTCGCGCTGATCTGCTTGATTCTAAACCAGTTGCCACCCCGATGATTGTCTCTCAACATTTATCTACTGATGGCACTCCATTTCATTCTCCCACTATCTATCGTTCTCTGGTTGGTGCACTTTAGTATCTAACCATTACAAGGCCTGATATTACACATGCCGTGAACTCTGTCAGTCAATTTATGCATAATCCATAGGAACATCACTTCCAGGCTGTCAAACGAATCCTCAGATATGTTAAAGGTACTCTGCATTTTGGTCTCAAGATTACACCATCCAACAGCTTCACCATTTCAGCCTTTTCAGATGCCGATTGGGCAGGTTGCCCAGATACCAGTCGATCAACATCAGGCTATGCCATCTTCTTAGGTGACAATCTTGTTTCCTGGACATCTAAAAAGCAATCCACTGTATCTCGCTCTTCTGCAGAATCTGAATATAGAGCCTTAGCACTCACTGCAGCTGAAGTCCAATGGCTATTAAATATTCTTCATGACTTACATCTTCAGCCCTCGGACAAACCAACTCTCCTGTGTGACAATGCTAGTGCCATTTTTATGGCCAGGAATCCTGTTGCTCACAAACGATCTCGCCATATTAATATTGATATTCATTTTGTTCGTGAATTAGTTTGCAAAGGTATATTAAAGATTCAGCATGTGCCGTCCCCCTTACAAATTGCAGACATCTTTACCAAAAGTCCATCCAGATCCTTGTTTCTGCTCTTCAGGTCCAAGCTTCGCGTGTTCCCTACCACGCTTGACTTGCGGGGGAGTATTGACGCTAACACAATCCCATCTTCTGGAGAAAATCTTTCCAAGCATTCAGGAGAAGATCATGCCATCTGATTGTATTACAGTTAATTATATACGTCTATTTAGGAACTGATTAATCCTAATTATAGTATAGTGTATATCCTGTAACAGCTACTTCCTTATTACTCTCACCTTCTATTGTAAACATTTTCCTATATAATAATATTCCAACGCCATGTGCAATGTGTGGTTGATAATTATTGGTTTACAAAACCTTACAACCAGTTGTCTTTCCAAAACCGAACTTCTACTCCATTCCCAAGGGACCAACCTAGGCCTTCAATAACCTGAGGCCAAACTTTACAGATTGTTTTCCACAACGGAGAGTCCTTCCCTTTAGCTTGGACTTGTGGTATACGATCTTGAGTCTTAACATACTTACTCCTCAGGACATCTGCCCATAGATTATTGTTGTCATGGATAATACCCCATCGATCCTTACTTCATTACATAAGCCTTATTCATTGAGTGCATATTTCGAATCCCTAACCCTTCTTCCTGTTTGGCCTTACACATGTTCTTGGACTTCCACCCAGCCAATTTTTTATGCATTCAATTTTGTTTCAGTTTACAATTCTGAATTTTGCATTAATATCCCAAAAGTTGCATGCCTAAATGTAATTAATGCATCTGCCATTGCAATGGAGCAGTCAATGTAATTTTTCCCCATCAGCCCTAAAGGAATATCAAGAGAAACGGAAGTACTTTTATTAATTAACACCTGACAAGTTCATGCGTAGGAAACCGAAGAGAGGCCTCAAAATCTCAAGGAGCTTTGTGTAATTTTATGACCAGAAATGTGGATGCTCTATAATTCAGTAAACACGGACAACGTTTAGACTTTAGAGGGGCCAATTGACTGGACGGAACACCTAACTAGATGTCCTAGAAGTTTCAGAAAATTAAAATAATACGACCACTACACGGGTTCTACAGGAACAAGACTTCAGGACGCTGTCGTGGTCTGTAAAACAATTTTCAATAATTTCGACGTACAATGTCCGATTGTACACGTAGATGGCGAAGGTGATGTAGTATTTTAAGTGTGGAAAGTGTGATAGTAATTGTTTTTTAAATTATTATTTATATTTTAAAATATATTTTTTTAATGTTTGAAGTTATTTTATAATAATGAAAAATTCTTCCATAACATATTTGACAAAAGACATTGAAAGTTATTGTGTATAAGTTGTCGGTTGTGTTTATGAAGATTTTTTGATGATGAGAAGATTTGTGTGTTTCAACGAGAATATTTGTTATTTTTATGCATAGAGATTTTTTAATCATTAAATAAAAACAATTGTAATCTAATAAATAATTAGAATTTTTTTGTTAATATTTTTTTGCACCATTTAAAGTGTTATAAATATGTAAAGTTAAAGGTGTTTTATATAATTTACAAAAGTTTGCGTAATATCTACGGATCGTATCAACCGACAAACAACTGCCATAAACAAAAAAAAAACGGGAAAACTATAATTGCCTCCACGCATCTGCATCACACGTTGGCCCAAATCAATTACCTTAAACTTTAAAAAATTATATTTATACCAATTATATATATATATATATATATATATATATATATATATATATATATATATATATATATATAAAATTTAGGTTCTTGCAAACATATCCCTTCATGCTCTCTCCACTCTAGCAGATTCTGTCAATGTCATTTTGCTATCTCATATGACTACCATACTTTGATTCCATCTTGCAGGAGGAAAAATTTGCCCAAATGTCTTCTGAGCGTAGACCTACATGGCGCAGCTACTCTAATTTCTAGGTCATACTCTCTTCTAAAGTGTCTTCTGAGCGCAGACCAGACCTACATCAAACTTCGAAGAAGTCCTACACTTTAGGCATCTAAGCAAACCAAAAACTATTAGCTCCAGAGTGAAAGCAAAAGAGTTTCTGCTTCCAAACTGTCCAAAAATATTACAGTCGTTCTTCCATTTTCGAGTGTCCATAAAATTACTAGGAGCTAGCTTCGAGATCCAAGTAGTGTGCTTTATCATAAAAACAACTACTGCCAGAGAGACACAGAGATGGCTAAATTGAATGGTGGTCCCCTGCATCCTTCAAAGCAAGGTCCCTCTGTTTTTGAACAAAACAGCTCTTTCTTTTTCTATGGAAGAAAACCCATGACGATCAAGAAGAAGAACCTATTCACTGGTCCTGTAAGTTTTTCTTCTTTCTTCTTGTTTCTTTTTTATTGGGAAAAAAGAGCTGGTTTTGATTTATGGGGTTTTGATTGATCAATCAGGTGGCAAGGCTACTAGGTCCGGCGATTTTTGAGGCTTCAAAGCCAAAGGTGTTGCTTCTAGAGGTTGAAAATAAGCAGCCAGCTGCAGGGACTTGTACCCTAACGAACTGCAACCCCCTCCCCTCTATAATTTGCAAGACGAAAACATTTCCTTCTACAATTTTTTCTTGGGCTTGTCAGTATGCTATCATATTGCTAGCATTTATATTACTTCTTTCATTCATTCCATTTCGCTGATTAATATCGTTAATGTCTCTGGTTTAACCTGTGCGATGAGTGGCGAGGATTCTAGGATAAAATGCTTGGAAAAATAAATCTCATGTCTTGACAACTTCGGATTTCAGTGATATGTTTGTACGATTTTTATTTATTTGTAATTTTACTGAATTAATGTGGTAAATGTAATCATATAAATCTCTTACCATTATTGGAACCTTAGACTACTGGTTGCTAAATTGGTTAATTTGCTCCCACATTAGGAAATTAAAGATCACGAGAAAATATTATTTTATCAATGTATTAATCTTAATATAGATGACCACCGACTTGTAACTATATAAAAATAAAATCAAATATAAAATAATACCAATATGCAATTTATTTCTTTGGGCAACGACCTCTTTTTTCAAAAACAAATAAATAAATAAATAAAACTATGGCTTAATGATATCGACCAACGACCGCCCGCTACTGTTAAAAAGAAAAGATAATGGATCATTAGTCATTTAACCATGCTTTCAATTTTTTGAAAATATATAATAAATAATTTGGGTGAAAATAGAGCTAACAGGATAATTCTGGTATCTCGAATTTACGTTATCCACTATCCTTATTATTTAAATACTAAGATTAGGGCTGTAAAACAAACCAAATTACTTAAAACTCAATTTGAGATCACTTCAATAAAATATTTGTTGAAGCTCGATTGTTACTTGAGCAATTCACTACTCGGAGTGGCTTGAAATATTCATCAACAAGAAATATATTTTAAGATAATTATTTAAATATAATAATATTATTAAAATAATAAAGTGGTTGCAAATTAACTATAAAAATAGATATAAGATGAAAACTAAATGAGTTTAACATTTAAACTAATGTTAATAATATTGTTAGAGCAATATAAAACTAGTTTTGATACCTCATCTACTAACTTAAGTTATATATTAGATTAAAGATCTTTTTAGTAATCTATCAGAGTTTTGTTAATTAAGCAATCATAAGTTTAAATCTCATCACCTCTCTTATATTATACAAGTTTTAAATAAAAAAAGCTTTTTACTAGATAAAGTATTTTAGAGAGTAATATATAATTATTCTTAAAATTTTATCTCATAGGTTAAGCTAGTGAATTGAGATGATTATTTGAAAAATATGTACTGGTGATATAAAAGAGTTAATTTTTTAGAATTATTATATTAAATACTTATTTTGTTTTGTTTGGTTGATAAACAATAGAAGAAGTAACAAATCAAACTAAAGCTAAGATGGGAGAAATAAAATTTCCAAAAATCTTCTAATCTTAATATGGATAGATTATTTATCATTGGATTGAATAGATTTAATTAATTGATTGATTCAAGAATTTCCCTTATCATAAAACAAAACGAAAATAATATCTACATAACTGGAGAGTTGGCGACCCAACTCAAGCTAGCGTGGCCAGAAAAGAAACTAGTTATATATCTGGGAAAGAATTTCCTGCTCTACAAGGCTTGTCTGTATTTTAATATTAAAATCTAAGAAGTCAAATTGATGGGTGGCGATTTTTGTTTGTTTGTTACTACTGTGTACACGCAGTTGCTCGTCCATGAAAGTGCTATTCTTTTTATTCACAACTACATATTTAGCAAACAGAGAGGTCCGAGATGAATTGTATGCTTTCTTCTTCTTCTTCTTCTTCTTCTTGGATTTGTACACCTGAGTACGAATAACTTCTTTTTAATCTCTCAGCTTGTTTAGATAAGTTCATGTTTGGTTTGGAAAAAAAAGTTAATAACAATAAAAAAAGAGCAATTAATAATATGATTTCTCCATATATCATCCAGATGTTTTTAAAAGATCTCAACAATCTTATTTGATATCAAAGCAAAAATCAAATGAGAACAGGATAATCTTATAAATAAAAAAATAAAAAAAAATCAAAACTCAATTACTGTTAAATCAAATACTGAAGAAAAAAATAAAAAAATAATTAATTTTTAAAAAAATAAAAAAAACTGACTTGAGTTATATGCCAAATTTACGGTTTAATTGTGAGGTCAGAATAACCTCACATAAAAATAATTAAATAAAAATAATAGAGATTAATTCCTAATTTAATAAAATGCCAAACTAAAATTAATGCCAGAAAAAAAATCGCCCAATCAAATTAATTGAGTTGATTGTGAAACCAAACCTTCCAACCACAGCAACTGTTCTTGAAAAAACAACAAAATCAATTAAATTCATTACCGAAAGTGAAATTCACAAGCAAATTGTAAAATCATGGTTCAACATGGAAATGCTCAATGTCGAGATAAAATAAATATTAAACAAGCGATGACCACCAAAAATAGAAATATATAGAAACCACATATATATAAATAAAAGAGCCACCAAAACTTTGAAACATTTTCCTAGATTGCAAGTGCACACTGCTTCTCGAGAAATCTTAAAATATTATTTACATATATGCATAGTTTTTAAACCTGACTCGGTGGCCGATCCAGTTCAAGGTCCGGGTTCCGGGTTTCGACCGGGTCACCAGGTCAGCCGGGTCAATTCCTATTTTAAAAAAATTTAAAATGGTGTCGTTTTAGTAAAAAAAAAAACAAAAACAAAAGTCAACTGGTTGCAACCAGGTCAACGGGTCAACCCGCTGGGTCACACCGGGTCATAACTTTTTCTATTTTTTCTTTAACTCGACCTGGTTCCAGCCTTGGGTTGGTTGAGTCCCAGTCGACCTGTCGGTTCAGGCCGGATTGCAAAACTATACATATAAGCATCGATATAAGTTTTAGGAGACCCAATATTACATTTTTCAAACATGGCTCCATTATTAAGAGAGTAAATCAAATCATCTAGCTACATATAAAGCATACAAAAAAAAAAATCTTTTCTTCATCTTTAATTTTAATTAAAAATAAGTATATTATATCTTTTAAATCCTTCCTTGCACTTTATATTCATTACCAAATTTCACGTAACGAGGTAGGTTGATGAACTAATACTTTATCTTCAAGAAATAAACATCATGCTCTTGGAGCTTGATGTAACCCATACAAAACCAAATTTCACGTAACAAAGAAGTTGATTAACACATTCTTGTTCTTAAAGGGTTTCTATGTAGAAAAGCTGACTTCACGTATAATTTGAAGATAGATCATGAATTTAAGGTTGCCAAAACAATGATCACTCTTGTTGTCCTATGCCTTGCTACCAAAGCAACAAAAAAAAAATCAACACCGTACTCCTTTTCATAACCTTTCGCTATCAATTATGTTTTATATTTGTGAATTTCATAAATTTTTATTATACATCCAAGTTATACCAATAATTTTTTGTTTTTTTGGAATCTCTATTAATTCCCACATGTTTATCTTTAATGACATCAATTTTATTATTGATAATATTTTTTTATTTTTTCTTTGATAGGATCTCTGAAAATCATAGGATTACAATATGAGAATAAAAAAAATAAGTAAGTAGGTTATCATATTGATCAATTATTGTTACCTTATAATCACTCATCTATGTAGGGTTTTTTTCTAACACAATGTGATTTTTGACTATTAAATGTGATTTAATAATCTACTAGTTATGGTGCTTTTTTCGTCGGCTTTTCTCGTCTTTCATCATTCTCACAATTTAAATTTATAGGAATATTTTATTTAACATCATCATTGTTTCATGTTTAAATTTCAGCTTCATAAAAAATAACATCATGACTAATAATAATTTTTTTAGTGTTAGGATTATATAGTTTATAAGCTTTTTAATTATCACTAATACCAAGAAAAATACAATTTTATCTCTTGCCATCAAGTTTTTTTCTCTTTTGATTTGAATTATAGACATAGGCAATATATCTAAAAACTCTAAGATGATCAATCATCAGTCTTTATCATGAATGACAAGTCTTTGTCCACTCTAAGTTTCCTTTCGTAGTTTATCATGAATGACAAGTATTAGACTTTTATTCAAAACATAATTGTTCTAATTTACTGCTTCTAGCAAAAAAATTCTTCCTAAGCTACTCTTTATCAAAGACTTTGCACCATATCTATAATAGAGTGATTTTTCCTTTCATAAATACTACTTTGTTGAGGTGTATAAGTTATAGTTAGTTTCATGATTGTTAAAATTGCCTGTTTCATGATTTTTTTAATTGGTTTGTTGAACAAAATTATTGGAAGCCATGATTGTTAAAATTGTTATAATTATCGTAAAGGATCCTTTTTGTTTCCAATAATTAATTACTTGTTGATTCTCTATTGTTCTCTAATCTTTTTTGTAGGTTGATGTTGCCTTGACTAGTTACTAGTCGTGTAACTTATTGATGCTGCTGATGCGTTAAAAAAGTACTGCTCTCTGCTGCCTTAATGATCTAGAACGTGGAATGTTTGGAAATTGTTGAGAGCTACTACTAGCTATATGAAAGTTTCTGTTGTCCCTGTTTGGAGGCTGTTATTGTACCTGTCTGAAGTTGTTGCTTCAAGCCCCTGCTAGTTTAAGAAGGTTGCTGCAAAACAAGAAGTTGTCGCTTCCTTTTTTAAGTTGCTGCTGCCGCAACCCGTTAATTACCGCTCTGCTGGAATGTGTGAAGTTGCTGGGAGGACTGATTTGGAAAGTGATCTGCTGGACTTGTTTAAACACTAGTGCAGGATTAATGTTTTGTGCACCGCGTCTGTTTTCTGCTGCAACGAGAGGCTACTACTGCTATTTTATATGTTGATGCTGCTGCTTGTATGAAGAGCTACAAGAGGAGGTTGGTGCTATGTCTTGACACGAAGAGAGAAGTCTACTACTTCTGCTTCTATCAAGTCTAGTTCTGTCAAAGACGTTGCTACTACGTGTGCATCTTTACATTTTTGTTGCCTGCTGCAATGATTCATCTAGTTAAATAAAGAATCTAATTAACTAGTCTAACATAAATTCTATGATATTCTTTATCTTCTGATGTATAGAAAAATATTCATATCTTAAAGTTTCATAATATTTTTCCACCTTGAAAAATTGAAAAATATATTCATATTATATTATTTTTCATTTAGAGAAAAATGGAAAAAATATATATTTAACTTAAACATGTTTTCTATGATATCCTTTATGTTTTGATGCATATAAATACTTTATTTTCTCATCTTAATTCGTCCATTTTTAATTTGTTTATCATTATTTTGAGATAATCTTTCGACCTAATTACAGTGTTACGAAGCAGGCTTGTCATGCGAGCAAGCTTCCAAGCATCCAGATAGTGGCTTCGATGTAGCCATGAGAATCACTAGATCATTGACCGTACGTAATTCATTCCCATAATTTCAAATTACTATTTGCACTAAAAATTCATGGAAACCATTCCATTATTAAAACCATAAAAAGGTTCCATTAAAGGCATTGGACTTGATGGAGAGAGTTAATAAAGTGGGTTTGTAAGATATAGAATCATACATTATTGATTTATTTTTTCCAAAACACAACAATGTGAGATTCTTGAGGATTTTCCCATAAAACTAAAGACAACAAAATGTGAAATATTTCATGAATCATATTTCTTGAGGATTAAATTATCATTTATTGTTCATAATCCCTAGAAAGCAATTTGTTGTCCCATTAGCTTAGATGAACCTAACCGAGTATTCTTACGGGGAAAAGGCCGTTTGTGACATTGGTGCACCATCATCTGCCCTTAGAATCACAAGCAAAAGGCATCTTAAACAAGATGAAATTAGATACAAGAAGTTCACGAATTTATCAAACTAAAAAAACCATTCCAGATGTATAAAACTGGATTTTCTTTATTTATTTGTCGACTTGTATTATATATCTAATTCATATAACTAATTAATGCTTTTGTTCATTTCAATAATAATCAAAAGTAATTTGTCTTTAATTGAAATCAGGCCAAAAGTAATTTGTCTTTAATTGAAATCAGGCACCTAGCTAGTAGCGTCCAAAAGGTTAGATAAAAAATCTTAAAAACAAAAGAAAAGAAAGAGGGAAAAATCAAAATTTACCCCTTTCCTTCTCCTTCTAATACCAATAACAAGAGCAAATAAAAGAAGAAAAGAAAAAGGGGGGAAAATACACAAATTTAATAGAACCCTGAAGAGTTGTACTGCTTTGTCAACTACAGCAGCAAGATTTGAGATATTAATACGGGAATCGTGGCTGAATTGGGTTGATTTAGCTGGAGTGGTAGGGGTGCATGCAGTTTAGATTTGGCTATCAATAAATTGATATCTCAACATCAATGGATTAGTAGACGATTAAAACGTTGAATAATGAATTGGGTCAGTAATTCTTTTCAGATTAATACAATGCAAGAAAACAAATCATACAATTTTTTTCATCCAAAAATGGCGCAGTCACTATTTTCAGAAAACAAATCATATATGTCCAAAAGACGCCAGCTTCTTACTTCTTGGGCTGTTTTTTTGGACTACCATTGCTTCTCTGTTCGAAACTTCGAAGTCTCTAAAGTTAAAGCATGCAAGCAAAGCAAAAGCGAAAAACCTCCCCCTAGTTTCAAGTCTCCTAAACTTTCTCTACTGGTTAATAGTGTTCGTAACATTTTCGTAAACTGCACTTCCATCTTCTAGCGTGCCCAATAAGTCGGGCTATAAGGTCTAACTACTGCTCTTACTTTGAGAGTAGTGGGATATCGAGAAATTAGAGATGGGTTCTTTGGCAGTTGCTCCCTTTCTTCCTTCAAAGCCAAGACCCTCTCTCTTTGATCAAAACAGCTCCCTCTTTTCTTCAAGTACAAAGCTCAAGAGGAAGAACCAATCTATCAGCCCTGTAAGTTCTGCTTCTCTTGGCTTATTTTTATTTTTGTTCTTCTTTATTTGATTCGTTGATTGTGACTTTTGTGCTGTTTTGATTGTTTCAGGTGGCAAGGTTATTTGGGCCATCTATTTTTGAGGCATCAAAGCTGAAGGTGCTGTTCTTAGGGGTTGATGAGAAGAAGCATCCAGGGAATCTGCCAAGGACTTATACTCTAACACACAGTGATATGACAGCTAAACTTACTTTAGCCATCTCACAGACCATTAACAATTCTCAGGTAATCCTGTTTTGTAATATCATGTTTCTTTTTTAAATTAAGAGATCACCAATCTGCTAATTCTACCGTATTTCCCTTTTGAGTTGGAATCTTTGAATTGTGTAAAAATAGAGAAAACAGGGGAGCCTCGGGAAGGTCCTTTTCTTCTTTTTAAATACCAAGGCACAAGAAAGAAATGGGGATAAAAAAGAAGAAGGGCGGGGGGCTCTGAATCGTGGGGTTAGATGAAATATAAGGGGAAGCACAAAATCTCATGTATAAATCATCAGGGTCTGAATTTTAGAGAAGATAAACAGAAGGAAGCAGGGTATATACAGAGAGTTGCTTGATTTTGTAGATATTTTTCTTGATCAAAAGGTTAGATTAATGAACTGAATGGATTGGGATTTTCTTGCAGTTGCAGGGATGGTCCAACAAATTGTACCGAGATGAAGTGGTGGCAGAGTGGAAGAAAGTAAAGGGAAATATGTCTCTTCATGTTCATTGCCATATAAGTGGAGGCCATTTTCTTTTAGATTGGTGCTGTAGACTCAGATATTTCATCTTCCGCAAAGAACTCCCTGTGGTATGTACAATAATTGTTTGTTACTTTTTTGTTCAATCTTGATGATCATGATCAGTCCCTTAAATCAAATGGAAAAACAAAAATTGGGATGACTAGGTATTGAAGGCCTTTTTTCATGGAGATGGGAGTTTGTTGAGCAACTATCCTGAATTACAGGAGGCTTTAGTTTGGGTTTACTTTCATTCAAACATTCCAGAATTCAGCAAGGTAGAGTGCTGGGGTCCACTCAAGGATGCTGCTGCGCCTTCTACTTCTGAAACTGGTGGGTCCGATGAGACCAAGGAGCTAGCAAACCAATCAAGCAACTGGGACTTGCCTGAGCCATGCCAAGAGGAGAATTGTAGCTGTTGCTTTCCACCAATGAGCTTGATCCCATGGTCTAAAATGGTTCCCTTGGAGAACAAAAATAATCCAAGCACCCCACAGAGCTTTCAACAGCCCTAAGTATCTATTTGTCTGCTCTTTGATTGTTTTATCTTCACATAAGATGTTACATAACTTATGTAGGTCTGAAATGTAAATATTAGGAGTTTGTCCTCAACCCAAAATACTCTGAATTTGGGGTTGAAACACCTGTCCCAAAATCTCTTTTTCAAGATAAAGACCGCTGTACATGTAAATATGTTCAATATTTGATAGACTTGCCATTGTTGTAAGAACACTACGAATGTGTAACGCATGACGTGAAAGTTTTATTGTATTTATATTATTTAAACAAGCTGCAGTCATACGAGGAAACTAAAACTCCTTACCAAGGATCATTCTGGGATTTGGTAGATTCCTGTTTGTATGATCTTTAAGCGAGCCAGCTGAATTCGGATCCAGCAAAGCAATATTTCATATATTTCTATGATAGAGAAATGTGGAAGCAATAATTATTTACAAAAAAAAAAACTATGAGTAAATGGTAAACCAACACCTCAAAGAATCCTTCGCTGTTGTCTGTTAATATACAATGCAAGAAGCATTTAAATGGTATATGCTATACATTAGTAAATCAAAGGGGGAACAGAAAGGAAACTAGTAATTTCCTGAGAGCCATGAGACAATTCATCACCTCTAATCCCACTTTTTTCGATTTATTAGGTCCTGGGATGATTTGAGAAAACCATACTGATGGATTGTCCTGGGTTGGTTCGAGAAAACCAAACTGACCAGCTTTGTTCCCACACACATAATCTCCAGGTTATGAACATATTTACCACCTTCCTTCCATGCTAAAACAGCACAATAAACTCTAGACTGACAGTCTTCTCAGAGCCAAGAAACTCTCGACAAACAACTGGAGTCACCGAATTGTAGTTCTACCGAGAGAGGACGCTCCAATTTCACTGTCAGTGTTCTGTAATAGCAGTCAACCCATAAATTTATTGAGTTAGTCTTCTGCTACATTAAGTAAGTACTGCTATGTAAGGCAAGTACTACAAAACCAAAATATTGACATCTACTCTTGACACAATCCTATCCTTATATCTTGTCAATGCATATTATTGATATGGCAATAGAGATATATGTTATTGTCATTTACTAGAAAGAAGATGCATCTGGTGAGTTTTTCTCCAAAAAATAATCACAATTAAATATTAGCACGGACTCAATTAATTATTGTCATCATTCAAAGAAACAATTACTTGAGATTTAGGGGAAGGAAACACGCTCCAAAACCGCAGCGTTTCATCTCCAGCTCCGGTGACAATTGTCTGAAACAGATAATAGTTATTCCAACCAGGAAGACACATTAATGAAAAGAAATGGTTGGCATAACTGCTAAATTTATTGTAAGAAGCGAAAAGTACAGTCATGAAGAATGGAGGACCAACTACCTGTCCATCTGGTGAGATGGCAAGATAAAGAACTCTGAATGTATGACCTGTCAGAGTTGCCAACTGCAAAGGAGGAACAAATCTTAATACGATGAGTGATGAGTGATGAGAGATAATACCATTATCATAAATACACTGACTTCAGTACCTTTGACATGGTGGGATATCTCCACAATATTATTTGGTTTTGGGAGTATCCATGTGTGCTGACAAGTTCATTGACATTCTTAGACCACACAAGATTGCACACCTGAAATGAAGCAGGTGTAAAATTTTTTGGGGGGGGAGAGAGAGACGGAGGTAAATGTTGAGTAAAATAATCCAAGACTACATGAGTACGTGTACTTGCTCTTTGCCATCTTACACTATGGATCGCACCCAGAGGTTTCATAACCTGTGGTCTATCTTTTGGGTCCTATTAGAGATAGCTTGTACAATATGGTTGGTATGTTAGATTGAGTAAAGATAGTTTTTCGTGGGTTCCTTTTTCTTGAGCTTCCAGGAAAGCCCACATTTTTTATGTTCTAAATGGTGTAACCACATGTTCCATCAATCATTCAACAGTTTCATATTTACTTACCAAAAAGAGAAAAAAGCAGATATGAGTTGCCTAAGGGTTTTTCTAACTCCAGACATTTCATGTTATCTATAAAGAAGCACAATAACAGTGATTTGCAAACAGATATTTACCTGACTGCCAGTGTCTATGCAGCTGAGATGTGAGTTAGTGGTTGTATTCCAGAATCGTATACACCGGTCAGCAGTCCCACCCCCAGATGCAAGAAGTCCATGAAGATGGGGTGACCAAGCAATTGCTTTTACAGCCGCTGTATGATCACAGTATTTTAGCACAGGTTGGCTTGAATGTTGATTCCAAACAAAGAGCTGCACATAGACAACAAGAAATTAGAATTCTATACAGGAAACCATGAACTCATGTCCAGCAATCATAGCGATATGTTGTAGAAAAAAAAAAATACTCACTCGATTATCATTTCCACCTGATGCCAACTCACGGTTATCATAAGACCACTTCAGTCCACAAACCTAAATCATAATCAATTGACTATTAGGCTGAGTAACGTAAAAGCAATGAACAGAAAAAAAAAAAATAGCATAGATAGCTTCTAATATGTAAACAAATGCCCACTACTAGCATTTCCGAAATTGAGAAGCATGCAAAAGCATAATGATAACTCTAACTCCAAAGTAAACAGCATAAAATGGTTGACCAAAAGGTTCAATCAATGTGATCACAATGTAGGGGAGTCCAACCTCTGACTTGTGTCCAGAGAGTTTACTAACGAAGTCTTCCCGTGCTCGTATATCTCGTTGAAGAATGCTCTTATCCCGGCTACCAGAAGACAGCATAGATGAACTCCAGGCCAAGGCCCCAACACGCAATCGATGGCCCTCCATGGTTCTGATTCTTTTACAGCGGGAAGCATCCCAAATCTACATACGAGTTGATGAGAATATCAGCAAAATAATGTTAGGATGATCAAGCAATATACTAAAATCTATTATGAACACAAGGGAGGAACTGCCCATGACAAACAGTTGTATAAATACCACCTGTCCTTGGAACTGCTGAAAAACCAAAAACACCAATAATATAGAACCATGTATCTCACCTTCCAAAAAAAATAATGGGAAAGTATTGAAATGAGAGCTTATTGTGAACATGTTAAGATGCTTTCTTAGGGGCAAACAAAATTATTGATTCTAAAGGAGGTTTTTTTTTTCTTGAATTAGTTTCAAAATCTTGGGTCAGTAGTTAAGGCCTAAAGTTTAATAGAAAATTTTTTGGCTGCAGTAAAAAAAAAATAGCTAGGTAGCAATGGTTTGGCTTTTGAAAATCATTATTTATCCTTAATGTTATCTCTAGAAAAAAATCTGGTGAATCCTGCAATGATGAACAGATGTAAATATTTGGTTTCATGATAAATTTCCAAGCTATTCTGGTGATGGTACTTTAGATCTTTGCATGGTAAGAGACTATGCCCTAAAACTTTTCGAACTTGTAAGAGACTTTGCATGACTAGGTTCAAGTACAGCCAAGAGTATGTATGATATATGGGCATAAAACACCTCATCCTTCTAATAAACCATATGTTCTCTAAACACCTTGTTCAGAAACCCCTTACTTTAGCCAGCCTGTGGCAATTAAACAATGTGAATAAAAACCTTCAAAGTCTGGTGAATCAACTCTGGTGGGACAAAACAGTTTCTCCCAGCCACCTACCAAGTTGAAATTTGTCAGCCCTAACTGTTAACATGTAGTTAGCCGAATTAGAGAATAAGAGTTCTAGCAGATATTCCGTAAGAGTTCTGAAAGGATACACATTAATGTATTCCTTTCAGAACAGGGAATATATTCCTTGTAAAACAGGAACCTGTAAACTGCCATATATGTATGTTTGCCTATATAAGGCATTCCTCCAAGAGAGAAGAATAACAAGCATAGTTAAATAAAACCTAAACTCTAAACTTTATCATGGTATTAGAGCATAGTTAAAATTCTTCTCTCTCTGCAGCCCCCATCCAGAATTGGTCTTGAAACAAGGGACCAACCATGGATGATACAAATACCTCTATAATTCCTATAAAACATACTCCAGTCTCTGTTGAATCACCCAACCTAAACAACTTACCCTTTGGATTCAAATTAAATGAGACAAACTTCAAAATCTGGTCATGAATGATTGAGCTTCATGCTGCTGGATTGAACAAACTTGGCTACTTAAATGGACAAAACGCTAGAATGGAAGAAGGAAATCCCGATTACTCAAGATGGTGCATTGAAGATGCAGTGGTGAGAGGATGGCTGCTGAAAACCATGGAGCCTCATCTCATTGGCTTATTTATACACCTTTCATCAGCCAAGGAAATATGGGATAGTGTAACTCAAACCTTCTATGATGGGGCTGATGAGTCTCAATTTTATGAGTTACGCTGCAAGGCAACAAGAACAAAACAAAATGGATGTCCAGTTAACTTATACTACGCAGAACTTAACAGCGTCTGGCAAGAAATTGATAAACGACGACCAATTAAGATGATGTGTACTGCAAACCTTAGAACCAGACAAGAAGAAATCCAAAAAGATCGGATTTATGACTTTCTCGCGGGACTAGATGAGGTATTCGACCCAGTACACAGTGATCTTCTTCGCATGAAATCTGTTCCAGGTATTGAAGAGTGCTTCAATACTGTTCGACGAGAGGCTCAATGCCGAGTCACCATGTTTGGCACAAAGAACACGGGTGAAGGTACTTTCATGGCAATGATTTCCAAATCCACCGCCTCCTCTAACTTTCGCACCCTTAGAGCTGTTGAGGAAGTAGAAAAGGATAAATTGCGCTGTAGTCATTGTAATGGAAGTCACCATACCAGAGACACTTGTTTTGAAATTCATGGCTATCCCGAATGGTTCTTAGAAAAACGGAAGCAAGGTAAAGCACGCAGCAATTAACGTCCAGGCCAAGCAAAATTAGCCAATACGGTGGAGATTCCTTCTAGTGTTGCTACTATGGCAACAGGTCAAGGAGACCATATAAAACCGGGTGAAATACTCTCTTTAGCCAATACAACTGACTCCCTTCCAACCTCAGAAAACATTGGAATGATGTTTTCTACATCCACAATTCAAGATACAGGTTGGATCATTGACTCGGATGCCACATACCATATGCCTTGCAATAAATCATTATTTTAGCACGACTTCCCCATCTAAGAAAAAAGTCCTGATAGCAAATGGGGAGTCTATCCCAGTTATTGGAGTAGGATCAATTGCTCTCACTTCTAACCTTTCATTACATAATTGTCTACTTGTTCCTGCACTTTCAAATCACTTATTATCAGTTAGTCAAATTACTAAAGAATTGGATTGCATTGTCTTCATGTTCCCCACTTTTTGCTTACTTCAGGATATCCGGACTCAAGCGATCATTGGACGTGGTACTATGAGGAAGGGGCTTTACTATGTGGATGATGTTGCGTCAGGTCACATCCATCAAGTTCAGAGTCGCAATGTTCATGACTACAAGAATATTTGGTTGTGGCATTATCAGTTGGGTCACACATCCTTCGGCTACTTAAAAAAAGTATTTCCATCCCTATTTAATGACATTTCGAATCCTAGTTCTTCTCTTAAATGTAATGTTTGCATCTTGGTTAAAAGCCACCGTACTTCGTATCTGTTAAGCCTGAATAAAAGCACAAAGCCATTTGAATTAATTTACTCTGATGTTTAGGGACCTGCCCCAATTACTACTTAATCTAGGATTCGGTGGTTTATTACATTTGTCGATGACTGCACCAGAATGACTTGGTTATATACCATGCGGCACAAGAGTGATGTGCGCAATATACTCCCAATTTTTTATCACATGGTTCGCACTCAGTTCTCCCTCCCCATGAAAGTTATTCGATCAGACAATGGCGGAGAATACCTTAACTCTGAGCTATTGAAATTCTTTCAAGACAATGGTATTCTCCACAAAACTGCTTGTCCAAGTACTCCACAACAAAATGGTGTGGCAGAACGCAAAAATAGGCATATCCTTGAAACTACTAGAGCTCTTCTTATTGGTGCCCATATACCTCAACATTATTGGGTGGAAGCCGTGACCTATGCAGTGTACCTCATGAACCGAATGCCATCACAAGTCCTCTCCTTCAAAACTCCTCTACAAACTCAAACTCAACATGTTCAGATCTCATCCTTCCTATATCTAGAACCTCGGGTTTTTAAGTGTGTCGCTTACGTCCACCTGCAGAAATCTCAGCGCACAAAACTAGATCCATATGCAGTACGCTGTGTGTTTCTTGGCTTCAATCCTCACCAAAAGGGCTACTGTTGTTACCATCCTTCAACTCACCACATGTATGTCAGCATAGATGTCACTTTCTCCGAAACAAAGTATTTTTTCGGTTTAGATCAATCCACCTCTAGTCCTCAGGGGGAGCAGCTGCAACAAGATGCCTATAACTGGATTGATCTTCCCTAACTATCTAAACAGACTAATCCACAGGGAGAATCAAGTTCACGGGAGTTTGATCCAGGGGAAGTCTCTGGTTCAGGGGAAGAAGAAGGATCTGGTTCAGGGGAAGGAATGGAGTCAGGGGAGTCCAGCTTACAAACAATTAGGAGTGCAAGGGACAAAAACACGCCAGAACAGCAAGACAGACATATTGAAACAACTCCCTCCTCTTCACAAATCCACGTCCAAGATCGGCTGGATATTCATGAGGTAAGTAACACTACAAGCCCTTCCTCTTCCATGTCATTATTTCCATGTCATTATCTGCTCCAAATTATTCTCTGCCTCCTAGACAGAACCGTGGGAAGCCACCTGACAGGTACTCTCCAAATGGCAAAGCAAGATATGCCATCACATAGTATGTCTCTACACATAGACTACCACCACAACATCAAGCCTTTGTGAATGAGATGAAGAATATAAAAATACCTACAAATGTTGAGGAAGACTTAAAGAATCTGAAATGGGCAGAAGCAATGGAGGCTGAAATGGATGCACTACAAAGAAACGGTACATGGAGCATTGTATCACTTCCTTCAGGAATAAAACCAGTAGGTTGCAAATGGATATTCAACCTCAAACACAGAGCAGATGGGACAATTGATCGGTACAAAGCAAGGCTAATAGCAAAGGGATACACGCAATCATTCGGCATCGACTATCAGGAAACTTTTGCCCCAGTTGCAAAGCTGAACACCATCAGAGTCTTGTTATCTTTAGCAGCAAATTTCGGTTGGCCCTTGAAACAATTTGATGTGAAGAACGCATTCCTCCATGGGGATTTGGAAGAAAAAGTTTATATGCAGCTTTCACCTGGGTTTAACTGTCCACAATCTAGCAGAAAAGTGTGTAGATTACGAAAAGCATTGTATGGCTTGAAACAATTACCAAGAGCATGGTTTGGAAGGTTCACAAAAGCTATGAAATGAATTGATTATCACCAAGGTAACTCTGATCACACTTTATTCATCAAACACAAGAATGAGAGAGTTACACTGCTTATTATTTATGTGAATGATATGATTGTAACTGGTGATGACGCAGACAAAATAAAAAGGCTACAAGAATGTGTCCACTGAATTCGAAATGAAAGATTTAGGAGGACTGGAATATTTTTTGGGGATTGAAGTTACAAGGACCAAAAATGGTATATACCTGTCACAACGAAAGTATATACTGGATCTATTATCTGAAATTGGTATGCTAGAATGCAAACCAGTAGAGTCTCCTATTGTCCAGAATCATCATTTGGCCATTTACCCAGATCAGGTACCAACAAAAAAGGAAAGATACCAGCGATTTGTTGAGAGATTAATTTATTTGTCTCACACACGCACCGACATTGCCTATGTTGTTAGTGCGGTAAGTCAGTTTATGCATTCTCCAAGTGAAAACCATATGACAACCGTAATGAGGATTCTGAGTTACCTAAAAGGAACCCCAGGAAAAGGACTGACATTTAAGAGATATGAACATATGGAAGTGAAGGGATTTACTGATGCAGATTGGGGAAGAAATCTCACTGACAAGAGGTCCACCTCTGGCTATTTTACATTTGTTGCAGGAAACCTTGTTACATGGCGAAGTAAAAAACAAAACGTGACAGCAAGATCCTCGGTAGAAGCAGAATATAGAGGAATGGTACATGGAATATGTGAATTGATATGGCTTAGGACTCTACTCACCGAAGTAGGTTTTGAACCAAAGGAACCTATGTTACTATATTGCAACAATCAGGCAGCGCAAGAGATAGCTAATAATCCGGTCCAGCATGATCGAACTAAACACATTGAGGTAGATCGACACTTCATCAAGTAAAAGTTACTTCTGAAGTTAGTGGACATCCCTTTTGTTCAATCAAGTGAGCAGCTAGCAGATATTCTAACCCATGCAGTCCCTGCGGTAGCTCTTCATAAGGTTCTAGACAAGTTAGGCTTAGAAGATATCTTCGCACCAACTTGAGGGGAAGTGTTAAACATGTAATTAGCCGAATTAGAGAATAAGAGTTCTAGCAGATATTCCATAAGAGTTATGAAAGGATACACATTAATGTATTCCTTTCAGAACAGGAAATATATTCCTTGTAAAACAGGAAACCTGTAAACTGCCATATATATATGTTCGCCTATATAAGGCATTCCTCCAAGAGAGAAGAATAACAAGCATAGTTAAATAAAACCTAAACTCTATACTTTATCACTAACATGATCAACACCCATATCTCTGACTATTTATTTACCTCTCGCTTAATCTTGCTAACACAATAATCCTTGAACACTGCATTCTTTTGAAATATCAAGTTCAATATTTTTATTTCTCTCTATAAAGTTGGCATTGTTTTCATTCGGTTTTATGATCCTGAAGTGTTTCCCTATACATAAACCATACTGAAATCAACACAGCAAACGCATATATCAGAAGTTCAAAACAAATGCAAACTAAAACTAACCTGAACTTTTCCATTGCTAGTTCCAATAGCAAGATGCGTACCACGATGAGCCCATCCTACTGAACATACACCATCATCATTCCCCAAATCACACAACTTTGTCACCTACATTACACCACGACCAACATTAGAGTAAAAAAATAACAACCCTTCAGCCAAAACCTGAAAAAAAAAACACACACACACACACACACACACACACACTTACACTTTAAAACCCACAACACTAACCTTGCTACTACAAGCATTCCATAAATACACACAATTCCCTAACCCCACTGCCAACACATTATGTGACGACCAATCCACAAGATTCAAATAAAAATCATCTTGCAATGCAGGGGCGTCCAATACCTACAAAAAACACATAAAAACAAAAAAACAGGATCGATTAATTAAACAATCCCAATAAAAATCCATATTTCATCAAATCTCAAGAAAGTCAAAATATGACACCAATTTACTAAAACACTGACCTTATAAGGTGATCTAGAAACCTTCCTAGGAGTCTTAATAGCAACATTACTAACACCAAGATCACTCATATCATCAAAACCGAAAGGGGAAAGCGAGTGCAGTGACTGCCTAGTCTCCATCTTGTACCGGAAAATATTCTGTCCAGCCGCCCCTGCCCCCCAGTCTTTCTTATCCGGAGTCTGGGGACCAAAAAGCGCATTCCGAAGCAACGCCGCATACGCACTAGGATTATCCTCCTTCCCTCCACATCCCGGCGAGATCCCCGCCGTCGCCGACGGCTGCGGCAAAGAGATGTTGAAAAGAGCGTAATTTGAGCTGGATCTGCAGGGAATAAACCTATCGGAGTAAATTGGTCTCGAAGGGGAAATATAATGATTAGAATTAATGAGACGATTGACATGCTTTGATGATGACGGTGATGGAGTTGGGTTTTCAAGATGTAGATGATGCTGATGACGTGGCGTCGTGGAGGCTGCAATGTTGAGCTTTGATTGGGTTGATTGTGAAATCATGGGATCAGCCATTGAGAAGAAACCCTAGGATTTATAGAGAGGAATTGGAGAAGATGATGATGACGTGTTGAAGGAAGTTAATTTTCCCGGGAAATAATAGAAAGAGAGTAACAGATGGTTGTTTCTTTTTTGACGCGAATGAGTGTTTGTTTAGGTGTTTTAAGTTATACAGAGGTTTTGGAGTGAGAGAAATAGGACCGTTGGATTCATGTATTTTTCGGTTTTGAATTTTGAATATGGATCCGTGTTGGTGTCGGGGAAGGATAATGAGGATTTATTTTGGAAACTTGGACAGGAGATTATTTCTTTCCTTCAGCTCTATTATTAATTGGGAGGAATTAACTGGGCCACAGACACTGAACATCACATTAGCAAAGGCCCAATCAAAACGGTCTAAAGAAAGAATATGAGTTGACTTGATGGTGAGACAGTGATGGGACAAAAAGTGGAGTCCAAATTAGAAGGCAACTAACTGCATGTTGGATTTTTTTTTTCGCAAAAAAATACATAATTATTATAGAAAATTTATGATTATAAATTCATAATCTACGTGTTTAATAAAATTGACTGAGACTTTTACATGTTAATAAATATCAACATTTCAAAACTAGATATGAGATTAAGAATTAAAAAAAAATAGATGTAGATAAAAATATTTGCTATTTAAAATCTTATTTATTTATTTATTTATTTATATGATAATATTTTTTATATATAAAAAGAGTAATAATTTAAATTTAATTGAAACCAAATAATTTGCTAGTATAACCTCTACTTCTCTAATTAATATACATCACCTCTACAAAATCAAATATTTTTTTGTCGTTTTATGTTATTCAATTAATAAAAATAAAAAAATCATTACAAACATCAAAAAAGAAAATCTTGGACAGTTTAATATAAAAATAAAATAGGTATATGTCTAATAATAATTTTTTTTTATCTTATTAGATTGTGTGGGTCAAACCATAGGCTTCTCAACCCAAATTGTTTATTAGCCTGGATTTCAAGTAAATAGTGTGTATCATAATTTATTCTGACACCAAATCCTTTAAGAAATATATATATTCCAAAACATAAAAAAAAAAAAAAGATTGAAAAAAAGAAGAAAAAAGAGAATGAAAGTTCATATAATACATTTACTTGCTAGCGAATACAAATTGTTCAGATTTCAATTAAGCAAAGGCATCATTTTTAAAGAGAGACAGGGTGCAATAGAGGGAATTTAAGACCAATGACTAAAATTGTCAAATTAGCAAAATATGGGATCGAGGGCCTAATGGGATAAATTCCCATTTTATGACTAATTTTGGACCTAATTGAGAAGTTTTGCATATTCATAGACAACTATGAATAAAAGGAGAAATCAGAGGGCTTATTTAAATTTGGTTGCGGACTCAATTGGAAGAATTTAAAAGGAAAAATCAAAAGATTATTGCCTCACATTTATCTAGAGATTTATTTTAATAGAGAGGATGAGCTTAGTGTAAATAATCATTTATTGGAATGTCTAGTTGATGGTTTTCTTTGTATACCTCTACAAGATTAAAATTCTTGAGCAGCAGGCAACAAAACGTAAAAATTTAATGGTGATCTCCTTGACAACTCAGCTCACTATTGCACTTTAACTCGATCAGGCATTGCATACGGTGTCAATTTCTTCTCTCACCCGCTACCGACCATCTTGCTGTGGCAAAGCACGTTCTTCAATATTCAAAGGGCACTCTTGATTATGGCTTACACTATACCAAAGGCCCTCTGCAGTTGAATGGGTACAGTGATTCTAACTAGGCAGACAACCCAAATGACCGCGAGTCGGCCATTGGATATGGCGTGTATCTCGGCCCCTGTCTTGTTTCTTAGACAAGCAAGAAGCAAGTTGCTGTTGCACACTCCAGCACTGACATAATACTGAGCAATGAAACTCATGGTTGCAGGATTTTATTTGATTCGCATGCTTCTTAAAGAACTTTATATATCACTCTCAGAGCAACTCCTTGTCTATGGGTTGATAACAATGAGCACTGTCCTTGCATTCCAATCAAGTTTTTCATGCAATGATAAAGCATATTGAAGTGGATAATCACTTCATTCGAGAGAAGAACTTTTACCAAGGACATTCAAGCTCATTACATTTCTATCCATGATCAGCGTGCCGTCATTTTTACTAAGAACCTTCCATTGGCAAGCTTATGGTTCATTCCCCAAGCAGTTCTCAGTCAATGCAGATCATGAAGATTAGTCAATAACAAACACTCCTAAGATCACTCTAGAATATCTTGATCATTGTAAGTCTTTGTTGCAATTTTGTATTTCGAACTTGTAACAAAGTCTACTATATATCTTGAACTCAAACTCCATCTAATTGCTATATACATGGATCGTCAATACAACACTACTAATGAACTCTTTCATTTCTTTGTTTAAACCAGCTATTTTATTTCTTTGTTTAAATTAGACGCCACTGGGTTTTAATTTTCCTTTTGAGCGTTGTTTTGGTACAAAGGTTTGCTGATGTTTTCATCATAGTTAATTTGCACCTTTTAATCTCGTTGGCCTAGCAATTTTCTAGACACGCCTAAGCTTAACTCACAAGGGTAATCAAAATAAAACCACTTCAAAGCAAAGCTTCCTCGCACCTTTAGAGGTAGAATCCATGCCTAGCTTGTATATTGTCAGTGATCTAGACTATATGCGAGTCTCTTTACATTTTTTATTTTATTTTTTTGGTTATGTTGGTGTTGCAATCTCTTAACCAAATTTACAAGTGAGACAGAGAACATTAATGAAGCTTAAGCCCTCCTCCATAATCCACCGTGTTCAAGTATTAGGATTGACTTTGCCTCATATCACAAAGTATTCCAAGAATCATTTCTTGATGGTCATTCTAAAAGGTACATGCCTACGCTGCCATGACATTAGGAGACATCGTCTTAAAACAGCATCATAGGACGTGTAGCTTCTTTTCCTCTCAAACGCCTATTACAGCATTCTATGCACTCGAACTCTAGCAGATTTACTACTTTGGAGCATTGTTTTTTCACCATCTTATATTCCTTCTTGGCTATCCCCGACCAAAAAGGAGGGGGAAAAAGGAAAGAGAACAGTAGGTTTCATTGCTGAATGCTTAAGTAGAATGTGAGAAATTAATTAGAGAACTAACGGGAAAAAGAAACGAGAGATGAATTCTGCATATATGATGAATGCACCTTCATATTATTTTAAGATTCAAATTTTGAATTAGTTCTTATTTTGATCTAGAAATTCTGTCATAAACCAAGATTATTGTCCTAATTACCTAATATGAATCATCTAGTGTTTATAGTCTAAGAACAGAAATCATCACAGCAAATTACAGAAGAGAAGGAAGTAAAGGGAAGGTAAAAAAAAAATATGAAACAGAACTCAAGAGACAGAGTTGTCTCTGTACCAATACAAAGAACTCAAAAGAATTTGGCTGATCTACCCTTCTTCTTAATACAAATTCCTTGTCCTTTCATCTAATATTACAAAAAAGAATAATGATCATGAAGAAAATGAACAATTTAAGAAGGATAAGGTATATACTCATGCTCAATTATAGGCACCGTCCGAGTAACAGTTGCTGTAGGAGCCCTGACATGACCAACCATTGATACTTGGAGAGCTTCCTCTTCATAAGCCCTTCTCTCCATCTCTTCCATTCTTGCTTTCTTCTTTACCTTAACAAACATGGCTACCAAAAGCAACCCCAATAAAATCACACCAATTGCAGTCCCAACTGAGCTCCCAACCACTACTTTCCACAGGCTGATCTTCTTTTTCATCATCTGCATTGATGGTGGTGGTGCTGGTGGTGACTTGATCACCAAACCATAATGCCCATGCCTTGTAGCCACACAAACAAATGGCGATGTAGGGTTTCTTAATGTCACCTTACCATCATTTTCAAAACTGGCACACAATGGCCTAATTCCTGATACGTTGGCAGTAGTTGATACATTGATGAAGTCTATAGTAATTGGTTTTCCTCCGGCATGAATTCCGATCTCAAAAGAGTTGCTAACATTCACATCACTGCCGAAATTGTAAGCTAAAAGGCCTAAAATGGGTGACACAATTTGATACCCTGATAAATCATAGTTAGCATAATATATAGAGGACCAGTTAAGATCCAAGTTTTGTCTAATTACCAAGAGTCTCTCAACACATGGCTGCACAGTTACACCAATACCCAGATGAAATTCCTTGACTTGAGCACCATATCTTCGTAGACTGCCGCATCGAAACCTCACTGTATCGACTTTGATGCCGGAGAAGTTTGCTGGTAAATCTACAGTGTGCACCATACCTGTCTTGAAGTGTACGCCACTTGACTTAAGTGTGTAGTCTCTAATGAGAAGGTCAAGAAGTCGAGCTGATTTGATCCCTTGGGCTTCAGTTCTCACTAAAGCCAGTGAAAGAAGAATTATCAAAGTGAGGGAGAAGAGAGAACCCATCCCAGGATTATGAGCTAGGAAAATGCAGTACGGTTTTTTTCTTGTAATTTTCCTGGCCGTTACGTGTACATCAAAAGAAAAAAAAGCTCAATTTCTAGATCAGCTACTTTCTTTACCTGTGGATGTAACAGAAGTGAAGTTGCAAAGAGGAAAGCTTGAACTTTTAGGAAAATTTATGATGAAAGGAACTCTTGGAATATTAAAGAACAAGAAAGTGAAAAGGAAAAGAAGGGAGTTGTTTTTTTTGGCTTTCTTTATAGTAGAGAGACTTGGAGAGAATATACGTTAGGTGGCCTTAACAAAGGATTGCCAGTGGTTCATGCCAAGGCGGCAATTCCCATAGCATACAATCAGTATGCCTGGTAATAGAAAATGTCACTGTTAGCGTGAAATGTGATTGCTATCATGCCATGTCTGAAGATTTCTTCTACTTGTTACGTTACAGGATACTAGGATAGATGGGAATGTTCAAATTGGAAGCAAAACCCTTTCTGCATTTGCCGAAAATTTGATTTACCACGTACTCAATTCCAAATGTAATTGAACAGTCCAGTAAATTATTGCATCTGGAACACTGTACGTGGTAATTGTTGTTTAATATTGTAATATTTCTTACAACAAGAAAAGATTTTCTTTGTCTGCCCTTGAAGGTAGAATTTGGAAGGGGTAAATTAAGTGGGTTAAGGATCAGGTAGGAGAAGGCCTGGGAGAAATGATTTGGAGCGTGGACTGATGATGACACTTGGTGCCTAAAGGAATTGAAAAAGGGAAAGGCGTGCTCGGGGAAAGAGATGAAGGTGTAGTCCCTCTTCAAGGCTCAATACTCTAATTGTGTTGATGGCATGTCTCCCACTTCAACAACTTTGTGGGGTCTCATGTTAGCTTCGCTAGTCATGGCGATCCAATTCTTTTCTCCTTCTGTTGGGTCAAAAAGCCAGATGGTGGACGTCCAATGAATGAAAATTAAAAAAAAAATAAAAAAACCAAATCTGATTTTGCACATCTACAGCAGGAACAGTTTGTTTCTCGCAAATCTTTGGAAGTTATTTTCTTGTTGTATTGGTGCCTTTCGACACAAAGTGACATAATTGGCGTTATTAGGCTTTGAGATTTTTCTCTATTAGCAACTAAAATATAATTTTAAGAGGTTGATTTGATGGTTAAAAAGATTTGCTTTATCTTTTTAATTTTACAGATTCAAATATTAAGGTTAATACCAAACAATCATTAAGTTTTAGATTTGAATTTTGATTTAATTGAAGTTTGAATAAAAGAAGCACAACAAGAATAAAAGGCAAGAAAGGAAGAAGGATCAAATAATCTGGACATCTTCCACTAGATCTCTCATTACAGAAAGTGAAATTCCATTCTTGGTTCACATACGACGCAGGAAATTCTTAAAAAAAATATGGAAAACAGGGCCTCGAAGAGGCTTTTAGAAAAAAAGAAGGATAAGTGGAGTATTGAGCTTGACATCAGTACTAACTGAAGTTCACAGTTGATTTATAAGTCATCCCTACACCCCAGTTTGGAGGAGCAACATTCAATGCAATAACAGTCTGCTTGGTTGTGTAAGAAGTGATCTTGAAAGATAAAGCTTGACCTCCAAGGCTAGCAAATGCCTGGTATGAAGCTCCCCAGTTATGGCTCATGCTTATCCATCCTGTTTTGCTTCCCTTCACCCACATTCTGGCAATGTCACCACCTCCTCCTACATTCATCACATACACCAGCAACCAGTACCCATTTCCTTGGAGCTTGAATCGAAGCCCGCCAGTTCTTGCACATGGTACTCTACAACAAATACACGATAAGGTTAATTAGAGGATGGTTTATTCTGAGCCAAAGTTGATAAATTGTTAATTTTTTTTTTTTTTTGGGGGGGGGGGGGGGGTGTATTCTAGGGTTAGATGGTCCTCAGGCTAGCTTGCATATACCAAATTCACTTTCCTAATCCAATTGAAGAGAATTCACGATGGAAGTGAAGAATTCATGAGAAAAATGCATCCAAGACTACTCTTATAATGCTTTATATATATATGTAGGAAGTGTTCGGCACCATCAAGCTTGTTCGAAAACGTTTGTGGCGTTTGGCCCACATGTAGTTGACTTCTAAGAAAGATGGCATACCTTCGGTACATGACGGGGACGATGCCAGCCTTCCATTGAGCAATTTTCATGAATGCAGGCTTGGACATGTCAAAGTGAACTCGAGGAGGGTTGCACCATCCACCATTGTTAGAATCCTTGGACCAATTCGGAGGGCAGATGTTCGTAGCAGTCACCGTTGTAATTACCCCGTAGCATGCAGGAGCATTCGTACATTTTATTTGGTAACAAGTCCCACAGGCATATCCGTTGTTGAATAATGTTGTGCTCAATGCAGCTGTATCGGTTCCGTATCCAGTTTGGAACAAATTTCCATACCCGCAAGCCCCTCCTGAATAAGTTAACCCCAGGAAAAGAAGGCAAATAGTTATTTAATTAATTATATGTAAGTACACGGTAAATTGAATTATGTTGTGCCTAATTAAACACATAAAAGGGAACTTTTTGTTATAGCAGCACTTGAAATTAATTGGAAAGCAAAAGAAGGGTAGCATACCCATGGTCTCGCGAGCGGTCTCATCGCCATAAAAGGTGGCGTGGGCAAGCGACCATTGGCTCGGCCGGAACACTGTTGGTACGCGTGCTTTACCATAACCTACGGCCATTGATTTGCCGATGAACATTGCTGAAGTCAACACTATCAAGAAGAGGCTAAAGCTCCATGAATGAAAAAAGGAAGCCATGGCTTTTCTGTTGACTATTGCTAACCTCTCCTCGAAGGGCTTTGTGAGAAAGTACGCTGATGCTCCTCCATGTTCTTGTACTTGACATCCTTATATAATGTCCCATTCTCCAAAAAATTGGCTTCGTGACGGCACGAAGATGGTGGCTCTCAAGTCAAAATTATTGGTTTAATATGGAGAAGAGAAATGTTCATTTTAGTTCTATTTAGTTGTTGACGTGCAGGCAGGTTTTATTCTCCTTGTTGCTGGGGTGCTATCTGCTGAGCCGTACAGTGAATGGAATTTCTTTATCTTTTAATTTCTTCCTCTCTTTTTTTTCTTTAATGGTATTTATGATGGTGACTATTATTATTATAATTATTAATAATAAAACATTAAATAATATAGCTAAATTATTGTAGTTACATTCACAAAATTAGTGTTTTTTTCTTTATTCTTTGATCACATCCTTCAATAATTTAATCTTTTGTTTTAGTTTTTTTTTAATTTTTTTCTTTAACATTAGATTGTTTTGGAAATTGTATTTCAATTTTTTTTTTCTATTGGGTTATATGTTGGTCTCATAGATATAGTTTTTTTTTCCTCTTGATTTTAGCCTTAAATAACATATTAGTTAAAGGTGAGGTTTCATAATTTTTTTTATTTGTTTTTTATGAATTATCTTATGACTTAAGTTACAGGTTTAACAGGTTAGCCCAAATTAAATTGGCTCATTCTCGGGTTATTTTTTTATGTTGCTTTTTATGATTAATTCTTTTTCGATTTCATCTTTCAACATTGGATTGGTTGGAAATTGAGTTTTTTAAATTATTATGATTTGCATTGTATTGAGTTATCTCGATCTCATAACTCGGGTCGCTAGTTTGGCAGGTTGAACTAGGTTAATTCTATTCATTTTTTACCCTTTTTTTAATTAAATATTTTTTCAATTTTACCCTCTAACAAATCAATAATCTTTTTCGTTTAGTTTTTTTTATTTCAAATTCAACCTTTAATATTAGGTTATTTGATAATTCGGTTTTGTGATCTTTTTCAATTTATTTTATATGAAGTTATTCTAATCTTATGAATTTTGTTTTTTTTTTCAATTTCAACTTTCAACATTCAATCTTTTAGAAATGAAGTTTCGTAATTCTTTTTTAATTTCTTTTTATAAACTTATATTGGTTTAATGACCTAGGTTGTAGGTTTAATAGGTTAGTCCGAGTTGACTTGAGTTGTTTTTAAATTTTTTTTAATTGATTTTTTTAATTTCATACTTTAATATTGGGTTGGTTGGAAAATGGGTTTAGTAATTTTTTTTATTTGCTTTCTGTGGAGTTATCATGATCTCATGGCTCAAGTTGAAGGCTTAGTAGATTGACGCAGGTAATTTTTTGTTTTTTTTAATTTAATTTTTTTATTTCATCCTTATATATTTAGTTGATTAGGACTTTATAATTATTTCTTTGAATTTTTGAACACCCTAGCATACATATAACATTGTGGATTTGCAATGGAAATTTTAATTGTATAAAGTAATTAGCTGGTATACTATATTTATATGTGTATCAGAACTTGATTTTAATTGTAACTCCATAACTAGAATTTCTAGGAGGTTGTCATTTGACTTGAAATAGATTGAAATTTTACGAGCTCCGAGAATAATAAAGTATTCGAGTAGTGTTGCGGGCAGTAGAATCTTGATGAAGAATGGGAACATCTTATAGCAACAGAAGAGATGAGTGAGCGTATCTGTCCTGATAGTGAACAAAATCATGGTTATATTTCGTGTTAGCTGCCCCAGGAAACCCAACCAATCAGCAACTGTGGTGTTACTTTTGCCTATGATAACAGCAAGGTAACGATTCATCATTCTAACTAAATACAGCGGATTATAGAACTTCATGGCAACACACTGCTCTCAGCTCCTAATTAACAACCCTGGGATAGGTAGATGTATAAACATGTACATACTTTCATGTACAATATCACAGTGATCAAGATACAATCCAGTGTACACAATATGTGAAAATTCTCTCCGCCACAAATCTCTGCCAAGTTTCTGCAGAAGGCGTACTCTTTGCTTCCAAACTTACGAGTTAGCAACACTTGTACTGTATATCCCTTCAATGGACTTCTGCTTCATTCAGTAGCCATGACTGTTATGACTATCCACAGGATATTATCCCTTTAATGATGAAGAATGAAATCAGATTTCGAGCACTGATTATTTATATCAATTACCAAGCATGTAACACTTCAGAGTTTAAGCAGACTGTAGGATAGATAAGGTGTTCACCTGTATCAAGCTTCGCTTCCTTCCGGCAGTGTAATCAACCGTGTTTTTGAATTGTAAACTAACTCGGTTGAGCAACTGAAGCAGAGTATTGCAGCAATGTCATTAATCAAAAACAAAAGTTCCATTGAGCAATGTGGTCTGCAAATGGCATTAAACTTACTTTGAGCATTTAAGGGTGTTGGTGGTTCCACCACTTGAAATAGACAATATGGTTCCAAAGAAGGAGCCGTTCTCCGTGCCACAGTTGGGGCAGGGGCCCTATAAAAATGACATTATCCATCAGTAATTTTGCATTGTGCAACGTGATGACATTATGTGGCTTCCCATTAGAGTTTTGGAAAAGAGTCACGAGATCAAATTATACCTTCAAGATCAAAAAGTCCTTCACTATTGCATTTGTTAGTGTCAGAGCTAACCAAACAATGAGGGGCACAGCAGCAAACCAGGTGAAAAGGAAACTGAATGGCTCTGGGAGCTGCAACGCAACAATTTACAAAACATATAAATACAAAATATAAATTAAAGCTCCAAGTAATGATTGATTTTTTTTCCCCTTTATTATAAGGATTAAATATCTCTCTAATATAAAAAGGAAGATTTGAAATCAGCCTTGTCTCACCAGTGGTTTGAATGATATCATGAATGTGTATATATCTGTGCTTTAATTATAAAGTCTTGAGAGGAAGTGACTGTTTACCTCCAAAAGATAAGTGATTTCAAAACCAGTGAGATCATCCAAGAAGAAAAACCTGTCAAGACAACCCAAAAGAAAATCAGACCCCTCCACCCACCCAGTTCCTGGTAAAGTAGATCAAAATCATCAAGTAAAACCTTTAACCATGATTTGGAAGGAGCCTCCTCCTTCATTTACAGAAAATAAACAAATAGAAGGACAAGTCAGGAAAATGATTTATGGCACTGAAGAGTCTCCCTTACAAGCCTAGTGCAGTAACGGTTGCTGGTACGTTCAGCAGGAACATCTTCAGATAGTCAACATACAGGTCACTGTAAACCTGTGGGAAGAAAGTAAGCAGCTTCTGTTAGGTTGAATCCTGCATGTCTTTTCGACCATATCCAAAGATTACTTGAGCAGAACTCAAAGGAGTGCACGGTCATTGCCCAAAACTAGAAGCACTAGAAGTACAGGGAGATAATTGTAGACAGCACACCTTTCTACTACGAAGACTGCATCTTGGACCCTCGACAACTATTTCGCTGCCTTCAGACTGTATGATAATAAAGGTAAATAATACATGGTATTAAGAATAATTAGGACGGCATGAAACAATTAGAGCTAGCAGCAATAATATATATGATCAACTGATACTGCAAACATTTTTGCAATAGGAAAAATGTAGTAAATTGATCTGATATGAATTATATCAAGAAAGCATGGGTTTGTTCTTGCAAGTTGAAAATTATCCAAGCACTGACCTTTAATTTCATTTTCAGCTCATCATACTCTTTATCACTCATGATTGGATTCCCTGATACATAAGCCATTGAGGCCTCAAGAAACTTCTGTTCATCAGAACCTGAGATACATCATAGAAATACAGCAAAAACCATCAATGTGACAAATTCTCCAATTGAAAGGATAAACATATAGCCTAGGGAAACTTCATTGTGAAGAACAGTTCATACTCAGCATAACCACGCTGCTTCCTTCCCACATTAGTTCTTCCTTGAGATTATCAAATTCCTCATTAGACATTATAGCTTTTCCCTCATAATAGAATGCCTATAAAATGTAAAAAAAAAAAAAAAGGAGTACTTCATCATGCCTCTTCTTTAATACAGTTTAATGCATTGGATAGAGTAATGAAATGAAAACACTGATTAATTGTTGGAACTCACTTGTAGTGCTTGTAGAAACTCTTGCTCCATTTCACCTATTGACTTTTTTCCTCTCTTGTCTATGCTACAGTATTGCAAGATTTTACCATCAACCATCTCATCTTCTTGGGCTTGATCTGAAAAGGAATGTTGGAGTTAGCAGATGCTTTTCTTTTTTCCGTTTTTTGATGACTGGATGGGATTTCATTTACCAAAAGAAGACCAAATCAGCAGAAATTTGTGATTTATATGACCATGGATTTCAAGAATCGAACCCAATTTTTATCTTTCATGATACACTCCACTCCAGGTAATAATCAAGCAATGAAAATATGGCGCTTAAATAGAAATAGAATATTGGTCTATACTAATACAAGCTAGGCTTAACTATTTAAAAACATGGGGAATTAATTAATCTCTGACAGAAGAAGCTAGCAAATCATTGTGATCAACAGATATAATTAACAAAATTAAAAAGCAACATGCATGGTTAAAAGAGCTGGTGATACAAACCAGCTTGTTGGTCAGCAGTGGCCTTGGTAGTTGGTAGAAGCATTCTTCGCCGCAGAGAAAACTGTTTGACATTGAAATGAACCCTGGTACTGCTAGAGCAAGAAGGAGGTGGTAATGAAGAAGCTGAGGAGATGAATGGTTTTTGAATCGGAGCAATGAGGACTCGAGGAGATGTCAACGTAAATGCAAATTTGCCAGCCATAACAGTATTATGAGGACTGCAATGTGGTTTCAGGTGAGTGTTTGTTTCGTTGATTTGTTGATTTTGGTTAATGGGCGTATCTTTGTTTTTTTTTGGTGATATTTTGGAGGGAGAGAAGTAGCAAGGGATAAGGCAAAGAGTAAATGTGTGGAGGGAATTGTAACGGTATTTTCAAAAAATCAAATAGTTGGTTTTACTATAGCCAATGGAGCTTCCAAATTCTGCCATGTCATTACTTGGGGCTGACACAAGGATGGCAGGTGCTGACCACCTGCTCTTATACGTGTCATCACGTGGACTGATGGGCTCCACTCTCTCTCTGTCTTCTCATTTTTTTAGTGGGATTTTGTTTTAGACATGTGTTTTTGATCAATGGTGGACCTGATTTTGGTTCGGTCTGTAATTCGGAAAAGGCTAGGGTTGAGGGCTTTTGGTTTGGTTTGGGTTAAGTGCTCTGGGCACTAGAATTGTTTCATCTCTTGAGCTCCTCAAATTTGAGCTCAAAATTTATATAGCCCATCATGCTCTTTTACCTGGGTGATGTGTTATTTAGAGTGTATTTGGTATTGTGGTAGCCGTTGTGGTTGTGGTTTGAAAAAAGTTGTTTTATAAAAAGTACTTTTAGTTGAGGTTGGTTTGAAAAAATAGGTATTTGGTTAAAACTGTGGTTGAAATTAAGGTTGAGGAAAAAATAGTTTTGACGTGTTTGGTTAAAAAAATGCTTTTATTAATGATTTTTAACTTAAATAATGTAGATTTAACTACTGTTATTACATCATGAAATAAATAATATTGATATCAAATAGTTTTTATTATTCCATTAAACTATATGCAATGTCATTACATACGAAATCTATCTAACAAGGACTATATTTTTCATGGTTTCTTAAGCGCGCAACAACAAAAACTGAATTTTTTAATTTATGTAGTGTTATTAAATAATAAAGATTGTGATAACTTTATTATTAGAATTGCGATCAAATTCCACAAATATTACGTCATCATGCGATATCTTTCTAATTTATGTAGTGTTATTAAATAATATTAAATACTAATTTTTCGAGTACAACACAATTTTTTTAAAAAAATTTACAATTTCATTACAGTACGAGTAAATTTAATTTACCTTAAACTAATTTTTAAAAAAAAACGAAAAAAAAATATTGTCCACGATTAACTGCACTGGTGTTGTTCGGGAAAAAAAAACTAAACTTTTTTCATTGATTTTGCAAAAAAAAAAAAAAACTGAACATTGCAACACTGTTCACTGAACAGTGGAGCCATGCTCCACTGTTCCAAAAAATTACCATGCTGCTTCTCCATTCCTGCGGCTGGGCAGCAAAAATCAGTAAGCCCTACCAAGTAAAATCAGGTTTGTTTCCTTTACCAAACATCAAAATGTGTGGCTACGGGTGAACCTCACCCGCAGCCACAAAACCAAACAGCATCTTAGACTGAACACAATCATCCTCTTAATGAGAGTTCTATCTATACCACCATTATTAGACTTTACTACATCGGTGGTTCGTGTGTTGCGTCACGGGCTGAGTTAAATATTTTTAATATAAAAAAATATATTCAGATGATGATAACTCAAACCAATTTAAGTTAACTTGACTATTACGCGATCTGAGATATAGAATCGAGATAATTTTGCATTAAAAAAAAAGCAAAAAAACCACTAAGCTCAAGACCTAAAAATCTAAAGTCAAATGATGAAATAAGAAAAAAAATCAATTTAAAAAAAGTGATGTTGAAGAAAAAAACTCAAGTAAACACGGGCTAACTTGACCAACCTCCAATCCATGATATGAGATCGGGATAAAACAAAATAAAACAAATAAAAAAGTTGTCAAAAAAGGAGTAAGTTATATAAAAAAAACACTAGAGAAAAACCTGAGTTAACCTAGGTTAACTTGACTAACCTGCACTTGAAATAACCTAACAGGAAAAAAAAATTACAAAGCTCAAGGGTCAATAATTTAATGTCAAATAATGGAACAAGAAAAATCAGATTCATAAAAAAAAAACATTGAAGAAAAACCTGTATAAACTCAGGTTAACTCAATTAACCCACCACTCATAATATGCGATGTGGATAAACTAATAAAAAAGACAAGTGGGACAAATAACAAAGTTTAAGGCCTAATAACAGTGTAATGTCGAATGATGAAATTGAAACGACAAATTAATTTTTTAATAAAGGACCTAAAAAAAACCAAAATTAAATCAAGCTAATATTCTAAACCAATGACGCAAGTCATAAGACCGAGATTACATTGTAGGAAAGAAGACACAAAAAATCACAAAGTAAAATTTTCAATCATAAAAAAAATAAAAAGCAAAACAAATACCAATTAAAATAATAAAGACCGATCTTGTATAAAAACTAAATGAAAGAAAACAATTGGGGGCTAAAAAAAGTAAATCAATAAAAGGATAAGAAAATAGAAATCAAATTAATGAGGAACAAAATTGGATAAAAATTTAAATGAAATAAAATATTGTGGGACAAAATTAAAAAAAAAATAAATCAATAAAAGGATAAGAAAATAACAATCAACTAATAAGGACCAAAATTAGATTAAAAATGTAAATGAAATAAATGTTAAAGGATAAAATAAAAAAAGTCAAGAAAAGGATAAGAAAATAGCAATAAAAGAATGAGGAACAAAATTGGATAAAAAAAAATTAAATGAAGTAAAATGATGAGGCATAAAATTAAAAAATAAATTAATAAAAAGGTAAAACACAAAAAAAAACGCAATCAAATGAATGAGACCTAAATTTGATAAAAGAAATAAAATAAAAAAAAATGCCTAGAGATGAAATTAAAAAAAAACTTAAAAAAATTAAAAGAAAAAAATAACAATCAAAATAATGAGAGCTAAAATTGATAGAAATAGAAACCAAAGGACACAATAAATTTTTAGAAGAGCTAGTGTGCATTTTAGGCTTGGAGACAAAAAAGAGAGAAGAAAAGAAAAAAAAGATCATTGGAGCCCAATTGCACCTCTGTTATGTACACACGCCCTACTAACATTAAGAGGATGACGTGTCGCTTCTAATGCCATCACAAACGGCTGAATATAATAATTGAACGGTCACCCATGCACTACTCGTAGAATGTGAGGACCATCACATGCTGGCGCATGCATTGCATAGGTCAATAATTTTTTTCTAATAATATTTAATTTTTTACAATTAATAAATAGCCCAAAGATCAACCAAAAAATAACAAAAAGAACCATAAAAGAACTAAAAATGCCCTTGAAACAATGTGTATATTTTTATATTTTAAGGACAATCTCATAAGTTCACTTTAAAAAAAATATAAAAACACAAAAAACCCCTATGTACAAGTTTAAAGGCTTTTTTCTCTTAAAAATATCACCGCAATTTTACTGTGCAAATAACAATAAAAAGATATATAAAAGAAATCTCTTGAACCAAAGTTTAACATTTTTCTTCTTTAAGGGCAACAAAGTCATTTAAATGTGCAAAAACAAATGTGTAGAACAATTTATCTCCAATCAATCTTGTAATGTCAAATGGATTACTTTGAAAAGATGATTCTATCCCTACTTACAAGTATAGTTATTAAACTCGGCCAGGGGGTTAACCCGGTCAAGGGGCCAAGTCCCAGGTTTCATGGGTCAACTCGGATTAACCCGGAAAAATTAAAAAAAAAATTAAAGTTTCAATATTTCATATGAAAAAATCCATGTAAATATAGATTATACATATTATGAAGTTTAAAATAATATTTTAAAAAGTTTTTTATCCCACATTAAAAAGATATTATGTTAAGCTTTTAAGTTAAAATATTTAAACTAAAAAAGTTTTTTTATCCCATATTGAAAAAACATAACTTTTTTCTTGGAAACATAGAGTATATATATGAAAGGGTTTCAAATCCCACATTAAAAAGATATTATGTTATCTTTTTAAGTTAAAGTATTTAAACCAAAATGTTTTTTATCCCACATTGAAAAAACATGATTTTTTTTCTTGGAAACATAGAGTATATATACTAATGGGTTTCAAATCCCACATTGAAAAAACATAACTTTTTTCATGGGAACATAATATATATATATGAAAGAGCTTCAAATCCCACATTGAAAAGATACTATGTTATCCTTTTAAGTTGAAGTATTTAAATCAAAAGGTTTTTTTATCCCACATTGAAAAAACATGATTTTTTGGAACATAGAGTATATATACTAATGGGTTTCAAATCCTACATTTGAAAAAAAAAATCGGGTCTCGTCCGGGTTCGGCCAGGTCACCCGGGTTTGGTCGGGCTGTTGCCACAGCTGGTCTTTTATTAAACTCGGACTAGTCCAGCCACCGGATCGATCTGGTCCCAGGTCGACCCGTCGGGCCGGGTTTAATAACAGTGCTTACAAGCTTTATCAGTTTTGATGAAAAGAGCAATAGCATCATTACAATGTTCCAATGAATAATATAATGTGGTTAAATTCCCAGTAAAACACTGATGGCTTTTAGGTTTGTTTTAATTAGGAAAAAAACTAAATGGTGTGGGGGAAAACATTTCTTACCTGCACCCATTACATTATGGATTATAATAGTAATCTAATGTTTTGTTTTGCTTTATATTTTTTTTCATTTTAGTCCTTTTTTTTGTTTTGTTTTGCTTTATATTTTTTTTCATTTTAGTCCTTTTTTTCTTTGTTTATTGAAATTTTTATTTTCAATTTAATCCTTTAATGCGTGTTTGTTGGGATTTTGAGTTGATAATTTAATTTATTTTTATTTTTATATGGTTATCACAATATCAAAAAAAAATTCAACATCTGATGAGTCCTTGATTTCACAAAAAAAAAATCAATTTTGTTGTTTTATTGAGATTTAAATCAAAGGGACCAAAACTGAAAAATAAAAAAAATAGAATCCTTTTTTTTGTTTTAACAAAAGGTGCTTTCAGTATATCCTTCATCTTTTATGTTTTGTTTTAGTCATCAAATTGTTTGGATTTCAATTTTACCCTTGTGTTGATTAAGATTTTTTTGTTGATAATTTATTTTTATATGGTCTTATATACTCCATATGGTATCAGGTAATTGCACCAATATTGGGTTGGTGATCAATTTTGTAAAATATTATTTGAATTCTTCATTTTTCTAACGATCGAAAGTAGATGGACTAAAATTGAAGCTTAGAAAAACACTGAAACCTGGAGGCAAGAATGACATAGGCTGTCACATCAACTGAGGCAAAATAAGAGAAAAGAAGAAAGAAAGAAGAATGGGTTTCCAGAGCCATACCAGACCTCTTAATACAACAAACATTGTCATATATGGAAGCGGACACCATGATAGTTTCAACGACATCAAACACGTAACCAATCAGTGATCAAATAAATTCTCACGCGCTACTCAAAGTATGTGAACTTCCTCCCACCCTGGCGCATGTGAAACATGCACTCGACATTTTCCCCTTCTTCTTTCAGTTTAGTCACTCGATCTTTAAAACTTCTTTGATTTAGTCCTAATTTTTTTAATAGCTTCTTTTTTTAGATTTTGTTTTTGATTTTATCCTTTTAATATTGAGTTGATTGAGAATTGTACTTCGCAATTTATTTTGTTTTTCTTTTATATGGTTATCGGGGTGTCGAACAAATGTTCATGTATTAGGTTACTGCTTGATTTTGTAATCGTCTATTTTTTTAAATAAAAAATGGTTTTAAAAAAAACCAAGTTACTAAACTTTGTAGAGTCCATGAGCTAGTTTACAGGTTTGCTAGAAAAACTTGAGTTGCCCTAGTTTTTAAGTTTGGTGGGTTAACCTTTTTTTTATTGGACTAAGTTTTGTGATCGTTTATTTTTTATTGGATAGTTAAAAATATAGTTTTGTAAGAAAAAATATGTTATTAAACTTTATAAGGTCTATTAACCGGTTTACGGGTTTGGTAGGTTAACTCAGATTGCTCTAATTCACGAGTTTGGTAGGTTAAATTTTTATTTTTTTCTAGTTAATATTTTATTATTATTTTTTCCTTCAACATTGAGTTTATTGAAATTAAGATTCATAATTGTTTTTCACTTTCTACATTGTTATCACGTTCTCAAACAAACATTCTGATATTGAGTTGGTGCTTGACTTTGTGATTTTTTTTATATTTATTAATGCTCACAAATCAAGCACACGAATCTTAAATTTATAAAGCTCGCAAGTACACGTATCACATAGAGCATATATGGTAAGTTAAAGCCACGTGATAGTCCTAAGGATTTTCTATTATAGTAAATTAACCTAATTAGCCAAATTGATTAACAAAAATTTAAATCAGTATTTTGAATTATTATGGTTTGAAAATTAATTAAACTAAATAATTCAAGAAAAAGGGTATGAATTGAAAACAAGTGAAGGAAAAAATAAATTTAGCAAATATTAGGTATCTTGGTTATGATTAATTAATCCCCTTATTGATTTTAATTAAGTCTAACATAAAGTCCAATCACAATTAGCACTTGATGATACTAAATTCAATCAAGCAAAATAGTTATTACTAGCAATCAATTCAAGACTTTGACAAATCATAGATCAAATGCATACTGTGCATTTAATATACGTTCATTCATCTTGTCGATACACGACATCATGCAATGGCTCTATTGTTTTTTTTAACAAAAATTTTAATCAGGGAAAATAAAGATTTAATTGGAGTCGCCATTTAGTAATTTGAGGGAACTAGAAATCTCAAATTAGACATTGGTCCCAGATATTCAGGTATTATTTTAGTTATGATTAAGGGAAGGTAAACTCTACCGTTAAAACATCATTTCAAGAGAAAGGTTACCCTTAGTTGTGTTTTTTTTTATTCAAATGCTATAATATTTTGAACTTATTTGCAATTTGTTTTGAAAGATGATTAACGTTGGTCCCTAAAAATAAAAATAGAAGACACGTCTAAAATAACATCATTCCCTAAAAATAGAAGACTCGTAAAAAATATTGATGTTTAACCCTAAAAAGAAAAGCTACATTTGAGTTACCAAAAAGAAACAATGAATATAATCCATATTTTATTTTTAAACTTTTGACATCGGTCCTTTTTTTGTAAAAAAAAAGGTGTTGACAAACAATGTTCATTCTTAAAAAGAAAAATTATATTGGTGTCGCTAAAAATGGGCATAACTCATACTTGAGAATTGGGCTTTGAACCTGCGCACGATGACGGGATAAAATGGATGTTGGACCAGCGTCATTATTCTTTTTTATATTTATTTCGGGTATTTTACAAAATACAAAGAATACTTGTATAAAAAATAAATAAAATACCACTAGGAATCCCCAAAATTACCTGAGTGCCGTTGTATAGGTAAAAGACTGAAATACCCTTGAACTTCCCAGAAAATTATGAAAATACCTCTAGTGGCACGTGTATCTCACGCGTGGCCACTGTTAGAGGGGTGAAATTCTTCAGCGAGGTTTTAGGCCAAAAAGGGTAGATTCTGGTAGATCTGGGGGAGAGGATTCTGATGACGGTGGTTTCAATGGCCATTGATGGCTGATGAGAGAGAATCGATGGATTGAAACTTTGGGTGGCTGAAAAAGTCGCGGCCTTTTTCCAGCCAGATTCGGCGCTGAAGGCAATGAAAAATGCCTGGTTTTTTCTTTCAAGGAGGTGAACCGATCTTTGTTACAGTGTGGTGAGATGTACCAGTAGCTTGGTACACCGGGTTACGCGGCACAACATGATCAAAGAGCAAATTGTTTTAAAGGCTGAGATGGATTTGAGTTTTAATCCAGTGTGGTAGACCCTATTAGATCCTATCAAATTAAGGATCTAATATCTAACTTTTATGATATTTTTAGTATTTTTTAAAATTGTTTTAAAATAAAATCAATATCTTACTTTGGTGAAGAAACTAAAAAAAAACATCAATAGTGATTCTCTCTTAAAAAATATAACTTCGATTTAAAAAAGATATTTTTTTATCCAATTTAAAAAATATCAATCCAAATAAAATTAACAACTTCGATTTCTTTATATATATTCAAATTCAAATCTAACAATAATTTAACTTTAAATTATAAAATAAAAACACAATATTAAACAATTAAATATAATTTTAAAATTTAAAATATTTCTAAATAGTTAAAAGTTGTTATTAATCTATTAATAACCAAAAGTATAACAACTTTAATTTAAAATAATTTAATGCAAATAAAATAATAAAATGTTAAAATATTAAAAAAATAGAAAGTTTTAATATAAAAATAAAATGTCAAAACATTGCAAAATCTCCGCAAATACAATCATCATCATTTGTGATGGCAAGGGGAAGGTCTCTCATAATATTTTTTTAATCAGTTATTATAGAACTTATCCTTAATTAATATTTTTTGTCTTCTTCAGTTGAATAGTGAAGTGTTCGAGGAGATTCATGAAGTTCTCTTTGACGATAATTATGACACGATGATCGAGGAGAGAGAGGAGTGACAAGGACTAGACATAGAGGAGTATAAAGTTTTCTTTGATGATAATTATGACACGATGATCGACGAGATATAAAAAGTTATCTAAACATGTTTGTTTCTTTTTTTTAGTAAAAACAATATTTTTAAAAATTTTAATTTTTTATTTTAAATTAATTTTTTTAATATTTATGGATTATTTTAATATGTTTATATTAAAAATAAAATTTTAAAAATAAAAAACATTATTATAATGCATTTTTTTAATGTTTTTGACACCACCTAAAAACATAAAAAATAATTAATTTGAAATAAAAAAAATTAAATTTTTTTAAAAAGACTTTTAAAACTCAAAAACAAACGTTATTTGAAGAGAGTCAAGAAGGGTATTCGCTCTATGTTACCTGCTGTAATATATATCACCCCAACTGGTAAAATTTGTTTTCCTTTATAGTTTCTAAGGAGTAGACAGCCTTCGAAGAAACTAGACCAGCATTGGTTGTCCAAGCTGGAAACCAATTATTTTGTCTAAAAACAACGTCCTCCACCCCTGTCTACTCCAGTTTTTGTCTAAAAACTCCATCCTGATCGTCTTTCTGGTTTTTTTAAGGGAAAAATGTATAAAGAAAGCACATCGCCTTTCAGCTTCGATCACTCTTGCCAATATTCTAATTACCAAAACAACTATACATAAAGACCAAATTAAGAATAGTTGAAATCAAAGAACATAAACGGGGCAGGTGTAGACACTGAACATGCCGAGTGCTGACTGAGAGTTGGGAGAGCACGATTCTTCAACTACCCCCTTGATGTGATGATGTCTTTGATTGTCAGTTCAACAGTTTATTAGTACAATTCAGAAACAACAAGGTTTGATTTATTATAGTTACGTGTCACGCGCTATGCCGCATGCTCATCATTTATTTTTTAAAAAATTGATTCCTCACAATAGTAGGATGCAAGGATGTTTGGGTCCCGCATATATAGAATCTAAGTTTATTTTGCTAATGACAGAATACTATTTTGAGTCACGTAGCATATGGGGCTCAAGGTCATTTACTTTTTAAAAAAATTGAGTCCTCACGGTAGCAGGATCTAAGTTTATTTTAGACCCTAAACGACTAATGACTCAATACTATTTTGAGTTGTATAATATATGGGGGCTAAGGTCATTTATTTTTTTTAAAAAAATTGGGTCTTAATGATAGCAGGATTCAAGGTTATTTGAGTTCTGTATATGTAGAATCTAAGTTTATTTTGAACCCTATATAGTCAATGATTCAAAGATAGTTAGGTTTTGACGAGCCCAAGCGTCACGTACGTGTCAGGATATGCCCAACTCCCAGGCAGACAATACAAGTGTCACGTGTGCGAAAAGGTGTACCCAGCACAGAGACAAAAGCCTAAACTCCACGTGGAAACAAAGATGTCCCAGCATAGGGATAGGAGCCCAAGCGCCACGTGTTATAAAGTATTTATTTATAACACAAAAAATAATATTTTTAATACTAATACTTTTGATTATAGTAAAAATAATAATATTCACAACACAAATAATGTTATTTTTAATTCCAAAAATATTTAGAATACAAATACTAATATTTTTTTATATTAAAACTTTGAATCATTATAAGAATAATAATATTATAAAAAAAATAACATCTTTGACATGAATACTTTGTGTTCGAAAAAAAAAATATTGACAACGTAAATTATAATATTTTTTATATTAATACTTAGAATTATTGAGTATTTTTAATAATACTAAGCCGCAGGCTTACTCTTTATTTTTATAAAAAATGCCATAAAAATTATAATATAAATAATAATATTTTCTTTTAAACTTATTAATTATTTTATTAATAATATTAATTATAATAAAAATAATAATATTTTTAAAAAATAATAATAATATTTAGAATCCTATGACTCATGAACAATGAGTCATGATAAAGGACCTAATAGAATTGGGTTCTTATACTAGACTCATTGATCTTAGGTCCTAACGTCAAACTCATTTCCGTTGAGTCCTTAGACATGATCCAAGCACCACTTGTCCCCAACCCAATGCAGCCCAAACACCACGTGTGCACTGAAGATTGCCCAACTCATAAGCAGAGCCCAAGCGCCACATGTGCGCTGGGAGTGCTCACCCATAAACTAGGTCCCGTTTGTTTGCAGGAAAATAGTTTTCTTTTGGAAAGTGAATTCCGGGAAAGTGAATTCCAGGAAAGTATTTTTCAATGTTTGGTAGTGTAATGGAAAATAAGTTGGAAAACACTTTCCAGTGTTCGGTTATGTTATGGAAAATGAGCTGGAAAATAACTTATTAATGTTTTATTTTTTCAAGTTTATTAAAATAATAAGAAACAAATCTTACAAATTAAAAAGTTGAATGAGAATGAAATTGAAAAAAAATATAATTTCATAAATTATCTCAAATAAAATAAATAACAATCAAAATAATAGAGATCAAATCTAAAAAATTAAAAAAAAAATGAAAGGTGAAGAAATTAAAATAATAATAATTAACATTTCATAAATTATTTCAAATAAAATAAGTAAAAATCAAAAGAATGAGGATTAAATTTGATAGATAAAAAATTTCAATAAAAAAATGATAAGGAAAAAGCAAATAGCAATTATAAAAATAAGGACAAAAATTAATATAAAAATTAAATTTTAAGAGATGAAATTGAAAAATAAATATTCAAAACAAATTATATATAGCAATCAAAAGTTTGAAGATCAAATTTGATATAATCAGCAAATAATGATATTTCTAAATTTTTCACAACTTCCGGAAAGTGTTTTTCGTCTAAATTTTTCAGGAAAACACTTTCCTGAAAACCAAGCCAAATTTTTCTTTGACTGGAAAGTGTTTTCCGTTGATCAATTTTTCCAATGGCAAACAAACACATGAAAGTTTGGAAAGTGGTTTCCCGGAAACCACTTTCCGGAAAACAAACACAGCCAAAGGGAAAACACTTTTCTAGAAACCAAACCAAATTTTTCTTTGACCAAAAAGTGTTTTCCTTGACCAGAAAGTGTTTTCTGTTGACCGGAAAATGTTTTCCGTTGACCAATTTTCTTAATGGCAAACAAACACAGGAAAATTTGAAAAGTAGTTTCCCGAAAAATGAATTCTGAAAAACAAACATGTCCTTAGCCCCCACCAATAATGCAGTCTGTAGTAAAAACTTTCACAATCCATAATAAAAACACTCATAATATATTTACAGTGCAACACAGTGTGATTAATAGTGAATTCACTTATAATAAACAGTATTACGTGCTATAGTAAATTACTGTTCCCTTGTAGTTATTGTTAATGATACTCTGTAGTCTGTAGCCATCTTGTGAAGGAACAAGATTGAGCCAAGAATGTGATCACCAACACTGACTGACGGCTTCGAGATTTGGTTTCTAAACTCTCGGAGCTTTAAGATTAGCCGAGAGGATTAAAGTCGCAATCGAGAAAGATTTTAAAAAAATTGCCACTACTCTGAGTTCAAACTAGATGCCATATCCGCATGATACTATAGGTTTATGGCATGTTTGTGTATTGTTATGGGTTTGTGAAAAAAATAAAAAAATTATATGGAGAAAAACTGTTATAATTCATAATATTTTTAAGGAAAAAACTATAAAACTAAATTTTTAACCAGTTTAATATTTTAAAAAATAAAATCAACAAAGAAAATTTTGGAAACAATCATAAAAAAACAAAAGAAAAAAAAACCATACAAGAAAACACTGTAACAATCTATGGTGTTTCATGAGGAGACATACAGTTATAATTCTTAACCAACTCAATATTAAAAATAATAAAATTTATAAAGATAATTTTGAAAAAAAAATCACATGGGGAAACACTGTAGCAATCCATAATGTTTTAAAGAAAAAAATTACAAAACTAAATTCTCAACCAGCTCAATATGAAAAAAATAAAAATTGACAAAGACAATTCTGGAAAAAAATCATAAAAAAACAAGTGGGGAAACACTGTAGTAATCCACGGTATTTTAAAAAAAAAACTATAAAACTAAATTGTCAGCCAGCTCCATATTAAAAAAAATAAAATAAACAAAAACAATTCTGAAAAAAACACAAAAAAAAGAAAAAGACAATTTTGGAAACAAAAAAGAAAAAAAAAGAAAAAAAATAGAAAGAAAAACATGTGAGGAAAGTTAAAGCTAAATTCTCAATCAGCTCAATATTAAAAAAAAAATTCGACAAAGATAATTTTTTTAAAAAAAACATATGGGGAAACACTGTAGCAAAACAAAAACCATGTGGAGAAACATTATAATAATTCACAGTGTTTTAAAAAAAAAATCTACAAAGCAAAATTCTCAATAAGCTCAATATAAAAAAAAATCGACAAAGATCATTTTGAAAATAAAAAATAAAAAAATCATAAAAAAACCATGTAGGGAAATATTTTAGTAATTCATAATGCTTTAAAGGAAAAAATTACATTATTAAATTTTCAACCAGTTTAATATTAAAAAAAATCATAATTTTGAAAAAAAACCAAAAAACAAAAACTAAAAAACAAAAAAAGAAGATAATCTTGGAAAAAAAAGAAAAACAAACATGCAAAACTCAAAAAAATATGGGGGAAAAAACAAATGTGGGAGGGGGGGGGGAAGGAGAAAAAAAATAAATGAGAAAATGAAAAAAAAAAACAGAAAAAAAATGCATGGGGAAACTAGAGTACTTTCCCCACGTGTTTTAGAGTATTTGTTAATTAAGGCCACTTGAAATCTTAAAAAGTAGCTCAATCGGTTAGGTCTTGAATTTATATTTTAATAGTTATAAGTTTAAGTTTTTTTAGGGCCATTAAAAACTTATATAATTATTAATTTTAAAATTTATAAAATTAATAAAGATAGATACAAACTGATACAAATTAATAATAATAAAAAAAGTTAAGATCACTTGAAAGTCCAGTAGCGGGAGTGGTTGAGAGAGGTGACGGTGTCAAAAGAGCATCTCCAGAGAGTGAACAAGAGAAGAACCGTTAGGTCTCGTGCTTGAACTCTCCAGTCAAACCAATCTTGCGTCCGAGACCACCCTTCTTCCGCTGCTGATGAATCTGGTATGGTCTCCCATCACGTGATCAATTAATATCCAAAATATCAAAATTTAGCATCTAACATCTACATCGCATTAATTACGTCTACTCATTGCTCCTTTTGAATGTCTGACGCACCGAAATAACAAGGAAAATTTACACAACATCAGTCAAAGAACACTATGAATGCTTGATTTAAATCATCGAAACATTATCGAAGCAGTTTAAAATAATTAAATTAAATAATGTTTTTAATTATTCTTAGAAATATAGTTTCGGTTGCTTCTTATTTTAAAATACTTTTTTTATCGAAACTAAGTTTACAAGGTGTGTTAATGTCACTTTTAAAAATTTGACTTCTTACAATCAGCTATTGTAACTTTCTTATAGTTTCATTCCCCCCACCGTCCATTTCTACTAGTAATAGTAATAGAAAATGTATGCAAGTTTTTAATTTTATCTTTTGAAAGTTATGAAATATCTCAATATCATCAGAAAGTTAATAAAAAATAAACAAATTAAAAATAAAATCAATAAATCTTTTTCAGTCAAATAAATATGATAAAATTTGAAAGGGTTAGTTTAAGAAATTCCCTAAACTTGCCAGCTTCAATTCCCAGACAACAAAAATATCTTCTTTTTTTTTCTATGCCAATATGAAAATTAAACAATAGTCAATATTCAAATGAATATTGAAAAGGGTTGATGAAATATTCCGTCAGTGAATAAACATCATTTCATCAGCTATTTACATTGGCAATAGATTTTCCGATAGAAAAATGTCACCAAAAAAAGTTCTTACGGGGATTTAATATCTGTTAGTATTTCCGTCAATAAATGGTAATTCTAATGGAATATTGACACTAAAAAAATAAAAAGCATCGAACAGTTTTCATCAGTCATTTCATTAATAAATAAATTACCGATGAAATATCATGTCGCCTATTCAACCAGCAAAAACTAATTTCAATGAAATGTTCATTGCTAATTCTATAGGAAAGGTCTAAAACTTTTAAACCATTCTGTAACACTTCGATAAAATGATGTCTATATTTCTGATGGAATCAACAACAAATATCAAAAATTCGTTAGTGATTCTGTTAGAAGTTTAGTATTTGTTTTGAATTATGTAGGTATTAATTTAAAAAACAATAAAAATCATAATAAAACCAAACACTTTAATTTTATTGACTATCAAATTTTTATTAATTTCAATATTCATTAAAAAATAATTTTTCAATAATAAATGCATTGTTGTGAGGTGGAGGTGGGGGTGGAGGGGGTGGGGGTGAGGGATCCTGAGCCAAAAAGACTGAAATGAGAAGAAAGAAAATGTGAAGTCGTTTATTCCAATCGTTTCTCACAATTCCGCCTATTTTCTTCTTCTAATCTGGTTTTTATTTCTTGTCTAATCTAGCTACTTGCTTCTTGACTTGTTCTAGGATCCTTGTTTCAAATTCCAGTGTCAACTGGCTTGGACACTATTATTGTGTGCTTAAAGTTGAAGCAATATGGCCCGGCCTCAATTTTTTGGATGATGTCATAAGTATTTTATAAACTAGTTTTTTATTGGGTCCATCAATTACTCAATCTTCAACCATAATTGAGGATCGTGAGGAGAATAGATGGAAGTGTCTTCTCCATATTTTTCAAATATTATTGCGTTACATGTTTTCTATAGAACAAAAAAAAAACAAGTCAATTATAATTAAAAAAAAAAATAAAAAGATTGCTAGAATTAAAAAAAAAAACTTACAGCAAATGCCTCAACTCAACTATCTACAAACTTTTTCACTCTTTTTTTTCTTATCTGCCTTTCTTACATGCGTTTTCTTATATAACTTTATCAGAGTAGACTCACACCTAAGCTATTGTTCCTGTAAAATAAATAAGTTGTAAAAATGTCTAACAAATAAATAATCAATTAAAAATGATAGAAAAAATAATTTAAAAATTTTACTAAACGCTTTGCATGGTTGACAAATAAAAGCGATCTACCAGTATACTTGCTCATTGAATCATGAGTTTCTATATTTTGGTTATGTCACCCCTATTATAGTCACCTTTTAAATTCTTTTAATGCCATAAAATCTTAATTTTTTTTTTAATTATTCTTTTTGCTTGTTCACCGAACCATAATTTTTTTTTCTTCTCAAATTCCCAAATCCTTTTAAAAAAAACTTCATTCATAGTCGGTTATACACATAATCAAATTCACAATTTAGACCCCAAATTTCCCTTTAATTATATCAATTTAATCCACCTATTTCCAACCCACCATAACATATAACACAAATTAACAACCTTTCCCCAATTTCCATTCTTTCAATTTCTCATCTTTAACAACGACAATAATTAATTAGGTTTCACAATACATTAATTTCAACATGTGAATCAACCTAATTGTAGTCAATTAAACACTTCAACGACAATAATTAATTAGGTTACACCTTGTAATACCTTTTTAAAATTTCTGTATTCTTGGTGGAAGACTGTGTAGTTGACGAGCTACGGATGTATGGTCCTAGGATGATTTTAAGACAAAATTTAAAGAACAAACCTTATTTAAGGCATCATCAAAAGATTAAATTGAACAAGAGTTATTGACAACGAAACAAGAAGGAATATGAGTGATAGAGTATGAGAGGTATTTTCATTACCTTTCCATGTTTGCTCCTCATTATATACCCACTAGGAAGCATATGGATGAAAGATTGCGAGATGGGTTCATACCAAATTTGAAGCAAATATTGATTGCGAGATGGGTTCATACCAAATTTGAAGCAAATATTGATTGCTTTATAGTTCAAGACTATGAGAAAAGATTGCGAGATGGGTTCATACCAAATTTGAAGCAAATATTGATTGCTTTATAGTTCAAGACTATGAGAGAGTTGATTGAATCAACTCAAGCCTTGAAGGTTGTGAATTGTAAAAAGATTATGATTTAAGGTGAATTGAATTGAATTTGTTGTAATGGAGGATATGTATTGTCAATTCTATTAAATAAACTTTTAGCTGACGATGTATGGTCCCCTGTTTTTGAAAAAGAAAAATATCAGGTGTACTTGAGCTTTTTTTCTTAAGGCTAAATGTGCTAGTCAGTTCTTCGATGTGCGTTTGATCTTATTTTAAATAGCCCTTTATTTATTTTTATTTTAGAATAAAATTATTTTTGAATAAAATCATTAAAATTATTTTAAAACAATTATCCAATTAAGCCGTTGTTTTCAAATAAAATTGGAGCTTTTAATGGTAATATTAATAATTAATTACTTTAGATATAATTTTATATATGAACCGAATATGTAGATTGTTTTAAGAATTTCTCATGAATATTTGATAATAATAATAAATTATCTATTTATTATTGTTAGTTTTTATATATTTTTTTCAAATTAATTATTCTCATATATTTTTTCATAGAAAATCATGGAGTCATGATTTTGTTTACTTATATATTGAAACTTTCTTTATAAATCATGGTATCTTTTTATTGAAATAACAATACTTCCTATATAAAAAAGTTTTTTTTTTCAAAACATAGAAATACAAAATATACAAAGAGAGTTTTAATTAAAAAGATACTTTTTTTCTTGAATATAAATTATTGGAATTCTTTATTATGAATATTTATTTTAATTTAATTTAGTTTTTATTCAAAAAAACCACATTGTTAATAAAAAAAGATATATTTTATTGAAACAAAAAAACACATGAATAAAATACAGAATATTGCTTAAATATATATTTTTTTCTTATAAATATCTATATTAATTATTACAAAATTAAATAAAAAATATATGAAAAGTGTCACATGACATCGCACGGGACGACTGGCTGGTAAAAACTATAATGAAAATCATTGAAAGTAATTGAAACAAGCCAATCTTTTGAGAAGAAATCGAAACATCCCATTAACAATTATCTATATATATTCATCTTGCAAATCTAATAGAATAAGATTTTGGAACTCAGAACTTTAACCGGGGGGGGAAAAAGAGAGTTTTCCTACACGAAGTAAAATCACACAAAAAAAAATCATCTGAAAGTCCATTAGCACGTGAGGAACTGAGAGAGTTAACGTTGTCAAACATTACGGCAAATTAATGAAGTAAACAAGAAGAGGACCGGTAGGAGAGTACTCGATAGGCATCGCCCCAACCCCCCCCGTGTCTAACCCTCCAGTCAACCAATCTTGCATGCTAAAGTCACCTTTTTTCACTGGTCATGCGAGTCTGGTAAAATGTTTCATCACGTGACTAACCAGCCCAATTCATGTCTCTATCTCTAAGTTTGTCTCTATGAACACCATCCATAAACTTATAAAATTGTGCCGAGCGTTTGCTGAAACCTCGCAGCATTCTTTTAAAAGATTTTGTATTCGTTGTGTGCTTTGTAAGCAAAATTCAAGTTTCATAAAACATCATTAGTGCTATTGCTGTCATGGTGACTTCATCAGTGCTAGTTCCACGAGTTGAGAGTTTGGCAAGCAGTGGGATCAAATCAATCCCAAAAGAATATATTCGGCCCCAAGAGGAGTTAAATAACATCGGCAATGTTTTCGAAGAAGTGAAGAACAATGAAGGGCCTCAAGTTCCAACCATTGATTTGATGGAAATTGAATCTGAGGACAAAGTGGTCCGGGAGAAATGCCGGGAAGAAATAGTCAAGGCAGCTAAAGAGTGGGGTGTTATGCACCTTGTCAACCATGGAATTCCTGATGATTTAATCGATCGTGTCAGGAAAGCTGGCCAGGCTTTCTTTGATCTTCCAATTGAGGAAAAAGAGAAGTATGCTAATGATCAGGCTTCAGGAAATGTTCAAGGGTATGGAAGCAAGCTAGCTAACAATGCCAGTGGGCAGCTTGAGTGGGAGGACTATTTTTTCCATCTCATTTTTCCTGAGGACAAGCGTGACATCTCCGTATGGCCTAAGACACCTAGTGATTATACGTAAGCTTTCTTTCTTTCTTGAGACTTCTTCCTTTTTAGTTAATTCTACGTTGCTCAGACTCCAGATCCATATCCTACATGGGTTCATGTCCGAAACTTGTAGTCTCGTCCCCATGTCGGACCTGGCTATTCTTTCTATATTTTAGGATTTGTCATATAAGGAAAATTGAAGGATGGAAGAAACACAGTCTGTGATAGTCAAGTCAAATTCTTGCAGTTTATTCAATCTCATCTCCAAACTTACAATATAAATCATAAAATTGACAACTTTGCAGTAAAGTCACTAGTGAATATGCAAGGCTGCTGAGAAGTTTAGCGAGCAAAATTCTGTCAGCACTATCAATTGGCCTGGGATTGGAAGAAGGAAGGCTAGAAAAGGAGGTTGGTGGCATGGAAGAGTTACTACTCCAAATGAAGATCAACTACTACCCCAGGTGCCCTCAACCAGAACTAGCTCTAGGGGTTGAAGCTCACACAGATATAAGTGCACTCACTTTTATACTCCACAACATGGTGCCGGGCCTGCAACTCTTCTATGAAGGCAAGTGGGTAACAGCAAAATGCGTCCCCAACTCAATCATCATGCACATTGGCGACACTGTTGAGATCTTGAGCAATGGGAAATACAAGAGTATTCTTCACAGGGGACTTGTTAACAAGGAGAAGGTAAGGATTTCATGGGCAGTTTTTTGCGAGCCGCCGAAGGAGAAAATCATCCTCAAGCCACTGACAGAAATTGTGACTGAGGCTGAGCCTCCATTGTTCCCTCCACGCACCTTTGCACAGCATCTTGCGCATAAGCTTTTCAGGAAGACCCAAGATTCTCTCACCCCCCCAAAAGCTGATTAATGGAAGCACATCCCTGCTCTTCAAGCTATTGTGCATGCTGCAGTACTGGTTCATATGAGACTATTAAGAAACAAAAAACAAGAAGAAGAAAGACGGTTCATTATGACGACGCCTATGATGTCTTATGTTATTTCAAGGTGGTATTGTGATTTGCTCTCTATTAGTGTGCGTGGCAGGTTTAAGACCGTGGATATATATATATATATATATGTGTCTGTCCTCCGTTTTTAATTGGTTGCTATATTATGTACCTGCTTTAATTTGATTGAATAATAAAGGCCGACGTCTTTTCTTCTTATTGCAAGGTCAACTGTTGATGGAATATATAAATCTTAAATATAAGGTCTGTCTGTAGAAGCATTTACTTCACATTAGATTACATTGACTGACTAGTACAGCCAGCTTCTTTGAGTTTTCTAGTTATGCGAGAATTACAGACTTTGTTCCCTTGCAACTACTGCTCTTCTTATCGAATACATACACAAAATAGGGGTGGGACTATCCAATCCAATTCTTAATATTTTATAAAATATAAACACCACCTATTTAGTTTTATTTTAAACTGTAGTTGTACTTTGATTTTTGTGGATATTATAAATACTCACATGTTAGACATGTTAATTGTTTTATTCTTCCATAATTCTAAGAAGATATTGGCTTGCAACTATTGAAATAAGATAAAACTCTTAAAATACATGTATATATTAAAGATAATATAAAAACAATTATAATTTACATATAAAAACAAAACAAAAATCCAAATGAACCTTGATATGCTTCTTAATCCGTAATATATATATATATATATATATATATATATATATATATATATATATATATATGTGTGTTTTTTTATACACTATTATTTATAATATTTACATTATCTAACTTTAACTAGTTAGGTTAGATGAAGTAAATATTAGAAATGAGTGAATGAAATGTATATAAAGCTATGACTTCTTTCTACCAAAGCTCTCTTCTCTTTTAGATTTATTTTGGTCTTAGATACTGATTTGGGGCCATGTCCTCAATGGTTGAGGATTGGATCTCTTTGTTCAAGGAAAGGGTCGTGACAAAGAGGATTATGAATCTTCAGTTCCAATAAATAGGGTCACCAATTTAATTTATCACCGGAAAAATGTGTTGGCATCGGTTAACATATAGTCCAAAAATAACCTCCCACCATAAAATAATAGTATATATGCTACTAGAAGAAAATGATGGGCAGTCTGCAAAATGAAAAAGACAATATGCTACTCGAAGAATAAAACAAAAAAAAAAAAAAGGGACAAGCACAACTAACTTATGTCCAATAGAATTTTAATTTAAAAATTTATTACTCCATATTAACCTAAATTAATTTATGGAGGGAAAACACGGTAGCTGCCAATATTATTCACCATCTCACAAATCATTGTGAATTGTAATAGTTAATTTTTTAAAAAAATTAATTTGATCCTCAAATTTTTTTGGCACAATTTAGCTCTTTTAAGCCTAAACTAGTATCCAATTGCATTTTTTTTAAAGGAAGGGTTGGATTGAAAATCAGAGTACCAAAGTGAAAATGATGGGTAAAATAGGTGGTGGCTTCGAATTTCATACAAAAAAATTTATTTTCATCCCCTATCTTTTTAGATTTATAAGTAATCGTTCCTTTTAGTTGTCAAAAATTCAATTTTGATACAAAAGTTCATTTCTTTTATTTTTCAATCTTTTTTTTGTCGGATAAGAGAGAAAGAAGACGCCAGATTCCAGCTTAAAAAGATAAAGTCATCGTTGACGTTGATTCCAGCCACTAAAAGGTTGAAATTGTTGTCAAATGGTTCCATTTTATGAGCAAAGTTTTACCCAAATGTTTTTTTTCCTTCTCCTTGCCCAAGGAGGCAGATCTGATTACGAGAATATTTTTTTATTTCAAGTTGATTTTGGTTTTTTTGAGGTCGTGGATAGGTTTATCAAGGTGTTTTAAGTTAAAATAGGTTGAAAATGAGTTTTTAGGACAAAAAAATTGAAGCACCATTTTTTTGGCAACCAGAGGTCGTTGGATTTTGCAAAAGCGAATGACACATCGTCTGTTCTATTTTTTAAAAAATAAATAAAGCAATTGTTCTCCCATTTAAAAAATAAAGATAGGCCTAGGCGCGCGAGTTAGTTTGGAAGGTCCACGAGCTTAGGATATTTAAATGCCCAGGCCCACACGTTTGGGCTCCTATTGGGTTTTTTTTTTTGCTATTTTATATTTGGGTTAAAAAAATTGATACAAAAATTGTTGAACCCATTTAAGTCCATGAGTCAAGTCGCATATTTGACAAGTTAATTCATAGTGTCCGGAAAATTATTTGTTTTTCTTTTTTTTAGTTTAACGCTTTTACTAGACTTCTATAACAATCCCAATTACCAAGACAAACACAAAATCATGTTTGTTATGATACATGTTTTTTATATATATAATTTGTTGGGATTTTAGCATAATCTCCCCTATATCGAGATGTTCAAATTATCGATTGTAACGTATTACACTTCTATTCACATTTTTCATTTATGATCCAATCATCTTGAAACTCAAACCATATCGATAGTAGTCATTATTTCACCAATGTCCACATGAATATGCTTATATATAATTATGCGTCCTAAATAAAATAAAAATTAAAGCATATCCATAGAAAGTTATAAGAATATCATAGTAGTGGAACTCATTTGTGTCCATGCATCAAAAGTAGAGATTTAATGTTATTATATAGTTAAGTAAATTATAGTTGGTATCCAAAATTAGACATTTCATTCCTAATATATAACAACAAAAATAAAATATGGTAAAGACTACTTCTGATATAACTAAGATGACCCTGAAAAGTGCATTCAAAACATTACAATAAATTAATCAACTATAAAAACAATTATTACATTGGAACAAAACCAATCAAATACTAAAAACAACATCATCAATCATTAATGAGTAACATTTCCCTTCATATCAAGAAGGATTTATCAAGGGTATGTTAATGCTAAATCACTAGTATCATTTGTTATGATTCCTTAGATATATAATCTAAATCTTAACAATATGTCGATATTAAGATATCTTCTTGATATTATTAGATTTCTCTAATTATTCGGAATAGTTATGTCGATGATACTAAACCCATTGACATCATTAGTCTTTCTTATCAGGGATTGACTAATCATTTTTTAAAAATAATATCAATATCAATGTAACCCGTCATTAGTTATCTAAACCTGGAATAGCTAATCAAATTATTTTAGATACTTTGATTTTTCATTTGTTAATTTCGATGTCAAGAGTCCGTTGACATCATTAGCCTCCATTCAGGAGCAACTAATCAGGTTTTTATCCATAATCTTTATTTCCCTTCATTATTTATTTACTCACTTATTTCACACAACAATACCAAAAACGAAGAAACAAATTCCAATAATGTTAACAATGCCCTAATTTAACAATTTTATAGGTGTGAAACACCTATTTGATCTATTTGATATGTTTGAAGTCCTCACTTCGACTCGAGTGAGTGATCTAACCGCTAAAGTATCCCCTGCAAATCAATTTACCCATTGATTAAATCACCTTTACGTTCCAATATAATAACTTTTCCTCCATAATATCTATTTTTAATGTTCCATTTTAGTTTTGAAACACATCTTCATACAAGGATGTTATGCAAATAACACAATCAAATCCTATTTTTTATCCAACAATTTTCTCCAATCGAATTGAATTCCCAAGTCATTAAAAATTCATCATTATTATCTAAAAATAATGTCAATCATCTACAATCATTATTCACATCATTAATAACACAATTTGTAAGAGATATCATGGATACATCGCTACCAAATATCTCTATCAATGGCCAACCACATAGGGCTTCTTTAGCCCACCAAAATTTCTTCATTATTATTTCACAAATTCACTCATTTCTCAATCTACAATGATCCTAGGAGTTCAATTTCAAGGAAATTTAACTGTCCTCCAAATTTTACTTTAGAACCCTAATTATTTTTGCTATTATTTTGATGGAAATCAAGGAATTCTTATTCAAATCGACATATATGGGTTCTAAACACCTTACCTGATTACAATTTGTGTTTTGAATGCCAACCAGTTAAAATTTTCTCAAGCCTCATTCTTCTTCCTCTTTTTTCTTTACCTTTTCTCTCCAAGACAATCTTTTCTCTCTTTGATCTTTTTTAATTTCTAGTGTGAATGGGTTCTTCTCTCTTATAATACTAACTTTTCACTCCTAAACATTATTCTCTAGCCCTTCAAGGTGAAAAGAAAGAAGAAGAAATAAAAATGCTCGTTTTCTTTATTAATTGTACATCGTCAGCTTTAAGAGATCTAGTAGCCAAAATGGTGTAACTATTTTAATAAATGGTTTGAGTATTTTATTAAATTTATCTAGCCATTTCTTAAAGTGGCTAGACTATTTCTAGTCTTGGAACAATTTTTATCCTCGGCCATAAACCTTTCTTCTTTTATCTTCTTAACTCTTCTTATTTTTTATTTTATTTTTTATTTTATTTTATTATATCTTAATTTATATTATATTATTTTATTTATTTATCTCGGGGCTTACACTTTCCATTTAAATTTTTTTGATACAATTTCATCATTTGTTATCAATGATGTACTTATACTATCTCAGCACCATGTTCCTATCATGGTTTTTTTTTATTTTAAAATAAATATTTGATACAAAAAAATTATCATGTGATCTATTGTCAAATAATTAAATGAAAAAAATTTTCTGAAAAAAATCATTGATTATGATGACGTACATAACTTGTGTTGCGAGTTTGCTTTGTTAACTAGAATTCACTTAATTGTTTTTTTAAGTAAATGCTATTTTATTTTATTAATTTTGTCCTTCAATATTAAATCAATTCAAGATAGAGTTTTTTAATTTTTTTTTCAAAATTATCCCCATGAATTTCACATATCAACCCATGTTAACCTAGGTAGATTATATGTTTTCGTATCTCAATATATATTAGATAAATAAAATTATATAATTCATTGTTAAAATCTTTCAATTTAGAACAAGAAATTTTTTAATTTTTGTCAATCTATTTGAACAAGTCCAAGTCTAAAATAATGTAAGAAAAAAAAGAAAACATGCCGAGTATGTACGTGGGCCCGCACGCCTGGCTTGTATAGAGGGTGCATTTTGAGTGAGTTGGGACTACGGGATAATCTAGTGGGTCTATGATGTGAAAGTAGAAAACTAGACCATTTTTTTTTTAATTCTGTATGAGAGTTTAATTTTTAATTTTAATTACCTGAATGATTAATCTCTTATTTTATTTTTATTTGAGTGCATTCTATCATTTCAAACGGTTGAATGTTGATGTGGTCGCTATCACCTGATACGTGGCCGTTTTGTAAAAATAAGTCTCGCTCAAAATTAGAAAAAAACTTTTATTTTACATATTTTGAGTGATTATTTTTTTTTTCTTCTATTTGAATTCATTCCGTCACCTAATGTGCCTGCTATTAATTAACACGTTACCATTTTATATTGGCACGTAGCAAAAAAGTGTATCCTGCTTGAAATTAAATTAAAAATTTGGTTTTGTACTAAATTAACTATGCATGCCAACCACAAGTTAGGTGACGCCCGTCATGTTTAACATGTTTTTAACATGAAAAAAATAGTTGTAAATCAAAAGGTTTAATTATACATCTAATTAAATATATTTAAAATTATATATATATATATATCAATAAAAAAAATATTATTAATGTTATCTAAAAACTAAGCTAAAAAATCATGAAATATATGTAAATCAAGAAATTTAATTTTATAACATTGATAATGAGTTATGTTGTGTTAAATAACTTTGATAATAGACATAAACACACACATAAAACATATTAAATAAAATTCAAAGAAAAAAAATATCATGAAGAGAGTAAAAAAAGAAAGCTTATTATTAGAAAAAAAAATATTATAATTTTATTCAAAAATAAAATAAAAATTAAATGACATTTTATTAAAAAAATCCATAGTGTTTTCTAAAATTTATTTATTTTAATCAATCTCAATTAAAATTGACTACTCGTTAAATTGGTCATCCCACTTGTTATGCAATAATCTATTTTAATTAATTTAAATTAAAAAAACAAGAAAAAGAAAAAGAAAAAGAAAAAAAGGGTCAAGTAATTGGGCCTATTAGCCTAGTGCGTCTGACAAAAAAAAAAAAAAGATCATACCAGCGTGGTCTAAATAAAAACAATGCACGGTATACTTACTCAATTTCTAACCATAAGAAAGGTGATAAAAAAATTGAGCTGGAAATATTTTTATAAAAAAATTTATTTTTCAATTTATTTTCAATTCCTTATAATATCAATAAATCAATTAAAAATAATTTTAAATTGGTTTAAAAACACAAAATCAAACTAAAAATAAAATCCCCTTTTAAATTTGGTTTTTTGCTTTTTTTTTCATTTTTTAATTCCACGTACGATTTTTTTTATAATCTGATGTACATATTTTCAAAACATGATACCCAATGTAAGAACAAAAGAGAAGATTAAAAAAAAAAACTGTAGTGCGAAGATAGAATCCATAAAAAAAAGTTATACAGAGGTAATCCATACAAAGAACAAAAAACAACAAAAGTTAAGATAAAACCAACCACTAACCTCATTAATGCCATTTACAAGAACGGCATTAAGATTTAAGAACATAGATGCTTCGGGGGTTTTGTATGATTCAAGATCATTACAAACACGATAAATAGTTCAGTTTTATCTTAATAGATGTCAGTATGCGAAACAATTACAGGACATAACTGCATATCCTATCATTCAATTTGATAGACTGATTGCAAAGGTTTATTAGAAAAGAATGCCTTCAAGTTTGTGAAAATTAGCTGAAATACTGCTTCAAATGATTCTGGGGTAGCAACAGCTCTGTGTGGAGACAACACTACGTTGTCCAGTTCAAATAGCTCTCTAGGCACATCAGGCTCATTCTCAAACACATCAAGACCTGCACCACCAATGTCTCCTCTCGACAAAAACTGCACTAATTCTTTTTCATCAATAAGACCACCACGTCCAACGTTAATGATCACCCCTTTCTTTCCCAATGCTGTCATCACATCCTTGTTAATTATATGGCGAGTTTGTTCTGTCAGTGAACAACAAAGAACGAGAGCATCACTGTGTGCTGCAAGGTCAAGGACATTAGCATAGTAAGGAAATGGAACAGATGGCCTCTCCTTTCGCGAATTGTAAGCGATGCCACAACCAAACGCCTCCAGTCTTTTTGATACTTCAAATCCAATACTTCCAAGTCCAACTATCCCAACTCGTTTTCCTCTTAACTGCAATTGCATTACATTTTATGTTACTTAAGAACCAATTTGCGAACAATGTGCTCTATCAACATCCAAAAGTCATACAGCAAAGAAAATGAAGCAACGCTGAACATGTATCTGTGTATACACAAATCAACAACAAAGGTAGTGATGCCTGATCTTGTCTTAAATGTCATATAATAAATAATGTAATTTCCTGCATAACAAATATTATAAGCTAAACCCTGCATCTTTTTCTTTGTTTTTTTTATAAGCCAATGAAAATTCATCAAACACCTTTGGGAGCAAAAGGCAAGCAAACAAGGAGAATGAAAATTTACAGTAGACAAGGGAAAAAAAGAGAGGAATCCGGAAGCAGACAAGAAACCTAGGAGAAAATAACTCAGACTAACAACAGGAGACAAAGCAAACCACCATCACAAAGCACAACTGCGGAGACCAAACGAAGCTAACAAAGAGACCAAAATAACAAGAAGAAGGGCAGAAGGTACCAGCAGCCTAAAGCAGAGTATGCACAAAACAAAAGCATGACAACGGGGGGCAGACCAAGAGAGAAAGGCAAACAACCAAATTGGTCAAGAGAAATCCAGCAAAAATTCAGGCAACAAAACAATAAAGAAGCCTCCTGCAACTTTTAGAACCCATCAACCCTCAACATTGGGACGCTGTTGAGCTTCAGAATCCTCTTTAGTCTCTTTCTCAATTCAGCCTATAAGAAAGTCAATTATAGCATCATCCCCATTGTTTAGTCCACGACCTGGAGGTCCTGGACCACAACCTGAAAGGCAACCAACCTTCCAAGAGAGTCCAGCTTCATCTCTGAGAGCATTTGGAACAATTTTTGGACCAAGAGTTTGAACAGGATCTATAGGGTTCAATTCGGCTTCAGCAATAGCATCTCTATTAATCGATTTCTTGATCTTCCTTCTTTTTCAACCTGATTAGTGATGAGATTAACCCTTTGAGAAATAGACCTACAAATCTTCCTAGCCTTAGCTCTATTTTTCCCGTTGTTATTGCCTAAGAATGAAATCTGAGAGAATCATATCAACTTCATGGTCAGAGCTAAGAGATTTACCATTACTATGAATGGAACACCTTGAGTTTTCCATAAAGGAGTTGGATGATGACGGCTAGCATACTCCACTCGGTAAGTCCGTAGCACGTGGGGAAGATATTGATAAAGAAGCTTCATGCAGCTCAGTATGAGGAGATGGATGAGAAGCCACTTCAAGATCCTTGAAAATCGTTCTCGTGAGCTGCTATATCAACATCAACCCCCCCAAGTTCGGGCAACCAAACTACCAAAATTGTCACAAGTGCTCTGCTTGTGGAGATAAGGATTTCCTATCAAAAACTTTGTTTTTGGAAAACCAATTGACAAGCATCTTATCACAAGGTTCTTCCCTAAAGCTTACTTCATGGACCTCTCCATTAACATCATTGTTATAGCTTGCTCAATGAAATCATGATCACATGAACTGATGAGAACCTACATCAAGTCTCTGCTTCTTCAATGTATATTCATTGAGGCTTATAAATCTTCAAAACAAGTTGGCTAAGGTAGAGAAGAACTTTGCATTCCACACATGGAGGGGGTATACCTTGACATCTTGGCCAAACAAAGCATTCACCACTTTTGGCACATGAATCCTAAGGCTCAACACTATAAAAACATGCGGTGCGGTGAATAAATACTGATTCTCGATCACACACAACATTTCTTCGCTTGAAGGGAAAGACAATAGCATCATATTGCCACCTGATAGGGTTAGCTTAAATGAGTTGAACCTGTGATCATGAGCTGATGGGATGATTTAGGGGTGAGCATAACCAAAAGCCTCTCCTCCTTAGCCATTTAATGTCATTGTCTTTCACATCAAACACTAAACTCGGTTCCAAAGAGAGATCAATCTGATTTCCTAAGACACTGTTGTTACTGAAATCTTGAGAACTTTTGTACAGTTTTAACCCTTTATGACATGAACACCTATTTTTTTTAATTTTATAGCACAATTACTTTTATTAAATATTTATTTAATTTTTAAGATTTACAAAGATTCGTTTAGTTCTAATGTTAGTTGGATTCCATTAGCCATGTAATTTTTAACAAGGAATCTTTTTCCAATAAGGATTTTAGGTCTAAAACTAATATAAATAAGGATAATAGCTTATTTTTCATTAAAGATTATTGAATTACAAACTTTGTAGAAAATATCAGAGTTTTCTCTCTATTTTTCTACAGTTTTAGTTGTAATCTTAGGGCTTGAAAACTCTAATTTTTATTTATGTTTACATTGCGTCAATTAATATCAGAGCAGGTTGCTCTCTTTGATGATGTAGACAGTAGCAACAACCTACCCCACAATACAGGAGTGAAGGCCATCAGAGCATTGTGAAAGCTAGATCATTTGGAGCAAACAATGACGACAATGTCAAATAGCTTGGAACATCTAGTTTGGCTAATGGGAGGCACAAATAAAAATTGTGCAGAGAAGATGAACGTGTTTGGAGACTTACCTCGAGGCAAGCCTAACCCCATACCTAATTCTGAAGATACACCTAGACAATCAATTATCTATATAAAGGGTGTTGGTGAAGATGAATTTTATGGGGTTCATAAATCTTTAGCAAGCCAAGACAGATCAACACAACCCAAGAGATAACAAGCAAACAAATTCTGGATAAAAGTAAAACTACCTCCCTTTAATTGAGATCTGGATATAAAAGAGTTTCTTGATTGGATCACAAAATTTGACAAGGTTATGGAATGCGTGGGTATCAAAGAAGAGAAGATGGTGAAACTAGCAGCCTATAACCTAAAGGGCATAGCTTCTTCTAGTGAAAACATCAAAGAAATACACAATTAAAAAAGAGGTGACAACCTATTACATTATGGATGTATATGAGAAAAATGATGAATGAAAGGTTCTCCAATCATGATTACAAGAAATATTTGTTTCAAAGATATCAAGATTGTTCGTAAGAAAATAAATTTGTCAATGAATATATTTTTAAATTTCAAAGGCTAACAAAACATAATCGACTTCAAGAGATGAAGAATCGGTAGGTGGTGAGATTTCTTAGGGTGCTAAAGCCAACAATCCAAGATAATATTAGACTACATATGATGTTTACACTTGCTGAGGCAAGAAATATAGCTTTAAAGGCTGATGTTAATGAAGAAGATGGCTGGTAGCAATAGCAAATTTGATCCTTCTAGAAGGCTATACAATGAGGCTAGCAAATTCAATACCCTTGACAAGGGAAAGGCAGTGCATACATCAAAGCAACCTTTTATGAGACATGATGCTGCAAAACCTAACAAAGCTCCGAGAATGCAAGTTGATACGAACAAACCAAGCAAACCCTATTCCAAGCTAATGGTGGGCAAGTGTTTTAAATACGGAGAGGTAGGATACCGTCCTAGTGATTGTAGGAGACAAAAATTGATCAACATGATTGCATGGCAATGTGAGCAAGAACCCTTAAAAAACAAGGGCAAGCTATGCGAACCTGGTAGAGATGACAAAGAATACTTATATAAATATGATGGTTATGACAAGAGGTAGACCTACGTGGTTAGGAAGATGCTGCTAGCACCAAATGTTGCTCGAGATTCACAGCAAAATAAGTTATTTTGTACTGGATGTGCCATAAATAATAACTTGTTTGATTTGATCCTTAATAGCGTTAGCTGTGAAAATATTATTGGTAAACATATTGTTGATAAGTTGAAATTTCCATTAGAACCATATCCTGAACCATATAAAATAGGGTGGATTAAAACAGTAAAAGAGATAAGGATAACTCAACGTTGTAAGTACCTTTTTCCATTGAAATGTATATGGATGAGATTTATTGTGATATGGTAGAAATGAATGCATGTAGTTTTAATATAATGTAAGCATTGGCAATATAATGTAGATGTTATACACTTGGGTAGAGATAACTTATATAGAATTAATAAGTATAGTGTGAATTATACGCTTATACCACTAAAAAGGGAACCCAAATCCAACTTCTAAGTTAAATCATAAGCAACTTGAGGCATAATTATTCGAGTTGATGATAAAAAAAAGAGTTGGGAAAAATTCCCATTCTCGAATCACAAACACCTAGTATTCTGCTCTGGTGTCTAATATTCTTAGTGGTGAATCAATTGCTCCAATTATAGAGCTTGTTTCCAATGAAGCAAAAGAGTCATAATTAATGTTATTCTTGAAGGAATAACCTAAAGTCACTAAATATGTTAAAAAGTTTGAGGAACATGAAATAGAGGTGAAATTCAAAAGACAATTTGAAGTCGGTGAATATGTTGAGTTCAAACCAACTAATGATGGGTAGAACAAGTTACTGGAATTGCTTAGGAGGTTGAAGTTGATATCAAAGATGACTTCAGTATGGATCTATCATCCAAACCAAACAAAGCCTTATCAAATCTATCTCCTAAAATTACCAATACAGTCAGTGGTCAAGACACTGTTGTTAGGGATGATCAAACACGTCATCTAAAGTTTCCATTATCTAAAAAGATGGTTTCATATGACCTTGATTTTTTGGGTCATGAAAAGTTTTGCCTAGGTTCACAAACTCTATATGAAATTGGATATAAGATATTTATTTGGAGCAGGCTATCTCATGCATAAATTGGTAACAAGGTTATATTTAAAGTATCTATTACTTTGGAGTAATGGAGTTCTATTTCTGACATTAACTCGAGAGCAAGTTTTTTACAAGAAGAGAGGACTGACACACAACATTATTTTTTAATTTTAGGCAGAATTAATTTTATTATAATATTAATTTAATTGTTAAGATTTAAAAGGATTTGTTTAGTTTAGGTATTCTAATAGCAGTTGGGTTTATTAGCCTTGTAACTTTTAACAAGGAATCTTTTCCAATAAGAATTTTAGGCTTAGAACTAATATAGATAAAGATGTCTAACTTATTTTTCTGAAAATATCATAGAAAAACCTTAGGACCTGATAACGCGAATTGCCAAACTCTAGTGCTGAATCGTCTGGTGATAGCAGTAGTATGAATATGAGTTGTCTCCTTGCTGGACTCTTTGATAAATCTTGCAAAATTGAGGCTCTGTCTTTCCTTTGTCGACCTTGAAAGAATCAATCCATATATTTTGAAAGCACTTGAGGAAGTTATGCTCATATTCTTTCTCATGAATACCACAAAACCATATCTACGGCCACTTCTGTTGAGCTTCTTAGGCATAAAGGCATCAACCAGACAGCTAAAGGGAGAAAAAACATATCAGAATTGACGAGGTTGGACGTCATTAGGGAAGTTTTCAACATACAAGGATAAGATTGGGCTTGGGAGCACACAAGGAAGAGGTGGTTAGATTAGGGGGAGAGGTTATGGGTGGCTGAAGAAGACGGGGAGCGGTGGAGGTGCGAAAGTGATGTACAGGATGGAAGAGAAAAAGGCTAGTGCAAAATAGGGCCATTGGGGCAAATAATCGAAAAGTTTGTGTGCAATGCTAGGTAGGCTAGTCTTACTGTGCCGAGGATTGAAATCAAAATCTCCTTCTAATTTCAACTACACAGGCGTAAACAAAGCATCGGAGCAGAACTCTATGAGATCTAATCTCCCGTTGTTCCTCAGTAGCTCAGTGGTAGAGCGGTCGGCTGTTAACTGACTGGTCGTAGGTTCGCATCCTACGTGGAGAGATTTGATTCATTCCGAATTCCTTTTTGAAAATAAAATAAAATAATACTGTATCTATAGTTGTGAGCATTGCTTTTCTTTTCAGGCCAATATCAGAGTCAATCTATCTATTATCTCAGTAGCAAAAGATTCAGTTATATTTCCTTGACAAATATTTCCAATTAATATCAGCAGAAAAAATCAAGATTTGACACACACCATCATTCATGATTTCTCAGAATAAGAATATTTCAAACTATCATCACTATAATACCCACCTGTTGGTTTAATTAAATTTAGCATTCTGGTCAGGCTACGTTTTACAATCAGCTTCAAGCTAAAAGAATATGTATAATTTCAATCAAAAAAATGAATTAAAGCAAACTAGATAGAGAAATAAGAAAGAAAGAACCTTGGAAGCTAGTGGATAATCTCCCTTAACAGGCCACAAGCCGGCATGAAGGAATCGGTCTGCAGCTGATATTCTACGCCAAACATCAATCAACAATGCCACCGCATAGTCTGCAGCATCTTCCGCGAATGCTGTACTAGCATTCGTCATAATAATTCCACGACGGCGACATTCCTGTATATCAATGTGGTCAACGCCAGCACTAGACGCCACTATGAGCTCCAATGAAGGAAGGAGATTGAGAGTTTCTGCGGTGACGGGAGTATAGCCCACACAGATGAGAGCTCTAACAGATTGTGCATGATTGGACAGGAAGGAGCAAGCAGGTTCAGGTGAATCAGCTGGATCAAGGAGGTGGAAGTGAGGCCGTAGGATGTCATTCAGTGGCAAGTTGAATGATGGGAGACGAAGCACAAGGACTGGATGGAGATCCTCATTTGACTGCAACCCTTCTTGATTTGCCTCTACAACCATGGGCAAATCTTGGGGATTGGCGTTATTTCTCTCCATGTCGCTGTGTTTCTTGGAATGAACACTAGTTTCGTGCTTTGGTGTCCTTCAACTCTCTCTCTCTCTCTCTCTCTCTCTCTCTCTCATGATAAGCATTTGTGTCTTTTGTTATTAAAAATAGAGATATTGTCACAGGAATCTACGATATAATAATTTATATAAAAATATTATATAAGAGATCCATGATTGATCAAGCTGACACATGAGAAAGCTTGCACAAAAACAAATATTATAAACCCATGATCGGATCGGATGGTTCATATATAAAATATAGTTGTGATAGAGGGCAGTTTCTAATTGGTGGTTAAACTTAGAATGATTTAAAAAAAAATTAATTATTTTCTTTTTTCTTTTTAGATTAGGAATTTTATTTTATTTTTTATTTTTTATTATAGTAATATGCTTTTCTAGTTTTTTTTATTTAAAGGGAATAATTTTTCTATTTTCCTATCTAGTATTAATTGGATTTTCTAGTTTTTTTAATATATAAAAGGTTGTAATAACATTTTAACAAGTGAGACTAGGATGAATAAAAATTAATTGTTTTAAGAGCCTCTTTATAGCATGGCATTTTTTTTCTTTAAGGTTTTGACTTGAAATAATCTACGTTATCTTTTGCTCCTGTTTGAGTTAATTGATATCAAAGCTCAACGATTTTGAGTGGTTAATTGCTATGTGTTGTTAAATAATTATGGTTGAAAGAGATAGCAAAATATGATATGTTTATGTAGGAAGGGATAGAGTGGTTCTCCCTCGAGAAAAAGACATCAAAGAACCAATATGTTGTTTTCGTCTGTGTCAATTGCTGCTATTGGAAATCCTGGTGGTGGAATTCACGATCAGATTACCCATACAAAGATATTGTGTTAGGGATTCATTATGGAGTGATCTACACAAAGATGTTGTATTAAGAACCTATAATGGAAAGACTCGCACAAAAGTGTTACGAATCCAAGATTGAGTAATCTACACACAAGAATATTTGTGATAGAGAATGTTTCTAATTGAGGTATAAACTCAAGAACGAGTTCCTTCCAACCTAGAGAGACTAGGGTAGAAGCTTTATGGAAAAATAAATATTTTCTTTATTTATTTTTATTTCTTCCTTTTTAGTTTAGGAATTTTATCTTGAAAAAGTTTCATCGAGCCTCTTATAGTTTAATCATTTTTTTTTTACTTTGTCTTCGTTGATTAAGAAATTACACTTTATATCCTTAGTCAATGAAAATTTTCAAATTAAACAAAATGAAATGACTAAATTATCTTCACACACACACATGCACACGAATATCTTTTTAAATCTCTTCCCCTTCTTTCTTCCATTCTTTACTTTATGTTCCCTTTTTTCTCTTATCTCTTTTTTTTGTTTCAATCAAAATCCTAGATTGATTATGACTTCAATAAAAAAAAAACCCCAAATTAAAGCTTAGAAAGAACCTAATGCTTTGTTGTTGCAAACATGAATTGTTGCACCAGAATCTAGCCATCAATCTGAAGTCTTTACAACATTAGTTGTCATATTTAATTCGGTAATCATTCCAATTTGAATGTTTGAAACCATGACAACTAACTCCCTGACTTTATTTTTTTCAACCATATTCACTTTGAAAGAACCATCTTTTTTGTTGAAATTCTTGAATCTGCACTATTTTATATAGTGCCCTTTATTTCCATAATGGAAACAAACTCTATGCTTCTTATTAGCATATTGTTTCTTCTTGAATTTGTTTCCTTTCTTTTGCACTTTCAGATTGTTTTGAGTCATTGTCAAACCAGTTTTAGTAACCAAATTCACTTTAGAATTTGTTGCTTGCAATTCACGCATACGAGATTGAACCTCAATTTGCAAGTGTGTTTGAAACTGTTCAAAGGTATAATTGTCTGTAGAATGCAACATCTTCTTCCTATATTCATTCCAGAATGGAGGAAGTTTTGATAAAACAGCTCCCACTTGAAGTGAATCAGGAACTTTGATATCCAAATCACTAAGTTTTGATACCAGCATTTGAATTTCATGGACTTGATCTATGATTGGCTTATTATCAGTAATCTCATACTCAAAAAATTTTAAAGCAAGAAAACGATCAAAACCTGATTTTTCCTGCTTGTAGTGTGTCTCCAAGACAGCCCAAATTTCTTTTGGCTATTTCAATTTGGAGAAGATGTCATAAAGTCGACTGGTCAGAGTATTCAGTATATGCCCTCGACAAAGCACTTCATCTTTTTCACGTTTTACTCTTGCAGTCTTAATAGTGGCAGATTCATCTTCTTGTGGTTTAGGTAGTGCAGATAGATTCAGATCAAGAATGTAGTAAATCTTTAATGAAGTAAGCAGGAATCTCATCTTGTCCATCCATCTTGTGTAATTCGTACCATCAAACCAATCTAGTTGAATTTTGACATCCTTAACAACTTTCACGCTAGAATTCATATTTGTCTCCATCAAAATAAACACCTTAAAATTGTTAGGAAATTTTAGGATGGAAACAAATATGGAGTTGGCTTAGAGGCGTGAAAAAACTATCTTTAAGGTGTTTATTTATCCCACACAGAGACAACACCTCCAGGATACAACTAAGCCCTCTAAACCTCTAAAAGAATAAGAAGATAAGACTAAGAAAAGAATATGTCTTTTTGTTATTTATTTTCTGTATAGTAACATGCTTTTATAGACTTGAAACATAACAATGAAACAGTATAACTGTTCATCAAACAATATGACTATTGATGAAACAATATGACTATTCATCAAACATTATGATTATTGATGAAACACTTTGGTTGTTCATCAAACAATATGATTGTTGATGAAATAATATGATTGTTCATCAAATAATATGACTATTCATATTAAGTTCCAAGTTCCAAGTTCCAAATGATATTATAAATATCCATATAATAACATTAGGAAGCCAAATAAGAGAGTTTGTCCATCATGGCTTAATTTACTACACAATAAAAACCCACACTTAGAAACATTAGGAGGGAGTGTTTTTTTTCAATGTGGGATAAACATCTTTCCTTTATTCATTTACAAACTACACCAACAGAAAGAACCTATTTTTTTAACCTTTGTCAATTATTGGTGAAGATAAAGAATAATAAGGTTTTACCGAGCAAGGAAATGAGTTACTAAAAAAGTTGGTGGTTTAAAATAAAAAGGTTGTGAATTCATTAATGAGGAGAACCCAAAATTAAATCAAGAAAAATCGTTAAAAGCACAAATAAAAGTGGATTAAAGTGATGGGTTTAATATTGAAGAATGTGAACGGTCTATTCAATTTTGTTTTTCTATTTCTCTATCAAATCAATTCAAGAAAAGACATTTAATCAAATATTTTGTTTTCCTAGCTTTTTAATATTGACAATTATTAAATGTACAATTGGAGCCACACATACAATTAGCATTGACAATTTTTTCCTAGCATTTGTTTTTCAAATTTTACTTATTGATATTGATTAGTGTTGTACTTATTTTTGCCACAACAGGAATGATGGTAGAGAGGAGTGTATCTTCATTTATTTTTATTATCCCTTTTATCTTTGCTTCTTTTCCAAGAATGGCAAGTGGAAGGTAGATTAGATGAAAGCAAAGAACAAATAGAGGAATAGATGGTTAGAGGTGCAATAAGAGAGGGGAGTGATTATTTATCGACACACTCTTTTTCTTCTTTCTTATATATTTTTATTATCCCTTTTATCTTTGCTTCTTCTTTGAACTTTTCTTTCTCTCTCTCTCCCTTTTATCTTTCTACAATTTTCCCTTTTGATTTTCTCTCCTGGTTTTAAGTTGTTTGGGGAAAAGGTTAGAAACTTTCATATAAGTCCTTCACTACTTCCTTAATTATCATTATGCTAACTAAAATTTTTCATTGATTTTCTTGTGAAATTTTAGAAATGTTTTTTATTTTGAAAATTCTTCAATTTGCATACAATAAGAAAAAAACACTTTGAAATTTACAAAATAGCAAAAAATTAACCAAATTGTGTTGAAGATGCATTTATAGGGTGTGTTTGGGTGGGAGGTGTGGTAGCTTTTTTTGTAAGGTACCACCCTCTTAAAGCACACACCACACTTTCTAAAAGCAAAAAATACATGCTTTTTAGTAAGAAGTGTGGTAGCTTTTTTTTTAAAAAAAAACAACCACACCTCCCACCCAAACACTCTCATAATTAACTCTCATATCTTTTTTAAAATTTGATCAAAACAGGGGAATCGAGTTAAAACAAATTGGACAATATATTATATGATGTGTATAGTTAAATCAAGAGTGCAAAGGCTAAAGATGCTAGTATGAAAATTCAACTCAGGTATGGGTCTCGTTGACCATTGACCCAAGTCAACAGAAAGATAAAAGCGATAATAATCATAGTTTTAAAATTCAACTTGGGAGTCAACCCCGGCTCAAGCCCGGGTTAACAATTGACCCGAGTCATGTAAGGAAAAATATGATTATTATTATAGTTTTAAAACCCGTCTCGAAGGTCTACTTGGAGTAAGACCCGAGTCATAAGTTGAGTTTACCATTAACTCATGTCAAAGTAAGGATAAAAGTGATTATTATTATTATAGTTTTAAAACCTGACTTGTGAGTCAGCCCAAGGCTAGGCCCAGTTCATGGGTTGGGTTAACCATTAAACCAGATCAATGTAAGGATAAAAGTGGCTATTATCATAATTTTAAAACCTGACTAAGAGGTCAACTCGGGTCACGGGTCATGATGGTCAACCCGAGTTGACCCGAGGCAAAGTAAAAATAAAAATGATTATTATTATAGTTTTAAAACCTGACTTAGGGGTTGATCCGGGGCAAGGTCTAAGTCACCGATTAGGAGGGTCAACTCAGGTTAACCCAAGTCAACATGTAGATAAAAGTTGCTATTGTCATAGTTTTAAAACTCAGCTTGAGGGTTGATTCATGACAAGGGGCCATATGGGAGGGTTAACCCGGGTTGATCCAAGTTAATATATGGATAAAAATTATTATTATAGTTTTAAAATCTGACTTGGAGGTCGACTTTGAAGATCAATCTAAGTTGACCCCAATACAAAAAAAATCAAAGCAACCTCATTTTGACAAAAAAAAAAGATTTTTTAAGAAAAGTCAAGTGATTTTTTAAATGTGTTTTATCTTGGGTAGACCGGGTTGCATGTTGACTCGAGTTTTTGATCGGGTCATGTTCAATTCATCCTCTATTTTTTCCTAAATTCAGACCGGTTTAGGCCCAGGTAGTTCGAGTTCCATTCAGCATCTACCAAACACAAAATGAGACAAATTATCTAGTCTAGTCCAAGGCATTCCAAACATAAGAGAAGAGAGTTATTTGTTCAGTCCAATCCAATCAATATTGTCACAACATACCAAATAATTAATTTGATAAAAATTTATTAAAACATTATCAAAAAAAATTAACAAAATATTATCATGATCACAAATTTTATTTTTGTTGAATATTTTTAATCAAAAATTTAAAAATAATTTTTATATTAGGTTCATGTATAATAATTAATGAAATGATTACTAGTATTTGTTTAAAAAAACATGCTATAATCTTATTTGAAAAAAATAGAAAAAATTGAATGGTATTTAATGGAATAATATTTTAAATATTATTTTTATTATTTTATTTCTAATTAGTATTTAAGAAAATAATTTAAAAAAAAGAGTTAAAAGGCATAATAAAATGAGGCCAGGCTTGTGGGCTTAAAAGGTTAGGCCCATATTCCTAGACCAAAATAAAAGAAGGCCAGGTGCATGTGGGCCTGCAAGGCCAAACTGGTATGCCTAGCCTTCACGTTTTTTTTCCTTTCATAAAGCGAATGACACACGTTTGTCCTGTTTTTAAAACAAAATTAGCAAACGATACATTGTCTACAGGTTAAGATTTCAATGGCTAAAAAGTTATGGTGTGAGTTTTAGGACCCTAAAAACCTATTTGAACAAATCTTTCATTTGAAAACACCCAAAAACATTAAAAAAAAAACACACACACTTAAATAAACCTATTTTTGTTATTGAAACATCCTTAAATGCATCAGAAAATCAAAATTAAACTGAATAATAAGAAGTTTCCCGAGACTTAATCTACTTTATTTGACAAAATGATAGTAAAAAAAAATGGGACTTCTCTTGTTAAGAGAAACCCAATGACATCAAGATTAACTTTTTTTTTTGCTAGGTTTTAACGAGCCAACTTCTTTCTCCCTCTTCTCTTATTTTCCGGTAACTAGTTATCTTCTCTCTCAAAACTCCAAGACTAAGAATGTAAAAAAACTAAATTTTAGGATCTAAATGCACTAAACTAAAAGAACAATGACAAATTATATAAAATAATCAATATGAGGTGCAAAATTAATAGTTTTGTGTGCCTTTTATGTCAAGGGCTCCATTTTTTATGTCAAATCCAGTCCTTTATCTTTCAATTTATTTGCGTGTGTAAATAAGCTAAAACTCTATCTATTAAAATTGATCACTAATCCAATGTTGGATTATTTTATGAAATTCAAGGTGAGATAACATAAATTGGAAAAGATCCGAGTGCATAAATCCATGAAAAACAAAATTCAAAAGGGAGAAAAATAAAAGGAAAATAAGTTTAGGGATAGAAGTAATTAACAGATCCAAGTATTGAAAATAAAAAAACAATGGGAGGAACAGAAAAACATGAGAGAATAAACACTACCAAAAAATTAATAAATACAAACAAAAATATTGAGGGAATATTTCCGTCTGTAAATTTTCGAGGGATTTTACCGACGGAAATATTCCCTCGGTATATACCGAGGGAATTACCGTGGGAAAAAAAATAAAATAAAGCAAAAAAAATAATGACGTGTCATTTTTTACCAACGGAATTACCGAAGAAATAATTTCCGTTGGTAATTCTGTTGGTAAATCCATCGGTAAATTCGTTGGTAAACTGTGAATACTGTTCATTATGTCAATTACAAAGGAAATCACCGACGAAAGTTTCCGTCAGTATTTTCCAGAGAGCTCCAGAACTGTTCACTTTCCAATTACACTGTTAATTGTTGTTTTTTACGGACAAAATTATCGATGGATTGAAAAGTCGTTGGTGTTATTTGGAGATTTTTTGAAAAAATTCAATTAATTTAAAATTTTCATTTAAATATTACAGATGAAATCACCGACGGATTGAAAAATCATCGGTAATTGTTGACGGTTTCTGAAAACTTTTTACGAAATTGAAAATTTAAATTAAATATTACCGATGGAATTACCGACAGAATAATTAAAAAATATTAATATTCAATTATCCTTCGGTAAATCCATCGGTAACGCATCCCAATAAAAAGCCTGAATCCCCTTATTTCATAAGAGACAGACTCATTTCTTATTATTATTATTCTTCTTCTTGTTCTTCTACTTCTTCTTCTTCTTTACTATATGTATAAAACATCAATATCTATTTCTTTCTCTTCTCATCTCCTTCTCTTTTCCTCCATGCTTGGGTATGTCTTCTTCTTCTTTCTTCTTTTATCCTCTTAGTTTTTTTTTTAATTAATATGCTTAACAAAAAAAATTTTCTCTCCTTAGCTTCACTTGCAACTACATTAAGGTAAGATTTTTCTTTTTTCTTTTTTTTTCATGATTGTTTTCACTATATTTGTTTTTTCTTTTATTTTTAATTGTTTTTGTTTTTAATAATTGTATAAATGTTGTTGTGAGATTTTTTTTTCATATGAGATCAATTTTTATTTGATTTATTTATAGGATTTTTAAATTTTTAGCAATTGCAACTTCATTTTTTTCATATGAATTTTTTTAGTTGAATTTATTTTTTCGTTTTATTTATTTGTTGCAAATTTGTTTGAGTTGATTTTCTTATTCTTTTTTCCAAGCATTTTGAGTATATATTATACAATGTTAATTTATGTTAATTTCATTATTTTATAATTTTTTAAAATAAATTTTTTTAAATTTTTTTTAAATAATTACCGATGGAAATTCCATCGGTAATTCCGTTGGTAATAAAAAAATATTATTACCGAGGGATATACCGACGAAATGAAACGGATAAATTTATTTTTTTATTACCAACGGACAAAAAATTACCGATGAAAGATTCATCGACGGAGCATTTCTGTCTGTAAATTAATTACCGACGGAATATGTATCTTACGTCGATGAAAAAAATCCGTCGGTAAAACTGGTAAATCTTGTAGTGAAACACTAGATGCTTAGTGAACCGCCAATCTCTTAATTTGGGTGTATAGTTATAATTTGTAGCCATTGGCTTTGCGAGGCATCAAGCAACTTGAAATTAAATAAGTACAAAAAATTAGAAGAAATACCAGTAAAATTTCATATGAAAAATAAGAAATGAAGAATGTTGTTGTCAATTATGTAAATTGTTTCAACGCGAGCAGCCTCCAAGAATTCTAACAATAACACCTCAAGAAATTGCACTGCCTATCAAGATCTTTGAAATGAAAAGATAGCCTCAATTTTCTCTCTACGATCGATAACCAAATATAAAGCTCTAAAATTACATAGTTGATAGAATGAAAAAGAAGGCATAATGAAAACAGATAATAGTAGACTTGCTCAATTTGTTGTTGTGGCTCTGGACACTCTCCCCATCCTCTGTGGGGGACCTAAACTACTTAAATTAATTCCGACAATTAATCTAAGCCTGAGCTAAGCCTACACGTGTAGTTTTGAACCAAACTCCACATTGCCTTTCTCTTCTACAAATTTTGGTGCTCTGCCAGGCTAATTTTTATTTTCAGTGCACTAGCTATAGTATATAACTGATTTGAAAATCTTATAATTTTTCGTTGTGGGATTAAGGTTTTTTAATTTAATTTTTTTTTTGTCAACTTAGTATTATTTAAGATCAATTTTTTTTTATTGATTTTAGACATGTTAAAATAAAAGTTTTCCAACAAATCTAAATTCTAATTGTGATTGTATCTCATTTTAAATTTAGCTTTAAATATTTCTATCAATCATGTAAAAAAACAATACTCATGAGTATAATGTGTTTGACGCCGTTAAATAACCATTTAAATTAAAAAACTTAAAATGTTGAATAAGATTTTAAATTTATATTTTTTTAAGTAGAAAAGTTTTTGGATTTAAAACTTATATAATTAAACTCGTTAGTACTTTGTATTTAATTTTGTTAAAGAATAAAAATAATGAGATCTGGAATTAATTTTAACCGTTTTATTATGATAATATTAAATAATTATCTCAATCAAAATTTTAAGTTGTTTTATAAGGACTTAAGAATGGTTTTATATTTCTCTAACACTATTCATTTCCAATTACTTCAAGATAATTGTTGAATATTGGTGTATTGGTTTGATGCTTCAAAGGCAGTGCATACGATGATGAATATTACATGAACGGATCATCATCCATGGATTATTTCCTATGAAAAAGAAAATGATGCTATATGTGGCTATTTTCCCACTCAGCGCAGTACGAGAGTGTGTGTTTGTGTGTATATATCTAGCATTGAAAATTAAAAATGCATGGCATCCTCAAGTCAAGCGACCACCAATCTTACAAAAGCTCCTTCAGCTTAAATAGAAGAAAAGCTATGAATGAAGGCAGGGAGTGTTATTATTTCTGTAAAGCCTGGAAAAGCTGATCACCACAGGCAACAAAGAAACTTATTACATGTTAATATCAAAATATCAGTGGTAGAAGGAAGTGATACCGTGCATACCCTTGCAACAAAAGCATGAATAGTTCTATATACTGAGTGAATAAATGAGTTCTATTGCCTTGAGAAGAGATCTGCTAGTTTGCCAATACGCTGCGACAACTAGCAGACATGATCAGATTGGATCGATGCTATTTGACATAAAACACCACAAATTTACCTAAACTACCAACAAAAATTAAAGAAGGATATAGGAGAATAAATTGAATCAGGTGATAAAAAGTGATAAGTGTTTGTATATAGGAAAATTAATTGAATCAGGCGAAAAAAAATGGTTCAGGTCACTGTGCGAGTTGGCCAACACATGTTGCAGTTACTCTGTGTCAAAGAACCATCTCAACCCAAAAGCTTAAGCTGTTAGGTGAGGTTCTAGGATATGATTTATATTATTCTCTAACACACCCCCTTAAGTAAAAGCTTTTTGGGCTTGAAACTTGCACAGGCTCACATTACCTTTGTGCTTAATTTTTATCAAATAAATGGGGATGGTGAGATTCGAACTCGAGATCATTTGGTCATTAAAGCTCTGATACCATGTCAAAGAACCATCTCAACCCAAAAGTTTAAGCTGTTAGGTGAGATTCTAGGATATGATTTATATTATTGTCTAACACTCTGAAACGAAATGAATATAAATCATACGAAGAAATTATATAATACATCAGTGAAGGATGAAGAACATAACCTAATTAAGCAACACCTCAGAGTTATTTCTTTTATACATCTCTATGATATTTTTCATCAAATGAAAAACACTCGGTAGTTAAGGCTGACCAACCTGAGGTGCCAGGAAGAGGAAGTCTAGCTAGCAAGGACACAAATCTATCTTTCTTCAGTGGAATAAATCTCCCCAAGCAAATAAGCCAACACTTCCTCGACTAATTTGTAGATCAAGATCACTAGACTATTGCGCTTGTTAGCTTCTGTTGCAGATCAGAAATATCCAGACTTCTTCCATCAGTGACCTGTGTGTAAACTTTCAAGATTAGTTGAAGCTATTTGTTAATATATAGCAAAGAAGAGCGAGAAACAATTCTGATCATCAGAAGAATCATACCAAGAAGAAGAAAGAACTGGTTCCAAAACCCTAAAACATACCTCAGATATAATATTGTGGAGCATCCTCTCGTTTACTTTAGTTGAAATGCAGCTATCAACACTGAACCCTTCTTCAATTAGAATTTCAAGCACTCTTGAAAGAGGAAACCCTTTTTTCAAGGCAGTTTTAATGTCAACCTCAACTCCAACACAACGAGTTCTGACTGTCAAGGTATCCCTCTCACAACCTTCCAAGTTTTCAAGTGCAGAAGAAGTAGACAAGTACCTTTTTAGTTCATCTTTCTTGTCAATCAGCTTTTGGATCTTTTCCTCTTGATGTTTTATATAGTGTACTGTCTGGTGAATGTGATCTGATGTAGATCTCTTTCCCTGGAAACATCAAAAACTTATATTATCTATCTGTTAATCAATCTATACATAAAACTAATTAGCTTGGCCAAACAAAAGAAAAAAAAAAGTAAACTCTGTGATTAACACAACAAATTAAGATTGAAGGAAAAAATAACTAAATTTCTTTCATCATTAATTTGATGTTCGATCAATTAGCTAGGAACAAAAGCTGACCTTGACATATTCAAGGGGGAGAAGGCGTCGTAGGGACCCATAAAGGTTAGCCATTTCTTGCCTTCTTTGTCTCTCAATGTCTCTATGGATGATTTTCTTCTTCTTGTTGTCATTAGGGTTTTCATCTTTGACAGATCCAAGAGCGATGGGTGATTTACGGCGCCGGCCATGTTGAGTTTTGTTGGCAAGATCATGGCAATCTTCATAAGGTCTTAATGGAACTTTATCTTTAGGGGTTGTCTGTTGTTGGGATGGAAAAGAAGAAAAATATTGGACAAGATCATCAGTGCTATTGTAGTCTATCTGAAAAACTGATGAAATATAATCCATGATCAAATCTCAAAATATTCTCCCTTTTTTCCCTTTTGCACGCCCACTGTTCTATCAAAGTGTAAGTCCTTGAATCGGATATCTCTTTAAGGGGCCTAAGGTTCCAAAGATTTAGTGTTTTTAATTACATGAACAAGCTTATCTCACGGTGACTTCGCTTTCAAAACCACCCTAGCAGGGTTTCTTTTATATATTTGTTTTTTCATAAAACTTAGCTGGTATTTAATGCAATGTACATTTGAGGGCTGCTAATTTCCTAAATCTATTCACATTCACATGCATAAAGGAAACAGCTAGCCTTCTGCAGTGTGGGACATGGAATAGGTTTAGCATCTTAATCTAGTTCCCATCTGGAAAATTAGTTGCAACCAAAAACCTTACAGAAAGCAGACATATTATCAACCATTGATCATGCATAATATTTTATGGTTAACTCTGTTTGCTTAGTGATCGAACCAGTAAACTAACATGATTCTTCGCAAGGTACGTATATGTGACATTTATGTTTAATGATTTTCTTTTCTAATGTGCTTAATTTCCCAAAAAATATAATTGCAGGAATAGATTTCCTCATGAATGCATTAATACATAACGTATGGTTTATCAAAGACTCAGCCAAGAGTAAAACTTAATTTCAGTACATGAAAGCTTGGCGAAAAAATATTATATTTCACTGTTACAAATATAATTGCTAAATATATCCCTACAGTTTTTAATGAAATATATCAGACACATAGAGCAAATCGTAAATTATTTGTCGCGCGCTAACTTAGTTTTTCTTCTTTTTCTTTCTAGTTTTTCATGACAATTCATCAATTGTTATTTTTCCTAAATCATCATTCATTTCTTGTCAAAATTTTCAATCTCATCTACTACATACAAAATTAAAATTGAATTTAAAGGGGCTAATGTGAACATTTAAAAAAGAATTAGCAGTCAACTTTTGTAGATGATTAACTTATAATTTTCAAGAACAGAAGGATCAATTTCAAAAATCGTAAAAAAAAGAGAAAAAAAAAGGCAAGAGGGGATGTTATGGAGAGGAGAATATATCCCAACATATAAAGAAGATATGCAGAATAGAAAATGTGAATAATATCTTAATATGGATCTTCTTCGAAATGGAAAATGGATTAACATGTGTGACATTGTTTCAACGCAAGATCCAGACAAAATCATTTGCTAATACAGGAAGTGACGGGGAAGGCTACTCATTGTTTAATGGTATCGATCATTGTTGAGTAGGAGAGGGAACATGATGAGGTGCGCATTTTGATAAGGAGGGTCCAGCGATCTTTTTATCATTCAGAAGTGTGTGGATACTTAGACCCATTCTTTCTGCCATAATATTGACGATCTGCCAGTAACATATATATATATATATATATATATATATATATATATATATATATATATATATATATATATATATATCAAAGAACCATCTCGCCTAAAAGTTTAAGCTGTTTGAGCTTGAAACTTGCAAATGTTCACTTTACCTTGTGCTTAATTTTTATCAAATAAATAGGGATGGTGAGATTCGAACTCGTGACCACTTGATCATCAAGGCTCTAATACCATGTCAAAGAATCATCTCAACCCAAAAGCTTAAGCTGTTAGGTGAGATCCCAGGATATGATTTATATTATTCTCTAACACACCTTCTCAAATGAAAGCCCTTTGGGCTTGAAACTTGCACAGGCTCACTTTACCTTGTGCTTAATTTTTATCAAATAAATGGGGATAGTGAGATTCGAACTCGTCACCACTTGGTCATCAAAGCTCTGATACCATGTCAAAGAACCATCTCACCTAAAAGCTTAAGCTGTTAGGTGAGGTCCCAGGATATGATTTATATTATTCTCTAATAATATATATATATATATATATATATATATATATATATATTGCTAAAATTTAATTAAGGGTCAAATTCATAATTTATTTAATGAGCCCACGAGCTAGGGAGGGGCATCCTACCAAATTGTTCTTACTATATATGATTTGTGTTTTCCCTTGATATTTTCTCAGCCTCAAAATATATGAAATGAGATTTGCTGTCTTCAACTTTTGGTTGAATGTACTTGTTTGACTATGACATCGAATACTTTCCCCTTGCATATTTTAGTAACCCATAAGCCATGCATGAGATCGATGTCAAACAAACCTTCACAAATTAATTGTGAATTATTTAGAAAAAACAAACTAGCCAATTCATGTTACACAAGATATGTTATCGATAAATCACAGCGAGTTATATCAAGTTAGTAATTTAGTATTTATTTTTATGATGTAATGACTTCACTATAAAAGTTATATATCATGAAAAAAAATATAGTAATTATAGTAACAATCCCTATTTTGTAATTTAGATCCTCCAAAATATATTATTAAAAAAATATATTTTATAAATTATAAATTTTGAGCCGATTAAAAATAAAATAAATTTTTTGAAATATGAATTTTTTGTGTACAATCTTTTTTCATCATATTATTATTTTTAAAGGAACATAAAAAGAAAAGATTTTAGAATTTAATATTATATATAGAGTAATTAAGACATATATTTAATATGGTAAAAGTCATTACAAGAATGGTGAAGTGGGAATAACACCACCTTTGTCTTTATTATAATTTTCTCTTGGATTAGCCATTAAAGGAATGGAATTAGTTTCCACTCAACCAAAATTATAAATAGTCAAAAACAAATTATCATGCAAAAAAAAAAAGTTATCATGAAAGGCTCACACAGATGATGGGACCAAGTTCACCAGTTACTTTGAAATTCAACACCTTTTATTAATAACCAATTATTTCAATCGTGCTCCATTGGGTCAAATAAAAAAAAAATTAAACAAAAAAATTATGTTCAAAAGATGTAATCATGTTTTAAAAAAAAGGAAAAAAACATTGTTTAATGATAAAAACACAAAAGAAAATATGATAAAAAAATAATGACAACCAATGGTAACCTATTAAGTCTATGACCCGAGTTATTTGACTTGAAGTAACAAGTTTGAAAAAACCTTGAAGTTTAATATTCAACTAATTAAATATTGAATGATAAAATTAAAAATAAAAACCAAACATACAAAATGATAAAAAAAAAAAAATAATTATGAGCCAAAAAAAGTCTGAGCCCATTGTCGGGATTGGCAACACTAGAAGTGTGCCTCCTGAGAGGTGTTGGAAGGGGAAGGAAAAGGGTTTTGGGTTTAATCATATGATTAAAGTTCAAAAGTTGCCACCTAGTATTATGGTTACTAGGAAACCTATGGTCTGTGAAAGTCTGGGTAAGAAATTGGTTGTGCAAGGGGAAGATGCATCACCCCTAGTATACCTTACCTGAGGTAAACTGCATTGTTGTTTGATTGTTTTTCTAGATAAAGTTTATATTCGTTGATCATTTTCTAAGGTTTAAGAAAGATCTCCTTTCATAAGAAAGTCTCAATCTTATTAGGTGAAGTCCTAACCATTCTAAAGTTCAAATTTTAGCATTGCATTTATTTTGCACTCTGTATCTTTAATATCAAACCCCTAAATATTAAAGTCTACATCTAAACCCTAATATAAAATGAATAAAATGATTGGTGAATGGTTTTTGATATTTTTGTCAAATCCTAATGGATAATCATAAACTAGTTATGATATCTATTTTTTTGGATTTTTAAAATATGAGAAAGATTCATTTTTTTTATATAAAAAGTATACTTAGAAAACTTTTAGGATTTAGCTATATGCATGAATTTTATTTATTTTTCTTTGAAAGAGGAAATTAATTTTGAGATTTTTTTTGGAATTTTCAAAAAAAAATTAGGAATGTTTTGGAGAAAACTGGGTATTTTAATGCTGAATTTGTATCTTATAGTGTAAATATACAGTCTAATATTATGCAAAATTGATAGAAAAATATGCAAGAAAATCAAAACTTTTTTTAAAGGACTTTTGAATTTTTTTTTATATATATAATATAATATTATTATTTATATTAGGCTGGGCTGGACCCAACCAGCTTGGGCCGCCATCAACCCAACAAGTATGGCCTCCTTTTTTGCTTTTTTCTTTGGCTGGGCTGACACTGGTCCAGCACAGGTCATGAGTTAATTATTTCGATCGTTGCATGTAGCTGCCACGAAAGGGAAGGGGGGGAAGAGAAGATGTAGGAGAAGGAGAAGGAGAGGAACGTTACCTAGTTTGGTGGTCATTATTGTGATGAGGAGCTCCGGCTAATGGCTTAAGAGGCATTGCTGGAAAAAATGTTGGCCAATGTCAGCTGTGGGAAGAAGGAGAAGAGGCTTGTAGATGAGAGAGAGGAGTTCGCGGTGGCTATTCTATCACCGACGAGGAGTTGGGTTGGTGCAGAAGGTTGGGACGCTTTTGTTCACGACAACGCTTTTGTCAAATTTGATGGAGGGATGAAGCATTAAATGCCTTGGGAAAAAGACTATTCGAGCAACTTCTCTAGAGAAGAAGATGAACAGTTACCGTAAACGGTGTTATTTTAGTCAAGTTCATTTTAGTCTTTTGATTTTTGATTTTTTATTTCTCTCAATTGCGCCCTCGATTGGCTTCAAATATTCAATTTTGCCCCTAACGAACTTCAATTTCGCCCCTAACGAACTTTAATTTCAACCCCGGATTTTAATGTCTTTTTATTTTGGTTTTTGGTTTTAGATTTTTTCAATTTAACCCCTAATTGGCATTAAACTTTCAAATTTCAATTTCACACCTGGTTTCAATAAATTAGGTGTCTAGAGTTTGACGCTTTTTCCAAGATGGTCCTTATCTTCGAATTTCTTCAATTTAACTCTTAATTGACTCAAAAACTTTGATTTTTTTGTAATTTTACTCTTGATTTCAATCAATTATATTTTGGAATTTATCCACTGAAGGTGCTTAGACTTTGTTTGGAATTGTGTTTTGAATAACGTTTTTTTAAAATTATTTTTTTATATATATTTTTTATTGTTTTAATGTTGATGCAAACAAAAAATATATTTTTTAAAACATATTTTTATATATTTTTAAATAAAAAATACTTTAAAAAAACCCCGATACAATACTTATGTAAGGAAGCGGACACTAGAGATTGGCCAAGTCTTTAATGGTTTTATATATATATATTTCACCGATGACCCATTCTTCAACAACTCCACATACTTTTAAAGCTTATTTATCTATTCTTTAATTTGTTCACATCGATCTTAATCTTGAATGCAATTGGTCATCTTACCCTTTCTTCTCATATATTACATGTTCTTTTCCATGTTGCCTTGAAAAATTGTTATTGCACCTGTTATCCCAACATTTTTGCCCAGTCTGAAGACGAGCGCGGGATACGTGCAAGGGCTGTTTATTATACAAATGTTGACAAAAAAATCACCCAGGAGAGTCGGAGACGTCAGGCTCCTCTTTGAATCCTGTGGCAGAGAGGTTCATAGCTTGTATACTTTTGCAGAGAGATTACATTACATATCGACAAAAATGGCATATGATATGTTTGTTAAAATACTTCACTGAACATCAAGCTTTGAAAGCATGCTATAATAAATAATTATTAGATTTTTCATTTTTTATTAAAGTGATGTTTTTGTTATTTTGATGCCCTAAGAATTCTGTAATCATTAAAATAATGATATATAATTAAATATTTTTTGTTAATTTTTTTAACGTCTTTATAATATTTTATGTAATTTTCAAAACTATAAAATCAAAGTATAAAATTGAATAAACTATAAAATATTCAGTGTAATTTTCCCATCTTTTATTTTTCACTACTGGAACTCCATTTGGAAAGCTGCCTTTCAAAAGCTGTGTGGGAACTTGTAATATAGCAATATTCACTCCAAGAAAATTATGTTTCCTATAAATTTTGATTTAAAATATTTTTACTGTTATAAATATATTTCAATTTTAATTTAAGACCTTGTTTATTTTATGAAATTGGGAGTTAAAGAAGATCATTTTTCTACGCTAGTAAAAGGAAAATGTTTTTTTACTTTGAAATACCTTCTTTATTGACTCATCAATAAATTGATTGTTATTTGTTGAGTAAATTATAATTTAGCCCATGTTTTTTTTTAATTTTGTAAATTAGTCCCTCTATTTTTAAAAGATACAAGTTAGTTCATTGGTCAAACCTGACTGTGATTTTGTTTTTGCAATTTCTAAATTATCTTTTTTTTTAACTAGATTTTTAATTTTATTTGCAGCAAGTAAAAAGGTAGGAGTGGAAAATTTGATTACAAATGAAGGATATTTTACAACGCTCCACACCATCAGATGGTTTCAACCAAATCAATCCGCACCGACCAATAAAAGAAGAAAAAAAAAAAAGAAACCCAGAATAAACAAACAAATAGCGGTAAAAAATCAAAAGTGCATACGTGCGTGGGTGTAGAAATAGCAGGGTGTGTTTTTCTTCAGTTTTGAAGAGGGAAGAGGGAAAAGGGGAAGCAAAAAAGAAAAGGGCTCTAGGGCTCCAAGAAACAAGTCCAACAGTGCACACACTTATCTTGAAAAAAAGAAAAACCGACACGCGTAAAAATCCGTCTGTTCCTCTCTTCACTTCGCTTCGCTTGTCTCTTGGAAAGGTAAGAGTTCTCACTTCCATTTCTACTTTAGATTTCTCAACTTTGTTTTTTTTGCTGTTTGTTGTGAAGGTGAAGGGGATTATTTCTTCTTCTTGAATTAGGTTTTTTTTTTTCCTTCGTGAATAAGAAAATATGTGAAAATGCAGGAAAATCTTGATAAACTGATGCTTGAATAACAATTGGGAGTTTCCGAGCCAAATGCTATTTTGTTGCTAACAGTTTTTTAATTTTCTTCTAATCTTTCTCATTTACCAAACATAGGATTTCTTTCCTTTTCTTTTTGAGTGATGAAAACGAGGGTAAATTGTGATGAGTTTTTTATTGGTAATTTCGATTATTGGACCGGAGAGTTTAGGGTTGAATGAAATGGTTTGGCGGAGGTGGAAAATATAGATTCTGTGTGAGGAAGGTGAATGATCAAAGAGCTTTTTATCCTGGGCTTAACTTCTACAAACATTGCTTTTGTAGTACCTAGTAAATTGGATTTACGGGGCAAGTTTGGAAAGTGCGCATTGTATTTGTATTCTTACTGCTGGTATTGCTGTTTCCTTTTTGTGACAATGAGATAGACGTCAATTGGCACCTTGTAATCTCCCTCCCTTCGAAGATTCAGGGAGTTGGGGTTGGGTTTCAAACCAAAACAATATGGTATTGGCTTCTGTTAAGTAATGTCTTGGTGGTTGTTTTGAGTTTCAGTGAAAGACTGTTTTATTGTACTGTCAATGTTCTGGTTTTTTTTGGTGTTATTTATGTGCGTGTGCTCTGTATGCATCATGTTTTCTAGAGGCACGCCTCTTTTTCGGGTGATTTTAAATTTTTGATACATTGAAATGAAAAAAAAATAAAAATTGTGGATAGGTCCTGCATTGGGACATAGGAGGCCAAGAAGGATATGTCTTCTGATAGTGCAAAGGAAAATGCATCTGTAGTTGATTCTTCGGTGACTGAATGGAAGCATGACATGGGAAACTCTGATGATCCAGGTAACCAAACAGTACAAGTTCTCATTATATTTTCCTCATGTATTGTAATTTCCTTATTCTATCACGCCTTTGATGCATATCTACTGGAGATGATAGTGGGCTGGAATGGTAACCATCTCCCCCCCCCCCCTCCCCCCTTCTTGATGCTCTCCTTTTTAGCACAATAGGCATTTATTTGGGACGCTCTTGTATCAGCCTGGGAATTCTTTCATGAATGATCTGCAAATATCCATCTGATTCATGTTAAGAATTACATCAATGTATCCAACTAGAGCCAGACTGCAGTGATTCAGTGGCTAGAATTTTCTATTGAGTAGTTTAAAAATCATAGGTGGATCATAGATATCATTTAATCAATACCTATATTTTCCTTTTGGGATAATTCCTATCAGAAGCGATGTAGATAGAGGTGTCAGCACCTTGGTTCTGTTGGTCATCTATTTACTTGACTTCATCCATTACTGGGCTTGGGACTGGCTAGTATAAATTAGACTCTGCAAACCTATACAGGAAGATGGAAGGGCTCAAGCATTCCTAGGTAGTTTCCACTAATGATTTTTGAAGAATTTGCTACTTCATGGGATGTAGGAGATGACTTATGTATTGGTGTTGATTTTGATTTCTTATCTCTATGCATAAGGGAATTGTGAACGTTACCACATGGAACAAGGTTACTACATGGATTAAGGTGAGCTCCTATGGTTTAGCTTGATAGGTATTGAAGGGCCATGTTGAAACTTGAACTTGAGCAGAATATGTGGACTATGCTCTTTATTTGTCATTTAAATGGGCTCTCATTGTACACCTTGCTTACTTTATTGTGAAGCAAATGAACTCAAGGGCCACCTCTGAGAGTGAGAAATTGATTGGAAATGATGCTGAGGAAGTGAATAGTTTGAAATTTTGCCTCGATACTTTCTTGGACTTGAGGGAGCCAGATTAGAATAATGTATATTTTACTCCCTAAGAAAATATGTGCTATATTTTATTGAAGAAAACTCGGATGTTGGGATACAAGCATGTTGATACTTGTACTGAGCAAATCACAGGACTGGGGGAATCATTGACAGGACCGCTATTCTCCAACCATGGACACTAGAAGGTGAAACCATGCATGGGTGTTGATTGGGTTGGCTCTGTTGATGAAAAAGGTCTACTCTTGATGTTGTACTGTTTTTTTATGTAACCTGGCAATTCAGAGGACAGTAGGATAATAAATGGTTTGTTGGTTGAGCACAAAGGAAATTTAGAGCTATGTTTGATGGGGTCTGGAAGTTTTATAGTTCATATTGTGTGACAAGAATTTCATGTTAACTGGTGACTTTATTGTGATAGAGAAAATAGTGATCAGTATTGTGGGCCCACGATCTTGTTCAGCGTTGCAGTCTTTTGATTGATAGGCACTTTTTCAGGAGTTCAATGCGGGCTTGATTTGCCCACTATATATGAGCATTGGCATACATTTCAGTTAAGGTTTGTAAGCTTTGGGCTACTGCATGCGATGATATAAGGGGTAGAGATGATAGTGATTATATTTTCTCAGCCCTTTTTCAGCCATGCATTTTCTCTTTCTCTTTTCTGACTCTTTCCCCTCTTCTTCTTGAACTTTTCACAATCACATTCATGTGTCAGAATGCATATTAAGTTTAACATAGGATCTTTGTTTCTTGTCAGAAAGCCCAAGCTACAAAGGTAATGAGGATGGCTATCCTATTATGGCTGAAAAAGCAGGTCATGATCGGGTGGGAAATTCATCTATAAACAAAAAGAGAAAATTGTGTAATACAAGATATTTCATCATTAAGAGTTTGAATCAGCATAATATCCAACTATCAATTGAGAATGGGATATGGGCTACTCAAGTCAGGAATGAACCAATTTTGGAAGAAGCCTTTCATGTAAGATCCCGTTAATTTTAAAATGTCATGTGGTGCTTTCTTAATCTTGATACTTTATAGAGAAGCATATGCCTGTCTTGCAGAATTCTGGTAGAGTCATTCTAATATATAGTGTCAACATGAGTGGTTTCTTCCAAGGGTATGCCCAAATGATATCTTCTGTTGGGTGGAGGCACGACAATTTATGGAGCGAAGGAAGTGGTAAAAGTAATCCTTGGGGTCGCAGTTTTAAGGTTAAGTGGCTGCGATTAAATGACTTGCCTTTCCAAAAGACGCTTCATCTCAAGAATCCACTGAATGACTACAAACCTGTTAAAATTAGCAGAGACTGCCAGGTGTCTCTTTTTTGTAGAGTGCTTTTATACTCCTTGCTGCACTTCTAAGTTGTTAATTGTATAACTGCAATTCTGTTCTTCCAGGAACTACCTGAAGATATAGGAGAAGCCCTTTGTGAGCTAATTGATGGGGAGAGAGACACTGATGGCATGGTGAAAAGGTATTATTTTCCTGTAAGCTTCAAGCTTATGCATTTTGCCAAAATTAAGCAATTGAGTTTTTTGTTTTGTATTCTCATAGTAACAGTTTTCCCAGGGATGATCTTCCTATGAAAAGGCCTTGCATTGATCCTTCATCTTACACAGGAGATGGAGTGTATACTGTCCCTCCACTGCAGATGCCTTGGGGCAGGACACCCACACCTTATCCTTCCTTCCTCTACCAGCAACATGATGAAGCAAGTAGATTTCATTTAGCACATCAGGGACCTACTGGTGCTGGTTTCACTGACAATGCTCTTAGCTCCGGTGCTTCAAAAGTTGCAAGGATGAAACAGTCTCGAAACTCCACTAATTTGCGAATACACTGTGAAATGCCTTCACGAACTGATATTTGGGGTTTGTCAGCAGAAAGCCCTCTTGCTAGTACTCTGACTGATGATGATTTTCTTGAAATGGTATGACGTTTCCCACCTTAGTTTCTCTGAACTTGGAATAAAGCATATAAACACCTGGTTATTTGTGTTTCTTCTTTTATGAGATATTGAATACACTTTTCTGTGGATTAGATAAATGAAGTAAACACAAATTGTAAGTGATCTCAACATCTTGCATCTGATTCTCAATTTGTTAGTGTTATTATCCCAATGTTTTCTTTTACTTATTTTCATATTAGTCAGCAATTCCAAATCTCTCATGAAGAAAAAATCAATTTTCATCGGATTAGATTACATAATTAATTGAACTCCAACCCCTGCATCATCCTCTTTCTTTAATGTCTAAAGGAAGAATTATTCATTTTAATGTCTAAAGCAAGGATGTAGCATGCTGCAAAACTGTTCATCAAGCATTACACACATCTGGTCAAATAGACATGGAATCCACAATAAATTTTAGGTTTCACATGCTTTATCCCATTCCTGGCTGCTGCAAGATAAACTATGAAGAGTGGTTGTGGTGAATGGCGATGTATAGTCATTGTTCTTGACACTCAGATTTATCTTTTTCTAGATGATCGTCTGTTATTATATGTGAAATTGGCACAATTATCTTCTGTTGAGAAAACTTAATGATGATAGATTATCCTTACAACTTTACACCCTTAAATGTCTTTTTCCTGATTTTTGCAGACATATGAAGAGTACCTGGAAGTCCATAGCAGGAGCATCAAGCAATTAAATCCCCCTGTTAGTATGCTTTTCTGCAAATATCTTACTGAATTGAACGAGTGCTTATCTGCAAATGATATCTTTTTAGTGTTGAATCTTTTATTAGTAATTTTTATCATGTGCCTATTTTTCAAGTATACCACTGGTCCATCAGTTGGGCCTTCAGATTAATGGTGTGAAAACTCGCCGGTTGATGTCAGCAGTGTCATAAATACAGCTATTGCAATTACCATTATATACTATATTGGTGCTGAAATGCATCTTTCATGAAAATCTACACCTGCCAATGCAAAGTATATAAACTGAGCTATTGTACCTTTGACAGGCAGCTGGACCATCTCAGACAACACATGAGCCTTCAAGAAGTAAGAAACATGATGACAATTTGTAAGTTCATGTCTTTTTATTTCTGGAAACCCAAATTTGTGATCCTATAAATCTTTCTTCGCTGATTTAATGATGTATTTTGCAGAAACTCAAGTTTTGTAACTGACCTCGGCCGCCCCCGTAAAAGGTCACACTCACGTAATTCATCTGAGAAATGATTGAATATCCACCAGAGATTGAGGTTGTTGGAGTTTCTCCTGATGACGGGGTTGTATCTGGTGGAGTGTTGGAATTTGCCATAAGGCAGGCACTCAGTCAGTTGTATCCCAGGAATCGGGACTCATGTTGTCATGTTGTATACCTATGTACTTTATTCGACGATCTGATTACATAGTAGATTTTTACTGGGGGTTTGTGACCAACCTGTACAGAAATTAAATTGGCTACACTGTCCCTCCTATTTTTACTAATTGTGTTATTTCATTTTTTTTCACCCTTTCCTCTCTGATGGAGGGTGGATTTGTGTAGTGCTGAACTAGATTTAGATACTCAAATGCCTTTGTTTTGGTTAGGCATAACATTTTTTTGACTGAAGGACAGTAGAAAATAGGGATGTAAAATAGTCAGCCTTTTAGTATGTCTTCCAATGCCATATAACTCTGAACCAACTGTTGTGAATGGAATATTAAGAGCATGTACACAACTTTGGAAGCACTTTTCAGAATGATTGGCATTGGAATTGTAGTTCTTGTACTTTATGAATTCTACAAATTATAAGGCAGGTGGCAGGTCCTGGCCTCGTCTGGGGATCCAGTTCCCAGCATACCTTTGTGAATCACCATCCATAGTTTGAAGCTTTAGCTGAGAAATTGATTGAAAATGGAAAGTTCTTGTGCACTGAAGAGCTCAATTTATAAGCAAAAAATGCTAGGTTGTATGTGTATGAATAAAGTGGTGCTGTGGCTCGGTTTCCTCTGAATTGATAATGGTGGAACTAAAATTTGGGATCCAGATCTCCCTTGTATGTCTATTGTTCATAATGCATGGAAAATTACTCTCTAGTCCCAAAGTTATTAATTTTTGATCACTTCTATTTTTGGATTTTTCATTTTGACACTAAAATTTATTTAATTATTGTATTTACATTTTAGTCCCTAGATGTTAAGACGTGAAAAAAAAAAATAAGTCACTATAAAATTTCAGGAGAGAATGCTCTCGATTAAATATATTCTGATTAATAAATAGGTCAATGCTTCTCTCATCCCTGTATTTTATATTTTTATTTAAAAAGGCTTATCTAATATTTTTTATTTTAATATCAACCATGTACTTTATATTTTTATTATTATTTGTACATCATATTAACACCATTACAAATTGACATGTGTCACATGCTCAAAACATGATTCTTCTCCTAAGCACATTTCGTTCCATATAGTTTTGAAAATTTTTTTTTGGTCATTGTATTATGTTTGTCTTACAAACAAGTCCTTAATTGAAATATCTTTTGTTATCATATTTATAGCCATATACAATTTAGTCATTGAATGATTTTTTTAAAATTAAATTCCTATATGTCAAATATAAACTTCATAAAAATAAGTTTAAATAATTAAATGAACAGATGGGTAAGTTAAGAGTTGAACAAATTCAAATAAGTATACCATTTTGAAAAAACATATTTATTTCCTATGATATTGTATATTTGCTGTCATAATTTTTTTCTAAAATTCATAATTTTTTTTCTAGAATTTCCGGGCTTGCCAGATTGGGACCTCGTGATGAGAAGGATGATACAACTGGAGATGATGGGACTGCAATGACAGTTCCTTTAAATAGGATTGTTTTCATGTGTGTCTCTGTTAAATTTATATATGCTTTGATCTTCAGCCCAGCAGCAAAGCTGACATGTGTTGCAGAAAGAACACGAGTATCTGCAATTGTTCTGAAGCCATCGGTTTCTTCATTCAAGAGTATCATGGCAGCGTCACCGGCATTTTTCACTTCTTTCCTTTTTGCAATTCTGCCTATGCCCCCTCCTATCTCACAAAAGACTATTTTGCCTTTCACATCCATACCTAACCTTCCAAAGCTCCCTCACCACATAAAGAGGAATTCGACTTACCTTGCAACCCAGCATAAACAAGAGGTAATACTGTTGAAGGGAAGTTTCTATGTAGGGAAGGAAAGAAATTCACCATCAATCTGTTCACCATTTCCAAGCTTTGCAGTAGCAACAATTCTTCTGTCTAGAGTGCTTGCTCCAACTGTTAGAATCCATGGAGCTTCATTAGATAATGTGATGTTAAAAGGGCCAGAATTTGCAGCTGCGCAGCTTACAAATATTCCCTTCTGTATGGCTGCAAATGAGCCTATGGAAACGCTATCCTCAAAGAATGGAACTGAATCTCTTCCAAGGGAAAGTGAGAGCACATCGATTCCATCTTGGACAGCTGCATCAGTGGTTAAGCAGAGCAGCAATGCCACTGAGAAGTTGGCAAGACATTGAGGTTCCTGAAATAATGTTGAATGTTAATTTCGTATGTATCTTGTTCTCCATATAAACTGTCCATCCTGTTAGAATGCTCACTCTAGGGCCCGTAATGCCTGGGTTTCAATATGCCTGGGCTTGCCAAGCTAGGGCCTCATGATTGTTGCTGTTGGAACCTGTGTTGAGTGCATGTAGGCTTTGATGCTCAGCCCGGCTCAATAACTCACATGTGATGCAGGAAGTACATAAGCATCTGCTAAGATACTGTAGCCACTATCCCTGTCACTCATAAGAATCATAGCACCACCACCGGAATCCTTCACCGTTTGTCCTTTGTCACTTCTTGCTGTCCCACCACCTCTCTCACAAAGAACAATCTTGCCTTAGGCATCTATATCGGTCAATGATTCCGGTGCACAAAATGCTGCTGATTCAGAACCATTAGAGCTTGTGTAAACAAGACTCATATATGGAGGTGAAATTGGCTGGAAGAGGGATTCGCCAAAAAATGCTTGGAATTTGCCAACAACACATATGCTCTTAGGAGCATCTCCGAGAGCTAAATGAAAAAATAAATTTAAAAAGTTATATTTTTAGCTTTTGTTTTTGTTTTTATTTACTCCAACAACTCAACAACTCAGTTAAATGAATAGCTAAAATAATTATTCATCATTTAAAGAGTTATTTTTATATTTCTCTATAGAACTGACAAAAGAAAATAATCGTTGGCCAAGTTGGCCAATAATTTTTTTTTTCTTTAAAAGCAGAAAGAAAGAAACTTGTAAGTTTTAAAATCTTGTATTGTGCCTCACAATTCTCTCAAATTTAGAAAAACAAGAATTAATTATTCTCCGGTTAATTAATAACATTGGTTGTGTTAATTAACTGAAATTAAAAGGTATGATTGTTTAAAAGCTTTTTTTATTTTTTCTTTTATATCTCTTGATTTTTTAAGACCTTTTTTGTTAATTTAAAATTTGTGATGATTTTTTTTTTGTTATTTTATGTTTTTTATATGGGTTAAGGAAGACAATTTTTATTTATGTTGTTATCTTTGACAAAATTAAGAGAAAGTAATAATGGTAGCTGATATTGATAAAAATATAAATTGACATATTTAAAATTTATTTTTGATTGTTTGTTTTAATTTGATATCAATTATATTTTGTCTTGTTGAAAATGCAATTAAACTAGTATATCAATCCTCTTTTAGTTCAAAAAAATGGTCAAATTGTAATGTTAGAACAAGTAGGAGACAATGCTTATTATTAATTTACATGTATGGAAGCTACAAAATTGCTAGACATTGAATGTGAGCTTCTTTTACACTCTCTTATAAGGTTTTAACTTGAGTTTTTTTTTTTTTAATGCAGATGGATTCAAATTTTCCAAACTCTTTTACCAACTTTCTTATGAGTGAGTCAAAAGATATTCTCTCTCAATCAAGTGATCTAATCAATTAATTGATGACTTAACATACTCGAATTTAAATATCCATACAATAAAAAAAATCACAAAGAAGTGAAACTTCTCACCAAAGAAAGATTGTTTACTTGTCTCTGCAAGGCTAAATACAAGTAAGGATCCAATTACAGGAGATAAACAACAAACAAAACAGTTCTGGGCTCGAGTACATGTTTACTTTGTAGAGAATGGAGGAAACTTGAATAATCATTCCCAAATAAGCATCTCAAGTAGATGGCAAGAAATAAATAAAGAAGTCGGTAAACTTGTTGGATTTGTTACTCAAATTGAAAATCATCAGCAAAGTGGAATGACTGAAGAATCAAGGGTAATTTTAATATTTATTTTCATGTTAAATTGTTTAACACATATTTTAACATTATTTAATTTCTCTAATTTTTTACCAGATTAATGATGCTCGACAAATATATGCTTCTAGCGTTGGCAAATGATTTCAACTAAAACATTGTTGATTTATCTTAAGAAAAGGACCCGAATGGCAATTTGAGCATGCAAGTCAACATCAAAGGTCAAACAAGAAACAAAAAAGTCATGTCAATGCAAGTTCGGCTTCATCAGCTCCATCTACCCCTGATTCTATTAGTTTAGGAAAAGACAGTGAATCGTTGATTTATCAAGATAGACCAATTGGTCAGAAGGCTGCAAATAAACGACTTGAACGTAAACAAGGAAAAGATAAAGTTGGGGAGGTAACTGTAACAAATCTCTTACAACAATTCAGAGATACTCTAGTTGAAATTGAGGATAAGAAGAAACAAAACAGAAAAATTATGTTAGAGCAACAAGCTATGATGATTCAACAAAGTCAAGAGAAATAAGAATTGGACGGGATTGAGAAAGAAGAACAAATTATGAAAATGGATATTTCTATTTTGGATCCAATTTCTGCAACGTATTTTCAAAATAGAAAATTAGAAATTATGCCAAAAAGGGGTTTTAATTTTTAATTAACTAGATTGATTTATTGTTTAATGTAATGTATTTTTAATTAAATATGTAGAAATTTCTTGGTTATTTTAAATATATTGTTATAAAAGTGGTATCAATTTATAATACTTTTTTAAAGTTCTTCTAACACTTAACAACAATAAGTAGGATTAATTAACTTAAAAGATAACAACCATAATGAAAAAAAAACATAAAAAACTTGAAACTTATGATGACATAAGAAGTTCAAATCTAATGATTCTACTCATTGTCATATTGTTCTCATAAATGTTCAACTAAATCTTCTTGTAGTTAAGAGCTAGTTGCTCTATCCCTGATTTGATTATGAATTTGAAGAAAATCATGTAGTTCTGGTATTTCACCATGTGACACTGATATAAAGGAATTGACTTCACGTTCATGGTCAAATCCAAGGTTCATTACTCCTTCATCCTCAATAATCATATTATGCATTATTATGCAAGCTTTCATAATATTTGCAAGAGTTTCTTCATCCCGGTATCGAATAGGTCCACATACAATTGCAAAATGAGATTGAAGCACCCCAAATGCTCGCTCCACATCCTTTCTTGCAGACTCTTGCTTACTTGCAAATTATTTTCTCTTTGCTCCTAATGGCTTTGGGATTGTCTTAACCAAGGTTGACCAATTAGGATAAATCTCATCTGCTAAATAGTATCCTATTGTATATTCATGCCCATTAATTGTATAATTGATAGGAGCAGTACGACCTTCAGCAAGTGCATCGAAGTTAGGTGACCGATCAAGAACATTAATATCATTTAATGATCCAGACATTTCAAAAAAGACATGCCATATCCAAAGATCTTGTGAAGCCATCACCTCTAGAATTATAGTTGGTTCACGAAAATAACTAGTATACATCTCATGCTATGCAATTAGGTATTTCTCTCATTTTCAATGCATACAGTCAATGCTCCTTAACATCCCTGAAAATCCACGCTGCTCTCCAATTGATAATAATCGACAAATATCGGCCTCGTTTGGTGCCCTTAGATACCAATCACCAAAAACTTTTACAATTGCTTTGACGAAAGTTCTAAGAGTTTCTATCGCAATGATTTCTTCAATTTGAAGATATTCATCAGTAAGATCTGCAGGAATATCATATGCAAGTATTCTATGAGTTGCAGTTACCTTTTGAAGGCAAGATAAACCAAGAACATCAAGAGCATATGTCCTTTGTTTGAAATATGGATTAGAAGCTTCCACTACATTTGCGATCTGAAGAAAAAGATGACAACTCATCCTAAATCTTCTTTGAAATTGACTTTCAGTGAATTTAGGATTTTCAGCAAAATAATCATTATATAATCTTAACTCACCTTCCTTTCTATTACGATTGACAATATTGTGACTAGGAATAGAGACACAATACCCTGTTCTCCGCCTTTGATTATTCGATTCTTCTTCAGCAATCACAGCGGTAGTAACTTGAAAAGCGAACACAGGAGTATCATCATCAAAATCAAAAGCATCATAAAAATTAAAATTAGAATGATTCATGATGAATTTTAATGAAATATAATAAAGATTGGAGAGAAGAAAATGATGAGAAAAAAATATTATGGTATATGAGAATATTTATAGATAGATTATTTTTTCAAAATTTAAAATTCTAAAATTTAAAATATTGGTGGTTATTTTTTTAAAATTTAAAATTTTAAAATTTAAAATGTTGGCGGTTATTTTTTCAAAGCTTGAATTTTTTAAAAAAAAATTGAAAATCAAAATTTAAAATGTTGGCGGTTTTTTTCAAAGTTTGAATTTGAATTTACTTTTTAAAAATTAAATTTTTAACAATAACATATAAAACTGAAAATTAAAAATATTCATATAAATTTTAAATTATATCTTTTAACTTTCATATTAGTTCATTAATTTTATATTACTTTTATAAATTACTCATATTAATTATATAATTAATAACATCATAATTATATTATATATAAAATATCTAAATTAGTTATATAATTATATTAAAATTAATTTAACATGAAATATATTAAAATATAATTGACTTTTTAAAATAGTTTTTTACTGTTAGAATGTATATAATCAAAAAAGCTATAGGCTATATTTACGCTATTTAAAAAACTATTTTATCAATTTGACTTTTTAATATAATATTTTTAATTAAAGATGAACCTATGCTTCTATCAATGAATGATGCTTGCTCCAACAGTGAGAATCCATAGGGTCTCATTTGAGAAAGGTAATGTTTCTTATAATAATAAATGTTATTTTTTAAAATATTTTTATTTTAAAAATATATTAAAAAATATTTTTGATATTATTACTTCAAAACAATTTAGAAACATAAAAAAAAAATCTATTTTTTAAAAAAACTCTGGATAACCGCAATCTCGAACATCACCAAAGAACCATTATATAGACCTTCATTCCCTGCTGAACAAATCATGAAAATTCATTCCCTCCAAAGTTCCCACTGCCATTGAATCTTCAAAAATAGGTGCTGAACCACCGCCAAGGGAAAGGAAAAGCACATCCATCCCATCCTCAACGGCAGCATCCATTGCAGCCAATATATCACTGTCCAAGCAACCGAAATCAGAGCAAACTTTGTAAATGGTCAAGTGAGCCAGAGGTGTCATACCAACTGCTGTGCCATTAGCGTTGCCTAACATTGGCGTCCATGGCCTTCATCATCAAATGATGGTGCCGCTTTTGATGAAATGGAATCTCTTGCACCAATGAGTTTGTTGTTACACACGGTTCCATTGAAATTACATTTACCTTTCCATTTGGCTGGTGGACGCGGAACTTTTTCATCAGTGAATGAAGAAACCCAATAATCATTCCCATTCCATTAGTCGAGTTTCTCCGAATTTTGTTGCAACGCCAAGAAGTTTGGACTGTGAGTTGTATGTAGAGAAGACGGTATTTTTGGGGCTTTGTGACAAAAATCCATCCTTATCTTCCACAGCTTTTGCTTCTTCTGCTGTTAGTTTTGCAGCAAACCCAGTGACAACATTTCTGTAGGAATACACCATGCGTTCTTGGTGGTTTGAACTTCGAATGGTAGCCGGTAAAAATGACTTGTACCAGCTGTCCAAGTCATCGGCAGAAACTCCCCCCTCTGGCTTCTTCACAAAGACCAGGAAAGTTTCAAATAGGCTTTCTTGATTAGTTTCCAAAGTTCCTAGTGGTTCCCCTCCCTCAGTGTACGCTTGAGAGAAGCTAAAAACATGGAGATGAGACCAACGAGAAAGATAATCCCCATGGTTGGAAATATGAACTGTTGTTTTCCATTCTAGGGAAAGAACTAGAAAATGATAGATTTTGTGAGTCAACGCACGAACCTAAACACGCATTTATATAGCGTAGCAGAGAGAGTTTGCATATGGAAATGAACGACGGCCGGCATTTCTGGTATTTTGGAAGTTGATGGATGGGTCTATTCCAACCTGTTTGACATAATTGCTACATAATGCAGGAGGGGTGTGAACTTGGTAACACTGCCATGCTTGTCTATGCAATCAACAAGGTGTTTGTCCATGCGGTTAACAAGGTGTAATGGTGATTGATCTTCTGCGATATGCTTGATTGACCTTGGACGCTGATCTTAAATTCTGCGATATGCTTGATTGACCTTGGACGCTGATCTTAATCTTGTTTAATTATTCCAGGAAATTGCATCACCTTTTCCATGCCAGGAAATAAACATGCTGTACAAGACACAAATGTTGATTCTTGATAGAGGCCAGATATTGGCATAACATAAAACTGACAAAAACAAATGATTAACTAAAGGACTGCAGTAACATAAACGGAACCAGTGCAAGGAGCTCGCAACAGGAGAGGCACAAACATAAACATTGATAGCAGCAGCTGCAGCTTCCCAGCGATTTTAAAACATCCCTATTTCAAAACCAGAATCCATCTGCTGCAGATAATTGTAGCAACTAGCAAGCAGGAGTACCAGTAAAACATATCACCAAAAAGGGAGCTACGGAAACTTCATATTAGAACTTAATCTATCCAGCAGACAAGAAGAGAAGGAGGGGGTGGGGGAGGGGGACAACAAAAGAAGGGCAGAAGCCTATAAACACTTTGGCTGAGAGGACCACGAATAATGGGCCACCAGAAAACATGAGGAATAAATTTCACCAATGAAGGGCACAAGAAGTTCTGCAATGGACAAAGATCGCAACTACATGGAATCGCTTTGCAGAGGCACCACGTTGAGACAAAATGAGCTCAATAACCCTTATCAGAAACAGAACCTGCAGCAGACTTTGACACAGACAAGGACAAGCAAAATAAACTTCCACAACAAGGAGCATCCAGAAGATCAGAACTAAAACCACAGCATCATAGGGATTCAGACGCATCATGTGTGAATAATGGGAGGAAAAAATAAAGAATGCACAAGATGATGTAATTTGAAGAGCATTGCACCAGGAAGTAAACAAGTTTGTTGTTCATCATTGAAAATACTCTGAAACCAGGCACAAAAACCTTTGGTGTAACACAGTACTCAAATATGTTTTCAGATTGCCATCGCTACCGGCAAACCTTAAATAATCTGGTACTGGTACCTTATCTTCATTGGAGGATAGAAACAAAACTGGGCCCTTCTAACCAAAGCCGAACAGGAACCCATCTCTAGTATCCTCCAACAGTTGACTCCATATCGTTTCCCTGAGCTATTTTGCAGAAGGTCACCAAGTAACATTGCCATCTGCTTCACATTATAATCTGCCATACCCAGTAAGCGTTTCAGTACAACCATGTCCACCCTCATGCTGCCTTCTTCAAGAAACTCCAATTTTACAACAAAACAGCCCCTCCCCCCCTGCTCAGCCAATTAAATAGGTGACAACAGAGTAACTAAATTGAACTAATCTAACAAAATAAACATCATCATCTGTAACTAATTTTCCTTGAACATTATCAAATTGTGCACAAAATCCACAATTATAACATTAAAATTCGTTCATCAAATCAAACCCTAATCTTACATCAAAGTTTTTTTACACAAAGAAGAAGGATCAATTTCATTGTTGATTTCTCAATTTCTCAAGTATCAATAATCCCTCTCATTATTCGGTGCACGCTTACCCTTCTTGATCTTCTCAAGCTGAATCTGCGTCTCGGTGAAGATCCTCATCCTTTCCATTTCCAAATCCTTAGCAAACTTCATCCTTTGCTTTTCCAAATCCACCATTTGCTTCAACTTCTCGCTCTCCATCCTCTCATAAACCTCCCCAAATCTCTCTACCGCACGTGCCAATCTCTTAATCCCTTCCCCCTCCCCATCCTCCTCTACGCTCTCTCTCTCCCCTGCCTCAAACTCCTCCTCCTCCTCCTCCTCCTCCTCCTCGCTATCTGACTCTTGTGCTGCCGCTGCCGCTGCCATTGCCGAATAATTCCTCCTAAAATAACCACCATCATCCACCGGCAAAGTCCTCTTCTGTGGCAACGCCACCGCCAGGGCCGCTGGCTGCGGCGGCGGAGTAGAACTAACCGGAGGAGTCCTCCGGTAAGAGGGATGCAGCGGGAGAGCCACGGGAGGAGACGGGGAGAGGGACGGAGAGGGCGGTTTCTTAATAGATGAATTAAAATTAGATCCAATCAAAGCGTCAAGGCGTTCAAAAAAGGGCCAAGACGACGTGAGGGTACCGTTGGAGGAAACGACACGAGATTTCTCGATCTTGTATTTCTTCTTGATGGTGTCGATCCGGTTCTTGCACTGGACATCAGTACGGTGCGTTTTCTTGGTATGGCCGTGAAGAGCGTTGACGGTATCAGCAACATCTTGCCAGTCCTTCTGACGGAGATTACCTCTGTTAAGTTCAAGATAACGGCGTCCCCAAGCATCAACAAGAGTAGAGGTAGCTTCTTCACTCCAACAATCTTCACGGATGGGCAATGAACGAGAGTGTGGTGCGGTTGACGGAGTAACAGAAGATGATTCGATCAGATCTTCCATAATCAATTAAGGATGGAGAAGGAGATGGCGGCTGATTGGTTTGATTAGGTGAATTTTAGGTTTTGGTATTCGCGTTTGGGGATTTTAATGTGGGAGATAAAAAGAGGGAGGATGACTTCGGTGCGGCGAAGGTGACGCGCCGGACAGTAGTTTTGGACAACGTGAACAACAACAACAACAACAACACTAGTATTTGAGACGACGTGTCGGGGTGGGACATATCGTGACGAATCGGTCCGACCAAGTAATAGGGTTGTGTTGTGTTGTGTCGTGTCGAGAATTGAGATTTTTGTAATAAGGTTAGCCGTCGTCATTATTCTGATTCTTTGAGCGTTAATAACTTGCAATATTTATAGCAGTGAAAGGAGGGGCAAGGCAACGGCAAGAGAAGAGAAGAAAGAGAACAGAAGAGAAGAGGATTAAAATAAAGTCCCCTCCCCCCCACCCCTACCCCCACAAAAAATAAAAAAAAATAAAAATCTCGAGAGTTTTAAAAGAAGTTAAAATCCGTGTTCATGAGTGATTTTACAACTAAACTGAAAGATGATGAGAAGGATAGTGTCTGTTTTGAAGGCTAATCTAGAGGCAAATTATAAAGAACAAAGTAAGAAGCAATGCAACCAAATACAAGCATACCTTTTGACATATTAATTATCCTCCCCCTTCAGGACCTCCCGGTCCATGATTTTTTTCTCTTCCTCCACCTCCAACTTCATTTTATTACGAATTCTCTTTATTGTAATTCAAATATTTGTATTAACTTTTGTAATCCAAATTTGATGTTTGTTGTTGTGATTTTAGGTTTTTTAAAATACAATTAAGGCTAACATGATTGTGATTAAAATATATGATCAAGTATAATCCATGTTTAAATATTTGAAATCAATGGAAACCCTCAAAACATCTTACCTAAAAGTTAGATAAACACATATTTACAAATATTTGATTTCATTAAAATATATGATCGAGTATAATCCATGTTTAAAATATTCTTACAAAAGAATAAAACAGTTCTATGATTCTTACCTTGAATTCGTGACTTGATTTATTTGTGAAATCAAATAAGATTTGTGCTATACAAAAACACGAATTTAAGTATGTATTGTAGAGCGAGATTTGATGATTATATGCTTTGAAGAGTATATTTGATTCACCTACAAGGTTTTGTTGAAGAACTCTTATGGGATTTTAGGAATTTAATAGAGTTTTGTTCCTTATAGATTTCAAATATAAATAAAAAAGATTTAAGAGCTTAAATTTTAAGAGAGATTCTTTACTTGAAGAACTTGTCTTTAAGAAAATTGTGCATCTCGTAACAAAATTCTTCCTTCTTGTCTAAGGTGAGATCCTCTATTTATAGAAACACTCAGGTTTTTTGTTGATACTACATGATATTATTTTATTGGTTGTTTTTTTATTTATGAGATATTGTAATTGCGATAAAATATCTTAAAGATCTCATTATTTGTGTCAACCTTTCATTGACCAAGAAATATACAAAGGCTCATTTATTTTTCATATTATTTATTTCAATTTTATTTTATTTTTATGCAAAAATAAAATAAAAATGACATCAAATTAAATTTTTATAGGTTGAATTTTTTTTTCTACACTCATTATCTAAATGATGACAAGTAACCCTAGTACAAAATATATTCATGTAAGATAAAAACAGCAATATATTTAATGTAGATATACACTACAAATACACAAATCAATTTCTCAAACAAGTTGGTTTTTAGTTTCAATTTATTCAAAGTGATGTATGCTATGACGGCATGAATCACACAACCTATAAGAACATCAGAAGACATGGCCAAGACCCTAAGACTTTTCTTATTCAAATGTAACTGCAATTGGGTTTCTAACAACATGATCAGCAGAAACCCAATTCAGATATCCCTGAGAAAATGGCAAGTTCACGTTGGCAGTTCGAGTAAATGTCACTGAATAGGTTGCTTTTGGATCCCCCCCGCCAAATGGAATTGCATTGGGTGTTACTTTAACATCAACACCTTGTGGTGCAATGATCTCAGCAATGTAAGATGATTTGAAAGGGCCAACATTTGTTACTGTTCTTGTGTAAGTCTGAGGACTTGACCCCAATTTTATAGAAAATGAAGGATAGTTTAGCTGTGCCTCAGGTATGCTGGAACTGTTTGAGCATGTCACAGGGCGCTGCACGATGATTCCTACCTCTGTGTTATTGTAGCCAAGACCGCATAAGTAAGGAATGTAGTCGTCGGGTTCGATATCATAAACAAGCCCTGGATCATCTGCTTTTGTTGGGTTCACATGGCCTGAACCAATGGCAAACACATCAACTGGACCAAAGCTATCATCAGTAATTGGCGTTCCTCCAAGATTCGTTAAATTAGCCGTAGTCATTATTGCAGATTTTATGGCAGCAGGTGACCAGTCAGGGTGCGAGCTTTTAAGCAATGCTGCAATCCCACTAAGATGGGGAGTAGCCATTGAGGTGCCTGAAATCATATTAAATGTGGATTTTGTATTCCTGTTGTTGTCCACAGCATATGGCCATGCAGCTAGAATGTCAACGCCAGGGCCTATAATGTCTGGCTTCAAGATCCCTGGACTTTCCAAACTTGGGCCTCTTGAGGAAAAGTCAGCAAGCTGGGGAGCATACGGAACCCCAAAAACAGTTCCTTTAAAAAGTATCGTGGCCATCGGTGATGATGTTGAGTTTATATAGGCTTTGATACTCAAGCCATCAGCATAAGTAACATCTGATGCCGGCAGTACATGGAAATCGGCTGTGGTAATGTTGCCTGAAAGCTCATCATTCATGATAATCATTGCAGCACCACCAGCATCCTTCACTTCTTGGCCTTTATCAACTGATTCTGAAAATCCACCACTCTCACACAACACAACCTTTCCCTTGACATCAACATCTTTCAAGGACCCTGGATCGCAGAATGCCGCTGTATCACTACCATTGGCACCAGCATAAATAAGTGGCAACAACGTTGAAGAAAAATTTGTTGGCTGGAAAAAGGATTGCCCATCATATGACGCCTTATTTCCAAGCAACACCGTTGATCTTATGCTTCTGTCAACGGTACTTGCTCCTACAGTGAGGATCCATGGGGCCTCATTTGATAATGATTCTTTAAAAGGTCCTTCATTCCCTGCAGCACAACTCACAAAAATGCCCTTTTGAATTGCACCAAATGCACCTATTGCAATTGAATCCTCGTAGAATGGTAGCGATCCAGCACCAAGGGACAGTGAGAGCACATCGGCGCCATCCTCTACTGCAGTGTCCATTCCAGCTAATATATTGCTTTCCTCACAAGAACCAAACCCGCTGCAAACTTGATATATTGCCAGGTGAGCTGAGGAAGCTATGCCAACTGCAGTTCCATTGAGCTGATCATAAAAGCTCGCACCTTGTACTCGACTTCCAGCAGCAGTGCTTGCTGTGTGTGTCCCATGTCCATTATCATCAACTGGGGGTTTACCTGCAGAATCAAAATTCCTTGCACCAATAAGCTTGTTGTTACATAGAGTTCCATTAAATTCACATTTCCCTTTCCATTTTGCTGGTGGAGGAGGCATTCCTTCGTCACTAAATGAAGGGTGACTTGGTGTTATTCCAGTGTCCAAGACTCCAATTATCACTCCTTTTCCATAATTGGAGTGGTTCCAAAATCCTAAATTTTGCTGTAGACCCAAGAAGTTAGGAGTATGAGTTGTCTTCACACGGAAAACCTTCTGGGGATGGGCTGACACGAACCCTTCCTTCATTTCCATAGCCTTTGCTTCCTTCTCTGTAAGTTTTGCAGCAAACCCCGTGACCACGTTGTAGTAGGAATGTACCAAGCGCTGTTGGTTTGAACTTGAGGTGGTAACTGCTGGTAAAAATGATTGATACCAGCTATCAAGTTCTTCGCGTTCTGCAGACACCATATCTTCTGGTTTCTTTAAGAAGATAATGTAAGTTACCAAGTTGTTTTCCTGCTTTATAATGGATTTAGTGCTGGATGAACTTAATAATGGATCAATAACAGCTCGAGCCCGTGTTGAGCTAAACATGAAAGTGAGAAAAAGAAGGATCGTAACCAACATAGTTGGTAATATTTTGACCCTCCTATCTTCCATATTAGTAAGAGGAGTAGTATATTTCTCGTTATTTGAGTGAAAACAACCCCAAACATAAGGTCTTATATAGGGAGACAAAGGAAGATAATGTTTTTACTTTGTTGGTATCAACGATTGCCGGCAATATCCAGCAAGTGTTTGGAAATTTTCTTTGATCAATATGTTTGTGGTTGGATCATTGTAGCTAAACTTCTTGTTACTTGTTTACAAGACACCGAAAGTACATCCAAGAATTGTGTATGAGGACTTGATAACCCCGCTAGTCATTGTCAGAACGAAGCTGCGATGAATCTTATGTATACTTGGATGGTGCTCCATTGTCAACTGGTTTATGGTTTTTTCTTAAGAACATTGCTGACCCCTTTCATCTAAAAGGAGCGATCTGTGTACGCTGGATTCGCGCGTGTGCATAACTTTTAGTATAAATTCAATTTGTTGAGGACAAAGCAATCTTGGATCTGCTTGAATTTTAGAAACTAATTAGCATGGTTGTCCACGCCTTACCGCATGGAGTTTTTTTACTGTATTATTTAACTCTATCCAACCTCAGGGTACGACTTGGTGAGGCTCAAGTCAGGTTTTAAATTAATAGGGTTCAGTTTAATTTGATAAACTTTATAGGTCACTCGTTAAAATTTAATTTGATTATTTTAAAAAATCTTAATATTTTCATTCATTCAAATCAACCTGAATTAACATATTTATCAATTAACTCAGGTCAGGAGTCTAATTAGATTTAATAATTTTATTTTTATAAATTTATTTTATTTTTTATTTAATTATATAATAATAAAAATAAACATTAACAAAATTATAGATGAAAATTTATTTTTTTCCATCAAAATTATTTTTTCTATTCATATGATTTTTTTTTTAATTTTGGCAATAAAATAGTTTTTTTTTAGCACCATGGTTCATTGAAAAAAAAAACTGCAGCAACTAGAAAAACAAATATTAAAAAACTATAATGATTTGAACTAAAAAGAAAATAACATATTTTTTTAATCAAAAACCAAATTTTTTGTTCACACATTTCTTTTGATTTTGATGAAAATATATATTTTTTTATGAGAAGCATTTTTTTTAAATAAAAACTAATTACGATCATAAAAGTAAGTTTCAATAAAAAATTTAAAAAAATTGAATTAATTATTTTCACACACCTATATGAAAAAAAATTGAGAAAATGTTTTTTGAGAAAATCACATTAAAAAATTCCAAAAAATTAAAAAATATATTTTATTCTCATTAAAAGTTAATAAGCAAATTATTTTAAAAATTATACATATTAGGGTAATACATAATCCTTCATAAAGAAATTAATAATATCATCATAAAAAGCAATAATATTCTTAAAAACAATGATATAATTTCATAATCATTTAAATATTATTTTTAATAAATTGATTTAAGAGATTTCTGGTCAACAATTAAAATAAGAGAAAACATTAAGAGTTATCTAAGCAAAAGGCCATGCATGCTTGGTCTAGAAAAACAAGGTAGGTGCATATGCACCTGGAAGGTTAGACCCACTTGCTTATGTTTTTTTCTTTAATAAATAAATAATGTGTTGTTTTCTGGTTGACTTTTGACCATCTTTAATGACCAGAAATTTAGTGCCTAAGTAAAAAAAATTTAAAACTTGTTCCCTCAAAACATCTTACAAATTTGAATAAACCCATCTCAACATTCAAAAAGCCTATAATCACTCTAAAAAAATAAAAATCCAATCAAATAAAAAAATATTTTATAAAGCTGAATCTAGTTTTTATGACATGTTCAAAAAAAAACACTAACTCCATTCAAATACCTTTTTAAAATGAACTCATTGACACAAAGATCATCAATTTCGATGGTCAAAATATGGTTGATCGACCACTTTTTCTCTCATCTTCTATTTTCGGTAACCCTTTTTCTTATCTCAAATTTTAGAGACTAAAACATAAAATAAATAAAATTTAGGACTAAAATAGAAATTCCTAAAAAATAGGAACCAAAATGAAAAATATAAAAAATTCATAGATCAAACTATAGTATTTTTGCAGTACCCCATGAACAGTAAAAGGAGAAAGGGCTTTTTTGGTTTGTATGTTAAATTTGATCCATGTTTCCATTTTTATAATTAATAAAATAAACTACTATTTTGCAAAATTAAGCATGAATTTAATGGTATGATGTATCACACAAACCTAAAGAAATTATTAAACTTAAAATTGTGTGAATATTACATGGAAGGAGGAAAATGAGAAACAAAAATAATAGCCAAAATGAATAATTTTTCAAGGAAAAAAAATGGGCCAGGCTCATCAGCACTATAGTAGCCCATAATGTTGTTAAGTTTATCATCACATTGAATTGAAATGTGTTTTATTTCTTATGAAATTTTAAAATTACCTTAGAGGAAGTGAATTAGGGTTTTATCTAAAATTCTAGCATTTAAAAAAAAAACAATTTTTAATTACTTCAAGAATGTAGAAATCCATAAACAATATTAAAAAAAAAGTATTTCTCTTCAAATTTGGCAACAACAACAATATATAATTATTAACCAATACACAAGTAAATTGAAATAGAGAGAAAGAGACACACTAAGTTTATAGTGGTTTGGACAATCATCTTCTCCATTCCTTGAACCTTCGTTCAAGTATTCATTATCACTCATGGTCTTTTTAGCGGGCAAAACTAAATCTTTATACAAACTTTTTCATATATCAAAGATTCAAAATCTTCCTCAATCCCTTTTTGGTTTTAGGATCAAACCTAATACTTTTGCAGGCACAAGATCAAACTCAATCATTTTATAGGTTTAAGATCAAACCTTACACAATCTTTTTTCAGAATCAAGATTACACCCAATTCTTTTCCTGGCTCAAGATTAAACTCGATCCTTTTATAGGTTTAAGATCAAACCTATCACCTAATTTTTTTACGAGTTAAAGATTAGAAAACCTTACAAATAATCTTCTTTAATGATCAAGATTGAAAACCTCTTTTTGGCTCACACTCAAATAATTAATAAACCAAGTGGTTTAAGTGCCACATATACTTTCACAATTTAGTATGTCTTTCACAAGACAATATTTACTTTTTACAAGATGATAAGATTACAATAGATAAGCCCAAATCTTTATATAAATGTAACTTAATTTAAGGATGTGAAAAATATAATTTATGCACTCTAGGATTTAAAATTTTTCTAAAGAATTAAAAGATGAATGAAAGCTTTATGGGATAGAGAAATTCAAAGCATCAAATGATAAGAATTATAAGAGTGCAAGAGAGTGAGAGTTCTCACGTGAAATCAATCAAGTATTTATAAAGAAAAAAATTAAAGAATTGTTTTGAAAACTTGAAGTTAAGCGTGGAAATCAAGGAAGAGAGAGAAAATAAAAGAAAAAAATAACAAGAAAATATTGTTGACGCCAAACCAAAGGTCCATTAACTATACGCTCCATCTAAGGATGGAGGGACATCCAAGATGATTCAAACGTCGTCCTGGAAGCTGGCATATGGTTGCCCACATGCGCTCCCCGAGACCCACACGCTAATGTATGCACTCATCAACCATATTTTTTTAATAATATTTATGTTAATTAAATTTTCAAATCGCTCCTAAGTTAACCTGAATACACACACACCTTGAATGCCAGCTTATTTTTTTATTATTATTATTTTAAAGGTAATTAAGTCATTTTACTATGATAAAAAATAAAATAAAAAAAACTAAAAAGCCCTTGAATGTCAGTTTAATATTTTTTGTTTTTAAAGATAATTAAGTCATTTTAATGTATATAAAAAAATTAAAAAGATTAATTTATCCTAATCAATTTGATAATAAGCAATGAATCATGATGAAAAAATCGTGTTATCTCTACCAGTAAGTTATTTTATTTTGTGTAAGAATGATAAAATGATTATTTTATCATTTCAATTCATAATTATTTTTATCTTGATGTATAGTGAATGACTGTGTCACTTCTATTTTTTTCAATAATAAGTTAAAATTCATGTAAGACCAAAAAAGGATTTGTATTCAATTGGATTCCAAATACGTTATTCATTAAAATTGTTTTGATTGATCCAAGTGTTCTAAAAGAAAAACTTGAATGGTTCCATGTTAAATAAAATATTATTTATCTTGTAAATAGTATCAAATAATAAATAAAAATATTTATTTAAATGTATGAAGTAATACTGTGAATATTTGCCTCCAATTAACACTGCGATCACTGTTGAATGGATGAGGAATTCCAACGGGTCCATTGGTTGTGGCTTTAAATTATTTACTAGGTGGTATAAATAGAGATATAGATAAGATCACTGAATAACAAGCTTCAGGATATAAAGATGCTATCTGGCACTATCATATTCCTCAATCAAGTCGAACAGCTGTCTGTTGTTCTTCTCGAACATACAAGAGCTTGGGAATACGATGGACAGAAACCTGAACCAGAAATCTTTGAGGCAAAAGCTCTGGTGCGCCTAGAAGTCATTTGCACAGGAGTATCTATAGCTTATTTGTTGGCAAACACCTTTGCTAATTAAATCCAATAGATGGCTTTAACACATGGCCTTGAAATTAAATCCAAGCCTCGTAACCTTAAAAGGAAAAATACTGAAACATATGTTCTAGCGGTAAAAGTTGTCAATTTTGCCAAAAATACAGTCTGCTATAACGCAAATCCTGCAGCTCCGACATCTGACATTTGATTTTGGCTTTAATTAAGAGAAGAAAGAATGTTTTAAGAAGCTTCACTCATCTCATCAACTATTGTGGTGATACAGCCTTTATCAGTGTCACGCATATGCTTTCATCTCCTAATTGGAGGGTAGGGCCAATGGGTAAGGGAACTTCTTAATTCTGTCAGAGATGGATCTATTTTTTCTTTCAGGGTAATATCAAGGACACGCAGTTATTATAGTAGATATTTATGTTGAAAATCTTGTTTTAAAACCATGGTTAATTGATATATTTCACCAATAGAATATTTCGTAGGAGATTAATTTATACTTTAATCGGTTTATAAATTACCAATAAATTTCCCGATAAAAATATGTTATCGACGAGTTTCTCATCGAGGATATCAAGTTTATCGGTAATTCAATCAACGAAGTTACTTAACGAAAGAAAGACCAACAAAATATTCATGCCAAAAAAATATTTGGCAACCATTTTTCTGCAGTCAATCCATCAATAAATATTAACAATGATTCAATGATGAAATACTCATTAATATGGATCATATATTATTGATGGTTTCATCGAGAGAATCACTGACATTAAAATTTTGTCAGTAAATCATTTGATCTATATTAAAATAGTTCATAACTCGCTATACTTATCTAAGGAAAATGGGTTCAAATGACTGACATAATTTTTATATCTATTGGTGATTCCTTCAGTATTTCAGTAATTTTTTTAATACATTCTTATTTAGATCATAATTTGACATTAAACAACTAAATTAAATTGAAGAACAAATTTTATATCATTAATTTAAATGTAAAATCAATTACAAATATCTTTATATATTAGAAAGAAGTTGAAGCTACAGGCGGAGGTGGAAAAAGAGAAAAATTCTCCTGAGGTAAGAGAGGGATAATGAGTTGAGAATATGCCATCATGTACTCATATTGCTTCCTACTTCTTTCTTTGTATTGCATCTCAAGTTCAACCCTCAGATCGGCCATCATAGTAGCAATTTATTCTTGAACCAACTCATGAACAACTGCTAATGGTTGACTTGTGCAGGTTTATGAGTGCTTATGGTTAAGACACCATAACTCGTCCTCATATTTCAGGTCGTAGTCATAAAGATACCGTAAACTTAATTTTTATTGGGTTCAGCGGTTGCTCCTGCTTTCAACCATAACTCCGGATTATATTCCAAACATGTTGAAGGGTCTTCTTCGTGTTTAGCATGCATGCTGGCGAGCGTTATATGTTTCCCACATTTAAAAAAAAACAAGTAAAAGATATTGATAAAAAAAACATTTGTTCAAAAAAATATTCAAAAAGTTTTAAAATTTACTTACAACAAACACCTCGGCTATGCTAATATGCTTGCTAATGGAACCATGAGTCACATTGTTTCAATTCAAGGACTCACTCCGTGACCTAAGAGTGTTTAAAAAAATCGACCAACCGATTAAATTGAAAAAACCAAGAAAAAATCAACTGAAAGAACCAAACCGATAGAAAAAACTAAATAAACCGATTAAAAAATAAAAAAATCACTCGGTCCGGTTCGGTTCTGGTTTAAAAAAGCTTAAACCGATTGAATCGGACCAAACCAAACCAGTTTAATTAAATCTAATTAACTTAAAAAAAGATATAAAAGGAACCATTACTAACCCTAAATCACTTTCCCTCTTTCCATCCTTCCCTTTCCCTTTCCCTTTCCCAACCGCCCCACCCCCTTCCCCTTCCCCTTCCTCGTTCCCCCTTCCCAGCCCCTTGGCTCATGCGGAAAGTTCAGGTTGTATGATAAGAATAAAACAAAGAGGAGGATCTAGGAAGCAAGTGAACAATGGTTTGTGCCAGACAATTAAGTCCAAAAAGCGAAAACCAATACTAAATTCAAGTTGATGGTTGGTTTTCTGACTGTTTTTATACCTTGAAGGTTCCTTTATGCCTGTTGGTTGCTTTTCTTGAATTTTTGAGTGGTTGTTGTGATTAATAGCTTAGTGATTGATATTTGATGTCGAAATTTTCTTTGATTAATCTCATTCCAGCACTCACGAAGGCCTTCACAAATCTTCATTGGTTTCTGGTTTTTCTAGGTTTTTCTAGGTTTTTATACTAAAAAACCGACCCGAACCGAACAAAACCAGTTCAGTTTAAACCGGTTCTCGGTTCGATCTGGGTTATATTAATAAGAAATATTATTTTCCGGTTCGGTTGAATTTTTGAGTTAAAATTAGACCAAACTAGACTGTGAACACCCTTACGTGACCACCTCCTAAACCTCTCTGACATCAAGAACTCTAGATATATCTTTTAATTACTCTTAACAAAGTTGGAAGATCTAAAATTCTTTCATACCTCAATGTCATTTGGCTCGGCTTTAATCTTAGCATACATATATACATCATGCTAGAAATCACGCAATTTAATTTAAAAATTCAATAAATATAATGAATATAATGAAAAAAAATTACATTCTCACCAAAAATATATACTTCACACGTTAATTCCAGCACACGTTCAGATAAGCCAATGTAAGCAACTTACTGGTTAATCAATTTTAATCTGATAAAAAAACCCAGTTAGTAGATAATGCCTCACTTTGGATGACCCATCTATTGAGTTATATTTCATTTTATATTATGATCTTGTTGGGTTGATGATATCTCGTATAATATATTTAGTTATTGTACGCTAAGCCCTAATTTTTTTTAAAAAAATAAATAGAATACACAACATCAATACAAGATTAGAGTTCATGGTAATTTTTTTTTCATTTTTCTCTGGTTAATTCTCTCCTTTGTTTTATTATAGTACGAGAGCATTTTGCATGACTGCATTTATGACTACTTCAAAAAATCAATCACCTTCATAAACTATGCCCGAGTAAAGAAGTGTAACATTAATTAGTTCTTGCCCGAATAATGGGTTTTATGGCATTTTGTTTTTGCTTCTAAACTATTAAGGCGTGTGTTTATATATATATATATATATATATATATATATATATATATATATATATATATATATATATATATATATATATATTATAATTTTGTTAATTTTATTCTTAAATTATTCTATTTTGGATAAATATTTTTTATTTAACCGCTATGTATTATTGACCAAAAACTCCTTAAAAAATCATTTTTTGATAATTTCTTAAACATTAAAGAATTATAAAATTGCAAAGAAAAATAGAAAAATAATTTAAAATAATCTTGAATTTTGTTAGGAATCCTAAAAAAATCATATAAATTTATCTACTTAGTTTTAGTATAGTTTTTAATATATTTAATGATCAAACATGTAACATCAAACTAAGCTTAAAATAAGTTAATTTTAAGCACCATACATGCAAAAATTTTAAATATTACACTAAAATTATCTATATAAATTCACACGGCCTCTATAAAGACGAAAAATGAGATAATTCCAGCTTATGTTTTCATAATTTATTGAGTTTTTATTGTTTAGAAAATAAAAAATAAAACTTCCACCTTCAAATAATTCCAAAATTAATTGTGAAGATGTATTCAATTTTTATTAGTATATATCACAAAAAATTAGTTTAAAAAAGCGAATTTAAATTAACGAAAAAACCAAAAAAAATCTACAAAAGAAATATTGGTTCAGTAGTTCAGTCTTTCTTTTTTCTTTTTTCTTTTCGTTTTTTTATCATTTGGGTTGCAACATGTCAAAATTTATTCTACTGAATTTGTTGGGGGGGGGGGGGGGGGGGAGAGAGAGAGAGAGAGAGAGAGAGTTTAAAGGAAAAATCCAGATACAGAGAGACAACAGTCACCACCAACATCAGAGAATCAAAAACCCACAAATAAAATGGCTTTTCTCAGGTCAGTAACAAACACAACAAAGGTTGCCATACCTGCCTCTGCTTTACCTGATGCCTCTGCTCTCTCATCTATATCTACTTCTTCTCCATATCCCAAACCCCGAAACCTCTCTTTTCTGTCCCCATCATCTTCTCTTCTCTCCTCAACTGCCTCTGGCCTTGTAAAGAATTTGACTCAGCCTCCTTCTGCCCTTAACATGGAAACACCTGCATCGAATCACATGTCCATGTCACAGGTTGAAATTTATTATCTACCCATTTCTTTTTGTATCAAAATCTTTCATATTAAGGTTTAAAGTCTGAATCTTTTATCCTTTTTTTTCCAGGATAATGTAACCCTGCCTGAGTTATTTGTAAGTTAAAAACTATTCATTATTTCCCGTTTCGTCTTTGACTTTTATTTGATAGTTTTTTCATTTGGGTGTTTATTTGATTGTTCATTGATTTTTTTTGTTGACCTCTGTTGATTGAAATTTGTGAGCTTGTTTTGATAAACAGACAGAATTTATGGTGGATATGAAGTGTGAGGGCTGTGTTAATTCAGTAAAGAATAAGTTACAAAGTGTTAATGGTATGTCGTGACTCCAATTTTTAAATACACAATCATTGACTAGTATGAAATGGAGTTTTTCTTGTTCTTCTTATAGTGTTGTGTTTTGTTTTCCATTGTGGGAAAAACAATTAGGAGTGAAGAATGTGGAGGTTGATTTGGCGAATCAAGTGGTGAGAATCCTCGGGTCGTCTCCAGTGAATACTATGACTGAAGCTTTAGAGCAGACAGGTCGAAATGCTAGATTAATTGGCCAAGGGATCCCTGAAGGTTGGTTAACTGAATTGTCAGTTCTTTTATATGCAACTTTGATATCCCCTTCCGTATTTTTTTTTTATATGCAACTTTAATATTCACATACCATCTCAAGCGGTGTGCTTTTCTGAAGTGCACTTTATATTTTTTTCGAACCTGATTTCCAAACAAGGAGTCTTGAGCATGAGGGTCGTTTTCCATGGCATATAGTAGCCTCTTTTATTTGCTGGAAGTAGTTTTCTTTCGACTAATGGTTTTCATGTAAAGTTGATTATTTTCTATGTTTGGTAGTCCCATAAAAATAAGTTAGAAAATATTTTTTTAGTGTTTGGCTATGCTGTAAAAAGTTATTTATTAATTTTTTTTAATAAAAAAAGTGCATTAAAAGAATGGACATCAAATTCGACTAATGAAAAGTTGAATCAAGATGAAATTATAAAAAAAAAATATTTTATAAATTATCTCAAATAAACCAAATAGTAATTAAAAGAATAAGACAAACCAGATCTTTGATTGTGAGCCATTATCTTATTAAGACACTCTTGGCAACCATAGCTGTTTTGTTTAGTTCATCAGTGTAATCCTCATTCATTTTTTTGTGGCAACACCACCCCCCCCCCCCCCCCCCCCCCCAGCCCGTTGCAGCATGGTGTCTTGTCAAAATTTGATTTCAGTTTCTCAAGTAACTTACCTCATGCTCTGCATTTCAGACTTTTTAGTGTCTGCTGCTGTTGCTGAATTCAAAGGTCCAGATATTTTTGGTGTTGTTCGCTTTGCTCAGGTGAATATGGATCTAGCTAGGATTGAAGCCAACTTTACTGGATTGTCACTTGGTAAACACGGCTGGTCTATCAATGAGTTTGGTGATCTAACAGAAGGAGCAGCAAGCACTGGGAAAGTGTTTAATCCGACAAATCAAGGAACTGAACTAGAGGTTTGCATCAGCACATGCCTTCTCTGAATATCTTCATGCAATAATCTCTCATGCCACAAATATTCAAGTGGCAAATCAATACAACGGTACTAAGACCAGGGATGTGAACTTAATTTAGCTTGTTTTGAAGCCAGGGATTTGTGGTTTGAACTTCATTTGGCTTATTTTGATTTTCTCTTATTATATTGAGTACCTTTGCTTGATTATATTTGAAGTGATGTAGTAATAGCATTTTCTAACTGAGTTTCTTTTTGATAGCCTCTTGGCGACCTGGGAACATTATATGTCGATGAGAAAGGAGATGCCTTCTTCTCGGGCACCATACAGAAGCTAAGAATTGCAGATCTGATTGGGAGATCACTAGTAGTATATGGAACTGAAGATAAATCAGATAAAGGTCTAACAGCAGCAGTAATTGCTAGAAGTGCAGGAGTTGGTGAGAATTACAAAAAGATTTGTACATGTGATGGGACGACCATATGGGAATCCAGTAATAACGATTTTGTTGCCGGTAAGGTTTGATATTCAAGTATTCAAGTATACCCCGCACAAGTATCTCTGTGTTTGTTTTACTCTGTTCACTGTATATGAGCACAGACCTTTGTTGTGTAACCGTTTTGGTTATGGAATAAGATGCTTTACATTGAGCCAGGACAGCGACTCCCAGCTCTATATTAGGGCTTGGGTTTAGAACTTTGCAATTTGTTCGCTCCCCAAGTTGTCATTGGTGATGGACTCGTCTAATGTAGTAGTCAGTAGTGGCTGTAATATTGGATTGGTATTAATGACCATGGGCTTCATGTTGCGGTTCAGAAACTACCCTGACCGCGAGAAGCTGAAATCTTTTGATGTAGCTTGAGCACCTCTTTATATGCGCTGCCATTGTACAAGGTTTATTCAGGTTTTAAATTCTGGAGGGTTCCTTGTTTGTGTTAAGTAAATGGACGCGACCATGAAAACTGATTTTGCCAAGCCCGTTGGCGATGCCAATGTTTGTGAATTCTATCAAAAAAATTATCATGACTTTAAACATGGAACGAATTTCGAGTACCCGCAAAAGCCAATCCAAGGCAGGAATTTCGAGACAGATTCCCGTGATCTAAATGATGTATTCATGAGACCGCGTTTCCATCAGTAAACGCAGAGCTGCAAAACAAAAAAGGCCAGTTTGAAACAGGCCTTGAATACGAAGCAGCTGATTGGGTCTTCAGAGGCAACATTCCGCTTCCTCCAGCCATCTCATAGAGAACAACGGCCATTAAGTGCCCCTTTAGGAATTGGCTGCGGTTTCCATATAGGGAACTTTTGGTTTGGAAACTTCGGTGCAACGCTTTCTCCCAAACGGGGCATAATCGCTGTCGTTCGCCAGTGTTCCCTGTATGGAACTACGCGACCCTTGATTAGCTCGCCATGTTTTCGAGCGCCAGTCTCTTTTCCTTGCAGCTGTGTGATAATTTGTTTATCAACGCATCGTCCCCACCAAAGGAAAAGCAAGCAAGTCGTTTGAATGGTACTGGGCCGAAAACAGAGTAAATGAATGGCATCCTTGTCAAGATAATATATGATCGTTAAGCAACTTAAAGGCCGAATAAAATTTCAAAAGCATATGCTTTGACAGCTTACAAGACTCACAAACGTAGAATTTGAATTCGATAAAAGATACAAATGCAACGATATCCAACAATTGCACTGATCATTCCAAAGACAAAAGGGCACAGAAGGGGCATAATGGAAAAGAAATATTTAGACCTGCATTACTCTAAAATGAAAGTTCCAGTTCCTTTCTTGTGGACACACAATAACTCCCAATCTCAATGAATCTTGATCTGATACCTTCTTCCAATGTCACAACATAAAATGTTGGTAAATTTGTTAAAAAATGGGTAATAGGTACATTTGAAACCAAATTAAAAGTGGAATCCACTTATTTTTTAAGTTAAAATTTATTAAAATTTAATTTTCAACATAAACTTTTTATCATAAAATATTAACATGATTTAAATATATTATGAATGAATTAAAAATTAATCTAAATAAGTTCTTGGTGGCATTTTTTAATGAAACTTAAAACCCCACAACCCACGTAAAAAATGAACAAAACTTTCTTAGTATTTATAAAGTACTAAGTTAAAAAGTTAAAATTAAAACTAAGATTCACTTAAAGCTTTTGGAGAGAAGATATTTTAAGCAAAGTGGAATTTGGTCTTAAACTCATACATATATGTGCATTGACTCGGGCTTTGAGCCTAGGTTTACTATAAAATAATATTTTGAGTCATAAAAGTTTTTTCTCCAACTGAAATTTGGGCTTGGGAGTGGTCCATGAAGAATTATTTCTTCTAGTCATTGTTTTGTCCAGTGCAACTTATGAATGTTAACACTTTCTTCTAGAAGTATTTTCTGCAAATTCAGACAATTTTTTTCAGCTCAATTCTTCCAGCCATTTTTTTATTTAGTTCAACCCATGAATGTTAATAGTTTTTCTAGAAATATTTTCTGCAAATCTAGACAATTTGTTTAGCTCAAAAACTCAAATTTAGAATAGCTATGTTAATTATTTAACCTTTTAGCTTTCAACCCATTAATTCTTTAACATTTTAACTTTTAAAATTCACTTTAAAAAAAGGGTTAAAGGAAGAGTTTCCTACAAGTTTTTTTTTTTCTCTAGATTTTTCATACTCATAATCAAGATTGAGATTTGATCCCGAAAAACTAAAAAAGATCTGATAGGAGTGTGACACAATGAAAACCTACCCCAAGAAACCATCATTATTGGAATGAAGTAAAATGACGCCACGAAACTAGTTAATCTTCGATAAGTCAGATTTAGTTCATTGAAGAACTGAAGAATACAAGAATCACTCTCACACGTTAAAACTGAAAAATTCAGAAGTAATGTTCATCAATAGCTGCTAAAATTCTAGTTACACGTGTTTAAATAGTTCTTAAAAAATAACCTAATGGATCTACTCTAATAGGTTGAACTGACCCAAAAACCCTAAGCTGAAAAGCCCATGGCCTGATCCAAACAAGCCTTAGATCCTAGCTGAAAACAAAGTATTAATTAAACCCAAACATGAAAAAAAATAATAAAAATAATTAATATGTCATTAAATACCATCAGCCCTTCTTTTCTTATGTAGCTAGGATAAATAAAAAATCCTTACAAGAAAAGGATTTTGAAACATTAATGAATCTTTGTCACACTTGAAGATTATATTACAGCTCATTAAAGATCCTTGTGGAACTAGAAAATTTCCAAAACAAGTTGTCACATCCTTGTAGGAAAAGAATCCTTGTCAAATAGGAAGTCCACAAGTCAAAGGAAAGTAAATAACAAAATTTGTAGAGCCTATTCTGACCTATATCGCAAGTCCTTTCCAAACTTCAATTCATCTGAAAATTTATCCCAACATAGAATAATACCTCTGGGATTTCAGGTCAAGTTTCAACTCGATCCAACGGTTGAATTTCCAATTATGCTCAAAAGTGTAAAACTAGACAGTAAAAACTTTTACGACAAAATCTAAATCTGACCTTGCTTGAATTGTATCAAATGATATGTGTGAAGTTTATGTAGAATCAAAATTTAAAAAGACCTTTTCTAAAAATAATTAAAAGTAGTAAAGTTATATATTTAATTCAATATGACAGTTTAAGAATTATGCAAACTGTAATTGAGTAAAAATATTATACTACTTTTATTGATGATTATACAAGGTATTATTATACCTATTTGTTAAGAAGCAAAGATGAGAATCTTGAAATTTTTAAACATCACAAGTATGAAGTTAAAAATCAACTTAATAAAAAGATAAAGACAATAAAAAGTGATATAAGTTTGAGAATATGAGGCATATTCTGATGAATTTTGATCTCAAAATGATATTATCCACTAAACAACTTCTCTTTATTTACCATAATAAAATGACATTACTACTAGAAAAATAAAATTCTAAAATAAATAACGAATGTCATGTTTGAAAGTTAGGAGAACCTTAAAACTTGAGGAGGAGGCAATTTTCTACTACAAATTCTATTCTTAACAAAGTAGCTTATAAGAAGTTGGAAAAGATACCATATAAATTATGGAAAGAAGAATAATCTTCCTTCAAATACCTTAAAGTATGGGACTGCCTTGAAAAAATGGCATACATATTTTTAAAAAAGTCAATATAAGACCTAAAATTATGGATCATGTATCTATTGGATATGCTTACAATAGTAGTGTTTATTGGTTTCTTGTACACAAGTCAAGTATTGAGTATATTCATCCCTATACAATAATGATAGAAAAGAATGATGTATTCTTTGTTATGTAGACGGAAGCTATGAGAAAAACAACACCACATAAAACACAAAAGATTTGATGAGCAAAAAAGGTTGTAGATGTAAAATCTAAATTCATAGTTGTATTCTCTGAAAAAATAAAAATAATATGGTTTTTCTCTATAGAGGTTTACAAGACTTTTGAATAGGCTAGAAAGACCCCACCCTCTAGTAGGAAGTATTCAAATATTGAAAACATAAGGAAAAATAAAAAAGAATCTAAAATAAAATATTAAATAAAAAAATCTAGGAAAAGTTACAAAATTAGCCTAAATACAATGATTCAATAAGCAATGAATATTATTCTAGTTGAATCTCCTGTTAGAGTTATTTTTTAAGATGTTAACCTAGTTTGGCATGACCAGACCTTTTCTTGAACCTAAACTTAACCTATTGATCCATTAAAGAATCTATTAGCTTATCCATATAGTTTGCCTAGGTCAGATCCCCATCTAGTTGCGTCAAATCCTCACTCAAATACTTATAACCTTTAGTTTCTACAAGTACAGCTGCATCACTTTGAAGAGATGTTGTGTTTTAAGGAAGCACAAAAAGTTCATTCATTTAAAGGATAAAGGAAGCAAATTTAAGTGGTCATCATCAAATTATATATGAAAGATTTGTAGAAGATGATGAAATTGAACTAAGAAGGAGTAAGAGAGTGCAAATAATAAGAACATTCAATCTTGGTTTTCTAACTTATTTGTTAGAAAATAAGCCTTGAAGCTACTCCAAGGTAATGTCCTGCCTTGAAACTTCCTATTGGAAGGAGATAATAAATAGTAAGATTGAGTTCATCAGGTAAAATTTTAACTACCAATTATATACTTAATAAAGTACCTTATAAAAATTTGAAAAAAAAACCCGTCTAAGTTATGGAAAGGAAAAAGATCTTCCTGTAAATGCATCAAAGTATAGAGTGCCTTGTGAAAGTGACAATACTTTATCCTAAAAAGGTCAAGATAAGGCCTAAAACTATGAATCGCGTATTCATTGGATATGCTTATAATAATAGTGCATATGGATTTCTTGTATACAAGTCAAGTAGTGAGAATGTTCATCCTAATATAATAAAAGAAACAAGGAATGCAACATTTTTAGAAAAGATGTTTTTTTTTTAAGGAAGCTTAAGAAATTCATTCACTTAAAGGACAAATGAAGCAAGCTTAAGTTGTCGTCATCAAATTACAGATGAAAAATCTATAATAGACAATGAAATCCAGTCGAGAAGAATGAGGGAGAAGATGAAAGAAACATTCGGTCTTGATTTTTTAACTTGTTAGAAAATGAGTCTTGAAGCTATTCCGAGAAAATGTTATGCTTTGAAACTTTCTATTGGAAGGAGACAATAAATAATGAAATTGAGTTTATCATGCAAAATCATACAAGAGAGCTGTAAATTTTTCTCTTATAAGTATGTTGTTAGAATATAAATGGATTTTCAAGTGGAAGATGGAAGTTAATGAAATCGTTGAAAAATACAAGACAAGATTTGTTGTTAAAGAATTTAAACAACAAGAAAGTATGAACTATTTTAACACATACTCACTTGTGTCAATAATAACTTTTATATGGACATTAATAGTTATCTCATATATTAACAATCTTTAAATACATCAAATGAATATAAAAATAGTCTTTCTAAATGATGACCTTAATGAAGAAGTTTATATGAAACAACTTTATGAGTTTGTCAGTAAAAAGAAAGAAATTAAAGTTTTGAGCTTGTCAAGTTATTATATAATTTGAAACAAGTTTCTAAATAATGACATAAAAAGTTTGATTATGCATGTTTTATTATCAAATGAGTTTAAATCAATAAAGTTGACAAATGTATTTATATAAAAAAAACATAAATAAAGTTAAGTTATTGTATATCTCTATGCGGATGGAAAGTTAATTTTTCGTTAATTTTAGACAAAAATAAATACATGATCAAATTTATTAAGAAATTATTGATTAATACATTTGACATGAAAAAGTTTGGGTATTTTAAATGTCATATTATTATCTTAATTCATATTATATTTGTTAATTAATCGGTTAAATTTGATAATGCTTTACTAGGAAAGGTTCAAAATAAAAAGGTATCTTTGATATAACGATCTACTAATTCACTTCGCGTCTATGAATATTTAAGTCTCCAGAGAAAGATCAGTGAGTGCATAAAGATCTGAATTTTACAAAAAATGTAGATCTAATTTTCCTCATAAAGATCATTTGAGTGCATTTTCTATAATGGTTTTTTACACTTCTCTTGGAAAGAATAAAGAAAGATTTCATATCAACATCGGTAAATGCTTTTACACTTTTACATAAGTATTCCAATCTATCGAGATCTTGATTGAAGTTTGAAGATTTCTTGAGAAAATCTAAAAGCTCTGTTGCTGTGTTGAAAGTGTTCTAAAAAAAATGTCTATTTATATATATTGATGGAGATTGAAAAAAAATATATTCCATAATTATTACTATTGCCTGCAGTTTCTGAACACAAACGGATCTATGCATATCCTTCAACCACTGCTGAGACAAATCACAATAAAACTCAAGTACGATCTCAAAAGGTCGAAAAGGGATATAAATATATAATTTTTTTAGTTTAATATAGATGTTCGGATCAGTTTTCACGTATCTCGATTAATTGTATGAGCTCTGAAATTAACGACTATATAAGCCTTCAATAGCCAGCATATTACTACAAGGCTCAAACATATTTTTGATAATATAGTTGTAATTATTTTTTAAATTTTTTTTATTTAGAAATATATTAAAATAATATTTTATTATTATTTTTTAAAAATTATTTTTATATCAACCCATCCTCCTGAAAATAAAATAAAAAAAAATTAAAATAAAAAAATAAAATAAATAATTTTTTAAAAACATATTTTTAAAATACAAAAACAATTATTATCCATAACAAGTTATCCCATGAGGAGCACATAAATATTAAATTATTAAAGTTTTCTGCTTTTGTCAGATTATAGTAATTGAACAGAGGCCAGAAGATGGGACAGCAAAATGAAATGAATTTAGACCATAAATGCACGGATGGCTAAAGACAGATAGTGATCAGTTTTTGGCTCCAAGACACAACATGTCCTCTCAAGTAATTGTGTCATGTGCCTTGCTCTTCTACTAATAATCTCAAACAAAACAAGCAATTTACCTTACAATTGTATTGGTACGGCTCGCAGGGATTGAGCCTTCCCTAAGGTGATGCCGAACTTATCTTCCATGTCCATGCTCTCTGGTGTCACTCCATTTTCTAGCTTCCAATCAAAAGAGTGAATAAGTGAACCCAACATCATGTGTAACATCCTCATTGCCAAAGGCAATCCAGGGCAAATTCGTCGTCCAGCACCAAATGGAATAAGCTCAAAATTCCGGCCACGGGCATCAATATCTGACCCCAAGAATCTCTCCGGCACGAATGACTCTGGATCCTCCCATAAGCTTGGATCTCTACCTATGGCCCACGCATTAACAAACAATTGTGCACCTTTTGGGATAGTGTAACCACTTATTTCTACATTCTCTCCAGCTTTCCGAGGGAGTAAGAGAGGAGCTGCTGGATGCAATCTGAAGGTTTCTTTGATAACTGCTTGCAGATAAGGCAACCGGACAATGTCCGATTCCTCAATCAAGCTGCCTTTTCCAATAGTCTGCTCAAGCTCTGTTCGGGCTTTAGATAATGTCCTGGGATTGTGGAGTAGTTCTGCCATAGCCCATTCCAGTGTGCTAGAAGTTGTATCTGTACCAGCAGCAAATAAATCCTGTAACAAACAAAGAAGTTAACAAGGAGAATTCTCTTAAAATATACAGAAAATTCGAAAACTTCAAATGAAAAACGTAAATGAAACAATTGGTAAAAAAGGAGGAGAAAAAGAAGTAACCAAGAACAAATGTTTAATCTGACTAGTTTCCATGATGTCCTCGTGATTGTCTTCGCTGATTGTAAGAAGAGTATCTAGCATGTCATTGACCGGGACATAACCCTGCATTTTTCTTAATTGTAACCGTTCATTGACTATGCCATCAAAGATGTTGAGTATCTTCCCAAAATGAACTGTCATGCGACGGTTTATGCCCTGCAGGTCAATCCTTCTAAGTACAGGGAAATAGTCTGCTAAGTTTGGTTTTCCTGCCTCTTCCATGATACCCCCAACAACCTCCTTTAACTGACTTGCTGTATCAGAATTTGAATCAGACAAATTCAAGGAAAAAATACTATTTGACAAGGCATTTAGTGCGATTGTAAAAGCTGCCTGGCCTATATCCATTGCCTCACCAGCAAGGCAATGTTCTTGAACAAGAGCAACCAGCTCTTGAATCTTCTTGCGCCTCAAGTCTTGGTTAGCGTCGAGTTTTTGATTAGTGAAAATGTAGGAGTTGCAAACCTTTCTAAGGTTTCTCCACCGCATGGCTATCGGCACCCAAGGCAGACCAAGTTCATGATGTTTGTGAGCTCGAATTGCATCTGGAATGGTTCGGTTAGAAAAGGAGACATCATGCTTTTGGAGGACTTCTTTTGCCAGGGTTGGGGAAGATATAACTACTGTGGTGATTTGGCCTAACTTCAAACTCATCAAGGGACCATGAGTCTTGGCAAGCCTTGCCAGAGACTTGTGAGGTTTGTCACCAAGATCCAAGAGGCTGCCTATAATCGGTAAAGCTGCTGGACCTGGAGGAAGGTTTCCTGAACTTTCAGTTTTGCTTCCCCTTGCAATGAAATGAAGTATCTTGACGAAGACAAATGTGAAGAGAACACATAGCACAAGATTTATCAAGGATTCCATTTGTCTCTCTAATGTAAACTGTTGGAAATCCGAAATCAATCGATTGTGAACGCTAATCTTCGTACACTTCTCTTATTCTTTTCTGGTCTCTTTGTAGAAAATTGGACCCAACATTTTGCATCCTTCTTTTCCACCAGTTAATGAAATCAAATGCGTTTCGTCAGGTAATTTGATGTTGAGGAATGCATGTCAGCAAGTGGCGCAGCTATTTTTGGACGGTCAGAATTCATCGGTCCCGTTTGGACGTTATTATGACAAAAACATGAGGGAGCTCGGTTTTTTATTGTAAATTGTGAGATATTTCACCGTAGACGTATAGTGTAATTATTTTTCTTTTTTTTTTTTTTACCCTTCTCTATACAAAGCTTTTACCTTGCTTGTGAGGGTAAAATAATATTTTTCATGGAACCAGAGGTCATTTGTAAATTGATTGGGACAATTTAGTAGTTTATATATATTTTTTACAGTTGAATTACATAAATGCCAAAAACAAATAAATGAAAGGAGTGTCCATATTCAAAGTGTGGGGTTTTGATTCAATGTATTTGGGATACTCATTCAATTCAGTTTTGTCGGCTTTGTTTTTGGATACTCATTAATCTACTATTTACCTATTGATTCATCAAGTTCAGAGACTCTTATCCATTTCTTGGATTGGATGAGAACTATTAACAAAAAACAAAAAGGAATTATCAAAATTTTTCAACCACCGTATCGTCCAAGACATCTAGTAAAGACGGAGCTTATGAGTCGACATGTGTTGTTCAAATCATCACAGTTTGGGAAATGTTAATTTTTTTTCTTCCTCCTCTTATTTTTTCCCTACATTTCTTGAAATTCATGTGAGGTCAGCAATCTATGTTATCCTTTCTTTTATAGGATGTTTGGATGGGAGATAACTTGTATTTTTTTAAATAAAAAACATGTTTTTATAATTTTTAGAGATGAGGTTTGTACTTAAAAGATATTGTACCTTTGATAAAAAGCCACCACACCTTCAAACCAAATACACGTATGTCTTTCAATTATGATTTTTTTTATTGGTTTTTTTTATTTTTTTTAATTCCATCCCTTTCAATTTAACTTTATTTTGTTTTTATATCAAATATAGTATTTATTCTCTTGATTGTTGTTTTTTTATTTTTTTCCTAGTTTTTTTCTTTCAATTTTGTCTTTTAATATTTTATTTCATTTTTTTTTCAAATTGAGTCTTATTCTTTTAATTGCTTTTTTTTTATCCTTTCCTTATTTTTTTTCCTTCCAATTAGTCCATCAAAATTTTATTTCATTTCTTTTTCTATCCAATTTTAATCCTCATTCTTTTAAAAAAAATTATCATTTTCTTGATTTGTTTTTTCTTTCAATTTTGTCCCTGAAATTTATATTACATTTTTTGATCAAATTTTAATCCTCATTCTTTTAATTGTTTTTTTTTCTGATTAAGTCATTCATCATTTTCTTTAATTATTTTTATACCAGATTTGATCCATATTTTTTTATTACTATTTTTTTTAATTTTTTATGGTTAAGAATTTTGTTCAAGATATTAGATACTTTCTAGAAAAAGAAGAAGGGTGTGATTATTTCTGCAGTTTAATATGTTTTTTAAAATATTTTTCATCTAAAAAATTATCAAATTAATATTTGTTTAATGCTTATCAAAAAATTTGATTTGTTGATATCTAAAATAAATAAATAAAACTTGAAAAACATAATTTTAATGAGTTTTACCATTGAAAAGTACTATTAAAAACACTATGCATCATTGTTACCATATTGTTGTTACCTAAAGCTTGATCTAGATCAATGGTTAGAATCTGATTAGCTCCCATGACAAGTAAATCAATATTTTTATATGATACGATATTACAATAACAGTAAAAACATAACAACAATTCATTGTGCTGATTTGCTCACACTCCCATATTTAACATTGTTCATTCCATAATGCTTTTTTTTTTTATTTTAGCCATCAATATTTTTGCATAGTTTTATATGCCAAAGTTTTTTTCACTTTACATACTTTCTCATATGCAAAGAGTCAAGGTCTATGTTTGTATTGTATTAAAGATCAATTTTGCAAAATATAATCTCAATTGTAATTAAAAAATAAATAAAAGAACAAAAACAAACACAGAGCTCATTGTCGACAAGGTGTGTAAAACAATATTTTAATCCTTGAATTCTTAGTTTATGCAACTGTTGATCTTTGAAGTTGATGGACTTAACTTTCCAGTCCTTAACTTTTTTTTTCACATTTCAATCATTAAATATTAAGATATGGAAGAGAAAGTCATCAGAAAATAAGAAAATAATAGAGATAAAAAGAGATTAATGGAAAATACCAATCTTATTATTATTAACTGGTTTGTAGAGAGGAGTTCTATGAAGATAGCTTGGATTTTTTATAATATTGAAAAAAAGTAGATTAGGATGTAATAAAAAAATTATCAATTTAATTTTGGTTTTTTCAATTGATTCTAGGAGGTTTAATGGTTAAAATGGGTTTAATAGGGTTACAATGTTTTTAACTATTTTCAAGTTAAAATAAATTTAAAAATAGGTTTTTATAATCCAAAAACTCGGATCCGACTTTTCGATCATCAAATATAGCCATAATCTACGCTAGAAGACAACGTGTTTCATCACAATTTAGCTTTTTTCTTTATTTGTTTTTTTTTAACTAAATTTAATAAAAGGATATTTATATAATTGGTTACATCTCAATTTTTTACTCTCTTTTTCTTACTTTCTGTAGGAATCCAAAAAATAGCAAAATACAATAAAAACAAATCTAAAATTTTATATTTTTAAATATTTTCATTGTTTTTGGTATTTATAACATCTTTTTAAAGGAATTAAAAATTCAAAAATTTACTTTCAATACTTTTTTTTTAACGTACTCATTTTAAAATCAGTGTTCTTTTATCGAGTTGACATTAGTGTTATTTAAAAAAAATATTAAAACACAAGAAAAATAAGAAAAATAAAGAATAAAAAATGTTTAGACAAGGGGTCAAAAATGCAAAGGAAAAAAAAGAAAGAAAAAGAAAAAAAAAAAGAGAATTTTAAGAGAAATTAGTTAGAAAAAAAAACACACATACGCTCTCCCATTATAAAAAACAATAAAGATTCTCACCAAAAAAAACATGACCCTCCTGCAAGCTCACAGTCTCCAGACGTATCCATTCATAAACAAAAATACAAAAGAAAGAGTTTCCCCTCTTAGCATAGAGCCTCTCTCATAGCAATTAAAAACCAATCTCTCTTTATTTACTAGCCTTTGATTCTTCTCCACCAGTGATTGGAGCCATGATCCAACACACTCTCCTAAAGCAAAAAAAAAAATAAAAAATTCCCACAAGCTCTAATCTTGACGGCCAAAACCTTCTCTCTCACATTGCAATGATGACAATGACAACACCAGCACTCATTGACAACCTGTGACCTTCACGCTACTTCATTAAACTCATTTCTCTCCTAGCAGCCCACAACCATCATGAGCTACGCCACACAGCCATCATCAACCATTCAAACCACCCATCCACAGTAGAGCTGTGATAGTCCTCTTTCTCTTTTCCAGCACATACATAGACCCATTGTGCTAGGGTTGTCTCACTACCCCTAAAAACTTTATAGTGTCGACAATGGGTTATTTAACCCCATTTCCAAGCTCTTTACACCTTAATCCATTTTTGTAGTCCTTTTTAGCATTCTCACTAATAAAACATTTAGGTATAATAATCACCTTACTTGAATCTACCATGTTTAATATTATTTTGAAAAAAGAAATGTTGACTTTACTAGAGCTTGTTCCACTGAATTCTGGTTAGATAAGAGAGAACTTGCATTGCTATAAACTACAATCCTCAATACCAACATCATAATAGGATGAAATCCTTTTATTGCACCTTGACAATGATCTGAAAGTAAGGAAAATGACATCTATATAAGCTTTAAAAGCTTTAAAAGAATATTTATGGGTTTTTTTTTAGTTCTCTCACTATAAAACACTCGTGGGAAACTACATAAACAATAAAAGAGAGAAGGTTTTGTAGATATGAAAAATTACAACTATAAACAGGTTGAATGCCTTGCACACGTCTAGAAGTACATTTAATGTAGCCATATGATCTTCATCCATGTGCCCTACTACATGGAAACGTTGTAACATCATAACAAAAGGTGTTATTTTTAAAGGACAGCAATATTTCAGCTTCATCCACGCACTTACACACTTACCTCTTAGACTCCCTAGGTGCCTAAACATAAAAGCGCCCCAACTAACAAAAGATAAAAGATCATTAAACAACAAATGACAAGGTAACTTGATGAAAAAGGGCTACCACCCACTTAATTTTTTTATAATTATAATTATTATTATTAGTGTGAATGTTCGAACTAGTTTATATATATCTTAACTAATTTTATAGATTTTGAAGTTAACGACAGTGTAAATTTTCAATTACTCTGAGATAGTGACCTCTAAAGCAAAACCAGAACCTGACCAGTTAAGCTATACCCCTCAGTATTCCAATTAAACTTACCCGACCACAAAACCACTCAAATAGCTAACTAAGTCTTTTTGTTATTCCATCACAAAGATTTGGGGGTACTAATTGGTTTGGAATTTATACCCATAACCTAGGCTTTAAAGTGTGAGATATGAGGTACAACTTAGGCACAAATGATACATAGCACGAGATATAGCTTAAGCTTAAAAGATGATATACTGGAGCAAGTCTGGACATAAGGCATCTTTTAATTAGGTTTAATCATGCTACATAGCCTAATTAGGGACTTTGGATTTAGGTGGGATGACGCGACTTCCTAGAGGCTCAACAAGCATAACATAAACTCTTAAAAGGTCAAACCAACTCAAACACTCTTATAGCTTCATGGTGGGCTCATAGTCCCCTTCTTTTCCATGAGGCCACACGTCTAAGAAAATACACCCCGAACTCAAAATACACCCCGAACTCATATGGGATTCACTTACCTCCATGATGCGTATGTCATTTTCTCATCATTCGGCCACAGTAATGTTGGTCATGTTAGCTATGTTTAAGCCTAATTGATAGTCTATACTCTATATGACAAAATCTCTTCTTCTCGAATAGAACACCGTTACCTGTTAGGGCTATAAATCGAAGTGATTGCTATTTGCCTATATATCATGTTCTTTCCTTATTTTTCCCTTGCACCATGCAAGTTGATGAAGTTCATGGATATAAACATAAGTCTATGAATCATAAGGTAGGGATGAACACCGTTCTTCATTCATTCATTTTATCATTCTGTTTTTCTTTTTCTAATCTTCTTTTTCATCATCACCATTTATGTAAACAAATTAATACACGAACAGTTTGCACAGCCTCAAAATGTTATATTTTCTTAATTGATACTATTAATTTAAGTACTGAAAGATCTTTTTTTTTTAAAAAAAAAAATATGTTTTATAGGTACTCATGATCCCCTAAATTATGAAGCCCATCAACCTACTTATATTATTAGTAAGGTTTTCCGTAATCCTCGTTACTGTTGATAAAAAGTTTTGCATCATTAGATTTGGTATTTTCCCATTCATGCACCGCTCACTTTACTTGTTTTTGTCTCGCACTCTCATTGTGAACTTCACTCAATTCTCCTGCCCAACCCCAGACACATGAGAAGAAGAAGAAACAAAAAAGGCACCGCTTCCATATGGCATCAGAAGGGGGCTTCGCTCCGTATATAGACGATGAGATTGTGATTAAACTGTTCCAACTAGCCAACAAGAGCCTCCTTGTCATCTGTCTGTGAAATGTTCATATATGTCCTCCACTCTACTATTTGTCACCGTCTGACAAACGTGTTGTTTTCTGACAAAACATGACATGTCAGCGGACTTTCTGTCTCCCTTCACTCTCTCTCTCTCTTAAATAGGTGGGCATTAAAGACAAGCTTGTACGTTTGTCATTACTGTGGCTGCTACATTACTTGTCTTTATTCAGAGCACAGATTTTTACAGCTGTAAAATGAAAGGGAAATACTTCGTGACAGTGAAGAGAAGGTAGCCGGTAGGCAATTTAACATTTACCTTTTATCACTACTGTTAATTTCTGACTTTGAGATCTATTATTGCTGCAACTTGCTGAGAACATTTCATTATAGGATCTTTCTTTCACTCAGTGCGACTCAGTCTGTTCTGTTCAGTTCTTTTTGACCATCTTGATGCCCATACGCAAGAAATGAAATCTCAAGCCCCACCTTCCAAGATTGCCTGTCTTTCGAACTCTAGTTTGCACTTGCTCTCTTGTTTTTCCCATTTCTCTCCTTTTCAATTAAACAAGTCTAATTAACAATCATTGTTTCACTCTTTTTCTTTATTTTTAATTTCTAGGGACTGGACTGCTAAACGGTTGGAACATGGAGGGAAATAGGCGCAATGGTAGGTCTCGGTCAACTTCAATTGGGCTAGGATTTGAGCTTGGACGTGGTGGTTCTAGTCAAAGACCAATAACTGGCTGCAAAAAACCTTATGGGTTCACTATTCTTCAACTGCATGAGCTAGAACTTCAGTCTCTTATCTACAAGTATATCCAAGCTGGATTTCCTGTACCTTACCATCTTGTTTTACCTATATGGAAAAGTGTTACTGCTTCCCTTGGTGGTCTCAGTTCAAGCTTGTACCAGCTCTACCCTAGCTGTAAGTCCCTCGTAAATTAATCTCACGCTTTTTTTCTTTTGATGACTATCTCTTACCAAATTACTACAAAATGGATGCTAAATACTTGTCTTTTTTCATAAATACTTGATCATTGACTAATTTACAAGTAAATTATTTTTCTTAATCCTTAAAAGAGATTTGATTTTGGTTTTTTTTTTCTCGTGGGGGGTCTAGTTATGGGGTGTAAGTGTAACCCATTATATTTGGAATATAAGAAAGGAACGGAACATGAGCCAGGGAGATGTAGGAGAACGGATGGAAAGAAGTGGAGGTGTAGCAAAGAGGTTCTTCCAGATCAAAAGTACTGTGACAGGCACATACACAGAGGACGCCAGCGTTCAAGAAAGCTTGTGGAAGCTGCTTCTCATAGTAATACCAGCACCAACCTCTCCATTTCTCTCCCTGGAATCGGTGGTGCTACCGCCTAGCAGTACTAATCTCTCTCCAATATGTTGTCTCTCTCAAAAGAGTGTTCTACACAAGAAATATGTAATAGGAGCAGCTGCTAAAAAAGTTGTTTACGGATTTCGAGAGTCGGTTTAAGCTAATTTTCAAACAGAAGAATCAAGCATGTACTACGTACTATGTAGTTTTACCCTTTTTTTCTTGTCTAACGTAATTGAGTAAGGTTTAAATTGGGACTTGCCCCCTCTCGTCCACTCGTCTACAAGCATTCGAATGGTTATGATTTAGGGACCGTTTGGGAACGCGGCTGCGGCCGCGTTCCCAAAAAATTTGAAAATTTTTTATTTTTTTTTGCTAAAATTTAATATAGTTTGTACATTTTGGATCGTTTTGATGTGCTGATGTTAAAAATAATTTTTAAAAAATAAAAAAACATCGTTGGCATGCATTTTGGCACGAAAAGTTATTTGAAAAGCAGCCGCAACCACACTGCCAAACACGCTCTTACAGGCTTTCAAGTCCACGACATCGAATTTTTTGCCCGTAAAAGATACTATTTCATTGACCCGCGTTTTGAAATGGACCAGATCATTTTAAAAAAAAACACTAAAAGAAATATCAAGATTATGGAAATTTGGTTAGAAGTGTTGTTAAACTTGATAAACTAACAATAATATGGTTTGAATTTAAAAAAAAAATAAAATAATAAAAATTTGATAAAAAATAAATCAAAATCAATTAGTCATGTAAAAACCAAAACATATCATGAATATTAATTTGCTCACAGTCAACACTCTTGCATCACGAGAGGGGCAGCATTGTCTGCTGAAGCACGGATAAAAAAAACCAACTTCACTCATGTTTTTCTTTATCTCTACTAACTTTTTTTTTCTCGTCTAAACAAATTTGATAAATAAAAAAAATATATTATCATTATATTCTATATTTTAAGAAAGTCTTAGCGCTCTATCCAAAAATCTTAAAACCTGTAAATACAAATCAATTAATTCAAGATGTAAATCAATTGATTGTATTTAGACAACCCATTAGCCACACCTTCAAGTTGGATGGGATTCTTGCAAGTGAAGTCATAAATCTTGTAACATGATTATGTATCAAACAATACTATCTCAAAAGCCACATTCTTATCGCCCGCATGGTTAATAATTAAAAAAAAGAAACATATAAATTCTTGCTTATGAACACCCATACCCTAATATTTGCTCGAGGTTTCTAATTGAGACTTGCCACATTCCCCGCAGAGAGAATGGAGATTACATTACAATTATATACTTAAGTAATAATAACCTAAATCAATACGCAACCTTAACCATAACAATAGAACACACATTTTCATTCGTCTCTTATCAGCCCACAACAAAACCAGAGAGTATACCCTTAGTTTAAACACTAAAAAAACAAGAAAAAACAAATTTAGCTCAAAAATATATATTGCTACATGGAAATGAATCTGGGGTACAATCACATTGCACAAAAACACACAATCCAAAATGCTCAATTTCAAATAAATTCCATGAACAGACAATCAAAACCATAGTTGTCCCTAAGAACTCACAATTGCATCCTCACTAAGAACACCAAACAACCCTGAAAACGAAAAACACTACATAATTTGTCAAGTGAATTTTGATTTGCTTTCGGAAATCTCTTAGGGCACCTTGTTTATGATAATATTTATTGTATCGAAATTAATCAATATAATAGTGGAGTCATTAAAGTTCAATAATCCAGTGAAAATCTTGAAGTAATTCGCTTGACAAATCTTAAAAGATAGGATGTGAGTGAATTAGAAAATGGAAGTTTCCCCATCAAAATTAGCATTGTAAACATAGACGTCTTCGGATCAAAATTAAATTCAGTATTCGAAAATGTTGAAAATCTAATCTGTTTTTTTTTTTTACGGGGTTACATTGATAATCAAATTGCATAGTTAATGTATAAAACAAAATTGTTAAATGTAATATGCATCCTACAACATGGAAACCCTAAAATCTAGAATATATTAAAAATTAGATAAAAGCTCTTAGAAAATTAAAAAAAAAAAACACATGATTATGCCATCTCTTCATGTATGATTTCTAATACATAATGTTTGGTGACTACGGTAAAAATAATATTAAAACACAATTAAAACGTGGGATATGGACAATTGTCGATCAGAATCACATGGTTGATATAGATAACAAAAAACAAATCTAATGATTTTAATTCATGAATCACGAGTCTTACTTGCTCCCATCAAACGTGAAATTATCTTTAACTTGTCTTGTTCATAAAAACGAAGGAATTTTGAGTTATGGGAGAGGGAGAGGGGAGGGTAGGGAGCAGAGATTGTGTTCTATTAATGATTGGGCTTATTCGATGGAATAATCAATTGTATTTTTGTCGATAAAAGTCATTTATTTTAAGTTTAATATTTAATATTTATTTATAATTCATTAATAATTTTGTCAGTAATTAACACTAAATTCTTAATAAATTCAATATTAAAAAAAAATTAAAAAAACAATCCAAAACAATAACTAAAATTAATCTGACTTAACCTATTAAACCTTTAATGCAAAATGATGCTCTTTCCTTTTTTTGGGTTTCTGGATTTTGACTGTTATGTTGATTTTTCTTCTTGTCTTCGCAGGTGTTTGTTGCCAACCTGGCTCGGGCTGGGAGGAAGAGAAACTGTTAGAGGAGAATTCCCTCTACGTATATTGAGGATACGCTGTCGTTTATTTATTTTTTAAAAAAAAATTGTTAATCGGGAGTTGATAAATAATGGAAATGGTAAAGTGGTTAGGTTGACCTGCTATATACACTTCTATCAAATAGCAAGTCGTTGGGACTCTGTGACTTGTAAGACACCTTTTAGTTATAGTTGGTTTATTTTAGTAAATTACTGGGGTTTTTTTTTTATGAATGAAATTTGATGGGTTTCCAACACGACTGTGATTTTTGATTGAGTGATGTAAAATTACAAAAGAAACTAAAACATTTAGGGAAGTTTCTTTATATCAAGACACATATTTATCGTGGCTTTATACTAGTGTTGTGTTTTTTTTTTTTGTTGGTTTTCTTTGCCCTTCAATTATCTTTTTAAATTGGATTTATTTGGGATTGGACTTGACAGTTTGTCAATTGACTTTATGTTGGCTCCTCGTGATGTCAACGAAAAATTATGACGCTCAGTTGATACTTGATTTGACAAAATATATTTTGATTTCATTGATTTAGAGCAATTAAAATTTTAAGGACCAAATTTGAAAATAAAATTAGTGTTTAGGGATTGAATTGAAAGAAAATGATGAGAGTGGCTGGCATTTGTGAGAAGGTCTACCTCGTATAGGCGACGCATGCGACGGCGATGGACATTCATTGGTGGCCTTCCTTTATTCATCTCAGCGTCCTCTTCCATCCAAGGCAATGTGTGTTCATGTAAGAGGTCTATTTTGGCTCTAACAACACAATCTTCCTTCCTCTCTTCTCTTTCATTTCCTTGATTTTCACGAGTGTGCATGTAGGGTTTATTTTCTTTTTAAAAAAATTAATTTTTTTTAATTTCATCATTCAATATTTTGTTGATTAAGAATTGAACTTGATATTTTTTTGTTATTTATTTTTTATATGATTATCATGGTCTTATAACTCTTATCGTAGATTTAGTAGGTTATCTCAAGTTAGTACGAGTCAATCTAATATTTCATTATCTAAGTATTTCAAAAACAGTATCATGCATTATACCAGTGTCTCAATACTTAAAAAGGTATCGTCCAATGTACATCATATTTAGAATTAATTATATATATATATATATATATATATATATATATATATATATATATAAATCATACTAGAAAACACATTAACAATATCTAGACATTTTGGTTTTGCACTGGAAAAAAATGATATAACCCACAACAATACACGAGTTACTGATCTAGTAAGTGTTATGGACATAACATTTTCCCTCAACTAATAAAGTGCAAGAGAATTGCTTGCACGGATATTAGTTGGATGTCTCCCAGGACTAGTTTTTATGGTAAAAGAAAATTTCATTCACTTTGTCATAACCCAATTCTGGGTTATTCCTAAATTTCATTTTTTTTCAAAATAAAATCATAAAAATAAAATAAAGGATGGCAGCGTGGAGAAAGCAAATCAAGAAATCAAGTTGCAATTTTTTGAGGCAATTCAAGACCTAATTGGACCCCTATATGCCCAAAAATAGAGAAAAAAAATGCAAATTCAAGGTCAAATTAAATGATTATTGGACGAATTTGCATAAAAATTAAGTCCAACGACATAATTAAATCTTTAATAGGCCAATTTGATTTAATCATGGGCCAAATTAAATTTTAATTATGTTTAAGAATTAATTTGGGTCCAATTAAAGGATTTAACTAAGTGCAAAGACTTAATTACTTTAAATGGGTCAAATTAATTTTATTTGGGGCTTGATTGGTGAAAAATTAAGTTTGAGAGCCTAATTTGGACTTAATTGAGAAGATTGGAATTTTAAGAGACCAAATTTATTTTTTTTTCCAAGTTAATTGATTGAAATTAAGGGCCAAATTGCAAGAAAATTGAAATTTTAGGGTCAATTAGGGGTATAATTAAATCACATTTAAAGAGGGAGGGCTGAAATGAACTTTGATAAAAAAACAGAACTCAGCACTGTTCATTATCTTCTTCATGTTTTCTAAAAAAATCTGGTCTGGTTACCTACTTTGCAGGTGCATTTAATGCACCTAACGTCCAGAAAATTTAATCAAACTTGCACAAAAATGATCCTCTGCAGTTCCTCTACAGCTCCATGTGAATATTTTAGTCTGAATGACAACCCATCGACGCTGGTGCCAGCCTAAACATGCCAACTCAAGCAGCTTTTTCTGCAGATTTGACAGTGCACCATGCCTACTTTGAGCCAACGATTGGGATCCTTCCCAACAGAATCAAGGGCTAAAATTTTTCCCTTATGTAGAAAAGATTTCCCTCTTTCATTGCCTATAAATAGAGGTGGATTTCATGGCATGGGGGAGGATAAAATAGGGTCCAAAGTAAGCCAAAAAACCAACTTTCCTCCCTCTCCCCGCTGCAGATTTTCTTCTTCTGCTTCTTCTTCTTTCTTCCTCCGCCACAGGAAACCAACACCGTCACCATTTATTCCTCCAGCTCCTCCTTGAGTAACCACCACCACCATCAGCGATATGAAAACCATCATTTTCACAATAAGCCGCCACCTAAACACGTTCTTTCAGTAACAACAATCACGACTTTCTCCTTCCTCTCCTCTCTGCAGATTTCTTTTTCTTCCTCTTCCAGTTGCAGCCGCTCCAGCCAACTCAGGCAGCCAACTCCACCGCCGGCTTCAGGTCATCATCCCCCAGCCAGCCATCGCCGCCACGCCAGGTGGTCTGCTACCGTTCCCCTGATTCTTTGTCTTTTCTAAAAAAGTTCCACTATTCGTAAGTGAACAGTAGACACGAATTATAATTCACGTATACTGTTCCAATGGACCTTGGGCTGGACCAGTTCAGGCCTAGCCCAAACAGTCGAGTCGGGTCTGGTCCAGCCCCCAAAAAAATAAAAATTAAATAAATAAATTATTTCAAAAAAATTGTGATTTTCTCAAATGTTTTTCTACCAATTTTGCATAATATTGGGTTGTATATTTATACTCTAAAATACAAATCTGGTATTAAAATACCCGATTTTCTCTGAAATATTTCAAAAAAAAAATTCAAAACATTTTCAAAAAGAAAAAAATATTTTATTGCATACGGCCAAATCCTAAAATTTTTCCAAGCATATTTTTCATTAAAAAAAACAAAAATTGCATCTTTTCGTGTTTTAAAAAAATAAAAAATGGATATCGTAACCAGTTTATGGTTATCCATTAGAATTTGGCCAACATGTCAAAAATCTTTTTCTAATTTTTTTTAGGATTCAGATGTAGACTTTAATATTTGTGAGGTGTAAAATTACACGATAAAGTACACCCTCAAGTATTAAAGATACAATGTGTAAAAATACGATGCTAAAATTCAGACTATAGAACGGTTAGGATTTAACCCGATAAGGTAGAGACTCTCTCATGAAGAGAGATCTGCCTTAAGCCTTAGAAAAGACTAACGAATAGAAACCCGACTTAGAAAAAACAATCAAATAACAATGCAGCTTACCTTAGGTAGGATGCACTGGGGGTAATGCGTCTTCCCCCTGCACAACCACTCCCTTACTCAGACTCTCGCAGACCAGTGGCGACTCCTAAAAATTAATCATAATTTTATAATTAAATCCAAAAACCCTTCCCAACACACAACACCTCACACAGGAGGCGCGACAAGAGAGCCTCCATCGTCGCTAGACGTCGTCGCGCCGGCTCGCGCCCCCACGACACACTTCAAGATTTTGAATTGAAATTGTGCAAATGTAATTTTGAAGTGTTAGTATATTTATATTTAACTAGTCTTATTTATGAAAGTATCAAGCTTCCAAATTATAAAAAAAGTATAATATTATTTGTCATGTGATCAATCTATAAATACTTATATATTTGCTATAATATAAGGATAAAATCCAATGTACACAAATAGTAACATTAACCATTTGAGAATTGTCACTCCTAACATCGCGAGAGCTTTAAAAAATTAAATGAAATAAAATGAAAATGAAAAAAAATAGATTTCTAGCATCTTATTCTTTGACGGGGAATGGTTTTATTTAAGGAGTCACCACCTAATATTATGGTCACTAGGAACTCTAACTAGTCAACAAAGATTCTATGGTACGGGACTGGTTACGTAAAAGAAAAGATATAATCACCCCTTAAACGTCCTGTTTATGTCAGGCTGCATTACTAGTTTGTCTTAAATTACTAAAAGTTTGTTAGTGAATGCTATAATGGTTTGCTTGTAATATTTCTGACGCTGACGTCAGTGAATATTCAACTACGATTACTTCCAACTCTGGCATTGGTAAATATTACGTAGCCAAAAATAAATAAATTTAAATTAGTATATATTTTTTTTATTTCTGACTCTAGCGTTAGTGAATAAACCAACAAAATAAATTTACTTTTAAAGCATGCATATTTTTTATTTTATTTTATTTTGTTGGGTCTGTCTTAGTTCATGTGGGCCGGATTAAGCCCAGCCAACCCGGCCCGGTCACTGGCGAAGCCAGTGACAGCTGGGCAAACAATAGACACGCGTGAAGTCGAATGTAATTAAATTATCACCTTCGCAAGTGTTCATGTAACATTTCAATTTCAAAGAATGCAGACTGAGATGAGAACGGGCATACCTGCTTCCGGAGACGATGAAGATGGCTGCAGTTGATTCTGACTCTGGGTTAGTCTTCTTTTTCTGCTGTTATTTTGGGTTTCTTCCTCTGCTTCTGATGGTTCGGAGTGGTGCCAGGTTGATCAATGCTTGCAGTTTCTCTGTTTTCCCTTGTTCACTTTGCTTGCGTTCTGGGGACGAAGGCAACGCTGGCTTTTGCTCTCTTCTCCTTTGTCTTTTTAGTCAGTCTCTCCCTATTTCCAGTGTTCTCCCCCCTATGTTTTTTTCCTGTTTCCGTTCGTGCTCTCCCTTTTTTTTTTCTCTAAGGCCAGAGAGTGTCAGTGATCGTTAACAGTCCTGCACTTGCAGGACTGTAGTGGATTCGGAGACGGGATCGTGGGCAGGAGACGTGGTCCATGATTGGATCGAATTTGCTGTAGATTTCCCTGTTGAATCGGCTTTCTCCGCGTGAAACGAAAGGGATAATGAACAGTGCTTCAAAACGGCGCCGTTTATGTCCTTGGGAATGACTATCTTCACCTTGGCCCCTAAACGTTTTAAATTTAACAATTGGTATCCTAATCAGTAATAATCAATTTCTAATTTTGCCCCTGGATTAATTTCAATTGAATCCCTGAGTTATAATACCATTTACAGTTTCTAAATTATTCAATTTGATTCTCTGACTTTAATTTCCTGTAACTTTGCCTTGAATCAGCTTCAAACTTTGATATTTCTTCAATTAAACCTCTTATTTCTTTAATTAATTAAATTAAAGTTTAATTAAGTCCATAAATTTATTAATTTTTCAATTAAAATCCTAATTTTATTAATTAAATTAATCCAAATTTTAATTAAATTCTCAAACTTATTAACTCTTCAATTTTTGATCAATTAACTCTCAAATTTGATAATTTCATTTATGAACTTTGAATTTGTGTTGTCTTAACTCCATCCTCAAATATATTTTTTTATTTGTTTATTTTTTATTATTTATTTAAAAATTAGATTATGACAAGAATTATATTTTTATAAATTTAGAGGATTTTTTTCACATTAAGTTTCATAAAGAATAAAAATATTCTATGCCCCAGTTGGGGAAGTTCCTTCAACTCAATACTTGACAATTATCAATATTGCTATCTGTAGATACAATTAATTATTTAGTCAATAAAATATATTATCATTATTAAAAAAATAAAACCTTATAATGAAAAATGAAAAACTAGAGGAGGAAAGAAACATGATGCTTAATATCTTTCAAAATTATTTGAGCAACTATTAATGTTTCTTAACACTATTTTTTATATAAACGTGGGTGTCCGGGTCAGTTTACATACACCTCGATTAATCTAACAGACCCTGAAGTTAATAACCATGTAAGCCTCCAGTGACCTTGATGGGACTCGAATTCGTAACCATTGGGGAGCAAACTCAATGCTTGATCAGTTGAGCTACCCCTCAGGGTTTTTTCTTAACACCTTTGACAAACTAGGTTGTGGCAACTCCTGTTGTCTTGGACAACAAGACATTTTTGTTCTTTCATAAAATAATGTTTTTTTTCTCAATAAAAAAATACCTAAGCGGTAAAAAAAGAGATTTTCAAGTAAAATATTTGTTTTATAAAATATTTTTTTAAAATGAATGAACTGAAAATAAGACAAATAATGGAGTTTGACTAAAACTAATAGACATTCAATTTTATGATTTTTTTGAAACATATTCAATTTTATGATTTTTTTGAAAATTAACATTATTTAACATAAATAACAAAGTAATAATACGTTTTAAAAAAATTGACGTAATAACACAGTTTACTACATAACACGATTGAAAAACATAACATTTCAAGTTGTCATTATTAGAAAATATGAAATATCAAAGAAATTATTAAATAAGCTTGTACAAATTATGATGAGGTGAGAAAAAAAAAGAAAAAGAAAAGAAAGGGACCTTTAATGCATATTGAAGCTTTAATTATCACATCACAGGTATTATAAAAAAAATCTTAATAAGATAAATTCAACAATATTAAAAAGATTATCAATGATGATTAGAGTGGACCACACTCTATGTCTAAAGATAAGTGAGCAATTACAATGAGGAGAGGGGAGAGAGAAAAAAGAGAAAGAAAGAAAGAAAGGAACTTCAAAAGCACATCAAAGTTCCGATTATAACACCATTGGTATCATCAAAAAGATCTCAACGAGATAAATTCAATGATACCAAGAAAAGTCACTAACCGTAATCAGAGTGGGTCACACTCTTTGTCCAAAGACAAACAAGTAATTATATTGAGGAGAGATAATAGAGAGAGAAAAAGAGATCATGAAAGCACACCGAAACTCGAATTATAACACCATAATTACTATAAAAAAATATTTCAAGGAGACAAATCAAATGATACTGAGTACGGACACTAATGGTAACCGCAATGAGCCACATGCAGCAGGTGGCTCACTTGCATTTGAGCAGTTCGTGTGGCTCATTCCAGTCACTGTTTGTTATGTATTTTTTGTGTTAATGGATTCATCTGATCGAAAGTTCTGCGATGGTATTTATGGTATTGTAGTTAATGTTTTGGTGTGCCTTGAAAATCTTTAACTTCTTTTTTATCTCTTTCATCTCTACTCATTCCTCATTCAAATTTGTGCGGACTCATTTAATAATCTTTTTTGGCATTCTAGTTTTCACTAATAACAACTTAAAATATCTGATTTCTCAAACACAACATATATATTATTTTGTCAAAAAAAAATTATTAATATTATTTGAGCAATATTATTTTTTAAAACACCCTAATTTTACGGTAGGTTTTTTCTTTATTTTTTCTGGGATTATTTTACTAATATTAGTGGTTGTTAGATGTTCCAGGGTATATTCCTTGGAGAGAAGGGAGAGCGAAAAGATATCTGCAAGTTACGTGATAAGATGGAATTATGAAGGGGACCTTGATAGATAAGGCTTGATGGCAGGGTAGCTACTAAATCAAAATGTACTTTGTGCATAATAGTAACATGCTTGGCAAGTGATTAAATCAAGCAATACTCCTTCCCTTCTAGGATTCTAAGACGTACGGTGCTTAAATCCAATCTACAGGGAGAAGTTTGTTTCAAGAGTCGATCTGCTAGTTAATCCCTCTATAAATACAGAGGCTGGCTATTGTTACTCGTCTAAGAGAGAACCTTGTAGGGCAAATAAATTAGCCCTTCCATTCTATCAGCATGAGGTTTTTCTGCACAATCCAGAAGTTCAATCCCCTTGATAACTATTTTCCACAGCTTTTAGAAATCTTTCCCAGTCTCTAATTCGTCTTTTAGCATTAGTTTTCCTTTCCAAACCAGGGAGGGTTTGGTCTTATCCTCTGAATTAATCACTTGCAAGCAATTCTTGACCAAGTCCCTGCTCAGACGCTGGACTGAAGTTCAGGTAATTACCAGGCCTGTAACTCTTCCATGACTACTCTTTTCTATATCTCTCTCCCTCCCTCCCTCTCTGTCTCTCTCTCTTGTTCACGTTCCATTTCATGATTTATGAATGGTCCAGTACTCAAGAAATAGTTATTTTAAAACTTTATATAATCTAATATGAGATTTTCATGTGCATAACAGAGATATTAAAAACATTTAGTACGCAAAATTGAGAAATAGTAGTTGTTTTGATTTTTCAAAAACAGGTGAAGCGTAATCTTGTCATTCTAAAATAGGCAGGCTTTCTAATGGCAACAAAGCCGCATCCACTCAAGATTTGTTTGTTTAACAAGCATAGATAGGGACTTGCATGGTCGAAAAAGACACATTTACACGAATACAATGGTAATTATTTTTTAAATATTTTTTATTTAAAAATATAGGAAAATAATATTTTTATTTTATTTTTTAAAATAATTTTTCATATTAATATACTAAAATGATTTAAAAACAAAAAAAGAATTTAAAAAAAATCACGAAATAACCTTAACCCCCGCACGGGTGCATAATTATGTTTTACACAACCTTTGTTTTTTCCTTCCCGTAAAAGCCTTTGTTTTTTCTCCTCTTTTTTTCCATAAAAGTAACCCAACCCAAGATGGTAAACACGGTGAAATGGAGTCAGTCCACAGTCACGTATCCATTACCGACAGTCTGACTTTTTACATTAACCTCTACTCACGAGGAATCTAATGATGTTCTATTCTCTTCCCACTATCTCTCCCTTAATCCAAAGGCCCGTGCTTCATCTCCGCCCCCAAATCTGAATCTCCACCGTTTATCTAGATCCACACATCAACACGTCACTATACTAGAATTAAAAAAAAAAAAAAACAAAGAAAATATCATCATCCTCATCTCACTCTTACAGATCTCATACACATTTCAAGCTCCTAACTTTCTGCTTCTCTCTCTAAGCAGAGTCGCGTATTCTTAGGAAGAGAAGGTTTTGGTGAAAACCCATTTTGCCCTTGAAGCCTAGGAGGATGGTGGAGGCACAAACATGGGCAACAAGGAGAATGAGCAACCCAAGAATAATGGATGGCACCACCGTGTCAACCACCACCAATGACCAAGCTCTTGACATACCTGCAACCCCACCTGGTGATGTAAGAAACAATGCATATTCTTCCGTTGGATCGTATTTTTCTCCGACTATTTTAACAGCTGGGATTATTGCATCATGGTACTTGTCCAACATTGGAGTCTTGTTACTTAACAAGTACTTGTTAAGTTTTCATGGCTACCGGTACCCGATATTTTTAACAATGCTGCACATGATTTCTTGTGCTTGTTATAGCTATGTGGCTATAAAATTTCTTCAAATAGTACCATTGCAGCATATTTCATCAAGAAAGCAGTTTATGAAGATCTTCGCTTTGAGTGCTATCTTTTGTTTCTCTGTGGTTTGTGGTAATACTTCATTGAGGTACTTGCCTGTGTCTTTTAATCAAGCTATTGGGGCAACCACACCTTTTTTTACTGCTATTTTTGCCTTCTTGATAACTTGCAAGAAAGAATCTGCTGAGGTTTATTGTGCACTTTTGCCTGTGGTTTTTGGGATTGTTTTGGCCAGTAATAGTGAGCCTTTGTTTCATTTATTTGGGTTCTTGGTCTGTGTTGGTTCAACTGCTGGACGTGCTTTAAAATCCGTGGTTCAAGGGATTTTGTTAACATCAGAAGCTGAGAAGTTACATTCTATGAATTTGTTACTTTATATGGCACCAATGGCTGCTTTGATTTTGTTACCATTTACTCTTTACATAGAAGGGAATGTGGCTTCAATTACGATTGAGAAAGCCAGAGGGGATCCGTATATTGTGTTCTTGTTGATTGGGAATTCAACTGTGGCTTATTTGGTGAATTTGACGAATTTTTTGGTGACCAAGCACACAAGTGCCCTGACTCTTCAAGTATTAGGCAATGCTAAGGCTGCCGTGGCTGCTGCCGTTTCGATCTTGATCTTTAGGAATCCGGTGACTGCGATGGGAATGGCTGGATTCGCAGTTACAATCATGGGTGTGGTGCTTTACAGCGAGGCAAAGAAGAGATCTAAGGTCACAACTCACTGAAGGATAATATAAAGATTCATTTTGATTGCCACAAACACTGGTGCGGGTCCTTTTTTTTTTTGGTTCTTTTGCTTTATTTACTTTTGCTTTAATGTTTTAATTTTTTTTAATATTAGATAAGGGAAATTTGGATCAATTGGATTGTATAGGATGTGGAGAAAAGGGAAAGGGTTATGCTCTTCTTCTCTCTTTTTTGGCTTTTTAATTGTTCCTGTTGGGAGTGGTTAAGGGAATGAACTTCTCTCACTTTCCTCTGTGTGTAACCTTATATAATTGAGTTTACTGCAACTGGAACACATAAAGAACTGGTGCAGATATTGATTTTCAAGTCTTTAAATTGGAGGGAACAAAGTTCTCCCTTTTCATCTACAAGTCTTGTCAGCAAGCAATTCCATTCTTTATGCAGCATATGTTTGTCTGCAAAATTGGCATTCCTTGAATTCGTTTCTGGGTGTGGAGGGTTTATTTTTTTTTTTTCTTTTGGATTCTTTCTCTTGCTTTGGATGCTTGCTTGTTGGCTTCTTAAGCTAATTTTAGCAGCAAAAAATTATTGGATGAGTTACAAGGGTTTGGGACTGGAATTATGGAATGCTTGAATAAGTTGGTGATTAATTTATTTGACATACCCAGATGATACGTTCCTGTGATGTGAAATGTGATAATTATTAGGAGTTCATGTCTTGGTCATATGGCATAGGTCAATTTGTGGCTTTTATTTCCTGATTGATGATGCCTTTTATACTGCCTTTTGGATCTATTGAGAATTTCATGCATAAAATTGAATGTTGATGGGCATAATGACATTTACATTTTGAGTGAGCCTGTTAGCAAATTTCTAGATAACCATTGAGGTAATCAACGCTCCTCAAGTCACTATCAAAAAAGGGATGATAGAAGTTTCTTTCATTCACAGTTGCCATCTCTATTCACATGGTTCTAAGATTCCAAGTTTCTTTTATAAGAAACTGGGCTCTGAATAAAGAACAAATTTGATCAAGCTTTTTCCGAATAGTTAAAATTACACTTCTGCATCATGGTTATTGTATGTTGCAAGCATGTTATTCTTGCCTCCCCTTTTGACAAGATCTTTTGATTTACTCAACAGGGAGGAGTTTTCCTTTAGGTAAGAAATGCAAAAGAAGTTGTTTCTTACTGGGTTTTAGATGACAGGTGCGAGGTGTAGGGACATTTTGAAATGGTTCCCAAATGCAATAACTATACAAAGAGCAGCCTTATTTCCACATGATCGCAATGACAAACATCCTTTGGATCAAACAAATGAAATTGTTTCATAGTTTAATTGGTCAATTTCTTCATGTAGGTTGAAATGACTGGGATTTTTTTCCCAATTCGGAGTCATTTGGATTTATTTATTTATTGTATCTTTTTCTTTTTTGATTGGGTGACTATTATGCTTTAAGCTGGAAAGTGACTATTTTAACAGATGAAGGTGACATGTTCACATTCAGTTTAAGTCAAGACTCTTGCTTTAAGTTAAGGTGCCTTGCTGTCAGTCCCAACCACCGCAGATAGTTTTGTATTTGGTTATTGTTTTGTAAACTTTATAGCCTATGCACTATATGCTATACGCGTCATGTGGGACATGAAGAGTTGCTTTTGCTTAAATCTTGATGGTAATTGGAACTTCCTTCTCAACTCAACTTAGCTTAGCTTAGTAGTACGCATCATGTAAGCTGAAGGGTAATGTAATTCTTTGGTTGAACTCTAGTTGTTTTCACTTCTCAATTCTCAAGTGAGATTGATGATGAGTCAAACCAGATTTTAATCAACTACTCATGTTCAAACTTTGACATTCATGTTTTGGCTCAGCTTCTCAGTTTCTCACGTAAAGCTCAGGCTGCCTTTGTCAAATCTTTAGCTAACCACCTTGAACTACAAGGATTAAACTTCACTCATCTCAATGGATGCAATGCTAAAATGTGCATAAATAACGAGTAAAAAGGATCGCCTGTCAAGCTGAAACAGATGCAAGGAATTTCACCGTTTTCTTCATTTGAATGTCATGATCCTTGCGAGGAAGCTAAATGCCACTACCATACATGCATACAGTTTAGAAGCAGTCCTTCCACCAGCTACTGTTTTAGCCTGAGAAGGTGAAGGTGCTGGACCTGCTGGTGCCTCGTCCTTGGGAAGGAAGAACGGCTGTCTCATTTTGAGGAAGAACAGTTGTGGCGGGCTTCTTCAGTTCGCAGTGATTGCTTGCGTACACTGCAAATATACCATTCTTTCCCGGTAGCTAAAGTCTCGGTTGTTTCTGGTGCGACATTTGGAAGAAAGCTTTTATATGGAGAATATAGCAACTTAAAAGAAAATGAAATTATAATTCAAATTTTAACGGTGCTAAAAAAAAAATTATAATTAATTTATATTTATTTTTTTCTTTAAGATAAACCAAACAAAGTATAATATAAAAATAAAATCTTAAGATTGTTGTTAAAATATGTTGTTTTATATTAAACTAGTAGGCAATAATGTTTACTTTATCATAATAAAAATATACAAAACATAAAAGATTGTTTAAGGTAAGTGAAGAGTGCCTACAATCTTAAATCTATAAATATGTAAAATAAAATTCAAGACAAACATGATTTTTACATAAATATATTAAAAAAATACATGCATGCATACTAAGTATATATTCAAACTTGTAATATATACAAGATTAAAGTCCTAGCATATATACTAATAATAAAAAATAATAGTGCTTAAATTAAAATTAAAAAATTAATATTTATTTGTTGAAGTATTTTAAATGAATGAAATTTTTGTTATCGTTAATAATAAATTATTTGTTTTTTAAGTTTTTATTATTTCTCACTTGTGGAACTAAGATGATTGCAATATATCTTTTTCTTTATTTTTTTTTCTAGTGAGTTTTAGAAGTTAAAATATTAAAGAATTAATAAGAATTAATCATTACCATTATTAACCTTTGATAAATTATTATAAATCAAGAAATAAATCTAGAAAAACTAAAAATTCTTTGAGTAGGAAAAATAAAAATGATTTGTGATTAATTTCTCATACAAATTTCCAACACAAAGTGTCTAAATGGGTCCTTGCCAAGCAATGGGGCAAGAATTGAAGGGTATGGAAATTAAGAATTTTGTATTTTGATTTCAACTTCTGTTTCTAAAGCCATTTTAAGGGTAATGTCAAGGAGTATGAGCACAAATGACTTGTTTGTGATTGAAATAAAATTAGCTTACAAACCAACATCTCAAAAACGAATACAAATAATAAAAGACTAGAAAAGAATAATAATCCTTGGATAACATCATTATGAAAATCAGAACATGATCATCCCAAAAATCCCTACAATGGCCACAATCAACCCATGGTATCTAGAACTAGAAGCAATGTCGCCTGCTGCTCCGGATGGCGAGGTACCAGTTGGGCTGGGAGAAGGTGATGTTGCAGGAGATCCGAATTGAGGCAACACTGTTATGGAAACTTTCTGGTTCCCAGACTCACAGTGTTTGGCCACACCACAAATGTACCATTTATTTCCAGGAGTTGAGAGTGGAATCACATCATTTCCTGTAGTCAAGGGCACGATATCATCAGCTGCCTTGCACTCTTGGAATCCAGTTCCGTTAACTCTCAACACATTGTGTGCTCCTGCTGTATACTTGAAAACTGCACCAAGAAATCAAATTATCAAAACAAAAATAAATAAATAAAATTGCCGAGTTACTATTTAAGGCAGTAGTAGTAAATATACGCGTGCAATTTGTTTAGAGGGAGTTGAGTTACCAAGGGTGTCTCCCACGTAAAATGTTTTTCCCTGAGCCCAGGTTTTATAATCAAAGCCTGGTCTCCAACCTGTCTTGTCACCAACCACATGTTCTGTTGCCAAAATTGAAGGAAGAAAGACTGCAACAATGGCAATGATCATGAACATCCTAGAAGAAGCCATTATTGATAACTTTTTACTAGTTAAGCAATTCTCTCCCTGATCTTTTCTTCTTTCTTTTTTTATTGATGTTGGTGAGATGTTTCTGCGATGCTGATTGTTGCAAAGTGTTCAAACACTGCTGCCTATATATAGAGTTTCTCAATGTGGGGGGGGGGGGGGGGGGAATAGTTGGGTCTAAGCTCTGTAACGTACCCATGGCCCGGCAAGGGCGGCAATGGCACCATAAAATTCTTGAATTTGCAGCAATTGGCAACAACAATATTGCCAAGCAAGTTACTCCTTTTAAAAAAATTAAAAATTAAAAAATTGATGGATCCATTTTACACAGTAAGTTACTCTGCTAGAGGCCATTCAGATTTTGTTTGCTACGTAAGACTTGTTCAACAAAAGTGGCCATCGTGGACTTAGTTGAGAGGACTTGGACATATCTTGCACATATTGCCTGCCAAATGTGGAAACGAATGTTATGATTTTTGGCGTTTTCTTGAAGCAAGAGATCGAAAACGAAATGAATGTATACATGTAAAAAGGCAAGGAGAAACAAGCAAGAAAACTTCCTGGCCTTTTGCTTTTTTCTCTCTTTCTTTTCCGGTCATCCTTTGCATTTTTTGAACAAGCCTGTTTGTACCATGCTGCTGCCTTGGCTTCGGCATTGTCATCGTCGCCGTCCTAAAAGAATCGGTGAAGTATTTGGAATTAGGTAATTAGCCCATTTCTTCAGCGCATCTAATTCCAATATCCAGACCGAGATGCTGTGGTAACGTCTAGGCCTGAAAGTGGAGATGAAGTATCAGGCCTTACTTTTGTAAGTTGGCCTCCATAAGCTTTATTTGACGTTGGGCTTTAATTTATGGAATCATTGAACCAGCAGTACCTCCCATTTAATTATCAAGACAAGAAACTTCTCATGAAAATCTCAAAAATACAGTTAAAATAAGAAAAGAAAAAAGAAAATCTACAACAAGTTTTTAATGGTTGATAGACTAGTGTTGTAGTGACGGAAAGATCTCTTTAATTTCCTAGCAACCAAACATGCATGCAAGAAGTGGAGCAAGATTTCTTTTATCTTTCTCGTGTAAGCAAATTGTTGTTGAAATCAAATGGTGATATTAGTATAAGATTGTGCTAAGTTTTGCATCACGAGAAATCCCTCATAATAGTCTCCATTTCCTCTACCACATAACCACCACCTAATTAGCAAGCAGCTGTGGAGCTTCTTTTTTCAACGCTTAAATTTTCTCGTGATGTCTCTTACACTTATAAACGCAATGAAGCATGCTAATTTCCATAAAGAAAGGATGTAGGAAAATAAACACAAAATAGAGAAACCAAGGCTAAAGATGAGAGGAGGGTTCTTCCAAGAAGTGGACGTAGTTTTGGTGGATTTGATTCGGCTAGTAGGGTTAATGGGGAAGCAAGGAAAGGGGATTTTAGTATCTTCAAGCAGATTTTTATGCTAGGATTACTATTCATTCTGAAAAATAAAAACCTCTCTGGTTTTAGTTTTTAATAATTGTACCAAAGAAACAGTTTTCTTATAGATTAAAATAAATAAATTTAAATAAAAATAAATAAATAAATTTTCATGGAAGTGTCTAAGTAGTCAAGCCGTCTTATGGCGTGCACTTGCAGCAAGTCCAGCTACCCAGTTTCCCCACATAATACCATTCATCAACCTTGCCTTCTGACTCTTAGCTCTTGCGATCCTAATTTATGTTTCTTTCACCTACATTCTCAAATGCATATTCTACTTTGAAGCTGTCAAGAGAGAGTACTTTCACCCTGTCCGTGTCAACTTTTTCTTTGCTCCATGGGTTGTGTGCATGTTCCTGGCCAATAGTGTACCCCCTCTGCTAGCACCTGAAAATTTGCATCCTGCCCTTTGGTGCGCCTTCTTGGGACCTTACTTCTTCCTTGAGCTCAAGATCTATGGCTAATGGCTATCAGGTGGAAAGAGGCATCTTTGCAAGGTAGCTAATCCATCTTCTCATCTCTCTGTAGTTGGAAATTTTGTTAGGGCAATTTTAGCCTCTAAAGTTGGGTGGAAGGAGGCAGCTAAGTTCTTGTGGGCAGTAGGCTTTGCACATTACCTTGTGCTGTTCGTCACATTGTATCAGAGATTGCCAACAAGCGAACCATTGCCTAAGGAGCTCCATCCCGTGTACTGTATGTTCATTGCAGCCCCATCTCCTGCAAGCATTGCTTGGGAAACTATATATGGTGATTTTGATGAGCCGTCTCGGACGAGTTACTTCATTTTGATGGGCTGTCTAGGACGTACGAATAAACTTTTTCACAGGGTTCGGGTAAGACTACCCCTATGTTGAATTTCCTTTCCAGGTTTCCAATTAGTTTCAGGCCTAGCTTAACTTGTGGATTATCATTTGTAACTTCACAGGTTTTCAGTGGCATGGTGGTCTTATACCTTCCCATGACAACAGCATCAGTGGCAACAATTAAGTACGCACAGAATGTCCCCGGTGTTCTAAGCAAGGGCCTTGCACTTGCACTTTCTTTCATGTCATCAACGACGGTGCTGGTATTGCTTGTATTCACCCTTCTGCACGCCTTTGTTTGGCACACATTATTTCCCAATGATGTTGCCATTGCCATAACAAAGAGAAGACTTGTCAAGGAAAAGAAACCCTTCGAGGAAGCCTGTGATACATGGCGATGGACAAAGCAGGCTCTGATCAAGCACAATTCGGCAAACAAGGATTTTAGTGGAGAGAATGATATGGGCTTACTTCAAGCACATTACCTTAACATATGTTAACGCCAAATCTAATATAATTTGTAAAGGCTTTGATCATTGTTCATTATGTCATATGGATTGTGAACCAAAAATGAAAGAACTGCAATTTAGAAATACCTCCAAGACACTACTATCAACTGTATTCTGTATTTTCCACTAACTATTACATGTGTTGTTCATGCAATGCTACAGAAAAAGTGTGGTGGTATATGGGTAAGAAGGCCTTGATGGCTGTACAACACCGACCATGTAGTAATTTTTATTGGATTGGGGACAAGCCTACGAAATTGTAGGAGACAGAGGTTAGATTTACACTAACGCGTGACATCAGTTTCTTCCACGGTAAACAATTGATCTCAAACGATACGGACTTCCATGGTTTCCGTATAACAAAAAGATTGATTATTATTGTCCAAGTGTTCACCCATCATACTCCATTCCCTGTAATTCTCAAGTCTCACCGGATGCCCAAGCTCCTATTGACATTCCAAATAAAATTATCACTGTGGAAATGGAATTAGGGAAAAAATTACTGATCTCCGTTGACATACCTCCTGATCGATTGGTTTCTGACTTCATTGGTGCCCATACTGCTCCCATATTGAATCTGCTGCTTTCCACCAAATATTGATTGCCTTTCTTTCACCAAATGCACCATCTAAAAGAAGAAAAGAAATAGTTTATATCTGGAACAAAATGAAAGTAATGTTGCACAGAAAGGTTCCAAACAGGTGTCATGCTTACCTTCTGCTCTGTTTGCAAGGGATTCAATCTATTTTCTTTTGGACCCTTACGCCAAAGAAACAATTAGAGACATTAAGCAGAGTAGACTTGCAATAATGATATATGTGTGTTTGCTATGACAAAGAATTTAGAAGGAACAAGGAGAACCTTCGTAGACAGATAGCTTGGTTGAGGAAATTGCAATTGAGATTTGTTATTTGGCTGGAGTTCACTTGTCAGGGAGAGCTGGCATTCACAGGCCAAAAGAATGTGAGCATCTTGGAAAGCATATGAGTGCAAAGGCTACGATAACAATAATGAGCACTACAACAGAAATAAATGTATGCATCCCTCAAACAGGAGATAGCATAATGATTTTTTTTTTTTTAACTACAAGGTACAAATTGAAGGGTTACCTTACTGAAAAGATCTATGGGTGGATTATGTTGAAACCTCTTCTCCGTATGAAAATTAAATTCCTGTAATTAACACTATATTGTTTCAAATGATTCTGCATACCATTAATCAGTAGTTCGGTACATATATAGCAACTAGAGCTATCAATGGATTACCATGGGCACCGTGGTTTCCCGAATGCTAGTTTGAAAAACACCCATTTCTCCTTTACTAGAGAATATCTGCAATCAGAGACAAGAAGCAGGTTCACATTTAGTAATTGCTACCACAACATTTAGAGCATAATATCTGCACTATTTTCTCTATTACCTTCTTATTCAGAGGGCGAGCTTTGAATGTATGTGTTGCACCACATCCGTCCTGCTTTGGAGGATTCATGGTGGTTGGTCTGAGCAAAGTAGGAGCAAATTTGAAGTAAGCACTTAAGGGAAATGAACATCAAATGAAAATTGGCCATCACAATTTACTCATTCTGAAGTCAATTAATAAAAAAAAATATTACCTTCTGGATTCTGTCTTCACACTTTCTGAAATTGTACTGGGTTTATCCAGCCCCTGTAATAAAGCATTTCAGTCTCCCCACGTTTTAATAATTATGACAAAGAAGATGATTACAACCACTAAGTAAGACACAGAATACCACCAAAAACAGTTCTCATCGTATTATCTACAAGATTTGAACCAGTGACGAAGACTGTTTTCAGTTGGATTAGTAATCATGATTTCAAGGAATCTAAATAAACCTTGTTTGAATCATTGCACTGAAACGAGGAAGATGAAACTGAAGAGTTGTGCTGCATTGCCCTTTCTAATGTCTTCAAGTGAAATTCCTGAGAAGCAATAGAAGCATTTCTCAAACACCAAATACAGGACAAAAGCTTCCTTCTTCTGAAGTGTTTTTCTATAGTTGGAGCAGGACCCATATTCTCAGCACTGCTCTACTTAATATAGACAGAAAAAGAAACAGGCAGAAGCCAGCTCAAGCACTTACTTGAAACTCTGGCAACTTTGGGGTACTCTTCTTTGGAAGAGGAAATGAAGGAGCCTCAAGAATCTGCAAAACAAAATGATATATATATATATATATATATATATATATATATATATTTATTTTGGGAAAACAAAACGAAGTTTCATATATGACATCTCAAGCTATTTAACTTGTATACTCACTTTTCGGTTCAATGGGCGTGCTTTGAATCTTCGTGCAGGCACTGTCATGCATTGCTGTTCTTTGGGCCTGAGTTATAAACATGTCAATTATTTGTCCATCTGTGTTAAAGATAACTTGGTACCTCAGAATCTTGAACAGAAGCACAAACCTCATCCTCTGTGCCCTGTGTGCTGTTACAAGGTCAGGCTCTCTTGGAACAGTCAGCCTTAGTTTTGCATGAGAAGGGATTTTATCAACAAAACCATCCTGCAAGACCAGGTCGAAGTATTTGGTAACTTCAATTGATGATTTTATCCCGTTATGTAGATTGAACTATACAATCCTCTCTCCAATTCCAAAAGGTCTGAACTTCATCTCTTTTTCACCCCCATTGTTCTGATGATTATAAGTTTTCCTTTTATATACATATCAAAGCATATAGAAGATCACAGCTAAAAACATAAAAGCTTTGTGCTTGATAGTTCATGACTATTGGAAAAAACATCAAAGCTGTCCTAACCACTTTATGTTAATACAAGTTAAGATTGTAACTTTTTTTTATGAAACAATGGTGGCGAGCATATTTTCCCCAGAAATTGCATAAAAGTTGTGCAAGTATACCTTTGGGGTTTAGGATTATGCTTCTAACATTTCTGAGGGTTGATTACAAAATAAATTAGCTCAGGTGAACTGAAAAATCATTTTTTAAAGTGTTTGGGTGTGACAGACTTCAGGTCAACATAAATTAGATGATTGATCAAATATGCAATGCATACAAAATGTAACTTGAGGTCCAAATTAAAACAACAAGCATCTACCTTTTTAGATGTCTTGTGGATGAAATCTGTTTTCTGCTTTCCATCACCAATCTGTTATGTAGAACATGTAAATGGACTGGTAAATATTTATAAAAAAGGAAAACAAAACGATACTAAGATTTAGTTCAGGACCCCTGCACTAAATTTAGGGATCAATTTCACTCACAATCCGCATTTCACTAACATGAGCTTCCAAATGTCAAGCCAGGTCCAGTCATTAATAAACAGCCACACCTACATCCTAATCAACTCCTTTAATTTGATAATAGAACATGAGAATGCAAGATACGGTAAAACAATTGAGGGAACATTCCCAATAACATGCATCAATGTGGCAACCACTGGTCTGCCTGCAACTACATGGTCAAAACCCTTGTATAAATAACAAGAGTTCTTTCTTTCTTTTTTATTCTTTTATTTTGTGTGTGTGTGTGTTATCAAAAAGTCCATTATTGATCAGCACATATAACTTCATGACAAGTTCTCCAAAATACAAGCAAAAGGAATGAGCAAGAAGATTGATTCACAAAAGCTGTGTACCTTGCAAACGTGACCTCCTTCCAGTTTCTGCCTCTTGGCAGAATGACTTTCAAGTGCAGAAGAATTGCATAAGCTTCTCTCCTTTTGACCCAGCAGTATCTGAAATCTAAAAATTAGAGATGTAATATTAGAAAGTGACTGTATTAAACTGAAAGGTCTCTGATTTTAGCTTCCAGTGAGTTGCTATATGGTAATTGCCTCTAGCTTAAATGCATAGAATATTAAATATTCTTCATAAAAGAAGATGAATGCTTTATGGTATATACTCACAAAACAATCCACATGTTTGCCGAAGTTGTGCTTTTAAAATTGAATGGGCCATCTAACTAAAACCATAAGAAAAGGACCAAGACAAGTTCCAAGTTGTAGCTTTATTGGAAAATTTCATAAAATAAATAAGCATATTTCTTCAACAGTATAGCAAGTAACGATAAAAGTTGTTTTCTTTGACCACAAGTAAATAAGAACAAAGAATTTAGTGAGAATCACCTGGAAACACCTATTTGAGTGGGGTGATTTTGCTTAGCCAACTGACTAGCCGTAGGTTTCATCAAAGTTGAACTCCTGGGAAATGTTGGCTTGACTGCGGACTTCACCTTGGGGTTTGATTTATCAGTAGATTTCTGATGGTAAAAAGTCAATCCTACAAGCAAAAACAAGAAATTTTTTGAAAGCTAGCACAGTTTGACCAAAGTTTTGGCAAACTAGCACAAGTTGAAAAGGTATTTGGAAAATAACACAGTTTAGTTAAAGTCGCAGAGAGGAACCACAACTTTGTTAAAGTAACGTTTGGGAACACGACTTTAACCCCTAACCCTAAACTTACTCTAAATAAACCCTAACCTAACTCTAAATAAACCCTAAACTACCCTAACCCCAAATAAATCCTAAATTGAAATCAGTATCTCAAACATCAGTTAATAGCTAAAAATACGAGGAAGGGTGATCTAGCTGGAGTAATATCTTAATGCAAGAATAACACAATCATATAATGTTTCTCAAAATAGTTGTTTGCCATTGTTTTTATTCAACTCCAATGATAGGAAGCTTCATTGCATATTTGAGGCTACAAGCCATGGAGGATGGAATATTGATACAAATGAGTGTTGGTATTGCAACATGTATTGATTCTACCATTAAAAAAAAATCAAGGTCTATGTTGTTTTCAAAGAACACTGGTCCTAAGCACTGCTTTCCCAAAAAAAAAATCATGGAGTATTTGGTGTGAAAGTGAAAACAGCTGTGTAATATTTTTCTGACAGAATTATTTTTCACCAAGTCAATCTTGAAAAAAAGAAAATGGGATTGGCCAAGCAAGGTTTATTTCGAGCTCTAGTCATCACAATCTAAAATTTGCTATGGTGAAGTAAAAGTCATAGGGCATATATAGTCTCTACACAAGCATAATCATTAGTACCTGTATCGTCCACCTCTATTGCAGAAACTTCTGATCCCATGTCATCATTAAGCAGAGGAGCCCTATTTTCCTCATCTTTAGATTTTGGAGAGGTATTAACATTCTCCAGTAGACTGTACACAAACTTTGCCACAAATGCTGAAACACAAACAAATACACCAATTTAAGCTAAAAAAGAATAATTATAAAAATAGTAAATAAGGACTGGCTTGATAATAGTTATTAAGAGCTCCATAATTCAATAGACAATCAGGGAAAACGAGCAATGAACAAATTACGGTGTTTTGAGACTCACGAGAGGGAGGACAGCTCGGCGCCGTATCAAACCACCGCTGAACCTCACGCGCCTCCGCGATTGACTCCCGGCTAGTGAAATCGAAGTACTTTGGAGCATCAAACTCGTAATCAAGATCAATTTCACGTGCCTCAAACACCATAAACTCCACGTCCATTTTCTCTTCCATTTCCATCTCTCTCCAAAACACACACTCTCTCTATAACCGTTATAGTGGAGGAGAGGAGAGGAACGGCGTTGATTCCGTTGAGAGAACGGTCGCTTGCCAAACCTCTCTTACTGTAGCATCGAATGCAATAAGTAAATAAATAAATCATTTAAAATAAATACTCCTTTTTCTTAATTTGTTCTGGTATTTAGTTGCCAAAAATACACCGCTGGGTTGGTGGGGTTTTTTTTTTTCTCCAATAATATTTTCATTTAGGTTACAATTTATTTTTTTAAGGTAAAACAGCCTAAAATCTTATTAGATAAGGAAAGATAAATTTAGTTTTTATGCATGATATCATGTTTGTTTTTGTTTTTGTTTTTTTAAATTATTTTTGAAAAAAACATTTATTTTTTTATTTGTTTCAAAATAATTTTTTCTATATTTTTAGATTAATGTTAAAAATAAATTTTAAAAAATAAAAAATATTTTAAAAAATAATCATTGTTATAACACTAAAAAACATTTAAAAATAGGCAGAATTATATCCTGAATATTAATAAATACCCGAGAAGCACAAAATGAGGTTTTGAGTTTTTATTATTATTATTATTTGCAATGATACAAAATTTGAATTTTATGGAACTGAAGTTTATAATAATGTATTAATAATTGGATAGTGAGTGTGAAAATGACAAGACAGTTCTGCCCTGGGAATCTGGAAGAATGGCTGTAGTTGGGTTTCGAGTGGTGAGTGAGATTTGAATTGAGATAAAGGGTAAGATGTGGAATTTAGTTGTCGAGGGGAGTGAGGTTTTTGTCTTCGAACAGAGGGGCGAGTGTTTATCGGGGATCGAGATTACTGTCGAGGAGTCTGAAGATTTCGGCGCTTGTTCGAGTTGCCCTTGTGGGTGCAGATAAATTACGAGATTTGACATTAACGGTTTTATTCGTTTTGGCAGGTAAAATGGGATCGGGTGTGGGGTCCGCTTTCGAAAATTCAAAAACGAGAGGGACTGGGTAGAACTGGAAAATTGGAAATTAGAATAAAGGTCAATTATTAGAGTTGAAAAGTCAATGGGAAATTAAAAAATGATTTGATATCAGTTCAGTACTTCAGTTGTTTGTAATTTGTATAGCCTTTCCATTATTATTTTTATATATTTTTAAATCATTTTAATATACTAATATTAAAAATAATTTTAAAATATATTTTAAAAATTGTAAAATCTTAAGATGCAGCAATCAGCATCACGAGGCAAGCAGTGTTCACCAAAAATAACTGAGGCTGTCTTATTGAGTCGAACCTTTGTGTGCCTTCCATGAAGAAATTTGATAGCTATTAGTCATAGCCTTTTTTATGCCTCCTCGTGAAGAAATTTGAAATCTGTGTTGTGATCCCTCTTTAAACCTTGTCTTTCAACATATTTTTAAAATACAAAAATACCAAGAAAAAATATGTGTTTAGTAGATTTATGATATTTTTATCATTTTCGTTTATTTTATTATTATGTGACGAGTTTTTATTAAAAAAATAAAAAGGTATTTAGAGAGTGAAAAAAAAACAAGGAATTAAAGTAATTACAAACCAGAAAAATAATATAAAAGGTTATGAAAAAGAGAAAAAAAAGACTAAATTGAAAGATCAAGAAAAATTGAAAAGTTATTCAAATAGATCTTTTACATTAATAAGAAGAAATTTAATTAATTAGGGATTCATGGTTAAAAAAAATGTAAAATTTTTTAATATTATTTTTTTAGTTTAGTTTTTTCTATTTTACAAGGAATCCAAAACAGTATAAATAGGAGGTATTCACACAAAGAAAAGGAGGGGGACACATATATGAGTATATTTGGTAGTGTGGTAGTGGTTACTATTCAAATAACTTTTCGTATTGAAATACGTGTTAATGATATTTTTTATTTTTAAAATATTATTTTTGATATCAGCACATCAAAACGATTCAAAACATGCAAATCATATTAAATTTTAGTAAAAAAAAGTTGAATTTTTCCCAAACGGTTTCATAGATCGAAAGGGAGAGGCTCTTGCAAAATAAACTAGCAAAGAACATAGTATAAGGCAGGTAAAAATAATTAAAAAAAAAAAAAAACCATGGAAGTCCAGTTTATCCAGCAACTGCAACCTTATTCCTAGCATCCGATCTCTTGGCTCTGATGGAGGTGACCTATATCGTCGACATACCCCCATGCCTCCCTACACTAGTGGCGTATGACAAAATACCTCAAAAGTCAAACTGGTTGTTATGCATACTGAACGTGCCGACATTGTATTTTGTTTTTTTTCATGTTCCAACCTTTTCGACATGGTTTCAACCAACTCTAATGACTCGAAAAACTCAATTTTAATTTCATATATGATTAATTTGTTGTTAAAATAATTTTTTTTTGTTTTATTTTTAATTGTAAATATGTATTGATGTTGTTTTGAATAAATTCATGATGTTTTCATGACTTTTTTAAATGTTTGATTATGTTTATTTATATTAATTAAATTAATCGAAATATTTATGGTTTCATGATAGTTATACTTGATAAATAATTAATTTAAAATACTTAACATAATTTAATCTTTAAATAATTTATCGTTGTGCATTTAAGCATATTATAAGATTAGATAAAAATTAAAACAATGACGCCATGAAAATTGTTTTGGAGTCGGATTGTCATTTAAACAGGGCAATCGATTCACCTGTTGGCCCTCTAGATCGAAGAAGCTACACCAATTTTTTTTTACATTTATTAAGATATATGTGATGGTGTATCAATGTTATCAAACACATGGGTCAAGCTTTTAATTTGCATTTAAACTTAACGAAGCCACGTGTTTTTTTTTTTTTCCTTACGAAATAATTGACATTTGATTTGGCTCGGGCACTGGGCCTAGTGGGTTGTGTGTAATTGGATCACTCAAAACACTTTGTTTTTTGATCCCAAAAGCACATGAATTAAAGAATAGCATGTGGCCCAAATAAATAAATAAATAAATAAAAGGAAATTCATGCTGAGAGCATATATGGTGCTCACCCGAAAAGCATTGGAAAGTGACAAGTCATTTTTAACTGGGGGAGTTTGTAACCTCCATCACGAGAACCTTTTGTCATAATCTTTCCTTTCAGTTGTGGTTGACAAGAGAAGGGACAAATTGGGACTTCTTGATCTTCAAGTGTCTGTCAAGGGTAGGGTTACGAGAGGCCAATTATGGACAGATTCTATCGACTGGCTGTGTGGAGACATTGCTCTGTGTCCAGATTAAAACTACGCTATTTTATATAAAGGATGACTTGCTTAAAGAAGATGAAATTACTGTAAAGCCAGAACTTACTGTAGAATTTGAAGGTGCTGTATTTTGAAGATTCATCTTGGTTGCTCTTCTTATTTAAGAAATCTTTTATCTATATGCTTTCAGATGCTGACTTTGTTCAGGAGTCAATTAAGAATAATAGGGAGAGGCTTCAAAGAATGCATGCTGCCTTTGTGGCAGGTTGAAGCAATTGGGCAGGCAATGAGTGTACAAAGAGCAATGGGGGCTTTTCCTGTGAGTTAATCAGCTCTAATAGAGAGAAAGGGGAGCTTGAGCTTTGGGAGAAATTGTTGGATAAGGCAAAGCTCAATGTTACTCCGGGATCTTGCTGTCATTGTATTGAACCTGGATGGTTCCAATTCTGTTCTGCCAACTTGACTGAAAGGGATATTCCTGTAGTTATGGACCGAACTCAGAAAAGTGTGGATGACTGTAAAGCAAGCAGTTGAAATGTTTGGTTTATTCTAAAGAATTAGATCCCATGCAGATCTTTTGGCAGTTTCCCTGTTGACGATGGAGAGAGAAGGAAGAAGAAGCTTAGTTGTCAATGATCTTGGAGAGCAGAAGTAGTGTTAGTACTAGTTTTTTCTACACTTTTGATGCCAACAATAGGAGGAAGTAAATTGAGACAATGCTGGTATATATTGTTTTCAATAATTCTTTCAATGTACCATGTCAAGCACTTAGTGCAAATGTTCTAAGATCATTTGTAATTTATTGTTGCCACTTTTTTTTCCAGTGATGGAGAAATGGAACACCGATTACCATCAAATTAAATTACTGGTGGCAAAAAACACTGTTCATAATGTTCCATCAAATTAAATGGTTAATCTGTAAAGTTCAGCTTCATGAGAGAAAGTTACTGGTGGAATACTTAAAATCATTACCTCCGGAGTGAAGCTGCTCTCTGCTGCATTTGATTTGGAGACAGGTAGAGTCCAGTGAAAAAATCATTCCACTTACAGGAGCTGGATCAAAGTGCTTCCCGGAGGCTGAATCGCAATGGTGAGGACACCCGACTCGAGACAATAAATGAATCATTTTATTGCAAAATGTTGCAAATGTCAGGAACAATTTACTCTTTTAATCTCAAAATGAATACAAAAGAATGATTTCTATTTTTTTTCCCCTAATATCCAACTCCCTTGTCTCTGCACAATGAGTCACACCATCTTCCAGCAAGGCTGCCACTTTTTTATTATTATTATTATTATAAGTGCTGGTCCAAGAAAACCATCTAATGCAACTCGAAAATCTACGATGATTCTACTCCAGACCTTATAGACTCGAGGACCTGAACAACCTCAGCCATGCTAGGTCTTCTTGAAGGAACCTCAGATGTGCAAATCAATCCTAACTTCATGACTTGAATCAACTCATTCTCTGAAAAACCTCGCAAACTTCTATCAAAGCAATCTGAAGCAGAGCCGGTCTCCAACAACCCGCGAACATATTCACACAGAACCACCACCTCATTTGCTGTAGGACTCTCCACCGGTTTCCTCCCAGTAACCAGCTCCAAAAGAATCACTCCAAAACTATACACGTCACATTTATCACTTAATCTTAGACTCTGAGCCAACTCTGGTGCAACATACCCTACTGCATTGTGGAATTTTGTTAAACCATAATTGTCCAAAATGGGGAGCAACTTCCCCAACCCATAATCAGACAACTTGGCCTCGTAATTTTCATCTAATAGTATGTTAGTGGATTTGATGTTGAGATGGAGAATTGGAGGCCTACAGTCATGGTGAAGATAAGAAAGAGCCCTAGCTGTTAAGAGAGCAATTTGAAACCTCCTGGGCCAGTTTAATTCTCTGTTCCCAACACCAGTACTGGTTCCCGGATAATTAAGCCCATGCAGATTGTCATATAGATTACCATTAGGAATAAATTCAGACAAAATTAACTGCATTGTTGAAGACCAGTAATACCCTTGAAATGCAACCAAATTGGGATGTCGAAGGTTACCTAACCGTCCAATTTCTTGCTCAAATTCATCTTGGCTTCTGATCCTACCCAGAGTCTCAAGCTTCTTCACTGCAATACAAACCCCGCCTTCAAAAGTAGTTCTGTAGACTGTTCCAATTGATCCACCACCGATTAAACATTCCTTGTCTAGCAAAGCTTTGGTTCCAGCCTCCCAATCTTCGTACTTTGATGGCAAAGTCTTGCTGAACAGAACCAGCTTCCCAATTATAACATTTGAATCTGTTGAACCCAATGGAGTACTCTCAACTACAGTTGTCACATCGTCTTTTTTCCTGCTGCGTGCCCTGATGTTCATGATTGATACCACACAAACCCCAGTAAGGATCAGTGCGGCAGCAACAATTGCCACAATAACAGAGTTGCTGAGCACCTTGTTTTTCTTCGATTTGTTACCTGTGCCATTGCCACCTCCTGAGCAAGAGATATCCAAAGGTGTCCCACAGAGCCTAGAATTGTTAAGAAATGCAGCTGCGCCAAAAGCCTGGATTTTTGGTATTGAAGGAATGGGACCTGAAAGGTTGTTGGAGGAGACATTGAAAAATTTTAAGTTGGCCAAATTTCCAAGAGAAAATGGAATGTTCCCAGAAAGGTTGTTTTGTGACAAGTCAAGAAGTTTGAGGTTTGATAGGCTTCCTAGAGTCTCCGGTATGCCACCATCAAGCTGGTTTCTATGTAAATCAAGGACTTCTAGAGACGTCAAATTGTCAAGGGTGTTGGGAATTTCTCCATCTAATGCATTTCCAGAAACATCCCTGCATAAAAAATAAAAAAACAGAATTTTTTGGTCATGTTTGGATTAAGAAAACAAAAGCTGATGAAATCTAAAACACCAGGATAATGTTTGGACTCACAGCTCACGAAGAAATCTGCAGTTGCTGATATCTTTAGGAATTTCACCAGCAAGATTGAGGTTGTGCAAATCCAGAAGGAGCAGCCACTCAATGCTTCCAAATTCTCTAGGGATTGTCCCCTTTATTGAATTGTTGCCCAATTTAAAAACCAAAAGCCTCTCCAAATTAGCGATCCCAACTGGGATACTCCCATTCAGCCTATTAAATCCCAAGTCGATAAATTCAAGGCTTTTGCAGTTTGTAATGCCCAAAGGGATTTCACCTTCCAGTTCATTACTTGAAGCATCAAAGAATTTTAGACTTTCACTGCAAGTTCTCACCTCTGGAATCCCCCCTTGAAACCCATTATGTGATAAATTGAAGTAGCTCAAGTTTTGCAATCCAAGAATTCCAAATGGAGCCAGCCCAGTAAACATATTGCTGCCAAGATCCAAAAAACTCAATCTTTGGCAATTTGAAATCTCTTCAAGCACACTCCCGGTTAGCACATTGCTCCTCAGAGACATGTACTCTAATACAGGAACATCACAAATCCCAGAAGGCAATTGACCACTAAGATTATTGAAAGAGAAATCAAACCCTTCAAGATTAGTACAATTTGCAATTGAAGCAGGGACGGGACCAGAGAGACTATTATGAGCAATAGAAACAAACTTGGTCTTGTAACAAAACTTGAACAAAGCAAATGGAATCTCCCCAGTGTAACCATTCCTTGACAAATCAAGAAATCTAATCCTTTGCAAATCACCAATGAATTCTGGTATTGACCCAGATAAGGCATTAGAACTCAGATTTATCTTCCACAAAGTGCTTAATTCGGCATATTCTTGAGGGATATTGCCTGTAAATTGATTGCCAAAAAATGTCAAAATTCTTAAAGATCTCAAACCTGATAATGCTGGTGACAAAACCCCAGATAAGCTTGTGTTCCACAAAACAATTCTCTCTACAAAACCAAGAGGGTTGCAGAACACGCCATTGTAGTTACAAGGATTGCTACTTGGGACCCAATTAGCCAAGCTGTTGTAAGGGTCATTACTGATGTTACCCTTGAATTGCAGCAAGATCTCCTTCTCAGTAGCTGGTGAAACTGTGGTGGCAGCGAATCCAAGGAAGAGAGAAATTAATAGCAAAAGAGCATGGGAAAGACACAATCGATACAATCTTCTCATGCTCACTGAATAAATGTTGATAAATAGATCTAGCCCTTTGGCATTATTGATGGTGGATCCAATTGAAACAGGATCGGGGTATTCTTGCAGCACTCGCATTGAGAAACACAAGAGCACAATCATGACTAAGTAAAGGACGCATTTTTCAACTTCTGGTATCACTGAAATTAAAGAAAGCACTTAAATTGGCGAGCACAATTGCTAAACAACCCAATTTGTTTATGGAACAAAAAAAAAAGATCTAGGGAGTTTCACTTTGGTGAGGTTTGTGTAAAAACATGAAATTGATGAGGCATGGGAAGTGAAGCAATAAAAATGGTGAAGAAATAGTGGTGGACTCACACTGACAGTGCCTTGGCTGGAAAGGAAGCAGGTGAGCCAATTTAATACTCCCTCTTTCTCTGCTTTAAAAAGCCCCCATCTCTCTCTCTCTAGCATGGTGTATGTATAGCTGACACCAACTTGAAGAAGAACCACGTGCATGTCCATTTCGTTCTCACTATCTCTAGTCCTTAACACATAATCATGCTTTAAAAAAAAAAAAAAAATAAAAAAAGAGCACTCATTTTTTATGGATTGCTATAAAAGAAAGAAAGAAAGAAAGAAATCTGTCTTGTTCAGTCACTAATCCTAGGCCATGACCTTGTAGCTTCTGTGGCTGTCTGTAGCAATGGATTTAATTTCTCACCAACCAATGCCAACCAGTCACAGGATTCTAAATATGATTACAGAAGGGACCAGTTAACTTGATAAAATTAACGAATTAAGAAAGAAAAAGGACTTGCTATGCATAAAAAATAGAGAAAAACAAAGAGGAGATAAAGTGAAGCAAGGGAAGGGGTCTTTAAATTTCTTTTTGCGGGTTTTTTTTTGTTTGTGTTGTTGACGAGTTCTTTGCTGCTTTTTTGAGGAGACCATTGAAGTTTCTCACTATCTTTCTATCTTTCTTTGTATCCGTTTCGATGGAGACGTTTGAGAGGACATTTAACATTGTTTCCTTCATTTGTTTTTGTAGTTGGAAGCGAAGGTGGGCCGTCAAATTTATTCTTCCATTTATTGTGTTATGCTACTGCATTGAAAGGAGGTGGTGATGTATGATTATAGCAAGTTAGCAATAACAATTCTAAAAATTAAAACACAACTCATGACTTGGCTAGGCTAGGCTTGGACTTAAACAGTTTCCAGCTAGACATTGAAAATCCTCTCCGCTGATTTTCCATCCAGATCTTGCCGTTTAAGACATACAGGGAAGTCATGCCTCTTGTGTTTAACTACTCTGATATTCACAATATGCTGTTGCTCAAGTTATTTCTTTCTAACATGAACAGAATTGTTTATACCTTTCAATCTCCATTGTGTTTGTAAGTTAGCAAATGGGAAAGGGGATGGGTAAAACTTATTGAAACCCGGCAGCTTCATCACATTTTAACATGCTTGAAATATATATATAGGTCACTCGCTTGTCGGATATCGAAGTTTTCAGGGAGAAATGTAAGGTGGCGTTGGGAAAGCTGTTTCAATATTCCAACACAAGTACGTGCTTTTTAGTTGTTTTGGTTTTTTTTTTTTTTAATATAGACCATGTTTGTTTTCTGAAATTCACTTTTTGAAAAATCACTTTCCAAACTTTCCTGTGTTTGTTCATCATTAGAAAAGTTGGTCAACGGAAAACACTTTCTGGTTAACCAAAAACACTTTCCAGTCAACAGAAAACACTTTCCAGTCAAAGAAAAATTTGGTTTGGTTTCCAGGAAAGTGTTTTCCCTTTTGGCTGTGTTTGTTTTCCGAAAAGTGGTTTTCAGGAAACCACTTTCCAAACTTTCATGTGTTTGTTTGCCATTAGAAAAGTTGGTCAACGGAAAACACTTTTCAGTCAAAAGAAAATTTGGCTTGGTTTTCAGGAAAGTATTTTCCTGGAAAATTTGAGCGGAAAACACTTTCCGAAAGTTGTGAAAAATTTAGAAATGTCATTATTTGCTGATTATATCAAATTTGATCCTCAAACTTTTGATTGCTATATATAATTTGTTTTGAATATTTATTTTTCAATTCCATCTCTTAAAATTTAATTTTTATATTAATTTTGGTCCTTATTTTTATAATTGCTATTTGCTTTTTCCTTATCATTTTTTTATTAAAATTTTTTGTCTATCAAATTTGATCCTCATTCTTTTGATTGTTACTTATTTTATTTGAAATAATTTATGAAATGTTAACTATTATTATTTTAATTTCTTCACCTTTTATTTTTTTTAATTTTTTAGATTTGATCTCTATTATTTTGATTATTATTTATTTTATTTGAGATAATTTATGAAATTATATTTTTTTTCAATTTCATTCTCATTCAACTTTTTAATTTGTAAGATTTATTCCTCATTATTTTAATAAACTTGAGAAAAATAAAACATTAATAAGTTATTTTCCAGCTCATTTTCCATTACATAACCAAACACTGGAAAGTGTTTTCCAACTTATTTTCCATTACACTACCAAACATCGAAAATATTTTCTCGGAATTCACTTTCAAAAAAGAAACTACTTTCCAGCAAATAAACGAGACCGTAATGTGCTTTTCAATCTAGTCTACTCTGTAAACTGTAATATTAATTTCTCATTATAGGAAACAGCAACTGGGTTTCACAAAATAACTGTGTTTAGTTTTGATTGATTCACTTATCCCATTCAGAAAATATATATACACACACATACATTTCATGTTACCTTTGCTTGTTGCTTCGCCTTATCTCCGAGAGTATATTTTAAAGTTGGATTATAATTATTTTTTAAAGTATTTTTTTAAAAAATATATATCAAAATAATATTTTTTTATTTTAAAAAAAATATTTTTGATATCAACGTATCAAAATAATCTAAAAACACCAAAACAATATTAAACAAAAAAAATTAAGTTTTTTTAAAAACACTTATAAAATACAAAAACAAACATAGCTGCCATAAAACAATAGAATCTTAAAAATTAACTGAAACTTAAAGAATTAATTCAACTAAACGGAGGAAAATTCTACGGTGGTTTTGAATTTATAACCAAATGAATGCATATATCTAGAACAAAGTGGTTTTCTTTTCTTTTCTTTTCAAAAAAAAAAAAGACTAATCAAATTGCCATTTTTTTTATGGAAAAAAAAAACCAGTAGAAACCTCTCTGCCTACATGTAAATTAAGAACGACATTCATCAACTACCAATCATCATCATCATCATCATCTTCTTCTTCTTCTTCGTCATCATCATCATCTTCTCTTGACTTTTTTTTAATGAGGTCCATAAAACGCTTTAACGCACAAAAACGGTGAGCGTTGCTGGCATAAATTCTTCTGTGGTCCCACGTCAAAGCCTTTGTGTTCTCCTATATAAATTTGCCACGTCAATGTCCACTATGCTGCTGCGACACCCTTTACAACCACCCATGTACCGCCTGCGCATCCCTCTTCTAATTCGGGAAGTGAAAGCACGCGTAGACATACGAACCGGGATGTATTTTTTAGATTTGCCCTCAATGAATTCCTCGAAATTTAATTTAAGATACCATGCATGGAGTTAATGATAACCCAATCCTATTTTAGAAACTAAATATTTAATCCTTCTATTATTTTAATTTATTTACAAATTGATCATTCTTATCTATTATTTACAAATTGATCATTCTTACCCATCTTTATATTTTATTTTTCCTTTTTTAAGAATGAAAAAAAAAAGTATACTATATTAAAAGATTGGCGAGAATAAAGTATGTTTTTTTGAAGAAAAAAAAGAAAAATTAAGTTTGGCCAATATTTATTTAAAATCAAGCCTAACTGAAAAGTGTTTTCATTCATCAATTTTTTTTATTGATAAATAAATACAGGAAAATTTAAAAAATAATTTTTATAAAAAAAAGGCCTGAAATTTTTTTTATATTGTTTAGTATTAATGTATATATTTAATGTATTAGGCATTCCTTATGGTGACTAATCTATTTTTTATTATTTCTATACTGCTCTTATGCTTATGTATGTATTTCTTTTTATATGATGTTTGTGTTTATATATGTATTTACTAGATAAATGGTTTCCGCTATGTTGAGGCCAGATTATTTTTTTACCAGTATAAAAAGGAATTTTCATGCGATATCAATGTTTTAAGAGGAGTATGAAAAATCTAAGAATTCAATAAACGAAATAGATTGTACGTGCTGTTAGAGTAATGACCTGAAAAACAAATAAAAAAATACCATGAATCGAGCATCCCGTGCTTACTCTCATGCAATTAATTAAATTTAATCAAAAAATAAAATAAAATAAATTTTCTTTTTAAAATGCTAGATTCAACAAAGTTGAAACAAATCCAAGTTAACCCTTGTTACTTTCAAAAGCATAGAAAAGTCTCATAGAAAGTGAATAACAAAATAACAAAATATTGATGGATAAAACTAAAGGAAAAAAAAAACTTAAAAAAAAAATCAAACAAACTCAGGTGAACATTGTAAACCAGGGTTAATCTATTAAACTCATAACCCGTTAAATCATTGATTTGAGCTAAACCAGGAAGCTCAACATCGATTAAATTAAATATCGGATGATGAAATCAATAAATTTAATTTAATTAGAAAACAAAATTCCTTCTAAGAAAGCTAATTTAAAAAAGACTGAAAAAAACCCAAGGCAACAATTGTTATTTTTAAGAGAAAAATAAATCTTATGGAAAGCAAATAAAAAGAATGTTAGAAGATGAAATCGCAAAAAAAATCTTAAAAAAAGAAGAAAAAACAAGTAACCCAAGTGAACCTTATAAACCAGGGTTAAATCCTCAAACCCAATCTGTTAAATTTTAGATTCAGGTTCAACCCAAAAGCACAACACCTGAAGAATTAATTAATTTAATTTAATTTTAAAACAAAATCCTTTAGAAAACAAAATTTAACAAAGAGCCTTAAAAAACCCTGAGGTAACTCGTGTTATTTTCAAAATAACTAAAAAATCATATAGAAAGTAGATAAAAAAAATAACAAAATGTTGGACGATGAAAAAAAAAGCTTAAAGGAAAGGGAAAACCTAGGAAGTTCGTGTCAACTTTATAAATTAGGGTTCATCTCTTAAGCTTGTAACCTGTTAAGTTTTAGACTTAGATTTAACTAAGAAGTTAAACATCCGGCTAATTAAATGTTACATGATGAAATAATAATAAAAAAAATCTAAAAAAATCTTGCGAGGTAAAAAACTAACATTAATAAAAAAAGATTGGATATGATAGGAAAAAAAATAAAAAAATAATGAAATTGTAACAAGAATAAATAAATTCAAAAACCATCTAAAATAAAACAAAAAAATATCAGCATAATATGAGTCAGATCTAACAAATAAAAAAAATCTATTAGGGTGAAATTGAAAAAAATCCTTAATTTCATAAACTATTCTAAAAAAAATATATAATAAAGAGAATTTGAATAAAATCTTAAGGACAACAAATCTCACAAGCTAATTAATTTTTTTGAAGGCCGCAATGAAAATCAAGTATGAGAGTGGGAAAAAAAAAGAGAGAAAAAAAGGTTATATACACCAAACTAGTAATAATTATGCCACGTGTGCCGCTTGTATACGAAGGGGATGCTAAGACGCTTCGACCTTCGCCCATGAAATAAGGTTTTGGCCTTTGGACGGCACCATATGTGCTGTCCAAACATGACAGATAATATTAACGCGTTTCCGAGTTTTTCTTTTAATTTTACTAATTAACTAAATTATCTTATTACCTCTAATAATATCCAATAACTACCAAATGAAAAGGACAAAAGAGCCTTTCTAAATCAAGTGCAAAGTTTTTAGAATCAATGATGTAATTTAATTGTTTAAAAAATAAGTCAAATGTTAAAAAGCTCTATCACTAAAGTTTAATGTTTTTTTTGTTGTAAGGATAATAAAATAATTATATTGTGCAATAAAAATATAAAAAGACTATTTAATCTTGTTTATTTCTGTATTGACCACTGAGTTCCATGGAAAACATCTATTAAAAATTCTTTTTTTAATTATAATTTATATTTTACCAAACCGCAAATCTAACACAGTGCAAAGCATACATTTAATGTTAATGTTAGAGTGTTTTTTAAGGTATCCACACATGCTTCCAGGATATCTGAAAAAACAATAAAAATTATTTTTTAAAATATTTTGAACTTGCAAATACACATTAAAAATAAAATAAAAAACAGTGAGGTGGTAAAGGGAGGCATGGAGTTTGGATATATTTAACTGGCTAGCACCTGACACGAAGAGTTTGGTAACTGTGAAGGGAGAGGTGCCAATGTACGCATACCTCTCTGTCACTACACCTACTGTTTATTGTAAGGAAATCAGAATCTCCCCCTCTGTCAGAGGTCAAAGGTGAGACAAAAAACTTGGAACTAAAAGTCGAAGCAAACAATGTGGACACATGGAGATGCTTTAACTCCAAGTTGTCAAAATTGGAAAGCTCAATTCAATCCGAACCAAAAGCTCACTCATTCAACAAGGATGTTTCAACTCCTATAAAATATTCTACCAACTACTTTGGATTTTTCTTACCAAGTCCTCATCAGTTCGAAGCACGCATTTTCATTTGATTATGGGCATCCCGTCATCATGTGCCCAGTTTCAAACTCCTACCTAGAGTCATTAATTGTTATCAAAGAGGCATTTTTATTTTTCAGCATAAGAGGGCTCGAGCTCGCTTCATTTGTCAATCTTGATCTTGAAAGAAAAACACTAACTGGGATTATATTGGTTTTCCTTTCCCCTCTTGAAAGAAAAACACTACCTGTAATATTTACTATTATCACAAATGATACTATATAAAAAAACCCCAAGAAATGAATATTACGAATTAGGTGGTGAATCAGAATTTTTAAAATCCGGTCACCTTGACGTATCATGTATATACCCTATATTTTTTATATCTTTATATTTGATAGTTTTTTTTTTGAATATTTATTTTATTTTATTTAAAAATATTTGAGCTTCAAAGTACTTTTTATTAGATTTATTAAAGGTAACAAAAAAATATTTCTCTTTATGGAAGGGGAAGAACAAGTGATGCAATTAGACGAGCATAATTTAGAAGTGTTATGTACAGCCAAAATGGGACGGGAAGGGTTATCATTCCCTTCCCATTTTGCCTTACTCTGCAGCATGTAAGGCAACAACATTCAATATTTTAGAAGTGCATGTGTCATATGTTATCATTGTTATGCTCTTACCATAAACATAAATCTCTATTCTGCCAATGAGTAATGGTTGTAAGAGTTGAGAAACTGGTGCTTGGTCATGACGTGCCAATTTTTACCCTAACAAGATTTCAATCCTAACGATATGGTATGCCCGTTGCAGTATTATAAAACAAATATATTTAATAGTATTATAATTGTAAATTATCTTTAAATAAGTAATAAAAACTAAAAGTATGATGGAATTGATATTTCATAATGGAAAAAAAAGTTGTGTTGATGATTAAAAATTTAGAGACTGAACAAAATAATTTGTAGCAATCGACAATGTTTTGTAAGGAAAAATACAGTGCTTTCGCCACATAATTTAACTTTACTGTTAATAAAAAGCAAAATAAATTACAAAACTAAATTCTCCAAAAACTTAATATTAAAAAAAAAACCAACAAAGATAATTTTGGAAGGAAAAAAACTCATGAAAAAAAATATTGTAGCAATTGACAATGTTTTGTGAGGGAAACTACAATGCTTTCCCCAGTAAAATAAAATAAAAAACCATTTAGAGAAATACTGCAGCAATCCACAGTGTTTTGTGAGAAAAACTACAACGCTTTTCCCATATGATTTAGCTTTATTGTAATTATAATTCTTAATCAACTCAATATTTTTTTTTAAATCGACAAAGATAATTTTGGAAAAAATCATAAAAAAACTACATGGAAAAATATTGCAACAATTCACAATGTTTACTTGTAATTGCAATTCTTAACCAGCTTAATATTTAAAAAATAAAATTGATAAAGACAATTTTAGAAAAAAAACATAACAAAACAAAAAAAAAACCATGTGAAAAAAAAACACTGTAGCAATCCACAGTAGTTTGCGAGGAAAGTTACAGTGCTTTCCTCACATATTGTAACTGTAATTTTTAACTAGCTCAATATTAAAAAATAAAATAAAATAAAATAATTTCGGAGAAAATCATAAAAAAATCAAAAACAAAAAAATCATACCAATAAACACTTTAGCAATCAACAATATTTGAAAGAAAAAATTATAAAACTAAATTCTCAATCAACTCAATAAAAAAAAAATAGAAAAACTATGTAAGAAAACACCGTAGCAATCCACAGTATCTTAAAGAAAAAAAATTACAAAACAAAATTTTTAACCAGTTCAATATTTAAAAAGTAAAATTAATAAAGATAAATTAAAAAAAATAAATGAAAAAAAAAGTTAGGAAAAAAAAGGAAAGTAATTTTGAGAAAAAAAAAAGAAAGTTGAAAAAAATATTAGAAAGTGCAAAAAAATAAATAAAAAAAGTAAAAAAAAAACACAATAAATTACTATTATAATTTACAATGTAATTAGATATAAAGAAATAAAGGAACAATGATTTTCCCCACACTATTTAATTTTATGTATAATAATATCTACATCCTCAACGGTACATTCATAAAATATAGAAATAAATAATTCTCACGGCATTCCTTGTAAAGGATATATTTACCAGAAAAGTTACTTCCCAACATTCCTCTTCAATTCAATTTCGAAACGATAATATAGAAAACAAAAAAGCTCTGGTCTAAACGGTCCCAGTCTCCCAGGGTGGGTTATGAGCACCCCACATTACGCCCACTATAAAAAAGTTCTCAGCGAACGTGGAAACTTTCAAGAGAAAAATGCGAGGGCTATTTTAAACCTCTCTTGTCGGCAAAAGGATTAGGTTGACAACGGAAGGAAGAAATACGAAAGTAAAAGATATGAACTCACAAATGAATTCCACCTAAATAAAATATTGATACATATTTTATGTACAAAAACACCGGAATGCTGCTATAGTATGGCATGGAATCTGCAGTAGTCCAGCATGAACTTTTGAAGAATAACATGCAATTAACTGCACGAGTCAAGAACACTTCAACTTTCATTCACAACTTTCAACTTCTTTGCCTATGTCCATTGTAGCCTCTTCTACGCCAGATAATTCAATCATATACGAGCAACAATTGAAAGAGATAAATATACAGAATACAGGGTGATGAATGCGAGTAAGGAGGCGGCTTTATACTATGAAGTTAGATGCCTGCCTGTTCCACAGTCTGTAGTTTCTGTATGGTGATCAATGCTAGCGTGCAATAACACACATGGATGAAGTTGTTAATAAAATAAAACTTCATCACTCAAATCATGCTTAAGTGAGCAATCTGACAATGCTGGTATGCGGAAGATTGTTTTTCACTGATTCAGAACTAGAACAGAAGCTATGCCAGTAATGGTTCATCCTGCATCACCTTGAGCTGCCTTTTGGCATACACAGTGATGATAATTGTGGCAACCACCGTGGCACAGAAACCAAATACTGTGAAGACAATTTGTTGAGGCGAGAGAGTGTGCCGGTCATTTGATGCATCTGCCAAGGTCCTAATGACAATCCCACTGCAAAAATCAAAAAAGGTTCAGGTTCGGGAATGCTTTAAGAAGATCTATGTCTGCTTGACAAGAATCACACATCTATGAAAAAGCAGAAGACTTGGCTCCCAGGTCTGCAAAACATCTGGCTTAATAACCCTACTGCTATTGACACCACCATGGACTCATGGAGTAGTACACTGGGCTAGCCCAGCATGGTTATGCCCTCTCATTGACAAGTACCAACCTCAAAGTTTAGAAAAAGTGAAAAGGGAAAGGGAGGACCAATCTCATGTGATGCTCACTTGTTCACCCCAAGGAATCAAGTCCTGAGGTTTAGCTGCCACTATTAGCACCCTGCTAGAATCCGCATTAAAGACCAAAACCTAGGATACACAAAACACATGCCATCCAGTGTGAAGCAGGCCTCTTCTGTGGGGCAAAGAAAGTGCCTTTTTTTTTTAAAAAAAAAAGGTAGCTCCAAAGGAAATCCTTTGATTTTTTTTCTGCAACAGTTAGAGCTGAGCAACGAAGAAGAGGCGGAGGCGGAGGCACTGAAGAGGAGGCGGAGGCGGAGCAGGAGGAGCTGAAGATGAGAACAGATATTTGAAGGGTTGATGATAAAGCCTCAATGGGCATACAGATCAGGTTATTTATGGTAATTAGTAAAATCATTATGATGCACATTTGATTAAGGTGGTGGGAAGAAGGATTTACAAACCAACCAAATGAGAGAGAGGGTGTGGATACGAATGACTACTTCTGGACACAAATTACAAGAGGTTTTTTATTGTAAGACCTTAAAATGAGTGCAAATAATTACAGATTTTACAAAGGAGGGAGGGCAACCCATCCCAAGCTTATGATGCTAAGTGTAACTGAAGCTATATCTTTTCATATTTTTCCCTTGTCAAGGTATAAAGACTCAAACCCAAGACTCGTCGCTCTCCTTCTTAAGTTATCACATCACTAATGGCTGGAGCCTTGTATTTAGATCTGCAAATGCTTCCATGAAATTATTTTCTCAAGAATAATGCTATGGGTGAGGGAAGAGGTCACAGCAAGGGAGGAATTTCTTACCAGGACAAAATCACATTACTCCTTTCATATATGTTTCTACCAAAAGAAAAAATCATATACCAGAGTTCTACAAGTTACTGTGACCAAAAAGAAACAAAAAAATTGAACATTGTGTTTCACCGTGAAAAGATAATGGTGATCTGTTGCTCTAAAAATTGAGGGAAATAAACAAGAACTGCATTGAGAAAAAATTGACAAGTTACATTTACATTAGAGTACATGAAAAATTCAATGTGCATACTATGCATTAATGTAAGACTCTAAAATCGGAAGCACGCAGAAGCACACAGACATGCAATTCTTTATGCAAGAGAGAGAGAGAGAGAGAGAGAGAGAGAGAGAGAGAGAGTTCTCACGTATACATTGCAACGAAAATCTCTGGCACCATTCCTGCCAATGATCCCAAGAAGTAAGGCCCATACTTAACATTTGTTGCAACAGCACAGTAATTATACAGAATATATGGAAATGGAGAAATCCTGATCAGAGCCACAGCTCGAAACTGATGAAACCAGTTTCCTTCACCAGCTGCTCTCAAAATAGCAGCTCTCTTTGGATATTTGTCAAACCACCCCTGTGCCAAGTAATTTAGAATAAAATTAGGCAAACATAGAAGTAAGAAAAAAAAAGGGTATAATTAATTATGAACAAATATTGGCACAAGGTTCATACTCTGATTTTATGAAGGAACAAAGAGCCAATGAAATATGGAAGTGACACACCCACAGCCGCTGCAGTTATTATTAATAGAAATCCAAACCCGTAACCAAATGTCATCCCAGCCACCCACATAGAAGGAGACGATGGTAGAAGTAGAGTGGGGAACAATGCCACAGAGGCAAAGAGCAGAACCACTAGTACTGGAGTGCTAAAAGTCGTTGTCTCCCAATTTATGATAGGGATTATCTCCTGAAAAAATTCATTTGTCAGATAGGGAACAAATTAAAATACGTTTAAATATCCAATAACCACAATGCACTTCTAGAAACTCCAGCTGGTATAGAACAGTAATATCATATCCTACGGTAAGTTTTTAGTGGGATTAGTTACAAAGAGAGTACTGCAGAGCACCAATTTGGAATCCAATTAGAGGAAACGAGGTATCAGAAAAGAAACACAACAAGATTACAAAGAGTAGATCATGTTCTAAAGCAATATGGCCTCCATGCTCAGAAAGAAAATCACATGCATGAAACACTTTATAAGACTCCGACTTGTAAACAATTCTCAACCTGAGCATATATACACATTTGTGATGAGACAAATGTTCTCAACCTGAGCTATAAACAGTTAAACATAACAGAGTACAAGGCAATCTATCTCATAAAATATATTTTAAGGGACAACACAAACCCGTATCACAAAGCATAAAACCACAACAACACCTCCAATAGCATGACAATGTAATAAAACTCCGAATAAAAAACACACTACATTACAAAATATATCAAAACTCACAAGCAAAACCTGCCAATTTATGGGAAAAAAATACCAGTGAAACCACAGAAACGTGTAATTGGAAGCATCAGTTCAAAATAAATAAACCCGAACCACATATATACATTAGCAAAACTACAAAAACATAAAAATTCAGATACAAAATCAACCTTGCCCGTAAGAAATTAACAGCTCATTTAAGAAAAAGCACCAATAGATAACCCTAAGGCAAGCAAATCCCAATCCACCAAAACCCCATAACAGAAAAAACAAAACTGTGAGCTGAAACAACAGAAAACACAATTAAAACCAGAATAGCATAAACTTCCTGATCAAAACTAACCTTATCCATCAGAAAGGGGCCAACCCACTCGACACAAGCAGCAGCCAATAACCCAAAAAACGTAAAAGTCACAGCCAACTTAACCCAATACCAGAACACAGACCCTCCAAGACCCCAACAACAACCAAAATGATTACACCTTTCACCAGCCCCATCCTCGTCTCTCAAGTTAACATAATCCCCTTTGCTGTTACCATCAATTTTATCACCCTCCATTCTCATCCTTACATCTAGCACCACAGTGTCATCCTCATAATAAGTCATTGAATCGGAAACCCTAAGAACTGATAAAGTTTGAAACTTTCTGTATGGTTTCTGAGATAAATGAGGGGGAGGGTTTTTCAGGTGATGATCATGATGGGAGGCACAGGGGGGATTTGTTGATGAAGAATATAACAAGGGAATAATAATCTATGAAGCATTTAAAAAGGATACCACACACTGCCACGGGTTTTTGTGTCTTTTTACTTCTTAGGGAACCTTTGCCTTGTACCTTGATATTTTAGTAACTTTAATCTTTCCGTTAGGCTAAGAGGAACCTATACTTTGCAGACTGATTAAAATCACACCCTTTACCTTCAATCATGTCAAATCAACCCCTCTGATTCCAAGTAAGAACAATTTTTAGCTCTAATCTCCTCGTAGGGCTGCGTGGAAGTAATTAAATTCAATTTCTCATTGAAATTAGAGGACCATAACTATTTATTTGATAAATTATAAAACGTAGGGTGATCGCGCATGGCTTTTCAGTCCTTTCCTTTGTTAAGTAACTTTGTCGTTACATTTTTGGCTTTTTTTGGTGTCGGAATTTACAATCCAGCCATTACAACGCTGTCGTTTGAGGTTGTTTGCTTACAGTTGTGGTAAATTCAGGACCTGGCCGAAGAGGACCGCTGTCGCTGGGGGAATCCGTTGAGGTACGTGGCGTGATGTGATTGGATGTCTTGATAACATGGAGTGCGGGTGTTGATTTATTTTTATTTTTGTCGTGGCCTCACCGTCAAGGGAGTCCGTTTTAAGACGCTGAGTTGGTGACCGAGTTTCCGTTTTCATTGACTCGGTTGGGGTTTTTGCTATCCAGCTAAGGTACAGCAGGATGTGATATTTTTTTTCTTAATTGTTTGGTCTTGTTCGACGCGTGTGGTGAGAAAAGGACAGGCATTCGGTAGCTGTTTATTTTTGTGGATGAAACCGTATTCGGTGATTTTTTATTTTTAGTTAATTTTTTTTTAAATTACTTTAATAGGTTAGTACCAAAAATAATTTTTTAAAAATAATAAAAAAATAATTTTTATATATTTTTAAATAAAAAATACTTTTAAAAATAACCACTATTATATTTTTAAACAATATCTAAATATAATGTATCTTAAGCTCAAAAACTAGGTTATGCTTTATTTTTTTTAATAATTTATTTAATATACAAAATATTATCATTAAAAACAAGTTTTATATTATTTTCTTGTTTTTTTATTCCAGGTTGTACAGGAAAAAAGAAGAAGAAGAAAAGCTACCAAACTCAATCATGTTACATTCCTAAACACACTAGGGATCTTAGGTGCGTTAATTTGGGAATCCATGGACTGGAATGAAAGTATCCGTGAATAAATTTTTTTTGTTTTTTATTTTTAATTAATTTTTTATGTTTTTAATTATTTCAGCATGTCAAAAATAATTTTTTTAAAATATTTTAATATATTATAAAAAAAATATTTTAAAAAATAACTGCAAATGTGATATCAAACCAAATTTTAAACATTAATCCCTCTTTAAAAATTAAAAAAAAAATTATTCTCAATCTTGAATCTAATTTTACATAATAAAAATATTTATTTCTCTAATTGTTTTTCTTAGATGATAATATAAAACAATAAAATCATTTAGCACCAACCCGAGACCAGAAAAAGACTAATCGAGCCCTTTGATCTACATTAGCTAAAGCATCGGGAATTTATTCTTTGCTTCTTGAATGACTTCAATTGAGTGGACAAGGAAGAAGGTACCGATTTCATTTACTGAGAAAACTTGCATTCCAAGAGATGACAGAATCCTGCGCTGTACCAAAATCACTCGTCAAAAGATTCATCAAATCATTGAGAAGCGTAGGTTTCTTTTCTCTGAATAACATCATGTGCGTGTGTGTCTATATATATATATATATTCCAGTTCATACACGGTGAAACACATGGCAGGGGAGCAAGGCATCCAAACAACTTGAGTCGCCCCACTTACATCAGCAAAAACCTACAGAAAAAAGAGAAATTATACCCATGATCCAATTCAATCTTAACAGGAAGATAAGGAATACAATTGTTTTTAATATTTTATTCAGAGTTGGGTTAGTAATTTCATCTTCTTAACCAATCTAAATCGTCTCGTCCTAATCATTCTTCTTGCTTCTTTTTCTCTGCCATCTCTCTCTGTTTTCCAGACCCGTAATTATGGTGACATGCTTCACAGTCTCTCTTTCTATTTAAATTATCTGGTATAATCTTTATTATTAATCATCTCTTCTTTTTCTTTCTAAGTATTCATATGGGTTTATTGGAATTTATAATGTATTTCTAAAATGTTTTTAATTGAAAAAAAAAGTTTAAAAGAGTTTTTTTTAAAAAAAATTGTAAGGAGTAAAGACTCCACTTTTCAAACAACTGAACGGGCTGAAAACTCTATTAATAGATAAGAATATATTGAATTGTTTAGAATTGTGGTAATGGTTATAGTTAAAATGTTTTTAATTTAGAAATGTATCAAAATTATTAACTTCCCAATTCTCCTATTATTAGTGCCACGAGAAACTCTAAAATACTTAATGAGTAATTATTAATATTTATTTGATGAATTTATTTTAAATATGGACAAATAATAAGATAAAAGAATAAGGTATATTCGAACCTTTTCAGAATGATAAGAATATATCCTTGGCAGAATTCCCATGTCGGTATTTGGGCTTCCTATGCCAATAGGTGAGGTTGTGCTTACCTGATTTCTAATTGAGAGTGTACCAATACCTCTTGTGCATCTACGTGTCAGGTGCTGGGATCATGTTGGTATCTTGTGTTAGCAGAGCTCAGCTTTCAAACTATGCTACTTTCTTGACAGACTCTACGATGGCTCCTCTAAGCATTGCCATGACATCTATATATATGTCCACAGCTACTGCAGTTTTTGTTACGCCATTATTATCACTTTTGCTCATGGTATACAGCATTACGCAGATTGTAGTTGCTCCGATTGCTGCAGGCTTACTTGTAAACAGGTGTTATGCTCAATCCAAACAAGTTTCTTTTTTAAGATTAACTTCCTTGAGATGTCATTGTGTCTTATTTACTTGTACCTGCAGGTTGTTTCCACATTTGTCTACTGCATGCTATTCATCCATTTTTGCCGCCACTATCAGTACTAGTAACAGCTTGTTGTGTTGGAGCACCACCTGCTATTAATGTTGACCCCGTTATGTCACCTTTTGGGATAACCTCATTCTTGCATTTCATCTATCAGCATTTGTTGCTGGTTATTTTTTTACTGGTCTTGTCTTCCCCGAGGCATCTTACTTAAAAGCATTGCAGAGAACGATGTCCTGTGAGACACTTACCACCTTCCTTTTCACCTATGTCATTTTTCATGGATTATACTCCTCTAGTGGACAATATTTTCCTTTGCAGGAATGCAGAGCTAGCAGTCTTTTAGCTCTCGCTCTTGCTAACAAGTTTTTCAAAGATCCACTTGTTGCTGTGCACCCAGCCGTATTTGTAAGTTAAAACTTCACATTTGCTTTTAGTTGACGATTATCTTTAACAAAGAAATCTGGTGCGAATTGTGGTTGCTAATTTCAGCAATTAAACAATAATTTCTGTTATAAGCAACATTATGTGTAGTGATCCTCCATATGGTTCTCTCTGAGGTTTGATAGTAATCAGTTCATTCCATAGTCTGGTCACACTTTCTTCTCATCAATGGAGGCAACTGTAACGGGAAACTAAACAGGGGAAAGTTATCTCGTTGGTTCAGATTTTTCCATTTTTATCACTGATTAATCCTTAACACTTGGTTCTTATGTATATACATCACAAAGGAGAGTGACATTTTTATTGTATTGCATTGCACGTGACAGAAGCCCCGGCCACAGAGGCATTCTTTTTCTTATTTTTGGATCAGTGCATTGATTAGCAAATGGTTTATGTTACCCTTTATTTTCTAGGTTTGCCCACACCATTCATTTCGTTGACTTTTTTAGCTTTGAATTTCTTAAAAGCTAAGATGATTAGAAATTTAGAATTGCAATTGATGTTGTGTCGAATGCTTTTACATAAAAAGACCGACGCATATCATTTAGATTTGGGTTGTTCTTTCATCATATTATCTGGCATTCATATTCATACAGAATTCTGAGAACTATCAGCTCATTGTGTGACTGCAGACAGTAATCATGTCCTTGGTGGGATTTTCCCTTGTCATGCTTTGGTCCAAGAAGAAAGAATAGCACTTGAGTGGAAAATTGCTTTTGCAAACCACAAGTTTGTCCTATGCTGTCTGTAATCATACCTTAGGCGGTTTCGTTCTCTCACCATCTTTGATCCAAGAATAAAGGGAAGCAATGTGATGAGATATTGCCTCTGCAAGTCGATGAAATCCATTGTTTGAGGGTACATTTGCATTTAATGCTTCTGAAATTGTCAAAACTCAAAAGCTCTTTGTTTTTTGAAGGTGGTATCGCTTGGAGGCAACATACGGTGGCATGGCACCCTTTGATTTCGTGTGTCTAAAGAACAAAAGAGGTTCCTTTTTCTGGTGTTATGGTTCACATCTCTGATAAGAAGTCACTGAGCTCTTCAGCAGTTCTGTCGTCGTCAAGTTGTATTATGCTGACACATGAAAATATCTACTTGACTTTTTTGTCCTATTATCCATCATCAGCATCAAGTTTTCCGAATAATATCATTTATCGATGGCTTCGCATGGGTTGACCCCAACCTCCATGTTAATCAAGAAACTCGTTTAAATGGGAAAAAGATGGAGTGCTAGTATCATCACTCCTAGAATGTTTTAGATAATTAATATATGGTTTAAGTGTTTTTCGAAGTGATTTTTGGTTGATAAAACATGAAATTGGTTTTTTTTATCATGAAAAAATAATAAGGAAATAACTGTAACCATCCATCTTACAATCTTAAATGTCAAGTCTTTTATAATGTTGTTTATTCTTGTATTTAAAAAAAAATAATTTTTTTTATTTACTTCAAATTAGTATTTTTTTATATTTTCAAATCATTTTATTTTATGTATTAATATTAAAAATAAATTTTAAAAATTAAAAAAAATATTTTAATATATTTTCAAATAAAAAATATCACCACCGCACACACACGCTCAACTTCCTTCTTCCATTACTACGGTACATAAATAACTTGTCTCTCAAAATAATAGCAACAAAAGAATCTCAAACTACCCGCCACCAAAAAAAAACACTATGGCAACCACAACAACAAAAACCTTATCATTGTTCTCTCCGGAACCTGTTTTCCCTCGTAAATCCAAACAAACCATTTTCTCTTCTGTCTCTCCTCCACCTGCCCCTACACTTACCACTCTCCAAACCCAACCCGTGACCCAAAAACTATCCAGGTTTGGTTTTGTGGGTCTTCTTGGGGCAGGTGTGGCCCTGACAGCATTGGAACCAGCATCAGCTACTGAGTTGCCTTTGCTGGGTCAACTCAGTGAACCCGCCAATGCACTGTCTTTGCCCACCTGGGCTATACACGTTTCCAGTGTAGTTGAGTGGTGAGTTTTCAAATTACCCTTACTTCTTCTTGTAGTTCTGGTGCTGGGTTTTAGTGTATAGTATTATTGCTTTGCCTTATGGATTTTCTTGGCAATATTCTTTTTGTTAATTTTTGAGTTGATTAGATTGGATTATCATTCTACGGAAACTGAATAATTTAGCTAACAACTAGATGCACTGGCCTTATCTTGTTTGATTTATATTTGATTGCTGAGTAAAACGAGGAAAAGAAAACTAAAGTTTAGTGCTTTCTTGAAAACAATGTAAAACACTGCACTTAATTGTACTTTGTTTTGATGGTTTTGTGCCCATAATAGAGATGTTAACAGCGAACTTTCTTATCAACAGGATTGCAGCAATGGCATTGGTTTGGCAATATGGGGAGAAATCGGGGTTTGAATCGTGGAAGGGACTTGCTTGGGGTATGGTGAGTTAAAGCTTTAAAGAACTGCAAATTTGATGTTGCTATTCTGGTATCTGGATTTTGGCGTGTTTTAAAATTGGTGAAGCAATGAAGGCTGTCTTGAATTGCTTTGCTATATCCTTCTGGTTTAAAGATTTCAATGATTGAAAGACCGTTACTCTAAGTTGATTTGGGGGGGGGGGGGAGCGGAGATTTGAAGGCGCAGATTAGAACACAAACATTATGCAAGTCTGTTATCACTGCTGCAACTTGGTCCCTAGCCTGAAACCCACAATGTCTCCTTGAGGCAATTTGGAACTGCCTTCATGATTTTTATTTAGTTTATTATATTGGATTGAGATTTTTTTTAACAACCATAAGGTTCTTTTGATTACAGTGGGGTGCTCAAATGACCTTTAAAGTTGTCCTTTTGTTAAAACTTCTAGATATGCTGATCCATTTTTTCTTCTTTCTTCGATGACAATTCTTAATTGATAACTTTGTTATATATGGATTGTTTTTGCTTCCAAACTGCTTGCTAAATCAGTATCTCGTCCCCAGTGATCTTTTTTTGTTACTTTAGCATATCGAGTCACTCCAGACTTTTTTCCAAGTCTTGAAACAGGTAATAACATACAAATATTGAGCATGCTAATAAATATTTTTTGCCTTGTGAGTATGTTCAAGATTTTATGGTGAAAAACTTTTATTTTATAGGTTGTTGCTCAGGTGTAACTGTTATTTTGAGACCTGAATTTATTGTAGCCAATTCTGATTTTGTTTGTTAATTTTCCACTGGTTACAGTTACATAAGTTGTAAGAATTTTGCATTTAATTTATTTGGGAAATGGTTACCTTAGAGTAGTCTAAACTGAGGGGAAACGGTTACAAATATGCAAATATGATAGGAAATGTCTTTGAGATGTGGGTGATATCCACTCTGTTCAATTGTATTGATTTCGTACTCAGATTTTCAGCTTTAGTAGAGATTGCTTTATTGTCTGCGGTTGTTGTGTGTGTACTATTCGAGTCAAATCAATACACTTTTTATTTCTAAATTTCTTAGTCTAACTATAGTCAACTAATTTTTAGGTTCCTTTACTTGGTGGAGCATTTTGTGCATGCACATGGCATTTCTTCTACAATTCTGAGTCCCTTGAGGTAAGAATGGTTGCATTGCTTCATGGCTAAAGGCATTTGTCTGTTTGCACAGGTGCAGATTAGAGATAAATAGATCAATTGAAATACAGGAAACAGCCTTAAATGAACTAATCAAATGGGAGTTTAGATTCTGATGCATGGCATGATAATATCGAATACAATGCTTAGCTAGAAATGGATGTTACTGCTCTACGTTATACATTTGCATAGCATCGTTGAATTTATTTCCTTCCTTTTATTCTGAGTCTCTTGAGGTAACAATAGTTGCATCATTTCATGGCTAAATGCATTTGTTGTTTCATACAGGCATAGATTGGAAATTGATAAATTAATCAAGATACTGGAAATATCTTAAATGAACTGATCAAATGGGGCTTTAGATTAACCTACGGGGAGCATAGATGGAAATGAATATGACATTTAGCTTGAATAGATATCTCTAGTCCTTTATACACGTCCATTACAAAATACAGTATCTATTTCACTCCTTTTTTCTTGAGAGAGACAATAGTCTCTATTTCACTTTCACCTTTCACTGCTCATCATTCATCGAAAATCAAATGCCATACAGCTCCTAATGTCACATGTATCCATCAACATACCATTGTACTCTTATCTGTGAAAGAACTACTGGGATATTTCACTCTGAACAGCCCAAATTGTCTCTGTGGTATCAAATAGGGGTTGTGCTAACCGAGGGAAAGATTAAGCTGCAGTTTGAAGAGATTTAAATACATAAGAATCTGGAAAAAACCCCCGAAGAAATCTAGCTGAATTTTATAAATCAAGCCAGAAGGCAGTTATTGTCAAAGTTATAATACTTGTAGAACTGGATCCTGGTTTGAACATCAAAATTAATTTGGTTTCTGATAATTATTTTTGCCCAAAATCCTGGATCTAGCCAGTGTTTCAGCTGTGGGGACTGCTGTTTTTTGTGATTGACCAATCTGACCTCTTGATTTTGCTCGTTGAATATTCTTGTTGACCAACTTAAACCAAACTTACTTTAAATTGGCTCAAGTTCAATCAATGCTGGGTGTATCAGAGATTGCCACCCCTTTCTGTCACCACAGTGTGCTGCCTGGTATTGAACTTGATTTTTACTGTTTTCAGAGCATCTCTCTGGCCCATTCCATCATATTTTTATGATCGTTTAAGTATTTCCCTTAATATAGAGCATGATTATTTACATGCATCCACCTTATTGTAATACAACTAGCGGTTCTTTTTTCTTTCTCTCGGATAGATATAGAATATGGAAAATAACTGTAGTCTGTTTCTGAGGTGTAGGTATTAGTAGCTCTTCAAGCTGCACTGACAGTAATAGGTAATGCCACAATGTGCATTGCTGCTTTCCGTATACACATGTCATCAGAGGAACGCCCCAAAAATCTCTGACGGTTTCAGAGCCTGTATGCAATTATGTCTTCTGGAAAGTAAAATCTCTGTTTTTCAGTTGTTTGGTCTAATTTTAGGGGGAAGGAATTGTTAAGACAGTTAACAATACCCTTGTTACCCCTTCAGAGTTGTTATTACCAGCAGCTATTATATGTAAGTTTTTCTTCTCTTTTCCTTTTCCCCTCAAAAAGTACACTCCAATATATTTTTAACCCTTATTTTCTCTCCTTTCACCAACAATTTACCTTCAGTTTATTGGCACATAAAGCATCCCCAGGTAAGTAATAATTCACCCACTTCTTTTAACTTCAAAATAAACGCACTCTTAAATGATAAACGCACTATGTTTAATATTCGTTCGTTTGCTTTCAAAACACTGAAGCAAAAATTCTCACAGAAGCAAAGAACAGCCTAAGCAAAAAGTAAGCATTGAATGCAGAGTGCTGGAGCCTGGAAACCTTAAGAGCTCCTTGCACTCATAGTTGCATGCAAGATGTGGGTGAAGACTTGGAATGCCCTTTTCTTACTATGCTTTCTTGGTTAAGGTGAAAAAAAGATTATAATAACAGATTAACAATGGAAAAGGTTAGTATTATTTATGTGTAGACTCCAGGGACTGGATCAGATGTTTAATTATAGTAATACTACAGCTAGAGCTAGATGAGTTAAGGTGGGAAAGATTGTTTGCACGACAAAATAGGGTCTTAAAGCCTCCTTTATGCGTTCGAAGAACACTTGTCTTGTCACTCTTTCACTGTATCATTGCAGCTATTCAAGATGATAAGCTTAAGTATCTGATTAGTTGCTGGGTTTAAAAAGTCTTTCCCAGTTTCATTTTCAGGCTTAAAAAATAAGCAAATACTAGAATCATTGAAATTTAGGTGATGCATCAACTTCCAAAGTAAAAGGGAAAAAAAGAAGAAGAGAGAGAATCATTGATATTTTATTTTATAAGTTGGCAAACATACGAAGCTTCCATCATTTATATAACATATACTTCCAGGCAAAATTCATTACATCTTGTGACTAACATGCTTGATTCCGCAAAGAAAAGATAAAAACAAATGGAAGACTACCGAGAGATAGAGATATAAACAGAGTTGTTAGTCTGTACTATGTTACATTTTGCTAGTGTTGTGTAAAAGAAGTAGGGCGGTGGATAAGCGATCCAAATGAGGGAATTTCTTTTGAAATTCAGACATTAAGGCCAAGTTTTCTTGGCGGAGAAGATTTGCTTTCTTCCTCAGCTTCTCGTTCTCTTCAACGATTCTGTGGTTCTCTAAACACAACTTCAAGTTCTTTAGCCCCATGTCCTTCCCCTCCATTTCTTCATATCCTGACCTCCTGCTTTACACAAGGAGAGAGAACAAGGAAAATTCCTCACGTCAAACACGTATTTTTTGTAAGAACTATACAGCAAATGAAACATCAAAACACTTGGGACAGTAAAGGTTGCGTTACAAGCAGATGCTAGTTTTTGCATGGTAAGACATACCTGCAGGTGAGCCCAATAACTTGAACCTTACATTTCTTTGATCTTTGCCTTCTTTTTGAAGGGTGGAAAGGAGAAGGGAATCTCTCTACTCCGTTAGTGCACATTATATTTGTTGCTAGTGGAAAGATGAAAGAAAGCGAATTGAGAAAAGAGGGTGGGATGTAAGTTCCTATATATACAGGTGGTTTTGTGTCATGACAGTGTGCATGATTATCTAGGGCATATGGTGGGAATGCATTTGATAGAGAGATAGATTTATCTTCTATAGCAATGATGTCATATTGGATTCATGATTGCAATGGGAAGCTACCCCTTCTATCGATGATGGATGAGGAAAGTAACAAAGAAAAGCCTAAGATCACGGAAGCTTCTCTTTGATCATCTCCTGCACACTTGGCCTTAAGGAGTAACAAAATTTAAAATTAATAGAACCAATGGAGCATGAGTAGTATTCATGTTAAAGCTATTGATTTGAAAAGATCTGATTCGTTAGGAAAAGCTAACTATAGTTTATGTTTGAAATTTGTAATGGTCCTTCTGAGATGGCACTTCGTAGTTGCATGTCAGCAAGCATCCATGGATGATTAGGCTGATTACAAGTGGCTTCTTGGCATCACCTTGTCTTATGGCCCATTCCAAGCCTAATGCAATGTAGAGATTGTAAGAGCTCACCTCTCTCTCTCTCTCTCTCGACTTTTGGGATTGTGGACCATTACAGGGGGGAGGTGGCATCTTCATTTCCACCCTTTCCTTGCTCCACTTTTGTATGTTTCATTATACTTGGTTTGAACACAAATGTAAGAGTCAGACTTGACATTGAGGGCCTGAAAACCCCACCATTTCCTTGGTACTAGTATTCTCTGCGTTTGGGACAAATGATGCATGGCTGAAAAAAAGAAATGAAAATAATGGGGAATAAGTTCATGATAACTCACTGTGCATATGTACACTAGATCATTTATTTGCTGTGGATCAGTTTAATTTTTTAAAAAAAATAAATTGTGTAGAGATTAAATCGGTATGACTCATTTAATTTGACAGGTTTAAAAGCAACTTGAAAGATTGAAAAACACATAATTTAACTAAAAAAATTTCAAGATAATATATATTTTTTAATATTGAAACGACAATATATTAAGTCAACTCAGGTCAATTCAAGTTAACATGTAAAATCTACAACCGGGTTATGAGACCACGATAACCTTATAAAAAGTAAATCGAAAAACATTTTGAAGTATAATTCTCAATCAACTCAATATTGAATGATAAAATTAAAAAAAATAATTAAAAAAAATAAAAAAATAAGCCGGTTTGATTTGTCAAACTTGGATAATGAGATTGTGATAACCCAATTGAAAGAAAATCAAAACAAATTTTAAAGTTCAATTCTCAATTAATTCAATGTTAAAGAATAAAATTAAAAAAAATTAAAAAAATACAAAAAAGAGTCTAAATCAGCTTGAAATAACCTATCAAACCCATGATTCAAGCCATGAAATTAAAATAACCTCATAGAAAATCAACTGAAAGAAACTATGAAGTTTATCCCGATCAACTGAATATTAAATAATAAAACTAAAAAAAAAACTCAAATAAAAAAAAGAACCCAAAAAAACCTTAAATTATATTTACACACGTATTGAACATTAAGCTCTTCTATAATAGGATCTCAAGTAGATCATGATCGTACCATAATTATTATGTACTTGCAGATTATGAACCAATGGAATGAATTTGTTGCTGTCTTTATTTAAAAAAAAGAAGAAAAAAAGAGGCAAGGAGGGAGTCTCAAGTGATACTAGAGGTTAGGCCGCTGTTTTTGTTGCACAGCCCCTTCTGCTAGTAGATATTTCACATACATGTATTCCAACTACCTTCATTTCTTTCTTTGACCTTCTCCACTACTTAATAATGGCTGCAATGATATTAAATTGTTAATGCAGGTAGATAATTAGCCTGACATGTGCAATTGCACCAACTATAGAAGAAGAAGAAGACCTACTGATCAATGGATCTTGCATGCACACACACTAATATATATATTATGGTGAAAAATCCCTTGATAATAATTGCTTGGTTAATTTGGTTTAACGCTCATAATTCTCATGTTATGATTGTTTCAGTTAGAGAAATAAATTAATTATAGCAGAGATTCTTCATTTATCAAGTGATTTTAAGGAGTGCTACCCTTCTGAGATCAGCCACAGAACGTTCTCGGTAAGGTAACAAGGTTGGTTATGTATATCTTGATTAAAATGAAAGCCAATCTTTGAGGAGCTCAAGTCGAAGGAGCAATTGGACATGCCAGAGAAATTATGCATATGTAATTAATTCATACCTATGCCTTTGGTCCGAAAATATATATGAATGTTGACCGTACACGCCTGTAATGCTTGATAGTGTAGGCAAATTCTAACCCTAATCATGCCATTTTTGAATGGAGAGAAGGGAGAAGCCATTAATCGAAGAGAGCATGACTAGAACCACACTCACAGGACTCTTCACTTATTTCTTCTTTTACTACCTCTACTACTCAGAACACACACACACGAGAGTAGAGCAATAGTCAACGATGAAATAAATGGAATTCCTCTTCTTCTCCTGCCTCTTCAAGTGCTGTAAAAACTTGTAAACATGCACACCATCCTTGACGTTAGGTCTCGCATGCATCAATTATGATGGCCCATTTAAATGTCTAATCCATCTACTGTATCTCCTCCTATATGTGCACTGCAATTGATTGCTATATTGGTGTGTGCATTTGTCATCAACCTCATCGCCACCCATATGTATATCGTGCACAGGGTATCATGGCAATTTGATAATTGAAATCATGAGTGTTCTTCTTTTCAACTTGTACATTATGAGAGGTATACTTATGGATATTACGTAATGTCTGTTGCCCCTTGTAAATCTATGAATGGTAGCTGGGAAACCACCATAAAATTATGATTCCAAGAGGATAACGTTCAATATAGTGTAAGATGCAGTATTCGGAAGCCAGGGAATTAATTAGAAGTGTTTTGTTTTTTTCCTTTTATGATGAAAATTAGAATAGGTTAGGAGATTAGAACAAGCATGCATATGGCTGCCAAAAATGAAAAGACCACGGCAGCTTAATTACTCTACGAAAACTGGGAGTTGGGGTCATGATCATAATGCCCTTGCTTATTTGACCTTTACTGCCCTCCTGCTCAAGAGTCAATAGCTATAGAGTTGGCAGAAATTGATAGATACTAGATGGTGGCGGTGGAAAGTTAAGTAGCTAGGCATAAATATTGTGCAAATGATTTCATTTGCATTTTTCATATTCGATATGAGAGGTATTTACTTTGGAGAAAAAAATATATGGCTCCATGCTATTAGCAGCAGAAGATCTTTATAGTTCAGAAACTTAAAGCATTCTGGCACACTCAACTTGAGATCCAAGAAGAGGGATGAATATTTTTTTCCATGAGCAATATTCCTGAGCAGTTTTCAACTCGGCGCCACTCTCTAGTCTCTCCCTATCTTCTCATCTCTCTTCTTCGAAACTCTATATGCCCATCTTAAATTAGCTGTCCCTGCTTGAATTCATCCAGCCCATTAGACCGAAGGTTGGATGCGTGGAGCAAGTTTAGATAAGGTGGGGTCGGCAATGGTAGCCCTGTTTCATCTTTCTTTTTTTCTTTGACTTCTAGCCAATATGAGATATTGATATCATTGTAGCCTCCTAGTCAAGAGGCTTGGGAGCTAAAAATACATATTCTTAGTTCCTATATGCAGCGTCAATAATAAAGTTGTCTAAATCTGTTATATGACATTAATGTGAGATATTAATATCTCTCAAGATATATTGTTTTATATTTGAGCTCATAGCCCGCATTGATTTTATTATTAAAAGGCATCTTTTTAAGAAGAAAAAAAGTGAGATTTAAAATTTATAATTTATCTAAACTCTCAACTCACTGATATGGAATATTGATATCATCATTATATACTAAATATTGTTTTAGAGTACAATAACCAACCAATAAGGTGATATAAAATTGATAATTTACCAATTTTGATATTTATTTTTTTTTCTTTCTCATTTTTTTTTATTCAAGCACGGATCCAATGAGAATATGATCATGGGATCCACTTGATCTCAAAAAGAAAAAACTACTTCATTTTTAAAAATCAAATTCCCTATTATAAAAATAATAAATCAAATTCCCTGTACACTCTTATCCTTTATGATATTTCCACATGCCTTTTCACAAAAAATGATTCATTTAGTATTATTTAAGATGCCAATTAACAAAACACTAAAAAAGCTGGGTTTTTTCTTTATCATTATATTATTGCATACCCCATGGCAATGGCATTGTGGATTCACACAATGACATCCTTTTTTTCCCTTTTTATCATAATTTTTTTTGAAAAAATTATTATTTTCATTGAATTGATTTGATATTAAATTTAATAATTTGTTTCGATAAATTTAATCTTGAGTTTTTGAGGTATCAAAAACACCTTCTAATATTTAGTAAACACTTAATTTTGCATAAATATGTTTAGAATTTTCATTTTTCAAAAATCTAAAAATGATAGGACTAGAATTGAAAATTCAAAAAGATAAAAATGATAGCTCTTTTGGAATTTTTTACCTTAAAGGGATATAATGAAGAAATCGGGTGTGTAAATCAACAAGAACAGTAAATAAAATTAAAAAAAATAAAGAATGAATCACTAAAGATACAACATCAACACACGCCACTATTTACTATATAATGTAGCCCTCACCTAGATAATTCTAATGGTATCAATGACAATTGTTATAGAGCCACATGCCTCCCTAATATGGCAGTCTTGAGTTTTATCCCACTTTAACCCAGTAAAGGTCTAACCAAGTTTTTTTACATCGAGTTCCAACCATATCTTTTCACTTATTTTTTTATTTAATTTTGTATTTTTTTTACTGATTTAGATTTATTTTAGACTAATAAATTATTTTTCTCATATGATTTTTTAAGGTGTTTCAATATTAAATTAGGTTGAAGAACATTTTTTAAAGTTAAAATCTCACATCTCGATTTCTCACCACTTATCTGATGGTTAGAATATAAAAACATAAATGACTTGTCATTTGTATTTCTTTTAGAAAAAAAAAAAGTTATTTTAGATATACATTATTATAGACACAATCCATAAATATCAAACTATTGAATAAAGTTTCAATTTGATTCTTAAAACAGAATCACTTGTTCAAAATCTGAAGTCAGTGTTATTTAGCATAATGACATATACAATTCTTATTTTTTCAAAGAAAATCATTGCTGGGCTTCTAAACCTTTAGTTTTTGTGGATACACATATATTTGTGACGGAATAAAAAAAATTAATTTTTTTTAATGAGTCAAATTTATAATTGTCAAATTTAATTTAAGTCAATTCAGTATAAAACTCATATCATGAGGTAGATTAATCTGATTTAACTATATTTTTTTAATTTTAAAAAATACAAGATCAACATCTAATTGTATCTTACCATATTTTGATGAAGAAACGTAAACAGATTAAGATTATTCCATCAATTCATGATTTCGCCAACACAAATCACAATTCTGAGATTATTTTTTCCAATCTAGAAGCGTAGATCCTTTTACTGGTATTTTTTAGTGAATGTGAAAGAAATGAAAGGAAGAAGAGAGGATCTTGTGTGCTGCAGATTGGATTTGCATGTCTTTTTTATTATATATTTTAACTCAATTTTACTTGGTTTATTGTAGCAAATTAGACTATGGTTGATCTATTTTTGTATGGTTTTAATAAATTGAATTCAACTTAATTAAATTCAAATCTATATAGCATTCTAAAATACTTGGAGATGTTTTTTTTAAAATGAGTTCCGTAATCCATTACTATATAAAACCAAAAACTCTATACAAGTTTTTGATTACCTGTAATATCTTTAGATATTCTTAAGAGATTATAATACCCTTAAATTAATTAAATGATATTTATACACTTATTTAATAAATAATATATGTGGGTTTACTATATTTTTTTATATCCTTTTTAATATGTATATATTCCCTATTTAACCTTTTTGTTTCTTTTCCTAATACGTGTTTTTTAAACAACTTCTTATATTTTTTCTTATTATACCATGTTTTTTTTATATTTTTTTCCCTTTTCTTCTCCGATTCAATTTTCAATTTCGTGTTTTTTTATATAGCACATTCAATACACCTCTCTTATAAAACTAAAAATAAAAATAAAAATAAAAACTTGAATAATTGCTACAATAAACAATAAAAATAAAATTATATTGCTAGACAATCCCTCTATAATCTTAATTTTTTTTATTATTTCTATAATATTATTTAGATATTAAAAATAAAAAAATTGGATTTTTTATTTTAAAAATATTTTAAACTATGGATTTTATTTTATTTTTCTATCTTAAGTATAAATCATGATTATAGAGCCTTTAGTAATGTTTAGCAAAAACATAGAAAATATATATTGATAACGGATATTAGTTATGTCATAATCAAGTTTTGACCTTCATTTTTGTATATTTAGAGAAATTAAAAAATCTAAAAAAAGTGTCCTTTTAGTAAATTTAGTTAATTTTAATTTATATAATTTTTAAAACTATATAAATTAAATACTTTATTCATAGCGGCTGGTCTTCGTTAAAATAAATTAATCATTTATTTACTTAATCTAAATCAAGTAATTAACCCATTTAATTCATATTTTCAGTCCAATTGATTCAATTAAGCCCAATTTAGTTCAATGATTTTGTCAATGCGGACCCTTCTATCCGATTGTGGAACAGAGGGAATAGAACCATCGTCAGCCCAGTTCAAACAAAGAAAAAAACAAATCGCCCAGCAAAGCGACGGCGTTACGGGCCCGTTCATGCGTGGCATCCACGTCACAGGTGACGCCATAGAGAGCATAAATCCCCGCACAGGCGCTCTCTCTTTTGAATTTGAACCCCACATCCAGTCCCCAATTCCTTTCTTTACGAAAAAGAGCTCATCAAGTCCTTACTCTTTAAGTTTGTGTCAATACGGCCCTTCTATCCGATTCTCTTAAATCTTGCCCCTGATCTTAAACTTTCACCATTAATTTTGATAATTTGGCAAACTAGATAATGGGTAGCTTTTGAGGGTTGATATAGGTGGCAAGTGAGTGTACTTATCGCTTTGTTAACTATAGTTCAACTCCCAGGTCATGCCTTGGCCTTATATTTCTTATGCATCCTTTAATGCCTTGTTGTTGATTTATTTTTCATTGAACCCGTAACCCAATCTTGTTCTTAATTAATATTTATCAGCATAAGGGCTTTGGTTTTGTATTGATTTAAATATATATTTAACAGAGTAATATATCAATTGATATGTTAATAGTTTATATAAGAAATTGTGAAGAATGAATATGTATTTTAATTTTACGAAAATGAAATCCACAAATAACTTCTATCATTAAAAAATTATAATAATTATAGTCAAAATCAAGCCCTTGATTATCAAATTGCACAAGTTTTGCAATATATAAATTTAAAATAATGAAAATGTTATGGTACATATTACTAAAATGCGCAATTTTATATGTTTTTCAAACTTGTAAAATCAGTTTGATTTTACCGAGTTTGACCGATTTTACTAGTTTTCGAGTTTTAATCTGACTTGACAAATTAGATACATGTTGGCTCGTAAAATCATAAGATTTTAAGAGTTAACTTGCTTTTTTAATAATATTGCCACCAACAACAAGAACAACAACAATAATAAATTTTTAATAATAATCTTTAGTTAAACCATGCATGCATGTGGGATATACAAGAAGTACCAAATAGCTTTTAATAAATTTTTAAAATTATATAAATTAGATACTTTATCCATATCTTTAATAAAGGGGAGATTGGAGAAACAATTACTATGATTGTAAAATATTTATTTTCTTAAAGTTTATCTTATTTTGATAAAAACAACATTTCTTAGTATTGTGAAAGTAATTTATGAATTTTATACATAAAGATTCATACGGGGAGAGAAAAATGTATATGGTTTATCATAAGAGAAGAGAAATAGTGTGACAAGTCCTCATTTATCTGAATCTGAATGGGAAACCAAATATCGATGACAATTATTATTATTATTATTATTAATTAGTGTTTGGAAATTTGATTGTTGCATAGTTTTATAGTGTAAGGTCCAATATGATAAAAATAGTATAAGAGAAAGACTAAAAATTGCCATTAAACCACATTTCTTGACGGTAATCTTTTCCTGTGCTGGACCCACAGCAAGGTGACCCGATTTAGAATTTTAGATTTGAGCCCCACCGGTCCAGTTAATCTTTTGCATTTGAGGGTCTAGCTGCTGTGGTTAATCATGTGACTTGTTCCGTTCTCGTTCCGGGTTCGACCCTCTATATGCATGTCTGTCACTCCCGCGGTGCCTTACCTGCTCCTCCTGGACTTGCAGGATGTCCAGTGGACCGTGGGGAATAGTCGTGGTGCGCGCAAGCTGGCCTGAACACCACACGCAAATAAATAAAAAAAAAGTAAGTAGGGCCCTAGTACCTGCATCGGGAAGAAGCGTGCAAACGAAGAATTTGGCTCTTAAAAGTTAAAAGGCAGGTCTCTCTCTCTTGATAACAAAAAAGTAATTTAAATAAACAATTACATAAATACACTCATGGGCTCCACAGTCCACACTAATGAACCGGTGATTTGTAAAATACTGACGTCAGAGTCAGATTGGAATTCAATCAGACAGCTAAGGTTTGTTGCTCCATGATAATACGATATGCGTTATTTTGCCGACATTAGAAAAATAAATAAATAAACAAAACCGGGGGTCCCTCGTAAACAACAGTTTGGCTCTCTTTATTACCCTTAATCGACTCAACAACCGGGGTTTTTGGTCACTTCTCTGTTCTCTCCTCCCCCCTCCTCCTCTCTACCCCTCTTTCAACTTCCTAAGAACTAATTTCGTTCTTATGTTAATTGAATCTATGATTTCTCTTAATCGTTGATTTAGAGCAATCATTCGGAAAAAAAAAGATACGACACGCAAACAGAAGTTAGAGAGCGTTTGAAAGTTTCGAATCTTTCCAGGTTATCACCAGGTATGAGGTCTTTTTTATGTTCTGCATAAACAGATCGTGTCTGTCTATTGAGATCTTTCTGTTTCCTCATGTTGTTCGTCGATGATAACAGATTTCTGGAGAAATCCTATGATGCCTTCGCCGTTGTTTTGGCTTTTTTTTCTTGTTGGATTAGTGTTAGAGCCGTTTGATCCTTAAGCATGAAGAATTTGGACAATCCAGATTTTATTATTAAATACTAGTATTTAAATACTGCTGGGAAGTTTGTTTTTAAATTTTTTTTTTTTAAGAATTACATGAAAATAATATATTTTTTATATTTTTAATATTAACTTATCAATTTAAAATATAAAAAATTAAAAAACACCGTTGAACAACGATACCAAACAAAATCTTTCTATAAACTGGAGGGATTCTTCAAGAAGGTCCTGGAATTTTTTTATGGTATCTGGTTTTTTGAAAAGTCAATATTGTCCTCCTTATTATTGTAAAAAAGGAGCTTACTCGGGGTCTTGTTCGTCATTATGTAGTTGCACGTTTATTTATTAGTTTATCTTTCATTTTTAACTTTGTAAATTCCAAAATTTCCACGAGTAATAACTAATAACATGGTAGGGAGTCGGTCCAATTGACAAAAGTACCTCCAGCTAAATACATAAATGCCCCTCTCACGTTTAATTTCTCAAGCCAGCAGTTCTTTATAAATTGCACATTACTTTTGGTTGATAAGAATTCCACGCATAATATACGAACGGTGGTCTCTGTATCTCTAGAGATTCATCGGATTGAGTACAAGAAAAAGTTTGAAAAACCTAACCCTGATTTTTTTGGAACGCTAGAAACAAGAAGGAAAACATGGGTTCTGAGCAAAACGAAGGTACAAGCTTTCCATCGTCACAGACACAGCTTTGTGCTAATGGATGTGGTTTTTTTGGCACGGCTGCAAACATGAACCTTTGCTCCAAGTGTTACCGTGACCTTCGAGCTGAAGAAGAGCAAGCTGCCTTTGCTAAGGCTGCTATGGAAAAGACGCTAAACATCAAGTCACAACAACATATTGACTCTAGGGTTGCTGTTGATGCCCCTCAAGTTGCGGTGGCTAATTCCATGCAATCCGCTGAAGCCTCTTCTTCGGCAGAAACTGCTGTTGCTGCTGGCGATCAGGTGTCATCGAAGCCGGCAAATAGGTGCTTCAGCTGCAATAAGAAGGTTGGCTTGACAGGATTCATGTGCAAATGCGGTGGCACATACTGTGGGACTCATAGGTACTCTGAGAATCACGAGTGCTCCTTCGATTTCAAGGGTGCTGGCCGTAATGCTATTGCCAAGGCGAATCCTGTGATTAAGGCTGATAAGGTGGGGAGGTTCTGATGCTGATCCTTAAAAGGATTGGTGAATTTGGCATTGTTCTTTTTTTCAGGGTTCGGTTTTAATTAGGAATTTAGTGCTAGTTGGTTCTGAATGGTTGCTTTTTATACTGGTTATGGTTGAGTGTTTTATGGGGGATGCTGGAGATTAGGAGGGGGGCACCAGGTGAATGTATTTGGGGGGTTTGTGGATGGTCGATTCCATAATGAAGTGGATCAATGGATTGTTAGTTGCAATTTGGTTTGAATGGCTTTCCTCTCTTGTTTCTCATAAGAAATCCTTACCACGTCAGGGTGTATCTCTACTCATCTGTCTATATAATATTTGCACGCCTTCTATTTTTTTAGAATGTTTGATTCTCCCTGATTGCCTGTTCTCCGTTTGAATATTCTTCCCATGGCAATTGAAGTATTGAATCCTCCTGGGTGTTCAAATAAGCATAGAGGTTTATGCTACATTTTATTGTCATTCTCCTGTATGTACAGGTAAAGGTTAATTATGCCCTTCCATAAGGTTAATTCAGAGATCGCAATATTGGAGTGGTTCCTGCTTTCTCCTTCATATTGCCTGGACTAGTTAATGCTACTTGATTCATTTTTTTTTTTATGAAGTTGAAGTTGAACTCAGTGAAATTGCATCATCGGAGGTTCATATAATTAGCAGCATGTGTTTAAGATATAGGAATGCACAGATTGAGAAAAAGGTAAAATGGAAATGCAAAAGATTCTGCTGCAGAAGCGAAGCAACTAGCAGGACCCTAGAGTATGACAGAAGCACCTGGTATTACGGCCGCCGCTTGACCCTGGCTTGTCGAATTGAAACAGTGAGGGTAGAAGCTTTCTAGCCAGGATCCGTGTCGTGTTGGTAGAGGACCTGTCAGGCACACAACTAAACAATTTATCGGTCTTCATCCTCACCAAGTCTTGTCTTGTATTCTGTCTCTGTTCTTGCTACTAGGCCCCATTGCAACAGAAATAGTGAGAGGATGTGAGGCGGCCTGTGAATGAATTGTCAGCCTTGAACCTGTCCAAGTCCAGTCTTGTATTTTGTCCGTGCTCCTTTAGCTTTTTACTCAATTTTGTTTGAATTGCTATTTTTCAAGTTGAAATAGTCAAATATCTCAGCCATCCAGCAAGGGTGTTGCCTGTTGGGGGCTCGAATTGCTTTCTGGTTTTGATAGTTTCTGGAGTTTTCTCAAACTGAAATCACGTCGAAGGGTTACAGCAAGGAAATTGAATCAATATACAACAAAGCTACAATGGAACCGCGTCCCATGTGAAGAAATAACTTGTCAAGCTCGGTCGAAGTAGGGACGTTGAAAACTTGTAGTCAAAATTGGCTACGGAGTCATAAGGATATTCTGTCTCTAGTGATTTCTTTATGAACTGTAATACTATGAACTATCACTTGGAGGATTAATTGTTGGAATTTTTTTTAATTAAATAAATTATTTGTGAATGAAAAATTAATCTCAAATAACCTTTTTGTTTTTCCACTCAGAACCCTTAATTTTTGTAGATTTAATTCTTGATTTATGATGGTTAATCAAATATTAATAATGATGAGAATTAATTTTTATTAATTATTCATCATTTTAATTTCTAAAATTCACTATAAAAAGAAAAGAAGGGGAATGAAGAATTTTCAACTTAAATTTTTCATACTTTTATATTCTTTCTCATCTCATTTTTAGTGTTTTTATTTTTGTTTTATACTTTAATTTTCCTCCCAAATCTAGAGTTTAGGTTCATCTTGTTGAGAGATATTTGAGTTTTATATTCTTTAGTTCAAAGATCTTGTTTAAAAATGCATCTAAAACAAGATGGTTACGTTAGAATCTTGAAAGACATTACAAAAGTGAACAAGTGAGATACAATAAAGCCTTAAGAACAAATGATTCATCCTTAACAACAATAAAAATTTCATTACTTTAAAGTGTTTTAACAAAAAATACCCTTCTTTGTTTTAATTTAAGCATATATTTTTATTATTAGAATGCAAGCTAGTATTATATTATTATATTTATGTTGAAAACATGTTTGTCATGAGATATATTTTGTATGCTTATAAATTTAAATTTGTATGAACTCTAGGCCTTCCTTGAATTTTTTTTTATGTTTAACATGCCTTGTTATGATAAACTAAATATCATTGCTTACTATATATATATAAACTTTGATCTTACAATCTTAAGGCTTTATCCTTTTTATATTAGACCTTGTTTAGTTTATCGTGTAAGAAAAAAAATAATTATAAAAACTATTATATAGATTAACCGTGAAAGAGGTTTTTAACATCTTTACAATTTAAGTTATTGATTACCTTTCTTTTAAGTTGTTATGTTCTCATATATAATTTTTTTTTACTTTAATCTATAATCTTTTGGTATGGTATGCTTTTTTTTGTTCTTGTTTAATTTTAGAAGGTTGCTATATATCTTTGTTTTAAAGTTATAGTTTATCTTCTAAAATTATTTTTCATGCTATTTGGATGGTTTGATGCAAGTCATAAATCTTATTAATTTATATTTTTCAATAAGTGAATCATTGATTTATTTATGATAATTTAAGTTATCTCGCTTATACTCTATAAGAGTGGTATAAAAGTTTCTGGCCGGTTTTGTTCACATATACAAAAAGTTAGTGTGGTGAATAGATACAGTTTAGGAAGTTCTGTCTAAGAAGATTGAGTTTTAAACGAAACTGTTTGTGACCCCTCCAATCTTTCTTAGGTTAGTGAAAATATTATTCACATGATACTATTTTTGTATATGTTACAGTTTGTAAATGAAATAATGATAATTGAATAGATCTTAGTGAACAAAATATGACTTAACATAGTAACCCAATAAAATGAATGATTGTGGATTTTATCTTGCATATTTTAAATATCTTTATTTAAAAAGTTGCTCTTTTACAAGTTTTTATTTTATTACTTGCTTATTGTGGAGTCACAATATTTATTTACAAATATTATTGACTATTGTTTTTTTATAGATTATATCATGTCTTCTACTCCTTTTACTCAACAAGTATTACTTTAATAGTGAGGATTCAATCATCACCTTTTGTGGTACATGATGAGAAACCTGAAAAGTTTAATGGATTAAACTTTAAAGGTAACAACAAAAGATGTTATTTTATCTGACCATCTTGAACTCGAAAAAGTTCTTAACCAAGAAAGCACCAAATTCATTAGAAAATGAATCTGACCTTATTACCGTAGTGATTGTGGATGCATGAAATCATATTGATTTCATGTTTAAGAACTACATCTTGAATGAATTGGACAATACATCGTATGCTGTGTATAGTTCAATCAAGATTACAACAGTACTATGAGAAACTTTGGATAAAAAATACAAAGCCAAAGATATTGATATGAAAAAATTCATAGTCGGTAAATTTCTATATCTCAAGATGGTTGATTCAAGGACTGTAATGAACCAAGTTCAGAAGTTTCAACTGATCTTACATGATATAAATGTTAAAGATATGTCTATAAGTGAGTCATTTCAAATGGCTGTAATCATTGAAAAATTGTCATAATCTTGAAAAAACTTTAAGAACTATCTTAAGTATAAAAGCAAGAAGATGATAATTAAAAACCTCTGAGGTTGAGGATAGAAGATGACAATAAGTTATTTGAAAAGAGAATCAACTCTTCTAATGCCCCAAAAGAAAATATTATGGAACAAGCAGTAAAGTTTCACAATAAAAATCAAAAGAAGCTTGGTGTGAAAGGTAAAAGAATTGCCAAAAAGTTCAATGGCAAGTGTTTTATCTATAACAAGACTGGACATCTAGTCAAAGATTATACAAATAAAGGTAAGAAAACAAATCCTAAGAAAAAGATTGCTCAGGCCAATGTTACTAATGAAAGAGTGTAAAAATGATAACTATACCTAGTTGATTGAATATTCTAAGATCTAGGTTCAAATAAAAAACTAAGTCATATAACATTCTCGGTGGCGCTATGAAATTATTATTTCCTACTTATTCCTATGATAAAATATGTGCTAGCTGCAACATGGGTATTTATAGAAAAGCATTATTTAACCTAGTTCGTGGGTAATTATTTAAGATAATATCTTTTAATGGTTGGTAGTTACATTGTTGATTGAGAAAATATAGTGTTAGGTGAGTCATGGTTTGACATGAACATGCCTTAACACCGTTTTGTGGGCTCAATTATTGTAAAAGGTTCATATTAGCATTTAATGCTAAGTACTAATTACATAAAGGATAGGTGAATAAAATTAGGTTTGGGAAATCCTGTTCAAGGATACGAAAATTAGGTTCAGGCTTACCCCTCTAAAGGACACCCCGTGCCCAAAAAAAAGTTTGTATGTAGTTGGTCAGTTAGGCCACTTTAGAGATTATGATAGTTGAGTCAATTGGGTTTTTTAAAGACCATGCAAGTTGGGTCATCTATGTTTCTTGGATACCATGTAACCTTTTATGGCATGGACCTAGAAGGAGAAGTAAATCCTATTTGTTCGTAGAGTGTATAGATAGGATCATTGACTCATCAACCTTTAAATTGGTGATCTTGATTGACCTTGCCTCATATTTTATGCTCAATCATTGTCTAAATCTTAAGTCTATCATTGATGCATTCATTTTAAGATCTAAAATAATGGTGCTAAGATTAAGCCTATTAGTAGCTCTCTAGGACTTTTTGTCCAGGATCATACAAGGTAATTTCCTCGTGTTCAAGTTAATCTTGAACACAAGTATATGTTCATCTCTTTATGGACTAGAATGAAAAAACGCACGAGGAAAATATCAAAAGCCAAAGTGTAATCGTATGATAAGGAGATAAAAGGTTGGCACTTTTTAAATTCTAAAATTGACAAATGAGGCATCATCGAGAAATTATAGGTTATTATTAATGGTTTATAGGCTTATATAAGGCTTGCAACTACCCTCATTGTATCACTTTCATAAAATCATAATATTTGATCCTTTTCTTTTTCTTTTTTTAACTTCTATTCTCTCTTAGTTTGGAGATTTCAAACAAGTATTCATTATCAAAAACCTTGTACACCAACCACCAAATAACCATAAAAACCTATAAAACCATCCTAAAATCACCATAAAATTGCTTTTGTTCCTTTTTCGCTCATTATAGAGCAATTTGGGTATGATTTTAAGTTATGGCGCCAACATTTTCTATTGGTTTTTACTATAATTTGACAAGGAAACTCAGTTTAAGGTTAGCACTATTCTAAAAAATTAAGTTTTTTAAGTCATGGTAGATCCGTCCAAGACAACTAGTGAATCCAAGGCTATCCTAATTGAGAAGGTCCAAAAAAACTCTGGATATAGGGTTAAAGAACCCAAGAGAGGGTTGATAGACCCTCATGAAGATTAGGAAACTCCTTAGAGTGGTTAGACAACCCAAAGACTAATTAGAGGACACATACTTTAACAAAACAATAATGGCTTAAACAAAGGACATTAATGCCCAACTGAGAATGAGACATATGAGCATGATTCTTTTTCGAGCTAAGAGGACTAATAAATAACCTGAGAGTGATCATATAAAGGGCAAGAGATAATACTTTCCTTATATATGTTTAATTAGGGGTATAAATTTTCATTGTTATAGTTTGTATAAAGTGTGTCATTTTATTACAACATTTTTGCAAGTTAGTTGAACTTGAATGGATAGACCATTATAACTACCTTAAAACATTATATAAGGTAATATGGGGCAAGCTATTTTTTGTAATATTTATGTATTACTATCAATTGGCATGATGTGCTAGTGGGTATATGTGTTAACCTAGTTTTATACCTTTTTTTTTACTCGAGATCCCTATGCCCGAGGTTTTTTATAGCAAGACTAACCATATAACAATCTATAACTAAATACATCATCAACTACTTAACAAAGAGGCACAAGCTGGAAGAGAGTGTAATGGGTTTGTTCTTAGAAAACTTTGTCTTATATTTGTTTATGTAATTATATTTATACTTGTTTCTTATATGTTTTACATTTTTTATTGATGTAGATGGACCTAGGAAAAAAAAACAACCTAGAAGGAGACTAACTCTAAGGGAATTTTAGTTTAGGGACAATTCACCATCTAAAAAATCTAGCTTTTGGTCTATAAAAAAAGTGGTAACTCATCTATAGAAGAAGGAGGTAGAGCAAACATAATAAGATCTAACAATTGAGAATATAAAAAAAAAACCTTGAACATATACATGAATCTTAGAGAGGTCACGACAAGATTAATAGTGCAAAAGAGATAACGTGTATATAGGTATAGGAAAAAAGGCTTGTCACGTTCCTCAGTTCCATAGGTAGTAAGGCATTCAACTCCTCCTCCACTCTAGTTTTTCTAGCCAATACTTTTTCAATAGACACGTATTATAATGGCCGGTCTATGGATAGCCATGTACTTAGGAGGTTAAGTGTGAGGTATATATCTCCTCATCCATAATAACAAATTGAAAAAGAAAATTGTTCCTAAACTATATATTAATTTCTCAATTTTTTTAGTTTTTTTTGGTTATTACAAACAACATTTTTTTTTGTTTATTTACACAAATAATTATTAGTTTATTTGATTAGATGCTTGCATAGATTTTTTAATTTATATTTTAATTTTGTTCTAGAAAATAACCTAAATACCCCTTAATTTGTTTTTTTTTTTTTAAATTGACAACACAAAAGGAAGGACGCGCAAAACTATTTGATAGTCCAATCAGGAGTCCCATGTCTGCAGCGAAAGTTTCTTCCTTTTCCAGGGAGGCCTGAGTGGGATCATTGTCTTTTTATTGTCTGCAAAGCTTTTTATCACTGGACCTGAATGGAAAATAAGAAAACAAAGCTAAAGTGTGTGTGTGTGTGAGCGTATGATTTGAAAGGACAGTTGATTGAATCATAAGGTAAGAGATTTCCTCCGAAGTTGAGCTTACCTCGATCGATAAAAAACAAGAGAGGATGACCATAAATAATGTTTCGGCTATTACACTTTTTGGCACCTTTGGGTTTTGAATGCTTTGCATTCAAATAGCAGCAGCAGCAACATTTTTCAAAATTTCATTTGCATTCTTGTTTCCCCTTTTGCCCTTTTTATACTTTGTTATTCAGCTTTTCCTTCTTCTTTTTTGCGCCTTTTCATGCTTGCTTTCTTGTGCCTGAACCTTTTAAATTTGTGGTGATATGTTTTAAATTCTTCAAATAAAATCATGCCACTGCTTAAAATTCATAAACTCTTCATCGTTAAATCTTTATCTGGTATTGTGTTTTAAATAGGAGTTAAATAAAATTTAAATTTTTTATTTTTTTACGGTTTGATATGTTAATATCAAAATTAATTTTTTTAAAATAAAAAATATTATTTTTATATATTTTCAAATGAAATATAATTTACAAATAAACTTCAATAATAAAATTATAAAATAAAAGAGGGCACATGGTTAGTTTAGTCATCTAATCGATCACGCATCATTAAGAGTATGTTGGATAATGTGGTAGTAGTTGTTTTTCAAATAACTTTTCATATCAAAATACATGCAAATGATATTTTTTTATTTTTTAAAAATTATTTTTAATATCATCATATCAAAATAATCCAAAATATACCAATTATATTAAATTTTAATAATAAAAAATTAAAATTTTTAAGAACCAAATGGTTTCTAACACGACACATCAAATGCACCGCCACGCAAATCACAACTATAAAACACACTCTTTCTTTATTTCTCGTAATCTAAGCAAGGGCATTCCTGTAACCTACGCCTAAATCACGAAGAAATTAAAAACATGGAGAGGGAAATCCGGGTCCCACAATCCATTTCTCCCTCTAAAAACTCAAATGAAAAACCTCACACACGATTCCCGTTTTTTCCTCTCTCCAAGTAACTTCATTTCCACTCCCTAACCGCAACTCCATTTAAATTTTCTCGCTAGCCAAACATAAAATTAAACAGAGACACAGAGAAATCAGATTTACGAGCTCACTCTCCCGCTCCCTCGCTCGCTCGCTCCCTCACTCACTCACTCACTCACTCACTGAGCTATTAACTATGGCTACTACGGCAAGTATTTATAGAAATGGCAATTACAGTAAGAATTCACTTATCACTAACAATAACAAAGTGGAGAGGCCTCCCTCTGTCAATTCAAACCCTAAAAACTCACTTAAATCCAAGTCATTACGTAAGAGCGCTCCTGCTGCTCTTGGCGCTGCTAAAGATGACACTGGAGGTTAATTATTCTGGCCTTCTCTTTTAACTATCGAGATCTTGCATTATTTCTGATTTCTTTTTAATTTTCTTTAATATGCAACGTTACTCTTTCTTTTCTTTTTCTTTTTTTGTGTGTGAAGAGGTTGCGTCTTTAATTTGAATTCTCTTGTTTTTAATGATTTTCTAATTCATTGAGTGATGAATTAATTATCGAGTTGATGTTGATATTATTTGTTTATTTATTTTTAGTTCCTGGAAGAGTTAGGGTAGCAGTGAGATTGCGACCGCGAAATGCAGAGGAAATGGTAGCCGATGCTGATTTTGCTGACTGTGTAGAATTACAGCCGGAGGTAATTTTAGAACAAAATTGTTTAAATGTGCCTGTGATTTTTTTGTGAATTTTTTTGTTTGTACCTAACTATAATTTTGGTTTGGTTTCAGGTTAAGAGGTTGAAACTTCGGAAGAACAACTGGGATTCTGATACATATGAGTTTGATGAATTGCTGACTGAGTTTGCATCGCAAAAACGTGTTTATGAAGTTGTGGCAAAGCCTGTTGTAGAGGTATCAGCAAATGATGTTTAGAGTTCTATGATTTAGTTGAAGCTTTATAATTAGGACCACTTTCAGATGCCTTTTACTGGCCCAAATGGGGCTCACTGTCACAAAATAGCAATGTTATCAGAACATGCTTGATTAGGCAATTCCACAAATAGAGTTAGAAATTGTTCAATTAGTTGGATCTCCCGCATGCATAATTTCTAATAGAGTCTCTGATTCATTATTTGTGATGGAACTTAGAATTAATGTTGCTACAGATGCTCGTTTTTAATGTTGTGTCATGAACTTCATTAATTGTTTCACTTCTTCTGCTTGTAGCACCGAATCATAAAGACAATGATCTTAGTTTATGTGTTCAATAAGGCTATGTCTTTTAATTTTCTTTCCTTCATGGGATTGCGATGACATGCTAATTTGTAATTTGCTACTGCAGAGTGTTCTGGATGGATACAATGGGACAGTCATGGCATATGGGCAGACTGGTACCGGTAAAACATATACTCTTGGACGGCTTGGAGAGGAAGACACAGCTGCTCGTGGAATTATGGTTCGTGCTATGGAGGACATATTAGCAGATGTTTCTCTAGAGACCAATTCTGTCTCAATATCCTATCTGCAGGTTGTTGGATCTACAATGATTATTTTTGTATGCATGATACTGTAATTTTCCTTCAATATCTATGCTATTTTATTTATTTATTTTTTGTGTATTTTGAATTTTACAAGATCCAAATTAGGATCTCTAATATTCCTGTTCTTAAAAAATGTGCAGCTTTATATGGAGACCATACAAGACCTCCTCAATCCCACTAATGACAACATTTCTATTGTGGAAGACCCAAAAAGTGGAGATGTTTCGCTTCCTGGGGCTAGCCTAGTTGAAATAAGGAATCAGCAGAGCTTTGTTGAACTATTGCGACTAGGAGAAGCTCACCGCTTTGCTGCAAATACAAAATTGAATGCCGAATCATCCCGTAGTCATGCTATGCTGATGGTGAATAAATTTGCTTATACACTTTTTGATGCTTCTAGTGCTTTTGAAACTGCAGCAATCCTATTGGAAATGAGATTTTGACCAGAAATAGACATCGCAAATGCTTTAGGTACATGTAAAGAGATCTGTCAGGGGAAGAGATTCTGATCTTTCAAGCGAAAATGGCAACAACTCCCGCATGGTTAAAATTCTGAAGCCTCCTATTGTTCGTAAGGGAAAGCTAGTCATAGTAGATCTTGCTGGTTCAGAGCGAATTGATAAATCAGGTTTCGTGAAATCAAGAAATGGACATTAAAAGTGCCCCCTTCCTGCCTTTCATGTTAACATGGTCTAGTAATATTTTCTTCGTATATATGCCAGCTTTTCATTCATGTGGAAAATTTGTTCTTATCAATACACAGCTTTTCATTCATGTGGAAAATTTGTTCTTATCAATACATTTCTAAATTAGACAACCAATTATCATTTTGGTAAATTTTGCTTCCTGCATGGTGGCTTGGGGGATGCAAAAGGTATGTAATTATTGATAGATGGTTTGATTAGTCAACTTTTATCAGTTTTAAAAAAGAAAATATTCATCCCTTTTCATTTTAGTTTTGCTTATTTATGGGCCATTCTTTAGGTATATGTTTCTGAGTGTCCAGCTCTCTTTTGCTTGTTAAAGTTTGTTTACTCATCCATTATTTGGCAGGGAGCGAGGGGCACACATTGGAGGAAGCCAAATCCATCAATCTCTCTTTGATTGCACTAGGGAAGTGCATCAATGCTCTAGCAGAAAATAGCGCACATGTCCCAGTTCGTGATTCAAAGCTTACTAGATTGCTTAGAGATTCATTTGGAGGTAATACATTTGCATTAATAGAATTATTTAATCTTCTTATATGATATGTGTTGCCTGACTTTGTGAAATCTTAACAGGCACAGCTAGGACTTCACTGGTTATTACTATTGGTCCATCACCCCGCCATCGAGGAGAAACAGCAAGTACTATAATGTTTGGACAAAGAGTGGGTACCAATAACTGAAGTCAATGCCTGGCCTGTGTAGTTCATTTCTTTGTTTTCTACTGTCATGTACATAGCAGTCCTTGCAATTATGTCTTGACATACTTCATTCGTGCTGTGATCTTAATAGTGATATGTTTGGCACCATTAAATATCTATACCTTGAACGTTGCTTAGACACAAAATCAACAGTGTATTAATTGTTCGCTTATTAGCAAAATCTGCTTGTTTTGTTTTTAAAAGTTGTTTCCTCTCATAGGCAATGAAGGTGGAGAATATGTTGAAATTAAAGGAGGAATTTGATTACAAAAGTTTGTCTAGAAGGTTAGACCTACAATTAGACAAATTTATTGCAGAACATGAAAGGCAGCAGAAAGCATTTGAGGAAGAAATTGAAAGAGTAACCATGGAAGCACAAAATCGAATTTCAGAGTCTGAAAGAAACAATGCAGATGCATTGGAGGTAAGTGCTGTAATAATGAAGTAATATTTGGTGCAGGCATTTATGTTGGTGAGAGAGAGAGCATGGAGGGGTTGCTTGGTTTTTGTTTTAGAATAAAATCATGCCTTGTATTGTCACATGCACAATAATTTCAAAATGCAAAATTTAAACATTGACCTTTCTAAACTTTATGCTGATAATAATTTGTTACCAACTTATGCTGACACAACTTTCGGATTTTGTGGTTATTTGGATGTTTACATATCTCTCTTGGGATTGGTAGATGTGGGAAAACAAAACTTTTTGTACTGCCTATGCCCTTTTTGCCCCCCCGAATTTCCTTTGGCATTTTCTTGCTCTTGGCATGGGATATGCTAACTCCTTATGTTCACTTTTGATAGAAGGAAAGAACCAAATATCAGAAAGAGTATATGGAATCAATAAAGAAGCTAGAAGAGAAATGGATGATGAATCAGCAGAAGCATGCTGGTGGAGAAAACATACCTGGACTCAAAGATGAAAGTTCAAATGCGATATCTAATGGAAAGGTTGTTCTGTAATTGATACCTTCTTGTGATGCCTCCTTTTTATTGTGTCCTTGTTTACTTGATGTTCTCCATACAGTACTACTAGAGTTCTCCAAAATTCTGTGGATGTATATCCACTGCCCCCAGCTGTTTGACTAACAATTTTTAGCCTTTGGTTTTCCCCCCCATACTCACAGGATTCCAGGGTGGGTAATATGGAGGAACTTGCTCAAATGAAAAACAAGCTTCAGAAGGAAACTCTCTTGAGGAAGGTTGCTGAAGGGGAAGTTAATATCCTTAAAAGTCAACTCGCAGGATTGAAGAAGTCAGAGGTCTGTTTGACTAGTTCTACTTCCCAGTACTTCTTAAATTTCTGTTATCTGTATCTTTTACCAGGTTGGGTTCATATAGAACTATAACTTCAATGTACTAGGCATCGGCAAAATCTGATATTTCAAAGCTTCAAAAGATGCTGGAAGATGAGGCTTGTCAGAAAGAAAAACTTGAAGTGGAAATAGCAACACTGCAAAGTCAGCTTTTGCAAATAAGTTTTGAGGCTGATGAGGTATACTCTTCAAGCAATTTATAACTATAGCTTAGTGAAACCTACCTTGAATCAGATTTTCTTCAGGAACTGTTTGTTTGAGAATTTTTCGAGAATAAAATATTTCTCATAGAAGAAAGTGAGGAAATAAGTGTCTATGTTGATAGAAAACTTGGTAATTACCTGGAAACTTCAAATACAAGCATTTAAATTGTTACGGGTGTGATCGTTTCTTCTTGAATCCTAAACTGAGAAAATAGGGAGAGATGATGGTTGCCATGGATTGTAATATCAGTTATTGTAATTCGTAACAAATTAGCAGGCAACAAAGGCATCTATTCTACCATTTTCCAATGCATAAATGTTCACATATCGAATCCATGCTAATGTACCCACATGGTATCTATAGTTCAAAGGCTGACTGACATGTTTATCTTTTAGACAGCAAGAAGAATTGATAAAGGAGGGTCTGAAGAAGTTCTTGGTGGTCTAGATTCTCTGATGTTGCAAGTTAGGCAGCCACAGATCAATGATTCAGGAAATGGACAAAAGGCCTCAATAGCTAAACTCTTTGAACAAGGTAGCAGTCAGTGCTTGGCACCGGTTGTTTATTAGTTTTTTTTTTTTCTCAATTTGGTCCACGTGGTAGTTAATGGATTTGCTTTCATACTGTACTTTCCTTACAAAATCCAATGCTTCTTCAGTGGGATTGCAAAAGATCTTGTCTTTGCTTGAAGCAGAAGATGCTGATGTGCGAATTCATGCTGTGAAGGTGGTAGCAAATCTGGCAGCTGAAGGTTTCTTTCTACCAACACTTTGCTTTAACTTCTTTATATGGGCATTGCCAACTTATTCAGAATTGTGCTAGTGCTGATCTACTCTTTAGTAGGGTGTCACAAACTTATTAATGCATGTCCTAGTTTATATTGGTGAACATGATAGCATCTAACTCTTGAAAGGCTTATTGCTTTTGAAATGGGAACATCGATTCTGAGACTTAATCTTTGCCAAGCTTCACATCTATTTTATCTTTTTTTATTCCCTGCCTACTTGATTTGATGAATAAAAAAGGTTAGTTGGGGGGATTATTTGAATGGAAATAGATGCTGGGCTAAGTTATGAACTTATGGAGTTGCAAGGGACACATCTTTGGAATGGAAAAAACCTGTCTCCTTGACAATATTATGGATTGCAGATTGGATGCGAAGGACTGTTATTTTGTCATGTCATTAAATAATGTTAAGAACTGGCCTGTTTCTAAGTTGAACAGTCTTAAACTTGAGAAGTTGATATTTGTTATACATGCATAAGTTCCCAAAGCAGAAGTTTAACATAACCACAACAGGATGTATTAATTAATCTAAAAACTCTACTGGAAGAAGTATGGATTAATCAACTCAAAATGTCTATTGAAAGATTGCATTAACAAACACTGGAAAACCAAGAGATGAATCATGCATTTTGAATCGCACAATTCAACCTCGAAGGCCCTCACTCATCTTATATTGTTTTACCAAGAACTGCAGCATTGCATACTAATGTAACATTTATGCACTCAATTTTATTGTGCAATATCAGATGAGTGTTTTGTCATGTTAAGAGTTGCTTCTCATAATTTGTTTCGATTTATTGACCACCTTTTCTTGGATAGATTTGCCTTTGACAGTCTACACCACAACAAAATTATATTTCTGCAAACACCATGATCACTTCTAGGGCAAAAAGGCCCTGCTTCTTTTTAGATTTGTCCAAAATGATTGCAATTCCCATCTAATATGCAGAAACAAATCAAGAGAAGATTGTAGGAGCTGGAGGTCTTAAGTCCTTGTTGACACTGCTCAGAAGCTCTGAGGATGAAACCATATATAGAGTTGCAGCAGGTGCAATTGCCAATCTTGCTATGAATGGTGAGTTTTGCATCCATTACTGGAGATAATCAAATTTATCATGAATATCTTGGCGATACTCTTGCTACTTTTATCATGGGTACTTTAAATTTTGTTTTCACCTCGTGCATGTTCTTCATGTATACAATCAGAAACCAACCAAGAGCTAATAATGGCTCAAGGAGGCATTCGTTTGTTATCAATGACAGCAGGCAACGCTGAAGATCCTCAAACACTTCGAATGATTGCTGGAGCCATTGCAAATCTTTGTGGCAATGGTAAGCTTCTTGACTCCATTGATGTTTATTCTGCTGAGTTTGCTAGTTGTCTGCATTTTAAGCTTGTTTGAAGCTTTACTTAATTCCAAAAATGGATATCTGATTAGAGTTTGTTTCGCATTACTGTGGAATGGAAGAAATAATAAATAAGCAAACCCTGATCTCATTCACCACTACTAGAAATCACCCTTTAAACAGACGAACAAAATTGACTCTATATGAATTGTTGGTTCCCGTTTAGGTACTTTGCATCAGTAACTTTAGCTGGTTTAAATTAGCATTTGCAAATTAATAGGAATCCAATCTTATGCAAAAGCTAGATATGATTATAAATGCAAATATCCGCCTCCTTGGATGAGTAAAGTAGTGGTTTCTCTTGAATTAGTTGCCTTAGCATCCAAATTTACCTGAAAAACTTGGGAGCTGTGTAAATTTAGCAGCTAAGCTAGCTGTTGATGCTGTTACCCGAGGCTGGTATTATTAAGGACTTCATTTTGTTGGCTGGTTTCTGTACATGTTGGGATCTGTACAACTGTTCATTCAATATGACAAGCCTATTTTGCATGGACAGTGCATAAAAGCATGTTACTGAGCTCATGCTATAATGCTATGCCAAAATTAATATGGTCTAATCTGAACTGAAGAAAAATCCAAAGAAGCTTGATATAAAAATCTTTGTTATAGAAATATGTTTTGTGTGTTTACAAGAATCTGTATGGTCTGCCAATTCACTTGAACTTAACATTTCTAAGGTTTTTGGAAATTTTCAAGTTTTCAAATGCTAACAAAAATATAAATAGCTTTAGTTCTCGAAATAGTTCAGTTTCATACAAGTTTTGTACATAGACAAGTAATCTGAGGAAAATGATGAGGCAGCACATGTGAGGTTTGAATGTGAGCTTTGTTACCACTTAAGGCTACTACCAAATTAAAAATTTATTCAAGTTAGTCCTATCAGCTGGCATGCTGTTGTAAGCTTTAACCTTGTACCATGATGAATTATTCAGATAAGTTGCAGATGAAACTAAGAAGTGAAGGTGGCATCAAGGCTTTGATAGGGATGGTTAGATGTAGGCATCCTGATGTACTTGCACAAGTTGCCCGTGGAATAGCAAATTTTGCCAAGTGCGAGTCCAGAGCATCTACTCAAGGTACGGTACATAGCATAGAAAGAAGCCTTGGTTAAGTTCGTCTGTATTTGGTTTGCTCTGCTTGTCGTGCAATTGTCTACTAGACTATGTACCCAAAATTGTTTGTGCCGTGTTAAAATCCAAGTGATGTCGGCACTCAATTGTGCAGGAACCAAGACTGGAAGATCTCTTTTGATTGAGGATGGAGTGCTCCCATGGATTGTACAGAATGCTAACAGTGAAGCCTCACAAATCAGGCACCATGTAGAGCTTGCGCTCTGTCACTTAGCACAACATGGTAATTTTGTTTCCTTTCTTTTAAAATTCGAACAAGCTGATCGCCCATTGAATGTCAGCTGAGATGCTAGCCTTTACTCCATGCAGAAGTGAATGCAAAAGACATGATTAGCGGAGGTGCACTCTGGGAACTGGTTCGTGTTTCACGAGACTGTTTGAGGGAGGATATAAGGACACTTGCCCATCGAACGCTAACTTCCAGTCCCACTTTCCAAGCTGAAATGAGACGACTACGAATAGATCATTGATGAATTTGAAGTGGCTGGTTGCGTTGAAGACAAACTAGAGCACATCAAATACAAAATTAATTCCTAGTGAAATGATGGATCTCTTTTGACAGAAAAAAAAAGCAGGAAGGCTTTCAGCTAATAAGAACTTGTCAGCTCTGCTCCTGTCTAAGTCTTGTTATACTCGGGTTTGTACCGTGGTCTGCCGTAAGTTTGAGCACAGCTTTGTTGATCAAGTTACCCTCTTGTTAACCCTAGTGAGACCTTCCCCCTCATAGCTGGTAGGTAGTGTATAAATTTGTTTGTATATGAACTGAACAGGTGAGCACTAACTTGAAAGTATTTCTTGAAAAAAAAAAAAAAAAACTAAGATTGATTTGTGCAGTAATTTGTTTTGAATAGCAGGCTCTGACTCGTCATAAAAGACAATTCCCTGTGATCCAAGATTTCATTTCTCTTCACCGGTTCTTGTCGCGTTCCCTTGTAAATATGAGAAGAGGCACCTGCAATCATACGTGTTCCCAAACTGTGTATGGTAAAAACTAAAAACTGAAAACTGGCTGGAGGGTGCAGGTAAACTGAAACAATCACAATAATAATAATAATAATTAAATCATTAGGCCAACAGGCTCATAGAATTAATCGACCATTTCAATCAAGGTTCTAGACATCAAATACGAGCGTGTTTGGCAGTGTGGTTGCGGCTGCTTTTCAAATAACTTTTCGTGCCAAAATGCATGCCAACGATGTTTTTTTATTTTTTAAAAATCATTTTTAACATCAGCACATCAAAACGATCCAAAACGTACAAACCATATTAAATTTTAACAAAAAAAAAAAAACAAAAAATTTTCAAATTTTTTGGGAACGCGGCCGCAGCCGCGTTCCCAAACGGTCAATACATGTGCACACATAACCACACATCATCACCTTTGGCAACAAGGCATGAGCTCCTCCGAAAGCGCAAGCCCATTTATGTCTCCTGGGCTATATAAGATAAGGGTAATCTTTCTCTTCCCCAAATCCCATCTTGCTTTCAGTGTTTGAATCCGAGACTTCCAAATAGAAATCCATTTATGTCATAAATGATACGTTCACATGATCAATTGTATGCGGATGGCGAAAGACAATAATTTACCATGCTAAAATTAATGTTAGAAAAAACAAAAGGCATCATCATTTGTTACACGAAGTCACATCGTTAATAATTTAGAAAGGTGAGCTTTATAAGAAATGGATTTGTTTTCCTGTTGATGAAACCAAATCTAACAGGCTCACCATGAACTTCGGGTGTCGTGTCTCAGCCCCCCCCCCCCCCCCCCTAAATTCCAGTATTTTCTAGATAATTTGTTTGAGACCTTTATGCTGATTTATTAATATTTTAAATTAATTTAATATATATTATTTTGAATGAAATATAACTTAAAATATTACATAAATAAAATAATTCTTTATCTCCTCCTCTTCATAAAAAAACAAGATTCATAAGTTATAAATATCACATGAATAATTAAAACTCTATGTTCATAATCTTTTCATTCTCAATATTTTTAGTATATATATATTTTTAAAATTTATTTCTCTAAAATGATATTTACTTAAGTATTTGAGAGTTCTCAAATTTATAAAAATAAACTTCTTTTAAGTAACAACCATCAGCCACTTTAATATACCAAGTACTAGGTACAAGCTATTAATCACTTTGATTACGAATAATTGATCAGATTGTTAGAACCAAGAGATAATATATATTATAAATATAAATCTTACTCCTAAATTTCTTAGATTTTTTTTGGTAGCTCACGACCTCTCCTATGAATTAAACCACTACCTACTTTGATTTTATAAATAAAGCCACTAGGTTGCATCTGTCCTCTTCAATTACCAATTCATTGCTATTTGATTTCATTATAATCTGCCTATATCTTCTATGATGTGAACCAATCAACAAATCTATTTTTTTTTCATGAAGACGATTAGAATTCTTAATCGATCAAGACACATCACCTTCAGAACATAATTGGTACCATTTTTAATGTTGATACAGTTTTCTTTCAAGAATATGCAATAAAATCTCCCTTTGAATTTTCGATTTATCAAATGATTAGAGATCCACTGCTTTAGAGGTAACAAATCATATATGTAAATAGACTTCCCTGTTCTAATGAGTTATTAGTGGTTTTATTAATTAATCAACTTAGTGGAGGAGATCCATCAAACCCCGGCGAAAGCATTGTTAATTAAAGAAAAAATGGCCCTCGTTAATATACAGATAATATACGAATATATGAGATCAGAATCAACAAAATTCATGATAAAAAGAAAGAAATAAACTTCAAGTGTATATTAAGAATGTACGAACTAGGTAACAAAAATCACACAATTTTAATTTCTTCCATCTTTTGGATATGAAAAAATAAGTAAATTGTAGAACTGTTTAGCACTGCCTGCAGAACCATCGTTAAAATCTAAGATCGAAGTATTGTTGTGCGTCATGCATGAATGGTAAAATGCTTATTACAATCTCATGCATGATAAAACATAAGGATTGCAGGAAAAAGTAGAAGGAAAATTAAAAATATTTTATCTTATTATAGTACCTGTTGAGGGAAATTTTCTTTTAATGAAATGCAAGTAGCATTCAACCTCTATATTTCTATCCCTCTATATGTCTCCAAAGGAACCAATAGATTCATGTCTATTTAAGATGGATGGCTAATCGAGTTGCCCAACACTAGCGTGAAGGATGACAGTAACTGTCAGACATTAAATCTGTGTACAAATTCAGATTCTCTTAACTCGTAACTCGTAATTGTCGACTGGATGGAAGGTAAGCTTGGTTTGAAAAATAAATTTCCTCCCAATGTTTTTTTGTTAACAATATTCCTGAAATTAACTGGAGTGAAATAATATATAAATCAATTTCAATAGAAGAAATGCGAAAGACTTGTCTCCATAAGACTCGACTAGGAAGGCGTTAGTGAATGTAGTCTCTCAAAGCGTGGATACTCTCGAGATAAAAAAGGAATGGAAGAAGAAGAGATCTAAGTTGTATGATCAAGTACATAGTATCACCATTGAAAATAGCAAAGTTTAAGGTCCTAACATAGAATAGGTTGGTTTTAAAACTATCAAAACTAATAAAAGTGAACTTAATTAATAAGGACTTTACTAAAAGAAGAAACAATTTGTAGCTTCAGGTCCAAGAACCCAAACTTTGAATTTGGATGAACAATAAAAGGGAGTGATGGATTAGTATTTTTCATATATGTTTTTTACCTAGATCCTCATTGAGAAGAACCAGGGCAGGGTGGATGGTCCAAACAAACCTTGAGCACAACTAAATACTGGATCCAAACATGCATAAGTCTGAATAGACTATTAGACCCGATATTCTTATGCTCAACCAAACGTTAAGCCTAATCATACACGAGCCTGGCAAGCCATCCATCTCAAATACACGGGCCTCGCAAGGCTACCAAACCTATAAATACACAAGAGACCTTTCAACGAAGGAGGTCAAAATCTCTATTGTTCATTGTATATTTATTTTCAGAACAATATCTTTCTAAGATATCATGGATTTTCCTTAAAAAAAGCTCTCTTAAGCATTGAAGAGTCCTCGTATTCACCAAATGAAATCTTTTACAGATATTAGTGCATCAACCACTTGCCACATCGATTAGGTAGAATGAATCAGATTGTCAGAATTAAGAGATTAATCAATAATATAAAATATAAGTCTTGCTCTCAACCTACTTGGAATTTTAGGACATCATCATTTCTATGGAAAACATATTAAAAGACCACTGATTGTTTTTTCAAAAGCTGGGTTATTGACATCCCTAATCACTATTAAAGGTAAATTATAAAAATTCTTGAAGACACTAACTGTACCATTGATTTTGACGAGTGTACAAACTTATCAATGGAGGATAAAATGATCCACCTGTTGGGATGTAATGTCTTGGGTCCAGCTGGTACTATCTGAACACTTCCCTCACGAACCCTTAAAGAGAAAAGGAATATCCTATTAAATATATACAAATGGGGGCTATAATCTCAAAATGATCATGGACAAAGCCCAAGGTTTGCTGGCTGATACATGTAGTCTTATTAGGCATTTGAGTTGTGTATTCTTTTGAATGAAGACAAACAATAAATTATATACCCTCAGCACATAAACTATTGGTGGTGTCATTCTATACGTTGAGGTAACCTCTTTCTCTCCTGAGGTTCCTTAGTAGTATTAAAAGAAGGACTCCTACAAGAAAATCTACTCGCTTCCCTACAAGAGGTGGATGATAATGTGCCACCCCTTCTTGTTCTGGGACCCAATCTAATGGACCCTTGTCCTTGACTATTTTTTTCAATCTCAGGTTAGAACCTGAACTCCTCTTCAAGGGAAGTAAAATCTCTACTGTTGGAGATAGATTTGACTCTTTTTAGATTTATTTTTTTGTTTAAAGGCAAGAAAAGGAAAACAATGAAAATGAAAAATACTAGAAATATGTTTTTTACTCTAAGATTAGAATAAAGATGAATTAAGGTTTTTTAGGAATCATAAAAAGTGAAAGTAAAAGAAAAGACAGAAGCAACGACTAAAGTTATAAACAAAAACCCTTTTCACTCCCGTCGTTAGATGAATGATAACCTTTCATGTCATCTAGAATCTCCAGAAACCTACTCAATTATTGCATTAAATACAAAGTTGCCATTTTGCTTCCTAAGAGACACCTGCTCCAATATGGACGAGCCATCTAGCTACAAGGATCTCAACAGTCCCGCGTGAGACAAACAAGATCTCACAGAAGTTAGAATCTTTCATTAAAGTTTTTTTTACCTTTCAAAATCTTTGAATAGTGAATACACAAAGACTTGGAGGGCAACTAATGGATCGATGTGTTTCATATATGTTTTTTACCTGGATCCTCGTTGACAACAACGAGGGGCCGGGTGGATTGTCTAAACAAACCTTAAGCATAGGTAAGCACTGAGCTCAAACATGTATAGGTCTGGAAAGGCTACCAAACCCAACATTCTTGAGCTCAGCTTAGTGCCGAGCTCATTCATACATGGGTCTAAAAAGGCTACCAGATCTAGTGTCTTTAGGCTCTGCTAAACGTTGAGCCCAATCGTATATAGGTTTGACAAAACTACAAGACCCAGCATTCTTGGACTCAGCCAAGTGCTGAGCCTAATCATACATAGGCTTGACATGGTTACCAGACCTAACATCCTTGGGCATCGTCAAACGTTGCTTTTCTTCTGATAAAGTCATAGACATTTTCCTCTAATAAAATTAGAGATATTTTTCTGTGATAAAGTCAAAGATATTTCTCTCTGATAAAATCAAATATATTTTTCCAAACTAAAACTATGAGGAAAATTTTACACTTTTTCTCTTCTCTTCATAAAGAGATTTATGAGCTATAAATAAACAAAAGACCTTTAAGCCAAAGAGGTTGGAATCTCCATTCTCCATTGTATATTTATTTTTAAAAGAATATCTGCCTAAGATATAATGTTTTTTCCTCTAAAAAAGATCCGTACGTACTTAAGTATCGAAGAATCATTGGATTCATTAAACCTTTTGCAGGTATCAGGGCACCAACCATTTGCCACCTTGGGTAAAGAGAATATATCAGATTGTCAAAACAAAGATATTAACTGATAATCTAAGATATAAATCTTGTCCTTAAGATACTTAATTTTTTGAGACATCATATGGGGGGATAAAGAAGAAAGAAACAACGAGGCATGCAAATTTGAATGTAGCTAGCAGTGTCTCCAAAGATGAATGTAGATAAGCCTCTATTAACTTCAAATATTGCTTTTCCAACAAAGCAAGTTTTAATTCAGTGCAGATAATCTGAGCATGTTTTCTTTAATTTGTATGATCCTGAATGCAATGCCTTTTTTATGGAAGTGCTATGGTTTGCCTCGGAAAGGAGCTAGTTCATAGCAGTGCACGTGTAAACCAGCACCCCCTATATATTTTCATATATCTTTCTGTATCTAAAACCCTAGTAACTTCTCAAAGAAAAGACATGAAAACTCTAAGCCCGCACCTCATTGCTCTTCTCGTAAATAGTTTAACACCTTCTTGCCTCCTCCTTGAAACCTTCACTAGCCAGCTTTTAATTGAGCCTGCTTTGACCTTATCAGCGTGGCAACACTAAATATACTACTCTCATTGCTTTTATTACTCTTTTATTGTAGTTATATGAGGAGGAAATGATAAGAAAAAAAATGTACCTATGTATATAGAAAAATTGTGTTTTTAATGTCGTGGTTTGAGAGAGGAGAGTGGGTTGTGTTGCTAAGCTTTTTGAGGGAATTTTGTTCCCAAATGAAGGCACAATGATCAAACCTCGTAGGAACATTACTATAAGAGAGTTCAAGAAAAAAAATTGATAGAAAGAGTGTACTCCCCTCCCATTGTTGTGGCTGTTTTTCTCCTTTTTTTCATCGTCGTCAAAATGGGACAAGTTTGCATCACTTATTAACATGAAATCATACCCAAAAGCAATAAAGATCTTAAAATTTACAGTCCTTCAATCATCAATCAGGCATATAATTAAGCTAATTATCAAATGCAAAGTAACAACAACTAAAGGAAAAAAAAAAAGAAATAACAAAACCTGAAAATGCTCAAGTAACAACCCAAATTCCCTAGCTACAAAGCCTGTCATCTCTTTGGTAAGCTGCAAGTGATCATCGTGGGAAACTGAACTAATTGACATGGCGTTGGATCTATCTTTTGTTAGTATGGTGGTCGACCGGTGGCCCAATACGCCTCAGCTGGTAATTGAATAGAATTGAGAAGATTAGGAGGCAATCCATGAAATAGTTGCGCGTTTTGCTCCGCCATAACCTGATGTTGCTGTGGCTGCTGCTGCTGCTGCCCCACTCCTCCTGGTGACCCCATTCCACCCCCTTGCATAGGCATTTGTGGATCCTCCTCTTCTAGAGGGAGCCTCTCATAAGCAGCATTGCTAAATGAGGCTGCCATAATCACAACTGGACCTGAAGCAGTCAGTGTACCAACAACACTCCCACCCACAACTTGCCCTTGTCCACCAGCTAAATATATGGTCAAGCCAGTAGCTGCGGGTGGAGCTGGGGGTGGCAAAAATGATCCAGCTAGTGACAATATCTCAAATCGACCATGTAAAGTCACAATTGCACCTGGTGAAGCTGGTTGCCTAAGGGTTACATTTGTTACCGTTCCAGTTCCACTCATAATGCAAACCCCTCGTTGTCTCCTCCTAGCAAATGTAGCAACACTCTCAACAATATCACATCCATCAGCAACCTCCATCAAGTGAGTGCGTAGAGCGTTTGCGCTATCCCGTGTGATGATAATTGGGGGCTTAGGCTTGTTCTTGGATCCGGCAGGTCTGCCTCGTGGTCTTCTTGTGATCTCTCCATCTCCATCTCCTGAAGTTATGAGTTCTTGGCCTTCTCTGTTGCCCATGCTATTGTTACTTTCGTCTCGCTCTCGTTTCAGGGACTTGTTTAGCCCACTGCTACTCCCACTCTGCTCATCTTCTGAATTCTGCTGTTGTTGGTGATGAAATTGGTGCTGCTGTTGCTGCTGGTGGTGTAATTGGAAGTCTCGTGTGTGAAAAGGAGGTGGAAGAGAATGGCCATGAGCCGTTACTGGATCCATAAGAGTCTTTCTTGTTTTTAACTTTATGACTTTCTTTTTTAGTAATAGTAAATATATATCTAAAAGAAATGGTTCACATACGAAAAAAATATAAGTGGCTAGCTAGAAAATTAAACCCAGCAAATGGAAACACTAGCTAGCTAGGTAGTAATACTAAAGATTCAAGAAAGAGGGCCGCTAGTGGAAGAAGAAAGGGGATAAAATAATAGGACGGAAGACTATTGGGTGGCGGGGTGGTTTCTTTTTTTCTGGCTTCTTTTGATAGTCCAATGAAGCAAGTAATTAGAAGAACCAGATGCTATTATAAGCTAGCACTCACCAGCTGGTTCAGAAAGGAGAAAGATGAGTGGATTTTTGGTGTAACCCATCAAATCCTGAGCTGGATTCTCCATCTATTGATCTTTCAACAAGCTGTAGTGTTTGTGTAGAAGTGTTATAGCTAAGTTTATGTTGGTTTAGTTGGTAAGAGCTTGGGAGAGATGGAAAGTACTGTGTTTTTTCGGGTAGCTAGAGAGAAGGTAAGCAAGTATATTTTTGGATTTGGGTTAGGGTTAGATTGAGGAATAGATCGATCACAGATAGATAGATAGATAGATGGGTTTGGTTTTGGTAAGGCTGCGTGCATATGGGCGGTGGATGGGTCCCCACCTTTCTCTCTCTTGTCCCCTCCAGCTCTCCACGTTCTCTCTCTCTCCCCCTCCGTCTCTGGTTTGTGTATGCATCATTAAGTTATAATACTTGTTAATTATTCATAACTGGACCGAGTCCTTGGCCCTTGTCTCCTAGTTTCAACTTTTTAACTCCGTCTACCTACTACCTTCCTTTCTTCCTCTTCTTCTCTTGCTGTTCCGATTACTATAAGGACTCCATGTTATATATATATATATATATATATATATATATATATATATATATATATATATATATATATATATATATATATATATATATATATATATATATATATATATCTGTGTGGGGGGGGGGGGGGGTTTAGTTGCTTAATTTGCTTCATCTAATTATTATTGCAAGTTCTCCTCCTATAGCATCATAAAAAATATATTTTCAACATTAACGCACTCAGAGTGCCTTACTCATTGATCATAAAGAAGTGGAATCTAGATAAACTAGTAATCAAATCTTGCTGTTGACTAAAGTGGTAAAGTTTTGGGTTTGATTAATTCTATCAATATTATTATTTTGAATTGAAATGCAAAGGAGAATCCAAGAAGGAAAAAAAAAACTTATTCTACAAGAGTAAATTTACATATAGATGATTTTATTTTCTTTAAGAAACGGCGTGTAGAATATAGTTAAGAAAAAACGATATTAAATTAATGGAGTCATAAACTATAAATATACAGGTGATGATAAGATCTCTACCAGACATGAAGCTCATAGTGATTAGAGCAAAATGACAGCTGGCACAATTAATTAAACTGGACTCTGATTGTGTTTATAAGTTGAGAGAGAGAGAGAGAGAGAGAGAGAGAGAGAGAGAGAGAGAGAGGGTGGCTTCAAATTTTCATGACCCCCGTGCATGCACCATGACTATATATGTTCTGCAAAAAATCCCCTCCATCGTTTTTTCTCTAGCTATTATGAATGCTCACAGCATGTGTCTCTTCCCCCGCTCCTTGCGGGTCTATTCTGCAGAATTTCAACTCCATCTTTAACATCACTTCTCCTCTCATGGACATTTACATTAACAAAACACCAGAGGCGGTGCTTTAATTTCGCACATAACTATTCCTACTTCAATGTTTTTGTTTTGTTTTAAATTTATATATATATTTTTTAATTTTAATTTTAATTTTAATTTTCAATATTTTATTGATTAGGAATTGAGTTTTAATTTTTTTATTTATTTTTTATGAAATTATCTCAGTCTCATGACCCGGATCGTGGATTTAATAGAATAATCCGATTGACTCAGGTTTTTTTCTTTTTTCTCTCAATTATCTTTTTTCTTTTAATTTCATTATTCAATATTTTATTGATTAAAAATTAGACCTCATAATTTATTTTGATTTGTTTCTATGAAGTTATATCGGTCTCATGACTCGAGTCACGAGTTTGGCAAGTTAACCCGGGTCATATTTTTTAGTTATTTTTTTAATTGATTTTTTTAAAATTTCATCATTTACCATTGAATTGGTTGAGGATTATACTTCATAATCTGTTTTGACTTGCTCTTTCTATGAGGTTATCTCGGTCCTAAGACCTGGATCACAAATTTGGTGGGTTGACCTGAGTTGACTCAGGTTTTTTTTTTGTAATTGATTTTTTTTCTCGATTTTATCTTTCAACATTGGGTTGATTGAGAATTGAATTTCATGACTATTTCAATTTACTTTCAATAGGGCTATCTTAGTCTCATGGCTTAAGTCGTGAGTTTGATGAGTTAACTCGAACTTACTTGGGTCTTTTTATGTGTTTTGTTTTTTAAAAAAAACTCATCATTCAACATTGAGTTAATTGAGAATTAGTTTTCATATTTTTTTTGTTTGCTTTTATGTTAGGGTTGTCATGGTCTGAAGATCAGAGTTGTGGATTTGACAAGTTAATCTGGATCAATTAAATATATTGTCATTTCAATATTTTAAAAAGACCTTCTTAATTTTTTTAGTCAAAATATATTTTTACCGGTTGTTCAGGTTATTTTTGGACCTGTCAAATTGGTTAGGTTATATCAAGTCAACCCGCACAATTTTATTTTCTAAAAAAATTTAGCAACACTTGAAATATTTTTTTTATGTTAAAAAACATTATACAACTCGCATTTTAGGACGGGAAAATGATCTAATGGACATCTAATGTTGATGATTTATGTACGAGGTTAATTTAACTTCCACCATTAATTACTAATATTTTGTGTACGCTTTCTAATAGCTAAGCTATTCTATCACTCCATAATATATTATGCACAATATGTAGCAGGTTTTTCCCATTGTAAATAACGTAAAAACATACAAGTACACGGCTGTTTTGCCACCTGAAATTGATCATAATTATATAAACTTTACCAAATTGTTATGAAATAAGTATCGAAGAGCTATTCCTGATCTTTTTTCTTTTGTAAGAGAATTTTGTTTCTCAATTGCTTTCCTGATTTCTTTAGATATTGTATCTATAATAATAAAAAATAAAAAAAACAATAGAAACATCGACATAAAATATTTAATGGTTGTTTACCAACAAAAAAACAAAAACAACAATGGAATAAAAAAGTTTCGTTGACATTTTTTTCATCATTGTTGATGTGTCAAATTGCCGACATAAATTTCATCAGTGATTTTAAAAGAAATTAAAATCTAACGGTCCTCTCCTCTCCCCATTTATTATTCTTCTTTAAATTAAAATTACAACAACCTTCTCTCTACTAAAAAAATATCTTGCAACCCCCCCCCCCATAAATTCAGCCATTGAACCTGTCAGCGCCGATGTAACCTCTCTCCAATAACGTCAACTTCCCCCTTAGTTCCGTTTCTTATCAAGCTTTACTCCATCAAGTAAGCAAACCCATCCATTTATGTTTAACCCAATTAAATTTTAAGTTAATTTCTTAAAATTTATTTGTGGTATTTGTAATTTGCTTGTATATCTAAGTGTCTTGCTTTTTTATAATGATAATTTTGTTGTATTAATGTATGATTTGTATTTTAGGACTTGTTTGGGATTTTAGAGAAATGAATTTATGTGTAACTTATGTGTGTTAAAATTGAAGAAATGATAGAATATTTAATGGGTACCAATTATTTTGTGTTAATTTTATGTTTAAGTTAAAAAATTATAGAGAATTGACTTTGTGTGGAATTGATAATAGTTAATAGATAATTAGTTGGGTTATAGGAGAAAATAAATTAATGTGTAATTGATAACAATTAGTGTATTGATTGTTGTTATTATTTATTGATAATAGTATGATATAAAAAATTATGATGTTTGTGATACAAATAGTGATGATGATAGTAGTAGTTATGATGATAACATTTGTAGTGATAATTATAATAGTAATAGTATCAGTGATAATGATGACTGTTGTTATGGTAATAATGTTATTGATAATGGTTATGATGTGATAACTAGTGGTGGTAAAGGCGGAGTGATGATAATGACTAGTTATGGTGGTGGTGAGGTGTAGAAAATCTATGATAAGATAGTGATAAAAAGATTATTATAATGATAAAAAGATGGTGGTGGTGGTGTGGTCGACAATGGTGTAGTGGTGGTGGTTGTTGTTATTGTTGTGATAATGATATTAGTGCTACTAGTGATAGCTAAGTGGGTTAAATGATGATGTATTGTGAATATGTAGGTTAATTGTGATTCATTGTTAATAAATAATTGAATTTATGTTTGATAGTATGTTTTGTTTTTTTGAATTGTGTTTATTGTTTTCTTTTAGATACCATGTATTCAAGAACAAGTCCAAATCCGACAAGAGCGCTAATGCTTCATCAAATACTAGTGCCGATGATTATGCAGTGAATCCAAATGATGATTATGAAGAAGCATCTAATATAGAAGTTGTCGAGCAAGACTTAACCACTTAGGATAATAGATCGAGCATCTCTTATTTAATAGATCCCATTTCAAGCAATTGGATAACATAATGAAAGGGTGACCTCTCTATATAATTTTTGTTGTCTTATGATGTTATTTGTTTTTATTGAGTTGTTTTAATTTTTATAATTATATAAAAATTTCTTTCTTAAATTGATTTTCAGGTTTACCAATTAATATTAAAGCTACTTGTTTCTTCACCTCTACGATAGAGTGTTCATTCAAAGAACTATTGTTTCAATTGAGTCAACTTTATAACCATCATGAATGGATGTACATTGTATATGCTTAGTGGAAAAAGTTTAAAGTTAAATAAATAATCTCTAATTTAAGTTACTAGTTTTTCAAATCTTTAAAAGTAATTCTTATATCTAATCAATTAAGGAAAATTCTTGGTAGAACGAGAGCGTCGAGGTACTTGTCATGAGAATTTAGAAAAACCACAATACAATTAGGTAAGTTTAAATCAATTAATGATATATTATTGTAAACTTATATATTCTTTTATTTTCTTTTCTAATTTATGTTTAATAAATTTATGTACCAGGTTGCATGATTTTTGGTATGATACTTATAAGCAAGTGATTAAGAAGGATAAGTCGAATGACACCAAGAGTTGAAAAGGTTATAAACCAAGGTATGTAACAAAACATAATTGGGCATTACATCAATAACTTGTGGTTTCATAAGGTTTTACAAGGTGCTTAAGATCCACACAAAATAAAAATAAAGGAACTCATGGTGCAAGCATGCTAAAAGAGTGATTCAATTTATCCACAATTTAAAGCGCCTAGTAAGAGCTTGTTGTTATATATTTTATTATTTCTCTTGAAGTTTTAATTACGTATTTATTAGTAAGACTTTTAACAAACTATTTAATTTACAAGAAAAATAACTTGGGTGAGAACTGACTCTAATTGAGTTATATAAGGAAACTCATATAAAAAAATTGATAGGGGAAAAAGAGAAAAATTTTATCGATATAAGAGTGAAAGAATTTATTGTAAGTGTTTTAATAGTAAACAAGTAATTAAGATCATTTATTTGCATTGATAATAAGAAATATAATTGAATTTAGGAATTTGACCTTTTTTGTTTGTTTTATAATAGATATATAACATCAATATGGTTGTTAAATTAAGATTATGTATTTATAGTTCATGAATCTTATCCTTTTATGGAGAGAAGGAGCTGGAATGTAATTTCACATTTGTAATATTTTGAGCTGCATTCTATTTAAAATAATACATATTTAATCAATATAAAATATTGAGCGACCTGTGTGGAGTGCACGCCTAGCATAGAGATGAGAAATAGGTCTAGACATACTGTCTGGATCCAAGCATGTTGGGCTCAGGGCATGCTCTTAAGCCCGAACCCACAGGAGTGCACGCCTAGCACCAAGGGTGTTGGGCATGTCACGTCGATGCTGGGCGTGCACCATCTATAGGCTAGAGCAAGACCTTAAGTGTTGGGCTCAGGCTACCATGCCCAAACCCACTTTTTTTTGGTCTCATGTTGTACTTTGAGCTCGGATACCAAACCTAATAAGTGCTCCTATTGGATTTATTTCAAGAAAGGTTTTTAGACAGAGTATTTTAAGTTCATTTTATTTGGATCCATCAGCTTCATACCATGACAATTTCATTTATATCATGGCACATATATGATGAAGGACAGATTAACATAGAATAGGTAGTCTGATATGAAAAACATAAATCCAACAAGGTCAGTCATAAAGCTAAATAAGTCCTTCAACTTTAAATTATCATGATCTCTTATAGAAGAGTTTCATGTAAGGAATCAATTGGAAAACTATTTCAAAGCTTTACAATATGAGAATACCTACAAAATTGAAAAAGGTCGTTTACAAGGTAAAATTAAAATCTACCATTCTGGCACTTCCCATGCCATAGAATTTGTAAAATCTTTGATTATATTTAGTATTTTCAACGCATGTTTGATTTTTTATTATTATTTCAAAGCATATTTAATTATTTTCTTTTATAATTTTGTTAATTTGATGTGAAACATATATACCCCCGTACATTGTCTAATTATTTTCTTTTATATCATACTTCATAATTAAGTGGTAGTTTTCATTCCATCACATGTCCAATAAGTTTTCGCTCAATTGTTTCTATAAACGTAATATTTGACCATCGTGGGCGGATCTCATTTACTCACCAAACATTTACCAAATAAAAATGAACATCTTTTAATAGATGGGAAGGGGCCACCATCGGCTAGAAAGAGAGAGAGAGAGAGAGAGAGAGGGAAGCCGACAAGGAGCATCTTTTAATAGATAAAAAAGAAGTAGAAGCAAATGGTTTCGCGGAGAGCGGGTCAGGCTGCGAGGGCGTAGGCATTGGTAGTCCTTTTTTTTTTTTTTTTTTTTTTTTGAGGGGGGCAGAGGAAGCATGAGGGCGGCAGCAATATCTCCGGCGCGGGTGCAGTTTGTGTCAGCGGCACCCTCGCGTCTTCCTCTCTCTTCACACTCTGGATCATTGCCTTATTATTGTCTTTCTGCCCTACCATTTTGGCCACTTAGACTTTCAATTACTTAATTTCTCTTCCAAATCTATTTGTTCCCATTGGATATTGGACTTGGAAGCAGGAGGGAGCTAGCTAGCGATTGGATCATTCCTTTAAAGTACTAGCTACGGACAAGTTTGACAATTCTTTAGTGGAGACAGGTTAATTATTAGCCTTTAATTCCTTTTCAAATATACGATTCCAATTTTAATTACTAATAATATCTTCTTTTATAGAAATGCTTTTAAACTCTTATCCTATGGGGACATATTTTTGTTACAATCATATTACATAATTATATAGTTTTGTTGCTAATAATATTAAATATTTTAGAAATAATAAACACTCTCAAATTATACAGAAATTAGTTTTATTTTTCTTTCCATTAGTATAGAAACTACATTTTGATAACTTAAAGAATTTAAAATTTATGTCAAGATTTATATTACGCACTCTAAGTATTGAAAAACAACCTTTTAATTTAAAAATACTCATGATCAACACTAATTTTAATATTTATTTCACACCTTTAACTTATTCAACATTTTAATATATTTATTTAATAAAAAATATTCATCACAAACTTTATAGTATTATATAAATATGATAAATGAAACAATTCCAAGTTTTAATTTTCAGTTTAAAGAATACAGTGGTATTATATTATTTTATTCTCTATACTATAAAAAAAACATATTTTTTTGTAACTCTAAAATTATAAAAATCAGTCTTAATCCATTAAATTTCGTAATTAAAATGCAAATGTATAATCACGGACTTTTATCTCAATAGTACAACTTCGATATTTTTTTTATTAGATATGGTCATACTTTTGACTTAATTAGCATGATCTTATATTTTACCATATAAATATGTCTTTGATTCTTCATCGTCAATTGTTATATGTAGCCCTTTTAAAAAAAAATTTATTTGTTCTTTTAAACTCTTTCTATGATCATTTAATCTTTTTAAATGATAGGTTGGCAAGTACAACAATGTACAAAACATTTTAAAAAATAATAGCATAAAGAATTTACAATGTCATAGTCTATATATATAGCTAATTTATTCATACCAAATATTTACTTTCAATAATTTTCTTATTTTCATCAAAAGGCATAGAGTTATAAAGCAATTCCTTTGACATTCTATCTATTAATTTAATCAACTGTTTAAGTATAGCTAGTATTTTATAGACATTAATTTGTAAATATATGCTGCATTTTATTCTCTTATACGTACATTACAAATAATTAGTGAGATGAATGTCCTCTCTTTTTTTAAAGAAAAAAAAACAATAATATTTTTTTCTATATATAGAAACCAACACTATGACTTCCAAAATATTTGCGATTCTTGTAGTATTAACAGCAATATATCTAGAACAACAAATTATTTGCAATTCATCTTAAAATGTTTTTAATTGGTTATATTGGTATGAACACAAAGTTCAAATTTTGTAATTACTGTTTGATTACGATTACTTAAATCATACTGATTGATTAATTTTCATTTTGGAACGTACACGGGACAAATTAATCATCAAAGCTGTTTCTTTTACCTCCAAGCCCCTTATGTATATATTAGACAATTTTTGTCCCATCGCAAGGAATTCATTATACCTTGATCATACGCATGTTGACCAAGAAAAAAAACAAAACAAATTAAACAAAAACACGAGTAGATAATCCAAAGCCTCAGTAAATACTGCCATGTATCCCGCAATGTCTAAGAGCTATACGTTGAATGATTATCTAATCTTGATTAGATTAAATTTATCAGAGAAAGCAGACATATAACACGACACACATCAATCTTTCCGGCCTTGATGCCTTTTGTCATTAACAATTCTCAGCTTCGCTCAGCTTCCCGTTCCCTTACTCATCATTTTCATAACAGTCAAATAGTAAGCTAGAGATCATGATATATGGAGGAAAATGCTATAGTGATATGTACAACCAGTTCTTGATGTTCAATTACCTTATTTCGAAAGAAATTCGAACCCCCACTATCCCTATATATCAAGCAAAAGCGAACATTTTGTTGGAAATCAAGTTGCCTAAGTCAATATGCATACTGTTTGTGCACTTTTAAAATAAATTAATCCATGAATTAAAGGTCCCCCGTTTGAAAATGATCTTGCGTTTAACAACATGCCACTTCTTTTGTCTCTTTTGCTGGATCTGCCGACTTTATTTTTCTTGGAAAACATACAAATTATGTAAAGAAAAAACTATATAATTGAACCTACTCACGTCCATGTTCAAGCTTGTGGGGTCAACGGAACCTCTCTTTTAATTGAAATTTATGTATCATGATACACATTAATTGTTACAATAATAGTAGATAACTAGGCTGTTTACTCTAATTAAGATCGTAATTAATTCAAAGAACAAGAGAAACAAACAAATCACCAACTAAAAGGTAGCTAGAGAAACTACTCGATTATTCTTGATGAGACACTATCCAAGAATGAAGAAATGTTACTCTTCAATATGTATATATCTTCAAGAATACAAAGTATGAGTCATATTCTAATTGATCCCTGCAGACAAGAATTTACACTTAGGCGTTGCCTTAACATATAGGCCAATAAAATATTCGATCAAATATATCCAATGCATCTGCTTTGAGAGAATTTAATAATAACCTGCATGGTTTTTTTTTTTAAAAAAATAAGAAATAAAAGGGAAGAAGAAGAATTCTATACAAGTTAATCTACCTATACTTGTGTAGTATTTTAACAACACAGCCTTTGGTATGTTTCGTACAGCAGGGGCACCAGCAGTAATTGTGAGGAATTAATGTAATTAAACCCTAGATAGATTTGAAAGCGATACTCGCTTAATTCTAAACCATATATATCTTGACTTGTAAATAATAGCTTAATATATACTGGCTATTGCACTTTGATATCTCTGCCAAGACTTTCAAGTCGATCCACAAGAACGGAAATATTGCTCTATCCGAAGAATATCCTAGTTTCGACAGTGCTAAGAGCCCTTTCTCTCATGCATCAAAGTCTTCCTAATGCAATTAACGAGTTCTGGGGCTATTAGAAATGAAATACATCCTGTCAATCTAATTAATTTATTTTAATTAGTGAGTGATAACATTGTCACGAGGCATGGAAACTGAGGCAGGTCTTGCACATGAATTTGATTGTCAACATTAAATCAAGCTGTAGAATTATCCTTCCACAGAAAATGACAAATTAAAAATAGTCCACTAGCTTCATTGACATGGTTATGTGGGGTCTTAATATCAAGAAAGGCAGGCTCTTACCTTGAGAACGAAGTTGTTGAAGATGACGTGAAAGCCTAGAAACCATCGCAGCTTAATTTTTTCTCTGGTGACTTAATCATATTTTAATCAAAGTCCAATTCATTAAAGAAATCAAATCGTTTAAAGAAACTTATCCTAACCAGGACCATCTTCGTTAAACAATTCAACCCATGTGAAAGCCACCGAATCTGGAACAGTGTTGCACGATTCTAGGCTGTTGTTCCCATTTGCTAATCACTCTCCAGGGGACCATTATGGGGTGACCTTTTCACATGTAAATTAATCTCTTCATTATAGCTCATAGACTGTTGATTAATTAAGACTTGTTTTAGAGACTGAGCAAACGACAAATCGAGGCACGACCCATGTGATCGATGGCTATATATATCGATGTGGAATCTTGCTTGTAATTACTCCGTCCTGCTTGATCCAAGGTTAGCTTAACTGGTTTGACAGAGTTAATTATGGGTTCAAACCTTCGCTCCACACTAATTTTTCTTGGTTCATTGTTCAACATTTGACTTCACAATCTCAGCGTTGAGAGAATTCCAAATCCCACCCATGTGACAATTTTGGAACTCGATTGGATTCAAGAGCCGTAGGTCAGATTAATTCGTCATTAATTATAATATTAAGCATTAGAGATGATCGATTTACTTGGAGTCATTATTTAATCTGTCATCGCACATAAATATATGATTATTTACAAAAGTAATTCACTTAATTTATGTGATAGCGCTAGCTTTGCTTTGCTTTGCTTTATTTTTCTTTTCAATTATTTTAGTAAGCATTCCTTCTTCTTTTTTCAACATTGATTTAATATCTTTATTAATAATAGAGTATTTACTTCTCCTTCCTCCTTTTTCCCCCCCTAAAAAGTGACTATTAGCCTTAGTCGGTGAGGATTAATATTCAAGCTTGTGGAAAAACTTTGAAGTCAAAGCGGATCACATATGTATGACCTTCAACAAGTTACTTTCTAAGAAAAGAATGGTATAAAAGGCTGTCCTTAATTAGGACTGGCCTTTTTATTTTTATTTTTTGATAAACCAAGTACATAGTCTTTTTTTTATTTATTTTTTCTTTTATAAGCAATTAGCACAGGAATTGATCTCCCTATTCCTGATGTCTACATCACTTTTTACCTAATGGTATCACTTTAGTTGCCACGTACGTATTAATTTGTCCCCGACTTACATGCACTACTGTTTACAAGGAATATTAATTTCTGAAAAGATAATGATATTAGAAGACCATATTATATTTTAACTGGGGAGAAATCAACAGGAAAAACAAGGATTAAACAGTAATCTATATAAAATGTCTGGATAATGCTTATTTTTCTCTTTGTTGTTTGTGCGTGAAGCGAGAATAATTTTTTTCGATTGTCACATATAAGTAAGGAATATATATATATATATATATGTTATAATTATTTAGACATGATCAAGAGTACTACCTCCAATCTTTGTGGAATAGATTTATCTCAATTGATGAGCACATTTATAATACCCACATTGTACAATTGCATATAAAATCTAAACCCCTATGATTTTATATAATTAAGTGTTCTATTTCCTATGGAACTAAAATAATTAACTTATTGGAGTTTAATTAATGACCACTAGTTAGCTAGTATATATGTTAAAGAATGTTCGTACCATCAATCTTCTTTTGCGATCATTAGTTGTAAATAATATCTTTAACCTGATTTCCTTAAACTGCAAAAAAATTTAATAATAAGCTGCCCCTGCTTATGATGTGTTAATAAGAACTATTTAAGCTATGAAAATTATTGTGGTTTAATCCCAATTATTACACGATCAAAAAATAGGAACGATAAAATATTTTTCATCAGTAATGTTTGATTATAATTGCAATGAAATATTTATGTCGATGATTTCTAATATAATTACTGATGAAAAAAAGTTTGTCGGTAATTAAAGATGTAATCATCGACACAATAAAATAATTAAAAAAATATTATATCGATGATTTCATCAGTAATATGACACATTATTATTTTCTAACAGATTTATCAATCGTATTTTCCGTCGCAATATTCTCTTGAAAATTTTATTAGTAAATTTAAAAGTGTTAAAACCGACATCAGCTCTATTTTCCCCCTCTTCTTCTTCCTTTTTTTTCTTAAAATACAAATCAAAACAACAGCCCCTCCCGTATGCTTTGCCACAAATTAGCATATCCATATTGCATGGAAAACAACAAGGTCTTTACCTTAATGAATAATGATAAAGCTTTTTTATTTCCACCAGGATTCATGCCAAGTCATCATTGATATAAAAAAAACTGAACAGACTTCTTGGAAGGTAAAGTTGAAAAGGATGTTGCACCTTTGGTACTGTTAGGTGAAGAATTGTATGATATAGTCTCGCAATATAAATTGTATTTAGTTATTAATCTGGTAAGCAAAAGTTTCTTGATTTTGGTATAATTCATAATTGAGTAAAGCATGGTCTTTTTTGGGAGCTTTCCTTATTGGATGACTAATGTCTTCCGCCGTAATTTAGATGTCATGCATATTGAGAAGAATATGTTTGAAAATATTTTTAACATGGTAATGGATGTCAAAGAGAAAATAAATGACAACATAAAAGCTAGAATGAATATAATTTTGTTTTGTGACCGTCAGATTATGGAGGAGTTGCTTAATGATGGGGTATGTGTGGCAAAACCCATGGATATATTTTCCTTAGATTAAAAAAAAAGCACAATTTATTGTCTATGAATGACTTAATAATCTACAATTTCATGATGGATATGCTTGAAACATAGCTAGATTGATGATTTTAGAGGAATACAAATTGTATAAAATGATTTAACAATATCTATAAACATTGTAATTGATTTTTACTATTAAATTAATAATATCAAATGTATTCTTCAAGCTAAATTTATTGTTTAATGTTGTTTAATATCAAATTGTTTTGATAGCATTAAAAAAAACAAATTAGTACACCACTGACAGAATCATCAGCATGTATAAAACTTTACCAGTACAACATCTTAATTTTCCTTGAAGAATTACATTACATAGAGTTGTTAAGTGTTTTGATATAGACCGACGAAATCACCGATAGAAAGTGATTGCTGATGATTATGTCGGGTATCCATTAGAAAGATGTGATATGTTACCAACGGATTATCTATTGAAAGTTCGTTGTTAATATTTACTGATCAATATACCATTAGATATTGGTCATCGCATATTTTTATCATCGATAATAATATTATATCGGTCTCGGTTATTAAATCAATGATGAAATTATTAATAAAAATAAAATTACTGACACGATCGTAGTCAATGATATGGTTTTGTTGATAAATCCATCAGAAAGATTTTACCAATAAATAAACAACTTTCTATTGACGGAATATTGAGTGGTGTAATTCATTTTTCTAGTGGTGCTAAACCAAAGTTAGAATTTGGAAAGTAGGTAGTCACTGTATATGATAAAAGGAGTTATCTAAACCGATATGTACATACATGGATTCCTTAACTTTGAGTTCGCATGTATAGGATCTTCATCGTAATAAAATTACGAGTTTTTCTTTCTTTTTTCCAACATCTAACCAAACGGATCTTCAACGAGGGTGACAAACGCTAAAAGTCAAAACATTATTTCAAGAAATAGAGGAATGTGCAGATGTGGTTTATAATAATGATAATGATAACAAATATCACAGTTGTTTTTGTTTTCTGGAGAGATTATCAAGATGTAGTGGGGCAGACCAGTTTTCTTCCTAGCCCAATAAAGATCTTGTCTCTTTAACGAGATCACCAAGATTGCACTCTGCAGCCAATGGGCCCAATGGGAATCAGGATCTTTAGGACAAATTCGATTTCTCCTTTTTTTTTTTTTTCCCTTTCTTTCTTTTTCTTTGTTTTCCCCATTTCCATTTCAGAATAATCCAATGAGTAACTCACTCGTCCAAGAGTATTCATCTGAAATGAGTTTGCGAATAATATCAACTCATTGAGGATGATTTGAGTGATTTGAAATAGATAACATTACTTCACTTTTGCAACCCATCCTTCATTCTTCATAGGGTAAGTTAACAGAGGACAGGTAAAAGTAACTGAAGGAGATTTGAATGCTATATTGTTGTTGGACGGAATGACTTTGGACATGCCAAAATTCTAAATTGGAGCAACCCATAATGTTTGGTATGGTCGCAGCGCAAGCATTGATAAAAAATCGTTTAATTAATGAAATAGTTTTTGTTTTTTGTACTGATATATCTAATATATATAATTGTGCTTTAAATTTTGGTTTTGTATAAGTTAAAATAACCTGTTTTGTTTTTTTATTTATGAAGACTTGATTTTTATTTATTTTACATATAAAAATCTATTTCTTATAAATATTTTTTAAGAAAAGCATCCATAAGTTCACCTTCCTTGCTGCCACATTCAATTATAGCTTCCATAAATTCATCCAAGTCAACAGATCTATCCCCATTTGAATCCAAGTCTCTAATCAACTTCTCAGCTTCTTTCTTGGCTGCACATTTTTTTGTGCCCCAAACGATCACTAATTCACTTCTCGAATTGACGATATTTTTCCGTCACCATTGGCGTGAATGAGTTTGAACTATTACTAGCTGATTAGAAGCTGTTACGTGGCCTTCCCTTGAGTTAGCCACACTAGTACTACTATTGAACACCTTACTCTCTCAAATGAGGAAGTGGGTATTGGTCACCTGTTAACACGAGGGTACACGTGAGTTGCTCTTGCTTTAGCCATTTTATTTGTTGCCATAGTTTAGCAGAAATTCCTGTCGTTAGTTGCTTAATATTATAGGAAATACACTTGCTGGATGAGGTAGGCAGCAGGGTTACTGTAACAGTGGTGCCAGCAAGAGAACTCTTATTGAGATATTCATGAGTGAGTAGATGGCTATGCAACTCAGTGTAAGTAAGAGGCTGAACTTTGGTGGAGAGGCTAGTAACCAAGTCTTTGAATTCTCCACGCAGACCCCTGAAGATATAGAGATTGAAGTCCTCCAACGCAATTGGTCGTCCAGCAGCAACAACTTCATCAAAGAGAGATTTGGCCTTCTATAAATAGACATTGATTGGGTCATCACACTGTCTTAGGTCTTGGAAAGACTTGTGAAGCTGTATAATGCGAGAATTCGGTGGAGATGCAAGAGCTTTCTCAAGAGTCTGCCATATCGACAACCAAGTGTAAGATTTAAGTAGACAAAGAGGATAAAAGAGCACTTACAATAGGATGGTCTTGTTGTTTCCAAGACATAAACGTTGGGTTGGGGACAAGAACAACCAAAGATGATGATATAATATGAGAGGGAGGGAACAGTAGAGAACCATCAACAAAGAAGTAAACACCTTGGCCTATGTGATACGGTTTTATCTACATCCTTCGATACAAGTAGTTGTTATGAGATAGTTTTAAATAAATAACCTGTTGTGTGTGGGATAAAGAAACCACCGAATTGATGTGAGAACTAGGAGCAGAAGGATGTAAATCAACAACAAAAGGAGCGGTCAGGAACTCACCAGCAGACTGAGGAGATGAATAAAACGCTAATGCAGAGGATGGCAAAGAACCTGATGTTAGAATGGAAGAGGAATAAAGCGCTGGTGTAGAGGCTATTAGCTGTGGGATAATCGAAGAAGAAGAAGGACTCGGGAGCAGAATAGAGGTTAGGATTGGCACAACAAACCTGGCAGCAGCAGAGTCAATAGCAGATGGAATGTCTTGATTAGGATCCATATATAATAGGATTTGAAAAAAAAAATTATTAGCTCTGATACCAAGTTAGATATAAGAAGTGTTTAGGATGTTCAACAATTGTATTAATTATATTCTCTATTTATATAATTAATGTTGCATATAAAATTTAACACTATAACCCCAATTATATTAGTCATCTTCTCTATTTATATAATTAAGATTGTATACAATATTAACCGTGTAACTCCCTACACATGATCAAAGATATAAGCAACATAATTTTCTATATTTATGTCCTAAGATTCAACAGTGTATTTCCTATACTACTTAGTGTAAGGCTAATTAGTGGAAATCTTCAGTTATAAATATGTACTTCTACTCATTCAATGGGACATCAAAAATCATTCATCAAATACTGAGCTAGCTTGGAGGCCCAGGTTCTCTCTCGAAGTAACCTGCTACTGTCACAAATTATTCTTATTTCCTTTCACCGATCTTCCCACCATAGGAAAAACTAAGAGAACCACCACTTTCCCGAAACCCTTACTACCAATCCCTGGTCAAGCCTTAAAAACCAGTGTTGTTTCATGGCTGCAAAGTTTGAAGAATGTAGTGATATTGCCTTGAAGTCTCTTTTCTTATTACACCTCTTAGCAATTGCCAATAAGGACTTTAAATTGATGAAGAAAACTTTCACCCCACTTTCTTAATTACTATAGGTAAAATTCATAACATTTGGACATGACTAATAGAGAGAAGCGAGATGGAGAGGTGGGATGGGATGGGGGTATAGTTGTAGTGTAGTAATGGTGGGGAGGAGAAGCGAGGAAAGGTGTTGGTAGTTATAGTGAGATTTGCATATATGGAAATGATTGTTAATAAGAAATGAAAAGAAGAAGGATGGACGGGGTTCTTGGAAATGAAAAAATTTTGGTGGAGATGCATGTGCCGTGGTTAAATTTTAGTAGGTGGTCAACTTGATCGTGAAGTGTATGTGCAGCAAGGCCCTACAAATACCAAAAACTAGTTTACTTTTCTTTTTTTTGGAAGAAGTTGATGTATTGAATGGGCTAGCTAGAAGGTTAGGGAAGCATGTGGTAGAAACAATCCTTGTATTCATTAAAAAAAAATGAATTGATATATGATGATTTTGTACCAGTGAAACAAGAGGATGGAAATCGTTGGATTTGATTTGATTTATTGGCTATGTGAGTATGTGACAAGTACCTAAACCAAAGTTTTTCAGCACTTTAGGGTCATGGTTCTATCTGACATTGGAGCCTATTATTACCCTTTTACTTCAGAAAGAAGAGAAGAAAATGAGTACAGAAGGGAATCCCAATACGATATTTGTTGAAAAAAATCAAGCATTAACATAAGCTCTCTCTTATACTAATTGAGAAATGTCATGATAATGAAATTTCATAGCAGATTGTATATTCTTATACTATGAGGGGAAATCTTTCTGTTGTAGTATGGACTAGCCTATAAAACTTTATACCCTGCATAAATAGGTTGGAATATGACTTCTAACTTGATTATGTAACAGATTTAAATTAACATGAGAGTATTCCCATCAGTATGGGAAAGAACTGATAATTAGTTTTAAGTGATGATAAAGTCTTGAATTCAGCTAATCTCCAAATCAAGTGGAATATTTCATGTAGGTTCCGGCCCTCGTAAGATTATCCTTTCTGATTTTGATCTTGCAAATTACTGTCCATGCAAATCTTGCAAATAGATGAAAATATGGAGAGGTGAAGGCCAATTTTCCTTTTTCATTTTTGGAATCAGGCCAACTTACTCAAGAAAAGGTAACAACATAAATTTGTTTTATAAAACCTGCAAACGTGGTAGCATATTACAAGTTTTGTATAAGGGGACAATCTTCCATGAGACTTCAGCTCCATGTAGTTCTGGAAATTTAGGATACTGATTGATAATAGAGGGCCTTAAGCATTGGTAAAGAACAAGAAAAAAGGAAACGGTACTGTGTTTGGACTGATCCCACGCATCAAACTCATCAGTGAGTGTAGTGGTAGCAGCTACCTTTTTCTATGAAATGGAAATGCCGAAAACCAGATGCCTTTTCCTTTTTCAGGAAAATGATTGATAATGCCCCTTCTTGATGTGATGTGGTGCATTATGTGACAGATCAAGATTGCATTGACAAACTACTGATAATTACGTGGTTAAGAGTTGTTCTAGCATACGGAAAGGTAATGTATTCAAGTTTTATTTTTGGATAGCTTGTGAATCTAATTATTACATATGGGCAACCAGTTGTCGGAACTCTTTCAAAATTTCAAAGTTTTACTCGAACGATTATATAACCTAACACGGTCAGTTCTAAGAACGGAAATTCGATCACTCATTGTTCAATACACACACACGATTTTTTACTAATATAAATTTTCAGAAAAATAAACATGTCCCAATGAATACACACTAGGTCTGACGCAAACCAAACCTCTAGGCTTAGTAGTATGCCAAGCCCCAAGCATGATGGGTCTGGCACTAGCTAGACCTAGTTATAATTAGGCTTAGCAATGTGACAAGCCCTGGGCACATTGAGTCTGGTGCTAGCCAGACCTAGACATGATTTGGCTTGGCCCCAAGCATGTCCAAGAGAATGTGCCTCCTCTCGTAGACACGCCTTAGTGAATGACCATTTCCTCCCTTGATATATTAAGGTAATAATCATCTTTTCTTGACACGCTCACCATCTTCCCTTGAGCTTGCCCAAAAAAATGTTCATCCTCTTTTGACACACCCATCATCCTTTCTTAGACACATTCAAGGAAATGGTCATCATTCTTTGGCATGCTCATCATCTTTTCTTGGACATGTCTAAGAAAATAACTATCATATATGTTTCTTTTAACTACATAAAAAAGATTATGGATGATAAAGAATAGTGTTACATGTACACATGCGCGCACTAAATTTTATACAAATGCATTTCATTACATATTATGCATTATCAAGTTTTGCTAAGAATCGCTATATTAATGATTTATGAATTATGAATTGTATTCATGCAAAAAGTTCAACATTCATAGCATAAAATATTTTATTTTTAATAGCTAGATAATATTATAAAAAAAAAACATAGAAGCCATTTTTGTCTAACAATATTGTAGTCTTGTTTTTGTTATTTATTGGATTGACTATAAAAATTATAATCCATAATCTATAAATTATGTGAATAAGAAGAAAAAACATTTTTATATGTAGTTTTGATATACGTTTAAAATCAAAGGTTCTTATACGTTGAGCAAACATCAAATATAGCACCAAATCATTGGGATATTATCAATTTTGCATCCAAACTATTTTTGTATCAGTTTTACCATTAAACTATTTTGATTTTTCAATTAATTTGTATGAATGCTCAATATAAAACATTAAGTTTCCAATAAAATAATGTCGTTTGTTTTATAAAAGCAAATACAATTTGGATGAAAATATGGAAGAAAAACGTTAAAAATGGATGGAAGTTCATAATTGAGAATTTTAAAAAAATTAAGGGTCAAATTGATAGTAAAAATTACTTGATGATAACATTGAGAAGATATGTATAGTTGAGTAGTATTTTTGAGGTTTGCCTAAAAAACTCTTTTGATTGGCGGAAAAAAAAAGGTGTATTGAATATGTTTTATAGGAAAAACAAGATTAATTTGGTATTGAGTTCTTGAAAAAGGAAAATGGAGTATAATAAGGAAAATGAAAAAATTTATATAGGAAACTTATATTAGGAAGAAAAGATAAAAAAACTGAATAAAAAATCATGTATTCAAGAGGTTATATTAAAAATATAGGAGACATACATATAATAAATAAATAAGTGTATAATGGTTATTTAAATAATTTCAAAATATTATAATATTTCAAAATAATTAGGGAGTTTCATGTTTATATGTAAGCATGGTGAATTTCTTTGTAGTTTTTTTTGGTTTTGCCTGCCATATAAAAAAGAAAAGAAAAGAAATGGGAGTACTTCGAGAGATTTTGTTTGTCCAGGGCTTGCTACTCAAGAATTTATTAGTGCCAAATTTGGTAAGACAACAATTATGATCAAACGATGCGCCTCCATTCTCCATTTCTCTTTTCCATGGAAAATCAAGGTATTTTCGACTATAATCAGAAAATGAATTTGGTAATGTGAGATATTACCCTAAGTGGCCAATGGTGCATGAGATTGTTAAGTTAGTGATGAAACTAAAATGAAAGGCACAAAAAAACCTTTTAAAAAAACTCTTTTGAGCTCAATTAAGAAAATAATTCAGTCTTTTCTGGGCTCTGTCAAAGAATAATTTATTTTTTCTTGAGCTTAGTTAAGGGATGGACTTATCTCTTTTGGGCATATTTACATATTGAATCTTACTTTTTCTACATCTATTAAGTGTATAAAAGCCTCGTAAAGACTCACCATATTTCCATTAATATTAATGTTATGTAAAAGATAATGTGTAAAAAATTTTTAAGAGCTCATCATGTTTTCATCCACGTTAATACTTATATCAGTGATATTTTCTCTCTTTACTATCAATGTAATATTACATTTTAGTTTCTCCTCTCCATAAAAAGCTTATGTACTATAAATAGATCATGAATCCTTTAAACGAGATTCGAAATCTCCATTATATACTGTATATTTATTTCTAGAGTATTTACCTGCAATATTATTGTATTTTCTGTCAAAACATCATGGACTTAACTATTAGAAAGTCTTTAAATTCATCTTTTTTGGTAGGTATCAGACACCAACCACCTTGATTAGAAAAAATAAAACAGATTTATAGAACCAAAAACTTAACCAATTATTTAAAATATAAATTTTACTCTTAAATTAATTGGATTTTTTAAAATTTCATCTGTCAGCAACAGCATGCGAGACTTATTTTATATCTGAAAATAGACAAGAGCTAGATGCTCTTGGTAAAAGAAAAGGATTAAGGGGGTGTTTGTTTGATGAAAAGTGGTTTCCTGAAAACTATTTTTCAAACTTTCCTGTATTTGTTTGTCATTAGAAAAGTTGGTCAATGAAAAACATTTATTTTATTTGAAATAATTTATGAAATGGTAATTATTATTATTTTAATTTCTTCATCTTTTAATTTTTTTATTTGTTAGATTGATCTCTATTATTTTGATTATTATTTATTTTATTTAAGATAATTTATAAAAAAAAATTTAATTTCATTCTCATTCAACTTTTTAATTTGTAAGATTTGTTCCTCGTGATTTTAATAAACTTGAAAAAATAAAACATTAATAAGTTATTTTTCAATTTATTTTTCATGACATAACCAAACACTGGAAAATATTTTCCAACTTATTTTTCATTATACTATCAAATATTAAAAAATAAATTACTTTCCTGAAATTTATTTTTCAAAAAAAAACTACTTTTTAGTAAACAGGACCTAAATATAAAACACAAAATTGTTATTGCCTTTTAAGTAATTGAAAGAAATGCTTGCCCAGAAAGTTTCTTTTGATTCCTCGTAGTTCAAAACCTTGCAACCCATTTAGCCACCTCAACCCGAAATATCATTGAGGACCACAGCATTATTTCTCGGACCTTTCAATTAAATTCACTCTCTTTTTTTAACTTGCCCATTCGGATTTTGAAGCTTGATCGATAAAGATATTTACCATTTTTTTAGCACAAATTAGCTAAAATTTAAAAAATAATAATAATTAATTTTAATACAAAAGAAGAATGTGTATACATTTTGAAATTCTTTTTAATATCATAAAAAATTTAATTAAGAATTAAAAAATCGATGTGTATCTTCAATAAAATAAATTGAAAATCATATGAATTAATAAATTATAAAAAAAAAATTGTCAACTACTAAAGCAAAGAGCTAAAAGATAAAGATATTTGATTTTATGATATGATATAGGATTTTTTTATTTTTTTATTGAAATATATAACAATAAAAATGGATTTTGTAAGAAAATGATTAGTTTAAACTCTGTAAAAAGAAATGTAGTTATTAGTGTAAATTGTCTTTTTGTTATTAATGTATTTTTTAACTTTTTTTTTTATCTATGCTGTTTATTGTATAGAAACTGCAAGTAATTAAAATCAATAAAAAAAACTTACTAATTTAAAATAAGGATACAAAAATATATCTTTAGTCAAAAACCTCTTTCCTTTAATAACGTGCTCCTTTTTTAATATTTTTTTAATCATAAGTATAGTTTCTTAAACAAAAACCAATCATAATCTTAAAAGCAAGTTTTAGTAAGAAAATAATAAAATCAATAATTTTGGTGTGAATGTATTTAAAAATATAATAATAATAATAAACTTGATAAAAATAAAAATTTTAAAAAATATATGCATTTCATTTCCATTTAGAAAATCATGCATGTTAGGTTCATATATATTTATTCAAAATATAATTGTTAATATTATTTAAAACTAATTGGATAATTTAAACATCATTAAAATAAATTTAGTTATTGTTTGATGTAATTATAAAATACTAAATGAAAAAAATAATGAGATAAAAAATTTGAAGGGCTAGATGTGCATGGGCTGGAAAAATAGATCTGCGTGCTTGGCCTATATGTTAGCACATGCCTGCACATCTTTTTTTCTTAAAGGGTGAACGACACTTATGTATCTTAAATTAAAAATAAATAAATGGGTGATGTGTTGCTTGCTTGGACAAAATAAAATTCAAAATTTTGGACTAAAAAACTCAAATTTTGACCTCTTTTTCACTCAAAAACTTTAGAAAACATCTCTTTGACCTCTATATCTTTATTTCTAACAACAAAACATATTTTAATTGTTTTAAAAACTTAAAATCAAATAAAATTAAGAAAATAACTTTCTAAGCTCTAATTTACTTTTTCAACATCATTGAATGTGAAAACCTCCTCCACTGAGTTTCTCTTTCAAAGTCGAATTCAATAACACAAAATAAAAGCTATTGATGGCTATAATTTGGTTAATTGAGATATTTTTCTTTTTGAATTTTCCATATATTTTCTCACTACTCTCATAGGTTTCAAAGACTTATACATAAAAAAATAAAGTTTAAAAACAAAATAAAAGGGACCAAATTTTAAACATGTACAAATTAAAAGATTAAAGTGTAGATTTATGCATCTTTTAAACGGTTCACATGAGAAAAAGATTGTTAAATCTTGACTAATATCAATTTTGATCCTTGATCTTTCAATTTTGGTTTTTACAACCATAATTTTTCTCATGAAAAATTAACTTGTTATTTAACCTTGGAACACACCCTGATATCGCGGATACACAATAACATGCAAGATGAAAAGAATAAAAAAAACTCAATAAAAATGGAAAGAAAAACCTTGTAAGGACTGAATTGATAGGAAATAAAGTTTGATCACCAAAATAAAATGGATCAAAACTTGAGGGACCTAGAACTAAATTTCCATAATAAACAATGTTATGAATAGTAAATTCTGAGAGGATGAATGTGGAATGGACGGTAAAAGCCCAAACTTTTTTAGTTTATTTGTTAAGCAGTAGGGACATATGGGATTTATTTTTTTTCTGAGACAATTTCTCCCTAACCAGGACCAAAACACATCATACACAATGATAATGTGTGACATAATGTATAGCAAAAGATGGAAAATCAGGATTTATCAAGCCCTATGTTACAACTCTAAATTATAGAGAAAAATTATTTTGTAAATTCTAAATAATATGGAATCTCTACTGAAAAAATAACATAATATTGTTTAAATAAGAACTAAAATCCACCTAGGTATAGAAACCTAAAGCAAATAAAACCTAACTAAGAAAGAAATCTTAAAGTAATTAGAAAAATATCCATTAACATCTTATGAGCTAAATTTAGATATGAAAATGATCTCAACTGACAACTAGTTGATTCTTGTACGTAAAGCATGTTGTTAAAATTTTAGCTTTATTTAATGATATGACTAAGAATTGTGTCCAAATAAATTATTTAACTTCTTCAAAATCTCTTTATATATATATTCTTTTCCATTCATTGCAATTGTAGAAGTGAATTGCTAAGCGAAATTCATCCTTGATCTAATGATATCATTCTATCCAAGGCAGGAGGAGTAGGTCTCGAGTCAAAATTACCGTTGATTACAGTACTAATTAAAAAGCTTGATGAACATATCCAAGTTTTTAAGGCATGATTGGCAAGTAAAATCAACTTACAGGCCAGTTACTAGATTTTTTTTGTCAGCTAGCTTAGGAGGGAATTCATTTGGCAGTTACACAGTACAAGCGCAATCAGCAATCCTCTTAGCCATTATAGCTTTTTCATGAACACCAAATTGAAAACATTATCTTACATGTCTGAAAGGAAATCTGTAAGCATGATTTGGCTTTGCATTCTCATCACACACTACTAAGAATCCACCACCCATTGTCTCTTCCTTGATTGGTCTTTATAAAAAGCTTCATCTTGTTCCTCCTTTAGACACCAGAAGCTTCACGAAAACCACGCTCTAAGAAAATATCTATCCATCTTATTTAAAGAGCACAAAAATACTTCTCTCGTCAAGAAAATTATATATTTGGTATAAGCACACCAATCCATTTTGCCCAACCATCATGTCTCCACCATCTTATTTAAAGAGCACAAAACTACTTCTCTCGTCAAGGAAATTGTATATTTGGTATAAGCCGACCAATCCATTTTGCCCGACCATCATGTCTCCACCATCAAAATCTGAAGAGAGCCCTATTGGCAAAACCTCTCAACCTCCACCAATATCTTCACTTACCACCCGAATATGGCCGGCAAATCTTATGCAAATTATTCTTCAGGAAATAAAAACACAACGAGGTATAACTCTGCCCTTGTTGGCAATGAATTTGACATGGTTTTCCAAAACAGCTATCACAACTGTTTTTTTAGGCAGGCTTGGAGAGCTCCAGTTGGTTAGCGGCACTCTTGGGTTCACTTTTGCTAACGTCACTGGCTTTTCTGTCTTGAATGGGCTATCCGCTGCCATGGAACCTCTCTGTGGTCAAGCTCATGGGGCTAAGAATTTCATGCTGCTACACAAGACCCTCCTCATGGTAACATTCTTGTTGCTATTAGCAACCCTGCCTATATCTTTCTTGTGGCTTAACGTGGACAAAATTCTAATCCATTGTGGCCAACAAGAAGACGTTTCGCGTGTTGCAAAGAACTACCTTTTCTATCTCTTCCCTGACTTAATAATCACCTGTTTGTTATGTCCTCTTAAAGTCTACTTGAGCTCACAAAGTGTAACAGTTCCTATAATGTTTAGCTCAGCTTTGGGCCTAGCTTTTCACATCCCGATCAACATCTTGCTTGCAAAAGCCAAGGGTCTTGAAGGGGTGTCTATGGCAATATGGATAACCGATCTTATGGTCGTGATTTTACTTGCTTCATACGTGTTGATGATGGAAAACAGGAAGGGAGGGAATTGGAAGGAGGGAGGGTGGTTAGACCAGGGCGTTCATGACTGGCTCAGGTTGCTAAAACTTTGTGCACCATGTTGCCTTACCACCTGCCTTGAATGGTGGTGCTGGGAGATCTTGATCTTGCTTACCGGACGACTACCAAATGCCAAGCAAGCAGTTGGGGTGATAGCAATTGTGCTAAACTTTGACTACTTGCTTTTCTCTGTGATGCTATCACTAGCAACTTGTGCTTCCACTCGTGTGTCGAATGAGCTTGGTGCAAATCAAGCAGGTCGTGCTTACCAGTCAGCATATGTGTCTCTAGGAGCAAGCACCATTTCAGGTTGCATTGGTGCCTTGGTGATGGTAGGAGTCCGAGGTGTTTGGGGGTCTCTGTTTAGCCATGATCAGGGAATCATAAAAGGTGTAAAGAAGATGATGTTGCTAATGGCTTTGATTGAAGTAGTAAATTTTCCTTTAGCAGTTTGTGGAGGCATCGTCCGGGGAACAGCTCGGCCATGGTTGGGCATGTATGCCAATCTTGGTGGGTTCTACTTCCTAGCCTTACCAGTGGCAGTACTCTTAGCCTTCAAAGCAGCACTAGGGCTCGGTGGGTTGTTGGTAGGTTTCTTGATTGGATTGGTCGCGTGCTTGATTTTGTTGGTAGTATCTGTTGTGAGGATTGATTGGGAAGTAGAAACTGAAAAGGCACAAAAACTGGCGTCCTGTGACGTGCAAGAAGTGGACGTTAAAGAACGCGTGAATCACCGAACCACGGAAACAGTGGATGGTGCTGAAGCATGAGAATGACTAGAAAACGGTTGTCTCGTTTCTAACACTCCCATAAATGCTGGACTTCCTGACACAACTCTCTTAAGGAAAAATTACAGCAAAACCAAACTCATTTGAGACAACTCCCTAATGGAACTTTTAAAATTCAGGATTCCTATCCATTTTCAAGCCTTTCGGTAATTCAAAGGCATCATTTCATCAATTCACTGTTCATGAATCACTCCAAATTTCAATTCCTGGTAGCTTCAGTTCTTATATGGCCAGCCATTTACGATTCTGTCTTCAGATAGTTTCATCCAATCATGAAATGGGTCGTAAGAAGGTTTCTGAAGCAAAAGATGAAAGTCGAACATATACAAGATTCAATACAAAAGAACTCCTTGTTTCCAACATTCAATGAACATATCTGTGCAAAATACAACTTGCAAAGCTCACTAAGGATAAGATGCCAACTTTTGTTAGTTACTGAAACGACTCTTTTGTGCATATCCATAAATTATGGGGTTTTCAATTTCAGTCAAAAGGCTCAAACTGCCATGTCCAGTTACAAAAATTGCATCGATGGACATCATGAACATTGAAGGTATCATCCATCTATAAACCCAGGTCCAGAACTTGAAGCCTCCAGTTCTTTAGCTTTCTCATCATTAAAGCCAAGGACAGCCAGTATCTTGTGGCCGGGGCATTCCACCTCTGACCAAATGCCTAGAAGCAGATCACTTGTTGTAACTTCCCCACCACTATCACCTGTAAATTCAAAGATACATCGATGAAAAAAAATTAAAAGCTTTCTGCATGGTGCAACAGCTATTTGTCTCCCTCTATTTTGGATAATAGTTCCCAGCAAAGTTTGATTCAAGAAAAAGCAGGAAATAAAACACACACCAACATGATGCCTTGTTACATCTGCCAGGGACAAAAATTTGGACAAGCAAAAAGACAAAGCCAAGTAGGTATAATAGAGCTCAACCAGGAACTCGGAGAATGTGAAAATTTTTCAGAACAGTGCAGTTCTTCCAATATAGGAAGAACTGCACTCAAGAATAAATGTAAAATAGTATATTGATTATATGTAACAGGGAAGAAATCCATATAACATCCCAAACCTACAAAGATATATTGGGGTGTTAGATGAGCGGATTCTAATAACAAAAGCCATGTATTTGTTGCGATTAGAGAATCATATAGATTTCCAAGTTTCTTAGCATATCACACGATAGTCAGACTCAAAGTCAAAATCCAGAACTTGTAGAAGGGGCAACCAAACAGCAAAATATTGGAACAAAGACAATTTACACATTTGTGCATGACATCTCTTTCCTTTCAGCACCATAAACATACTACAAAATATCTTTGGCAGCTGCTGCAAACATCACGAGTCTCGGTGAAGTCTTGGGCAATGGTATTAGGAAAGTTGCATTGGAGATCTCAAATATAAAGACTTACAAAACTAGGGCCCTAAAAAGGCAGAAAGCATAAATTAGATTTGTTAACCATGAAGTTTACAAGCCACTGCTTTTAAGGATGTCATCAAATCAAGGAGCACAGGCAACAGTCAATCACACATTATACAAGTGTGATAACAGCATGTGGATCACAAATTTCAGAGACTAGTTCTCACAAATTCATTAGCTTGGCTAATATGCGCACCCTTCAGAGAAATTTTGTTTGCATGTTCTTTATACTAGCAACTGAGTTTCCATGGCATCCTACAAAAACTAAGGATTGCATTGAAAAGACATTCATTGATATAATATTTCATATTGAACAAAAACCAACCAAAAACAGCAAATTATCAGGACTTACCAGATTTTAGTTTATGATCAAGAGCCCAATCGAGGACCTTTTGAGCATCATCAGTCAAGGGAGGCCTCTCAGGAGGGAAATAGTACATGTCAGCCTTGCCAAGCACCTTGATAGTTTCTTCACGTACTTTGAAAACAGTGATTCCATTTGCCCACAGGTATTTCGCAGCTACACTAGTCCCTATGATTCAAAGAAGAACATTAATATAACAACAAAACAGCAAGTGGCTAGTGGCTCAAAATTAACGATGCAAATGAATAAGAAAATATTTTTTTAAAAAAAAAAAGCACCTTCAATCAAGATACCCAAAAGAAGAGCCTCAGTGCCAGTAGTTGCAAACTTGAGCTTCCTAGCTTCCAATTCAGCCATAGTAAATGCCTTTATAGCCTTCCATGACCACCTATATTTCCACTCACACCACCAAAAAGAAAACATCAGATTTACCTTAATCCCAGCAAACCCACTAACTAAAATATATTCAATCATTAATTCATAGACTCACTTGGGAACTTTCTCACCGGAAGAACCAAATCTCTCTGGCTTCCTGAAAAAACCTGAAATTGCAATTTAGTCGACTAAATATAAAAGAAAAGAAAACGAAAAAGGAGAGAGAGGAATTAAATGGAAAAAATACGCAGTAGGGAGGCTGGAGAGGACAGTGGCGGAGATGGGGAGGTGGGTGGACAAGCGGGTGGTTAAGATTTTGCGTGAAAATGGTAATGAAGTGAAGGAATTAAGAGAGTGAGGAGGTACTATTAGAGAATTGGGTTGTGTTATGTGGTGGTGCCGTTGACGATTGAGCGCTTGTTGGGCTGTTGTCGATGATGGATTTGGAAGCTTTGTGAAACAAATTGCTGCCATTTTCTGTAAGACAACACACGCCCTACCTCTTTCTCAAACTCTCTGTTTGGGTTTTCTTGGACTTCTGATAGAAGGTGGATAGGGGAAAAAAGGCAATGTACTTCGACGACGTCGTCTACATTTGAGACTGTAATTAAGTTGGACAAACATGGAGGCTTTTCGAACCTTTGCATTTCAGATATGCAAAATCAAACCACTACGAGCCCATTCTTTTGAACCAGAATGCATATTTAGATTTTACTAGTTTCCTTATTGTGGCCCAATTCTACTAAGAAAAAACATTGTTGGCATTTTTTAAAAAAATTAAATGCATATTTAGATTTTACTAGTTTCCTTGTCAACGTTACATTGGAGGTTGAATAAAAAAAAATTAAGCATGAAAATATTCACGCTGAATAAAATTCTTTGATATTATTTCTAAACCCAGCCTAATAAATTAATTTAAAATTTTTTTTCCAACCTTCTTGCTAGCCTATATTTTTATTAATCCTTGTGGGATGTTTTGACGTGACTTAGTAAGTTTAATGGGTTAAGAAATAATATGAATGACCGGTAAAAATATGGTTTATATTTAAAAAAATCAATATAATATTTTTTAATATTAATACAGCGACATATTAAATTTATTGAGGCTTTGTTATTTAACTGCTAAACTAGTAATCCGGGACAATGACTTCATTATATTAAAAAATCTATTTTTTACTTAATTATATGATAATAAAAATAAACACTCTTGAAATCGAGCATTAACCAAGTGCCAAAATATTATAAAAGAAAGAACTGAAAAATAAAACAAAATTGAGAAAAAAAATCCAAAATGAAAAAGGAAAAAAAAATTGGGGATAATAAGCTTGCGCTACATTTTAAATAGGATCAAAAAACAATTTGAAAGTAAAACAAATATTGAGACCGCATGGAACTCTTTGACATTATTATTAGATATGGCTTAACTAGTCAACCTTTAAATCTCTCTACTTACCCCCCTACCTAGCCAGAGTTTTAATTAAACCACACGGGAGCTACCTCGACGTGATAGGTCTAAACCCAATTTGAATGACCAATAAAAACATGGTTTGACTTAAAAAAATTAAGATGACATCTTTTTTAAAATATTAATATAATAACATATTAGACCAACTCAGGTTCTGTGGCTTAACTTATCAAACTCATTATCTGGGTCAGACTCTATTAGGTCTAGTAATTGTGTTTAAACTATTTTTTACTTAGCTAAATGATAACAAAAATAGATATTTACAAAATCAAACACCAACTAAATACCGAGATATTATAAATAAATAAAATAACCAAACTAAAAAAAAGACAAAAAAATGAGGGAAAAGAGAGGGACTTGCTTCAAAATTCATAAGAAAAAAATATTAAAAAGACTTTTTTTTGTAATATTGAGACAACGATATATTAGATTAATTTGAGTTTCGCGATTTCATTTGCAAAACCCGCAACTCAGGTCCTAGACTTCAATGAGTTTATTAGCTTTATTTTTTTAATTATTTTTATTTAATTATATGATAACAAAAATAAATATTCACACAAAATCAAGTATCAATTAAATGTCAGGATATTATTAAAAAAAACAGGGAAGTTTACCCTATTTTTTTTTAGTTTGTAGTATAATTATATTTTTACAATAAATCATAGGAATAAAAACACTTGATCTACAATCAAACACTACATGACCCCAGATTTGATTGCATTGGACAATATATGATACTAATATAACATGGTTTAAAGAAAAATTATCGTATTACCTATAACTCTAAAATAATTGGGATTTATTAATGTGTTCTATTATTTATATAAACTAAAGCAAATTAATATATTTATTTAAGTCATATAATAACAAATTTGTATCATAACTTAGTTGATTAGTGTATATATCCAAGCCTAGAGATTACAAGTTTGGGAGCAAAATTATACAATATTTTTTTTAAGGTGACATATAACCCGTCATTTGTATTTTTTTTAATAAGAGGTGGATTACATAAAAAAATGAATCAAGGTTAAGCATGTGAGCTCAACTTACACACATTTAATTTACTATTGATAGGTCATAAAACGAATTGACCATTTTTTATCTTTTTTTCTTTGTTTATACTTTTTTTTTTGGCACTCTAAAAAGTTATTACCAAATTTATTTACTTTTTAATTTTGACGTGGTTCTTAAATATTATAATAAATTTTTATTTGATTTTTAATAATTTTATTTGCAATTATTATGTATATGATATGAAAATAATAATACTAAAAATAAATTATTATGGAAATTCGATTAGGTTGTTATTTTATTCTTGAATTTTTTAATTAATTTTTGAACATAATTTTATCACAGTTATAACTTTGAAAACTTTCAATCACATATAAATTTTGAACTTCTATTTTTGTTTTTCTTTTTTGTTGTTATAACAACCATATGATGTTTTGGTTTTTTCAACAAAAAAACAATGATTTCGGTGAAAAAAATTTTGTATTTGCTGAGATAAATAAAAAATATATATTTTTAGATTTAATAATAATATCAAATAATTTTCTAAAATTCATTTTTTTTGTATATTTAAATAAACTTTGGTTCCCGAAGTGTAACGTAGTTGTTCCCATGTCATTTTTTAATAATCTTTAGATATCAGAAATTATTAAATACATTTTTAAGGTATTGTTCTGTCATTTAAAAAATCTTGAGACTCGTCATTTTTACACGAATGAGGTACGTGAGTATAAGAGTTAATTAGGCTAATCCAAAATGTAGATTCAAAGAGAATCGTGGGATCTTTGGGCTAGAGGTAAGATGACCCTTAATTAAAACCGGAACACTGGTTTAGCTGGACCAGGACTGGGCCTTTTCGTAGCTTTAAGGATCATCATAACCAAACTGCTGCTACCTAACTTGGATCACCGTCTGGTGTTTTGAACCACCTGGGCCCCTTTGAATTTTGAAAATAGGGCTTGAACCAGGGTGTTATTGGAGAGCACGCAGAGTCATCTTCCTCCTCCGAGGGCAAGCTGGGCGATTTGCTCTTGTCCTGAACCATGTTTGATTGTAGAATTTAGAGTTTTTGTTAATATATACAATAAAATAAGTAATAAATCAATATTCCCTACAGCTTTAAGGCATAAATTACACATAGAACCATACAAAATTAATGAGGTTTGAAAGTAAAGAAATGAGACCCATACTCTTAAAAAATCCAAAAATAAAATTACATTTATGTTTTTTTTTACAAACAGATCCTTGTCTTGTAAGGTAATATTTTCAACAATACCAAGATCTTTAGCAAGATACTCCACATCATTATCCACCACCATTAGTCGTCATCGTCATCATCAAAAACCAATCAATGCGATTGAAACTAAAATAATAGTCATGAAAAATGCCAAGTCTTATCCATCCTTCATGAAATTAAACCTTCCTCTTTCTTTTAAGCATTGAATATAACTTTTTCTTTGTATAGAATTCACAAAAGCGAGAGGAAAAAGAAATTAGGTATTTGCAAGTCGTCGTCTTTGTCAAACCAAAATAAATTTTGAGTAGAATTTGGTATGCGCAGGCTATCAATAAAAGGAGAAAGGAAAGAAGAAGACAAAAAAAAGAAGAGATGCCGTTAAAGCAAAGCTTGCAATTGGAAGAGTGGAAGGAAAATGGAGGAAGAAAAACTATGGAAGAGGATCACCTTCGATATTTCAACATCTTCATGGTAAACTCAAACAAAATGGCCTCGGATTCATTATGTTATCACCGTTTCTAGGCAAATCCATGTAAAGAAAGAAACGCATCAATGGCGGGTGTCATGTGACATGATGCATGCTATGCAGACTTTTGTTTAATTAGCTTGGCCCATGTCATCTTCTTCTTTCTTTCGTTAGTCTTTTCTTCAGGCAAGCTTGGCCCAAGTTGTCCCATATCCACTTCTTTCAAAAGACGGGCAAAGCATGGCTGATGTACAGTGTACATACGTCCACCTAGCACCAGCAGAGTAAACAGCAACCTTGTTAATTTCCTTCTTCTAAATTAAATGGCGCGGATGTTTCATTGTAGCTCAATTCTGAGTAAAATTAAATAATGATATTATATACGATTGTTATTTATTTTATTCTTAATATTAGGTTAATTAGAGTTTTATTGTATCCCTCCTCACAAGTATTATTCATTATAATAGTGTTGTGTTTCTCTTTTTTTTTCTCTGATTTTTTTTATTAAATAACCATACTTTCATGACACAAGTTTCGGGATTAACATTTTAACCCTGGTTATATCATGTTATTTTTTTATTTTTTCTAAGAGGTTATCTCGATTTTGTGACCCGGGTCAGGATCCTTCAACGTTGGATTTGCTTATTATTGGGTTGTTCTCATCTCATGAACCAGGTTGCAAGTTTAGTGGGATAACGCAATTGACTCAATATTTTTTTTTTTAATTGACTTCTTTTATTTTTCTAAATACATCATTTAATATTCTGTTTGATTTTGAATTAGACTTTATAATTTGTTTTGGTTTGCTTTCTATTATGTTATCTCGGCCTCATGGCCCAGGAATAGTACTTAATGGGTTAACCCAAGTTGACTTAACTCATTTTTTGTGTCATTTTCTTAATTAAAACTTTTACGAATCTCATCGTTCAACATTGAGTCCGACAAGGAAGATTGAAAATTGAACTTCATAATTTTTTTTATTTTCTCTTTATAAGGTTATCTCAATATCATGATCAAAACGTGGATTTGGCAAATCAGCTCGGGTTAAGTCAAGTCATTTTTTATTTTTCTATGAGGTTATCTCAATATGATGACCCGAGTCATGAGTTTAGCGAACTGACCCGGGTCATTTTTATGTTGTTTTTTAATTGATTTATTTTTTAATCTGATCCTTCAATATTGAGTTGATTGGAAATTAAAATTCATAATTTATTTTGATTTGCTTTCTATGAGGTTATCTTAGTCTTATAACCCGGGTCACGCATTATCAAGTTAACTCAAGTCGCTTTTTAGGTCTTTTTTTAATTGATTTTATTTTCAATTTCATTCTTCAATATTGAATTTATTACAAATTAAACTTCATAATTTACTTTGATTTTCTTTTTATTAGGTTATCATAGTTTCAAAATCCAGATCATAGATTTGACTTGTTAACTCGAGTTGACCCAAGTCCATCAAATATATTGTTATCTCAATATTTAAAAAAAAATTTCTCTTAAAAATTTTCTAGTCAAACTATGTTTTTATATTTTATTTATGGACCTGCAAAGTCAATTAAATTATATAAAATAAACCCTCACACAATTAAGATTTTTTTCCCGCTAGAAGTAGCAACATTGAATACTTTTTTTACACTTAAAGAGAAATTTAACCTTATTTACAATATAGTGCGGGTCAATAATATACTAATATCAACCACAAAAGCTGAAGTTGGACTTACTCAACAAACAGTGAACCTAGTTAACATATATTTCTAATTGTTTAATAACAAACATTACGTAGTAGCTAAAGTTTGAAGCACGCAAAGGAATCTGAGATCGCCACATTTGGGTCCTTTTGTATTGGACCCTTTGATTTTAATTTTTTTTTCTTTCTAATTCTACTTGGGTATTTTTGACCCACACACCTGGGCTTTGTTATAATAGGCCAATGATTCTGTTTTATCGGGCTTTTGGATTTTTCTGGCCCCTTTTTTATTCTTCGGGCTTTTTTAAAAAAAAATCATTATTTAATTTAATGTAGATTTTTTTTATTATTGACTTTTATAATTAAGTATTGAATTTATGGTAAATTAATTTTTTATTTTTAATTATATAAAAAAATAAAAAATAATTCAACTTAGTAAAGTTCATAACCCGAATCATGAATCTTATGGGTTGACTAAAGTGAACTTGATTTGTGTTTTTTCTTTAAACTTATCTAGTTGACAAGGTCATATCAGAGTAAATTCTATATAATTTAATTTTAAATTTAAATTAGATAAAAAATTATGTTAGGAGATTTTAATATTAACATAATAGGTCAGGTATAATAAAAATATAAAAGAATTCCTTATAATTCAGATATTTTTTTTAATGCTCAAAAAATTATTGATTCAAGTAGCCCCATTGTAGACTAAGATATACTAAATTATTTTGAAGCCATCAATGCATATCTTAGCAGAGCAGACACCACCTACACCGCTCCACGTCACAGTTACAGTTAATCTCCATAAACACCATACATTAACTTGAGAACTGTCGTCTTGAATTATCATGCCAATGAGACATAACACATTCGTAACAGAATGTGGTGCCCTGTGATCAAGTTTTAACACGTGGGGGTGCCGTCGATAAATTTATGAAACACTTTTACCTTAATCAGAGGCCTGTCTTGCCGGAGAACTCTTTATAAATATCACGATTTCCCCAATCTCACAGCCCGCGATTAAAAGTTTCACGAGGAGAGCCACATCTGCAAAATGTACGGACAGTGGGGGTGCCGGAAGAACATGAAAAGGTTTTTGATGTCGACAAGACGGTGGTCCACCTACCTAGATTGGGTCAATCCCTGTTCATAGATCGACATGATACATGCAGTGATATAAAATTATTTTTGAAATTTCATTTAATAATTTAAGTTTTTAAATTAAAATAATTCTTCAATGAAGCATCTTATTAAAGATTTCATTTAATAATTTAAGTAATCACAAAATCTATTTTTGAAAGCTTAAGTTTTTAGATGTCGACATGGTTCTTCAGTCCGTCTGATTTTTGCATTAAATTGAGGATTGCTGAACAGGGAAGGCAAGGACTGTGAGGTCAAAAATGGATGTTCGCAAACGAAACAAGAAGACGAGTAAGATCTCAGCATGTGCTGCACCAACCAAATGTCTTGCGAGGGGCCCTCTTACAGCTTTGCATGTACAGTTCAGTTTGTCCCCTCACAACCCCCCTGAAATTCCTTACATTTGACTCTTTACGACAACTCTTTTTAAACTTTCCTTTTGTTGGCGGTAATTTTTATTTTTAATATACTTGGCTAACAATTTAGGTGAAATAGCACAAATTACAAAAAAAAAAACTGGATGCAGAACACAATTTTGATAAAGATGCAATTAATAATAACAATTTCAACACACACACACACACAAAACAATTATAGATTAACTAAAAAACCGTTTGGAAACGTAGTGCAAACCGTATTCCAAAAAAATTTAATTTTTTTTGCTAAAATTTAATATGATTTATATGTTTTGGATCGTTTTGATATGCTGATGTCAAAACTAATTTTTAAAAAATAAAAAAACATCATTGGCATGCATTTCGACACGAAAAGTTATTTGAAAAGCAACCGCTACCACACTACCAGACATACTCTAAATGTGAATGTAGACTATTAATCAATGCCACCATAAGTTTAGAATTCTTTTAGCCGTCATAATAAACATATATAAAAAAAAAGGAACTTGGATGCGTTCAGTCTTTTACTATAGTTCTAAATACAAAAATTTATGGATTGGAACAATGTAAATACGATTTTGTCCTTCTAAAAAAACTGATTAAGCCTGCAATCGGGGTAGAAATATCTTTTTCATGGGATACATTCGTCATTTCAAGATTGATTCGGGACAAAATGATCCATACATCTTTTTTTTGTTGCAATGTAATGGCTATTTTGCCTTTAAAAGAAAAAAAAATATTTGGATGAAGGGCTCTTTTGTCATTTTCTTAAAAAAAATGAACAATCAAGTTACAATCATGCCATTGAAAGAGAAAAATAAATATAAATGCATGGAGGGGCTTCTCTGTGTATATCTTTTTTTTAGTAAAATGGTGAAATTAAACTTGCAATTTTTTAAAAAAAAACAAAGGCTATTTATGAGGGTGTTTAGGTCTTTTTCGATTGGCTTTGTTGTTATTTTAAGGTTTTTTCAGGGGTGGCTTGATAATTTTAAGTTTTTAAATATTATTAAATAAATATTGTTGACACGTGCAACACACATCAACACGACATGGCCTCCGCGCCATTTAAATGGCGTGTGAGGGACCGTGCAGCGGCTAAAGTCCTGCTTCCGCCGCAGCGTTGGGAGCGACGTGTTGTTCTCTTTTTTATGGTGTGGCGCGTGCTCACGGAGGAGATCCGGTCGGGTTGTGGTGAAGGTCTTTTCTTTCTTCTTTCTTCTCTATTTCATTCATAGAAAAACACACCTGAACTCTTAAAAAACAATTATGGCACTTGATTTGTAATCTTATCGATTTCAGTTCTTCTTCTTTTAATTACTGTTTATTTTGCTTTTTATACTTTTTGAAATTTAGATTTTTTTTAATTTTATTCTTAAACATTTTATTCGATTTGAGAATTCAACTCCTCAAATCTTTGCAAGCAACAACTTATTATTTGAATCTTTATTATAACTATAATTTCAATTTTAAGGTTAATATCAACATTAAAATTAGATTATATCAATGCTTAAAAAAAATGGTGTCTAATGTAAATGAAAAGTGTAAAATTGACTTAAAACTTAATCTTTTAAGGATGCAAAAATGATGTATGAACAAAAATTACTTACGATTGTATTGTTTATTTTTACAATTCAAGTTTGCATTATATTTTTTATATCGTGTTAAAAATATTGTTTTCACCACCTTGTTTTTTTAAAGGAGAAAATGGCTGAATACTTTTCTATTTCGAAAATCCGGTAGTCTTCAATTATTTTAAATTAATAAAGTTTTATTTGATTTTTTTTCTTAATAATTAAATTTTAATAATAATAATCTAGTACTTATTGGAGGCGGTCTTCGTCCATTCTAGTTTTTCCTTTGAGCAATCTCGTAACGGTCATTTTGCTCTACTTACCATTTCTTCGATTAGAACCATAGTCGTCTGCTGTAATGGAACGATGATTTAAGCCAATACGTCAGAGCATGTCATAGTCACAAAGTCAAACAAATTCCTTTATGTTAGTTACACCTGTCTACCTATGAAGTTGAAAGACACCACCAGAATCCGAGTCGAAGATTTAAGAACATCTTTAGGGGATCGCCTACGTGTAATCCCAATTGTTTTTCGATTGTGATCATGTTAAAGCAACTTTACACTCGTGTGCCAGAATTTTAACTGCTCATCATTTTTCTGTCCGATTGGGTGCTTCGATTTTTCAACATTCTTTTTTCTTGGATGTCTCAACAATCGAGCATGTGACATGGTAAAGTTTCCCTCCTGCGTTCCTCTTCCTGTGAATTATTTGTTGCATTCAGAATTGTATTCTTCTTATTTTCAGAAGAGATAAATATTAGAGAATAATATAAATTATATTTTAAAATTTAATTTAATAATTTAATTTTTTTAATTGAATTAATTTTTTAATATAATATTAGAATAATATTCTCTCTTAGTAGATGATGTAGCAACAATCTATTGCTTTTTAGAACTTTAGGATAACATATTTTTTAGAAGATAAACAACATAGGAATTTGTTGAAAAAAACATTCTTATCCCGTGTCTAATCAGCATCAGAGCAAGCTTGTAAATTGAGAGAAGAGTTAGAGAAAGCATGCAAACTGGTAGAAGAGTCATGGTAAATTTGTAAGCTATCATCAATGGTGCCAATAATATAGGCAGTAGCTACTTTACAAAGGACCAATGATATGTTGTTGGGCAGTGTATGTATTGTGACAGCTTGTTAATAGCAAAGGCTATGCCTATTGCCTGGTCTTGTTATTAGCAAATATTGGGGCTTCCAACTACCGGCGATATTCAGCTAGATCAGACAAAGAAGATCATGGGTTTCACATAGGAGGAGGATTGGTTGGCATGGGAGTGAGAACAGTCTTGACGTCCCGCATCTTAGTTAGGTTAAATTAGTTATTTGATATAGTATTAAAATTTTGATAATCAAACAGTCACGAATTCGCGTTTCATTATTTTTATTTATTTGATAAAAATTAAGTATAAAATATTGCAAATATGTAAAAGTTTCAATCCCGAAAATTTTTTACTTAAGAAAACATATTAGAAAATAATATAAATTAAATTTTAAAATTTTATGTGATAATTTAAAGTTTTAGATTAACTTGAGAGAGGATTGAATTGATTAAGAGATGAAAGTGAGCAGCCACCAGCGTGGCATGACAAAATGATTTTGATGCTTCGGCGCACCGATAACAGTGGCATTCACTTGAACTGTAAACACGCACTAAAGGCAATGCTACCTTAGAACCTAGATAAATTCCAGGCAGAGGGAAGCAATCAGGCCTCTAATTGTGAATAAAACCAACTCAACCTATAATTGACTGCCAAGCAATTAGCACTCTAAAATTAAAGATAAAGATTTTCTTGAATATGTTCACTATGCTTTTGCTTTTATTTTGCCATAGCTCTTATAATGGGATGATTGCTTACGATTTACTCTCAAGTCTCAACGCAAGCAATTTATATATAATATATAGCTTCTCCGTCAAGAAAACCTGACTATAATGCTCTTCAATCTTTAATAGATTTGGAAAACGATTGTCGCTATCATAACCACTTCAGTTTTATTTATTTTTAATGCATGGTGGACTTGCTAAAAAGTTTCAAATTTTGATGATTTAAATAATTGAAAATTGAAAAATATTTGGAACCATTTTAGAATAGACCCCTATAGGATATGATGTTTCCGTGTAGGATCTAAGAGGCCCAGGAAGGGCCACGTCTTCAGTACTTCTTCGTCTAATATTGGGAGCGGGCAAGTTATCGCTATCTTGAATCTTGATTTCACTTCAAATTGCAGCATTTATCTGGTTTTAGTTCTGTGACGATGTCTTCCTCTTCAACAACCAATATTTTCCAGCTGGCTTGGCTTGAAATGACAACCCCCATCATCTCGCCGCTCCCGACCGACCATATCAGAAAAGGAAAAAAGAACTGCAAAGGGCTATGATGTCTCATTTGAGTTATATGCTAGCGACCGCAGGGAAAGGGAAAGGGAATTGACACAAAAGCATGTGAAATATACAATGCATGCTCGCTTTCTATCGACAAACAGGGGGGCACGTCTTCAGCTCTCGGCCCTCTCTGTGTTATTTTCTTTGTGATAGGAGTGATCATAACTTCGACCACTGAACACTTCGAACTTACGCTGTCTCGGTAAAAGTCGGGGAAATAAAACATTCCTTTTACGTGCAAATTTCCTTTAAAAGAGAGCAGCTAGCCCACCGAAGGAAACGTCCCGAGATTAATCATACGCTTGAGTCTAACGCATCAAAGGTTGAGATATGGCAAGCAACTGAACCTTACAATTTAATAGTTTAAGGAAAAAGGAGCCATTTCATTATGGGGTTCTTGGTGGTTTCATTTTTTAAACCAGTTAAAGAAAAAGCTAGTCACCGAGCCATCAAGTCGCTTCAATTTTCTTGGATTGTTTGCAAAATAAACAGAGCAGGTAGAAACCAAACTTGCAAGGCAAGCCTTGCCGAAAGCCAAAACAGGACACTTTACTTTTTGCTTACGTCTTCTTGGATTTTAACGTTGGCTCTCCGTCATCCTGTGCTTTGCTTATTAGCCTTCTGATCGCAATCAAGCGGTCATTGTTTTGTCAGAATGTAATTGGCTAGAAGCAAAGCATGTGCTTTATTAAGGGACTGTTTCGCGCAGCTGCTACGCCTCGCTGATTTTTTAAATTTTGTTGTTTTTAATTATTTTTTAAACTTTTTTATTATTTTAATGTTATGATTTTACAAATAAAAAAAATATTATTTTAATACATATTAAAATAAAATTCATTTTGAAAAGCAATCTATGTGATTACTTTATACAAGTAATTGTAAACAATCATGTTAGAAAATGGTTATTAACTATGGCTAATGCACATATTTAAATCACTATAGAGTGTAATTCATTCTAGACTTTATTGAAAATATTTATCTATATATAAGTATTTTAATATAAAATAATAATATGTTTAAAATTATTTGTGGATGAATAATGAATTGAACTGGAAAAATAATTTATCAATAAAGTTTTAAACCTATCTCATGTTTAAAGATTGCAAGATTTTACAGTACTGACTTTTATAGTGATGGCTTGAGAAATAAAAGCTTAGCTCATTTAACACCAAAACTTTTACAAAAGAGAGACTATGTGGACGTTACGCTTAATCACATACATGCGATCAGCTCGAGCTAGGGTTCATTAGGTATTTGTTGCCAACCTATAAATTGTTAATATATTTGATCAGTTTAAGTCATGTTTAACACTTGACCTTAACATATTTTTTTTCTTTTAGTTAATTTAAAACGTCACTTATTTAAAGAGAATTATGTTCTGTATTTATGAACAAAGCGGAACATACTTAAAGGGCGAGAATTAATTTGTTGATTAACAGAATTAATGTGCTCCTTTTAATTAACAGAATTAATTCTTGAGTCATTTTTAGCCCATGTTCCTTATATAAATAGTTCTTTTTCTTATTATCTAATTATAGAGTTTAGGTTTGGTTTTTGTAAAGAGAATTTGAGTCTCTTCTCTTCTATAAGTTCATGTAACATGATCAATAGTGAAATATTTTTAAGATAGTAGTGTTAGAATTCTGAAAGATTGTTTGTATAGAAATTGTTTGCCCAAAGTTACACAAAGTCATAAAGAGGACTGATTTGGATTCCAATTCTTTGAATTCAAATAAGATAATATTTATTGACAATAGTTGAGTAAAATAAGACTTCGGATATTGACACTAGTTTTCTAGCTAGTTAGATATGGACTTGTGTAGCATAACTTTTTTTTTTAGTTTAACGTGGGTGTCCGGGCCAGCTTGCGCACACATCGATTAATCTCACGGGCCCTGAAATTAACGACCATATAAGCCTCCAGTTGTCATCATATGAGTAACCATAGAGCTCGAACCTCAGACTACAGAGGGAGCAACCCAGCATAACTTTGATCATGCGTGTGCGTGTATGCTACAAACATTTTAGAATGAGAAGGATGATCGTAACTTTATGGTGGCCACCTTTCTTTGTGATTTTGCCATTAAAGGAATAAGTGTAATATTTTCTTGTAAGTGAATTTTTTTTTGTGTGCATTGGGTTTTTGATAGTGAAGTGCTTGTGTGTATGGTTGATTTATGATTGTAAACCAAGTATTTGATGGTAAGGTTTTTGTGTTTCTTTTCATCTTGTATTATTATTTGGTTTGCTCGGATTTTTCACAACTAGTATAAAAGTCTACTTTGAGATTGATTGAAGTCTTGTGAAAAACAACTAAAGCTGGCAAGGATACAAATATTGATCAAGTTGAATTAAACTATAAATTTATGTAATTTTATAAATTTATTGTTGTTGCTACCCAATTTTTGACCCATGTTTTAATAAATTTTCAGAAAAAATCCAAAAATAGTGAAAAGCATTGAAAACCCCAAAAAATACATTTTTAATACATTTGCATCGTTTTTAGCATTTTGCAGCATCGTCTAAAAAGAATTTAAATTTTCAAAAGTCTTTCGAACACGTTCAACTTTTAACGCGTTAATTTTAAAATCATTGATTTTCCTCTTTGAGTCGATGTTGATATTTGCTCGCTTTCAAAAATACAAAAAAAATAAGAAAAATCAAAATTTACAAAAAAAACAGAGGAAAAGAGAAGGAAAGGAAAAGTTGAGGGACTAATTTGAAAACCTAGCAAAACTTTTCCTATAAATACCATGCTACACTGAATTTTCAAGTGGGGGGGTATTTTTGCAATTTGGAGAGACAACACAAAAAAGAGAAAACCCTAAAAAGCTTAACTTTTTTTCTCTCCCTCACCCAAAGAGAGGAGAAGCCGCCGCCCCCCATCCATTAGGGTTTCCCTAACTGGCCAGCCAGCAGCCTTTCCTTCTCCTGCAACCCGAAGGAGCCTCATCCCTCTCTCGTTTCCAGCCCCAAAACAGCCACACAGACCTTCTCCCTCTTGGCAGCCAGAACACAGCCCCGATCTACCCTTCCCTCTCTCTCAGCCGCACACCAGGAGACCCACACACGCTCCCTCCTCTCTCTCTCGGCCACCGTTTCCTTCTTCTCCTTCTCTTCCTATTCCAGCAGCGTCGTACCCATCTCCTCCACCAAGAGCAGCGGCAGCAGAACTCAGCAACAAGGCCAACCACCGCTGCCACCAACAGGAACGAACACCACCGACGCGCCACCAGCCTCGACAGTTTCTCCCTCCAACAGACCCGGTTGCTCCACCAGCCTGTGCAGCAGCGCCGTCCTCCAACAGCAGCAGCTCCTCCCTCAAGCGCCGCTGCACCCGCAGCTCCGGCCTCCAGCCTCCACCACTCCTTCCTCAGCCTGCAGATCTGCCATAGGAAGAAGAGAAGCAAGGGGGCAGAAAACGGATGCAGATCTAAAAAAGAAAAAAACGAAACAGATTGAAAAACAAGAACAAAATTAAAATCAACTGGCTTGTGTGATTTGATTTCTTTTTTGTAGGTCGCCGGTGTTGCAGAAGAGAAGAGGAGAAGAAGCCAGTTTCGGCCGGCTGCTTTCTCGGCGGACGCACCGCCAGTGACGGTGGCGCGTGGAGGTCACGCGCCGCCACTGTTGCTGCAATTCCAGAGGGGCCACCTTTGCAATTTCTGGAGTTTTGGGGGACTGTTTTGCAAATTTTGGTTTATTTAATGTAATTTTTTATCTAGTTTTTGAATTCTTGTAATTTTGTAACATGTGAAAGATGGTGTATGAGAAAATCATAATAAAAAATGTGTGTGTGTTTTAGTATTTTTTTTATGTATGTTATTGAATCAAAGAAAAAAATGAATTTAATATTTTAATTTATATGCACAAATATCTAAAGGACAGATAAAAATCATGTTGTATTTCCTATAAAAATGTAGAACATGTATCTACATATATTTTGGGAACTAATAACTGATTTATCAAAGCCTTAGAATTGAGCTAAAATTTTATTTTTAAAACGCATCAAGTCTACAAAGCAGCTTACCTCAGGTAGGGTGTGTTAGGGGTGTTAATATCTTCCCTAACCACAACCAGTCCCTTTCCCGTGAATCTCTGACAAGACCAGTACATCCGGTTTCCTAGTAGCCCACAATCAATTACTAGGTGGCGACTCCAACGAACCAATCAAAACGAACAACGATAAAATCGCCAGCTGACGTCGCGCGGATTTTTTGACGTGCGACAGAATGGCGACTCCGCTGGGGAAGGTACTGTTTCTGACAATATTGGACTAAGCTTTGTGTATTTGATGTGTTTAAGTTTTTGTATTTTTGTCTTGTTTTATTTTTTCCATGCATTTTTAGAATTGTTTCATGCATCACTTGTATTTATTTTTGAAAGCACACACAAGCTTCAGGTTAGGAGGGGGACTAGCAGCTTACCTTACGACTTTTAGTCAAGGTTTAAGTTTGTGTAAACCCCAACTCTTCGTTGAGTGCTTAGACTGGTAATAGTTGGACACGTGCCATCTCATTGCCTACAAGCCCTCATATTGCCTTCAAGAGGGTGATCACTGGGACAACAAGAGACCCTTTTTAGAGACCAAGTAGTAAACCTACCTTTTGTCTCACTTAAAAAGATTAGAACCTGTCTTTAGGATGTGTGCTCCGTATACATTGTTTTGCATCAGGGCAAACCCTTCTTGAAGCATCTTGAACTCAAGACTTTTGGGTGACCCAATGGCCGTCACTCAGAAAATTTTCATTGTAGAGTTTGGGCAAGAATCAAGATTCTTGTTTCATCATACAAGAGTTACGACCATATGTCACCCCTCGAAGGGCGAGTTCATCATATAGTTTACATGTTCATACATTTATCATGCATGTACCGGGAGGAAAAATAAGTTCCCCCATTCGAGCTTTGCTACACCTAATTGAACAAAGATGCTGGGAAATGAAGAAAGGGGTCAGAGAGAGGCACAGAGTCAAAAGGAAGTTGAGAGCATCAGAGGTGAAGTTAGCTAAACTCAGATATGCTTGAGCAAGTGTTGAGCATTAAATGGAAAGGGAATGTCTGCACAATTTTCTGTGAGAACACCGCTCGTCCACGTCCCATTGAAGCTGCACCTCTCCTTTTCAGTCATGAACAACGACAACAATGCCTTCAGTCATCAACTAATGACAACTTTTGTTCTTGGTCAAATGCTCTGTTAATTGTTCATCGCCTCCACATCTTTCAATGGCACCAAATAACTGCTAGCCTTCTATGCATGGTGCGTTAGCCTTCTTTGACGTTACCCCAATTGTTAGCTCAATTCCAGTTCAGCGGCACAAGATGTAAAAAAAAAACAAAAAACAAAAAACAAAAAAACAATAAAAAACCCCGAAAAAAACCCATGATTAGACACTGAACTTCTACGTGGCAGAGCTCTCTCTGCAGAGATTTGTTTGAGGATCTGCCAGTGGGGCATGCAAGAGGGGATGCAGTACTTTCATACGCTATAAAAATTTGTCTCATCAGTTTCAGCACTGAAACACTGGAGTAGGCCGAAGAGTCAGACCTAGTCTGAAAACATGAGGAGTCATCAAACTTTGACGTGGCAGAGCTCCCTCCACAAAAACCCGTTTGTGGTTCTGCAAGTGGGGAATGCAAGAGAGCATGTAGTAGTTTCAGATGATATGAAAATTTACACCACCAGTTTCAGTACGAAGACACTGTAGTGGGTTGAAAAGCCAGATGTAGTCTGAAAACAGGGGCAAGCATCAAACTTCAACATAGCAGAGCTCTCTCAACAGGAATCTGTTTGTGGATCTGCAAGTGGGAAATTCAAGAAAGAATATAGTAGTTTCAGATCATCTATGATTTTCCTCCTAATAGTGTCAGTATTAAAAATGCAAAAGTAGAGAGAAGAGACATGCCTAGACTGAAAAACATGAAGAAGACTGAAACTTCCACAGAGTAGAACTCCCTCTGCAGGTGTCTGTTTGTTGCACCGTCAGTGAGGGATGGAAGAGGAGACAAAGGAGTTTTAGATTCATCAGGTTCTCTTCCAATAAAGACAATGCATGATTCCACACGTTGGTAGTGACAATGCTGCAAGTTTCTAGGCGCTGCCAAGATTACCTAGCTGGTGGAAGTTTTCCAACAACCCTCAACAAACCACAACAACATTGGAAGAATGACATGATGTTGTGAAGATCATCGAAAGAATTGAGCGAGCCATGAAGAAGTGAAAGATAAGAAGATAACTCTGAAGGCAGAAAACCTTATTCATGTGGTTTAGCCAGGTCTCACTGTAGCATCAACTGCTCAAGTACTTTTGTCAGGATTGACTTCCCTTTGCCATTTGAGTTTATTTACCAGCACCTGTCAGGTTCCAGACTTTTTGCTTGACTCCAACAAATCCCATGCAGCCATCATTTTCTAGGTGGTATAATCCAGACAAGAAATGGGATGTCATGATGGGGTCCTCGGCCATTTCAGTTGAACAAATGCAAGAGTTTTAAGAATCGAGCTCAGTTTGTGAAAGATGATGTCATCGATCATTTTGTCGCCAGAACATCCTTAGAATGATGAGTGATCAGAAATGCTTGGCCAAGCACAAATATTGCCAGAAAAGCTGATCCAAGAATGGTGTTGAATTGTCAATCATTTTTGTCATGAATTTTGCCATCTTGCATTTTGTTTTGGGGTCACATCTCATTCTTGAACGAAACATGTTTTTCCTTTATCTTCCTGTTGTTTTGAAATCAAGAGATGCTTATTTCAAAGGGTATTTTGACAAAATATGCTTGATCAAACTCCAACATGCAAAGTTTAATCCTGAACATTAAAAGTGTTTTGATTGCGGAAATGACTCGATGCTTGAAAATTACATGAGGTGACCAAACAATTTTGAACTCATACCTCCTGAAACTGAACCACAGTTGTAGCTAAATTTTAGCAGTATGCATAATGACATGTAGTGGATTCAATAGTTATGGACTCGTGAATCATGATTCTTACAAGTCCAAATCATTACACTGGACGAGGTCAAAATTTATCGGTTCTAACCGACCTTGCTTGAAATGAGAAAAGGCCATCTTTGTTATCCCTTCACTTTCTAAAAGATTATATCCCTTGCAGTCCCATTTTGAGCCTGGTAAAATATTTTCTTTCAAAAAGAAACCTTGACTAGGATCACACCCCATACTGGGGGCAAATGAGAGATATTTTGAAGACAGTGATAGAATCAATGATAAAAGAAAGGCTTAGAATAAAAGCCCAATGATTGAGAAAGGGAGAACAAGAAAAGCCATAGATTGAGGGTCATCCAAGAAAACTTTGAGGAAGGTTATGTAAAAGCAAAAAAAGAGTGGAATGAAAGGAGAATGCATATCAATTCTAAGAGGGGCAAAATAGGTTTCAATTGAAGAAAGACACAACAAATGCCAAAAGTCAACACAAAAAAATCAAGTTTCATGTCTTTTGGTGTGTCTAGGATAAAGCCTTTAGTGTCTTCAAAAGGATTAGATTGATTATTCATCAAAGAAAAGTTGGATTTACATTATGACCTATGTTAAGAGAATTCTGATCTTTGAGATTAACAAGGTTATATGTCACTTTCTCCACAACGACAACAAGAAAAAGAGTTGATGAATAGTTTGATGTTGATCCTAGGTCTTTGAAACCCTCAAACACTTTTTGAGCTTGTGAAATCCCTTTCTTTCATAGCCATGTACCATAACCTGCATTACGTGCTTTTAAAAGCTCTTTTTGATCAAGTAAGCAATTTGAACCGATAAATGACGATCTCAAAACTTGAAGAGTCTTTTCCGTAAGGGTCGTGACTTCATGAATCAAGCTACAGATTGTTATGCATGCTGATAAAATTGGTGCTGAAAAAGAAAATAATCTTTCTTGATGAATCCTCAAGTTTTGACTTGAGCCTTTTGTTTTCCTTGAAATTCACAAAAATGTCACCTCATCACAGACCATCAAAAGATATAACCAAAGTCAGAGTTTAAAATGGACACAAAGAACCACGAAAAAAGTCATTTTAATCTTACAACGGGTCATTTCTGTTTTCAAAATACAAGACAGTCACAAGATTATATTGAATACTGTGTGTTGGGTCTTTGACCAAAAAGCTTGATTTTCAAAAGATCTTTTCCAAAACTGTTATCTCTTTGATTTCATTTCAACAATTAGACTTGAATTGACATGATCTTTGAAATGTGAGAGTTGATTCCAGAACAAGAAAGATTGTCAAACAACAAGAACATCGACCGAATTTGCAAAATCCTTGACAAGAATGACATCAACATTTCTCGACACTCCTTGAGAAGTTGACCACCTGGGGGCAATACACTGGACCCTGAGAAGGAAAACAAAAGGCATTCAGATCAGCTGGGGGCAATTAAAGATGAGCAAATGATGAATCAATGCACTGAGGATAATGGTGTTTAAAGAAAGCTAATCAGTAGAACAAGCATTCAGATCATTATTGGGGGCAATGTTGTTCAAAGACAGTCGGTGATTTAGTGAACTTCAGCAGCCATTGATGTTATCAAGTGAGTGCATTTGAATGAACATCTAACATATGCACACCACCAAGACTGACGGTAGATCAAAGATGTACCTGAAGGACATCTTCATTAGTCATCTTTTGAAGCATGGCTATCGACTGATGTGGGCATGCATAGTTGCATTGGAATGAATGTCGGAAAGATGCGCACCACCAAAACTGACTGTGGGACCATCTATTTTGGAGCAAATGCGCACTTCGAATATGGGTGATAACATGAACATCATCAATGATATCAAGACATTTCTTTCCACTATCTGATTTGACAAGCTGAGAGAAATCCATGAGAAAGAACATTGAATATACAACGATGAGTCTTTCACTGCAAGCTATGAGATGCACGTCTGGACGACTGGATGATTTCCATGAAGACTGGTGATAACATATACTTGAAGAGTATTGTTTCAGCTTGGGGCAAGTTAGTGACTGATTGACAATCATGATGGTGTTGGCACGATGTGCACAATCAATGAGAGAACAATTCTCCGGATAATACAGAAGATGAATGATCGGTTAAGCTTTTCATGATGAATCAAGCAACACCGCACTTGGGGCAGAGTTAAGCTTGATAAACAACAAGAGCAGTAACCGTCGAAGACAGCCCAGGATGGGCACTGCACTTACAACTGAGTGGATGGCTAGCACACGAATGAGCCAGTACATGGGAAAGCAAAGAAGGCTTTGATTAGCAAACAAAGGCACCCTATGACGATGGATCATCAAAGGGGGGGACCTATATTTCAAATCAGGTAAGGATGCATGCATGTCATCTAACCTCAAAACATTGTACATATTTTTTATTTTTGTTGCAGGAAAAATCCTCAATGTAGTTTAGCAAGATTGGGGACCAAAAAAAAACAGAGAGAAAAAAAAAAGAGGGAGAATCATTGAGTTGATAATAACAGAGAATCATGGTTGTGACCTTGGAACGGGAAGAAGATGAGATAAGCCTTACTGTTAGGAAAATCTCAAAGAAATGAAAAGATCAACCTTGCAATCAGGAAACATCGAGTTTTCAAACCCTGCGATCAAGAATTATCAAGAAGCACCAAGTTTTCTGGCCCTTCTTCTATCATCCCTTCAGGACTTCGCCAGGTAAGTCCCATTTTTCACACTTGTCACATCACATCCTCCACTTGGGTTCGTCACCCATACAATGAGACCATTATTTTTCTTGGGTTCGTCACCCATACAATGAGACCATTATTTTTCTTGGGTAGGTCACCCATACAATGAGACCATTATTTTTCTTGGGTTAGTCACCCATACAATGAGACCATCATTTTCTTGGGTTCGTCACCCATACAATGAGACCATTATTTTTCTTGGGTAGGTCACCCATACAATGAGACCATTATTTTTCTTGGGTTAGTCACCCATACAATGAGACCATCATTTTCTTGGTTTTGTCACCCATACAATGAGACCATCATTTTTCTTGGGTTTGTCACCCATACAATGAGACCATCATTTTTCTTGGGTTAGTCACCCATACAATGAGACCATCATTTTCTTGGGTTCGTCACCCATACAATGAGACCATCATTTTTCTTGGGTAGGTCACCCATACAATGAGACCATCATTTTTCCTGGGTAGGTCACCCATACAATGAGACCATTCTTCATTTTTTTTACCTGGGTAAGTCACCCATAACAATGAGACCACTTCATATTTTTCTCATCTTCCATCTGGGTAGGTCACCCATTATAATGAGACCGCACATCACATTTTTTTCATCTGGGTAGGTCACCCATAACAATGAGACCACTTCATTTTTTTCTTCCATCTGGGTAGGTCACCCATTATAATGAGACCACACTTCACATTCTTTCCATTTGAGTAGGTCACCCATCATAATGAGACCGCTTTCCATATTCTTTCCACCTGGGTAGGTCACCCATTACAATGAGACCACTTTTTACACATTTTTTTAGTTCCAGTTGAATGAGGTCGCCAGATGGGATCTCCTGTAGCTTTGGTTAAAGGGAATCGCCAGATGGGATTTCAGGTTGACCGAGCTACCACACATTTTTTAGTTCCAGTTGAATGAGGTTGCCAGATGGAATCTCATGTAGCTTTGGTTAAAGGGAATCGCCAGATGGGATTTCAGGTTGACCGAGCTACCACATTTTTTAGTTCCACTTTAATGAGGTCGCCAGATGGGATCTCATGTAGCTTTGGTTAAAGGGAATCGCCAGATGGGATTTCAGGTTAACCGAGCTACACACATTTTTTTAGTTTTTGTTCAATGAGGTCGCCAGATGGGATCTCATGTTGATTCTGGTTAAAGGGGATCGCCAGATGGGATCTCAGGTTAGCCCAACCACACGCAGGATTTTGGTTCTGGTTAAAGGGGGTCGCCAGATGGGATCTCAGGTTAGCCCAACCACACACGTGATAATGGTTCTGGTTAAAGGGGATCGCCTGATGGGATCTCAGGTTAGCTCAACCACACGCAGGATTTTGGTTCTGGTTAAAGGGGATCGCCGGATGGGATCTCAGGTTAGCCCAACCACACAGATATTGGTTCTGGTTAAAGGGGATCGCCAGACGGGATCTCAGGTTAGCCCAACCACACAGATTTTGGTTTTGGTTCAAGGAGTAGAAAGAAAGAAAAAAGAAAAAAAAAGAGAAGGAAGAGAGAACAGAAAAAAAAAAAAAGAGCAAGGTCTTTAGATGAGTGGATAGACAAGTTTTTCTTTACAAAGCTTACTACGCAAAACATTGAGGAGTTTTGCTTTGTAAGCATTGTAAAGAGGGGGCATCTGTTGCTACCCAATTTTTGACCCATGTTTTAATAAATTTTCAGAAAAAATCCAAAAATAGTGAAAAGCATTGAAAACCCTAAAAAATACATTTTTAATACATTTGCATCGTTTTTAGCATTTTGCAGCATCGTCTAAAAAGAATTTAAATTTTCAAAAGTCTTTCGAACACGTTCAACTTTTAACGCGTTAATTTTAAAATCATTGATTTTCCTCTTTGAGTCGATGTTGATATTTGCTCGCTTTCAAAAATACAAAAAAAATAAGAAAAATCAAAATTTACAAAAAAAACAGAGGAAAAGAGAAGGAAAGGAAAAGTTGAGGGACTAATTTGAAAACCTAGCAAAACTTTTCCTATAAATACCATGCTACACTGAATTTTCAAGTGGGGGGGGGTATTTTTGCAATTTGGAGAGACAACACAAAAAAGAGAAAACCCTAAAAAGCTTAACTTTTTTTCTCTCCCTCACCCAAAGAGAGGAGAAGCCGCCGCCCCCCATCCATCAGGGTTTCCCTAACTGGCCAGCCAGCAGCCTTTCCTTCTCCTGCAACCCGAAGGAGCCTCATCCCTCTCTCGTTTCCAGCCCCAAAACAGCCACACAGACCTTCTCCCTCTTGGCAGCCAGAACACAGCCCCGATCTACCCTTCCCTCTCTCCCAGCCGCACACCAGGAGACCCACACACGCTCCCTCCTCTCTCTCTCGGCCATCGTTTCCTTCTTCTCCTGCTCTTCCTATTCCAGCAGCGCCGTACCCATCTCCTCCACCAAGAGCAGCGGCAGCAGAACTCAGCAACAAGGCCAACCACCGCTGCCACCAACAGGAACGAACACCACCGACGCGCCACCAGCCTCGACAGTTTCTCCCTCCAACAGACCCGGTTGCTCCACCAGCCTGTGCAGCAGCGCCGTCCTCCAACAGCAGCAGCTCCTCCCTCAAGCGCCGCTGCACCCGCAGCTCCGGCCTCCAGCCTCCACCACTCCTTCCTCAGCCTGCAGATCTGCCATAGGAAGAAGAGAAGCAAGGGGGCAGAAAACGGATGCAGATCTAAAAAAGAAAAAAACGAAACAGATTGAAAAACAAGAACAAAATTAAAATCAACTGGCTTGTGTGATTTGATTTCTTTTTTGTAGGTCGCCGGTGTTGCAGAAGAGAAGAGGAGAAGAAGCCAGTTTCGGCCGGCTGCTTTCTCGGCGGACGCACCGCCAGTGACGGTGGCGCGTGGAGGTCACGCGTCGCCACTGTTGCTGCAATTCCAGAGGGGCCACCTTTGCAATTTCTGGAGTTTTGGGGGACTGTTTTGCAAATTTTGGTTTATTTAATGTAATTTTTTATCTAGTTTTTGAATTCTTGTAATTTTGTAACATGTGAAAGATGGTGTATGAGAAAATCATAATAAAAAATGTGTGTGTGTTTTAGTATTTTTTTTATGTATGTTATTGAATCAAAGAAAAAAATGAATTTAATATTTTAATTTATACGCACAAATATCTAAAGGACAGATAAAAATCATGTTGTATTTCCTATAAAAATGTAGAACATGTATCTACATATATTTTGGGAACTAATAACTGATTTATCAAAGCCTTAGAATTGAGCTAAAATTTTATTTTTAAAACGCATCAAGTCTACAAAGCAGCTTACCTCAGGTAGGGTGTGTTAGGGGTGTTAATATCTTCCCTAACCACAACCAGTCCCTTTCCCGTGAATCTCTGACAAGACCAGTACATCCGGTTTCCTAGTAGCCCACAATCAATTACTAGGTGGCGACTCCAACGAACCAATCAAAACGAACAACGATAAAATCGCCAGCTGACGTCGCGCGGATTTTTTGACGTGCGACAATTGTTATGATAATTATTTAGTAAGCTTGTATTCAGGGTAAAAATATTGATCATGTTGAATTAAACTAAACTATAGTACCCATTACCAACAAATCTTTCTATAATCAAAATGATAAATTGAAGGCGATTTGATAGACAACAATACTTATCAAGATGAAATTAAGATGTGTTTTTTGGGTTTGCTCCCTCTATGGTTTCAAATTCGAGCCTTGTGGTTACTAATATGATAGCCACTTGAGACTTACATGGTCGTTAACTTCAGGGCCCGTGGGATTAGTCGAGGTGCATGCAAGTTAGCCCGGACACCCACGATAATAATAATAAAAAAAAGATATGTTTTTTTTCCTTGTACCATGTTATGATTTTGCTCCAGTTTTTTTTTTTTTTTGTGTAATCCTTCTTTTATCTGTCTCAGTTGTCATTTGAGACTATAAAACTTACTTTGTATTACCAGTCTATCAACAAAATTTCTTATCCTTGATATATATAAAAAAGTTCATTCTAATATAACCAAACAATTCTAATAGCTTAATCTTTTAAAAGGTGTTCGGTATTGTTGTTGGAATTGTGTTTTGTTCCAAGCACAATTTCTAATTGTTTGGTAAGCATTTGAAACACAGATTTTGAAGATGGGTTCCACTGAAAATTAAGTTTGTACTGCCAGTTTTGTGAAGCAGAAAATTACTGCTTTTCAATTCACTTTTGCCCGCCTGCTACCAATGGAAAGAAAAACACAAGGGCCCACCTAATTTGTTGTTTGCTTCCTTTCTTCTCAACTCAAGGAGGATTATTTCTTTGGCAATCATCATCATCTGCACACTGCCAAGCGGATTCATCTGGCACTATTTACGCGAACAGTGCCAGGTAAATTAATTCATGGGTTACTGTTCTGTTTATGTGAACAATGTTCATTGAACCGCGTCCAACCCAAAAAGAATTTTTATTTTTTTTAAATTGTGTTTTACTCGAAAAACTAGGGTTTAATATTATTTAATAACACTACATAAATTGGAAGGAGATCGCATGATGACATAGCATTTGTGAAATTTGATTGCAATTCTAATTTTGTCTCTGATGATATTTTACCTGATTTTGTTACATGCTCAACAAATAATGAAAACTGTAGTACTTATCGGATGAATTTCATATGTGATGAAATTATAGATAAGTTTATGGAACAATTAAAAATATTTGATATAAAATATTATTTATTTAATGATGTAATAGTGGTAGTTAAATCTACAATATTTAAATTAAAAACTATCAATATTAATATATATCTTTTTTAATTATTTTATAACCTTAATTTGAAAAGCATGTTTAACCAAACATATTAAATTACTTTTTATTCAAACTCAATTTCAACTACAGTTTTAACCAAACATGTATAAATATCAAACAAACCTCAATCAAAAATACTTTTATAAAATAACTTTTTTAAAATCACAATCATAAAAGCTACCACGTTACCAAATATAGGGTTATTATTCAATCCATCTTTTTATGTCATATTTTTTCATTCAAGTGATAAAAATATCGACTTAATCTCACTACTTTTAAATGATGGGTTTATAAAATAAAATGCAATGTACATTATTATAATGGCTTTGTTGTTTATGAAACGTGAACAGTATATTTCATGTTGTTGCACATCACTTGTGGTTAAGTTTAAAGAATTATTCTCTTACAAATCCAGGTATATTTAAATAGAAAAAAAAATTATAAAGAAGAGGAAGATGAATGGTTGTTGCTTATTGTCCTTCCATCACTACCTAGAATATTGTTGAAAACCAACAACCCAAAGATGCATAAAATTTTATGTATTAATGAGGTTTTGTTTTTGTATAGATAAATTGCTGGGAATTTCATGAAAAAATACATAGTTATGTAATCCGGCCTAGCCTCACAAATTAACTCGAAACTTAGATAACCTATAATCTTGATCAGAATTCAAATCACAAGAAATTAGGCTTGCTCAAACATGGGCTACCCGTCAAACCAATTCAAAACTTGGGGTGAGACCTGCTGTTTTTTTTATGTTTTTTTAATTTTTTAAATAAATTCAAAAAATATAAAATCAATTGGATGAATTGGTGTGATAACTATATATAATTTATATTCACAAGAATTATTTTTCAAGTTTTTTATGCGAGATAAGAATATTATATTTTACACTTTTTGTTTATAAACTATATTAATTGTTTCTTAATTTTTTTAATATAAGATAATTGGACTACATTTCAGCATATAAAAATTTAACAAATTTTCATAATCACATGCCAACATGAAAACTATTAATAAAAAAACATGGCAATAACAATAATCAAATAAGTTTTACATGTAGAAATATCTTAAACCATGCAGAATATATATCAACAATAATAACTGTGCATGTATAGAAAATAAACACAAGGCAAGTTTTGATACCACGATAATAAATATAAAAATAACCATTCTTAAATATGAAGTACTGAATTACTCATTGTTTGTAATCAATGTTGTAATGGTAATATTTCAATACTCACGCAGAACATGTATTACAGTAAATAGTATTCATTTGAGTCTATTTTGTAATGGTAATATTTTTGTTATGGTGGTGGAAATTTAAATTTTTTGTTTAAAAATATTTTTTTATATTTGTAAGTATCAAAAATAATTTTTAAAAATTAATAATAAAATATTATTTTAATATATTTCTGAATTAAAAACAATTTAAAAAATAATTATTCAAATCACATCAACAAGGCAAGAAAGAAATAACTCCCCGGTCGATTATATCCTGGTAACAGTTTCCTCTCTACTGCCATGAAAATTCAAATTCTAGCGATACTTTTTTAAAATTATGGAATTATTAAAGGACAAGAAACGTGTACGTAAACATTCCTTCAAATAGCGTTCCGGCCACGTTCCTCGCAGCGCTGAAAACAAAAAAGGCCATTTTCCAGCCATGGTTTGAAAAAAAAAAGCCATTTCAATTCAAGTCGATCGAGCTCAACACGTTTAGACGGTTCTTCATGACGAGCCCACTACGCCGCACTTTCAAAGTATTAATAGTCTCGTAATTCACATGTACCGTTTTGACCGAATCTTTTAGAAAAAAATCAGCGACCTAGTTTGACGGCCAAGATTTTCTGATCAAGTAATGATCTCGGAGCATTCTTATCTGGGAACACCGCTGAAACCGTGGGTCAAATCCAGACTATTTTAAATATTATAACAGGAAAGGCATTAAAAAGAAGAAGAAGAAGGGAAGTGGGAACCAGGTCCAAATCCAATAGCATATCAAAATAAGATTTGTTAGGTCTTTCGGATTAATCAATTAGTTTGAACATTTTAATTAAATCGACATGCTCATGTTTTCTCACGTTGTCTGGAAACATGCCTCGAGTGTCTCACGGAGAGATCTGCGGCGCCGTTGTATACAATCAAAATCCAACCCCCCCCGCCTAGTTTCCGAATGTGAATGCGGTTTTCGAATTTGGCGCCAAACAAGATTTTTAACGGTCAAAAAGGTAAGAGCCCCTAAAAAAGGAGGGGCATTTCCCAAATAAATAAATAAATATAAACTTCAAACAGACGATGAATTTACTATAACGGGACCCAAATGACCGACTCCTTCGAGCTGTCATCCACGTGTCATCGTTCATTTCTGCTTTCCCTTGCCGCCCGTATATGACCCTTTGGATGCTCCGAAGAGTCACGATCCTATTAATTACTGCACTTTTAGATGGGAGATGGTACTGAGCTTCCAAACTGATTAACCAGTTGTCTCCTGTTCTGTGTCTGTGAGAGAGGGAGAGAGTTAAAAAAAAAGAAGAAGAAGCAAGAGTGGGATATTTACAATATGTTCAAAAAAAACATTCAAGCTTCTTGTTTCAAGAAAAATTGGTGTTTCAAGACAATTTTTTACTAATATTTGATTGTTTTTTAAAATATTTCTTCCCAAAAATATATTAAAATAATATTTTATTATTATTATTTAAAGTTTATTTGTTAACATCATCATTTCAAAATGATTTTATAATATAAAAAAAATATTTTTTAAATTTTTTAAAAAATAAACAGGCTCTAAAAATACATATAATGATAGCCGTCTCGAATCATAAAATGCACTGTTGATTTTATGATGAAAAAAAAAAGGAGGAGAAGAATGATTTTCGAACAAAAGTGCTTTGAAAATACCTTAAAACCTAAAAAAAATCATTACATTCTCAGATTACCCGCCCACACTCAATCAACGTAATCTCCACGTCAAAAAATTTAAAGACGCACCAAAAAAAATGTGGGCCAAGATTTCTTCCACCAACGTGGATATTTTCTCGTGATGAATAGACCCCTTGCCCACATAGTACCTACCATCGCTCTTGCCGTCTGATTTGGCGGGAATGCTACCGCCTTCCCGCCAAGATAAGAGAAAAAGGCTGAGGTCAGCCCATTTCATTTTAAAAACCAAATGAAAAGAGAGTTTAACCGCCACAACCTGTCAATTCTAACGGACGCGTCGTTTTGAAGACACAGGTTACCGTTCACCGTTAACATTCGGTTACTAGAGACAGAATGCAACAACCCCAAGCTGTCAGTGTAATTAATACAAGGGGTGGTTGTTTTACATCGCTGGATAAAGTTTAAGATTCCTCCACTTCTGTAATCAAACTTACTTTCATACTTTAATCTGATCCCTCTTCTTTCACATTAAGAAAACAAAACGTGAGCAGAATTTGATGACTTTTTTAAACATTCAAGTACACCATTTAGTTTTCCAATTTTAAAAAGTAACAACTTTGTATGCCCACGGACTACAAATTTTCTAAACACAAAAATAAAAATAAAAAATTGCTCTCTAGGAATTTTTTGGCATGGTTATTAAATATAATAATATTTTTTTCAATCAAGATAAAATTTTTTATTAATGTATTTTATATTTATTTTAAGGAATTCAGGGTTTTGAACTGGGATCATTATTTTTGTTTTAAAAAAAAACATCTTGTGCTTGTTAAAGAAATTTTAAAAAATCAAGATGGTATTGTGTGATTGGAAGCCAAAAATCTCATAAATACAATAAAATGATATTAAAAATCCATTTTAGAATTTTAAAATAAAAAAAGTATTTGAATTGAATTTTTATGAATAATTAATCATTGGTATTATTAGTTTTATATCAGGTACATGATAACTAAAAAAATTTATTAATATTCATAAAAGAAAACTATCATAGTATTTAAAAACAGTGTCATATATGAAAAGTAGGTAAATTTAATAATTTTTTTAATATAAAAAAATAACAAAAAAATAAAGAAAAGAGTTAGGCTAGCGTTTAACCCTTCTTTATTTCTTTTATTAAGGGGGTGGATAGCATCGTTTTTTATTTTTAAAAAAATAATTAGATGACATATTGTTTGACTCGTGTAATGAAATATTACTATCAACGAGATTCAAACCCGTTATCTGTCATCACATAATGTATACATTCTGAATCGATTGAGTTACAATAAATAACTGTTAAGAAATGATTTAAAAAATAAATTAAAATATTTTATCACTTATACGAACAATAAAATATATATAAAAAATACCCCAATTTTATTTAGAGTGGTTATCATGTAAACTTTTGCATCAAAAAGCAGTAATTGTAGAACTAACTAGGAATTATATATTTCAATTGAGTGTCAAAAAATATATATATTTATATAAATTTTCCTTACGGGAAATATTCCAATCACATTATACGTGAACATGCATTTTTAGTTCTTATATTAACACGTCATTGGAAAAGGCTGAGAAGAACAAGAATTCAAATTCATGCCAATGAAGACTATTTAATTATCTGTTGCATTATATTTTAGTAATGTAATCAGTGGATATTGTAATTTAATTAGTCTGATCCATGTAGAGACTATATCCATGCTACACTGACTTGAGATTGATATAAAAAGTGAGGGACTGACTTGTAGTTGGCCATTAACTCAAGGGGTAACAATCGTGTGGCGCGAGGGAGAGTATTTGGTTGATAATTACTGAGTAGTTTTTTATTGTTGGTGGTTAGTGGCTATTTTATAGGTGACATGTAGGCAGTCGGTGACCAGAGACAACGGACCAGCCGGCGAACGTGTTTTCTGACAGGCCTGCACGTGATAGACAGACAAGGCAGGGACCCATGTGGCATGGGTTAGTGACAGCATCTAATCTGAGTTGACATTAGTTATATGTCAGACACGTGTCATAGTTTAAATTTAAATAAATTCAAGAACTCATTACTGCTGCTGTTGTAGTGGAGTGCCCATATGAAAAAAAAAAAAAAACATAATACGTCCGAAGGCGTGCCTCCCTCCACGATTACGGAGTTGATTGCAATTGCGTTTTGAGTGATGTTTTTAAGAGGTTTGGATATTTTAAAAATTAATTTTTTTTAAAAAAATTAATATATTAATATATAAAATAACTTTTTTAACATATTTCTAAACTTCAATATTTCAAAAAACAACGGTAAACCTTACAAAAACACCATTAAATGCAATCACGGGAGATCACAACTTTTTCCATTAAATTGACAGGTTTGGCCTCCTACACTTTCCGTACAGTTAAGTGTCTCGTACAGCTGGCTCTCTGCGGAGATTACATGGAAGGGAAGAGAAGCAGAGGACAATCACAAGTGGGGAGTAGCTGGCGGGTGGGTATAATTTCAATTTTACGGAGCATAATTGTGTGGTGGGAGAAATTATTTCACCTACCCAAATTCGATGTTACAACGTGGATGGATTATTTACCGCGTCGTTAAGAGAGTATAGGCTTCGCTGTACAATGTACATGAATGATGCAGCTGCAACGAGGAAATTCAAGTACAACCTTATTCAATAGTATGTATTGTTCAGTGTACTAAAAGGCTATAAAGAGAGAACGCAATTAAAAGATGCCAAGAACACCTTGGAAAATCTATCATTATATATGCACTCTTTAAAACACTATTTTTTGTACTTTCATTAAGAAAAATAAAATTAACGCAAGCTTTCAATAACATTTAATTCTTTTAATATAGCTTATTTACTATTATCAAAGAGAGCGGAGATAAAAAAATATTTTTTTTATTTTAATTATATAATAAAATGATTCAAATATCACTAGAAGCCAAGCAAAACAAAATAAAGTTGAAACCAGGGGGGCAGTTTTTTTTCTATTATCATTTAAGCCATAAATATAAAAAAAATAAACAAAATGCACAGTAAAAACTATGAAAATACCCTTCAAAAAATAAAGCACGAGGTAAAAGGTTGCTTTCAGCTTTTCATAATAGTTTTTTTTAATTATAAGATCATATCGGGGTAATTTTATATTTGGTTAAAAAACAAAAAGGTGGATGTGCGTATACGACACCCGAGGGTGCGTAAGAAGCACCCATGCCCTTCAGGCGGTATGTATGACGCCTCTCTCCATCTTAAAATGCACTTTCACTATGTTGACGGAAACACCACCGTATCCTCTTTTATTAGTATGAGACATGTATACAATGGTGATTCGGTTTGTTTTCGATAGACCTTTTTTCCCCCTTGTTCTCCTTTTCCTCCCCAAAAAATTACACTTTGCCCCTTTTGATTATTGTTATTTCAACTTCAGTTTTTATATTTTTATATATTTAATTACTTATCTTGACTTTTTTGTATAAGTTTTATTTGTTTTTAATTTTATTAATCAGTCTCGTTTTACCAAATATCATACTCTCTAATGTGGTTCTTGTTCTTTGGATTCTTAATTTTTTTTGTTGGCCTTTTTGTAAAAGTTACAGTGGTTATCAATTTCATTCTTCAATTCATATTGATGCTATTACGTTTTTCAATTTGATTTTTATTGTTTTGGTTCTTATTTTTTCCTTATTTTGTTGTAAAAAATAATATTCTTTTCAATTTCACCCTTTAATCATAGCATTGTGTTTATTTTTCATGTCAATTTTGACTCTTATTTTTTTTAAAATGACCTTTTACTATATTGATTTTTTTTAATTTCATCGTTCAATTAAATATAAAAAAATATTTTGTATTTTAATTTTGATCTTCATTCTTTTAATTTTTATTTTTTAAAATTCTTTTGTATAATGAATTTTTTTTCTTCAGTTTCATCATTCAACATTTGATTGATTAGAAATTAGGTTTCATGTTTTTTTTCAAATTAGATGCTTCGAGTTCAATGACTCAAGTCACGGGTTTGAAAAGTTAACATGTTTTTTTTTTTAAAAAAAAGCTTTATAATCCTCTTTATTTTTTTATTGAGTTATTCGAATCTCATGATATAGACCTCGGGTTTTGCAGGATATCCCGTACTAGTTTGACCCTGATCACCAAAGTTACAAGCTTGTCATTATTGATTTTTTATGTCACCTTTTGACCTCATTTCGACACCTGAATATTATTTTTTTGCATAAAAAATTGCATGGCCTTAAAGGTGAATTGCGAACACCAAGATTAATTGGTTACTATATGAATAGTAATAAATATTTAGAGCAAGTATATTAAATAATTATGTTAATGTCAAATGATATCTCAAATTGAATGTGTATTTGAGTAATATTTGAGAACCTCAAAATATGAGGTGTTTTTTGAAGAAAAAAACTAGAATTCACTTCATTAAAATAGATTGTTTGTTTTTGGCATTATTGTACCTTTTAATATTATAGTTTTTAAAAATAAATTTTTAAAAATTATTTTTAGTTGTGATTTTAAAAAAAAAATGTTAGTTAAAACAATTATAAGAAAGATTTTTTGTTTTAAGGATTTTTAGTTGTGGTTTAAGATTAACTTTTTAATTGTTGGAATATGACCATAGACAACTTTTTCTCTTTCATTCATTATTTTTAATGGAGTTCTTTGTTTTTTCTTAATCAGAAAGATTGAGAAATAAACAAAATAAACTTTTAAATTAAAATTAAAATTTTAAAAACTTTGAAATTGATTACACGTGCACTTTGTGTTTTGTTTGTGGTCCTATCCATTTAATTTTATCTTTTTATTATAATTTAAAACTTTATCTCATTGAATTATATAATAAAAAGATTCAATAGATAAAATTAAAAAAATATATTAAAATGTTTTTTTTTTAATATCAACATATTAAAACTATTAAATATTTTTAAAAAATAAAAAATAATTTAAAAAATAAGTTGGTACACAAAAAATACTTACTCACCACGAGATACGGTGAAGTCGAAAGGGGGAAATAAAGTAAGTTATAAGTAAGTGCAAAGATCGAAAGATCCTCTTCACAGCGAGAACTACAAGGGAACCGGCGAGAAAAAATGACAGAAGAAAAGCCGATAGGAGCGGTGTGTTGTCACGTGTGGACGTCATGATAATAGTCGGCGAATCTCACCCGAGTAACAAAGCCACGTCTACAAGAATTACCACATGGACTGACCCTCGCTTGCCCTTAATTAATCTATAATGGATGGGTGTTTGGAATAACAGTAAAGTTTGTTATTTAAAAACATATTAAGTTATTTTTTTTAAATTCATTTTTAAAATAAATATAAAAAAACTCCGGTTAAAACACGGGTAAACACCCCGAATCGAATTAACCTTCTATTTCTATTGAGTCGAAGGCACGCAAAGGACCTTTAAAGTGCACACGTGTCATCCTAGCTGGACTTTTGAACGCCCAGGATAGGGGATCAAGTGACACGTAGCCACCGATTTTTTTTTAATTCCTAAATGTGGCACAGTGAGTGTAGACTGTGGACTGCTTTTTGTGCGCGAGAGAGGCGTTCGTCACGCCATGTGACTCGAGCCTTTCCTTATAGGCGTGGCTTCGGCATGGTATTAGAAATAATAATATGATAATAAAAACGGAATAAAAACGGGAAATATAAATAGGAGAGAGGCAGAGAGAGGGGGAGAGTTAAGACCACGCTTGAAAGAAGCGAAAGTAGTTAAAGTGAGAGAGAGGGAGAAGAAAAAAAATAGAAACTCTCTGGAGCCAGAGGTAGAGAGAAAGAAACAAGGAAACAAGTTTGAGTTTGGTGGGTTTAATTTCGATTTGCTCGAAAGAAGTGAGAATTTTAAAGAATCAAGCTTCTGGGTTTTTTCTCCCAATTCACGGATTTTGCCTTACTGGGTCTTTGAGTATCTCGTCGTCTGTTGAGGCTTTTTAAAGGGAAGAGTGAAAACACACAACGTTTGAAAGAGAAAGAGAAGACCTCTCTCCTTGGTTCTGTTTTTCTGTTGTTTGGAAGAAGAGAAATTACAAAAATGGAGTGGAGTGCTTGTTTGGATGAATATGAGAAGCTTGTTATAAGGATGACCACTCCCAGGTTTGTTTCTCTTAAAACCTTCATGAGTTTGCTGCGTTTTCTTCTCCTTTTGACTTTCACAAGTTTTTCCTGAGTTTCTTTGTTGTTCTTGCCTACTTGTTTGAGTTTCATTGTCTGTACCGCACATTTTTGTGATTTTCTCTTTTGATTCGTTACTTGTTCCCAATTTAATGATCAACTGTACAAAATCATTGACAATTTTTTTTGTTTGGTAAAGCTGAAATTTCTGAGACTGAAATCTTTACTTTCCATTTTTCTGAAACCGGTTACCGAACCCGCATCACACATGGTCTGATTTCAAATCTCCTCTTTGAAATCATTCCCTTTCTTATACCAATTCAATTTACTTTTCGGTTTTCTTGTTTTTTTTAAAAAAATAATAATCTGACTTTGTCTCCTGATTTTCTTCTCTCTAGAACTTTAAAACCTCTGTTATGAGACTTTTTCAATATTAATTCATTAACTTAAAAATTTAAACTCTCGTGTAAACGCAATCCCTCTCTGACTCGACCTTTCTTTGTTTTCAGGGTCGTCATTGACAATGCCGTTTCCTCCAAAGCGACTGTTGTCAAGGTAATCCTTCTACGAAACCCACACAAAAGATATACACAAACTACAGAACAAATCAGTCTTCTTTTAAGTGCTTCAAAAATTGACTAATCTTCCGTATTTCCTTCCAAAAATCGACTATTCATTCGGGATTCTTTTGTTTGGTTTCACAGGTTGATAGTGCTAGAAAACATAGAATCTTACTCGAAGCTGTTCAAATCCTCACGGATCTGAACCTTTCTATAAAGAAGGCTTACATTTCTTCCGATGGACGCTGGTTCATGGATGGTAAGATTTTTTTACTACACCAACTTTTCTTTTATGATTCTTCATTTTGTTTCTTACGTGCGCTTGGATGCATATATGTGCCACGTTAGCAGTTTCAAATCCTTTTGAAGTTCTCTTTTAATTTTTATTTTTTAAATTTTGTTTTGCAGTTTTTCACGTGACTGATCTAAACGGAAATAAGTTAACTGACGAGAGTGTTATCAACTACATTGAGCAGGTGATTTGTTATCCTTAAACGCGTTGTTAATTAGTAATTAAATGATGGAGATTTTTGTGGTAACTGAAGTGTGTTTCGTGTTTTGTATGTTATCAGTCACTCGGTACCATTCATCCTGGGAAACCAACCGGTTCTAACGGTCTAACAGCATTAGAACTAACGGGTACCGACCGGATTGGCCTTCTTTCAGAGGTATTTGCAGTACTAGCTGACCTACAATGCAGTGTGGTCGATGCTAAAGTCTGGACTCACAATGGTCGGATTGCATCACTGATGTATGTGAAAGATTGCAATTCAGGTTCACCAATTGAGGACACACAGCATATTGATAGAATAGAGGCACGTTTAAGGAATGTTCTTAAGGGAGACAATGATATTAGGAGCGCGAAAACCATGGTATCAATGGCCGTCACACATACGGAGAGAAGGTTGCATCAAGTGATGTTTGCTGATAGGGACTATGAGAGAAAGCCTATTTTGCAGCCTGGTGGTGATTCTCCGGTAGTGACAGTGCAAAATTGGGTGGAGAGAGGTTATTCGGTTGTGAATGTTCAGTGCAAGGACAGAACAAAGCTTTTGTTTGATGTTGTTTGCACGTTGACAGACATGGAATACATTGTGTTTCATGCGACTATCAACACAGCAGGAGACAGAGCATACCTGGTACATATTTATCTTAGTTTATTTGTATCGTTGCATAGATGAAACTATTAAAACCAAATTGTCTGATTTAGTTTGCTGACCTTGTTTTAATATTTGTTTCTTCCAGGAATTCTATATCAGGCACACTGATGGAACCCCAATTAGTTCAGAGCCCGAGAGGCAACGTGTAATTCAGTGCTTACAAGCTGCGGTTGAAAGAAGAGCATCCGAGGTAATTGTTTTATTAGAATTTGTGTGGAGTTTCTCAGCTAAACTGTTAGATCATGCAGTTGTTAGGCGAACATTTGAAATGTTAATGAGAACATCTTTTCCCATGAACAGGGTGTGAGGCTAGAATTATGTGCACCTGACAGGCAGGGCCTTTTAGCTGATGTGACGAGAACATTTAGAGAGAATGGTCTTAATGTGACAAGGGCTGAGATATCCACAGCAGGAGACATGGCTCTAAATGTATTTTATGTAACGGATGCAGTCGGTAACCCGGCTGATCCTAAACTAATCGAATCGGTCCGACAAAAGATTGGAGTGAGTAATTTGAAAGTGAAGGAATTGCCACCATTGATTTACCATCAAGAGGCAGAAAGGGAAGATCAAACGGCAGGGGTTGCTGGGACGGTGTTGTTATCACTTGGAAGCCTAGTGAAAAAGAATTTATACCATTTGGGATTGATCAGATCATATTCTTAAAAAAGTGGAGGGCATGAAAAGACAAATTGGTGTTAGGCAAGGGATACATTGTTCACAGCTGCTGGCCATATTATTTGCTCCAGGTTTGGGCTTGTGTTGTGTACATATGGAAAAGGCGGAGGAGGGATTTGGTGATATTAGAGTAGGGCATGATTGGTTGAATTGATAGAATACAGATCGGAGGCCGCTTCACCATGCTTTGTTTGAAGGAAAACATATGAATTTGAAGAACAGATGGAAAGTAAAAGGTGCTGGTGGAGGGTTTGTGGTAAATAGAGAGAGGTTTGTTGAGGGAGTAAATGAGGTTAGATCGAATATGAATAATGGCTTCAAATACCGCTCACAGGTGTACATATAACGCGATCCCTTTAATATATTAGTTTTAACGGTTGACTTTATTCTTTATACCAGTCTTATTTAACCCTCTCTCTCTCTCTCTCTCTCTCTCTCTCTCTCTTTGATTATAGCATTTGGAAGACATGGGGTCCACAATTATCAATAAAAAGCATGCTTGCTTGTAGATGATGCCCCTTTTAATTTTAATTAAAAACCCTCAAGTATAATTAGTTGTAAGTCGGTAACTAGGGTTTTGTTAAGCCATGTTAAAACTTACCTTAAGTTCGTGTTTGGTGTCAATGAAAATAATTTTTTTTATCTAAATTTTAAAAAATACAATTTTTATCGCAAAAACTAACCGTTTCTAATTCCTTATTTGGGGTGAAGTTGGGAAATAAAAAATCGATGCTAGGAAGTAAAGAATCAAATAGAATGACTCCCTTTTGTTTTTTCTTGGAGGGAACGAGGGATCATTATAATAATTTATTGAGAGCCTTTTGTGTTATTATTTATAAGGGTTTGTAAGCACTTGGTCTGTAGATGCTTGGAATAAGTCTAGGCAGGACTTACAGGACGACTTTTTCATGTAATCTTGTGAAGATATTAATTGAATAGATTGATAGTTACGTTGAAAATGCGTCTGAATCATGATGTGGGCGTGACGGAATGCGCCGAACCACCGTCCTAAACCCCTCGTAGTTGGGCATGCGAAATAAGGACACGACGCGTTCTTTGAATTGTAGCTGGAAATTGGGTCGCGACTCCGCATTTCTCAGAATGTCTAGAGACGTAGGAATCCGTAGCTTCCACATTTTTCTAGGAACCTCTTCTCCTAACAACGAAGAAAAATACAGTATGGCTAAAAAAAAACATCGATTGGCTGCTACAGTGAGAGTTGATTCTCTGGAAGAATTGAAAAAAGAGAGGAAAAGCAGTCAAAGATAGAAAAATATAAATATTACAAAAGCAAGTGCAAGACGGCTAGTTGTCTTCACCATGTTTTCGTGCGTCCAAGCAAAACAACACGGTTCCCGACATTCAGTGTCCTTCTCTAGCTTATAGCTTCCTTGCTTCCCTAATTAGATCCATTTTTGCTCTTAATAATCGAGTTAAAATTTAGGTTTATTGTATCTCATTCCTCATGCAACTAATCCTTTCAAACAGCGCATTGCCCACACATTATCCAAATCAATATAGAATGCATGTTTATTTTTCTTTAAAGTTTACTTATTATTTTGTTCAATCATGCAGGGATTATTATAATTTAATTGCAAAATAGAGTGACGCTGTAATTTATGAACGATTGGTTTAGCTGAATGATGTCTGAAAACTAGCTAAAAACTGTACATGCATATGGTAGCTGCCATGTTAAGTCCAAGTGATGGGAAGTAAACTCCTCAACTCTTTAAGATGTACAAGTCTTGCCTCCGTCCTAGCTAGCAAGTTGCTATATACAACGGTTAGCTTACATCCATCCATTAAAATCGTTCAGGTGCCTGGTTTACGTTAAAAGGCTCAAGGACAGTAACTCGTTTACCTATATTAGCTAGCTATTCTTTTTATCGTTAACTGCGTCACGTGAAAATCTTGATAGTTCACCGATAGTTCTTGCAATTAAAGGTTGGGCAAGGTAAAATGTAGGTTTGTCCTTGCACGCGGTAGCTGCTATGTATAGACATGCTTGCTATGTATAGACATGCTTGCTATGTATAGCTGCTGCGGAAAAGTCGATCCAAAATCTTGTCGGTCTGAGTAGGTCCAATGGAGCGAAAAAAAAAAAAAAAAACTAAGTATCCACTTTGAACTCCAAACAGGTTTGAATTTGAACGAGTTTGCAAGTCAAAACTCAATTGAGATAATTCAAGTTGATTTTTTAATATTTTTTCTAATTATTTATAGGTTAGTCCACCCAATCCATCCAATCCGTGACATGGTTAAACTATATCTTATAATAAATATGCATCTAGGAGTAATTAGGCTCGTTATACAACCTGAACATTTCTAAAACCTACATATGCAACTTAGCTTATTTAACTCAATATCCAAAAAAAATAAAAAACAATTCGTATGGTATATATGTACTCTTAAATCATTTTTTTATGTGCACCGTTTAAATTTGTCCAACCAGTTGATATATATAGGATATGAAGTTATCACAATTCTCAATATTTATCTCATATATATATTTCAGATTTTGAGGGTGCAATGGCTCTCATCAACCCTTCAACATATATAGTTGCATCTGCATATTGGGCTCAAAATAGAAAAAAGACAACACCAAGAGCAAAACCTCTTATACATACATCATTCCGAACAACAGTCAACAGTGTCCCTAGTGGTCCACGAGGAGCAGAAGAAGAAGAAGAAGAAGAAGATAGAAATGGATATCCAACTACGAGTCTTTGTTGCCTTGCGAGTCAAAAACTCCTAAGATGGGCAAAAGACAGATTCTTGCATTGCATTGTATGCATGGTTTTTTGTTTTTTTTCTTTATTTGCCCTCGGTTAACCGCGTTAGCGTGGGGTTTCTTAAGATTACCGGTTAATGCGCCGGTTGTCGCGGGTAACTGAGCTGTCAATTGTTGTTAAGAGAGAAAAGACAGTTATGCTGTGCAAGTCACGTGCTTCTTCACAGTTGAAAATCTGCTTTTCAGAGACTTGTTAATCGATTTATCTTGGAATTGGATACATGCCATGTCCTAATTTATGGATTTTCTTACCATTATTTTTTTTTTTTTTACTTTTCTTGAGTTCCACAGCGAAAAAAGGAAGAAAAAAAACAGAGAGACTAGACAGTAAGACACGAGTGTTGAATGGTTTACCTGCCTGACCTAAACTAATTGTTTTTTTTATATTTTAAAATAAAATCATTTTTAATCTCGAAGTTTAGGTGCTCATGGGTCTTCTTTTCAAGAACAGGAATGCCTAGGATTTCTCCACGACTCTTTCACCTATTTTTAATTGTTTTTTATATTTTAAAATAAAATCATTTTTAAATAAATAATCATAATGATATTTAAAATAAAAAATTTTATTATTTCATTTCTTTTTATGATAATACTAATAATAATTTTTTAAATTATTATATACGAACGTGATAGACAAATGTTTTGTTTTTTAAATTACACATGGATATATATATATATATATATATATATATATATATCCTATTACTTTTTATTATGAATTTTTTTATCTGTTTTTCTCAAATTAATTATTCTTTTAGCTTTTCATACAATCAAATAAAAAATTTCTTTTAGATCATGATTATTTTTTTTAAAAAAAACTTCTTACAAAAAAGACATGCTTTAATAAAAAAAGAAGAAGAGATACATGAAAAAGGAAAGTGTTTTTTTTTATATTTTTTTCCCTCTTTAATTTAATTTATTATATTTTTAATAAATATTTTTTAATTACTATTAGTTTTTATTTAATAAAATATGCTGCTAATAAAAAAGGACATTATTATACAAAAAAAAATATATGAATGATGAGAAAATATAATTTTGACTAAAAACATATATTTCTCCTTAAAATTTTAATTATTGCTTTTTTTTCTTATATATAAATACCTATTTTAATTCTCATATAATTAAATAAAAACAAAAATTAAAAAGCGTTTCGCGGTGGCGTTGGGGGGCACCGAGCTAGTTTCAAATCTAACTAGTGGCAAGAGTTTAAAACATTAAAGATTCATTACAGTAAGACTTTAAAGAGGATTTATGCCGTCAGCGCTCAAACCTTATCGCCAAGGCATTAGTTAGCCACTAGGCAGCTACCTAACTTAGCAAATGAAGCTGCAAGATAGTGGTGCAATGCAGGAATTGTGTGCAGAATATTGCCAGACCATCGTAGCATTTGTTCCAAAATATTGCAGGATGATTTTCCAGAGTCAGCTCTTGGATCTTTCTCCTCAATGAAAACCAGATATATACCCCATCGTGACTTTTTATAGCCAGCAATCGCTTTCCCAGTATTCCCAATATTCTTGATACTACAAGAATATTGATTCTTTTAGTGCAAAAGAAAATTAATTTCCTCAGTAATGTCTGCACCATTGTCAAAAGGAAGTGTGTGTGTGTATATATATATATATAATATAGGTCCTAATAAAACTTAGATGCTTGTAATTCAAGGCACACAGCTTAGAGGCCTGGTTCACATGATTAGTAATTTTAATAATTAATATGATAATAACTAACCACTAAAGAAAATTGAGCATTCCGTGCACCAATTTTTTTTTTTTTTTTAAACTCAGTAACTGTGTACGTCATTGGGATAGAGTGGAATATTTTGTCTGTTTTTGCTAATTTATGAATACTGTTTGGAATCTAACCATATGAAGCTTCCATTAATATGACTTCAAGGAAAAGGGAAAAAAACCAAGAACCCTTGCCACCCATACTGGTGTACTCGTGGCGCAAGAAAAATATTTAGTGCTTCTAAGAGGACAAATTTAGCTTAATATATGATTGGTTTGGTGTTGAGCATCCTCTGGAATTTCATGCAAGTTAAGAATACGACATTATAAGATCTGTGCAAGCTCAATAGCTAGACATATGCGTCGTCCTGTTACCATTGTAATGTTCTTACCATCATTCGTACAATGACAAAGATCAAGACAAACCACCCATATCTCTTAGTTGCAAGTGGTAGATAATGAAAAACAGATGCTTAAGACCTTTATGCTGACTAACAAGGGACAGAAGATAAGTTGAGATCGGCATGACAACGGAATGCAAAACAACTCTGTGTGTGTGTGTGTGTTTATATATATGAATGATATCCGGTTTGTTTTTCTTAATACAATTCCTGTCGTTTAGTTCCAATTCTATAGTCTAATTTATCCAAATTTCTTGAACTGTTTTTGCTATAGTTTGCTGGAGAATCCAACAAGCAATTGCTTTACAGCCAGACTAGCTATTTTGTTTGCTATTAGCTGTGTTCTTTGCGAGTAAGAATCTCTTTAATTTTATTCCTGCTAGTGGACTTTTTCTAGTTTCACACAGCTTTGCAGGACTGCAGTTCCTGCTTATGCGAAATGAATTGGATAAGCATCTTTTACATGAATCTTACAACGCATGCCCTTACTATTCTAGCAAAAACAGTAAGGCCTCCCAGCACCTTTTTTTTTTTTTTAATTCTTTTTCGTAAAGGAGATTCAAATCGACCTGGAGAATACTCCTATAATGCTAAAAAATATGATCAAATTTGAGTAGCAGATTAATGTCTATGAATATCTCATACATGCATGTATCTCATTCTCAGGCAAGTACAGTATTTAACATGTCATGGTGGCATTTTCCTTTAATCATTCTTTCTCCTTCTAGAAACTGAAGAATAAATGAGCGATCCATAGGGAATATTACATACAGTTAGAAGAATATAAATCAACCCACCATCTCTCTATAATGAGTTATCCTTTCAACTAGGAACAAAGGTTCTATTCTCGCCATCAGTACTTGACTAATTAACGAGCTCCCTTTGATAATATTTTGAAACCCCCCCGGGATATCAGGTAAGTAACTAGGACCTTGAAAAGTTTGGACTAGATTGATCAACAACTAAATTCAAAAACCTTTATATTTATATAAATAGCTATGACCAGGTTAACCGCTTTGGCTGGATGGGTGTTAGGATATTTGAAATAGTAGTAATGATTGTTTTTAATTTTTTTTTAAAATATATTAAAATAATATATATTTTTTAAAAAATTATTTTTGATATTAACCATTAAAACGATACAAAAATACATCAAAATAATTTAATTTAAAACAATTTTCTTTTAAAAAAGATTCTACTTTAAACGCAGGGCCAAACACTCTGTAGTGGCAAAATCATCTACACGTTGACAAAAGAAGAGGCGAGGAGGACAACATATTAAGAGGGATAATTACTATGCTATTTTTTTAGCTAACAATGTAGTTTTTCAGAATAATTCTAGAACGGCAACTCCAATATTGTACAAAGGTAGCTATCACGATGTAATTCCAATTTTACCGGATGTCTCCAAAGAGACGAACAATTAAGTAGCTAGCTGGCCTGCTTAATTAACTTCATTAATTTTCCAAGTTCTTCTAACATCATCTCCTGTGTCGCCGGACTTTGACCATGCATAATGCACCTAACTTATTGACAGTTTGTTTATGTAAGAATCTTGGGAACTAAAATGTTCTGCTAGTGTTTGTAACTGGAATCTATCCAAATGGCTTGCTTTCGTCCTTTTCTAGTTGTAACACGCTCATGAATGTGCCGTACGTTGAGTTTTCCAGCTGATGATGTAAGAAGGCGTGTTAGTGGAATGTTCTAAAAGGATCGATGCCTGGTCATCTAAATGAGGCCTTATAGAAAGATCCTAACTGGCCAATAGTTGAAACCATCGAATTATGCTACAAAAATCGGCTTCCCTCTACCCTAGCTGGTTGTCAAATGGCACATGCTAATGTTTTTTTGTGTCATGTAGGGCCTCCTTTTGAAAAGGATCGAACCAGTCAGTCTGCTCAAACAGCTATTGTTTTTCGAGTTCAGTTAATAATATTGGTGAGTACAACTCGAGGGTTTTCGAGCTGGCCATTGATAAGTTGACTCCATGAATGCTTGAAATCTGTTGGATGAGCCAACAAATGAAATCTTTAATGGCAAGAACTAAAAAAAAAAAAAACTTCTATGGTTCATTATCTCACAAAATAATGTCAATGAAACACTTCAAAGAGTTTCTTTAATCTTAAAAGGAGCGAATTACAAAGTTCACAAACAACTAGTTAAAAATTTCATTTAAGTTTAGAAATTGTTACTTTTTAAAATAATTTTGACTTGAAAATGTATTAAAATAATATTTTTTTTAAAATATTATTTTAACACGAGTATATCAAAACGATATGAAAACACTAAAAAATATTAATTTAAAATAAAAAATATATTTTTTAAAATATTTTTAAAACACAGTAATAGATCTGCTCTTAATTTTAAAAACGAAAATTGCTGGCCCATTTATTTGGCAAAAAGGCGAAACCAGGAGTGATTCTAGGAGATTGGGCAGCGATCACTGGCCTAAAGTCTCAAGACTGTAATTTATTTAGGGCTGTATTCAGTAAGAGCACAAATCCAACGTTACGAGTGCTTAGGGGTCTTAAAGGTACTCTAAACGGGCTAGCTTACCACCTATAATATTCATGGGCCGTCAGAAAGATTTCATAATTTTTATACCTGGATTTTTCCCCAAGAGTTTTGAGAGGGTCGATCCAGTTTCATAAATCACTGTGAAAATTTGTGTTGGGTCCAAGGTATTTTCCATCTTATTCTTAGAGGTTTCCTTAATAGAGGTCATTTTAATACATGAAAAGAAAAAATAAATCAATCGACCCGAGTTGGTTATTAATGTTTTTTCACAATAATTCTTTTTTTTTTAAAAAAAATTTGTTATTTTTATTAGTGTTAATTTTATATAAATTTAAAAGTAACAAGAAAAAAAGGTTATTTTTCATTTCACAATCCGGATTTCTTTATATTTATCAAGATATTAACAAAAATGATTTCATCTTTTCAACAAAATTTATCTTTTAAAAAACTAAAGTCCACAACATCTTTAAAATGTCTGCCTCTCAAAATTAACTTTAACTGCGTTTGAATCCAACCTTCTCATCTCTGACCCATCCTCCTCCACAGCCTCATTAAACTCACAAGTATGAATTACAAAACATAGAAAGCCACCATGTTCCTCTACCTTAAAGGTTAGAGTTCATCGACTATGTAAATGACACCATTCAACAACCTGCTAAAACCCATCATATGCTGATTGAGAAACTTAGGATGATCTTGTTCTTAGCTGCATCAATTCTTCCTCTTCAGACGAGGTACTGGAACAAGTTGCTCATTACAACACCTTCATTAAAGTTTGGATGGCTCTAACCTCTGCCTTTGCATTATAGTCTCGTGCCAAAGTAGTATAAGTTCCGCTTTCAACTCTCTATTACATGAAAAGGAAGTGATTATTTCATGACAATCAAATGTCTCACAGACGAGATGACTATTGCTGGCAACGTAAGGCTCGTATTGAACACAATAATTAAATTTATGATCCATGCCATAAGTTTATTGAAGATTCAACTATTTTATTTTATTTTTCACATGAATAGTCTAGTTTTATAATCTTTATCATGAGTTTTTCATGTTAACTTATATCAAGTTAGATCTTTATTTTTTTAATTTTTTTTTCTTTGCTTTTCATCCTATTTAATTTTTTTAATCTCATTCTTTAATATTAAGTTATTAAAAATTAAGTTCTTAAACATGCTAGCAACATTTGAAAAATTTTAAATTACAAACAAAATTGACTTGGCTAGCAAGGGAAACACGAGAACACGATGCAAATTACATTTCATAAAATTTTAATTTTTTTTATAGTTTTTTTTTTATGTTTTTAAATTTTTTTAATATGCTAATTTAAAAATAATTTTTTAAAAATAAAAAAGTAATAATTTTAATATATTTTTAAACAAAATATATTTTTAAAAATAACCGTTAATACCGGCGGTGATGACGAATAAAGTTGGGCTGGCCTGAGTTAACAAACCGGCCTTTCAGGATTATCAGGGAAAAATGGTGTGCTTGCAATCACAGACTGCAGATGAAGTCCAAACTGACGGTATGAGCTGATTCTTTGCCATTTGTACAATCGAAGATTGCTATTTCTCCATTGCGTGATCGTAGGTTACAAGTATGGGATCTACACAATAACACATGGAGTAATGACCGATAATTCTTGGAGTTGCTATCAATCCTGGTAGGAGAAAATGAGAGACAGCAAAGCTAGCTATTTCCAATTCTCAGCATGTATTACGTTCAGCGTATACATATAGGTTTTTGGCAGGACTCAAACCCAAGTATTGAGTGAGAAAATCAGAGACTTTTCCCTCCCTTGAAATAGAGAGAGAGAGAGAGAGAGAGAGGAAAAAATGGCCTTATTTTTCTGTCGTGAGTTGTCGATGTGAAACTGAAACTGCAATGTCTTTTATTTAGATTTAATTTCCTTGCCTGCAGGTTCATGCATTTTCTCACAAAACTTATAGAATCACGGCTCTTAAAATAATAACAACAACCAATTGGACGAGTCATGGGAGCTCGTGGAACCCCCCCCCCCCCCCCCCCCTTTTTTTTTCTTCTTTTATAATTTGTCTGCTTCTCATTCAAAGCAGTAGTTGGTTGACTTTGATAATATCTTAATTTTGAAAATAATAATAACAAAGAAAATGATCCTTACCAAAAACAAAAAAAGAACAGCGAAATTGATCGAGTCTCTAACAATTAATTAATTAAACTCGGATGTAGATCATGAACTGATTAAAAACGCTTTGGATTGAGACCTCTACCACCACGCAGGACGAGGAGCCAAACCATGCATGGATAGACTAGCTAGGGCATGGCAGGACTCTTCTTTCTGTGGAGTTGATCGATCGATGCGTGAATACCCTACGAATTTAAAGCCTGATATATGCACATGTGATTTTAGACTCCATAGCAGCAACCTTGTATCTCTCTCTTTCTCCATTAATTAAACTAGAGTCAAGACACATTTTCATCAAGATCCAACCTAGATAGCAACACCCCATTTGACTGTTATTTCAACTTACATTGACTACACTTCCAAAACACAAGCTTGTCTAAACATGGCAACGATGCCAAGTGTAACTAGGTTGATTTAACTAACTAACTAACTAACTAACTAACTATATAGTCTACGTATATATATTGCCAGTGAGTATTTTTTCCCAAAAGTTGCGACGCTGTCAAGCCGATAACCCACCATTACATGGAGGGCCGGCAAGTAAGATAATACAAATTCTTGTTTATAATTACCAAGTGCAGGAAGGCGTAAACAAGTTATTTTTCTTTTTATGAAAACGAGATTAATTTGTAACGTGCCATCTCCTTTGAGATTCCAAATTTTTTTCTTGTTTTTTGACATGGACGTGCAATACAAGCACCACTAACTTCAAGTGGAAATTTATTTATATGAATTTCTGATATTTCTTAATTGTTAAATCAAGTTTTCTCTATCCCATCGCTTAAATTAATGCAAAAGTTAGGTCTGATTACCGACCAACAATTAAAATATTAATACACATGGCATGCGAAAAGAAGTTGCAAAAAAGAAAGTCGTGGAAGTTAATATGCATCGAGGTCATCACCATATTTATTCAAATCCTCGAGCAATTTAATAATTAATTTGGTTCTTATCTAAACCTTGTTAGTTTATTTATTTTTCTTGTTCTTGGTAATTGATAATCTAACCCTAGTTCAGAAAAAGATGCTTTATAGTCTTGTTTGTGAATATTAAAGCTGTCGTTAACAGCATTTTTAAAGGTCAAATCTCGTGGTCCCATGAAAGGGGATTGTGCTGATATTATGATCTGATCTCCCCTCTATTTTTCTTATCTCTATAATATTCTTTTCTCAAATATTAATAAGCACTTCAAAAATAATCGCTGTTTGGCAATAAAGAGAAATAACGGGGCCAGTAATTTTACCCGAAGGCGACGAGTTTTTGACAGAAGGATGCATGCAGCAGTTACCAGTTATGGATTTTTTTTCCGTATGAAAATATGAAACAAATATGGCAGCAGTTAACGCAGAGGAAGAACATGCTATGTTTAATATTGTAGTTATAATTATTTTTTTAAAATTTTAAATTGTCAAAAATAAATTTAAAATATATAAAAAATATAATTTTAATAAATTTTTAAAATAAAAAATATTTTAAAAAATAATCACTACCACAACAACCCTCATACAATACATCCAGGTTAATATAAAAACTGAAGGGGTCTTGTTTTCCATTAAAACTTGAATCGGTTCCATTCGAGTCGAAATCCTGATCAATCTATTTGTGGGCTAGATAAACCCTTGATCCGGATCATGTGAAGCTAGTAAGTCTGCAGTAGAAAATCCATCTTCGCTCCCGGCACAGTATAAGAAACACGAGAACAGCTTTCATCATCAATCTTTTTCATCACTGCATCATTGACATTTGACAAGCCAAGGGAACAATACAAGAGAATGAAATCCATTTTGCATAAGCAGAGGATTGCATCGCTGTACTATCTTTTGTTGCTTTGCAAGCTCTTTCTTCACCAACCCCTGTTCTAAATAGAACCAGATTTTGAGAAAATAAAAACAAAAATACAAGCATGAATTGCACAAGGAGCTATCCATCTACAGCACTGTACACCACCATGTATTTGTGGGTTTTGCTTGTAACAGAGAGAAGCTTATCAGGATTCAGGCCCCATAAAAAGGGGCATGCTTGCCCTTAAACCACTCTCCTCTTTTCCCTTTTCCAGACATTTTTTTTCCTTCTCTTGACAGCTTAATTTTACTTGCCATTCACTCAAAAATTAAAAAGAGAAAAGAAAACTGTAATTAAAATGATGGCAATAATATCATCTTTTGTCACTTTCCCTATCAAGAATTAAAAAAAGAAAAAAAATTGAAAAAGAAGAGAGAGAGAAAAGAAAACCCTCCCACTTTCAACTTAATTTAATTTATTTAATTTCCCACAAGATTCCAACCATAACATCAATATCTTTATATAATATATAACATGAAATACAAATCTCCAATAATCATCACACACATATATTCATCAATGCCAGCCTTTTATTATTATTATTAAATATTTTCGATTTGCCATTATTATTATTATTATTATTATTATTGTTTTCTGAATCCCATTTCGGACAGACTTTGGGAAGTTAGGAACTAAATTAGCTCAACAACAACTAAAAACCAAAACAAACTTTCGTATTATTTTTATCGCAGAAAAAAAAAAAAACCATTTTCCAATTCAAACCACCCCACTAATTCAAAAAATCTAAATTCACTCTCACAGCTTAAATCCAATCTTCCTTTCTGCTCTCATCACTCTCTTTACTCTACAAAAAAATAAAAAATAAAAACACAAATTTTCTTTTCCTTTTTGCTTTTTTCCTTAAAACCCCGGTTAAGTTCTGTTTCTGCTTAACTTGGAGCTCTCTAATCTCAAAAATTAAGCTGAAAAAATCTCAAGTTTTTCTTTTTTTGTTTCTTTTTTTTGTTTCTTTTTTAAGATTAAAATCTACCTGTATAAAGCTCTCTCTTCTAGCTCATCCCCAGCTTTTCTTCCATTTTTTTGTTCCTTTCTGGGTTTTATATTTTTGAGTTTTTTTTTCCTCTAAAAAAGTTGGAATTTTTTAGGTTTAATTTTCAAGAAAAATCGAGACTTTTTAATATTTGGAGATGATTTGAGCTCAAAATCAAAATGGGTTTTTAGGAAAACTTGTCCAAAAAAATAATTAAAAAAAAATCTTTTGAAGGGTTTAAGAATGGAAACAACTGTAAATAGTACCAGTGGTGGTGGTGGGGTTACAGTGGTGGGATCCGGTGCTCCTTCAGATTACCAAATCGCTCCCAGGTCCGACAACAACCCAAATTCAACACCTGGATCCGTGCCACCAGCCCCGCCGCAAGCTCCACCGCCCCACCCGCCGCCGGCGGCGGGGTCTCTGCCAGTGAAGAAGAAGAGAGGAAGGCCTAGAAAGTATGGTCCGGACGGGAGTGTCACCGTGACCTTGTCTCCGAAGCCGATTTCGTCGGCGGCTCCGGCGCCGCTTCCACCGGTGATTGATTTCTCAGCTGGGAAACAAAAGAAAATAAAGCCAGTGAGTAAAGCCAAGTATGAGCTGGAGAATTTAGGTAACGAATGGATAAATTTGTCTATTTTATGGATTCCTTTTGAGCTGAAGTGTTTTGTGCTTGTTTTGTGGTTAAAGTTTGAATCTTGGTGAGAAATTTGATATTTGAGCTTAAGTGGTTTTTGTGCTTGTTTTAGGTTTAAAGTTAGGATCTTTGATGTTTATATCAGTCGTCTGTTTTAATGTAAGAGAAATTTGGGTGGTTTTTAGTAAGGGTTCTGTGAAAGTGGGACCTGTGAAATGATGCTTCAGTGGAGATCTTGATATGTGTGTTTGTGTGTGTGGTGGGTTTGGAAAGACTAAAGAGAGTAGTGAGGTGAGGGTATGTAAGTCGGTGTGGTAACGAGGGAATCTTGCTGTTACGAGGGTGTATTTTGGCGCTTGTGTTCCCTTTTTTGGGGAAAGAATTTGTGGAAGGTACTGTTGTTGGTTACCTGGTAAAGGTCCGCTGCTGTGTTTTGTATGGTTAACAGAATTGGAATAGAGAGAGGTGTCATCGCTTTGCTTCCAAAAGAAAGGAGGGTGTTTTTTGGTTACCATGTTTTGATCGTATTTATGGCTGGTTCTGTTTACGATATTATCTACCGGGGATGTTTTTGTGGTTATCTTTTAGATTCTTACCATGTGTGATCATTTCCTGCCAAGTGGGTTTGGATGTAAGAATATCTGGATCTATTGTTTTGACCTGTCTTAGTTGCCGAACTTGCCCTCTTTAGTCTTCGTGGGCTGCTTCTCACTTGCTGAAGTTGGCTTTTCCCCCCGAGCAGTTCTCAAGTTTCCTACATGATCATACGAAAGATAAGAATTTTGGTCAACTGTGACTAGTAAATGCCATAGCATGTACAATCTAGTCAGAGAGTTGCGAGTTTTGACTTCTCATCTCTACCATCTCTGGTCGAGTTGGGCATCTCGGTTGCTTGCTAAAATAAAATTTTCTAGATTATATGAAAAGATGGGAGTAATTATTTTGTAGTTCTCCATTTAGCTATGTAACTATCTTCATTGTTGCTGCCTTATTTAGAACTTTTGGCAAATTGCAGCAGAGACCATAAAATGCACTGCCCTCAATTTTTAGCAGGCCATCAGTAGAATGGAGTCAATCTCCAACAAGCCATTGGCAGTGTATTTTAGGCAAAGTCAGTTCCTTTTTTCACGGTTTGCTGAAAATTTGCATATTATTTATCAAGTGAAAAGGGTTTGCTTGAAATTATTCGTTTACTATAATTCCTCCTCATTTTACCTGGTATTTGATTATTCCACATACAAAATTCATGAGTTTGAACTCTTGAGACCACCTCTACTAGGCAGCCCAAGCTCTTAGCGATTATCTTGCCACCCCAAAAGCAACAGTGCTTCAATTTCCTTCTTTCTTTCTGTTTTTAGGTTGCAGTGTTAAATCTGATCCATAAGTGGAGATTCCCGCCTATGAGCAATCTAGAAACTTACACGGTACATTGGTTTTGCACCACTCGAAGGATTGTTGCATTTGCTTGGAGCATGATAATAGCTTTCCATAATTATCTAGAAATTGGGTCATTAAGCTCCTCTCTTAACTAGGGAGATTCTGTCCTTGGAGAGGCTCTTCTTTTGCTATGAGATGGCTTGGAAGTTTTCTACTGGTTGTTTGAGTTAGTTACGTACATCCATGCCCCACAGGTTGAGGAGCCTTTAAATACCATTACAGAGAACTTCCACCTGGAGATTGAAGGATCCCCAAATATCTTTATACTGGTACTCAATTCATACCAGCCATTGATGCATGGGACTTTTCTTTGATCATGCAATTTTGTAAGTTCTTGATGGGCTGCAGGCATGTCATATTTTTATTGGTAATGCTACCTTAGAAGGCAATGGGATTTGTTTTTCTTTGGCCATGCCACCATAAGGTTTCATATATTCTATGCCACATCAATTGGGTCTCCTATTGCCCAAGAGGCCACCCCAAATATGATGTCTTACCTGATTTTCTATTAAAGTAAGAATTTCTGAAAATTTCTGCATTGATTTTCCTATTACCTTTGAGGTGTATTTTTGTTGCTTGAAGCCCTGTGAATTGAGAATTTGTTGCGGAATGAGAATTCCCATGTCTTTGTTACTGATGCTGTGGTAATTTGTTCTTCTAGGTGAATGGGTTGCATGCTCTGTAGGTGCTAATTTTACTCCCCATATCATCACGGTCAATGCAGGCGAGGTATGTATTGAACATAGCCAGTGTAGTTTTGTATTTATGCCCTGTATTGACATTGTGATTTTCATTTTGTCATTTGTTAGTATAAATGCAAATATAATATGACTCGTGTTTGAAAAAAGTGGTTGGGATTTGAGCAACTGTGAACATTGATCAGGATTTGCATATATTTCCAAAATTGATCAGGATTTGCATATATTTCCAACATAGACAAGGCATAAAAATTAAAAACTTTGATTTGTGTAAGATTCCCTCATACTTTGTGAATTATCCTGGAAGTAGCAAAATCAAGGGTTTTTTCATAACTTCTGATATTGAATTATATGTTTTCCTAGGTTTTAAGACCGTGTTGACTTATGTAAAGAGAATTATCATTTTGGTTGTTTAGGACGTCACAATGAAGGTCATATCATTTTCTCAACAAGGGCCTCGAGCTATATGCATCCTCTCAGCTAATGGTGTGATCTCTAGTGTTACACTTCGCCAGCCTGATTCTTCTGGGGGCACATTAACATATGAGGTGAGGCATTTTGTCCTTCCTCATGTACAATGATTTTGTCATCTAGTTAAGCTGTTATGAATTATCTTGTTTTGTTTATGCTTGATTCTGATTCATGCTATATGATTTACATCTCCCTTTGATATGCTTAAGGTCAAGCCATTCCATTTCATTGTGTTGTTTTCCATCATTTTCCCTCTGCACATGGGAATATGTAGTCCACAATATCAGTTCATCCCTTGGCTGTATCCAGGGATAATAAATTCACTTTAAAAAATTCTCATTTGGTTTTTTCATTCAAATTGGTATCTGCTACCCTGCTCATTCCTTTATTTGATGGCGCAATGTGCATGGAGGAGTGTTTGGAGCCTCAGCTTTTAGTTCTCTGAAGCAACTGTCTGTCTTTACTGTAAAGGTGCACTTCTGCATGAAAGTTAGTGATTGCAATTCTACCTTAAGAGTTACTGGCAATCCTAATCACGAAACCTTTTTCTTTCAACTCTTTATAGAATGGAAAAGGAACAAATGCTCGTGGTTGGTGATGTGTTACATGCATGTCCTCGTTCTTTTCATCCTTTCTCCTGCCTTTCATCCTTGGGTTCTGGTGCTGGCTATTCATCTAAAACATTACATTTGTAAAATGGATCTTGTTCTATTTTGCTCCTCTTACTGGTGCCCTTTAAACTTGTAAACTGCCTTTCCTCTCCAATTCAATATTGGATTTGAAAGAACACTTTAGGACTTTTGGTCAACTATCTCATTCTATCACCTCATGTTGCTTGTACTTCGTAATTTCCAAGATCAATTTATTATTGGCTGAAATCCTAGCTTTTCCTTGTTTTCTTCCAGGGTCGCTTTGAGATATTGTCTTTATCTGGTTCATTTATGCCCACTGAAACTGGAGGAACAAGAAGCAGATCTGGTGGGATGAGCGTTTCATTAGCTAGTCCAGATGGACGAGTTGTAGGTGGTGGAGTTGCCGGTCTGCTGGTAGCTGCAAGTCCTGTACAGGTTTGGCTTGTCAAATTTCACTGTTTTCCTGTCTCTTTCTCCTTGATCCCAGTGCACTGTAAACTGTGGTGCTAAACCTGTGTAAGAAGTAATGATCGTCATGGATGGTTTTTGGACAGAGTTCATGACACGTGCTGTCTTTTTTCTTGCTAATTGATTAGGTTGTAGTAGGCAGTTTTCTGGCTGGGAACCAGCATGAGCAGAAGCCAAAGAAACAGAAGCATGATTCGTTATCAGGTGTCGTGCTGACTGCAGCCATTCCTATATCTAGTGCTGATCCTAAAACCAACTTCTCATCTTCCTCGTTTCGTGGAGATAGCTGGTCTCCTTTGCCTCCTGATTCAAGGAACAAGCCGGCTGACATTAATGTAACTTTGCCAGCAGGGCAATAGGGTTCACCTCACTGGTACATCAAAAGGTTTGTCACTGACAACAATGGCATTCAACCTCGGATCCTAGAAACTCACCTTCACACCTTCCTGTGTTTGTTTTATCTGTAATCTTATCAAATATTTATCAGTACTGGCATGTCGATTTTACCTATTTTCTTTTTCAGGTAGAATTTTAGTTAGGTGATTAGGTAGGCTCCTGTTGCTGTTGTGTCATGTAAAATAGCTGATGTAATATTTATCCCTCCCCTTGAGTTGCCTTTCTTCGGATTGGAAATTATTGTTATTGCTAACATTTCATCTACTCTTTTGAAAGGCACTTAATGGTGCTTTACTGGAAGCAATATTGGAAATAATTGTAATGGCACTTTCAAATCTTTTTATTCTTTTATTGATTCTGCTTTCATTGATTTTTTTTTTTAATTTCTAACTAGTAATACCGGTTCTGCCTTGTGGCCACAGTTCAAATATGTGTTTTTGTACAGTTCCAAACCAATTTATATATAAAAAATATTTTAAATGCGTCGTCAAATTAATGGAAAACAATATATTTTAAAGATTATTTAGAAAAAAAATCTAATCTAAGTCCATTCAACAATATCTTTATTAAAAAAAAAGTGTTGACATTGCGAAGAAATCTAAATGGTGTTAGAAACTGTCTGCATTGAGGAGGAAAACATAGATCATTGTGGATTTACTCAGTGATCTGTTTTTTCTTTTCTTTTCTTTTTTCTCCCTTTCAAAATTTTCTCACTTCGGTTGCCAATTTTTTTTCTTCAATTTACTCGATCTTAAACAGCTCATCTACATCCACAATAAACTAATTTTCTTCAACCCTCGACTTTTTTTTACTCGTTTTCAACAATTTCAGAGATATTTCACAAAAGCCATACAAATTAATGCAAAAAATCAAGCAAACATTGAGGGGAGATTTTTTCCAATTGCTTCATGATGTGCCAACGACCTGGTCAGATGAAACAAATGTGTAGGACAATCTGCTACTCAACTCGCTTCAAGAATCCTTGAAGAGGGTAGAATACTTTTATTATATTTAGTTCACGGAACTCTCAAGGTAAAGATTCTAAGCTACACGAAACCTGATCAAGAGGGATGCTTCGATTGCGTTTTAACCTGAAGTATGCCATGGCAATAATACACGCCAAAGCAAACGTCACAAAAATACATTTAATAATAACCACAAGGAGAGAGACACGGGCATTCCTCATCATGCAATATGCATACATTTTCTTAGGCTGAGCATGTTTTTTAGAAAATTGACTGAGAGAACTGAAAATGAAGCATGTAGAACTAGAAATCAAACCCATTAGACCTCTTCCTTCTTAGTATGACGGCGCAATTGCAAACATTTTAATTGCATAACCAATTTGGACATTTTTATGCCTTCAAAAAACTGTGACTAAGGTGCTTGTAAATTCAAACAATTCTGAATTAAATAGCTAGTTGTACAAGCAGACAGAACATTTTGGTAGTTTATAATGCCCATCGGCTAATAACAACCATCATATACACTAACCAAGACCTGCTGATGCATCACTGGGACCTACATCAGCATCTATTCGGGGTGGCCTGATTATGCGATCAATGAGACCATACTCAAGGGCATCTTGGGCTTCAAAGCGCTTCATTCTGCTCAAGTCTTTGCTAATCTGCATTCAGTAGTAAAACATGTTTTTAAGCGAATCAGACCATATGACAGAGTAACAAGCATCCCAAAAATGCAAGTTTAAAGAAATGATGGGAAAATAGACTGTAAGATGAGAAGATTAAGATGTGCCACATTATTTAGTGCAAAAAGTATCACAATAAACTAAAGGGGAAATTTATATGCACATCTTTGTTCAGCTAGTATTTCAATCTAGGTTGTGGCCAATGGCATATCTAACAATAAATCAAGTTCACAGAATGAATCAACCAATAAAATACTAGGAAATCAAAAACTAACCTTTTCAAAAGGCTGTCCTGTTTTCTTAGATAACTCATTGTAAAGATAGTCCCTGATTCTAAGAAGCTCATTTGCTTCATTACAAATGTCATCAGCCTGTGAGAAAAATGTCACATGTTTCATATCATCCCAAACATGTACAAAAAATTACATATGGATAATATCTAGAACAGTTTTTAATGAGAGATGACATTCATACCTGACCCCGAGCAGCCCCAGCTGGTGATTGTAGAGCAATTCTTGAAAGAGGCATTGCAGAGCGATTTCCCTTTGACACAGAAAAAGAATCATACAAAGTACACCATAAGAATGACATGAAGCTGCTGAATTGTAAAGAGTATAATTGAAGGGGCATAGCTTAATATCACTGAGTAGATAAGCCCTACACAAATTCGATCAGGCTTTTCATAGACAAAATTATACGAACATATGATAAAGCTAAAATTTAGTGTGGACAGTAAAGATATTTGCTTCTATTCTGTCAAACCTCGCAAATTCATAAGTTATAGGAGTCACTCCCCCAAACTATACCACATTTGAGCTGTCTTGACTTCACAATGACCGGATGGGTAATAGTGGGGGTGAATTTAGGGGTGGTCTTGGTCCTCAAAACACTAAAGCACAAAAAATTTCCCAAATCCCTATGATGCCTTAAATTAATTTTTTTTTGAGACACCTTTACGACATGTTCCCCCAAAATCAATAACAAAACATCCCTAGGTACTGGCAGGAAAACTTTCATCAATACAGATTCCAATAGTGAAAATATTACCTTTTCCCCAGCTGTAAGAAGAAAGCCTGCTAGGTTATAGGCAAATCCCACACAGTGGGTACCAACAGGACTCTTCAAGCTCTGCATAGTGTCATATATGGCCAAGCTTGGAGTAAGCTGCAAATAAGAAGCTTTTCAGAAAAAGAGCACAATAATAGAGGCAATAAGAATACAAAAGAGCAGATACTTCATATTTTTCAAGGAGGAATTGCTAAGCAAAGGACTTACATCTCCACCAGGACCATTGATATATAAATACATCCTTTTGGAATCATCAATTGTGTCAAGGTATAACATTGTGGCCAATATTTGGTTGCTAAACTCTTCGTCTATATTTTGTCCAATGAAGAGAATACGCTCTCGATACTGAAACCAATGAATTTGGTCAGTTTTAAACCTGTATAAAGTAAATAAATAAAAGCTACAAGGTCCCTATAGTGCTCCACTTACTAGGGCGTTCCATATATCAACCCATTGCCAGGTTCCCTCCCCAGGAGTTCTATAGGGCACCCTGGGAGTCCCTATAGGCATCATTTTAACTGCTGCCCGTGTTGGTTTATGATTACGAGTCCTGTCAACAGAGAAATGTACCATCCATAAAACATGTATACCAAAACAAAATGTTGCACGGAGATGAATATCAAGCAGGGATCAACTGCACGTTACGAACATTTAAAAGGACAAACAAACATTTAATCTTTATTTATATACCAACAAAAGATAACAAATTAACTCTAACTTCAGCTAAATACAATCTCTCTATAGTTGAAGAACGCTTGTAAAGATGCCAAGAAACATGATATGATGAATGCTTGCACACAATGTCTCGACCATAAAATCACTTTTTCCCATGAATAAGAAATCAAGTTGAAATTCAACAGCTAAAAAAGATTTTATGTTGATTCCTAGCTCATAATCCAAGCAAGTAACCCCAACAATACACAAAAAATAAAGTTTTTGTCAAATTTACTCCTTTATCTTTTACTGAATCTCCAAATCAGTGTTATTTATCTCCAATTCCATACCCACTAACACAAACACATACAGAGCATCAAAGTTTATCACAGGCTAATATTTTTTATCCCCTAATCGTGTCATTGAAAAAATAAGCTGAAAATTAGTTACCCGCATTGAAGGCTCTTATTAACCTTTCCATAAAACTCTGCAGTTAAATTAGGTCTCCCAGTTGCATACAGACCTAAAACAAAAGGAAAAAAAAAACAGAATTAGAAAACAAAGGGCAAGGGAAAATGGGTTTTGAGATTAAGAGCAGAAAGTGAAGGAAAGGAGCAAACTTGGAAATTGAAGCTTCAATCCTGAATAAAGTTTGGCTCCGCAACTGAAAAATCCAAAAGCTAAATTAACATTAAATTGGATAAAAGAAGTTGCATACTTTGCATATTTATGTAGGCAGAGAAAGAGGGAACCTGAGAGAAGGCTGACTGAGGTTCGCATTAAGAGAGGATGCCATTTTCAGGAAGAAGATGAAGTGCTGTTTGGAACGAGGATTGGGAGGAAATTTTAGGTGCTTAGAATAAGTTAGGATAGGGTGGTGCCACTACTATTGTAACCATTTCATCAACGAATGTTGGCCGTATCTTTTGAGGTTCGGCTTAAGCAAATGTCCATATCTTTGTTAATGCGGTGGAAAGTCAGTTTTTTAAATGATTTTGCATTTGAAAATATTTTAATTTAATTTTTTATGTGTTATTTTTTTTAATAATCTCGACACTCTAAAACCAATTTTATTAAATAACATTTAAAATTACATTGATTTGACGTGTTTTTAAATAAAAAATAAAAATTAATTTAAGTTACGTCAAATAATTTCTTTTTCGAAAACAGGTTTGAGTTACCATTATTCCATTTTATTTAGTTATCACTAGATTTTATGGCCCTGTAATGTTGGAGAGTAAATTACAATGCTAATCTTTATTAAGTTTGTGATAATTAAAATAAATAATTATAAGAGTTTTAAGGATTTAAAATCTAGAGAAGAAAATGTATTTTTTTAAGTCAAAGTCTTTATTTTTTATTTATGCTTTTTTTTATATGAAAATAGCTTTTATATTAACAATATCATTTTTAATAGAAATCCAATGTAATTAAAATAAATATTAGAAAGAATTTCAATAGTTTAAATTAAGAAGTAAAAAAAATATTTTTTGACAAAAAAATCTCATTTCCTTATTATATATTTTTTTAATATGTCTTTTCTATATGGTTTTTTTTAAATGAAAACTTATTATAATCTAGAAAGCAAGTTTTAAACAAAAAAAATCATGCCTTTTTAATTTTCATGAAGTTGTATGAAAAAAAAATGAAAGAATAATTAATTTGTGAACATTATATAAAAAATGAACAATAACAAAAAAAATATTTATTTTATTCTTATTGAATATTGACATAATTTTTCTGCAACTTATTGCATGTTATGCTCATATATAATCAGGTAAAATTTTACTACCGTTTTATTATTTAATCAAAATTATATTTATTTATTGAGTTTTGAAAAATTAATGTTTGTATTTTAAATCTTGGTGTGTACATAACAGTTTACATTCTACATCTAGTACACTAAAAAAAAATCAACACAAATTATTTGATTATTTACAAGTTTACTATTATTTCTTATTCAATGACTAAAAAAAATCAACACAAATTATATGATTATTTACAAGTTTGATATTATTTTTTATTCAATAACTAAAAATGTCTTATATTGAATATTATAATTTTTTCATTAAATAAAAAAACTTAAATATTACAAATTTGTTATTGAATAAACAAAACCTTACCCATCTTCTTCCACTTATCTTTTTTCTCTAAACACCAAACTTAGTCACCACCTTCCCTTCCCTTTGATCCCTCGCTCGCCACCATCTCCGACCATAAACCCACAAGCTCACCTATTTATATACCATTGAGCTCAAATTTAAAAAACTTATATTTTAATTTAGTGTTAAAAATTTTTCACCCATTTTAGTTCTTATTTCATGTGTGCACTTTCAAGATCTCACTTTTGTTCTTGAGCTCCAAATAAATAAGAATACCATATTAAAAAATAATATAAATAATATTTTAAAACTGCTATATATAGACATAAATTGGCTATTAACTGCAATGTCAAAGATGACTGCATGGTGAAGGTCAAGAGTGGTTGCCGAATATTAAATACGATGGCAAGATTGGCTGCTATAATTGACTAAAATAGAAAGGATTGTCTCCCATATCAGCTATAAATAGAGGGTGCTAATGAGAGTTGAGTGACACACGAAAATAGAGAGAAACACAAAGAGAGAGCTAGAGAGAGTTGAGTTGATTATAGAAGAATTTTCTCCTCCTTGTTTTGTTGTTTGTATTGTTTCCAAACTTGATTAATACAAATCAGCAGTTCCGTGAAGTAGGCAAGTTGTCGAACAACGTAAATTTTATGTGTTTGATTTCTAGAATTTCGTAACAGCTTAATCTATTGAGTTAAAATGGTTATTTGACATGAAATCAAAGCCGTAATGACCAAGCGGTCACGAGTTTGAATCTTATCATCTCTATTTATGTGATAAAAATTAAACACAAGGTAGTGTGGGTCTGTGTAAGTTTCAAGTTCAAAGAACTTTTAGTACTTGAAATGGTGTGTTAAAAAATAATATAAATTATATTATAAAATTCATCTAATATATAATTTAAATTATTGATTTAAAATGGTTGTTTAACATTCCATTAAGCAACCAACTCATTAGTTTCATTAAAGACAAATTGTTAGACGACGAAGTCTTCTTCTTGGCCTTTCTCTCGTGCAAAATCTTATTCTCTGCATGAATTTTGACATTCTTTTACGAGCAAAATGTAATAAATTGACAAACTTTACAAAGGAAATGACGAACTTGCTGGCATCCTTTCTATTGGATTGGATCTTCATGATATTCTATGAAGTGCAAAATATACCAAATGCACAACTACATAAATATCACGAACGTGGGTTCCCAATACTTCTTTCAGGATTATTACTATTATTATCCATTGAAACCCCAATCCCACAATATCCCTCAAAACTGAACCATTCTACATCCAACAACAACAAAACCTCTGACGGCGACTTCAGCTGCAATAGGTTTCTTAGGCTTCTTCTGCTTCACTTTTTTCTTCTCGGCCTTGGCATTCTACTTAGAAACTCCAGCATCATCGCTATTGTAGTAATCATCATCATCAGATAGGTGGTAGTGCTTCGATCTCGATCGAGTATTGTGAGATTTTATGAATTTCTCTAAAAGTACTAGATAAGAGGTGGATTATATGGAGAATCAAAGAGATGATTGAGAGGTTTTCCCAGAAAATATTTGAATTTCCTTGGAAAATGAGTATTTATTCCTTTTGCTTACAATCAATTTCATTTCACCAATAAATTGACAAAGATTAAAAGATTAGGGTTCTTCCTAATAAGTTTAAAGAGAGAGAATCTGTGTTTAGAGGAGGGAAAGCTTTTTATTTATCTTTTGTTTGAGTTTATGATATATTATATATAAGGGTAGTTTAGTTTTTTATATATATAATTTGAAAATTTGTAATAATTCATGATACAAATTATATTTTTAAAAAACTCAGCATACGAGTATAATTTTGATCCGGTAATTTTTTCATATAATTATTAACAAAGTTATTGCAAAATATAATCATGAAAAACTCAAATCTTTTTTTAAAAACTTTGACATAATCAGATGATTTCTTTAGATAACACTGTAATTATTAATTTTTAAAAAACTTATTTTAAATTAAAAAAAAAAAGTGTTTCTAAGCCTAGAAGACTAGCTTGTGTGCCTGGCTTTCAAGACGGAAGGCCTAGAGGAGCATGGGCTTAAAAAAGGCCAGTGCTTGACATTTTTTTCTTCCCAGTATAATAAAAAAATTTGACAGCAAACAGTGCATTATTTGTTGCAACAATTTTTGGCCACCTTTGATTATGAAAAATAGGAGAAAAGTTTTTAGCTATTTATAATTCATTTTCCAACCTTTTCTTGACTTGAAAACAAACCAAAAACATAAACCTCAGGAATCTTATTTTTCAACCCCAAAACATCCTATAATCACTATAAAAACTAAAACTAAAATAAAATCTATAAAAAACTTATAGTTCTTGATTTATTTTTTTTAACATGGTTACATGGCAAAACTATCTTTAGTGAACTCTACTTTCTAATACAAATCCATTAACACTAAGATTATTTTTTTTGTGACTGAAATATGACTAGTCGAATTCTTTCTCTTTTTTTTTTCTTTTAATGATTTTCTCTCTCATCTCTTAAAACTCAAGAACTGAAATATGATATACATAAAGATTGAGAACTGAAACATAAATACCCAAAACTACATGACCATATATATAAAAGTTGAAAATTTCAGGGGTTAAAATAAACTTTCATGTGCAAAACATGTATCATATTCTACCATGCAATTTACATTATTTTATCTCAAATCTATTTTTGTGAATAATTCTAATGTAATACGAGAGGGTCACCCACTATTGTATAGCCCAATAAATCACCTCATTGAAAAAAAAAATAATCTTTTTAGACATCAACCTCATTTGTTTCTAGAAAACACTTTTCTGTAAACCACTTTCTCTGCTTTTCAAAGTTTGTTTACAAGGCAAAATTATCTTCATTGAAATCTACTTTCTAATACAAACTCATTAATAGTAAGATTATCCTTTTGTGGCTGAAATATAGTTGGTTGAATTCTTTCACTTTTCTATTCCTTTTCCAGTTACTTTCTTTCTCATTTCTTAAAACTCAAAATTTAAAATGTGATAAAAATAAAAGGACTAAATCATGAATACCCAAAACTATATGGACCAAATATGTAAAAGTTGAAAATTTTAGAGATTAAAATAAACTTTCACATGGGAAAAAAAACATTATGTTCTACCATGCAACTCATGGTATTTTGTCTCAAATATGTTTTTGTTAATAATTATAATTTAATCTGGAAGGGTTACCCTTTATGGTATAGCCCAACAAATCACTCTATGAAAAAAAAAAACCTTTTTAGCCATTAGCTCTATTTATTTCTAGAAAAATACTTTCCTAAAAATCACTTTCTGTACTTTTTAATATTTGATTACATAAAATAACAATCATCATTGAACTATACTCTCTAATACAAACCCATTAACACCAAAATCATTATTTTTGTGGTTAATCAAATTCTCTCTTTTCTCTTTCTTTTTTAGTTACTTTCTTTCTCATATCTTAGAACTCAAAAATTGAAATTTGATAAAAATAAAGATTGAGGACTGAAACATAAATACCCAAAACTATATGGACCATATATGTAAAAGTTGAAAATCTCAGGGATTAAAATGAACTTTCACATGTAAAAAATACATCGTGTTCTACCAAAAAATTCACAGTATTTTGTCTCAAATCTACTTTTTTTTTAATAATTATAATGTAATTTGGAAGGTTACCCTCTATCTAATAACCCATCAAATCACCCACTGGGAAAAAAAATAAACCTTTCTTAAACATTAACTCTATTTGTTTATAGAAAAATAATTTTTTTAAAACCATTTTATTCATTTTCTAATATTTGATTACATTGCAAAATCATCTTCAGTGAACTCTATTCTCTAATATAAACTTACTAACACCAAAATTATTCTTTTTGTAATTAAAATATAGTCGAATAAATTCTCTCTCTTTTCACTTTCTTTTCCTGTAATTTTCTCTCTCTTATCTTAGAACTTATGAATTGAAATATAATATAAATAAAGATTGAGGATTGAAGTATAAATACCTAAAACTACATGGACCACATATGTAAAATTTAAAAATTTCAAGAATTAAAATGAACTTTCACATGCAAAAAAATGTATCATGTTCTACCATGCAATTCACGGTATTTTATCTCAAATATATTTTTGTTAATAATTATAATGTAATGGGGGCGGGTGGAGGGCATTGTATAGCCCAACAAGTCACCCCGTGACAAAAAATAAAAACCCTCCTTAGACACAGTTTGCTTTCAAATGATGGTCACGAGTTAAATTATTTCTACGACTTATTTAAAATCAAATTAGAAAATAAATATCGGTATGAAAATATCACAAATCATTAATAAAAGGATAGAGAGAAGGCCGAAAATGGGTTGCTGATTACAAGTATCCTACGAAACTTAGTGGAATTGAATTAGTTATCGAGATTAGATAGAAGCATTTTATGGCTTGACAAAAATCAAAAAAAGAAATAATCGGTGCAGTAAAATAGATATATAGTATCATGTCCATCTACATTTTCCAAGCTCAGCCAGCTAGTTCAGGAGCTATACAGGAAAACAGGTTTCAACTGCATACCCTTCCAAGTAAACTCCAACTTAAATCTGATATTGCCCGAGGATACTTTGTTCCTTTCCATTAACAAGAAAGCTTTGATTTGCATTGAATGACAGAAACGCAAACAGAAATATTGATGAGCTGAAGTATGGGTATGATGGTCTAATCGAGTGTTTATAATAAAAATACCATAAACGAGGGAACAGATGGGCAAATTAAGAGGGCTTCTCGTAGGAATTCTGCTCTCTGAAGTCTGAAATTGCACTTCGTATCATATCAGACACATGCGGTTGGACAAACATGTGAGTGCTGTCCAAAATATGAATGATGAACTTCTGTGATGCCGGTAGCGAAGCATTCAAATTGATGATGAATTGTGCCATAGGTATGTCACTACAATATAAACATGACAAGAGTCCTTCAGTAACAAAGTTAAGAGCTTGGGTGAAACTAAACAAAAGCCTCCACCACGAGCATGAAATATATGCACATCTAAATGCAATACACCTGCTTGGCCATTCCATTACAAGCAACGAATGACTTCAAATTATAAAATTGATGACAATCACATACCAGCCCAAGAGTGAATGGCTAGAGATGTATTCACCAGTAAACAATTTCCTGGGCTGAAAAGGTTTTAAGCTAATGAGATATTTACCAGGATATGAACAACCCTTTAGTGGCATTAACCATCTTGTAGGAGTCTGGAGTCTGAACTGCAAGAAAAGTTACAGGGATCTGAAAGCTAGCACATTTTCTGGGACTGATATAATACCATAAACAAATGCAAAAACATCAGACCTAGACAAAAGAGCCAAAACAACAAAAAGAATCTTATTGTTGGTTTCTACGGAAACCCATGGACCAAAACACGGATTTTCAAATAATTGCTTCACCACCAGAGAGAACATAGTTGAATAACAGAGATTTCACATTCAATTACATCAGAAAGCCACCATGTTGGACTTTGTTTAGCAATTTTTTTTCTATTTTTTTTTGAAAGAAAAAAAGGTGTAATCAATTACAATAGCAATAACCAAAGAAAGGGAGAGAGAGGACCTTTTTGACGGAGTCGGAGATTCAGAGGCTGCTGCCGTCGTCAAGAAAGAGAGTGGCTTTGATCGGATTTAGATGACGTTGCCCCCAAGACCGCTGCTCTCTCTGGTTCAAGGAGCGGTCCGGTTAACACTCTAACATTAGGCAGTGGATCCGTGGGCTTTGCTCTGATTTGTATCCAATTAGTGGGGTAACAAGTAGGTGGATTATGATTCGGGATAAACTTTTTCTAATGTAAAATAAAAATGTTTAGGTGATGATGATTTTTTTTTTTAAAAAAAAGTTGGATCAGGACATTGATATCAATGGATTTAATTTGATTAATTTAATAATATAATTATAAAAAAGCTAACAATAATGACTAATTGAGAAAAATAAATGTTTGCCAACACTATATAGTAAAAATGAAAATTAAAAAATTCAAATCTCAATTATCAACAATAATGATTCAGTGAAAAAAAAATTAGTTTTTTTAAAATAAAAATATTTAACTTGAGTCAGTATAATAAATTCACAACTTAGGGTGTATTTGGTATTGTGGCAGCTGTTATGGTTGTGATTTGAAAAAAATTGTTTTATAAAAAGTACTTTTAATTGCGGTTAATTTGGAAAAATATATGTTTGGTTAAATCTGTGGTTGAAATTGAGGTTGAACAAAAAATAATTTAATGTGTTTGGTTAAGAATGCTTTTGAAATTGAGGTTATAAAATAATTTTTAAAAATATATATTAATATTGATGGTTTTTAATTTAAATATTATAAATTTAACTATTGTTATTACATCATGAAATAAATAATATTTTTTATAAAATATTTTTTATTGTTCTATTAAACTATCTACAATTCCACAACGTACAAAATTCATTCAATAAGAACTATATTTTCCATGGTTTATTGAGCGTGCAACAATATTAAGTAAAATATTATCAGGAACAAAATTGAAATTACCATCAAATTTTGTAAATGCTATGTCATTATGCGATATCCTTCTAATTTATGTAGTGTCATCAAATAATACTAAACACTAATTTTTTTAATAAAACATAATTAAAAATAAAAAAAATAATTTTATTTTATTTTATTGAGTGGACCTGATTTAAGACATTTAGATTTATACAGGACCCGGCCGAAACAGTGCTCCACCGTTCTCCACCGTTCACTTTTGTAAAGAAACTTGAACGAGTTATTTGCCATGATTAATTCATCTACAACTCTCGATCATGTATAGGCATCCACCTCTTCCAGCTGTTGTAGATGATTAAAGTTTGAGAGAGGAAAGACACCATTCCTTGTGAAGTAGATCGTGGAGCTGGATCGCTCCGCCCCTAATCATCTTCCTTATCTTGATCTTCAAACAAGTCTTCAGCTGGGTCATACACAATCATGTCAGGGAAAAACTCTAGGAAGTCATCTTTTACCTGCTCTTGTAATGTTTGGGGAAGACAAGCTACAACATATAGAATTTGCAATTCCAGAGACAAAAGATGAATAGTTGAGTCGACTTTTTTTTCTTAGCACAGTGGATCTTAAAAATGAGATTAGCTGCTATTGGAAAGCATAATTTTCCAGCTTCTTATCAGCCTCAGGTGCAGCCACAATTACTGTGGATCCCACCAAAATAAAACTCATTTTTTTAATAACCAACACATAGAAATTTTAGTTTATTTTAACTTATGGTACAGCTAAATTACCAAATGACAACACTTAGTTATGGACCAGAATAATTTTATATAAAAAATTAAATAAAAAAATAAAGGTTAATTTTTAATTAAGCTAAATGATGAAAGATAAAATTAAAAAAAATTAATTAAAAAAATATAAAAAATAAAACCTCAAGTTAACCTAGGTTAACTTGACTAATCTATGATCCATGATATGAGATTGAGATAACCACATAGAAAAAAAATAGAAAAAATCACAAAGCTCAAGACCCACTAACTTAATGTTAAATGATAAAATTGAAAAAAAATCAATTTTAAAAAATATCAAAGTCAAATCAAGCTAATTTTCTAAACCCGTAACTCGAGTCATGAGAGTAAAATTGCCCTATAAAAAACAAAGACAAAAAAAATTATAAAGCAAAATTCTCAATTATTTAAATATCAAGGGATAATTGTTTTTTTAAAAAATCAATCATAAAAAGGATTAAAAAACAAAAAAAATAACAATAAAAATAATGAAGACTAAATTTAGTATAGAAATTAAATAAAAAATAAGGGATACAATTAAAAAAAAAATAAATCAAGAAAATGATAAAAAAAATAACAATTAAAATAATGAGGACCAAAATCAATACAAAAAATTAAATGAAATCAAATTTTGAGGGATGAAATTGAAAACCAAAATTAATTTCAAAATGCATTAAAAAAACCAAATAGCAATCAAAATAATAAGAATAAAAATTGACAATACATATTTGATTTTTGAACGAAAAAACATGAAACCCGAGAAGAGAAGAGAGAAAAAAGAGAGGAGAAGAAAACAAATTTATCGGAGCCCAACCGTTGCGCTATCATATACATATGCCTGAACACCAAGAGAGAGAAGACGATGTTTGGTCACTAAAAAACGCCTTACACGTTGCATGTGTCTCCCACTTGCTAAAACACCAAATTAACCTTAATCAACTTAATTATAACTAAAACAAATGATGAAAAATACAAAGAAACCCCTAACACCACTTCAATTTTTTTTTTTTTCTTCTAAGTGTAATTTAGTCATTTTATTATGCTTTAAAAAAATAAAAATTCAAAAAAACCTTTAGCTGTCAATTAAATAAATTTTGTTTTTAAGGATAATTTTTATTTTACTATGTTTTTAAAATATAAAAAAACCGAGTCATCCCCAATTAATTTTGCAATAACCAATGGGCCTTGCAAAAAAAAACCATAATACCATTAATAGTCAAGCTATTGATTTTTGTTGAGAATGACAAATTTATCATTATATTGTTTTGATCCACAATGCAACATGTCTGGTTGTACCGTGAAAGTAATAACTGCATATGAGGTAAATATTCTAGGTTGCTTTTTGTAATTGAGTCCAACTACATTATATTTGATTAATTAAATCCTTTTAGTGCTTGTTTCATTAACAAATTGTACCCTCCATCCATCAATTTTTTTTTCTTCAAGTTAGAGAAGAGAAGATATTTCAACATTGATTGAGCTACAACTAACTTCATAAACACTAAATATGTTAATTAAAATTTCCTTGACATTAAAAAGAGAAAATAAAACGTCACATGAAAAACTAAAAAATAAAATTTTATAATTAATTAAAATTGAGAAAATAGAAGTAGAGATTAAAAACATAAGAATGAGTTCTATCACATAATCACTATCCAAATTAATCATAAAATGATTTAGGATTTGGAAATTGAATGGTTCCCAAGTGTAATGATTGAATGGCTCTTTACTAAGTAGTTTGATTCTCGTGACGCTGTGATATGATAGAGTAGCTCAATGTTGTACCATTAAGCTTTTTGCTAAAATATATAAAAGGTTGCTTCTCCTGTATTAAAACAAATTCAATATCTATTCCCGAGGTATTACATTCAATTTTAAAAGTTCTTATAAGTTAGGTAAAACTAATAAAGGTGTTGAACAAAGATTTTATTCAAGAATTTTAAATGCAATACCTTGTTCAATATCCTATTTAAAACCTACTAATTTTCAAATAATTTTAGTTAAAGATATGGCAAGAGTATTACAATCTCTAACAAATCGTCTATAAAAACTAGTCAAACCATGAAAAGTTTTAACCTTAATGATTGATTTAGGTGTAGGCTATTCTTGGATAGCTTTAACCTTTTTCTCATCCATTTCAATACATTTTGCATGTATAGCGGTATAACCAGTTCTCATTAGAGCATTTGGTAAACCGCTTGGTTTTTAACACATTTTTAAAAATAATATAGGCAAAATAACATGGTTAAAAAAATAATTGACAAAAAAACACAGTTTGTATATATTGTGATTGGAAAACATGACTTTTATAGCTTGTTGCTATTCAGAATAACAATATCCAATAAAAATATTAAATGGGCAAGAGAGAAGGGAAATGAAAGAGAAAAGGAAATAAAGAAAAAGATATCAGAGACACACCGAAACTTCAATTATGACATTGTTGATACCATAATGAAAGGTCACCAATGGTGATCCGAGTGGGTCACACTTGCCGCCAAACACAAGTGAGCCACCCTCACCCTTTGGACGATAAGTGTGGCCCACTTGGGTTACCTTTGATCACATTTCTTGATATCGTTAAATTTGTCTCCTCGAGATTTGTTTTTACTAATGTCTCCAAAGTTTTTTTCTTTATTTTCTCTCTTCTTTCAATTTCTCTCTATCTTTCATGCACATTTAATATTTGTTATTGAATGTCACTATTCTGAATAACGATAAGTTATAAAAGTTGTGTTTTTCAATCGTGACATATATAAATGATGCTATTTCACTAATTATTTTTTTAATTGTGCTATTCTGCCAATATATTTAATTAATTGTGATAATTTGTTTTTTAATCCAGTCAGTCTTTTCATTGGGCAAATTGTGATTTATATGGGAAAAAGATAAATAATAGCTTTAAAATGACACTGTTTTCTAAGCCCTATTAATGAACTACATGTCGTTCACCACTATTAGGGCAAATCGAGACCTTAGAAGACATGTCATTCTTACTCAGGGTTTTTAGACAACATGTCATTTGAGTTTTAAGGCTAAAGTCTAAGTTCTCAGACGACACGTCGTCCTCTTATATATTAAATAACTTGTCGTTCTCTTATCCAATTAAAGTTCCTAATTTAGGAATAAATGACATTGTTTGGCTCTATGCATTTTCATTTCAGTCCTCAATTTCACCAGTTTTCAATTTGACCTTTACTTGAGCACTTTCCTCATAAACTTTTGCAATTACACCCTTAGCGTTCTTTAATTAAACATTCAGACTTCAACGTTTGTTACAAAAATGGTCATTGGTCTCAGAATTATTTAATTTGATCCTCAATTGGTCATTTAACTTTAGATTTCCTTTTACTTCCCCCCCCCGATCCAGTCAATTAAGACCCTCAACTTTCAATGCCTATTACACTCCAATCCCTAGACTATTAATTCTTTCAATTTTAGTCAATTTGACTTTTAAACTTGATTTTTCTTTCAATTAAGCCCTAGATTGGATCAATTAAGCCCTTACAAGTTTCTATCTCTTTTAGTTAGGTCATTGGCTCTCAAGTTTATGCAAGTTTGCCCCAATCTTCATTTTTTTTCTTCAATTAGGCCCTCAGCTAACCAAATTGGACTCTTAAAAATTACCACTTTATTTCTTTTGGTCCTCAATCATCCAATTTATACCATCTTGACCAATTTCAATCTATTTTTTCCATTTTTCTTTAAGTAAACACCAACTTGCGTGCCCACGTTGATTTCTAACTAGCTCAACTTGAATTCTTGTTTAGTTGTGACCTAAAAATCTTTTTTTTTAATGGAAATTTTGATTTAAATATTTTTTTTGGATTTTTTAAAAGAAAATAAAAGGTTGACAAAATTTTAGGATCCGAAATTGGATTATAACAAAAAACATTTTTAAAAAATATAATGAACATAACACTAATCCAAATTCTAAAACATATCCAAAAATCAAAATTGAACGGTGCAAGTTCATTCTCGCCAACCACTTTGAGGAGTTTCAACGTTGAAAAATAAATGAAAGTCAAAGCTCAAAATCACTCAGAACGTAATGTTTGATAAAAATTAGGGGTGAAATTGTGGGTACGGGGACAGAAGAGAAGTGGAGGTGGGCGAGTGGGGAAAGGGAATTCGGTGTAGAGTTCGGACTTTTAGGGTTAAAAAGAATCGGCAATGTTTAAAGGAGAATTTGAATTAAAATAAATTTTACACAAGATATCATGGTAGTTTTCAAAGCTGATTTTTATTTAATTATATAATAACTAAAATAAATACTCATGAGAATTTAAAATATTTAAATTCTAAAATAAAGTATTTATTAAGTTAAAGTCTTCTTTCCTTGTTTATGCATTTGTTTATTTGATGAAAATATCTTTTTATTATTCACAATGTAATTATTTAATAAAAAAATCTAAAATAATAAAATAAATATTTATAAAAATCTCAATAATTAAATAAGGGTGAAAAATTTCATTTCCAACTCCCATTTTCTTATTAATTAATTAATTTATAAAAATATATATTTTTATCGATCGCTTTTAAAATAAATTTATCTTAATTTAAGACACAAGTTTCAAACAAAAAAAATAATATCTTCATAATTTCTTGTATTTTAGTTTTTTTTAGCAAGGAGAAAATAACAATGTAATTGTTAGTTTTTTTTCAATGAAAGTTGTAATATCGTGATAATTTTCCGTAAAAGAATAATAATTGAGATAAGTTAATTATAAGCTTGAGGTTTGAACAAAAAAGAAAGAAAGAAAGAAAAAAAACAATACCAATTACTTGGGTTCTTAAAGAGTCATGTGGAGTGTCTTACCTTGACTGACATGTAATCATGTTCCACATGTTTTTTTAAAACAAAACAAATATGAAAGAAGTATTTTATATTTATTACTATCACATTGAGGCAGCATAAGAAAATTGCTAAAATTAATTGATCTAATTAAACTTCTATTTATATTTGATGATACTATAATTTGTTTTAATTTTATTATTATTATTATTAATGATTTTCATTGATCAAAAGAACTCGAAGGGCAAAGCCAACAGCCACGTCAATTGGCCATATTGGGTGTCGATGGCTACAACAGAAGGAAATTTTGGATTATCAACCGCATGCAGCAACACTGGGTAACTTATGAAGTCCGTAGCTAGAAAGTTGTGCAGTCTAAAATTAACCACTAATCACTATTAAAGAATAATATAAATTATATTTTAAAATTTTATCTAACAATTTAAATTATTGAGTTAAGATAGTTTTTTCATATGATATCAAAGTCTTGATAACCAAGCGGTCACAAGTTCGAATCTTACCATCCTTTATTTGATAAAAATTAAGCACAATGCAATATTTAAACTCAAAGAACTTTCATCTGAAAAGGTATAATAAAAAATAATATAAATTATATCTTAAGATCTCACCTAACAACAGCTTAAGTTACTGATTTAAGTTATTGATTTAAAATGCTTCTTTAACAACCACAAACTCTGCAGATCCACTGCCATTACCACGAACCCCATTGTTTCGCTCTTTCCACATCCCATAAACACTTGCATTCCAAGAAAGCCGCAAAATAACAGATGGAAAACATTTCTGTATGTTGCCCTGCCCATGCAAACGCAGACCTCCAACCATCCACATTCCTACTAATGCCACCTTTTTGTAGTTCTGTAAACCATACTACTTTAGAGTATTCACATTCAAGACACAAATGGTCCCTGGTTTTGTCACTGTTACTGCACAAAGCACTGGTTGTATCGATCAATCTGCCATGCTGATATTGTCTAATATCTGTAGAAAATCTGTCCTAACACTTCAAGCCATGAGATGAAGCTGTGTCTAGGGACGTGAAGTGGTTCCCAGACCAACTTATGCAATCTAATTTACTGCCCTTCAACCTTGAGAAATCCCAAGCACTTTGAACACAGTATTTTCCATCTGAACCAATCTTTTCATATAACAATATTATCTCTTCAGCTGATCAGTATGAAAAAATAGTCCTACAAACAGCACTGATAACATCAGCCATATAATCAGACCTCACAGCAGGCCATGCCCAATTATTCGCATGTATAACATCAGCCACTTTCTCAACAGTAGAAGGTCCAGTATGGTGGAAAATTCTCAGGCCGTATTCCTTCACCAAAAGCCCGAAAGGATGTCAAGAATCGATCCCACCATATGTGTCTTCTTCCCATTCCCAAGCACATGATCCATTTGACCCCACACAATCCCTACAGTCACATGGGATTTTCAGGATCCAGATACCTTTTCCTTTCAACTTATAAGCATTGTTAGAAATAATGTTCAGGACTGCTGAGCTGAAATTTTATTCTTTCTTTAATTTTTGATTTAGTCAATTCTGTTCCTATTCTCTTGTTCTTGCTGCTATTTCGCAGCTCTGTTATTTCCATTATCAATTGATCATGGCTTGAATGTAGGACCATGATCGTAGGAGTTTGTTATGTATCAGCTCTATAAATTGAGCTGCAGTTATGAATAAAGTATTCAAGCTTTTCATTCATTAATCTCTTCTTAAACACAAGCATTATCCTTTGTTATTTTTGTTGTTCAGAATCACTGCAACAACGACAATTGGTATCAGAGCATCTTGATTTAAAGGGATCTGAGTTGTAACCCATGGAGACAGAAGTAAACTTCTCATCAATTGCTCCACCAGTGTTCAATGGTGACAATTACCAGTTTTGGGCAGTACGGATGGAGACATACTTAGAGACTCTGGATTTGTGGGAGGCAGTGGAACAAGATTATGAAATCCCTGCACTTCCAAACAATCCCACCATGGCGCAGGTCAAATCACAGAAGGAGAAAAAGATAAAAAAATCAAAGGCAAAGGCGTGCTTGTTTGCTGCAGTAGCATCCACCATTTTCACTCGAATCATGTCTCTGAAAACAACAAAGGAGATATGGGAGTTTCTCAAGACTGAGTATGAAGGGGATGAAAGAATTCAAGGTATGCAAGTGTTGAACTTGATGCGTGATTTCGAGTTGCAGAAGATGAAGAAGACTGAATCCATCAAAGAGTACTCTGACAGGCTGCTTAATATTGCAAGCCGAATCAGTTTACTTGGCTCGTCCCTGCTTGAGTCAAGAATTGTTCAAAAAATTCTTGTAACAATTCCTGAAATCTTTGAGGCTACAATTACATCCTTGGAAAATACCAAGGATATGTCAAAAATTACTTTGACAGAAATGTTAAATGCATTACAAGCTTAGGAGCAAAGGAGGATCATGAGACAGGAAAATGAGATTGAAGGAGCTCTATTCGTCAAGCATAGAGAAAAAGGAAAGAATTACAAGAAGAATGGAAGCAGTCAAGCATCATCAGGTGATTCCATGAATTTTAACAGGAGCAACACTGGAAACAAAAAAGGACTTTTTCCTCCATGCCAGCATTGTAAAAAGAGATCACATCCATATTTTAAATGTTGGAGAAGACCAAAAGCTAAGTGCAACAAATGCAATCAAATGGGGCACGAGGCTGTCATCTGCCAAAACAAAATTCAACTGCATGATGAAGAAGCTCAAATTATTGATCAAGAAGAAGAAGATCAATTGTTTGTGGCCACTTGCATTTCCAGAAATGACTCAAGTGAAAGCTGGCTCATTGATAGTGGTTGCACCAACCACATGACACATGACAGAAACATATTCAAGGAGCTGAAACAAACAACTTCAAAGGTTCGAATTGGAAATGGAGAATACCTTGCTGTTGAAGGAAAATGAATCGTGGCAATCTTGACTTGCTCAGGTACTAAGTTCATCTCTGATGTATTGTATGTCCCTGGTATAAATCAAAATTTATTCAGTGTTGGTCAGCTTATTGAGAAGGGTTATAAAGTAGTGTTTGAAAACAATTGCTGCTTGATCAAAGATGTGAATGGTCATGATATTTTCAAAATAATCATGAAAGGGAAGAGTTTTGCTCTAAATCCATTGGAGGAGGAGCATACTGCTTTCCCAATTAAAGAAAATATCACAGATATTTGGCACAAGAGGCTCGGGCACTATCATCATAGAGGGTTGATGCTTATGAAATCCAAGATGATGGCTAAGGATTTCCCAGCACTTGATGATCACATATCCAGCTGCAGAACTTGTCACACTGGCAAGCTAAATAGGAAGCCCTTTCCAGAAGCCACATGGAGAGCAACAAGGAAGCTGCAATTGATTCATATTGATATTGCAGGACCACAAAGGACACCCTCTCTAAATAGGAGTCTGTATTATGCTGTCTTCATTGATGATTACAGCCGAATGTGCTGGATTTTCTTCTTAAAGCACAAGTCAGAGGTAGCACAGGTGTTCTGGAATTTCAAGGCCAAAGTTGAAAATGAAAGTGGCTGCACAATTCAAGCCCTCAGATCAGACAATGGCAAGGAATACACTTTCAATGCCTTCAACGTTTTTTGTGAGGAGGCAGGCATTCATCATCAGCTAACAACTCCGTATACTCCTCAGCAAAACGGAGTTAGTGAGAGGCGAAACAAGTTCATATTGGAAATGACAAGATGCTTGCTACATGAGAAGAATTTACCAAAGAAATTCTGGGCAGAGGCTGCAAACACTACTGTGTTCTTGCAAATCCGACTGCCTACAAGAGCCTTGAAGGATCAAACACCCTTTGAGGCATGGTATGGTTACAAACCATCTCTGAATTTTCTTAAGGTATTTGGATGTTTGTGCTTCACCCTTGTTCCACAGGTCAAGAGGGATAAACTTGAAAAGAAAGCACTTTCAGGCATTTTTGTTGGCTACAGCTTAGTTTCAAAGGCTTATAAGATTTTCTAGCCACAAATTGGAAAAATCGTTATAAGTAGAGATGTCCAATTCCGGGAAGATGAAGAATGGGACTGGAACGATGCAATCAAAGAAGATTCAGCCTCTCTAAAAGGCAATTATCTTGTTTCAGACACAAATGATCAAAGCATGGAAGATTGGGACATCAACATGACAGATGACACTCCTGTTAGAGGCACACAGTCACTCCTTGATGTGTATCAAAGGTGCAACATTGCTGTGTGTGAACCAGCAGACTTTGAAGAAGCCAAGCTAGATCAAAATTGGCTTGCTGCGATGAAGGAGGAGCTTCTCATGATCTTGAGAAACAACACGTGGGAGTTGGTTGACAGACCTCAAAACAGAAATGTAATTGGTGTAAAATGGGTGTATCGAACAAAACTCAACGCTGATGGCTCAATCAATAAGCTCAAAGCCAGGCTAGTGGTGAAGGGTTATGCACAAATCTTTGGCGTGGACTACTCAGACACGTTTGCACCGGTAGCAAGACTTGACACTATCAGGCTGCTACTTGCCATTGCAGCACAACTGAATTGGAAGTTGTATCAAATGGACGTCAAGTCAACGTTTTTAAATGGTGTTTTGCAGGAGGAGATCTATACTGAGCAACCAGAAGGCTTTGCAAATGAAGGAGAGGAGGACAAAGTCTGTCTTCTTAAGAAGGCACTATATGGATTGAAGCAAGCTCCAAGAGCTTGGTACAGCCGAATCGATGAACATTTGCAGCACTTGGGATTCACTAAAAGCCTCTTTGAATCGACTCTTTACATCAAGCAAAATGGTGATAACATCCTTATCATCTCACTTTACGTTGATGATTTGCTTGTAACAGGAAATAACAACAGTAATGTGGAGACGTTTAAGCAAGAGATGATGAGTGTATTTGAGATGACAGATTTGGGTTTGATGTCCTTTTTTCTTGGAATGGAAGTTAAGCAAGCTGAACATGAAGTGTTCATATGTCAGAAGAAGTATGCCAAAGAAATCCTCAAAAAGTTCAAACTTGAAGATTGCAAAGCAGTAAGCACTCCTATGAATCAAAAGGAGAAGCTATGTAAAGAAGATGGAGCCGAGAAGGTTGATCAAGCACAATTCAGAAAAATTGTTGGATGCTTGATGTATCTCACTGCAACTAGGCCTGATATTTTGAATGTTGTGAGTATCTTGTCTAGATTCATGCATTGTGCTAGTGAATTGCATTTCAAGGCTGCTAAAAGAGTGATAAGATATGTCAAAGGAACCTGCAATTTTGTCATAAGATACACAAGAAGTAGAGAGTTCAAACTGGTCGGGTACTCTGACAGTGATTGGGGAGGCTCAATTGATGACTTAAAGAGCACATCAGGCTACTGTTTCTCTTTAGGTTCTGGTGTGTTTTCATGGAATTCAAAAAAGCAAGAAACCGTAGCCCAATCCACTGCTGAAGCTGAGTTTGTGGCTGCAACAGCTGCTGTCAATCAAGCTTTGTGGCTGAGGAAAATTTTATCTGATCTTAACCTGGAGCAAAAGGAAAGCACATAAATTCTAGTTGACAATCAAGCTGCCATTTCCATCTCTAATAATCCTGTGTTTCACGGGAAAACCAAGCACTTCAACATCAAATTATTCTTTTTGAGAGAGGTGCAGAAAGATGAGAGTATCATTCTTATTTACTGCAAAACTGAAGAACAAGCAGCTGATATTTTCACCCAACCACTACCAGTCAACAAATTCGAATTTCTGAGAACAAAGTTGGGAGTTTGCAGCTCCTAAACAAGGAGGAGTGTTAGAAATAATGTTCAGCACTACTGAGCTGGAATTTTATTCTTTCTTTAATTTTTGATTTAGTCAATTCTGTTCCTATTCTCTTGTTCTTGCTGCTATTTCGCAGCTCTGTTATTTCCATTATCAATTGATCATGGCTTGAATGTAGAACCATGATCGTAGAAGTTTATTATGTATCGGCTCTATAAATTGAGCTGCAATTATAAATAAAGTATTCAAGTTTTTCATTCATCAATCTCTTTTTAAACACAAGCATTATTTTTTGTTATTTTTGTTGTTCAGAATCACTACAACAACGACAAGCATAAATCCAAGCTCTCGTGGAGAACCTGTTTGCAAAATAAATACTCCATAAATTTCCGAGTACACGAGTATTATTCCACTCTATAATCATAGTCCAAGACCTCCTTCCTGGTTTGGAAGAGTTACAACCCTCCATGCAACTTTAGCACCATTAGCTGACCATTCCTATCCTTTCCAAAGAAAAGCATTACAAAGCTTCTCAATGCATTTAATCAGTTGCAAAGGCAGAATGAAAATAGAACACTAATAGTTCTGGATACTAAAAATGACACGTGAAATTAATTGCTGTCTTCCTGCAAAAGACTTTTTTTATGCCAAGTGCAACCCTGATGAAAATCTCTCAAGCACTGACTTACAATCATCAACGTTTAATCTTCCTGTGATCAAAGGAACTCCAAGATACCTTATAGACAATTTGCCAATTTAAACCCACACACACCTCGCAAATCGTTCGAGAGAGAAGAAGAAAAGTCAGCACTGAAAAATTCGTCTTTCGAAGGATTGCATTTAAGGCCTGATACCATGTTAATGCCTGCAAAGAGCTGATTACACCCTGAACAGCAGAAGCACAACCAGCAGCGAAAATCAACAGATCATCAGCAAAGCAAAGATGGGTAGGACTAATTTTCTTGCATTTTGGATGATAAGGAATAATTCAAGAGAACGCAGCATCATTAAGAATGCAAGATAGGATCTCCATAGCAATAACCAGTAGGTCAGGGAAGAGAGGTCCACCTGCCTAAGCCCCCTTCTTCCATCAAAATAACCAGAGACCAGATAGGATCTCCATAGCAATAACCAGTAGGTCAGGGAAGAGAGGTCCACCTGCCTAAGCCCCCTTCTTCCATCAAAATAACCAGAGACCACCATTAATGGAAAATCATTTGCCCTCATAACGTTAAGAGAAAGCCCCAATGAACCGAATCAAAGGCTTTCATAATGTCCACCTTCAGAGCACAACCTTGAGAAACTCCAAATATTCCTTACCCTTCATAATTTCTTGAGCCAATTAAAATATGGCCTCCAATTTTCCAAACATGAATAAATGCGGTTGGATTCAAGCTAATTAGAGAAGGCAAGCAAACCTTAACCTATTAGCAAGAATCTTTGAAATGCATTTACAGATTGTGGAGCAACAAGAAATAGGTCCAAAGTCAGCAACCCTGTTTACATTTTGCCATTTTGGAACCAAGGTACTCGCGACGGAATTGATTGCTTTCAAAGGGTTCCTACTGGAAACGAAACTCGGAACAGCATCAAATAACATCCTCTCCCACAGTACTCCAAGCTTTTTTGAAGAAATCGGCTGAACATCCATCTGGCCCAGCCTTGCTGCCATTCAGGGAGTATATCGTGATTTTGACCTCTTCAGGGGTCACTGGAGCAATTATAGAACACTGTTGCGACCAATTCAGTAATCGACGTTACCCCAACTTAACAAGGCAAAAGCTAAACAAATCAAATTCAAGCTGAACTCGAGTTGCTTCCAACATCTTGAAGAAGGCCACTTAAAACCACATCAATTCATTGAAAGGGTTTTCTTACAACTGTTTTATTTTCAAGATATGTTCCATGAACTGAATTGAACTTCATCTTGTCACCGAGGAAGAATATTCAAACAAAAAAAAGTAAAATAAAAATAAGAAACCAGCAGAAAGCCACAGAATCACATGACTTGGCCAAAAGAAGTGGAACCTCAAATGTTATTCAATACATCAACAGCATTCTAAACAATCTTACAATCATGGAACTGGAACTATATCAGTTACAACACGCCCTTTATTTTGCACAAGGGAGCAGTTTATGGTATCCAGTATCTCCAATGTCTCACTAAAGCAGGTAATTATCCCAACTAATCATAATCACTGTCTTCCAAGGCGGTAAAAATCATCCTGTAAACAAAGAGTAAAACAATCTTGCTTTAGTTGTTTCACTAACGATTACAATAACCTTAAAGGTAGAAGCAATATAGCAATTTCACCCACCAGAAAATCGAAAGAAACAGGAGAACAACAAGATAGCCTAGTTTGAAAAGTCGTTGTTTCTTTTCCCAGTTGAGCATGTTGAATATCTCAGTCACATCTACCAAATGCTGTCTTTGTGTGTAACTAATCAAAAGAATGAAAAAGTTAGAAGAAGCAAATCATATCATGTTCTATCACATGTAGCCAGCAAAGTACAAGCTTAGCGTATTCCTAAGATGCGATCTCTACAGCAAAATGAAATGATTTGCATAACGATCCCTTTATGTAATGCATGAGGTTGCTTCTATCAGCGAGATAAGCAAAGAGTGTGTTAACCCTAACTATATAAGAAATCAATTCAACTTGTCTGGAATATCAGGGAAGATCCTGACCCGCCAACCCCAAAACTCAAAAAACATAGCTTGAGAACCTCACAATGGCAACACAGAGTGTAATACAGGCATGTCAGCTCAACGAATTATAAAACATATGATAACATCATTATGATTTTACTTCTTATAACTGTTCAAGGTTAAGATGAGAGACAAGCAAGCATTACTGCATGCACTGTGAGTACTGGCAGAATTTTGGACAAGTCTATCTCTAATACGGACATGGCTGGATTATATAAGTGACTGTGTAGATAGACTGACAAACGTGAAATAAACATAGAGCAAGACTCAAAAACTATGTGAAGCTCGTGATACCCTCAGCTTCATCGGGATACAAATATGTTGCTTTAATAAGAGTTCATGGCTCCAAACATGGAACCTCAAGTCTAAGCAGAAATCAAGGCTGTAATTCTAAAGCATTGAAGCCTTCTAAAACTATAGGTATCCAACTACATTGTTTGGATATTCTGAAGTAAATCTCGTGCTTCTCTCTAACAATCCACCAAATAATCAACTCAACCAATCATAATAGCATGGATTGAGCAGCAATTCGTTGAAAATATCCTATTCACACTGCATTGATGAAATGGTACCCTTTTCACTGGTAAGCAATAAATGTATAGTCTTAATACAGTAGACCTCCCTTCCTTATAAAAGCTACATCTCTACCTTTCTCCCATAGACAGATAAACAACAATTTTCAGATGCGGGCAAAGTATAATTCTGAACAACAAAGAAGAAGATAAAACTTACAGCCTCACATTGTAATAAAGGTATGGAATACACAAAAGTGACATACACCAGTGCCCTGTAATGAGAAAAAATAAGCACAAAACCCCTTCTGTTATATACTCTGGCAAAATCACTTTATTTATCCGAGATGAGGAATCATAAGGATTGATGTAATCAAACTCCAGATCTGCTAAGGCCATAAGCTGCAGCAAAATTCTTCAAAATGTCAAAATCCGTATGCCAACATCATACACCTCAATTTACACAAGCGAACAAATGCCGGACTAATCCATACATGGAGCAATTCCCACGCATTTTTCTTCGAATTTGTTTAGCAATCAATCATCGTCTAAAATCACCTTACTTTTTACAATTACTCCACTAAAAAGCAGAGGCTTTTTTGTTATTTATTAAAATCAGTCTTCACTAATTTTATTATCCACATAAAACAATAAATACCAGACCTAATCAAGTTGGAAAGTGAATTGATCAAAACCAAACAGACAAACAAGCAAACAACCCATCAGCATGAAGTGGACGACAAGCTGACAAATTTAGCTATGCAGCTACCCTGTAAAAAAGCAATTAAAATCCCAGTCGAAATTTAACATTACTAAGTACCCAATAAGCACTCAAAATCAAAGAAAACAAAAGTCTAATTTTCTCAACTTAGAAACAACTAACATTAAAAAAAAAATCACCAAATTTATTAACAAGTAAAGGGGTTCGAGAATGACCTGGAAGATGACGATAACAAGAAGGGCAATAAGAATGAAGAAGGCTATTAGCCATACAAAGAGATCTCCCATGCTCCTTCCTTACCCTCCCTGCTCTAATGTTTTACTCTCTCTCTTCTCCCTTAAGTACTCTGCTTCGTTAGCTCAAGAAAGAGGTAAAGCTGAGATGGGTGCTTGTTAATCACTCTGGCACGCACGGGGGCTTTGGTTTTCCTTCTGTCTGAAATGCCACAATTCTTTTCTTGTTCGGTTTTCCTTTGATTTAGATACTTAAGTATGCTAAGTTATGAGTTAAGATAATTACCTAAAACCCCATTCTGTCCTTAAAAGCTGACAAGACTCTTTCAGGGATTAAAACTACACGAATTGGGGACATTTTTGTCTATTCGTGAGTGTCCTCTGTTTTTCTTCTACTTCGGCCTTAAACTGGGTTTATGAATTGAGTGTCTTCTGCGTCCACGTCGCATGTACATGAGCTCAGACTTTAAAATACGTGTTCTGTTTTTTTTTTTTTTTTGTTAGATAAAATTCTTTTTTCCCAACACACGAGGTGAATTTGTTCTCTTTCTGTATTTTAATAGTTATATTGTTTTTGGATTAATCTTAAACTTTCCATGCGCCAAATTAAATTCCAAGGGGAGTATTGAGTTGATTATAAGAGAGGACAGCAAGATCTAAGTGGTTTTAAAAAGGGAAAAAAATCAAGTTTTGGGATGGTAAACTTAGTGAGAGAAACTGATGAATTTAAAAAGAATGAAAGGAAAGTTTGAGCAAATCTTCCAAGTTCTTCGTGATTATGTTTAAAAGAGTAAGCACGCCTCTTTTCCTCCATTTATATACAAGTTTGGTGTGATTTTGTTGAAATATTGAGATGGGTTGTAAATGGATTAGGGTTTGATGAACTCATTACGATGAATGTGATGTTTTTGCATAGAATTAGTGTTTAAATATTAAATATTGTTGTTTAGTGTTGAAATTTATGGAAAGATTAAAACAATCCATGGAACCTTGAATTAGAAGGTTAGGCCAACGAGTATCATAGAGTACAATGATGGAATAGATTTCTTTCATGTTTATTTTGATGTAAAATGGTTAAACAACACTTGTTTAGAGAAATTGTAAAAAGAAACACATGACTCTTTAGAGGGGTTTCAGCCAAAAGGACTAAAGGAAAGGGTTTGGTTTATGATAATTGAGTTGATGTGTTTTAATGTCTCCTAGTTGATTTGTGTTGGAATTAATTTTACAATTGAAAAAAAAAAACAAGAGGAAGGAACTTGGTTTTTAGCCAAAAACTTTATTTTTTAGTAAAAAAAAAAATATTTAATTGAAGATGATTAGTTTTTGTAGAAATAGAAGCTAATAATACCAAGATTATTAGTAATAATATTAATAAAAAAAATATATTGAATTAAACTTGATTAGTTGCTCATAAAAATAAAAGCTAATAATTCCAAGGTGATTGATATCAACATATTCTTTACTAGTTATTTACACGGTAAATCTAATGATATCAATATAGATAATATTGATATTATTTATGTTACCCACGTGAAAGTTAATGGATATTGAGAATAAATCATAATAATAATGAGTGGATTTAGTATTCGAGATTGGATTTAAATTTATATCATGAATACTTGATGGATATTTGATCGGGTTTTAATTTAAAAATTTATACTTTTTAATATTTAGATTGAGTTTAAATAGTTAATTCAAGTTTGGATATGAACTCGATTATATTCAATTCCATCAAAAAAGAATTTGTAAAAAAATTAAATAAGGATACAGGGATGAAAAAAAGGGATCTTGATTTATGTTAGAGCCAAGTAAATAATGTGATGCTATTGAACGCTAACAAAGACAGGATCTTGGTGTCATTTCCAGCACACCAAGACCTTCCAAAGCTGAAGCGTCCTTCTCACAATTTCGCCAAATTTGCTAGCAAAGAATTCCGGAAGTAAGAATGGAGGGCATGGAATTGATGGTGGGTTAGCTCTCCCAGAAACTGTTTCTGTAATGGAAGAAGCTGAGCCTCCATTACTTCTACGATTGCTGCTGCTGCTTCTGAGATAGAAGCTTCTGCTACCGACATCCCCAACCATTTCTGATTTATCTAAACCTGTTAACACCAAGAAGCATAATTGATAACTTCTTTAAAAGGTAAGAGGATAACATGACAGAAAGTTATAAAATTAAAAAAACAAAAAGCAACTTGTAAATATTAAGATTGTTGTATCGAATCTAGCAACAAAATCAAGGCGTATTAGCTGTATAAAAAAGAAATCAACAAAACAACACTATCCCTTGGTGAATGACAAGGAACACCTAATCACTGAATTCCTAAGAAAAATGCAAAATCATAATTACTAATAAATAGATGAAAAGTCCAAACCTTGACTTACTTCGAAGGCTGAAATAGGAATGATGCAATTCACATGTTGATGCTGCATTCTTATCAAGTTTTGGGGTTCGCCCTTCTTCACTGTACTTGTCTACCACAAGCTTAATTGTGTCCTCTACATTAGATCCCAATTTAACCATGGTCCTAACTGGCCCTGGACTCCCTTCAACTGTTACAGTAATCACTACTTCTGCATCCTTCTTGTATCCCTACAGTCCAAGTTTTGCATCAATACAGCATAGACTATTTATGAATGAAATTCTTGAATTCAGTAAAATTGTGTCCAAATTGATGGTTGATTCACCATACTTCAACAATGTATTAGTAAGGGACTAATTAAGTAAGAACAAAAAACTTCTGGTACCCGATCAAGACTGGAGCGAGGAGAGAAATTAGTGGGCACGATCAAAGAAGGAGAAGAAGCAAGAGCATCTGTACAAGTATGAGGCCTAAACAAAACACCGCCACTACCACCATCACACTCGTACAGTAAGATGCTGCTCCTCTGTTTCTGCTGATCAACACTATCTTCAGCACGGCTCCCTCACACCATCATGGGCTCTGAGGACCACATCGCTTCAAAAACTTTACAGGCTTGGAGTGCTTCACCGATCGCCATGGTGATGGGGTCGGTCTACTTGGAGATGGGTGTGATGGCCTGATCTTCCGGCCTCCGTTCTCCGGAACTCTACGCCGGACATCCCTCTTTGGCATATATGTGGTATTATATATATATATATATATATATATATATATATATATATATATATATATATATATATATTACGTGCGATTAAAACAGTGATAAAATTACAAGTTTTAGTTATGGTTTTTTACCATGAGAGTGGAGAGGTAGAGGTTGTGTGAAGATAGCGAGGGAAAGGAAGGTGGAACGTTGGAAAGGTGAGGTGAAGTGTTAGAGTGACGATGGAGAAAACTTGTATATTAATTGTACTTGCTTGCCTCTGCGTTTTGTTTTTTTATTAAACTCAGAAAAAAAAAAAGGAATAGATTTTGTTATTTTGGTGCTGAAAACATGGTCAAGGCCATTCTAAATATTGAAAAAAGTGTAATTTATCCGCATGGAGGTTAGAAATTTATCACATATATTATATATCAAACTCTCAATTTGAGTACTAAATATAAAATAATGCACTTCTCTTAGAAAAAGTTTTTTCTAATTAATATAGATATTCGGGTCGGTCTATATTCGGGTCGGTCTATATGCATCTTAATTAATCTTACAGATTTTAAAGTTAACAATTAATTTTCAGTAACTATAATCATTATATTAGTAATCATATACTTCAAACTTAAAATTACATAAAAACAAATCTTTTATTAGAGAAGCTCTTCTCTTAGAAAAACTGGTAGAGGTCTCCGGCCTCTCATGGTAGTTACTCTCACCTGAAAAACAAGATTCGCAACAGACATGAAATCTTTCCTGACGGGAAAAGGAGAACTAATAACCACTCCCTAATTTCCTAACGGTAACACATCAGAAATCTCTTACAAGCTCTCTGAGATCTTATAATCTATGTTTAAACAATTTTTGCTACAACTTCTGCATATGTATGCCGCGTAAACCGTGTTGGATTAAAATAAGGATACAGTCCTGTAGCATAGGGCAAGCAGTGTATCTAGTATTGGCTTAGTATGCTCGCACAAAGGGTTCCAAGAAAAGTGTTCATAATTAGCTCTCTTAAATCAGTAATTATTTGGATGCGATCGTTTTTATGGGATTAAACCTTGATGCATATATTTAAAATAACCTAAACTAACAGAGGTGCTAAGAGATGAAGTTATATTGTTTCCCTGTTGGTTTAGACACTACATACTGAATAATACTTAATGTTTATTAAGAAATATAGTAGAGTTATTATATCAAAATAATCTAAAATAATTTTAAAAAATCAAAAAATAACAAAACAATGGTTTAATGCCAAACAGACCCTTAATTTTCCTGCCCATTTCCATTTATTTTCTACATTAAAAAAGATTTTCCCGTATCTGTGGCGCCATGGTCCTTTTCAAACTCTTCTCCGTCTCAGGGCAACATTGATTTTGACGGGCATTAATCCTCTAAAGCTGCCGAGAACAAGGCAGGCAAAACTCCTTTTGTTGCAGAATGGGAAAGACAGCCATCACAGGTTACAAATTAAGTTCTTTTCTTCAAAACATTATCCAGGATAATATAAAATAAAAGAATAGTATATCCTAACAATAACTGCTAATGGTTATAACTCTTCACCCTTATAAATATATTGGTTAACAGTAATAAACAACAACAAAGTAAAAAAAGCAAAGAAAAGAATGTAATTATACTTGTACTGGTGAATGGAGATACAAGATTTTGTTTTTTGGGACATGTTTATTTTGGTTTCTCCCTTGACCCTTCTGCTACTTTTTCCAACAACATTAAAATATAATTATTTTGGTTTCTCCCTAGAATGAGGCTGCATTGGCATACTCTTTATCAGCTCACACGCCTCTTGTAATCTTCCAGCTCTCCCTAAAAGAGTGTCCATGATTGCATAATGATCAATTGAAGGTACAGGTCATGGTCCTTCATGGAACTAAAGAATCGGTAGCCCTCTTCAACCAGACCAGCATGGTTACATGCCTGTAAATAGCCCTGTAAAGGTGGCTAAATTCAGACGAGTTTGGGTGTCCACCATCATTTCCAACAACTTGATGGCAGCAGCAACCTTTCCATTCATGCCACATCCCGAGATCATTGCACTATAAGCAACCGCAACCTTCTTGTTTAGGCCATGAAATAGATCATATGCCTTTTCAACACTCCCACACTCTGCATATAGGTAATGCAAAGCAGTAACCAACGGGTCATCAATATCTGTTCCAATATCATTTACATATGACTAGCCATGACGCAAATCTCCTGTCCCCCAGTTGTAAACAAGCTGTTACAACACTCACCAAAGTCAATCTGACCTGGCCGAATATTTGCATAAGCTTTAACGGTTTAACCATCTCGCTAAACAACTGGAGGGCCTTCTTCGGTTGGCTATTCTGAGCAAAGCAAGATATCACGGCATTAAACGTAAGCAGATCCTTCTTAGCTATCTGATAAAACAACATCTCCACATTTTGAGCACCCAACAATCATTGTGATCCAGGAAACACTGTCTCTTTGGGGCATTGCATCAAAGAATCTCCGTGCTGATTCTATGTTCCCAAAATCAACGTATACACTATTGAATGCATTCCAAGAAAATAGTTTTTCTCTGGCATCTGTTGAAACAAAACAATGCACGGTCCTGTCCTCTATTTTTGCATACCCTGATATCATTGAATTCCAGGATATGATATCTTTCCTTGGAATCTGGTCAAACACCCACTGAACCTCTAGTAAATCCCCAGATTTCAGATGCCCAGATAAAATTGAATTCCATGAGACTACATTCTTCTCCGCCAGCTCATCAAAAACCTTCTGTGCAGTGCTCATATCACCCAGTTTTATATATAAATCCACAAGGGCTGTTTGAGCATAAACACAGCTAGAGAGTCATATTTATAACTTTGAGCGTGGATCAATATTCCAACCATCTTGTAAAAGGTCCTAGCATACGCCATTAAGCAGAGGATACATCAAATGCGCTTGACACAACCCTTGTCTCTGCATCTGAGCACATAGATTAAAGGCTTCCTTGAAGTGGCCTCGCTGCGAGAAATATCTAACAGTGCAACCCCATGTGAATGGATCTGGAAGTCGCAAATGGTCAAGGATATTATGGACTTATTGATCAATTCTTCTATGGTAATTACAAGCAGACAGGAGGATTTGACGAACTAAGAGAGGCTCCAGGTTATTAAGACCATTGATGATGCATGCATGCATGACTTTGTTTTGTCTGGCTGGCAGTCGGATAATTATTCAATATCGTCGTCAGTTTGGCAGGCCACATCTACATGGCAAGGTTGAACAATCCAGAACGAATCTCTGGTTATTGAACCATTTGGTTGTAAATTCTTCGTTTCTATTCAATTAGAAAACTTAGTTTCAGCTTGCCTCGTAATCAGTATGTCTTGAGGTGAAGAAATGGCATCACAAAAAAACGAGGGAAGTCAAGCCTTTCACTCCCACACAACCATACCACACTGATGGATGATTGGCCATAATACCCACAAAGCATAAAAGATGATAAGGTTAAATGTATTATAGAACAGAAATTCAATCCTTCAAGCTATTAACCTGAACAGAGAGTAGTCCCACAGATAACCCAAACCTGAAACAAGAAAACCAAATCATCCAGCTTACTTTTACAGAACTTCAAAGGAACCCATAACACTAAAAGAGCTCAAATTCTTCACCATGCTTGCCTTCATTTAATAGAATCTCCAACGAATCGATCGAGTAAACTAAATAGCGACCAGAGAACTAAATTAAAAACAAAATACATTCATTTCTACATCAGGCATATCAGCAAGCATAGATACCCAGTAAGAAATGACTAAGCTTTGAGCTTTCAGCCTTGACCCCCCAAAAAAAAAGTCCTTTAACATCAAATGATTTAATACTAACGAAATTATACCTGAATTGAATATCACGCCACTTCCATTATCTGGGCTTTCTCTTTAACTTCTCAATGACCTTCCTGCCTCTGCCTCATCTCTCGGAAACAGCCATACTTATTAGTAATTATGATCTTTTACTATTAAAAAAACAATGGTTTATATATAAAGTATAAAAAATCATAAATCAAACCGAATCCAAATGAAATCTTATACTTATTTCAATCTAAAAACATTCTAAAAATCTCTATTAAATCATTTTCAAGCTTCAAACATCATTTAATATCTAAAAACATTCTAAAAATCTCTATTAAATCATTTTCTAGAAACATCATTTAAAGCTTAAAAATCATAAATTAAATTGAATAAAAAATAAAATTAATAGGTTTCCATCTTAGAAAGAACTTATTGACTCTAAAATCAATTCATTTTTTTTTTTACTTCTGTATGTGATTGAACACAAAAGGAAATTAATTAATGAGATAAAATCATATCTAGAATATATTAAAGATAATAAAAACAAATTGCATCATCATTGAATATTTATGAGTAAATTTTTAATTTTATTTGCACATTATATATATAATAATTAAAAATAAATAAATTTGTAACGCTCTCATAAAAATTTATAATATTACTTAAAAACTATAAAAAAAATTAAATAATAATATAAATGTCATTTTAAATATTTAATTTACAGGACAACCAAATCAAAATCTAAAAAACATGAGAAAAAAAATTGGACCCGAAAAATGAATGGCATGTTGTCTACTCTTTTATTAAAAAAAAAAATAACTTTGAGTCATATGTAGTAGCAAACGACATGTTATTTAATGGCTTAGTTTTCGATTAAGGAAAGTCATACAAAGATTTTTTAGACTTAAAAAACTTTTTTGTAATATACTTTCATCTAAAAACACCTAATAAACACTCTAAAAAACTCAATAAATCAATTACCACCCCAAAAAAATAAAAAAAAAAGTAAAAAAAAAACACAAAATAAATAAAAATTTTAAGTTCTTAACCCTAATCTTCTGTTTTTTTTTTTTTTTTTTTTGCGAGATGAAAGCTCAAAAACACTTCAATGATACTCCTCTCATCAAATATAACCCAATAACATTAAGATCAATATTTTTTGTTGTTGAAATATAGCAAATCAATAATTTTCTCTCTCCTCTCGTAATTTTCAACAACTTTCTTTTTCTTATCAAATTTCAAGGATTAAAACATAAAAACAAATGAAGTTCAGAACATAAATGCAAAATGCTTCAAATATGGACCAAAAATGAAATACTAAAAACATTTAGGAATTAGAGTGTACTTTTACTTCCTTTGAATAGTAAAAAGAAAAAAGAGCATGGGAACATTAATTTCTCTTCTCTGTAATTTTTCTCTCATTTGTTTGTTCATTGATTTAAGTATTAGAGGATCCCTGACTATGCAAGGAATTTGTTTTGCAGGACAGATCATCACACCTACACATCATCAGACGGGCTATGATTCGATGGTCAAGTAAATCATGTGTTCATGAGCAGCAACAGGATTTAAGCATGGAATGCACGCTGTTAAACCTTTTTTTTTAATTTAATAGTAAGTATTTTCAATGGAAGCTAAATTAAAGTTGAGAGTTCTTCAGACTTGTATTGATTTGATTATAGTGATTTTCTCTCCTGTTGTTCCTCGGTAGAGGAACAATCGTACCACAAAAAATATTATATTTTCTTTATATCCATGGATCTGAATCCTTAACAGGCCGATCATCCAAGTTTTTCTTGATTTTAATTTGCGCTCGATATCCCAGTTACATTTTCAGTTGGCTTCTATATATCACTTAATTATGCAGGCCGACCAGTAGAAGGATGTGCGAGTATTATCATGCCGTTGATCTTATAACCATTGATGACAAATAAGAAGGTTAATGATGACCTTTCATTATTTATCAGCAATCCATTTTGCCTCTTCTCGCATGCTAGGCATCAGTTTCTTCACCACTGCCTGGTCAATCATATCTTCAAATCCGGCAAGTGCGTGGCATATCATCATCAACATCACTGAGTCATTTGATCAAAATAAGGCAGGCCGCATGAAAGTGAAGATGGACGAGTCCATCGCATGATTGGATTTCGATGCGTTCTCTGTGAATCAACACTGTTTTTACAGAAAAAGATGGAAGATGATGTCATCCTCGAAGCTAGCTTCGCTTTGGTCTTTGTTGTCTGCTTGATAACTTTTATGTGAGTTGCTTTCACTATTGGGATCGCGTAAATGATGTCAAAAGAGAAGAATGCCAGCGATATTACAAGCTGAAAGACCGAGAGGAGCAGCGGGAAGGCCTTTTCCCCTCTGTTAATTGGAATTAGCTGGTGGGAGTTTTTTAAACCATAAACGTGTTTCATCTACTACAAAATCCATCCCTAAATTCTTCACAAATCGATCAAGCTGAGAGGTGTTGATCGGAGCTTCTATGATTCATAAGTCGAGTATCAAAAAGGCATCTCCAATGACGCATAAATCGGATCCTCTAGCGTGAAAGAAACTAATGATTCAATTATTTTTTTCCAAGTGATCAATTAGCTTGCAAGTTAATTATAATCATGGTAATCGTGCTTCTTATTATCATATGTGACGATTCTCATTCAAACACTCGAGCGACCTTTCTCTGTTCTAGGCTTGTAGTAAGTTGATTGGAATCAAACCGTAGTAAGAAAAGGATAAGCAATAACAAATTGTACACATTTAAAACACAAATAAAATAAAATTGTCTCTTGTAGAAGATTTATGGCAAGTTTTCTTTGAGAAAGAAAGATTTTTTATAAGATCAAGAAACTTTGATTCTAAGAAAACATTTTAAATGATGTAGGTCTTTCATTTCAAATTCTATGGCTAAAAGTAATTGCTATAATGTTTTTGGATAATTCATCATGTAAAAAAGTGTTCTTCAAATAAAAATATTATATTAGTCAATCTAAGTTGGCAGTTAAAAATAATAAAACTTAAACTATGTTGATTTTTTCTACAAGTATAAAGTCTTTGTGTAATTGATCTTATAAGTTTGAGTGTAACATTTTATCATCACCGTTTTCAATTTTTTAATTATGTTATTAACCTTGTACTTTATCATATAAATTCATTGGTATTTAACTGTTTTTTTTTTCTAATAAAGAATCAATAAGTTTTCACATTTTATCTTTTTGTAAAGATTTTATCTTTTTGTTCATGGTTGTTTTCCATCTCGAGTTAATGAAGGCTTTTTGCCTAACAATAGATATATATTTTTATTCTAGAACTAGAAGGATGAAACTAAAATTAAAAAATAAATATTTTAAATTACTATTGTATGTAATTAATTCACATTATGAGTGTAGATGAATATTAATTTCTCCACATTTTTTTTAGTTATTTTTTTTTATACAGTTAGGAAGAAGTCATATTACTAAGGAAGATATAATGCTTTCTGAGGGGATCGAAGTGTTTCTCTTCTACTTTTGGAAAGACACTTTTTATTGTACGTGTTATATGTTAACACTATACTTTATATTTGCATATTATTGATTTAAAGTATTTTGAGATTTACCGTTCTTCACTTTTTGTTATGTAAAAACTTACTTTTCATTATTTCTTCATTCTATACTACTTCTCATCCTCATTTTCAATATTTTATTGTTTTACAAATTTAACTTGAAATTTCATTATCAAATAATAATAATTAATTAAGTTATATTTCATTGGAATTATGGATTTATTTGTGTTTAAATACTTCATGTTTATGTTTTACTTGTTACATGTTGGATTTTGTAATTTATTTTTTAATGGATATCATAAAACAAAAGGAATTTTCAATTAATTTTTTATGTTACAACCAATTAAACATAATAAAATAGTTTATTTTATAGTGAATACAACTTACCCTAAAAGAAAGCTGATAACTCAAAAATTATAATTTATTATTATTAGTTTTAAAGTAAATAACACAAAAAATGTTATTTTACACGTCATTTTTCATTATGGATCTAAACATAAAAAAATAGGTCCAAACATTAAAAAAGAGGTTTTTCCTTTATTTTTTATGATATAGCCAAATTAACATGAAAAAGTAATTCATTTTTTCATCAATATTTCTTAAAAGGATTAACTTTCAAGGACATGTAGTTTTAATGTGTTAATATTAATTTAAAATTACCTATCAATAATTAAAAAAAATGGTAGAAACGGTTGTCTATCAAGTCACGAAACCACGATAATTAATTACAAATACATGGCTCATATACGGTCAAACAATTGTAACGTGGCGAAAGAATTTTGTCTTCTACTTGATTAACATAACACGTATATATAATTTGCTCAAGATGATGCACCGATATGAATTCCATGAATCAGATAATAATTGATCGCACTCAAAGTCAAAGACAAACGTGAAAGCAGTGGCATGAAAGCTATGAATGATAAGAGAGAGAGAGAGAGAGAGAGAGAGAAGCGCAGAGCTATGATGGCAACTTATCATGTGAAGGATGCCATGTATGATTCCTATCCTCTTTCTGTAACAATCCTGTTCCTACGTCACTTAAGCTAAACTTGATTTTGTTCTTTCTTAATGAGAGCTTAACAGTAGACAAGTTAACCAATCGGGCTCATAATGCACGAGAATATAATTGAAAATCGAGATTTTTAGCAGATGCTTTTGCTTTCCAAGCATGCATATTGCACTTGCACACATGGAAGGAGCCTTGATTCACACCGTCATGAATTTCATTCATTTTTACCCTTTCTTTAGCTCACTAGATATCTCTCTCCCTCTCTCTTTTAATCCAGAACATTCTTGAATCTATCCAGAACTGTGCCCGATCGGCTAAGTTGAAGGTGACGGCAACTCTTAATTATTCGGTAATAAATTAAGTAGAAGGTAAATCCCATATCGAGGAACTTGCTTCATCGTGCTTGGAGCTGATTTTGGTTCTGTAAACAACTGTCCAATTCGCATGTGGAAAGTAGACAGAACTCGTGTTTCAAAAGAAACAATCATTTGGTCATAAAGATGACTCAGTCGAAGATGATCATATGAAACAGTTGTTGGAGACAGAATTTCCTTATCCGGATTCCTGCATCTGGGGTGATCAGGACACATCGCTGATCGGCACATTGTTTCAATTGACACTAAGCTTGTGTTATATCTCGGTTAACTAGCACTCCCTCTCTCTCATTTTATTGATATTCCTACACTAAGATTGTAGGAAAGTTGCTTGTGCAGTACAGTTATAGGTAGGTACACAAAAGTCTCTGGATACCATCCAGTAGCGAGAACAAACTAGTAGTTTGTTGAAAACCAGGAGCGGTCCAAGGCCCCATCTGATCTTACTACTGTACTTCCGCTCACATGCTCTTTCTGTCTGAATTACGCTGTGTTCGACACCATGTAAGAAGAATCGTTTAGAAATTGATCCCAGCATGTTGCAAAACTGGCGGAGCCAGGGCAAGAAGAGGTAACTGTTCTTTTAATTTTTAATTTTTAATTTTTTAAAAAAATACTTTTTATATTACAGTATTAATAATATCTTAACAGGTTTAATTTTTTTTAACGGCTACTAATTAATCCAAGCTAGTTATTGTTAATTTATAACACAATATAATATATAATATATATGTTCATCACATTTTATTAATCTTTTTTTTTCTTTTTCATTAACTAACCGAGAGCCTTTCTTTTTTCTTTTGAGTTACTATTCTTACCTCTCTTTTTTTTTTTGTAAAATTTCTCTTTAAGTCCTAAACTATTAATTAGTTAAGCAAATAACTTCTTATGATTTATGTTTTATGTATATTTCCTTCATCTTTTCTATTTGTTTAATTGTTTAATTTTAGTTTTATTCCATTACAATTAGATATTGAAAATGTTAGGATTTATGATAATTTAAGGGTTTGTTGAATTAATATGTGTGCGGGTAATATTATATGCATATGGATATGAATTGAAATGGATTTTGATGAATTGATAAGTATTTTGCTATGAATTTCATATTGAAAATGGATGGTGATGAACTTACTAGTAATTAAAAATAAAGTATAGGACAACTCAGAAAATTAGGAACGCAATAGAGAAATAAAAAATTATATTTAACATTTATGTTTAACCCACCTGTAAAAAACAATAACAACATCAATTTGTCATAACAATCCTTTTAAATTATGGTTTTAGCTATTCTCTACCGGATATCAGCATAGAATTATTGTCTAGAACTTCGATAGTAAAGTTATTATGAAACGGTTTAAAATATAAAAACTTCAAAAGAACAATTATAACATAAATTTTTTTATTTTAAAAATATTCTTAAATTAATTTTGTTTGATATGAGTTAGCACATATATTTTAAATTGATTTCTCTATATAATATATATCTATATAATATATAATATCAAATATTTATTAATAATTTGTTCATCCATTTAAAAAATCTTAGCTACATCACATCACCACCTTCTATTGAACAACACTTACGATGATCGGGTGATTGGCATAATTAGAGAGTACGGGATGAAACTGCGACGGAAAAGAATAAACAAAGAATTGGAATACTAAATATACCATTAATCCATTTTCAATCTCATTGGCTTGGAGCCCACGTGCATCTCAGATTCTTTTCTCCGGAGTTTGGAGTGTTAGAGAAGAGGACAAGGTCGTCGTAGACATGCTTCCAGTTTCAGCCTGTGACTTGCAGACTTGCGAGGCTACTTGTTGCCTGCGTGTCTCCTGTCCATGACAATAACATGTGCCCTCCATCTACACGTGCGTGCCTGGGCTGTGTCGGATTTTTATTGTGAAAAAACAAAATGAATTTATAAATCCAATCTTATTTGAATTAATTATTTATTAAGAAACATGTAGTGAATGGAGTTTTTCTATTCAATATAAGGGTATTTTCTATCTGCTTAGTTAATAATATTTGTTTTAAATTTTATAGATAAATAACCCTGTTTTTTTTTCCTTGTAGCTGTGAGGACCTGCCTGATTTTTTTTTCTGATCCATGATATATATACTTTTAGTTTTTTATTTATTATTATTTCAAGCTGAATATTACATAAAAGATATGCGTATACACATACATCAAATCCTATGGCCATGTAAAGTTGGAAAGTTCTTATAAATTATTCTATTGAAGTTCGATGCCTTCATATGTGAGTTGCTAGCTAGTAATTATTTTACTTAATTCAATCTCTATATTAAAATAATTTTTAAAACAATTTAAGGGACCTTAAAATGGATGAATACGAATTTGAAGATATTTCTTGTATTTTATGTTCAAAGAAAAAATATGCAATTTATCACTTAAATGAAGACTTATAAAATGATCTTTTATTTGGCCAAAATAAAAATAATTTATCAAATAAATATTTTGTAGGAAATTTTCATTCGAAGTTTTTTAATTTTAATATCTTTAATATCTCTCCTTATCTTACCTAATTGCCAAGATGTTCAGATTTTGATTCTATGATGCACAGTTATAGGATATTAATAGTTTTATTTGGCTTATTACCAACCTTTGAATCCACTCTTCAAGATGACGAGAGCTTATAGATTTTACTTTGTTGCTTCGCTGCTGCTATTATTATTAATATTATCAATAAATCTAAAATATACTCAGAATTCATTATACATACATTAGAAATCCTCTCAAAAGAACAATCTAGACATATCTGAGAAATAGTTTAATTAGTTAAATCTTAGATTTATTTTTTAATGGTCATGAATTTGAGTCCCCTCATAACCATTAGAGTTTTATATTGTCATTAACTTCAAGACTTATAAGATTAGTCGAGGTGCAGATAAGCTGACTTGTACTCCCACGTTAACAAAAAAAAAACTATGAATATACTATTCACAGTGTTTATTTAATCTTTTTTTTATTTTTTATTAGAATAAGTAATATGCCGATTCAAACTAATTTATTAAGGGAATGTGAGAATAAAAGACAGGTTTGAAATGAAAAAATAAAATAGCTAATAAAATAGGCGTCTTTTTTTTAAATTTAGGGTTAAATGCCTATTTTTTTCTTGGAAACAAAACCAATAAAACATGATACTAGGGTAATTTAGTGATTTCACAATGATCCATTTGTCATTTTAAAATTTAAAGGGGCAATCACATTGTTTTAGTTTATAATGCATAGTAAAATGACCCTCATATCCTTATATTAAAAAAATTTTAAAGCTTTACGTTTAGGGTTGTTTTCATCGTTTTCATTTCTAATGAACAATAAAATGACTTGCATGCTCTTGGGTTTAGATTTTTTATAATTTACTTTCAGGGGTATTTTTGTCCCTGCACTCCAGCTTTTTGTAATTGTCAAGTTGACGCATGAGACATCTCATAGCAGTCAAACGCTGCCTTTAGCGATAATGTGTACACGACAACGCAATGGTTGGGCTCCAATTTTTTTTCTTCTCCTCCCTTTTTTATCTCTCCTCACCTCAGGTTTCATGTATGTCTTTTAAAAAATAAAATGTGTCTTGTTAGTTTGTATTTGTGTCAATTTTAATCCTTATTCTTTTGATTACTATTTGTTTTTCTTTTAATGCCTTTTGAAGTTGATTTTATTTTTCAATTTAATTCCTCAATGGTTGATTTCATATAATTTTTGTATCCAATTTGGTCCTCATTTTTTTACCATTATTTTTTTTTAATTTTTTTTTATCATTTTCTTGATTTTTTTTTCAATTTCATCCCTTATTATTTTATTATCTACTAGATTTGTTCCCCTTTTTTTTTGCTATTTGATTGTTTTTCAATTTTGGATAATTGAGAATTTTGCTTCATTATTTTTTTGTATTTTTTTTCTATTGGGTAATCCGGGTCTCGTGACATGGGTTATAGGTTTCAAAGATTAGCATGGTTTGACTTTGGTTTTTTTTACATGTTTTTTTAATTGATTTTTTTTTAGTTTTGTCTTTCATTATTTAGTTTGCTTAAGAGTTTACCTCCATTGTTTTATTCAATTTTTTTTGTATGATATTATCATGATTTCACAACTAAACCGTGAATTTAGCATGTCAACTGGAGTCAGCTATTTAATTTGTTGGTAATTGAGTTTCAGATTTTTAATTTTTTCTTTTTACAAAATTAATCGAGTTTATTATTTTCATCTAAAATCGGATTTTTTGCTCTCCTTTTAAAGCACCATATATAATAGCTGCATGGATGACGTATTAGTTGTACTTATATCAAGAATGGAATAAAAAATATCTTTGCAAACGGGAACAGTCAAACTAACACCTCCGATGAAAAGAAAAAAAGAGAGAAGTCTATTGTGCTTTTATAAATCTAATTTTATCAGAAAACATAATGCCATCCCATCCTAGTGTAATTGCGTTGTCGTATACTATTATGGGACTCCTATGGCCCGGCGAACGCTGATATAAAGACCAAAGCCCTTTGTTTGTTCCTCAATCCAGTTTTAATTTCCCGCATATTTTAAGTTTAACTAACACCCATCACTCTCTCTCTCCCTTTTCTCTCACCACCACCAATTTTCATCACCCAAATTTAGTCTCCGCCTCTGTCTTCTCCACCGCCGCAATGCTCCCGTACTCCACCCTCGACGAGGCATCGGCGGCGCTAGGAAGGAATTTGACTGTAGCGGAGACATTGTGGTTCAATTACTCTGCAAAAAAGTCTGATTATTATCTATTTTGCCACAACATCTTGTTTCTTTTTCTGATCTTCTCTGTCGTGCCTTTACCCTTGTTCTTCACGAGTCTCTGGCGATCTGCTGGGCTTGACAAGTACAAGATTCAGCCTAAAGTCAAGCTGTCTCCTTCTGAAGAGTTCAAGTGTTACAAGGATGTTATGTTCATGTTCTTTTTTGTCGTGGGGCCTTTACAATTGGTTTCCTACCCTTCCATTAAGGTAAAACAACTTTTGTTTCTTTTTTGGAAAAAAAATGTCTTTGTTAAAAGAGTTTGTTAGTCTCATTTTGGATTTTGATGGGAACTTTTTTTTTTTTGGAGGGGGGGATTTGTGTTTTTGTTATAAGAATTTGGTAGTGAGGTTTTGATCGTTAAAGTTTGGTTTTTGATGGGTATTTTGGCTTTTTAACAGACTCTGTGTAATGGTATTTGCTGGGTTTTGGCATTGCTTTCCGTTGGAAATCACATATTTTGTTGATTTATGTGATATTGGATAATTTGTTTTGTTTACTTGGGTAATAATTGCGTGATTTCTATTAATTAAAGCCTGCTGTATGTATATTTTTTTCCCTTGGATTGATTTTCTGGTATCATGTTTAATTTTATTGGAGTATATTGATCAACCAGTTTTAACGTTTGATTCTTTTAGGACGTGGTTGTGACATTTTGAATATTTTTAACCATCCGTTGACAAATAATTGCTATATATATATATTTTTTTTGTGAAATTTTGAAATGAGATGAAGACTTCTGATGTTGCGTATTTAACTTTGCATGTCCACAGATGATTGGGATTCGAACAGGTTTGCCATTGCCCTCCGGATGGGAAATCTTTCTACAGTTGTTGGTGTATTTCATGGTTGAGGACTATACCAATTACTGGATCCACAGATTTCTTCATGGTAAATGGGGATACGAGAAAATTCACAAGGTTCACCATGAATATACAGCTCCCATTGGGTTTGCTGCCCCATATGCGCACTGGGCTGAAATTTTGATCCTTGGAATTCCATCTTTTCTTGGTCCAGCAATGGTTCCTGGGCACATGATCACATTTTGGTTGTGGATTGCTTTACGGCAGATTGAGGCAATTGAGACGCACAGCGGGTACGCATGCTATGCTTTTCTTATTTGCTGAGAGCCCTTTCTACTTTACTTAATTGTAACAAAATGATAACGACTTTAGAACTTCTCTGCTGTTTTACTGTTTTATTATTAGACTTCTCTGTAAAATAGTAGATCTCAAGTATCTTCAGTAGTGGCTTACCTTTTTTTGATGTGGGGATCGGCATGGCACCTTTTCTTTTGTTATTATTTTTCTTTTTCTTTGGTTTAGTCAGCGAATGGTTACTGATTTATAAGCAAATTGACAATCATTTGCCTGATCAATTGATAGAGTTAGGGCAAGATAAAAATGCAAAACTTGCAAAAGGCAGCTAATGTTTTTCTGGAGAGGTTAGGCCATGTCGCTCTCTCCACGGAACGGGAAGTGCCTATAAAGTAACAAATTTTCTTTTTCTTGTTGATTTTATTCTTGTAAAATTTAAAAGCATACAACAGGTGATGGATGAATATTGTGATTACTGTTCAAATGTAGTGTATACTAGTTCCTATCCTTAGATTATGCATACCAAGGAGTTTAAGATTAGTGAATATTACCTAATTAGATTCTGTCTCTTCACTTTTCCCAAAATTTATAAAAGCTCATGGGTCTACGGGTTCCTTGTATAGGATGAATGAATGGTGTATGTAATAAATATTGCCAAGTTAGTTTTGTCTTGACCAGACTATAGTGTGGTAATATTGTGTTTATGGCAGTTACATTAGCTAAATGCTGTGTGCTTTCTAACTATGATACAGAGTGCTTTGCTAGGGTTGAAACTGTTTAAAAGTAAATTCGATGTTTGGGATGGAGTCTCCTAGTAAGAGTTGTAGTATCTAACTATTGTGTAGGCTTAAGACATGCAAATCTGTATGCAATAGATATGTGGAGATAAAATCCAGTGCTACTACAAGGAGCCGTGGGTTTGATTTCCCTCAATTCATTATCCTGCAGACAGGTGTTGTGATGGCTCCAAGTGATAGCTTCACTACAATTGAAATGACTTGCATGGAGCTAAGAGATAACAATGCTGCTTCCTATGTTTTCAAACTTTTTTCTATATAATTTGGGAATAAAAAATAGCTTAAATAGAGCTAAGAGATATTACTCAGTTGTTTCCTTCCTCGTATGAAGGAGTGAAAAAGGAAAAAGGAACAATACTACCGAAACATGGGTCTGTGCAACTGCCTAAGAATGGAGAGGTGTGCATACTAGACATCTTCATATATTGTTTCATTGGGATACACATTTAGTTATGGACATTTTCAGGACTTCCTTTTCCCATCATCAATGATGGGTGGTAATTGCAGCATGAACCACATTGAGCATGTTTCATGTCTTTTGTGAGTTTTTCGGATCCTGTTAGTACATATTGACTCCTCCCTCGGTAGTTTTCTTTCTGTTTTTCTTTCTTTCTTCTTTTGTTTTTTTGGTTGATAAGCAGCATAAGGACCCGCTTATTCTTCTGCTACTCTTCATCTCCTGGCTATATATATTTTGCAATGATGATTTAACTTAACTTTCGGGGGCACACATGGTATGCATGTGAGTAACTTACATCTTGCTATGCAGTTACAACTTTCCCTGGACTCCCACAAAATATATTCCATTTTATGGTGGTGCAGACTACCATGATTACCATCATTATGTTGGAGGACAAAGCCAGAGCAACTTTGCATCAGTGTTCACTTACTGTGATTTTATTTATGGAACTGATAAGGTAAACAGACAATTCTTGTGACTAACAATGCTATCCTGGAAGTTATGATAACTGATATTGGAATGTTTTCTTTGATGATTAGGGTTATCGGTTTCAGAAGAAGCTTCTTCGGAAGGTAATGGCTTTTTTCATTTTCCAAACATGTTGATTGCCTAATGGAACTTGTTTGATATCTATCATCTATGTTTGAAAAATACAGACAATTGTAGTTCAGTACAGGTCAATGTGAAGCAGAATGAACATAGTTACGCTTTCTACTTGGATTTTGTATCATTAATTCCTGCTAACATCATGTTTCTTTTATGTAATTCAGTTGAAAGAGGGAGTGGAAAATGGTGGTGAGCAGAATGGAGGTTCCTACCATATTGCTACACAAGATCTTAAATCTGACTAGCTGTCAGACTGCAGAACTCTTATTCAGCACAATGCTCTTAGGGTACAACTCTTGTAAACGAGCCATTTTAAGCTGACGTTGTCCATATGCTAGTCTGGTTAATTACAAGTTGTGAGTATTTCAGGTGGATATTAATTCATGTTGTGTAGTCGTGAGAAGGAGAGGGTGTTAGGGCTCAATGTCAAGTTTCAGAATGTGGGGGTTTTGTTTAAATGAAATCTGGTTTTCTTTCGTGTTTGTTATCCGTGAAAAGTGCAATCAAATGCTGTTAGTTTCGGTCTCTCTCTTTGACTTGGTTGTCTTTGCTTTAGGATGAGCGCTGCGTGACTAAGGGGTTCTTTAAGCGAAAGAAATAACAGTCCCACATCAATTCTGAGTTTGATCAGTATCTTACTTGTTCATTGTCTCTGATCTGCTGCGGATCAGGTTCACGAAATTTTTTTTACATTGTTATTAAACTTAGCAAAACTGATAATCTTGAAATCCTACTATTAACTCAAGTTTTCATTTAAACAATGTGGAAGCTACCCTAATAAATCTACTGATTTTATTTGTTTAAATATAATTTTGAAGATTAATAAAAATATAGTTTTATTTTTAAAATAATTTTAAAATGATATTTTTTAAAAAAAAATGTTAAGATAATAAAATGTTATATTGATTATATTCACCCAACAAGTCATGGTAAGAACTATATTAAATTTAATAATTTTCTATAAATATGTTTTTTAATTATATGTTAAAAATATATGCTTATAAAATTGAGTTTCAATCTAAAAATAGATATTTATTTGAGACAACAAGAAAACAGATAAAAATAAATCTTATAGTTTATTTTTCAACTAGTTTAATATTGAAAAAAAAATAAAGGAAAAAAAACATATTTATCTAGTGGGTAAAATCATCAAACTTGTGAATCAACTAATTTGAGTTAGCATGCTAGACATGTAGACGAGATCATAGACTCTAGTGGGATTATAATTTTTTAAAAAACTATTTTTTATTTAACTATATAATAACAAAAAAAAAAGATCGTTAGATTGAAGACCAATCCCATACTAAGATGTTGAAAAATAACTAAAAAATAAAAAAATAACTTGTTAGACTTGTTAACCAAGTCAACCAACCAAACCTGTGAAAATGTTCATGAACTCTATAAATTCTAATAACATGATTTTTCTCTGAAACTATTTTTTTATAGTATTAAAAAAAAATTGATGGACAAAAATGTCACAGCCCGACCCAACCTGCTAAATATTGTCAATTTTGGGCTTTATCGTCCTCACATATTTGTTCTTGGTGATCACGCATGACTTCAAAACGCGATTAACAAGTCAGCAACCAGCACTACTAATAAGACCAGCTACTAAATTCTGACATTATTATTATTATGACACTATCACTATTGTTATTATTATTACTCTTAGTATTATTGTTGTTATTGTTTTTATTGTTGTTGTTGTTGTTGTTGTTATTTACCTTGTTATTATTATTATTATCCATTATCATTACTACTATAAATATTATTATAAATATAATAATAATTATTATTGTTATCATTACTATTAATGTTATTATAACCACTATTACATTACTACTATAAATATTATTATAATTATTATTATTGCTATCATTACTACTACTACTACTATAATTACTATTACTATTACTATTACTATTAATGACATTATTATCACTATTGTCACCATAATTATGGATATTATTACCATTATAACCATCATAATAAATTATTATTATTACTATTATTGTAGCTATTATTGTCATGAAAAACTATTATTATTACTACAATTATTATCACTATTAGCAATATTATTAGTATTATTATTGGTTTAATAGTTACTACTATCATTAGTATTATAGAAAACTATAAACTTGATTTGTAAGATAAAACTAAAAATCGTAAAAACTTTGATAAAAGGGCAAACAAAAAACAAATAAAAAATTCAAAAAAAAGAAAGACCAAACTGAAATAGATATTATTACTATTGAAATAAAAAATAAAAAACTTGATTGGAATGATAAAATTAAAAACTATAATTTTTTTTAACAAAAGAGCAAAAAAAAAAATCAAAAATAGAATGATCAAATAAAAAAACATTATATATACAAATTAGAGTTGAATGATTAAATTAAAAATAAATAAAATTTTAACAAAAGAAAAAAAGGATTAAAATGAAAAATCAAAACTAATAAGATGGATTTTGAAACACCAACAACAATGATGAACAAATTTATTTTTTGGAGTAGGAGAGAGAATGAAGAAAAATAAAAGAAAAGGAGTCACTAGCGATAAACATGTTATTTTTAAATGACATGCGACACCTATAAAAAAAAACATGGCAGAGAACAAAATAATATGATAGAATCATATTTTTAACTGTTGTGAGACGCTGCACGCACAGCCCAAAAAGTACAGCGTCTCCCACATGCCATCAACTTTTTCAATTTAAATTTTAATAATTAAATTGTAAATTATGTTATCACCCTAAGCAAACCAACAATCACAACAACAACAAAAAACCAGAATTGAAAAAAAATTAATAACCCTATATATGTCAATGGCTTAATGTTTTTAATTCTAAGGTTAAATTTGTAATTTTATTGTATATCAAAAGGTAAAATGTCTCAAAAGACCCTTAACCTTAGTGAAATGATTTTTTACTTTTAAAGATATTAATGTCATTTCACTATGCATCAATATAATAAAAAGACAATAAAACTTCTGAATAATTTTCATATAACAAATGAAAAAAAAAATACTATTTTACCTCTAAAAATATATTAATATAAGAGTTTTTTAAGGAAAAAAATTATTAGTTTACTATCACAATGACAAACAAAGAGAAATTAAATATTTTTCTTTTAATACCGGCACATGAAGCCTGGAGTGACTCCATTGGAATCAAAACGTACGTTGCAGTTCTCTTAGTTTATAAGTGATATAAAACCAAATATGAAAACAAGACAAAAAGCCCGTCTAGCTCAGTTGGTAGAGCGCAAGGCTCTTAACCTTGTGGTCGTGGGTTCGAGCCCCACGGTGGGCGCATTCTTTTTGTTTTGTTGAGGACAAGTGTGCCATTCACTGTGAGGGGCTTCCAGCTGTGGCACAGTGCTTCCTATCCAAAACAAAAAGGTTAATCCATTAGTCAATGAAAAGCATTCTCAAACTCTCCTTTATTTTTTTTTATTTTTTTTTAAGGATGCTATTTAATTTGAATGGATGAATTCACGATATTTATTTTCAGGAATAAACCCACCCAGTTATTAGTTATTAACTGGGCCAACCGGAAAGACAAATCTTGCACGAGGAAGCCTTGAAAATTGAAAGGTCACATTCTGGGCTTAGAAAAGCCCATTGTGTACATGGGCCGGCCTACCATTGTAAGTTGCTAGTTGAGGTTCATAAGATTTACTTTTTTAGGCCCACTGTGACCCCTAAACATTGGAGATGCTGAATGGCCCAATCGGCGATTTATCAGATGGAGAAAGAAAAAAGGAAAAGAAGAGCAAAACAGTGGTTAGCGGAATCAAGGCCATTGGCTGTCCAATCAAGTTAATTTTAAGTGATCTCCAGGTGGAAGTAGAACCAAGCCAAATGTCAATTTGACCAAAGTGGGTCCAGCAATAATCATGTGGTAGATATACAATATACATGTTAGATAGATTACTTTTGTTATATCGCGAGTCGTGTAAAATGTTTTTAATATAAAAAAAATATGAGGAGAATACTAATATTTTTTGAATGAAGTAAGAAAAATATGAGATATAAATCTTTGATTATTTAATTGAGTTCAATAAATTTAATTAATTTTATAATATTATTAAAAAAAATATTGATAATAAATAAAAAAAATAACAATAATTAACTATAAAAAATGAGCTGTTAATATTATATTTAGGATGAGAAAAAAGAAAATTTTATTGAAGATTCATTGTTGTTCTTTCATGGACACCATCCTACCACTAAAAAGAGGTTATTGAGACAATTCTAATAACAATGTGAAAGGCTACATGATGACAATTAAAGAGGTGTCACATGCCATCAAAGTAGCAACCTGAAAAGAAAACCAAACAAAATATCATGAAGTGAGTATCTTACACTTGTATTTAATCAATTCATTTAATTTAATTCAAAAAAAATCTCTTTAACAAAAAAACCTAATTTTAACAAAAAAAAAATGATAAATAAAAAGACTTGAGATAACTAGGGTTATTTTTAAAATCAATGAAAAATCTTATAGAAAAAAAATAACAGAGCCCGATATCCAATTAAATAAATGCTGAAGGATGAAACTAGAAAAATCATGGGCTTAAAAAAAGAAAAAAAAAGAAAAAAAATCAAGTGAATCTCCTAAATCTTTGTTAATCTCTCAAACTCGCAACCCAAAAATCCTAGAAATTAGCCCATTCAAGAAGATCAAGTATTAACTAATTTAATACTAAAGGATAAAACTAGAAAAGAAAATATCAATTTTAAAAATTTATCAAAGTAAAAAAAATAGTAATTAAAAGAATGAAGATCAAATCTGATAGGAAAGAAATTGAAGGAGGATGAAATTGTACGGAAAAAAATTTAATTTTAAAAATTATCTCAAATAAAACAAATAGCAATCAGAAGAATGAGGATCAAATGATAGATAAAAAATATTGGATGGTGAAATTGAAAAAAAACTAATTTTATAAATTATTTTAAATAAAACAAATAATAATAAAAAAACATGGACCAAATCTTAAGGAAAAACAAAATGAAGAGATACTTTAAAAATTTAAAGGGTCAAGTGCAAAAATCAAGATGGAGATAAAAAAGAGAGGAGAATAAAGGCCGCTTGTTCCAAACCAAAGATCAGTAAGCCACTTACAGCTGCTAGTTCCAAACCAAAGATCGGTAAGCCACTTGCGCCATCTAGGGATGGAGGGGCTGTTGAGATGATTTAAATGCTGCTTTGGAAGCCATCGTTTGGATACCAAAGGTCTCCTTATGCGATGCTCGAATGGCGTGACCATCACATATGCACTGACGTGTGCAATGCACACATCAACCACTTTTTTTAAAAATAATACTTATATTTATAAAATTAATAAATTGTTTCTCATTCAACATGATTATAACAAAAAACCAAGATGAAAATATAAAAAATTCATTGGACTTGAATTTAGAAAATTTTATTTTTAAAGGTAATTTAGTTATTTGATTGTGTTTTAAAAAGTGAAAATATAAAAATACTCATTAATGCATGTTTAATTTTTAAAAAGGTAATATAATAACTTTATTATGCTTTAAAAATATTAAAAAATTGATTTATCTCTTATCAATCTGAGAATAACTAATGAATTCTTGTGAAAAGATCGTATTACCTTTAATAACTAATTCATTGAATTTTTTTTAGAATGAAAAATTAATGATTACAATTTATCGTGATATACTAATTCATGGTAGTTTTTCTTTTTAATATATATATATATATATATATATATATATATAGTTGTTTTGATTTCTAAAAATAATAAGTGATTCAAAATGTAATAAGGCTTGATCGACCCATTTTCTTTTTTGCTTTTCCAGTTCTTATAAAGGAGGGTGAAACTTTGCAAATGAAATGTTTTGTTATTTCCTTTATACCTTATTGTATTTTTATTGGGTATCATCTAGGAAGCTCATATTTACTTTAAGGTATTGGTTTTCTTGACACAAGAAAGCTAATTAATCTTCAATAAATCAGATATACAATCTTTGTCCTTACAAAGAAAAAATCTTTATCCTTACAAAGAAAGATATTTTATCATAAACAATGAAAAGGAAAAAAATTCATGTTTATTATAACCAAGCTGCTAAAATTTTCAGCTCCAAAAACATTACAGAGTCTCCTCTAAATAATCCGAATAAATCTTTTTTGAGTTGTAAGCCAATGAACCCAAACTAAGAATTAACTAACACAAGTTCAATAATAAAATAAATATTTAAACAATGTCTAATGAGCTAGAATAAACTCAAATTAAAAATAATTGTTCAACATCAAATAAATAAAATAGGATAATAAAAACAAATTTTCATGTTAGTATTCCTCCATATATCCGAAATCTCCTAGCTCTCCCGAGTGGTGTTTTGATCGAAACTTTTAGTGTAGAAATTAAACAAGGAAACTTTGTTTTGATTGCTAGAATTTTATTCATTATATTGCCTCCTTTTAGTATTCTTGATGTGTTAGGAATACCTGTAAAATAAGAAAAAGAAACCCAAAAGAAAGATTTCTTTAGATTATACAACATCAACTTATAACCTTTGCAAAGTATGGACTTTTTTCAACAAATCCTTGTAATATTAGAAATCCTTGTAACCTAAGCCCGTGCACAAGTTTAGAGTCTAAATAAGCTTCATTTAATCTTTACTTGCTTTTCAAAATTAATCAATTAAAAGTCCGTACTAATTGAGCCAAAAATAACCAAGAAATAACACTATATCGACAAATCTGCTAAAACAATAACAACAACATAGATCAATTTAACTAAATATGTTTTCAAATTTTGATTTACTTGAAATCTTATCAAAATATATTTTTATAAGTCTAGTTTTTTCCTGTAATATTTTAGTTCGGCCTAATATACAGGTTTAAAAATATATTCAATCTCTTGTAACTAATAAATATATATTTTTAAGATAAAATTCAAACCTAACCTGACTGATACCATCCATTGCTGAATAGAACCTCGTTCTCAATCCTTTCTCCCGCACAAATGCATAGAATCCCTCTGTAATCTCACATTGCTTTTTTTTTTCGAGAGTTGTTTTTCCTTTATGTCTTAAAAAGCCACCTTGCTGGAGCTGTTTGTGGATGCCGTCACCAAGTTGGCTACCTTTTTATATGGTGAAAATACACGCTCATGAATGTTCCATATTGATATTGTAGTAGCACCGAAAGTTCCTGGTTGGTGTGGGAGGGGGGGCATGAAGAGTTAGGTCTTGTTGGAAGCCATTTCAGCTATGTCTCCATACACTTGCTATGTATGCATATTCTCTCTTGTTGAACTAGTGTTTTTTTGCTATTTTTACCCTTTCTCTTATACGTAGCTAGCTACTCCATGATATCAAGTTGGTCCCATATTGGTATTGTGTAGTAGCTAGCAGAACCTACCCTGTATTAAGTTATTAATTTAGTCTCGAATATAGTATTCTTCTTCTTCTTCTAAACCAAGACAAATTAAGGTTTTGAAAACAATCAAACGAGAGATGAACTGAACAATTGGATGGTCACTTGCGTGTGGAAATTAGCTCCTAGCTCAATAATGCCGGCCCTTAGAGGTGAGATCAGGTATCAGACACATCAAAATTACGTACGTTGGAGGGGGGAAAAAGGTGTGGAGATGTTACTTGAGCGGGGAAGACGTTGAGCAGTAAGGGACGAACACCTTTTGGAAATGCTTAGAGAAAGGAAAGCTAAAATCCAGCAGGCATTAAAGTAGAGAAAATGACAGGCCAGATGTATAATTTCCCATCTTCAAATTCAATCATCATCCCTAGCTCCTTAAAAGGTCTTCGAATATCCAAAATGAGTTAGAACAGGGAGGCAGAGGCCAGCCCATATGGCCTCGTATTCAATTTTTTTTCCTCTTAACGAGCATGCATAGAGAACTTTTAGGTAGCAAGCCACTGCGCTGTGATCCTAATCTGAACTTTCATCCAAGCTCTCTGATGTATCGTACCAACCTTCAAATTTTCACGCCAATAACAAATCATGGGCCAAGCGCTCTTGATGCCTAGGATTGGAAAGTGGGTGGCAGTTGTGACATATGGTTCATTGACTAATTGGCAATATTGACAGGCATGAGACATTAATACTGTGCACTAACCTCATTCAAGAGTACTTCAATAGCTGCCTCCTCCTGGTTGATAGAAAAAGAGTCTTTCCTTCCTTGAAAAATATAATAAATCTGTAAAATCCTAAACCTTAAACTCAGACGCTATAAATCTAATGCATTTGGATTAGAAGGTGGAGCATTTTGTATAATTTCATGGTGGATTAAAATCCTTACGAGGCAGTCATATTGTTTGTCGTTGTAATTCTTGTTCTATGAAAGCTCTTTTTCTTCGTTTTGCTTCTGAACCATAGATTAGTGCGTAGTCCATGAACTATAGGTTAACAAAATAAATTGATTTACTGTTTCATGGGGTGGGAAGTGGGACACATATTAGACTATTAGTTATATGACTTGTAAATTAACCATTTTAATTTTTATATTTTTTTAATAAAAAATATTTTAAAAACTCGTTGCTCTATTTTACCGTGCATGCAGCTACCTACTTTATATATATACTAGCTTTGATACCACGCGATGCCGCGGGTCATTTTTTTTGCATAAAAAATATTAAAAAAAATAAAAATTTAAAAATCTTGGGTTTTTCTGCAAAGTTATACCCAAAAATCTTGGGTTTGACTGCAACGCCTGACCTAAGAGTAATATTTATAATATTAATAATAAAATTAAATAACTCGTCAAATCAGGTTAACCCATCAAACCTGAGATTCGTATCATGAAAATCTGATAACTAAATAAAAAAAAATCACATTAACAAACTAAATCAAACAAAAAAAGTTCATAAAAAAATTAAAAATAAAAAACAAAAGGAAAAAACAATTATGTAATATAATACAATATAATAATAATTATTATTATAATTATAATGAGAAAACGTGGGGAAAATTTTAAAAAATGAAAAAAAAAGTGGGGAAAGCTAAAGTTAAAGCTAAATTCTCAACCAACTCAATATTGAAAAAATAAATTTAACAAAGATAATTTAAAAAAAAAACATGTGGGGAAAACACTGTAGCCAAACAAAAACCATGTAAGGGAAACACTGTAGTAATCCATAGTGTTTTTTTTTTAAAAAAAGCTATAAAGCTAATATCTCAACCAGCTCAATATATAAAGAAAATTGACAAAGGCTATCTAAAAAAAAAAACGAAGAAGTCAATTTTGGGTAAAAGAAATGAAAAACAAAAGTACAAAAAAGGAAACAAAAGCGAAAAAAAACACGTGGGGAAAGCTACAGTGTTTTAAAGAAAAAGATAAAAAAAACTAAATTTTCAACCAGCTCAATAGTAAAAAAATAAAATCAACAAAAATAATTCTGAAAAAAAATAAAAAAAATAAAAAAAATGTAAAAAATGACAATTTTGGAAAAAAAGAAAAAGAAAAATAAAAGAAAAAAACATATGGGGAAAGCTAAAGCTAGATTATCAGCCAGCTCAATATTGAAAAAATTAATTTTTTAAAAAAATATATGAGGAAACACTGCAACAAACAAAAACTATGTAGGGGAAACACTGTAGTAATTCATAATTTTTTTTAAAAAAAAATCTACAAAGACCATTTTGGGAAAAAAATAAAGAAATCATAAAAAAAAATGTATGAGAATATTATAGCAATCCACAATGTTTTGAAGAAAAAAACTACATAGTTAAATTTTTAACCAGCTCAATATTTAAAAAAATTTAGCAAAGATAATTTTGAAACAAAAAAAATTTAAAAAAACAAAGAAACAAAAAAGAAGAAGAAGAAATCAATTTTGGGTAAAAAAAAAGCATAAAAAAGCATGTAAAAAAAAAAGCAAAAGCAAAAAAAAAAAAAACCAGCTGCTGCTACAGTAAAAAATCTACGCGTTTTAGAGTTCTTACTAGTTACATGCCCCGCGCGATGCCGCGGGTCAATTATTTTTTGTATTTTTAAAATAGTTAAGATCTAAAAGTATTAGATTTTTTTACAAAGTTATATCCAAGAGTCTCAGGTTTGGTTGCAACGCCTGATCCAAGAGTAATATTTATAATATTAATAATAACATTAAACTTGGGTTAACCCTTAGCATAAAAGTGTCTGGATTGCAATACCAGACCCAATAACATTGGACATGGGTTTGGCTGCAAGGTTGTGTCATAAAAGTGTGATAATTTAATAAATTAGTTAAAAAAAAACCAACAGGAAGAAAAAAAATATGAATTAATTGGGTTAACCCTTCAAACCAGGTTAACCCGTCATACCTTGAATTTGCATCGTGAAAGCTTGATAGTTAAAAAGAAAAAAACAAATTAATGGGTTAACCCATAATTAATTGGGCTAACTCGTCAAACCAGGTTAACCTGTCAAACCCAGAATCCGTGTAAAGAAAGTTTGATAACTAAATAGAAAAAAAATTAACATTAACAATTTAAATTAAACAAAAAAAATTAATTAAAAAAAAAAGCATTAACTTTTTTACAGTGGACTGCACTGTGCAGTTCAAAGTCAAAGGCATAAAAAAAAAACTAAAGGCATCAGTCGAGAACTACTTAGAAAAAAATTTAATATTAATAAACTAAATTAATTAAAAAGAAAAAATAAAAGAAAAAAAAACCTCTAAGAAGAAAAAAAACTAAATAGAAAGAAATTTAACATTAACAAACTAAACTAAACGAAACGAAAAAAATAATTAAAAAGAAAAAAAAAGCAAAAAATAAAATAAAATTCATGTTAACTCGTCAAACCAAGTTAACCCGTTAAACCCGGGATCTGTGTCATGAATTTCTGGTAACTAAATAAAAAAAAAGTAAATATTAACAAACTGAACTAAACAAAAAAAATTAATTAAAAAGAAAAAAAATCCGGGTTAACTCGTTAAACCATGTTAATCTGTTAAACCCAATATTTGTGTCATGAAAGTCTGATAACTAAATAAAAAAAAAATTTAACATTAACAAACTAAATTAAACAAAAATATTTATGAAAATAATAATAATAAAAAATTGACAGGTCAACCCGGAATTAACTGGGTTCACCCGTGAAACTCGGGATATGTGTCATGAAAGTCTAATAACTAAATAGAAAGAAATTTAACATTAACAAACTAAACTAAACGAAAAAAATTAATTAAAAAAATAAAGAAAAAAGCAAAAAAAATCCCAAAAAGCATAAAAAAACAGCTAAAAAAACTTAAATAACCTATATAAAAAAAACACGCCTAAGGAAGGAATCAGTGTAATCTCTAAGAAGAAAAAAAACTAAATAGAAAGAAATTTAACATTAACAAACTAAATTAAACGAAACAAAAAAAAATAATTAAAAAGAAAAAAAAGCAAAAAATAAAATAAAATTCATATTAACTCGTCAAACCAAGTTAACCCGTTAAACCCGGGATCTGTATCATGAATGTCTGGTAACTAAATAAAAAAAAAGTGAATATTAACAAACTAAACTAAACAAAAAAAATTAATTAAAAAGAAAAAAAATCCGGGTTAACTCGTCAAACCATGTTAATCTGTTAAACCCAGTATTTGTGTCATGAAAGTCTGATAACTAAATAAAAAAAATTTAACATTAACAAACTAAATTAAACAAAAATATTTATGAAAATAATAATAAAAAAAAAATTAACGGGTCAACCCGGAATTAACTGGGTTCATCCGTGAAACCAGGTTAACCCGTGAAACTCGGGATATGTGTCATGAAAGTTTAATAACTAAATAGAAAGAAATTTAACATTAACAAACTAAACTAAACGAAAAAAATTAATTGAAAAAAATAAAGAAAAAAGCATAAAAAAATCTCAAAAAGCATAAAAAAACAGCTAAAAAAACTTAGATAACCTAAAAAAAAAAAACATGCCTAAGGAAAGAATCAATGTAACCTCTAAGAAGAAAAAAAACTAAATAGAAAGAAATTTAACATTAACAATCTAAACTAAACGAAACGAAAAAAATAATTAAAAAGAAAAAAAAAGCAAAAAATAAAATAAAATTCATGTTAACTCGTCAAATCAAGTTAACTCGTTAAACCCGAGATCTGTGTCATGAATGTCTGATAACTAAATAAAAAATAAATGAATATTAACAAACTGAACTAAACAAAAAAAATTAATTAAAAAAAAAATTCGGGTTAACTCGTCAAACCATGTTAATCTGTTAAACCCAGTATTTGTGTCATGAAAGTCTGATAACTAAATAAAAAAAAATTATTTATGAAAATAATAATAATAAAAAATTGACGGGTCAACCCGGAATTAACTGGAATCCCAAAAAGCATAAAAAAACAGCTAAAAAAACTTAGATAACCTTAATAATAATAATAATAATAATAATAAACATGCCTAAGGAAGGAGTCAGTGTTTTACTGTGGACTGTTCAGTGCAATCCACGGTAAAACACTGACTCCTTTTAGTTATAGTTTAATTAATATATATAAACCCTTATATATATATATAATACTATATTATAAAACTCATAGTAATAAGATAAAAATAAAGAAAGGGAGAAAGCTCCATGGTTGTCTTGGTCAACACTGCCCCCCCTAAGAAACTGGTGGAATTCATTAAATTCCTAGGCTGCCTTCTTCTGTCCACATTCTGGAAAAAAACCACATGAACAAGAAGTCACAAAAGGAAATACCCAAATTACATGCTACTCTCCATGAAAAAAATAAAAATAAAAATAAAACTTAAAGCTTTTTTTTTTTAAAAGAGAAAAAAGGGAGAAACAGACAAGAAGACTCCTTCCCTACCAGACCCACAATCCAAAAAAGAAAAGGGAGAAAAAAATGAAAAAGAAGAAGCAAGAAACATGAAAAGGATGCCAAAACTAGAACCTTTGTTTTCAATGAGCGTGCACTTCACTCCCCAATCAACAGAAAGTGACAGCCAATGTCAGTAGTGTTTTCGTACGTCGGACCGTGGCGCTAGTGTGTTTCTTCAATTGTAAAGGCTCGGTTCCCATCAGCTTGGCTCTCTCCCGTTCCCCCCCACTTGCAAATATACCCGCGCGTTATTCCACGCTCCATATTCCACCATTGAAACTCCTCTCCTAGTCTTTCATGCCTCCCTTATTTCTCTCTTCTTACCCCATCACCTCTCTCTCTCTCTCTAAGAAAACAGACCCTTTAAAGAAAGACCAAACTAAGCCACACCCCATACTGAAAACAATAAGAAAAAAGACCAAAACTTCTTGACATGGACACCCGCCGGAAAACGAAAATCCGGCAGCAACGACCGCCGGCAGCCTTCCCAAGCTGAATGTCAGTCTTGAAACGCCAAAAGTTTCGAACTTTGACCATTTTTTTGTTCCACTACTATAAATATAATATTGCACATAAAATGGCAACAACAACTAACACAGCAACTACACCACCACCACCACCACAACAACAAGTAGATACAGCCATGGCAGAAGAGCTAACAGCAAAGGCAGCTCACAAGAGATATGAAGGTTTGGTGATGGTAAGGACCAAAGCAATAAAAGGAAAAGGCGCGTGGTATTGGGCTCATTTAGAGCCTATGCTGGTCCACAACACCGACACTGGCCTTCCTAAAGCTGTGAAGCTACGGTGTTCATTTTGCGACGCCGTTTTCTCCGCTTCCAATCCCTCCAGAACTGCCTCTGAGCATCTGAAACGTGGTACTTGTCCTAATTTTAACTCTCTACCGAAACCCATTTCTTCAATCTCACCCAACACTGCCTTATTGCCTTCTCCTTCTTGCGGTGGCGGTGGCGCTACAGTAGTGCATACTAGTAGTAATAGGAAGCGACCTGTCGTTTCTAGTTCAGGAATTTCTGGTTCTGGTGGCGTTGCATCATCAACGTATCCAGTGACAGCTGTGGGTAGTACGTACCAAGTGAGTCCTCTTGCTATCGTCGATCCATCACGATTCTCAGATGAGATAGCTATGTTGCCACAACAACCACATTTGATGTTGTCTGGTGGCAAAGAGGATTTAGGTGCTTTAGCTATGTTGGAAGATAGTGTAAAAAAGTTGAAGAGTCCTAAAACTTTGCCAGGACATGCTCTGAGTAAGACCCAGATTGACTGCGCGTTTGATTATTTAGCTGATTGGGTTTACGAGTCTTGCGGGTCTGTGTCGTTTACTAGTTTAGAGCATCCAAAGTTCAGGGCTTTTCTGAATCAAGTTGGGTTGCCTGTGGTTTCAAGAAGGGATTTTGTTGGTGGGAGATTGAATGTTAAGTACGAGGAAGCTAGGGCTGAGTCTGAAGCAAGGATTAGAGATGCTATGTTTTTTCAGATTGCGTCAGACGGGTGGAAGGTGAAGAGTAATGGGGGTTTTGGTGATGTAAATTTGGTTAATTTGACAGTGAATTTGCCTAATGGAACTGGTTTGTATAGAAGAGCTGTGTTTGTTAGTGGTTCAGTGCCTTCCAAATATGCAGAGGAGGTTTTTTGGGAGACTATAACAGGCATCTGCGGGAGTCTTGTGCAACAGTGTGTAGGGATAGTTGCAGACAGGTTTAAGGCTAAGGCATTGAAGAATTTAGAGAACCAGAACCATTGGATGGTCAATCTTTCTTGTCAGTTACAAGGGTTCACTAGTTTGATTAAGGATTTTAGTAAGGAGCTTCCACTGTTCAGGACTGTTAGTGAGAATTGCTTCAAGCTTGCAAGTTTTATCAATAATAAGACACCAATTCGAAATAGTTTCCACAAATATCAATTGCAAGAGTACGGGAATGCAGGATTGTTGAGAGTGCCCTTGCGGGAGTATGAGAAGATGGATTTTGGACCTGTGTATACAATGCTAGAGGATATAATGAGCTCAGCTCAAGCATTGCAGTTGGTCTTGCAAGATGAATCGTATAAGATAGCATCCATGGAGGATCCTACTTCAAGAGAAGTTGCTGAGATGATTAGAGATGTGGGGTTTTGGAATGATTTGGATGCGGTGCATTCGCTAGTTAAGTTGATCAAGGAAATGGCTCAAGAGATTGAGATAGAGAGGCCATTAGTAGGGCAATGTCTGCCGCTATGGGATGAACTTAGAGCAAAAGTGAAGGATTGGTGTTCAAAGTTCCACATTGCTGAAGGAGCAGTGGAGAAAGTGATCGAAAGACGATTCAAGAAGAATTATCATCCTGCTTGGGCTGCGGCTTACATACTAGATCCACTTTATTTGCTGAGGGACAACAGTGGCAAATACCTTCCTCCTTTCAAATGCTTGACCCAGGAGCAGGAAAAGGATGTAGACAAGCTTATAACCAGGCTTGTTTCAAGGGAGGAGGCTCATATTGCACTGATGGAACTCATGAAATGGAGAACAGAAGGGCTTGATCCTGTGTATGCAAGGGCTGTCCAGATGAAGGAGAGGGATCCCATTACAGGAAAGATGAGGATAGTAAATCCCCAGAGTAGTAGGCTTGTCTGGGAGACTTATCTTACCGAGTTCAAGTCACTAGGGAAAGTTGCAGTTAGGCTTATTTTTCTTCATGCCACTTCATGCGGGTTCAAATGCAATTGGTCTTTGCTGAGATGGGTGTGTGCCCATGGGCACTCAAGGGAAGGCATGGACAAGGTGCAAAAGTTGATATTTATTGCAGCTCACTCAAAGCTTGATAGGCGGGAGGTTTTGAGCGATGAAGATAAGGATGCAGATCTCTTTGCATTGGCAAATGGTGAGGATGATGTGCTAAACGAGGTTCTTGTTGATACATCCTCAGTGTAACATTTTTTTCCACTACTTTTGAATTTAAATTTGTAGGATTTATTTGAATTCTTCCCACTTCTTATATCCTTTTGTATTTCTTTACTTACTCTTTAGAAGATTTTTGGGCAGTCAGATTGGAGGAAGAGAGGAATTAATAGGGATTCTGTTTCTGTATGCCTAGTAATGCATAGCTCATAAATTGAGCAAGTTCTCATCTTTCATTCTAGGATGAATTTTGGAGGTTCTGAGTTTGCGGGAAAAAAAGAAGAAAGAAAGAATCTTGTTTGTAAAGATAGCAATTTCTTTTTAACAGATTTTTCAGAACGGGAACACTTGTACAATTTTGTTCTTCAAGTATTCTCCGTACTTTCTAAGATTGAGTTTATATAATAGCAGTTGCTACGAATTCTCTGAACCTAACATGTTAAATACTCTCATTTAAGCTTGGGTGAAGTTTATCTGGGTTGTTCAGCAGTTGATTTTTCTGAGCATGATGTTCATGACTTTATTTAGAACGTCGTTATGAAACTCTGGTAGCCATTATGGTTATTATATTCTTCACCATTATGTCATGATTGTTGAAGTTCTCCATTTCCAAGGATGACTTGCTTTCTCTCATAAAAGTTTGTCACCGTTCTTAAATTCAACCAAAAGTCCTGCTAAACCTTTGAAGTTAACGAGACTGTGGAGTTTAGTGCCTGTTCTCCTATTCATTGCGATGTAGATCCCTCTATTCTTGCCTGATGATCTTATAATTCCTTGAGCAACAAGCATGATTCACTGCCTTCTATGATATTTTCCCTAATTGAGTTTCATGTTTTGCATGTATGGTGTAATAATTAGAAGGGGTCTGCTTGAAAACTTTTCATGTTTTTTGTGCTCCTTTATGTGCCCAAATAGGTTTCTTAGAATGGGATTCTAGTTTTATTTCCCACAATGAAAATAGATTCTTCTGTTGAACCTTGCCACATATTTTCCAGGTTATGTTCCAAAATTAGGTAAAGTTCCTCCTGCCTATAGGAGCTCCTTCACATGTCATGCTTAGAAGTATCTTTATCACATCTACTCGAGCTGCTTGCCTAAATGCTGAATCACAAAGTTTGCAGTATCATTCTCTGCCCTGAGTTCATAACCTGGAGATTCCTAGGCGGGATCTGCTCCTTTCCTCTTTTAATATTTTGTTTCTACAATTAATAAGTCTTCTTTAATGATGTAAGTTTAATCACTATACTAATCTATTGCCTGGTATATGTGAGTGCAACAATCTACTCTGGGAACATAATGATTTTCCATTTGTCAGGAACTTTGATCTGAGTGATAATCATTATTAATTGAACTGAAGAAAACTGAGATATTATGCTAAATTAATCTTTGTGGTGGCAGAAGCGTTCGACAAAGATATTGTTGGACTGGAGAAACCACCGTAAGATTGTTGGATGTTAGTACAATGCCATGGACAATGATTAAAGGTGGAATTCTGCCAGAAGGATCCAAGGACTTGACTTGAAATTTTTGGAAGTGAAATGTCAATTTGTAACCAGAGGTTGCTTAAACAAGCTGGTTCGGTGAATGGCAAGCCAAGTACCTCTACGTGGGTCAACAACCTCGGAAGGACCTGAAAGAACACCTTTCTAGCTGGAGAAGCACTTGCAACTGTTTTCTTTTTTTTTTTATCTCAATCTATATCTCCTGGTTTTTGTGTCTTTGGGAAGGTGGAGCCCCACCATGAAAGAAGTGGAAGTCTTTTTCCAAACTTTGGTTGTCATGGAGGGAGAAAGAGAGACATCAGGGTTTTTCCCATCAAATCATCTTTCGGGTAACTTCTCTTTTAAACATTCCAAAGCTTGTGACGTTCATGCAGGGTAATTGGGCAATGTTCCCCATAATTGCGTGAAAGGTGTTTATAGGACCCAAAACGAAGACTGTCGGCATGAAGCACTGCAAAAGATGCTTGAGAGTGGTTCTGCAACAAATTCAGACCAATTTTATTGGTTCCTTATCTATAGCTGATCAAGTTGGAAAAATATAGTTTAACGGGACGCAGTGGATTCAATCATCCTTAGTTTCATTATGCAGTTCACCAATGATGTGCTAAGGAATTACATGCTGATTGGTTTTGAATTGTTGTTTCTTCTTCTTCTTTTTTCCCTCCGTGTGTATTTTCCTGAATATAAACACTATGTACATGTGGTGCTTTTATGGCTGCTAATAGAAAAGGGTTAACCTGTTTTGTTTGTTCTGGATACTATGTCCTTTACCAATCATAATTATTCACATGGAAGGCATCGAAACATCACTGCTTGGTATCGGAGGAATGATGGGAACCTCGGTTCTGTCAAGGACTCCACATTTTGCGTCTGCGTCTGCGTCTGCTTGGGGATGGAAGTTGAGAATCTTATTGATAGTTTGAGGAGTGAACATGAATCCTGTTAGAAGTGTTTAGTTTTCCCGCATGCTATATATATAAACAACTTTGTACAAGTACTTGCAAAATTTCAGATCAAAACAGAGTGAAAAAAAAATATATAGTTGTTGTCAAGGACTTTATTTTTTATTTTTAAGGTTGAAATGCACTTCAATTAATATAAAGTCTTATCCTTTTAGAATTTCAATATCATTTGAAAGGATACACTTTCAATCAAGTCATACAGACTAAAAACCTTTCTCAAACTCTCTTTATAAAGACAAAACCTGAAACTGGAGCATGGGGAAAAAGTAAATAAATGATCTCTCTGTTTGAAAACAGAAGCCCTCACTCCTCGTTATATAGGAGGCCATGGGATTCAGATTAGTTGTAGAATTAGTTCAAATTAATTAGAGTTTATTTCAGCAATTTTTAAATTTTTGAACTTATCAACATAACATTTATTATTTCTTTTTATGGTTTGGTTTTTATGTTGAATATTAATATCATTTTATTAAGATGAATAAAAAACAATAATTTGATGAATAATATTATTTTGATCATAAAACTCATTAAAAAATGTTTCCTATTCTTCACTTTTATTACTTTTTATTCTCTTTATATTTTTATTGAGTTTGTTTTCAACTTTTTTCTTATAACATTTAATATTTTAAGAGTTTTAAATCATTAATATTGGAGTGAGTTAAATATAGAGGTCCGTTGCTTTTTTTAATTATTTGAAATAAAATCTTTGTAACTTTTACTTCCATATAAATTTCAAACTTATGATTTCTTCTAAAAAACCCTATAGTTGGTAATGATTCAAAATTAATTAATCTTTGCATGGAATTATAATTCATATGTTCCAGTATATCATACCACATATCACAAAACTCAAGTGAATAAAAAAATAAGATAATCTTATTTTAATTTTTTTTTTTCATAATAGAATAACTTTTTACCTTAGAGATATTCTATTTTTTATAATGATAAATTTATTACACTCAAAGACCATTTTGAACATATTTTTGCTTAATAATAAGTCAAACACTAAGTTCTTAATATCAGCAACATGAAATATATTATTGAAGGTAAATTGTTTTTTGAAAGTTATCTTCTAAATTATCTTTATAAAGCTTAGTACTTTTAAAGTTAAAGAACTCTTTATATACAAATATTCATCATCTATTTTTTGGTAAGTGGATAACATCATTTTCTCGACATATATATGTTTTATTGTATCAATAACAATCATCACTACTTAGAATTATTTACTAGATTGACCTTAGGTTGACCTCAAAGATAACCCTAGAAAAGCGCATCTTCAACATGTCATTTGAAAGGTTATCTACTTCAATAACATTAGCTCGAGGTGTCCTTCATTTCTTGGATTTGCCTTATTGAAACTAATTTCTCTAATCTTTATCTTACTATCCAACCTTGTTATAAATAAAGAATTTATCATTGAAATTATTGGCAATGCCTTTATCAATTACAAAAGGCATTTTCTTTTGGTTGTTTTTTTTTTTTATGAGACTTTGCTAATTATCCAACCATATTTTCCGGAGGGGCAATTAAAGAGGAGCTAGCTATCCTTTGGACAACTTATTATCATTTTACATCCCTAATCTCAAAATAAAATCTTCAATTCTCATCTTTTTTTTCTTATATCTAAAGTAGTTGTTAAGTTTTTTTAAAATGTTGATAATTTCTTAATAATAGCAGCCACTTGAAAAGATTCATTTAAAACCATTATCTCAACATGAATATCATAAAAGATGAGCTGAATCTCTTGGATTTGGCTCATCATTTTCATTGAATCAATCATTTTGAAGTTCAAAAATTTATCGACTTTGAATTGTTTTAAAGCTAGCATCTTTATCATTAGACTTTTAATCCAAAAATCTTCATAGTGTTTTAGGACAATTGATGGAATTATACATATCATAAACTGAATTGTCTATCCTATTCAAAATATAATTCCTATATATTAAATGATTTTGCTTCCATTCATCAACAACTTCCATTATTGTAAGATTAGATTATTTATCAGACAACTTTGGCATATTTTATATCAAGAGTTTTTTTTTAGTCCAAGATGGTGAGATAAAATAACATATTTTGTTATCATCTTTTGAAGTTTACACCACATAATTTCTCAGGTTTCTCATAATGCACTATAAAAGGTGATGGTGGAAAATTTTATATCGAAGTAGTGCTTGCCCAATCAACATTCTCGTAAGCATGCATGTATATATATATATATATATATATATATATATATATATATATATACATACATACATACATACATAGAGAGAGAGAGAGAGAGAGAGAGAGATTGTTTATTATGAACAACAAACATGTAATCAAAAGAGTAATATACAATTAAATTTGTAAATAAATTAGACTAGAGATAAGTGCAAAATATAGAACTATGAATATAAAGTGCTTTCTAGTAGAATTTCAAATCAAAACAAAGCATAAAAAGATTATTGTCAATGACTGTATTCTCTGTTCTTGAAGGCTAAATTGACCATCAATTAGTGTAAACGATCTTAGTGCATGAACCCTTCCAAAATTCTAACATCAATATCTTTTGAAATTAAGGATGCATTTCCAATCAATGCCTATGGCTTAGAAAACACTCTCAAACTTTCTCTTTACAGAAATACAAGTTAAAGCTAGAATAGGGAGAGTAAAAGAAAATAAATAAGGTAAAAAGAGCAAATAATTTCTATGTTTGAAAATCGGAGCGACCACTCCTATTTATTTTTCGTCACCACTATATAAACTACTAAAAATGTTTATAATCTTCCAATATAGTATATGGCCGCTTTCAGTTTAGATTAATTGAGTATTTTGCCAAGTAAATTAAGATTTTTCAAGATCAATTTCTCATATTATAATGTTAATATTCTATGTTATATAATAAAAAATATTTTTTGACAAATTCTTCACCTCGAATATAACTGGACCTTCAATTTTAATTTAGCTTCAAACACATCAATTGAGTATGCCATAACTAATTTGTCCAACGAATCTTGCGGTGAGCCCACAAAAATCTTAAATGGTTGATCGTAGAATCTCTCCACTCGTTCACACATTCATGTCGTCGTCGTCCTTTTTTTTTCTAGGCATGGTTTAAAGTTTCATATTTAAGTTTCCTGCTAAATTAACGAGATAAAATGTGAACTTTTACCCCATCATTCTGACAGTACTAGCATGGGCACAGGGACGTTAAACTTCCCACGATAATTGCTCGGCTTGAATGGATTCGAAGGCATGATTTCAGAATTTATTACTCATCAGGAGAAACTAGGAGCTGGGGGGATTTGAAAGTTTGAGCCAAAAATAAGAGGAACGAAACAAAGACATTGAATTACCAAGAGTAGTGCTTCAACCATTTTTACTACAAGTAAAGCTAGCGGTCTTCCATGCTATAATGTTTACTACCCTAGCAATTACTTTTCATGGCAGCTAATGTGTTGCTTTTTCAAGGAAAACTATCCACTTATGTCAACATATTCTCTCATCACACTATCCCTCCTATACTTCAAACTCTCTTGATGGATTTCAGATTCACCCACCCAACTCCGCAAACTTACAGTAAAAAGGTGAAAAATCAAGTGTGATTTTCACTTTCTGGTGAGTGAACGAAGAGAGTATAAAAGTAGAGTGGATTGAGTATGGTATTATTTTACCACTCTGGAGTCTTCTAATTACTCGTTGAGTGGAGAGACAGAAATTCTTGTCGGCAAGGCTTACCAGTGCTGACTGCTCACCAGCTAATTAGCTCTCCTGATCTTGAACTTTTTGCCATTGGTATGGTATGCTGAACTCCACTCATTTTAGGTTAAAGGGAAAAAAGAAATATATTAATGATTAGTACAGGACGACACCCTTTCTTTATACAAGAATCTGTCCCTCTTCCAATGTTACCCATTTCCTTTTCCTTTACCCTTATTTTTGTTTCGACATTAATTAGGGTTTATTTTTTTCAATCTTTTCTATCGCCCCGCTCACTTTGCACAAAGAGAAATTTTCGTTGTCTTCTATATATATGATTGTACGTGGTGATTTTCACATTTTACTATACATGGGCGCGATTTTAATTACAATTATGTATTGTGCAGTGCCCTCTTTTCTTCGTGGAGAAATTAAGAACACCAAGGTTTTAAAATGGGTTTCCTTGATAATTAACGAGTCTGGTTTACCTAAATTAATTTGGTCAATATTTTTTTTTCTTTGATAATCAGAAGTTACTAAGGGAACTTAAATAGAACTGAAATAATATATATTTATTTTTTTAAGAAATCAAGTCTCGATATATGTGCATTGTGTGAATTAGCTAGGGTAATTAATTGATTTAAAGGTTTAATAGTTTGTAATGAGCCTGTTGCAACTAATGAAGGTTTAATAGGAGAAGTTGAGAAAGTAAAATTTAGAAGAAGATGCACGATTTTTTTTTTTTTAGTTTAACGTGGGTATCCGGGTTAATTTTCGCACACCTCGATTAATTTCATGGATCCTAAAGTTAATGTCCATGTAAATCTCAAGTGGTCATTATATGAACAATTATAAGACTCAAACTTAAAACCACAGAAAAAACAAACTTTTTAGTTTAAAATTCTTACCATTGATCACCATCTAGATGATTAAGATGCACCCCAATTAATTGCACTACATTGCACCTGTCATGATGTTGCCTATATTTATCTTATCGCCTCTACTTTTCGGTGAAATGTCAAGAAATCGAATTATAATAAGGACGACTATCGCATGCTCAGTAGTGATGGTAGTTAGATTAGGGTTCGGAGATGCACAATAATCTCAGAGCCTTTTTATCTCCAATTAATTTGTTTCACATATATAAAGATATATATATCATTTGGGTTCTTGAGAAAGATCTTCTTTTCCTTTTCAAAATAATGTTTCATGAATATTTAATTTGCACAAATATTTATGTTTATTCGTCGTCAAATTAACCTGAACTACAGTTCTAAATTAAACTTCATCTTACTCCCATGATCATGATGCTTCGTGGACCACTCCTTTCTCTTCTTTTTTCAACTACAAAGTTAACTTAGAAAATACCTTCCATTTGGAAAGAAAGATACGGTTCTACTTTCATTTCACTGTTCTTCCACATGGTATGCTATTTCTGTCCTGCATAACTGACAAGTTTATCTTAGAATAATGCTGCGAGAAAGTGTTCTCTCTTTCTGTTCTTTCACGAACCCTAATTTGGCTGGTTTGTTTACATCATATATATAATTATGTCTTGCAAGTTGCAACTCCTTTGAATTTTGTGGTCCTAACTCATAACTTGCATCCACCTACCGCACAAGCATTACTTGTAGGATTGCATAAAATCATCATGTGTGTTCGTATTGACAAATTTATATGCGATTGATTTTCTTTCCCTTGATTCATCAGTCACCAAATTAACCTCCCATTAAATATTTATCTCATTTCAAAAAATTCCCAGTTGACCCTTTGGGTCCTTCATCTTGATCGATCTTCACAGATAGTTTCATATTTCGAAGGACAGAGTAGAAGAAAATGATAGTAGTGCTTTTGCAATCATTTCTATTTCTATATATTTCTTTCTTTTTTCCTGGAGAAAAGATAGATCTGGAGAAAAGATTGGCTCAAGAGTCAACATGGCATACATTATCTCGACAGAAAAAGAAGAGATACTTTGGATTTCGCAGCAACCAAACATGTTAACGTACGGCAAGGGATGGGAACAGTTGAGTGGATAGGTCTAAATAAAAGGAGCTTTGTTTATAGAATGAGATTTGAGTGAAGAATTTAAAGAAGCTTGAACTTACGAGAGTGCAGGATTAACTATATATCAACGCTAATAATGAATGTCACTTAAATTATGATCCCACCTTGTTCCAAGACAAGCTTAAAAGTAATAATTCATCACAGTACCATATGTGGCTGAAGAAAGAAAAAAGCTTCCTGTATCATGTAATCTAACCATTCAATTAAAATAAAATAACTATAACGTATTGTTTACCATGCATGCATGCATGCATTCATGCATTCATGCATTCATGAGACAGTATCTATCTATTCAACAAGGAGCAGTTTAGCATTGAATTTCAAATTTTAAATAGTGTTTTATGAAAAAAAATAATTTTTTTATATTATTTTAATGTGTTGATATTAAAAATAATTTTTAAAAAATTAAAAAATTTATTTTAAATTATTTCCGAGTAAAAATTACTTTGAAAAACAATAATTGAAATATTTTTAAATACAAACAAAAAGATTCAAGATTTGTGAACATATTGTGATTATTCATTTCCATCGTACTTCGATTGATGCATTTGAATCTCTCTCTCACACATATACTTCTTTATCGATTTCTGCCCATTAATTTAATTACTTTTATAAGAATTCTCGTTGTAGTTATCTTAAAATTAAAACTTAAAATAATTTCGTTCTTAATATTAAAATGCAGCTATATATATCACTTTTCAATAAATCAAAAGGTAGACTCGAATTTAAACTGGGTAATAATTATTTATCTTCGCTACTTGAAATCAATCCTCTATTAATACTACTGGGTAATAATTCAGAGGGTTTGTTGAATATTGATTCAGTTATTTATCAAAACTGCATTGGTTACCGTGAAAAGCGAGTATAAAGTGCTAGAATGAAAATGATTTAGAGTACCACCATTCATATATAATAAGTTAATCAGGGTTGGGAAACCGAGGCACGTGTCACAATCATGGACTTTTATATAATTCACAAGGCCGTACAATGGGCCCACCACTCCCGCTTTAAATCGCTTGTTGTGCCGAAGGTGAACTGTATAATAATGCGTGTCCCCAAGCTGTCATTGGTAGTTGACCTGTGACCGTGATTAAAACATGTACCATGTTTACTTTTATTTTTCTTCCACCTGGACGATGCAATATCCCGTCGCAAAATGATCAAAACGCTTCCTCAGTCCTCTTTTTTTTTTTTTTTTTTCTTTTCATAAAAAGTAGTAACACATGCTCAATGCACCAGGCGTTTTTTATTTAAAAATTTAGAGCTTATTTGTTATTTTAAAAATATTTTTTGATTTTTAAAAATTTAATTTTGATATCAAAATCATTTAAAAATACTAAAATAATTAATTTTTAAAAAATAAAAACTTATAAAAACACGAATAAATTACGATGGTCTAGAAACCCACAAATATCCCGTCCCCTGCAAATAAATAAATAAATAATCTGTGACGTGTCGGCATTTGTCTTCGTATCAAAGCCACCGTGTGAGGGGTCTGAGGCTGGTGAAGAATGAAGGTAAAAAAAAAATAGCATAACGGTAAGTAAACAGGATATGTTCAGGTCGAGTTAAAATAATCGAAACTAGTTTTTTTTTCCCTTGTGTGATACCGCGGGATTATATTCAAAATCTATTTTTATTTATTTATTTTATCAATTAAATTAAATATTCATAAAAGTTTTGATGATTTAAATGCTTGAAAAAAAAAATTGGAAGAAGTTTCTTTTTCTTTTAAAGTAAACATGCTTTTTTCATCAAAAGTATAGTTATAAAAAAAAATTCATATCTTGATAATTTTTACATGATTGTATAAAACATAAATAAATAATTCATTTAAGAAAATTATTTAAAATAATAACAATAAAAATAATAAAATAAATATTTTACTTTCATTGCATATTCATGAGGGTATCTGCGTTGGCTGGCAAAAGAAATCTTGAATGTATGGTAAAGCGCAAGACACGGCAAATGAGCGAGTGAGGGAGCCGACTGGAGGGGAAGGGGACACGTCTGGACTAGAAATATTATTTTCAAGAGTTGCCAGGTCAGCTACTGTTGAATCTTGATTTCCTAGGACGTGATCATATTTGTTCATGTCCGTACACATGACGATCCATCCCTTTTCCAGTGACGTCACTCTTGAAAGCAGGAAAGATAGTAGCAGGCAGGCTGGCTGGCTGGCTGGCTGTCTTCTTCAGTTAGCAACCTCTCAAGGAAAAAGGATACAGAAAAATAAAATCGATCATGCTCTATGAATGTGGCGGTGCAATCGCCGGTATCTGTCCGTGCTACGAAACAAATCTGATATGTAGCCGGAAGAACTACTCGTGAGTTCACATTATTCTTTATTTTTATTTTTTTTATTAATGTGAATGTTGGGATTAGCTTTAGTACATCTCAATTGTCTGAAAGTAATGTCTATGTAAATTTCTAATGGTCCTGAAATTTATGAAACTTGAAGTAATAACTTTTAAAAAATAAATTTAGAATCTGACTAGTTGAACTACACTCCTCAGAGTTAAGTTTACATTATTCTTAAATTGTTAGGAGTTGGAAATATATTATTTATATAATTTTCCATAATATATCCAGAGCTCTTTAAATTTAAAATTTATATATATTTATATTATTTTATATTTAATTTTTATTAAATAAAATAAAAATGATGAAATTTAAACTCATGATTATTTAATCATAAAATAATAATACAATGTGAAAAAATCAAATTTATAAATTATTAATTGATTAAATGCTTATATTAAGTAAATACAATATTGGTTAATTAGTAAAAAGAACAATTATTCTGATCCTTTTCAAGGATGAAATGCAATTTTACTTCTTCTTTTTTTCAAAATTTATACCTTACATATCATAATTTATAATATTTATAGCACTTCACTAAATATAACACACGAAAAATTAATCAACAAAAAAATTAAATAAGATTACAAGATTGTCATTATAATTGAATTAATGATAAAAGAGCAATCTCCTCTACTTTCTTTTCTTGTTGCTTCTTTCTTTTTATCTCCGACGGCCACAATAATCATCTCTCCTTTCTCCTTTGATTCCACATAATTTAGGCATCTTTTTAAGATAATCAATCTGGGATCTGCCACCAAATTAATTAAAAATTAATTTAATAATACCGAATTAATTAAAAATTAATTTACTAATCAATCTGGGATCCGCCACCAAATTAATTAAAAATTAATTTACTCTATCCACTCGAATAGAATCAACACTTTCACTGCTGAAGTTCATAAACAACATTACCTGCAATTGTCAATCGGGTTCTTAGACGATACGTAATATATATATGGTACAAAAGAAGGCTTTAATGGAAGTCGCCAGCAATTCATATATATGATAAAACAACCAATCTTAAAAAAAAAAGATAAAAGAGTTTAAGTGAGATTTTGGCAGTTTGGAATTACGTCCCAAATATTCTAAGAAAATTAAATTTTTTTATATATAATTTTTGGATCTTAAAAATAATTCTTAAAAAATAAAAAATATATTATTTTAATGTGTTTCCGAACTAAAAACATTACAAAAAACAATCGGTATTACACTTTCAAATATTCCTTTTAATAAAAGACTTTATTATATTTGAGCAGCATTGCATGATGCATTGTTATTTTATGAAGGGATGCAAAGAAAAATATGGAATTAATTAAGCAAATTATGATGGAATGAACAAAAATGATTTGTTACCTTTTTTTCCTCTTCCTACCAAGTTATTGTTCTACACAGTAACAGAAAAATCTGGAATTAAGCAGCATATGGTTCAAGCCTAGCCATTTCCCTGGCTAACCTTTCCAGACTTCGCCGAATTAGGGTTCTAGACATTGATGATTCCCCTCGTGAAAGGTGCTTAGCATCCATGGTCGAATTCATAGTCAGAACGCAATTTCTCGACGACAACCCAAAAGTTCTCCGACTCCTCATAAAACTTTGGGAACTAACCCAGCACCAGTCATTTCTTTCTCATAGCCGAACTAACCCAGCACACACACACACCACGCCACATAATCTATCTCTCTACAAAAAAATCTATAAATATATCACCTTAAAATGTCAATGATCAAGATCAAGATAATTATGTATTTTTATCTTGATGCTTTTAAAATTATTTTAATATCAAAAATAAAATTTTAAAAATAAATAAATATTATTTTAATATATTTTTAAATAAAAAATATTTCAAAAACAACTATTGCTGTAATAATAATATCAAGTAACTCTAATTCCAGGTAATTTTTCTCTAAAAAAATCACATATCACCTTTTATCTTTTTTATGGAATCGATCACCTTATAAAGTTTTATGAATTCAGAAGAACAAAATAATTAAGTCCAATATCACTGACCACTTGAAATATTATTTTAATATATTTTTAAACTAAAAAAAGTATCATCAAACATTTAAAATATTATTTTAATATATTTTTAAATTAAAAAACAACTAAATACCGCTAGCATATTTTAAAAAATAGTTATTCGCACTCTACCCATAACCATCATCACTCGTTTTTTACCCCTCAAAATCAGCCATCACTGGTTAAGTTTTAGACTTGTTGTTTAAAAATCATCAGTTCAAGTCTTATAAATTTTAAAGTTATTGAAATCTTACATGGTCGTTAACTTCAGGATCCATAAAATTATTCAAGATATATACAAACTAACTCAGATATTTCCATTAATTTATTTTAAAAAAAAATTCACCCTCGCCCACTAAAATAAGTAGTAAAATAGCAGGCACGACCTAGCAACCCTACAAAACCACCACCATCATCTAATTCCACCATCGACAAGCTCAAAAAAACTACTACCATCAACATTTGCCACAAAAACCAGTAAGATAAAGGGAAATAGTTGAAAATTATGGTAAAATTGGGATGATTTAGGGTGTGTTTTAAAGTTACCGGTGAAGAAAGATAAAGATGATGTAAGAGATGGGGTATCTGAAGGAGAGTGCAAAGTTAAATGGGTTTATAGAGGAGTTTGTGTCGAATTAGATTTCAAGAAGTGAGGATACTTGAGAGGTTGAATGCAGTGCCTAGTTTAGAGAACTGTTATTATGCCTTACACCTGCGCGCGGTTCTTGATAAAATAGTAAAATACTAAAGAGAGGAGCTGTTGAAGGAGAAAAGTTACAATGGAGATTGATGCTAAGGCAGGCGGGGAGAAGGAGGGTGTGAAGATGGAATAAAATGCGACGGTGTGAAGATGAGTGAGGAGTTTAGATATGAATCGTCTGAGTTGAGACTTGGAGAGGGATGGCGCTATTTAGCATAGAAGAAGGGTGGTTGCTAACGTGAGCCAAGGGTAGAGGTGAGTGGTGGTTGCTGACGGCACTGTTTTCAGCAGAGGCGGTGGGCGGTTGCTAACATGAGCCAAGGGTGTTAGGACCATGGATTTTAATTCCAGTTAATAAAATGGTTTTATTTCCAAGGGTAAATTGGAGAAAAGAGGAGTCATAAAGCGTGTTAAATAGCAAATCTTTAATGATTTTGATTTTTTTATTTTATTTTGAAAGGCCACTACTAGTGTTAGCGAACGAAGTTAGAAAATATGATGTAAATTAAAATTAATTAAATAAACAGCAACATATATCTCAATTAAACACACAGTATATTGATCTTAGTAATCTTTCATTTGTTAATTAAAAAAAGGAAGGCAATGATACCAATAACGTGATCATGATTAATTTAAATTTCAAGAAACAAAATACATCATTTATTATTAACTACAAAAATGAGAGAGAATTACACTAAAAACGTGATCTTCACTAACCTTAAATTTCAAACAGTAAAAGCACATGAGAGAGAGGGGTACATTAAGATTAAAAATTTAAAATTGTGGATTACACGGCGGATTGTTTGAGAGTGTGATTGCTGGTTATTTTTTAAAATATATTTTACTTAGAAATACATTAAAATAATATTTTTAAAAAAATTATTTTTATCATTAATGCATCAAAATGATCTAAAAACACCAAAAAAATATTAATTTGAAGTAAATAAAAAAAATTCAAATTTTTTTAAAAGCGTTTTTGAAACGAAAATTAAAAAATAATATTTTTTTAAAAAATACTTTTGCAACAGGAGAATTGATTAAAAAAGAAACAAAACAATATATTTGAAAATTAAAGAATAATTAAATCTCATAAATCTAAAGTAAATCTCATGAGTAAGAGGTCCCCTTGGCTAAAAGGAGAGGTTTTTCTTTTTCTATAATGAATAATGAGTTCATAAAGGTGTCTTAACCCAACTAACATGATTTTTTATATATATATATATATATATATATATATATATATATATATTAATTAATTAATTAATTAATTATATTAAAGAGTCTCATCATCGTGTCGTGTCGTGTCTACTGCACAAGAAATCTTCAAGGTTAAGTTGCCTAATCAAGCAGAGATCTTTTGTGTAATGAAATCACAACCTCCATTAAGCTTAACACCAATTACGGTCATTGGTCATTAGCAGATAGAGATTGGATTTGGTGATTACCCACGTGCTTGGCACGTGAAGGAACCCGACATGGAAAGCAGCTGGGATCCCCTGCGACAGTACCCACGGCACAATCTGGGTGGATTGGTCATCATCTTCGTCCTTTTCTTTTGTTTTTTAAAAAATCTCTTTCAATTAACTAAAGTAGCATATATATATATATATATATAGTTTCAGTTGAAACATAGCTTTCTGAAACACCGAAAGGAATCATTGCTGCCATCTCCTCCACTTATTTCATATAACTCTGCAGTATTTTAATAATAATAATAATAATAATAATAATAATCTGATTTGTAAGCTGATTGGCTAGCGAGTAACGGTCCATAACAAATCAAAAGAAAAGTGGGGGCTTATGATGTGTCTACTGGGTTCTAGTTGAAAATGTGGGCTTCATCTGGTTGGTCTTGTGGGACAAATCTAACCCCTCCCCTACCAACATTATTTCATTAGGCAACTTAAACGTCCACATCACTCTTCTTTTTCCGCTTTCTGAGCAGTCAATTATGCTTTGATTTTCTTGTTCTTCTTTCTGAGTTTAATCATTACTTTTATTTATATTATCGCCGGGAATAAAATGGTGTCCTCAAGTCCTACCGTCTTTTGTTTTTGTATTTTTTAAAAATAACTGCTATTAAAGGCAAAACAAAATAAAATAAACAAATACGAGTCAGGTGATATGGGAAACCAACTCTTGATTTATCAAAGCAAGTTGACAAGGTCCGACGTCGGGTTTTCTTTTCAAGTCCGACTGAATTAATTGCTTAAAACAACAGAAGATATTGGCTGCGGTTATTTAGTAGATGGTTAGATAATACTCTTTTTTTTTGGATTAAAATCCATGTTCCTTGGATTATTTATTTTTATTTTTAAATCATAGTCCGGAATTCTAAATCATGTTCCAAAAGACATGAAAGGATCCAATTCCAAAATTTTAACTAGGCAAAGATAAATTATCTTATTATACATGTATAAGAATTAAGAATTAAGAAACACATCTTATAAAAGAAAAAATTATAAGATAAACATTTGTTCTTAGTTCTCATTTCTTAATTGACAGTACTGGCTTAACTCACGTAGAGGGGAAAAGGGGCAAGGAAAAAAAAAAGGGAGCAAAGGACAAGGCTTTGGGGGTCATGAACATGATGATAGCAGTTGTGAATGAAAAGGAAAAGTAAAAAAAAACAAAAAGAAAAGAAGAGAGGTTTAATATATACTTTTGGTTTCATTATAATTGGAAATATCTTATAAAATATATGGTTTTAAACTAGTTCCGTGACCTGGAATTTAAGGACAAAATGTGCATCATTAGGTCAAATTCTCTTGGGACAAGGAAAGGCATCATGTCCTAACATGGTTTTGAAGCTCCAAACAAGGCATCCATAGGAGGGAGGCACAGAAACAGTTTCTATCTTTTCAAAGGTTGTTAGCCAGAGCAATAACTAATCGTTACTGATTGACTATGGTTTTGTTTTATGCATGATTACGGGAGAGAGTAACTTTTCATTTTTATTTTTTGCTTTCAAAGTTGAAATCTTGGAGGCTCCCAAGCATGTTCATGCACCAGCAACAACAAGCACGAAGTTGTTGATTTTCAGTCTCACTTTCCAGTTCTTGATTGATTAGTGATCATTCCTCAGATAATATGATGGAAAAATATTCCTACAGTTTAATTAGAGGACAAAAAAAAACTGAGAGATCCAATTTGACACGAAGTTCTAGGCCCGCAGCCCCTTCCTTTCAACTCCCTCATTGAAACAATCCCTTTCAACGCCCGATCTCCTTTGTCTGAAGAGAGACATGCATTAATGACACAGTGATTCACCATGTCATTATACGACGTTGATTGCCAACATGTTGCTTGTGGAAAAAGTAATCCTTCTATTCCTTGATAAACCAGAGGAGATCATTTACAGAGAATGATTGTAGGGGTAAATATGAAGGGAGCCTCACTTTTACTTCTTTGTAGGTATCAGATGCATTTGTTTTCTCGCGAGAGTTCCTGACCTGACTGACGTCTTAACTTTTCAACATTTAACTTGTTCTTGAAAGCAGCCTCAGTACACATGGTAAACCACCTCTAACATATCAATCCTAATCGCCACCCAAAGACAATGTCGGCCATGCCGAGTATTTTGTTCTTTTCCGGTCATTTGCAAGATGTATTGCCACGGTGGGTCAGTTAACATTCAGGCGTCATTTCTTCTCTCGATGTCTCGGTTTAAAACTCTCTTTTATAAAAATAGAATAGAAAAAACCCGATACTATAACGCCATAAATTTGTAGCACTCGAGCTTGCATCCAAAATGTTATATATTTGAAGAAATAGATTATATACATGCCGGAAAACAAGCTTAAAATAGCCTGAGTCTCTGGTTAATGTGTAACATAATACTTGTTTTAGTACATACCAAGCTTTATGCGAGTGCAGATCATCATCTACAATCAACTTGTAAACCTGTTAAAGAACAATCCAATGTTCAAAGCATTCTCAGATCAGATCATGCATGTAGATACTCAAACTTCTTCGACTCCCTTTTAATTGTTGCATCAACGCACGGATGGCCAAATTTAAGATTGACTTTCTTTGGTTTTCATTAGTGTTAGCCTTTCTATCCCATTGGATAAACTTTGTTTTATCCCGAAAGGAGTATAGAAGAAAAAACTTTTTTGGAACCAGGTCCATATACAAGAGTCATATGGGCTTGTCTGTCCGAGTATTTACATTCGATGTGGACAAAAAAATTGGACATAAAAAAAATGCTACTTATAAAAAAAATTATACCCAAGTCACTGACTAATTGATAATTTAATTAAAAAAATATAGCAATAATAATGAAGAAAGATAGAAAAAAAACAGACTTGTGCTCATCTAGAATATAAAAAACTCAATATTAAAAAACAAAACTAAAAAAAAAAAGTTAAACTAGGTTAAACCATGTATCAATAAATATAAAATTAAAATAATCTTATAAAAAAGACATGAAAAATATAATCACTTGAACGGAAAGAGAAAAAAACTGTAAAGATCAATTTTTAATACATTGAATAGTATAATTAATATAAGTAAATTTAAAAATGACAATATATATATATATATATATATATATAGAAACCACTTCCATTAAGTTCTACTCTTAAATCCAAATCAAATTTATTGGTGGTTGAAATCCAATCACTCAAACATTCTTTCCATAAAAATTTATGATGATTTTTCTGTTTCTTTTAAGTTTCAATGACCGAACGTCAAACAAGTGAACTTCAAAATCTAAACGAGCATTTCAAAACCATAAGGGGTCAAATTTTAAAAAAAATATTAAGGGACTAAATTGTAGATTTAGTCATCTTATAACAGTCAACAAGGAAAAAGGCTATCATTTATTACCAAATGTCAATTTTGATCCTTGTTTATTAATTTTGTTTTTATAATAATTCAAAAATCTCTAAGTAGAAATAACATGTCATCCAATACTAAAAATCTTAAACACCCGGGAGTGTGATAAAAGACAAATCCTAAAAGAAAGAAAACTCTAGGGCAAAAAGACAGAAACTTTTCAAGTCCAAATTGAAAGAAATTAAAGTTGGATGACTGAGATAAATCAAAATAAAAAATCAAGGGACCAAGGAAGAAAGGTTGGTCAGTGAACACTACTATGAATAAAATTTTATGGGAGGGGGGATAATGTCTTGCACAGTAATACCCCGTCCCCTTTTAGTTTTTTTTAATAAAGAGTAAGCTATTGCCACATGATTTTAGACACCAATTGGGTACACATTTATTTGGTCTAGTTTATTTAATCAGTATTTCTACCATAGTTGTTAGGCTAGATCCAGAAATCAACCTAGAAAAAAGTTTGAATTACCACGTCAACTCGATAGGTCAATTATAAATGAAAGATTAAAATGGAATGTTACAAGACTACAGGGACAAAATTGAAAGATTATAAGATTACAGAGACAAAATGCATTTTTACACATCACCAAACCCTAATATATTATAATTTCAGATAAAACTAAAAGAGTTTTGCATTTCATTATTCCATATCCCTACTTTTCCTTGGGGAACTGCATCTATGGCACATTTTATTAAATCACTATCTCTATTGATGCATTTTGCAGCACTAAGGGGGATGCCCCGAGCCAAAGCCGGCAACTATCCATCTGACTTCTCTTTTGCAGATTGCAGGAATAAAAAATGTTGTCCCAGGCTGAAATGGAGGATATTAAACTAGAAGATAAAAGCCAACAGAAATTCGAACTAAATTCTGATTTAGAGGAAGACGAGGCAGAAAAAAACAAATTCAGGGCACAGAAGTTTAATGAGCCTGAATGATGCCTCTGATGAATTATTTGATGTTCCTGATTCTGGTGAAGTGATAGATCTTGGCCATATAGAGAATGGTTGGTTTCCTGAAGTGAGTCAAGAATGACTTGCTTCGGTATTTACTAACCTTCGGTATTAATACAAATATCAATAAGAACCCATGGCTGACCGTATGGCTCGGCATCCTTATTCCACTTGCTAACCCTTTTCGCATAAAATGAAATATGAATCATCTACATCACCTACACCCTTGTGATCAGTAAAAGGACATGTCTACTCCTACAGTCGGTGTACCATTTGGGATGTGCTAGGACTGCTGCTTTGAGAGGATAGAAATCCAGAAGCTAATAGTTGAGCTTGAGAACTCATCAAAACTATTGATGGTCTGTTCCCAAATCCAATATGATCGGGAATGAAGATTTTTGTAGCGTTTTAATAAAGTGTGATCACATATTCACATCAATATTCTCTTATTTAGAATTTATAAAATTGATAATTAGTGATAGAAAACTCGATACCTGTAAAACAATTCTTTTGGTGGGATTTAAGAGCCCTCTGGTGATAAAGTTAGTGACTTTTAATAAAAGATTACAATAAATGAACGAACAAAATTTAAATTCTAAAAACAAGAGTATTTGTTCTTGTTTTTAGAACTATGTGCCTGATTGAATACCAATGAATAACTTTAATGGTTTTTTTAATATTTCTTATAATTATAGTTATCTTTATTTATTTAGATTGTTAATTTTGTTCTATTCTGTGTGAGATGGCTTGTATACTCTTATCATTTAAAAAAATGAAACATAGTGAAATATATTTCATCTCGCTCAAGATCTCAAGTCATTTCGGATTTCTCATCCAAATTCGAGCCAAGATGTTTCAGGTTTACTTTGTTCGTTATTTTCCGGATAATCAACTTTTGTTCTTCATCACTCAAGGATATATATATATATATATATATATATATATATATATTAAAAATACACTTACCATTTGGTCCTCAAAATGCATGAAGTTAAATCCTTCTAGACTAATACATGGATGATGGCTCTGGCTGGGGATAATAATAATAATAATAATAAGAGGTTGTCATACGTAAATAGATAAACCATTTAAAATTTTTGTATCTATAAATATACACTTGATATTCTGGCAGTTATTATTATATATGTTTGACTGACCATTTCATGTTTATTGATCTAGACTTTACAAAATGGGAGAAGTAACGTGTGGTTTTGATTTTAGAAAGGTATTTTCATAGGCAGTTGGGTTTTCATTAGTTAGGGGTGCATTAAAATCCAAACACTTGTGAGAGATTGGATTTTAACAATTAAGATTCCATTCCTCTTGGTAGATTATTATAATTTTTGTTATAAAAACATTGATAGTTTATTAAGGTATATTTGTCTACTTCGATAGTGAAAATGACAATCTATAATAATATTTAGAAGATGACTTTCCCTTCATACCACTACAAAATCAAGATCCTTATTTATATGTTAATGATAGAGATGATATTTGATTTATGCTTCTTTTGCATATAAAAACCCTTTTAATTTCTCAATATTTTAGCATTTTCTTTGTGTTGGATTATTTTAAGTTAAAGTTCTCTTTAGTTTTTACTCTTGACTATTTATTAATGTTTTAAATTTTATAATTATGTTTCAATGCTTAACATTGTATTTGTATTGTATAATTTGAATTTAATTTATCTTCATATTTGAATTAGAATTATGTATATTGAATTAATATTTTTTATTATATATATGTGTGTGCGCGCGCGCGCGTGCAATATATGATGTCAAGACAAAACGATGAAATGCTCTGAAATCAAAATTTATTCCAATAAAAATAATAGAACACCAAACATAACAAAATTAACAACTTGTTCTTAATAGGTAAAATATCGCATGAAAATAATTGAATGAGTGACAGCATCACCAATGGAAGTGGCCATTTAGAAAAATCAAATTGTTAATAAGACAGTAAATATATTTTCTTTTCTTATGTGTACTCTCCAATGAAAGATGCTATTTTAACAAGACGCTACTTCAACAACTTATTTATATTTTAATATATTTGAAATCATACAACTATAATTTAATTAATTTTTATATGATATAATAATGTTTTTAATTATATAACTAAATTTAAAATTAATGAAGTAATATTGTTGCATCATGTGTGAATTAATTTTACAAGATATGTTTAAAATAACCAAGAAATCTTGACATAGTTAATTAAAAATGCATTAGCCTAAACAATACATCAATTGAGTAAATTAAAATTAAAACCCATATTTTGCATAATTTCTAACTTTTATATTTTCGAAATCGGATGCAACTTAAAAATGTCAATTTTCATAATTTGTTCTTCTTTTTGAATCCTTTCTAGTTCTTGTACTTTGATGTATCATTATAGATCATCCATCATCCAAGTAGGAATTGAAAACAAAACTGTTATCTTAGTTTTTTTCATTAGGAGATGAAAAGGCAAGGAATTGAAGAAGTATCTACATGTTCGCACAGGCTTCAAATCACTCTACAAAAATGAGATTTCACCAATACAGGCTTCGAATCAAACCAAAAATCACCAAAACCAACACTCAAATTCGCAGAGACTGGCTACCAACAATAGAAAGTTTACAAGGTAAAGTCTAATTAAAAAAAATCATCGAATAGATCATAATTAAAGAGAAAAAACCATTTTGAGAACGGTAAGCAAGCCAGTTGAAAAGGTAAAGCAATAATTGATGAGCAAGGACAATAATCACCTGAATTGAGAGGTTAGGGCACGGCTAAGACAATCAATTGACGAGCAAGGACAATCAAAGGACAACTGCCTCTTGTTCTTCTCAGTAAACCACAAAGAAGCTAGGGCACAAGGCTTTGAGGTTTGCAGGCTTCTTGTTCTTGTTTTTGAAGAGGGAAGCAACGGACACCTGTAGATAAAAGAGTCGTTGGCCAACAGGTATAAGTACCTCCTCCATGCTTTTTTGCTTTTTTGCTTTTTTCAGGGATGTGTGGAAGGCGTAGGAATAGCGTTTCAGTGGGAGAAAAGATTTTAGTTTTGGATTTTTTAGTTTCGGTTTTCGTTGTTTAACCCAATTTTACTGTCCCGGGAGGAGGAGCAGCCGGGAAAGTTTATGGGCCCACAACTAAACCAACACGTGTCAAACAAAAAGAGTCTCCACGTCTATCATTTCAAAACCACAACTTTAACTGTTTCCACTTCGCTCCATTTCCCTCTCTCTTCTCCACAGTTCCCGACTTTCCCTCTCCTTAAATCTACGCACTCTGGCTCACGTAATCCTCCGCTATTCTGCATCCACTGCGCACGTTACCAAGCACTATAACTCTGCTGCCCTCTTATTCTCTACTATGGCCTCTCTATCTTCCCCGCCAACCCAAAACACCACCGTCCAACCGGGACGGATCCGGGTCATCAAAGAAGGATCCAGAGGGCAAGTGGGCGGTGGTCCTGTTGTTTACTGGATGTTTAGAGATCAACGGCTTCAAGACAACTGGGCTTTGATCCATGCCGTTGATCAGGCTAACAGGAGCAATGTGCCTGTAGCTGTGGCATTCAATTTGTTTGATCAGTTCTTGGGGGCCAAAGCAAGACAATTAGGGTTTATGTTAAGGGGTTTGTGTCAGCTTCAAAGTCACATTGAAGAGACACTTCAGATCCCATTTTTCTTGTTCCTGGTCAGTTTTATAAGAATGTTGAATGAAACCCATTTAGTTTTTTCTGTGCTGCTTGTGGTAATTTGTGTTCTTTTTGGGGTGCTCTTATATATGGCGATGAAAATATTCAAACTTCAATAATCAAAAAAGAAAAAAGATTCAAACTTTGACGAAAAGTGCTTAGTACTTTGCATTGCACCCGCTTAGCTATAAACAAACCATTATCATGTGAAATTTATTGGCTTTTCTGGGGCTTGGTGTGTAGGGAGAAGCTGAAGAGACTATACCAGCATTCTTAAAAGACTGTGGGGCTTCACTTTTAGTTACTGATTTTTCACCTCTTAGACAATTTCGTACATGCCAAGATGAAATTTGTAAGAGAGTAAGTGATTCAGTGACCATACATGAAGTTGATGCTCATAATATTGTACCTGTTTGGGTGGCGTCAGAGAAGTTGGAATACAGTGCTAGGACTTTAAGGGGTAAGATAAATAAATTGCTACCTGAGTACCTCATTGATTTCCCAATGTTACAACTGCCGAAGAACAAGTGGGTTGCAGCTACAAAGCAGTCAGTTGATTGGAATGATCTCATTGACAATGTTTTGAGGTTAGACATTAATGTGTTTGAGTAAAGCTGCGTTGAGCTTCATTGGATTGTAGTGTTGATTCGTGATTTCGTATGTGTAGGAAAGGGGCAGAAGTTCCTGAAATCAAATGGTGTGAGCCAGGAGAAGATGCAGCAATGGAAGTGTTGATGGGAAGTAAAGATGGATTCTTGACGCAAAGGTTGAAGAATTATTCTACAGATAGGAATAACCCACTAAAACCTAAAGGGCTCTCCGGTCTGTCTCCATATCTTCATTTTGGGCAGATTTCTGCACAGCGGTGTGCCTTGGAGGCACGTAAAGTGAGGAATCTTAGTCCTCAGGTTTGCAGTGTCAAATCCTAGAATCCTGGTTCAAATTTTATTTTCAAGTGAAGCATGGATAATTATAATTACTTGGTCCTTCGGCTTGTCGTTTTACATGTTAATTTTTCCTAAGCCCCCGTAATTAACAATCTATCACATGTTGATCGTTTAATCAATTGCTTTTTCTCTGTGGTTCTTACATACAACTAATGTGTAGCTTAAAATATGTTCATGTACCTGTTACTCTGAAGTCAGCCGATGCATTTTTGGAGGAGTTGATTGTGCGTAGAGAACTTGCGGACAACTTTTGCTTTTACCAGCCCAATTATGATTCCATACATGGGGCATGGGAGTGGGCACGTAAGACCTTGGCTGACCATGCTTCTGACAAGCGAGAACATATTTACTCGTGAGTGTAATTGTTTTCATTTGGTTATTTATACTGCAAAAGTTTCTGTCGCATGCCAGACTTTCTGAAATTTCAAATGACAACTGCATTTATAGGAAAGAGCAATTAGAGAAGGCACAGACAGCTGATCCTGTAAGCCTATGTTTTGTCCATAGATACTATTCTATGAGGACCTGCCAAAGATTATTTTCATAGTTTTCTTTTGCTTATGCATTGCTAATATCATCTTATATCAATTTGCAGCTTTGGAATGCTTCTCAGCTGGAGATGGTTTGCCATGGGAAGATGCATGGTTTCATGCGGCAAGTAACTTTTCTTTTTTTCTGATAATGTGTGGCTAGTAACTTCCTGATTGTTATTCTCATGTTTATTTTATCTGGTCTGATAGTAAGTCAATGAAAATCAGGAAAATTTGGATATCTAATATGAATGAATATAATAGAGTCAGGTGAACCAATGCAAAGAAATTAAGCAACTGACGTTACAATGACGGAGAAATGCAAAAGCATGATTGAATGAAGAAGCCAATGTGAAATCTTTTGAACATATATTCATATCAATGGTATGCAGTGTCATTTTATATATCTGCAAGCATGTTAAGTGGTGGTGCTTTTAATTTGAGAGTATTGACTGTTGGCGTCAATATTGGCTACCTGTTTGTATTGGTTTGGTTGCTGTCATTTGATGTTCTTAGAAACTAGAAAACTTTGTGCAGCATGTATTGGGCGAAAAAGATTCTTGAGTGGACAAGAGGGCCTGAAGAAGCCCTTGCAATATCCATATATCTAAATGACAAGGTAATTTTACTACAATGACATTGTGCTTCCATGAATTTTCAAACCAGAGCATAATGTGTTCAACTAAACTACCTGCAGTATGAGATAGATGGGAGGGATCCAGGTGGATATGTTGGTTGCATGTGGTCAATATGTGGCATCCACGATCAGGTTTGGTTTCAATAATTTTAGTGGGATAAGCTACCTCCTGATTTTATGCAGTGCTAAAGTTCGTTCCTGAAATCCATCTAACATCATTCTATATCATAGTAAGAAGCTGGTATAGATAAAAATAATGATGTACTTTTGAGTGAAATGAATGCGTGATTTCCGTAGCTGAATGAACTGTAAATTTACGACAGTAGTTGTATTCATCTCTTCTGTAAATAAATAAATAAATAATTGAAACTAAGAATGGTTCTGGTTAATCTTTCTTTTACATAGTACGTGGCAGCAACTAGCCCTTCTGGTTTTGATTTCAGGGTTGGAAAGAGCGACCGATTTTTGGGAAAATACGTTATATGAACTATGCAGGCTGCAAGCGGAAATTTAATGTTGATGGATACATTACTTATGTCAAGAGAATTGTGGGCGACATTAAGAAGAGAAAAGCGGAAAATGAGCTCCACAAAACAATGAAGGAACTCCCCAGTTAAGTTTTGCTTTAACTGAAAGATTAGGAATAATCTGTTAAAAAGAAAATTATCTGTGAACTCCTAGTGTGTATTCAAATTTTCAACACAGATCGATGTGATCTGTTCCGGCGACTCCAGCACACCTAACCTCTCAGCCTTGAGCCGAACCAGTACCTCATTACAATTACCTAGTTAAGAGTGTGTACCGTAATCGGAGCAGCATAAGCATGCGGTGCGGATTACAGCGTGACACAGTACTTTTATTTTAAATTTAAAATAAGATTTGTGAACACATTGAGAAATTTATTCTTAAAATATGGTTCTCGTTATGCATGAGACTGAGTTCCATGTTACGTAAATGGCTGCACAGCAAACTGCTCTACAAAACTTTTCTAATTATGGCACATGTGCTCGTATCCTCAAACAATGCCAAAGGGATTTTAGAGTAATCATGGTCGAGGCTTTTCCTACTGAAAGATTAGCCGTATGCTAACTCCATGGATCTTCTCATATGAACCCAAAAAGAAAACGCACCTTGATTGCTTCTAACCCGCGTAAGTGGCGTTCTTCTTGTTCCGGCTTCCCTGGACTGGCCTATTTAAGAAGAGAATTTTTTCATCTTCATCCCAGTCATAAAATTTGAAAGCAGTGCTGCGTGGTTCCTTTCGTCTTTACCATCACCGAACATGTCTCTGTTCTCGGTGTCCATGAATTGCAGAACCAATGAGTCGCCGCTGAACCCCAACAACCTTCACAACTGGTGCGGTGCAGCTACATCTGAAACGCCACATCTGGTGGTGCGCCAAAAACATAATATCCAAAAGATTAAACCAGGATGCCATAACATCTTATCACTATCATTTATAGCAGGGGAACTCATTGTTTTCAGTTTCAAAATTCGATTGATTTTTTTTTTTCAGTTTTAATTAGTGAAGCAATATTTATACACGTCGTACGTTTCTCTGCAGCTTTGGCTTGTATTATAAAACACACAAGAAGCTACAGCCTTAAGCAGGGGGGGCGCTTTCCTATAACATGAAACATAAACCACACAACTATGACAATCAAGGGGCTGACACTTTAAATTAAAAAAATGGATACACTAAAAGGAAAGGTGTGTTGATGAATTACAAATCGTATAGTCAGAACCTAGAGAAGCCTTGTGTTCCGCTTCTAATCCCAACACATTTATATCTGCAGATCTTCCAGTGAAAGTTCATTTGCTGTAAGCAGTTTCAGCTTCTGCAATTTTAAATCAATTACATTATTATTTTGGCCAGACATTCAGTTCAAAAAATAACGTATAAGGGTCATTGGAGGCTCTAGAGAAAACTAGTTACCGTAATAAATTGTGGAGGATCATCAAGACTCGAAGAACCCAAAATTACTTCCCTCTGTAACTTGCTTGTAAGCTTGTGGCAAACTCTTAGCTGGAGATTAATTTGAGTAGAAACACCAAACAAGCCAAAAAGACAATCATAATAATTGATTTGGGATTGAACATACAGACAACCATAATAATTGATCTGGGATTCAACATCTTCTTACCTCAGATCTTGTAGCTCCACCTACGATGAATACAAAAATACGCTGGCCCATCTTTTTGAAATCACTAGATGCATGTCTTAGAATAGAATCACTGTAGGGAAATGCAAAAAAAAAAACATTACAAATAAAGCCACGAGGATAACAAAGCTACTCTTGGCCTATTAAGTTCCCTGACACTCCAAATACAAGCACAACAGACTATGGTGGCACGGTTAATTTTGAGGTCATAAGAGCAACAACCTAAATCAATCAGGAGACCATAAACATGCAGGGAATTCGTTTTACAGATAAAGCACAGAAGCATAACAAAAGATTAAGAATGTGTCAAGTTTAAAAAGGAAAATATCAGGAGTTGAATTCCATGGTTTATTTTCTCAGATAATCATAGAATATTCAATTGACTATGCATGAAAGAACAGCAGTACCTTGAATAACCATCTTCAGAGTTCCGTGGTCGAGCCCATGTAGGAGTCCGTCTTGATCTCATTGAATGGGGTGCTGGAGCTTGATGCATTGGTGTAGACTGGGATGTCCCATGGAAAGTTGGGCTTGGGTCATTCATGCATGGATATTCATCCTTGGAGAGTTCTCCTTTGTTAAGTTTTTCGATAAGTTCCTGAAAAGGATTTGCACTAGGGTGAGTACCATCATTTCATATTATCTAACCAAAAGTTAAGGCATCAAGGCTGTTGATAAATCATTAAACATTTCGCACCAACAGAAATTACCTATTTAGGAAACTTCAAACTCACCCATAGACACAAGGCACACGGATAAAAAGCTCAATGATCCCATATAATGAAGTATGAGTCTTGCATGATTTTGACCACATGTTCTGTTTTTATTTGCCTAGTCTATGAATGAGTCAGTAAACTAAATCTACACAATGATTTCTCCCCATTTAGAAGCAAATTTGATAATGGAAGAGGGAGGAATTAGTAACAAAACTACATGTAGCAAAAGCAATATAAAAATGAAAGGGGAACAATAAAAGCTTTTTGAAAGGAAATTTTTTACGTCAAAGATAACAAAGCACAATAGGTCAGCCTATACATGAAATATCAAATACAAAGAATTCGGATGTACCTCTATCATGGGGTAAAAGCGAGACAACTGCCATGTTGTTTCTTCAGCACCAGTGCGGTCTTTCCTGGCAGCGCGCTTCTTCTGGCAGTGGATTGGGAAGGAGAATAGAAACTGTAAGCTTTGAAAGTGTCAATCAGAAGTGGCATTTCAACAAACATTTGTGTTCACCTTATGAATATCAAACTTCAGGGAGAAAGCACCAGTTGAACTTTTTTTGGTCTCTGATGCCCCCGCAAGCAATCTCATATTATTCACAGCATTCATGTCATCCTGCGGTAATCTTACCACCTGAAAGAAATTCAAACAATTAATTGTGATGTGCATGGAAAATGTTCTCAATAATATCAAACCAGGAAGGTAAGCAAAAGCTCTGCTCATTGACCTCAAAACAGTACAAGAAATTGAAAACCAGCACAGAAACAAAGAAAAATACCTTCATTATATTATGACCTTCTTCACCCTCAAACTTCTCAGGATAAATGGTTGCAAGAATCATCAACAACCGCAACTTATTTTCACGAGTTGCATCCTGCAAAAGAGTGAGACTCGTACTTGATAAATGTTATTGACAAGTTGAAATGCATCCATTAAAATTTACTTCAAGTTTTACCTCTTTTGTAGTCAAAAATTTGATAACATCTGTCATTCCTGCATCTCCAAAAACCAGGTCCTGCTCTAGTTGCCCAAGCTCTCGAAGCCCCGACTCCCTGATAATTCTACTAATTTTTTCAGCAATCTGCATCCATAAAACATAATTTGCATGAAGCCATGGACCGCAAGAAAATTCCATCAACCAGTGGGTCTTTGTTTTCTTTCTGATTACGCACTAACTATTCCATGTGTATTCCAAAGGGGAAAAAACTGAATAATACAATTTAAGCTGATTGCAATTCGTGCTTCCATCAGGAAAAAAATTTGACCTTAATCATTTGTGCTCCCGTAAATTATGAGTTTTAAGCAGAGCACACAACTTAATATTCAGAAAGCAGAAATTCAACATCGATATCTACAAAGGCAGTCAAAAGTGTAGCATTTCATAGTTACTAGAAAGCAGGCAAATGAAAATATGGAACCAAATAATCTAATGGCATTTCCATCAGGGCAAAAATTCAAACTCCACTCACTGGTATCAAAAGCAAGATTCATTTAATGTTATGTAAAAGTATCTGAAACTCAAAAGTGACATGCCAGGAAGGAGAACTGAGCGAAGAGGAAGAATTCAAAACCCTAATATTAATTGATATTTCCAGTGAGGCTTCACAATCATGACACACTGGTTTGGTTAAGTAAGTTAATTAATTAACAAGTCACCTCAAATAAACCGAGCAGAGCCTTAACAATATCTATGTGACACTGCACTCAGAGGGAGTACGAGTAGGATGCCTAAACATAAAGCTCTAAAAAAGGCAACATTGAGAAGTAGATAAACAAAAAATGGGTTCATTTGTCGTGCTCTCTAAAACATTGTGCTGTTCTAAAAGGGACTTCAGCAGCCTAGCTAAAATAGAGTATAGAGACAAGCAAGAGTAAAAAGCAACAATCAAGAAAGTGCTCAAAAAGTATCCTGCCTCATTAGTTTGAGTCAGTAATGGAATGAATAGAGAATTCTTTGGACAAGAAATAAAGCAGAATGCACTTTGGTCAATAACCTCATCTCATTTTGTTACTGATCAAATCTACACAAAATGATCTCCATTAACCATAGCATTTGAGCTAATAAGCAAATAGCATCAATGACCTCTTAATCATAGGGGGGGAGTTTACATTAAACCCATAATGCCAACAAACATTAGGAATTCAAAGATAAAATCGTTCATGAGAATGAAATAGCAAAATCATGGTGTCATCAAGCCAAGCATTGTTCATTTGTAATTAAAACTATGTACAACACCAACACTCAATCTTAAGGGGTGAGACAGAGGCATAACCTGGTGGTAACAGCACATCTCCTTGAAAGAAAAGGTCTGGGATTCAAATACCCATCCCATAAAATAACTATTCATTCATCAAAAAAGTTGTTTGGAAAGGATATGTAGAATGGGAAATTAGTTTCAAATAACTAACATGTATAATAGCCACAATATATGTCAAATTGCCATGGCGAAAGCATCACATGGCATAGTGGTCTGGAGCCTGAAAATTATTTGCTAAACAAGTGGGAAGAACGAAGCCAGACTTCTGAGCCAGATTTGAAAATAAGAGCATCATATTAAAACTGTATTCCTTTGCTTATGTTACAAATATGCCAACAAAAGCAGAAAAAAAAGAGGTAGTTTGCTGGCAGAAGCAAGAAACTAACCTCCACATGGAGGGAGATCTTGTCAATCTGCTCACTGTATTGAGGCAATGCTTGAACCATCTGTTGCAAGTCCCTTGTAGAAAGTTCACCACCATCTCTACACAGGTAAACTTCAAGGTTGGAGATATACCATCACATAAACTCAAAATCTGATTAACAAGTAGCTTTTACAAAACAGGAAGAAACAAAAATACACAAGGCATATGCCACACCTATAATTGAACAATCAAAGTGAACTATACATGGTTGATATAGAAACAAGCACACATCAATTCCCAGCTTCGACAGGTATTTATATAAAAAAGAAAGAGGATGGAAACATAACAAGAAAAATTCTCTTTAAGATAATATGGGTAGCGGTTGTTCTCAGTAAACTAACACCATTGATATTTTTAACTTCTTACTGCATCAGGCATCCATCCACTCATTTCCCATACTTCATGGCCACCTCCCTCCTTAAAAAACAATCCCTCTCAATTCCATACATCCACAGGTGTGTGTAAAAGAAAACAACATATCAGCATCCTCACAACAACCAACCTACCATACAGGTGCTCCCCACTTCCTATAAGAATCTAAAATTTCTCAACCCTCCCCTCATGTGGGCACTTCCAGGGGAGATAAATGAGTAGGCACACATGACAGATTTCTAATGGCTAGTCTTCTCTACACCTTTTTCTCTTCATGAAAAATACTCTAGACCATTTGGCAATGGGATCCCAGACTGCAAAATATTATGAACCAGGTGGTTCAAAGCAAGAGGTGAGAAAAAAGAAGTTCAGATCACAAGGGAATAGAAGACATGTAAAACCCTCCATTAATTAAACAACACTGAATTAATGAAACAATTTGAATATCAATTTAACACAGATCAGTTATTAGAGCAATATCTCATAAGTAGCATCAGTAACTAAATGCCTTTGAAAACAGGGAAAGAATTTTCTATTGAATTACTCATTTGTGAATTTTGAATCATTAAGCAATGCTTCTATGAAGTTAAAGTTGATGAAACTAACAGAATACACTAGGTCACTAATGAAATCATGAAAATGGTCAGCAATTTACATGAATAAAGAATTTTCATCAACCTTGAACCATGTTGAATTTTGGCTGCTTTATTTTTTGATACGAAGTTGGTCATCTTCTCGTGCAGCCGCTGACCAGCCTAATAAAGAAACCAAAGCTTAGAGCATTCACAGAGTGGAGGTTTAAAACCTACCAAAACATATAACCATACTTACATCTGCTATGTGTGCATGCCGAAGCTCAAGCCAGACAGGATCATGTTCCTCCAAAAGAACATCCTTTTTTTCAGGTGGACCACCAGCTTTGCTGAGAACCTGAAAAATGCAATTCCTTGATAAACAGTATAACAAAGAGATCCAACCGCAAATCAGTAAATGCTGAAGTATATAGAACTCTCAACTGTTGACTTACCTCATGCACATATTTGTTTCCCTCCATATTCAATAGATCATGACACATGGCATCATATGTCCACTCATGTATGATAGGAGCAATCTAGAATTGCAAAATAAGCACGTAAGCAATACAACCAAGCCATACAACAAGCATGTAGCGAGTTTCTAAGCAACATGCACTTGAGAGACCTGATCTATAGATCTATCCAGGATAAGCAGTTCACATGTTTCTGTCTGAGGGAAGTGTTCAGTCTTTTGCTTATATTGGATCAGACAATCCCAAATTCTAGCAGCAAGTTTTGTAGGAATTAAATCACGGAAAGTCGTCATTGTTGTTACATCAAGGGACTTGGCAGCACGATATCGCACAAAAGGAAATTCCTGGAAAAACAGACATGCATGCCTAAGAATATTATCAGGAGATTGTGAATCAACATTTGGAAGCCATTATATATACCCGAAGCGAGGCAAAAACTGTAGCAATGCGAGAAGCCATCACATTCAAACATGCATCACCTTTGCGAGAATCCTCCTCATCCACAAAAAGTTCCTCTAAAGCCCTTTCATTATCAGTAATAAAACCCTGTGTGGAATAATATATCACCTCTAATGGGAGAAAAAATAACATAATAAAGATAGGCACAAAAAAATGGAAATTATGGATGGAAATAAAACATTTACAAACCAAAACAACTTTCATAAGCTGTAATCGGAAATTTGTAAAAAGGATCAAACAATTAGTTTAAATAACAAATAAAAGTTTTAAAAATTGAAATAAAACACAAGCTGTTTTAAATTGCTCAGTTTGATATCTAGCTTAGAATCACCTCAACCTTCCCCTAGGGGCTTTCTTTAAAAAACAAAAGGAAAAAAAAATGATATCTAGCTTAGAACCAACTCAAACTATGCCCTAGGGAGATTCTTTAAAAAAGGGGAAAAAAAGTTCATTTCCCCTAAAAACAAATTGCAATTTCAAGTTATATGCAAGCATTGGCATCATCATTGACTGGATCTTCAAGAACCTAGCATTGGAGCTCAGTCAATTAAGATGCCCTAAAAATAATCATCAGTCATTATGGCAAAAGCACCAGATGCATGAACAATCGCATCTATCTCTCTCTTCCTCTTTTTTCTTTCACAAGCTCTATATTTTTTGTTTCATTTTTAGGTTGTATGCTGCTCCCAATCCCATCTCTACCATTGAGTTATAAGCTCAAGACACAAAAGGCTTTTTCTCTTAAAAAAAATGCAAATATTGACTCAAAAGAAGCATAAATAGTTGGATACCAAAAGAGCTGCAAAGTTCGGAAATTGGCATTATTACAGATTGCCATGTCATATGCCTTCTGAGATACCATGTTGCACTGGAGAAAATAAAGGTAACTACTTTTAAACAAAGATAGCATCTAGTCCTAAAAATCAATCTTGTTGATGCTAATTCTGGTTGAAAACAAAAGGATCATGGAAGCTACAAAATATCAGTAATGAAATGAGGCATCCCTAAAAAGTTGCTGGAAACTCAACCTGATAAAAGAGCTTTTCCTCGGCAACAATGAAGATTTAAACAATAGCTATTGTTGTAATTTAATGCATGAAAAAATAGAAAAGGTAAACAATATTTTGCATGCAATATTGAACCAGATAAATCATTTAGAATTACAAACCTGGCTATCTATAGCAAAATACTCCAAATTCATCTGCATGGCTCACACATCAAAATAAAAAATATGTCAATATCTTTTGTGAGTTTTAAACAAATGATGGATTGAGATAACACATATCTAGCTGAAAAATCAAATTGCTTCAGCACTTGATCCAAAGGGCAAAAAGTTTTACTGAGAAAGAGACCCGTACCTCTCTCAATGCACCTATACGAGTTAATACACTTGAATCTTTCTTGATATGAGAAACCAGTTCTCTTGAAATAGGGGAACTGAAGAAAACAAATGCCCTTCATATGCAGACAAGAAAAATAAAAGAAGTTGAGAAACATTTGTAAGTTTGAACTTCCAAAAGGTAAAATTGACTAGCATAGGACAATGAATAGAACTTTTCACATACTTTTTGTATAAAGGCGATTTCCCAGACATGTCTGACAAGAACATTATAACACTGCAAAATAAAACCAATAATAAGAACACCACCGGCATTACATAAATCAAATAGAGACAGAATTAATAACATGGGGACAGAAAAAAAACAAGGGACAGAGTGACAGGGCCCCATCCATTGACTTCTCTATAGAGAGAACTTCAATTCTTTCTTTAAAGATAGCATGATTATATAACTATGTCAAGCATGTGGCAGTATTCGTTTACAAGTAAATAGGCACTGCAAAACATGCATTGCTACTGATAAAATTGCACTAGGTAAGTAATGGAAGTAAGATTTGCTAAAGAAAAATAAAAAATTACAATGTAGCCCAGGAATTGACAGGTAAAGTCCCTTAGTCAACCTACCAGATCAGCTCAGTAACTTAGCGAATAATAACGAACAATGCCCAAAAAGGTTGGGCATCATGTTTACTGAAACTGAGTATATTTCAAGAAGTCATTGACCTGCCCTTAGAACTAAAATTCAGATTTATAATCTCACCCACTCTGAAATTGAACACTGTATACAATCTATTCAAGATGAATTAACAAAATATGTCCCAATGTTATTCAGGCAGGTCCCAGTTGCTGCAGAGCAATTAAACTGGAAAAGCTCCAGGAAATCAATATTCTTTTTTTTTTCTTTTTGAAGGGCAGGATGCTGAATATTGTCAAAAATATATTACTTCTCCTTTGTTGGTTGGATGAAGTATATAGCATCCATGGAGGGCAATGGCTGCCTTCGTCTGTATATGTCTTCTACCACTGCAGAGAGAAAAAAAAAGATAATCAAGCAACTTGGAGAGTACAGCAATTGAATTTCAAATGGACATAGATTTTTCTTTCTCCCATCGTTTAAACCATATAATCCCACTTGCAATGCAACTTGAGGAATTTTACTCTAAGCTAAGAAAATAGTATATTGGAGCGGCATTTTTCTGTAATTGACAGCAATCAGAATACCGGTACGGTTACATGGAGGATAAAATGCTTCAATGGATAGCCATGTGTGGAATTGAATCATTTATTTTTATGGCATAATATTTCATGAATTGCTCCATCTCATAGAATACTAAAATAATATCCTTTGGTGTTTGCAGCCTGTTATCTAAAGTGATCTAAAATGCATATAATACATTCCAAGTAATATTTTGCACAGAAAAACTACAAAAAGCAAATTTTCTATGTTATGTCTCTCAAGTGGATTTTTAAATTGTAATGAAACAGCTGAACTATCTCAAATTTTTTGAGTTTGCCCTTTTATTCTTACATGAAACTCCTTCCTGTGTGATATCAGCCATCTTGCATGAGTATGACATGATCTTCACAGTAAGTCTGTCCATGATAAGCACCTGCAGGTATGAGATTCAAGTCCTGATATTAATGAAATATGCGTACTGTAAGAGATGGAAAGCGGTGGCAAGATAGCTCTAATCACACGGAAATGTATCAAAACACTAGTCTAAACCGGGAAGTCATTGGGTTAAGGCAATAGACATGATTCTAACAAGTCCCAAATTTTCACGAACAGATAATTTCGTCTGTATACAGTCAAAATACCATCGACACAAGCTGGACATGTGCCATTTGTATCAGAACACAGGTGTCGTACTTCTAAGCTTGACAGGAAATCAATTCCAGACACTGTGAAATGCTAGGATGTTTATTTGAAACTCCATGAAATGCAAGGACATTTACTTGATCTAAGTGGTATTAAGAAAATAGTATAGATGACAGGAATAGCAAAATAATAGAACCACGTGAGATACCTTCCAAGTTGATTTTGAATTCCCTGTTTTGGCTGATCGAAGCATTTCATACAACAAACCTGAACAATGGGTAAATTTAGAATGACAAACAAAGTTCATAAAAGGCACCTATTTAATAAGAAAAAAGAAGTAATAGGATCAAGAATGAACAGTGCACTAGCAATAAATGCGAGAACATTCACTTCCATAACATTCCCTTCCTATTTTTCTGATAGACTCAATAAAAGAAGATAACAGCATCAATCAATTCAAGATGGTCTAATAAGCTTTGGTCTCTTTAGCAAGTAGCGTATTCCAATGGACAGAATTTGTTTCGTGCAGAAGCCATTCTTCTTAGTAAAATAAGATATCCAAGCCCATGCATTTCAACTCCTATCATCCACTTCACAAATTCTAGAATCCAAACACTGATACAAATATTTCCATTAACAATAATCCTCACAATCTTAAAATTGCAATCTCCACCACCACGAAACTTCGATATAGCATAGAAATTGAAGAAATTCCTAGCAACTAATACTAACTAAGTTTGGCCAATAACTCTATTAATTAGTTACCAGAAATATTACAAAATTACTAGGAACACAATGTCATCGTTACATTACATCAACAAATAATCAACTACACTTGAAGCTTTAAGGAAAAAAAAACTAAATTATTACTCTCAAGACAAACCAAATTATAAACTCCATTGGACAGAGAGAAAAGGGCACAAGATCACATCAAACTGCTTGCTTTTGACTCTATCAAACCGAACCTATAAAATTCGAGTAGAGAAGGAGAGATTGAACTTACGTTCACGGCTGATTTGCCTGAGATTCTTGTAGTCGCTACCGTAAGAGGACGACGAGTCAGAATCCGAGAGCGACATGTCGACAATTATTCAAGCCTTCAGAGCCTCTGATTCTATCTCTCTAGTTTTCTCCCGATCGGCGGATCCAGAAACGACAGTTGCAGAGATCGTTTTCTAGTAAGCTAAGTAGGGAGAGAAAGAAAAAGGTAGGGAGGTCAAAAGGAAGCAGAAATGGTGACCGGGAAAAAGAATATTGAAAAATTGGCGAATCTTTATTGTCATTGCAGGGTTTTTTTATTTTATTAATTGAAAAAAATATATATGAATAGTTTTTTGAAATTTATAATGTGGGTTTTGGTAGTTGACCATAGCCGGTTCAATTCGCGTTTCGTCGTGGAATGGAAAAGGATATTGACCGGTCTGCGATGGGATTTCTTAATTTTGTTTATAGCCATTGTTTATTGGATTAATTATATTTATCATCTTTTACACTTGCAGTTGCAATATTTCTCCCAAAACGAAATTTTAGAATCGTTCTCTCTCGAAGAAAACAAAAATTTAGTCAATTTACAGAATAAAATTACAATAATTTCACGCCAAACAAAAAACTAAGAAAACCATATGAAATTTGATTCAAGAATCTCACCTATTAAAAAATAAAATTTGAAATATATAATAGTATCATGTACTTAGCTATTTGTCACTGTTTTATCTAGGTAGAATAATTTTATTTTTCAGTAATAAAATAAATATTTTCAACATGTTTTTTACCATAAAAAAATTCAAATCAAAATATTTATATGCGCTTCTAATTAAATAAAATAAAAATTATTTGTGCTAGTAAACATAAAAAAAATATTGTTGTTGATAAGTAAAGACTAAAATAGAAAAATTAAGAGATAAATGTAGATCAAGATATTTGATATTGTAACAGAATTATGTCCTCAATTGTATTTAATAACTTTGTTTCTTAAAATAAATTTTTTATTTAATCAACCGATTATGTATACAAATAAAACATAGAAAAAAAAGTCGTTTGTGATAACTAAAGACAACATTGAAAAAATAAAAAGATAGATATAGATCAAAATATTTAATTTCGCAACACGAATTATGTATTAGGCTATGTCTAACATTTTTATTTCTTATAATAAATTTTTTATTTAATTAAATGATAATAGAAACAAACATACATGGAAGCGATTAAATAAAATCAAAGAAAAAAAATATTTTGTAAGGCTGTACGTATTAAAAAACAATCTTATGATTTTATGTGAAAACCAATTAAAAAATAAAGTGATATTTAACTTATGATTAAATTAAAAAGTTGAGAGATAAATGTAGCTAATAACATTGTTTTCTCAAATGAAAATTTTATTTAATAAAATAACAATCAAAAACCATATATAAAAAAAATTATTAAATAAAATTAAAAGAAAAAAAAATAAGTAGAGCTACAAAGAAAGAATGTCTCTTATATATATATATATATACTTGTAAACAATATTTTTTGGCAATTTGATTTTCCCACCATATTTAGAGTTATAATGTGTTCGCATATGTATAATAAATGAAAATGTAATATTTATTAAGAGTTATTTGATATTATTTTTGTCTTTAAAATTTGAAAAATAAAATGTGAATTTTTTTTTATTTTGACTATTTTTTTTTTAAGAAGATGTTTTGAAAACTTTAAAAAATATTTTTTTTCTTTTAAAACTTTTATGTCATTACATTGTATAGAAGCCAAGTTGGATTTAAGATATAAGAGACAAATATGAATGTGAATCACTTGATTGGGGTGCTTGCAATACTGATAGAGGTTATTTTTTAAAATATTTTTTGTTTTGAAATATATTAAAATAATTTTTTTGTTTCTAAAAATTTATTTTTGATATAAAAAATATGGTTAACCTAATGTTATCAAAATTATTTTTATATGTCTAAAAATTGACTTTGGTCTGATCACCAAACATCCAATCTTCTAGATCCTTGGCTCTGATAATATTGAGGAGTGCGGTTTAACTATATTTTTTATTTCCTTTTCAATTCAAGCGGTCTTTTTTTTTATGCCTTTTCTTTCCAAGATTATCATAATCTTATATATATGATCACAGATTGTGGGAGTTAACTAGGGTTTTTTTTTTCATCTTTCAACATTAGGTTTTTTGATATTTTAAATGGGTTCAAGTCGGGTTTTTTATACCTTTTCTCATTGTTATTTTTTTTATTTTTGTTGCATTATTTTATTCATATTATTTAAATTACCAATTAATTCAATAGCTTAGGTCTTAGAATTTTTTTGTTCTTTAGCATTTTTTTACCAAAAAAAAAAGTGATTGGCTTGTGGCCAAATGCTAGCCACACAAATTTAGTATATATCAAAATATATTGAGTATGTGACTTATTGATTTCTTTTGCCCCAAGATAGTATTATATATATAGTGTTGGTTCCTATCTTAGTGCAAAATAGATGATGATAATAAAGACAAAGAAGACAAAACATAAAATGAGACATATAATTGTGTTTGTTAGTGGTGTATGAGATAAAATAATTGTTTTTATATCATATTTAGTTATGGTGAACAAGATAAAATAAAATATGAAAAAAATTATTGCATGCTTAATATTTATTACTTTAAGTTTACATATTTGTTCTAGAAAATAGATATTACTTTTTTCACTTTAGTTTAGAATGAGTGTTGAAATTAACAATATTATAGTAACTCTAATTATAAAGTTTGGACTGGTCTGGCAGGTTGATGCGCAACCTGGATCAGTCTAGTTTAAGAAAAAAATAGAGGAATGATTTATCCAACCTGACTTGATAAAAAACTCGGGTCAACTTGAGATAAAACACGGGTCAAAAAACCATTAAAGTTTTCTTGATTTTTTAAACTAAAATGATATTGCTTTGATTATTATTTTTTAAAATAAATTTTTGGTCAACCTAAGTTGACCCTTGTAACCCGTAACCTGAACCCTGGCTGGAGTGGACTCTCAATTCAGGTTTTAAAATTTTTATAATAACAACTTTTATGATTTTATCTATACATTGACTCGAGTCAAACCAGGTTGACCTTCCAAATTTGTGACCCGGGCTTTATCCCAACTTGCCCTTAAATAGAGTTTTAAAACTATGACAATAACCATTTTTATTTTTATGTTGACCTAGATCAACTCGGATTAACTCTCATGACCCGTGACATCATTATTGCCCTTGATCTATCCCCGAGTCGAGTTTTAAAACTATGACAATAACCATTTATATTCTTATGTTGACTTGGATCAACTCAAGTTGACCCTTCTAACTCGTAACTCAGGTCTTGACTCAAGTCGACCCTCGAGTCAAGTTTTAAAATTATGATAATAGCTATTTTTATTTTTATATTGACTCGTGTCAATCTGAATTTATCCTTTAATGCGTGACCTAGACCTTACCGAGAATTGATTCTTAAATTGAGTTTTAAAGCTATAATAATAATTATTTTTATCCTTAAATATTTTATTTGGATAATTTTGAAACTCAAAGTTTTTTACAAATATATTTTAGAAATAAATATTGTCCATGAAAATATGTTTTTTTTTATACCTTATATTTGAAATATAAAAATTCACTCTAAAATTATTTTAAAAATAAATCTATTTTTATTTTTATATTTTTATTGCTTCAATTAAATATCTTTCTATTTCTATTCTTTTTATTCTTTTAATATTAAAACAATAACTAAACCCTATTATATATATATATATATATATATATATATATATAAAAGGGCACAAAGGATTTGCGTTTGGTGTTGCTTTGTGGACCATAGTGGTTAAATATAGAGGGTATTTGGTAACGAGATTGCGTCTGTGTTTTTAACAAAATGCAGATATAACCCGTTTGGTAAAGAAAAAAAGCAATTTACTATTTGTAGGACCCACGACATTTCAGCGTCTAAAACACAGGAGAAAAAAAAATAAACGAATGCTGCTTCCTGCGCCCTTCATGCTAATTAATTAGCACGAATAGTGTAGTTCACTGAACAGTGTAGTCAGGCTACACTGTTCTGGTCGGACCGGTTCCTGCCGGGCCGGTTCCGGTTCAAAGCTAAAAAATACATTAAACCAGGTCCGACCCAGTAAAATAAAAAATAAAAATTATTTTTTATTTTTTAATTGTGTTTTATTAAAAAAAACTAGTGTTTAATATTATTCAATGACACTGCATAAATTAGACAAAGATCGCTTGATGATGTAGCATTTATAGAATTTGATCGCAATTCCAATTTTATTCCTGATTATATTTTACTTGATGTTGTTGCGTGCTTAAGAAAAAAAACTGTAGTCCTTGTCATATGTATTTTTTACGTGATAGAATTGTAGATAGTTTAATGGAATAATAAAAAATATTTTATATAAAGTATTATTTATTTCATGATGTAATAGCAATAGTTAAATCTATAATATTTAAATTAAAAACCATCAATATCACTATATATTTTTTAAAATTATTTTATAACCTCAATTTCAAAAGCATTATTAACCAAACACATTAAACTACTTTTTTTAATCTCAATTTTAATCACGGTTTTAACCAAATATATATTTTTTTAAACCAACCTCAACTAAAAATATTTTTTATAAAATATTTTTTTTAAAATCATAATCACAACAACCATTATAATACCAAATACACTCATAATAAAGACGACCATATGAGCCAGGCAACCTCTCTTCTTCTGGATTGTGCACAGGTCCAATGAACTATGGTCCCTGCTCCCTTGATATTTTCTGCAAAATCTTTGCCCAAAAATTCTTTCTTTCTTTTCAGAAAAAGCATTACGATTTACGAAGTCATCTTTTTTTAAAAAAATATTATTATTATTATTATTATTATTATGGATTGAGAAAGGTGGTGGGACTGAATTTGACTCTCCAATCCTATCTCGTCTCTAGAAGAATGACATACACGAGGGAGAAACGAAAAGCATTCTGGCTTCAGAGCATGAAGTTTACGCTACCCTTTTCTGAAACCACTAAAAACTCGAACAGCAAAAAAGGAAAGAAGGAGAGAATGGATGGATGGATGGATGGGACTCTACGCATGAATGTAGACAGAACACAAAATTGTTGTCAAACTCCTTAACAGCTTGTGATGCTTGAAGTGGACATCTCAGCCAGACCTCAAAATCGTGCGCTGGCTGTGCCATGGAGGAACTGACTTTCACAGGTAGGATTAAAACTTGTACAATCAAAGCATACAAGATCCAAAAAATCGTCACAAGAGAAGCATTTAATCCACTTGGATCTTTTCTTTGTCTTTTAATTATTCCATCCACCAAGTTATTAATACTTACATGTTTGGTATTGCTGGTGTACTATGTTTTTTAAATATATTTTTTTCTTAAAAATATTTTAAAATAATTTTTTTTAATATTGACACATTAAAATCATTAAAAAATATTAATTTAATATTTTTCAAATCAAACATATTTTTAAACAATAAAAAAAGAATTATCCAGTTTCTAAGCAACAAATCCAATTCCCAATAATAATAAAAATACTAAAATAAATATTTAATTCCCGATTATCTAAAATAAAGATTAACCAAAATTAAAATAAAACAAAGATGTCTAACAACATATTTGTTGTGGCCATCACTTAATTGACAATTCCCATAGCAATTAACACAGGAAAAAAAAAGTATCAGTACCAAATAATCAAAATATTCAAGATTTGGATCAAACAAAACCTAAGGAGAGGGGGTTAAACCCTTATCATTACTAACATTATGATTATAGTGCCTGCAGAGGACATCACATTTTATCACGTTACCGTAAACATAGAACCCCGGTGCCACCATGATCCTAACCATGGCTGGAACCAACTTCCTTGCCCTGTCTCCACCCATATCCTCCATGTAAACTGAGTCAAAGTTCATCCCTTTATCCACCCTGAAGATTGGCAAGCCAGGGTGCACCGAATTGGCCAAAAGGTGCACCAACCACATGTTTTTAGAAGCACTAAAGAATGCCTGCAACAATGGCTCAGGCCAGGCTCTATTCCACCCCAACATAGCCACAATCTCACTCATTTTCCTGTCACAAAACTTGCTGAACTCTTCACTGAAATGCCTTGTCCCTTTACTCAATACCTCCTCCCATGTCAACTCTTTAAGCACATTAAATGACGCGTAGTTTGCTTCACATCTATCAATTGGGTTCAATATTTGATTTACAAAATTCTTTTGGAACCCAACAGATTCAAAATCTTCGAAGAAAGCTTTGTTTAACAAAGCCTCAAGGCAAAAGAGCACACCTTTCGGATTCTTATAGAATGAAATCTTTATATCATAAGGTTGAAGCAACGCAGATATTCTCTCATAAACTCTAACTCCCATGTGCCTTAGTTGCATAGTGAGTGACCTGCTTAATAGCCTAACAGAGGACCTAGCTTCAGATACTGAAACCAAAAATTGCTCTATCACTTTATCACTGACCCCCATAAGACCATTTTGTTGATATTGATGAATGTTGTAGCCGTGTTCACCTCGATAAAGTGGGTTGTTACTGCTACATTCATCAAGTCCAGACTTCAAATCATGGCAATAAATTTCAAGCATGCTAAGCTTGTTTTCAAGTTCAGCTATTGAGTACTTGAGCCTTGAAGCTTCAAGAAGTGCGCCATCTCTCTTTCTTGTTGCTTGAATCAATTTATGAGATAGCTCAGCTACAGCAGTCTTCCATTGCTCTTCTCTTGCTATTGAGGCATCACCAGTGGATTTTGGACTCTTCCTAGTCAATGAAGAAAATATGGACTTGAAAATTCCATTTGGACTTGCAATAGATGAATGCTTGTTTAAGCCATTATTGTCCAAAGGAACAACTGAAATCTTCTCTCTTGCATGTGGATGGCACTTGTTACAAGAAATTGAACCACCACCGCCATCTCCATTAGTGCTATCACCATGTCGTTTCTTGGTGCTTTGCTTGCTGTTTTTGTCATGGAGAGGTGATCTTGGATGGAGCTTTGGCGTCGGTATCTTGTCTATAAAACTAGCTGGTGTTGCTTTGGTAGTAGCACTTTGGCTTCTCTCTTCACTGTATTCATCTCCGTGCTCTTCTTTTTCACATTCTTGAATCTGCGACACCAATTAAAAGAAAAACAAACAACAGCAACAAAGTTAAGAAAAATGGTAATTAAGAAGGAAAATATTGCAAACTTTTAAGTACTGAACCATTTGGTCCGATTAATTAAAGTAAATAATTCTTGAATTCCCCATCATTTACTTACAGGTGTGATATGAAGGTTTTGAAGAGGGGGTACTACTGTTGGTGCTGGAGGATGAGAGGAGGAAGGAGAAGAGGAAGAGGAAGGAGCCATGTTTATTTGTTATCAATCTCATTTTTTTGTGTAGTTTTCTTTTTAACTAGGAGTCTAGGACTACATGTAGACTGGTCCATCTAGTAATATACGTGGATATATATGATGTTTTTTTCTTTAAATAAAATAATCTAGGATATGGTACGTGCAGGATGCAGCTGTTTCTTATCCGTTGCAGTCTCTTTTCGTTTTCTTTCATTTTCTAAGGCTGTGTCCTATTCGTCATGTAATCATGGTGATCAATCACTAGTAAATACTAAGAGTTTAAAAAATGTTTTTATTTTTTTGTTTTAAATTATTTTGATGTATTAATATTTTAAATAAATTTTAAAAAATATAAAATATTATTTTAATATATTTTAAATATAAAATATTTCAAAAGACAATTATTATTACAGTACCAAACTACTTAAATAGTTTACCGAGCTAAATAATATTAAAAAATAGCTTTGTGTTATTAGTTTTTGGTGAATAAGATATATATATATATATATATATATATATATATATATATATATATATTAAAAGGTATCAGTTATCAGTATTTTTTATTGTGGATTGTACTGTGCAATCCATGGCGAAAATATTATTTTTTTATTTTTTTTAAATTAATATTTTTTATTTGATTTAATTCATTAATATTTAATTTTTTTCATTTTAGTTATCACACTCTCATGACACAGATCTCAAATTTAACGGGTTAATATGGTTTGGCAGGTTAACCTAGTTAATTCATTTTTTTCTCTTTTAATTTCATCTTTTAATATGGATTTAATTGAGAATTAAACTTTATGATTTATTTTATCTACTTTTTATTAAATTATTGTGATCTCGTGAGAGGATTTTACTAAACCCCTCATCGCAAAGCACTATTTAGACCCTGTTTGTTTGCTGAAAAGTAGTTTTATTTTGTAAAATGAATTTCAGAAAAGTAAATTTTATACGAGATAATAGTGAAAAATCAAAATGTTTTAGTTTATTACTTTAATATAAAATTTATATAAAACTACATTCTTGTTTTTTTATTCTAAAGAATCAATAGTATGTAACATCTTTAATACGTGCTTATTGTGCTCTATTCCACTAATTCTTCGAAAGTGATAATTTTAAATTTTAATTAGAATTTCAGTTTTTTATCATGAATTATGAGGTACAGGTTTAGAATATCGAAGACCCATTGCAGTAAAGTGAATCTTTCCCACAGGGAACTGGAATTTCCCAGAAACTACTCCACGAATTATTGAGAAAAGAGAGCACTTAACCATCTTAAATTGGCCATTGGGATTATAAACATAGCGTGTGTTAATGATTCATTATATTCTTATATTATGTAGTTTTAAAAATTATAATGTAATGGGTTATTATAATTATGATAACTCATTACATATAAAAAAAGCTATATAATAAACTATTATATAATTAACAGTGATTGTATAATGATCAGATTATATAAAAAATTACCATAAGGATTAAACTATAATTTTAAAAAATACAATGACCAAATAACTTCAAATAAAGACCAATTTATAAATTAATATAAAATGTAGAGATTAAAAAAAACTAAAAAGGGACTGAAATAAAATTTCATACAAAGCCTTCATTGCATGCCACTACAAATATTTATAACTAAATAAAGAAATGTGTGCATGCATCAACCTATTTTGTTACATTATATTTTTCATTACATTACATAATAAAAGTTTTCTGCTCTCAAGATAAAACCCAACACGTGGCAAGTGATAATAAATACAATTAATTATTTAGCCAAAAAAATAAGTTGCCATTTAGTTAGCCTTATCCTTTTTATTTTTAACACTTGAAGCATTTTACTAAAAAAAAGAGGATAAAAAAGCATTCTCCCATATTTATACAAAAGATGCCTCCATATATGATTATTAATTTATCTCACACATATCCTAAAATCAAACATGAAGTTGCAACAACCAGACACAACTAATAAATTACTACAATTTGATTTATTTATTTCATTCTCTTACTAAACCTGTACACTATTCAAGACCACACGGTGATTATATATATAAAAAAACCTCGGGTGGGTTGTGGCCTAACCAAGTCGAGCATACTTGATTGTGTCTTCACCCAACCGAGCTCTATCTTCATTTCTTTATCTTTCTTTTTTATTTTTTATGAATTGTATTTATTATATAGTCTCGTTCACTTTTTATGAATAATATATTACTATCTATGAATTGTATTTACTGTGCAAAGCTCGTTCAAAAAAAATCTCAAACTCGATCATATTATTTATGGTCATCAGGCTAAGCTTCACCCCCTCATCTATTTTTCTCATCACTTAACTCGGTAAAATCTCATTTACTATTTATAAATAGTGTTTATTATATAAAATTTTTTTAAAGCAAGTCCCAAGTCCTTAGACTTTATCAGATGAAGGGAATGTTTGGTATTGTGTTTGTACCTGTGTTTCGTCAAAATTTAAATTTTTTTTTTGCTAAAATTGAGTGCGGCTTGTACTTTTTGGATCATTTTGATGTGCTGATGTCAAAAATGATTTTTAAAAAATAAAAAAAATCATTGATATACATTTCGGCATGAAAAGCTATTTGAAAAGCACCCGCAACCACACTGCCAAACACGCTCGAAGCTTCACTCCTTACCTTTCTCTCTCTTTACTGTAAGAGAGAAAAAGGTGTTTAGGCTATTTATTACAAATAAATAGTATTTCTTCAACTTATTCAAAACTACAAGGTGGCTCCCCTCCTTCTCTCTCCTCTATTTTTTTTTTTAATTTTTTAGTTTGATGAAATTACCTTGTCTTACCTTATTTTACTAGTACTTGATTAATAGTGCTATTACTGCATGATATGGTATTTAATAAATTTTTTTAAAAGAATCAACGAAGGAAAGTAAACATAATCATTCCTGCCAGTACAGTGAGAATATGGTATTACTCTAAGCTATACAGTAAATGAGCAAGCGAATTAATATTATCATTCGATCGATGTCAGCTAACTAAGTTATTTAGGGACGATGGTCGGTGGGTGCATTGAATTAAAGCCCCAGGTACTAGCTCGCTCTTCTTCATCGCAAGTAACGGATCTGAACTTCCTCCATACATATTGATTTATTTTATTTTATTTTCACTAATTAATTTCAACTTGGAGTTTACATATGAGAAATTTCATCATCAAAATTCGAGTAATATACTTGAGTTTCTAAATAAATCGGGATATTTTTGCTTCATCTCCGATTCTTTTTTCCATATTTCTTTTTTTATTCGTGAGTTTTGCCACAAAACTCTGACTATAAGAATTTTTTCCAGCAAAGATCTTTCTCACCCCAGTCAAGAATTTTTATTGGTTTCACCTCACACGTTAGATTTTTTTTACCTCTACTAGAACTTGAGTTAACACTCATAAAGAGTTAATGTCGGCTTTTTATGGTAAGATCACATGAAATACATTATGAATCTTGGCCAACTTTGAGGGTAAGTTTACTTATTATCTCTTCACTTGATTAATAGTTAGAATGACTTCTAATTTATTTATTTATTCTGACCTTACTCCATGAATGTTGATTTTTTTTTTCTCTAATTAATTTCAACTTGGGTTTACACTTCACAACGGCCATCCTCGTACCTTGAGGAGAGAATTGACTGACCATAAGATGTATTTTGCTAGTTCCAGGTGAGCCGGGGATTTCCAAATTTTGTATTGAATGATTTCCGGAGGGGCTTCTTTACATTCTCCTTCTTTTTTATTATCAAAGTAAGATCAAACGTGCAATACTTGCTTGCCAAACGAATCAATGAAGAATGTAAAAGGAAGAAAGCGAAGTGTTTGACTCTTTCCATAACTCACACAAATGAGTAGGCCCGCACGGAACCAAGATCCTTATGAAACAGGAAAGAAAAGCTTCCGTTGAGCACATATGGCCGGGCAGGTCAATTTTTAGGTGTCCTTCCCGGACAGTGGTTCGCTGTGACATAATAAAAGTCAGCCAAAATCTATGGCTAGTAAGCTCTCTGCTGCGTCAGAGTCCTGGCACGACAATTTAACTTTTGCTGCAAAGTCCCTTCTGGACGGTCACCCTGGCGTTTAAAGTCGTTTGCTGCCATTAAAACTGGACCAGAGAGCACATACCGAGGAAGGAGTCTCCAGCGTGGTGAACATTCTAAATAGATGGAAAGACTGATTCCTTTGATCTTTAAATGAAAATGGGAAAAATTCCAAGACTAAGGCGTGAATGCATCCAATACCGTCAAGCCCAGATGCTTAAGGCGACTCCGGTACGTCAATGAAGCTCCTTTCTGTTAAAATCAAGCCACAACTGGTTTGAGGCGACGTCAAAAATAATGCCTGATAATGTTAATGAAGGCAGCGGGTGACATGGTGCCATTATGGTCATACTTAATTAATTATATCCACACTATGGATTTTTTATCTCGTCATTCTTGAGGTTGCGAGTGTTGGGGGATTTTAGTGCTAGGCTACAAAGTACAAATTTCTTATTCCTCACACATGTGGACTTCTCCTCTCATACAAGGAAGCGAAATAATATTTACTAGTCTATTTACCGTGCCTTGTCATGACCAAATATTTTTTAAAAACATTAAAACAAAAACTAAGAGCAAGAGGATTTTTTTGCAATGCTATTAAACCCGGATAAAAAAAAAATCTTGAAATTTCTTGTCTTGAATCTCTGCTTAGCATGAGTTCTTAATAAAACTATATAAAAATTAATTTGATGTGAATTAATTTATTTAACAAATTTAAAGAAACCTGAATGATCGGTTTTTTATTCAAGGCAATAAGATAAAAAATAAAAGAGTATGTCGGACCATATAAACTTTTCAAACTTTCAAACTAAGTTATTAGACTGAAAATACTAGATATGAAAAAATTATGAAACTCAATTCCTAACAAACCTAACATCGAATGATAAATTATCACTATTATTACTATCACTATTAAAGATATCATCTTTATTATTATTATTAATGCTATCATTACATCTATCACTATCACTACTATTATTAATAAGTATTATTATTATTGTTGTTGTTTTTATTCTTATCACCATTATAATTATTGTTATTATTATTATGGTTATAACAACTATTATTATTATTATTATTATTATTATTATTATAAACCATTATTATTATTATTATAGCTATTATTATAATTATAATTATTACTATTGTTATTGTTATTATTATTCCTATTAATAGCATTGTTATTATTATTATTAAATAATTGCGGAGCGAGGGAGAGGGAGGCTGGTCTTGCATGTGAAGTTAATAAATGAGACAATGGGGAAAGAGGGTGCCCCTCTTTTAAGCGGTGATCGTTTATTTATTTTGCGCCAGCAGACTGTAGCCGTATTGTCGTCTACCTTTGCACGCGTTTAAAAAATACTTTTTTTAAAAAAAAAACTATAATTCCAAATAGTACCCAGGCCTAGATGTACGGTGAGTCCGGACAAAAACACAACCATCAAACAAGGATTGGAACCAGGGGCGCATGCGCACACCCTTGTGCACTGTTACAACAATATTGAGGATCATAGATTCTTGACCGATTGATATTGAGGAGTGTCTCTATTTAAAAAAAAACAATTATATTTTTTATTTTAAATTATTATATATATATATATTTAAATTATTTTGATATGCTAATATAAATGATAAATTTAAAAAATAAAAAAAATATTATTTTAATTTATTTCTAAGTGAAATGATAAATATTATCTTAGTAGAAAAAAATTCCACTTGAACCATTAACCCAATTTTGTTATGCTACTTTAACAATCATTTTAGTACTAAGTGTTTTCAAAATTTGTTTCCTGCTAACAATTTTATAGTATTTTTTTAAAAATAAATTTTGATATTTATAATTAAATTAGTTTGTTTGGTTTTTTTTTTAAATGAAATAAATTTTAACGGCGTTGAATTGGAATAAAAACCATGAATGATCCTGCCTGAATTTTTATTGCAGGAACTCCTAAAATAATTATCTTTAATTGAGGGAGCAAAAAGTACTAATGCTGGGTATAATTATGATACTTTATTTTTTTATGCACAACAGCTTTTACTAATATGGTCAGCAAACTTTATTACTTTTTTTAAAATGATTCACTCTAAACTTTATAACGCTTTGCACGAGTAGAGTGATGGATCGTGTCATGCAGCACGCCCGCACACAAATTAATCACCATGGTTTAAGAAACCTGATTCCCATGAATCAAGGACGGTGATTAAATGTACCCGTCAATTATATGCCTAGATAACATTTTCCATATCCAACCTGCTAGTTTACAATTTGTGCTACATTACAGTTCTGATTAAAACAAATTAATGTAATAAATTTTTTTTATCCCAATTCTTGTTTTTAAAATTAAATCATGTAAAAATTATGTTGATGTAACCCAATTGACCTGGTCGGTTTAAAAATATACTAACTAACAGTAAAAAAATATATACAAGGATGAAATTGAGAAAAGAAATATAAAATTAACATAAAAAATCTTCTGACGTAACTTCTTGTCTAGCTTGGATTTAAAATTAAATTGAGTGGGAGTTACCCCAATATGACTCAGTCGACTTGGTTGGTTCAAATGCAACCTGGTCAACCAATAAAAAAAGTCCAAGGACAGGATTAAAAAAAAGAAGATGAAATTGATAGAAAAAAACCCTCTCGATCTAACTCATTAACCAGATCAAGTTTAAAATTAAACCATGTGAAAATTGTATTGATGTGATCTAGTCGATTTGGTTGATCTAAAGACAACCGAGATTGTAATTATTAAACTTAGCTTGAGGGTTAATTCGACCATGGGGTTAGGTTCCAGGTCAATCCGAGAATATAAAAAAAGAAATTATGTTTAAGGTTTTAATATCCCACGCATAAAAGTTTTGAAACAATGCATGTGGATGTAGGTTATGGGAAAAAAAATGTGAGGTATGAAGTGTAGTATAGTTATCTTATATCAAAAAGTTAAGAAACAATCCATGTGAATGTAGGTTATAAAAAAAATATGAAGTGTAATATATTTATCCAACATCAAAAAACTTAAAAAGCAATCCTTATAGATGTAGGTTATATATAGTTATTCCACGTCGAAAAAATAAGAATCAATTCATATAGATGTAGGTATAAAAAACAAATATGGAGTGTAGTATAGTTATTTCACATCAAGAAATTTAAAAACATTTCATATATCCATGTAAGCTATTTATAGTTATCTGACTTTAAAAAATTAAAAGAACAATGCATGTAAATGCAAACTATAAAAAAAAGAAATGTGAGGCATGGGGTATAATATAATTATCGCACATCGAAAAGTTAAAAAACAATTCATGTGAATGTAAGCTATGAAAAAAAAAATAAAGTGTAATATAGTTATCCTGTATTGAAAAATTAAGAAACAATTGGTTTAAGTTATAGTTATTTCACATTGAAAAGTTAAAAAACAATTTATGTGGATGTAGGTTATAAAAACAAATATGTGAGGCTAAGTTCGCAGATTAATTTTATACTTTTAGGGTTTATTAAAAAAATATAAAAAGTTAGGTTTCACCCAAGCTACGTCGGGTCACTCGGGTTTTGTGCTACCCCGAGTTTGACAGGTCTAATTACAAGCCTAAGTTTTTATAATTTAAAACCTGGCTAAGGACCTAAGCTAATCCGTCGAGCCAAGTTTCATGATCATGGCATGAATGGTTGTTAAAAAAATTTTGATGATGAAATTGAGAGAAAGGAACAAAATTGAAATAAAAAAAGGAAGCAATGAATAAAAGGAGAAAATTTTAAAAGAATAACTTCATTGTTTATATAAATAGTAAAACTCCAAATTAAATGTGTGTTTAGCATTGTGATAGTTTTTACAGTAATAATTTAATAAAAATAGGTTAGAGAAAAACACTTTTAATTGTGGTTTTAAAAAGATAGGTTTAAAGAAATATATATTTGATTAAAACTATTATAAGATGAATTTTTGCATGCAAAATAAATGAAAAACATATTATATTAACTTCTATAAAATTAAAATTTAAAACACAATTAAATTTAGAGCTAATACATAAAACAAAAGCTATTTAATTAATCAAATAAAAAGTTCCACAATACGAAATGTTCTCTAATTCTCAACTGTTTTGCTAGAGAAGAAGTACTATATTTGCCTCCTAGGATATGTTCTTGCACCATAAATTTTACCTTCCAAGGCATGAAAGGGTAGAGTTCGCACTTTAATTAACATTTTTTTCCTACTCTCTCTCATTAGACACGTTCAAAATTTTTATTTATTTATTTCTAACCAGACTTTAGTATAATTCAACTATTTTCTATCTTTTTTTACCAACATATTAAAAAAATTTAAAACCATTTTTTACATTATTAAAATTATTATTGTAATAATTTATTTTTATAAAAACCTCCCCTCTCATCATGCATCAGACAAAACCTAAGACGACAATTTTGCCCGGCAAATTTAGAGGGAGCGCAAGTTTAGAACCAAAGATAAAAACTAAAGCCCAATAGAGAATCAATTGTCAAACGCAACCCATATTGAATAATGGACCATGGGCTGCACTGGATGTTCTCTTCTACATCTTCTTCAACATCCAACGAAACACAACACGATTTTCAGACAATAAAAATTTCCAAGTCTTTGCACCCAAAAAGGACAAGGAAAAAAAAGAAAAAAAGATCAAGTCTTCACCTTAATTTTAAAAGACTAGAGAATCCAACCACAGCCCATTTATCATCTCCATGGTTTGACCGGCAAAGTCTGATTCTTAGGTTCAATAAAAAGAAAATTGTGCAGAAATCAGGAGAGGCGGTAATGGCATGGAACGTGTTCAAGTTTTGCACAGCACTGCGAGCTCTTGGTTCTATCATGATAGTATTGGTCCTTGGCATAATTGGGGTTACATATTATGTTATTGTTGTAGCTAATTATGGTCCCGCTCTTTTTCATGGTGGCCTTGATTCTTTTGTCGCTCTCCTTGTCTTGGTTTTGTTCCATTCTATGGTAAGTTACATTTTCCTTTTTTTTTTTTTTTTGAAAGTTTAGTGTTTTTGCTTGCTATTACCGATGTTCTATGATTGCTTTAATTTGTATTGCACGAAAAGCTTGAATTTTTAGGCCAATAATGTTTCCTTATTATGATATTTATTTCTAGTTTTTAATGTTATGTAGCAACATTTACCATTGCAACTAAAAAGGGCTTTTGAGCGGCCACGCACACACATTTATAGCATTGTCATACCAGTTTATATGCAATTTAAGTTTTGGCTATCACAGAATAGATTTTGGTTAGCTTGTATGCAGTTCATGTCGATTCGTTTTGCTGAGAGAAGTTGTATTTGAACTCAGTTTCCTCTAGTTCTTACCAACCAAACAACGGATTTCTATGCTGGTTCCTTGATTTTGTTGATTTCCATACAGGCAGGTGGGGTTGACTTTAGATTGAACATCTCACAAATCCCAGTTTGCTAATGGTCGTTAACTGGTGTATCACTATCTAGAACAGTTTTGTGTTATTCAATGGTCCTTTTACGTTGTAGTATGGATTGGATTATGTGGGGAAAAATGAGTTGTGGGACTCTGGAAAGCTGTCTTTCTCTCCCATGTATAGCACAGCATATGGAAGGAAAATGATGGGTGTTATTCCTTCACCTAATTATCCACCGAGGTATGTGGCTGGCTGCCACTGGCTTCCATGTATGCTGGATAATATCCATGCACAATGGATGCTTCCATGCGAGCCACCACTCTAAGTGGGTGAGATAATGTAGGTGAACTTATTCAGTGAACATAGTAATGGTGCTCTATTTAAAATTGAGTTTGTCCAATAACTGTATAGGGAACTCTATAAAACTGAATTTCTATTGGTGGGATTTGGTTATGTAGCTGGTGATGCTATTGTGGAGCTACTTTACTACTGTTCTGACTGATCCTGGTGGTGTCCCACCAAATTGGAGGCCATCAATAGATGAGGAGAGTGGCGATGCAGATCCATTGGTCGGATTAGCACATGAAGGTACGGGTTTAGATTTAAATCAGTCAGCTATGCTTGGTGAGCCAGCTAATCCAAGAACACGAGCCTGTCGAAAATGCAATTGGTTTAAACCTCCTCGCTGCCATCACTGTTCTGTTTGTGAGTTTTTCTTTTTAGGGTTTACATGGATTTCTTTTCTAGAAGCCTAGCTGTTGTTTCATTTCAACTAAAGGTAGCTTCATTTGTTAATTGTTTCAGGCGGGAGGTGTATATTGAAAATGGACCATCATTGTGTATGGGTCGTGAATTGTGTCGGGGCATTGAATTACAAGTATTTCCTTCTTTTCTTGGTATGTTAACTATCATAGAAAAAAACTTGGATATATTGATGCATATGCGTGAGTGGGAATGGAGATTATTTCTATCAAATGAATGGACTTATCATTGTATCCAGCTAATTTATGGTTTAACAATTTTGAAACAAACTTTCTATATGACATAAAACATAAATCAGCATATGAGAAATGGTTTATATGTTTATAGCTTTGTCTCGACTCATTCAAGTCTTTTAACTCAACTTGCAATGAGAGACAAGTGCTTTTGATGGTATCAATTGTATGCCTATATCTTCACAGCATGCCTGCTCACCCTTAAGTATCACAAAAATGTTTGTGAGAAAGGTTGCTCGACTATATAGAAACTGACCATTGCCATGCATAAAAATGGAGCTTGTACAGATAAATGTGAAATTCTTATGGCACCTATAAGGTGCCTGTTGCACTTGAAAGCTGTATTAAAAAATACAGGATAAATGATCTTATCTGTGCCAAATCATATTTTTATGTCATTATACCTTTATACTTTCCTTTCTGTGAAAGCATCTTTCCTGACCTTCCAGAATAAATTATATAAATTTGCTCTATCTCTTTCACTGACCATTGATCTTGTGATTTCCTCACCGTTTTGATAACTCCATTTTCTCTGTTTTCATTCTGAGGGTTGCAAGATTCGCAACTTACAAGCACCAAGAAGGCAAATAACTTTTTATTCCATATATAACTTTTGCAAATTCCAGACTCATTTTATTTCATGCTTTTGCTGCTTTATGAGACTTATGCTTGAGATAGTATTCTTTAATACATTCTTGCAAACACCCTAAAAAACATGATATGTGATGCTTTAAATTCATCTACAGATGGCTGGTGCAACTAGCCATTGAGGTGCATCTAAAGCACCTGTCATTCTTGTCATCTGTTCACTCTTGCAAACAACCGCCCCCTCTGTTTTTTCTGTTGTGGAGTGTGGACATGAATTGATTTCTAATAATTGGCTTTTCAGTTTTTAAGCTTATCATGCTACAAGCATATTTTCTGTTCTCTGATACGAACTCCCAATCTAATTTTGGTTGCTTTTTCCTTATGCAGTTTTACACATTTCTTGTGACAACTCTTGTCACTTTATCATTGTTGCCGCAGTTTTTAGCATTTTTTTCTGTTGGTGAAGAAAATGGAACACCAGAGACCCTTGTAGCCACTTTTGTCACATTTGGTAAGTTGGACGAAAATCTGTATATTGTATCAATTTTCATTTCTTTTCTGTTTCCTTTTCCTTTTCCTTATTTTTATGCTTTGATTATTTCAGTCTTGAACTTATCATTTGCATTGAGTATTATGGGCTTCCTGATTATGCACATATCATTGGTATTAGGCAATACCACCACCATTGAGGTGATGCCTCCCCCCCCCCCCCCCCCCCCCAACATCGTATATTAGCAAGGCATTCAGCCAGTGCATCGATTAAAAGCTCATCTTCTTTCTTTCAGGCATTTGAGAAGAAATCCAATCCTAAATGGCATTATGACCTTGGTCGAAGGAAAAACTTTGAACAGGTTACTTTTGGTCTTTCTGTTAATCTTTATCCAACCACTGTGTATGCATGCTTGCTTCATTGACCTTTTGATTTATAACCATTTCATCATATAAGGAGGTTTTTCACACTGTGCTTGTGCTGCTAGATCAGAAAAAACCTGCATATGTTGCACACTTGATTCTGAATTTCCACGAAGTAATTGCAGACCTATTACACATTTACACAATTGAACAGACCTCTTCCATGAACACAAGGGCCACACTGTTCCTTGAAATTGAGGTTTGGATTGTAATGTAGTCTACACTGTTCCCATTACACATTTCCATAATCACTTCCGTTCCCCAGCATAATTGATTCATAGATAAAACTATAAATTGAGGTTTGGATGAAATCAGTTGTGTGTTTCAGTTTTACTCAACCACAAAGTCATGCTTGTTCATGTCCCCATAATTGTTGACATTCATCCCAACCCATATTCTTATTTTGTTGAAGTCACATTTCACTTAGAAAATTATCATCTGCTCATAGCAATTGGGCGGACATGGACATTGACATTTCCCAAGCTGCCGGCACTGTATGTCAAACTGCACATAGAAAACATTGCAATAACGTGAGATTCAAACTTTGGCATGTGAATGGTTCTAGGCTCGGCTTTTACATGGTCCGAAAGCCTCCCCATGATCATGTTTGCTATGATTGGTCATGCTATTGAATGTAGGATTAAGTTTCATACCTACGCATGCAAAGTAAAATGCCGATCATGGTGGTGAAGTGTTGTTTTCTATGTCAGGTGTTTGGGACGGATAAGAGATACTGGTTCATCCCTGCTTATTCAGAAGAGGATTTGGAATGCATGCCAGTGCTTCAAGGTTTTGAATATCCAACAAGACCAGACTTGGATGAGCTCCAGCAGTTCTAACGGCATTTATCAGGTTGAATGACATTAAACCGTCTTATAGGGCTTTTTGACAATCTGGAAAAGGAGGCTCACTCGAGCGGATCCGAACGAGGAACATGGAAGTATATTTGTGTAGAGATGCGTCCATTTTGAAAAACAAATATGCTGTTCTTGGAACGTCGTAGTGCGCGCAGTTGGGGAAAAACAAATTCTAGCAATACCACCTTTCAACTATTATCCTTCATGAAGGCATTCTAAAAGTTGTACATGTGTTTTGAGCTCACTATCCCGTGAATGTGTAGTTCTCACCACAGAGAAAAGTGGCTACATGCATGGAACATTGGTCAATCAATCTTTACTCAAACTGCAAAATCAGGTGATTAGTTCAATACAAATAATATATAGATAGTATTTACTTGTTTTTGTATTATAAAAGTGTCTTTTAAAAAAAATGAAATATTTTTATTTTTTAATTTTAAATTTTAAATTAATTTTGTTATGGTATTATAATATTGTTTTAATATGTTGGTGTTAAAAATAATTTTTTAAAAATAAAAAAATTATTATTTTGATGTATTTTTAAGAAAAAAATATTTTGAATTCAAATAAATATTATCACATTTTCAAATATGCATGATATTTCAAAACATAAAACGGATACAACTTGGATTGCATCGGACAACTGCAAAATGCATCGGACAACTGCAAATTTCTACCATGAAATCACGGAATGACGGTGAAAATATATTCACAGAAAACTCGCAAACTGGATTGGAGTCCCACGCCATTCCTACTCTCAAAAGTCTCAAGAAATTTGATCTTCGGATAACAAACTGAGACAAGGACTCAGGATTCTTCCCTACATTGGTGGTCATTGTAAAGCGCACATAATTATGGCCATAAAGATTGCGTTTGTAATGGCAAACATGACCAGAAGTGATGCCATTACCCCCCATCACTCCACCACCTCCGTAATCATTGTTATCATTGCCACTGCCATCCCACAACCACCGCCCCATCCTCGCATCACAACCACCCCCACCACTAACCTCTCCCCCACTCTCATCCCCCAACTATTACCATCGTCACTTTATTATCATATTCTATTTCCACACTGTTTTTTAAATTATTATTTCCTTAACATTGAGAAACATCTTATGCAAAACTAACACTTTAGATTATTACTAAACTTTTTACACATGATTCTCTGGAAGTTTGATTAAAATAAATTTTGAACGCTAAAAAAATATATATTGGCATCACTAATTTGCTTTAAAATAAAAAAAGATTTTAACTATTAATTCAAATCCTATTGCACATTAAAATGATTTTTTTGAAAGTATTAAAACAGTTACTAAATGATTTTATTTTAATATTAGATAGTAATTTTATTAATCTAGATCAACTCAAGTTCATCAAAAAAATTCGTAGTTCGGATCATGAAACCAAACAAAAAGAAAATTGAAATGAATTGAAAAATTCAATCCTTAATTAACTGAATGTTAAAAAATATGTTTTTAAAGAACAAGCAGACAAGCACGTGAGAATGAGGTATAAAAAACAAGCTAGTCGCATCACCAAATAAATTAAAACAGATTCATACTTCGCACTCACAAGTTAAACAATCCCTATTAGAAAACTGGATTCCAAAGAGGAAGGAGTTACCTAAAATTTTATGGGGAACCTAAAGACGGTTGAGGTTAACCTAATAATAATAATAATAATAAAGTAACTTTGGAGAGCGGGCTACAGCCAGATATTGCCACTTCTGTTCTAAACAGAGCGACTGGTGAAGAAATCACTGATTTTGAGAAATTTTGCAACCGCACCTGGAAATTACACCAGTGGACGGGATACCACATGGCACAGACGTCATAGTACAGACAATAGAATCTACTCTAGATTATTGGTCAACGCAATGCGTATTAAATAATATTCTGATCGATAGGATACCGTTATAATTTTATAAAAAATAAATTATTAAAATAATTTTATAATTAATTTGCTATTAAAAAAAACTAAATAAAAAGAAAAAAATTAAGTTGTTATAACTTATAAGGGTGAAATTAAAACAAAAACTCAGAAAAAATAAACTTAGTCAACTCGAATTAACTTTTCAAAACCGTCACTCGCGTCACTCGTGTCATGAGATCATAATAACCCTATAAAAATAATTTAAATAAAATTATAAAGCACAATTAAAAAAAATATCCAGTTAAAAAATGACCAAAAAAATAAATAAAATCAACTTGTCAAACCTGCAACTTGAGAGCATGATATCGAGATAACTCAATAGATAAAAATTACAAAACTCAATTTTCAACACCCAATGTTGAAGAATGAGATAAAAAAATCAAAGAAAAAACAATCCAAAAAAATAATACAAATCAACTCGAGTAAACTTGTTAAACTCGCAGCCTAGATCATTGAATCAGAATAAATTTATATAAAAAAATTGTTAAACTCGTGTCTTATACCATAAAATCAAGATAAGTTCATAGAAAACAATAGAAAAAAACATAAAAACCGCACTTTCAATAAATCTAATATTGAAGGTTAAAATAAAAAAAAAACTATAAAACACTATTCCCAAAACAACCTAAGATTATGAAATAAAACTGAAAAGAAAAGGTAAAAAAAAAATAGAAAGGTGAAATTAAAAAAAAAAGACTACAAAAAATAAAAAGAAAAAACACAATGAAAAGTATTTATGGATGCATGTACAATGATTAAGCCACATTTTATTAAGAGACTTTAATAAAATCTTATGTTTGATATCTTTTTAATGTTAAAAATTAAATTCTAAATAGAATTTAATCACTAAAAATAAACCAGAGCGCACCCCTTTTAATTTATAATTTTAAAATGAAAAAATTGAATGTTAAAACTATTTTTTTTTAAATACCATTCTCACTCTTTATTTTAAAGATCTTTGAATAAATAAGATGAAGTTAATAAAAATAATATAAAAAACAAAAAATTAAATTTTATGTGAATTCAATTTATTTATCAAATCAAACACTATAATTAAATTTAATTACAAGAAAAAATAAATTTCAAACAATCAATTAGTGGACCAGGCACCCGTGCCCTTTGATTAGTATAGCATTGTCATTTTGCACAAACAGGAGAACCGGAATCCTCTTTGTGCATTCAAAAAATAAACGCACTGTTGCAGTTCCAAACAGTGTGTAACAAGCTTTTCTAAAGCAAGTTCTCCGTAGAGTAGGATTTAAATTTTTAGTGTCACCATGCAACGTAGCAAATCAAAGCTAAATGAGATGATCCCATATCTCAACGGAGATTATGCGGTAACTGCAAATGCAAAATAGAATATAGCATCAAACAAGCTTGTGCCGATAGATAGCTATATTCCTTCTATTAATCTTCAGTAACCGTGGTTAGATGAGACCACTTGCACAAAACTGCATGGAGGGGGGAATGTACAGAAATTCTAACCCTGTATTCTCCATTTTGTAATCACTAAAGGCACTGCAACTACGCCATTTACTGCAATTAATCCGAAATGACTGTAATTAATTGTATACTCCCTTTCAGCTCCGTCTAAGCAAAAATCAAGCCAGGTACCTAAACATGTTTGGGTTTTCCTTGTCTCTTTCTAAATAGTCTCGGGATATCAGATCTTCTATTCGCTTCTTGATAGCTTTAATGTCAGGCTGCAAATTACAATCCATCGTTATATTCAAGGATGACAGATTACATGAAAGAAAAATCTTCCAATATCGAGGAAACTCTATCAATACCCTTTACCAGTCTTTCTATTGACAGCAGCTATGCTACTAGTCTCCTAAATTCCTAATTCTCGCTCGATGAGGTTTACAGGGACTTTCCAGATAGAGTAACTATGCATGTTAAGAAAGAAGTATCATAGTGGAGTAGAAAAACTCATGTCTGTCTTAATAATTAATTCGTAAGAGCATCCACTCTATGTAAGAACCAGAGAGTCCGATTTTCTTAAAAGCCCTCCCCCACTGGACCAACAAGGTAATAGCACTTTCTATTCTTGGTACAAGTCCATAAAATTAACCACAAGCCTCGGATTCCTAAATATTTTCCAATTTCTCTAAACATTGTCTAATAAATTAGAGAGGAAGTGCATGCCATACCTTGAACATGCGAGTCAGTTGCTCAACACACTCCATGACTAGCTGTTGATGACCCAAAACTTTCCGGCTCTTCATGATGCGCACAATTGCAGCATCGATTGCATACCGTCTGTCTTTGTGAACATCTTCAACAACCTTCTTTCTTTCATCAACAAGTGGAAGAGGAACCTAAGTTGCAGAATTTCAAGAGCTTAATATCTTAAGAGTAAAGCAATAAAACCCCAAATGCAAGAAGGCAATGGTTTCTGTGACATGCTTTGCAGGCAGTTAAAAGTAAAAAATTAAAATATAATTCTGACAGTAGGGAGGTTTAACCTTGATCCTCCTCATTCTGTCATTGAACTTGCGATTGAACTCAAAGGAATCATTTTGGGTAACAGTCTTTGTGTTTGGTTCCTTGCTAAGGATCTTATACTTTCCACATGACAGGGAATGAAGTAATCGGGGCAAATCATCGTCGCTCAAGTTTGACTGAGTCATAATCTCAGGGTAACCAAGCTTGTCTGAAGTATTAAAAAGCATCAGGAGACAAGCCTGTAGAAGATAGACAGGAATCAAATAATCAGAATCAAACATAATAACAGAATGATATGCAAACCATCCATCCACTATCCTTGAAAAAGGTAAGGTTTAATACAGCACCTGGTAGGTTGTCACAACCAGCTCAATAGGTTTTTGGTCAAACCTGGCATTAATGTGGCAAGATCCCAGTGAGTAAATCCATGTAAGTTTTCTGTGCTTACTCTTGTTGTCATAGAACTCCTTGAAAACTTCCACTCCCCTAGCCTGAAACAAAAGGTTCCAGAATGCTCATTTTGAAGATAAAGGAAAAGAAAATTGCTTCCTACATTTACTGCCAGAATACAGTTATGTCACAAATACAGAAAAATCCTGCCATGATTTGTCAAGGTAAATCTTTACCATTTCTGCAGGCAGGTTGATATCGGAGGATTTATAACTTGGCCAGTACCCAGTTGTGAGAACACTAACTTGCAAATCAATCCCAGTACGTGTGGTTGGGTTATTGCCAAGATACTCGTCAAAGCTGGACTGGTGTTCCTTTGCCAGTTGCAAATCTGTGACCTGGAAAAAAAAAGACAATCTATCACCACAGTTGCATGGACAGATTGACACACATTATCCAAGTACCCAGGCCAGCTCACCATTCCTTCCATCTTTGAGGTGAATTGACCACCACATTGCTGCTTCAATTTTGAAAGAATACTCCTTTCATGTTCATCATTAGCACTTCGATCAAAAAGAAGACGGCGGGCAAGCTTTTTCCTGGAGAAAAAACAAAGAATACAAATCAAGTACAAAGAAAGAATAAGAAGAAAAGGTACAGATAACAAGCATATAAAATTAAAGACATGCCAACAATAAGTTTTACCGATAAAATTCGGCAAAAAGGTCCTTGTCACTAATATATGCAAGCAGCTTAACCACCTACAGAAATCCATCACAGTTCAAATTTCTAATCACTAACAAGTCTCAGCACATAGTTCTGAAAAATCTGTCAGACTCATATGAAGATTCACAAATTAACATGACAAATTGGATCACCTTCTCCAGTGTTTCTTCAATGGCTTCATCACTTAGTTTCTCACTTCCCCCCTTTCGGAGGATAGTATCACAAAAGGTAGCCAGTTGTTCAGCACTAGAGCTCCCCGCAACTGTTCTATTGCAAAAAATCTCAAAAGCCTCTTTCATGGCCTATTTAGCAACCCAAAAAAAGAACAAACCTGTTAAATGAAACGATAAAACAAAAGTTAAAAAACAAGACTATGCTGTCAGCCACCTACCTTGTGAAACAAGGTGTGGTTTTGAAAGCAATCAGTCACATAAGTCATGTATTTATCATGCAGCTCAATTATCTTTCGGATAAGAACCTGAAAACCAATCCATCAAGTAAATTTTTTGACATTCCCAACTATCAGTAGGCATCTAAAACATAGAAGGTGAGAGATTTACTTGTTCCTGAACACCACCATTTGCAGCCTGTGGAAGCACACACCATCTTTAGCACCACAATAAACAATTGAAAAAAGACACATCTAGCTTATTTCTAAATATATTGAATGAAAAGTTACATTGTGTAAAAAAAAACAGCTAAAGAAATATTGAGTCACAGCATCACAACCTCAAGACTAAAGACTCCAGATGTTTTCTGGTATGACCATATATAAGTGTCAGTAAAAATGTAAAAGACACATTGTTATAACTGCAAGACTGGTGTTTTCCTCTCCCAACAACTATAGTGCTAAGTATGGTCAAAATCACATGAAGAATGCACATAACTCGGAGACTACATAATATACACGTGATAGTAATTTAACACATTGAATTATCGCAGCACACAACTAAAACTATACTAAGATGCACAATTTGCCATTAAGCAGTGCAAGGAATAAAATCACACGGACAAACCTGGCTACTCGCAGCATCTTCTGCCTGCTGGACCAAGGCTGTTCCTTCAGCAGTAATATGCTGAACAATGCACAAAAATAGAGGGTAAGTTGTTGAGAATTGTGGGAAGGGTCGGCAATCCAAAAATACATCAAAAGAGGCTCTGTTGGTAGCAAAATAGCACAGACAGAGAATGTCAACCAACCTGCTTGAATACATTAGAAACAGGTTCCAAGCCATGGGGTACCTTATGGTAAAGCCTGAACATCCTGGATAGATCATCCAACTGACATGTTGTATCCGAAAATAAATTACAATGCACAATATATTACAAGATAGCCACTAAGCATCATTCAAGAATCAGGACTCGAAGCAATTCCAGACCACCATATACCTTGTCATCTCTAAGCAATGAGCGAACTCCAGAATGTTCCTTTTCTAGCAGTTGGTTCGCATGGACCACCAACAACTTGTGTTGCACTTTCTATATAACATGTTGCTGTTGTTAGTCTACAATGTAATCATAAAAAACATTCGATATAGTAAGGTAATAGCATCCAGGTAAAGAATCAATAGCAAGATGCCCTGAAACTGCTCAACTATCCTCTCCAGATGTGCTAAAACAACAAATACAGGAACAGAAAACAAGATGAGATGAATATTTATTTGATAGCTTCCTTTTAGAATAGAGTCAGCTAATTGCTACTAGGAAACACACCATGTAATCAAAACAAAATAAATATATTTGCTTAACATATGGCATGAACAGGCATGGTAAATGGGCAAACACATATTTTCAAGCAAAGAGGAATAAAATGAAGGCATAAGAAACCAATAGTCCTGTACATGTGATATGCAACGAACTAACCTCCACTAACTTTGTCTCACTGCTTGAGTGCAAGTAATGAGAAACTCTCTCTCTCTCTCTCTTCAAGCATTCCTCAGCCTGCATATCCACAGAAGGTATTAGGATAAAAAAAAGTCAATCATAAAACTATAAAGAGCAGCATCAACAAGTCCTTGCCTTTATCATGTAATCTGGACAGGAATCCTCTCGAATCCAGTTTGCCGCTTTAACAGAATAGTAAGCACTAGTACCTTGAAGCATATGTGCTTCAAAATCATCTTCATAATGATCCATTTGTGACATTCCAATCTCAACAAATATATCTAAAACATTCTTCAGCAGTGCTCTGTCAATCTGTTCTCCGTCGCGTTCTTTACCAATCTGGTCCACAGAACAATGGTTTCAACTTTGTTGTTAGAAATAGGAAATGAAATTACACTGCTTAAAGAAGCAAAAAATTTGCCAGGGTAACTTACCACATCAAGCACGGCATCCTTTGCTTTACTATTCACTTCCTGATAAACCTGAAAAATTGAAAATTGATAACAAAATCATTTAAATTATCTCAGAAACTGGAAAGTGAGTCATCCAAATAATGGCTAGAGAAAATGAAACATTAGAAGGAATTAGCAAACCAGATCACGGAAGCAAGTCAGTCCAACTTCATTAAGTGGAGGAAGTGACCTCCGAGCAATGAAGTAACGGTCAAGATAATGAAAGAAGCGTGACAACCACCTAACCATAATTTTATGGTTAGCCCATCTCTTCACAAGCTCCCTCAGCATAAACTCATCATGCTTCTCCCTTATCGATGGTAATACCTGATAAGGAAAACAGAACAAGGTAGGGATGTTAAACGGTGTAAAATGTAAAAGTTGTTTTATTGATTAGTATAAGCAAAAAAACAACTGCCCATGATAAATGTTACTGCTGCAACTTCTTTAATGATTTAAACTAAAACCTGGGATACACTACAAGAACAAATCACCCACAACCCACCATCAATTTACAAATCATTGAACTACTGAAAGAATTTATATTGTGATGATAGGTACAACCACCTAACTGTATAACAAAAGAGCTCATAGTACACTGCACAAAACAGCAAAGCATGTAGTTGAAGCTAACAGCTGTTGATTTAGAACATTTTGTAGTGGTACTTCTTTGCTAAGGCTATGTGCATTGTAAAAGGAAAGAGAGGAGCATATCCAGCAAATAATACCACATAATTTATAAACCATAAAAAGCTTTGTTAGATGGAAGGAAATATAACTACATCCACAGGGACCAGCAGATGTACTAGCAAGAAGAATGATAACCAATAAAAGAAATAAACCGATGCCATTCATCCCACCGTGGAGTTTATATATACTTGAAACGCCTCCCTGTACTTGTCATAAAGCTGCTGAGAATAGTCATTGGGTGGCTTCTGAGTACACATATTGTAGATAGTTCTGAAGTGTTGAAAATTAAAGAGAGATTAGAAAAATTGCAAGAATCTTCTAACCAGTTCATCAAAACAACATTCAATAAAAAAGAAAAGAAAAGAAAATATACGTGTAAAGCATCATATATTCTTCTGAGTTGAATTGCTCCAGTGATCCATCCAGAATCCCCTTCAGCTTTGTGATCCCTTTCTGCATATATTCCCATCCTTGCTCAAGTTCAATAGTCTTGCGCTCACCCATGAATTAATAAGTGAAAAACCCAAATCTGCAGGCATTGTTATGGCGATCTTTTCAGTCGTTTTTACAAAACAAAGGGCATTGATCCAAGTACAAACCACTAAATATGAAAAGTATATGCATTGAACAGCGCTAAACAAACCAAAAGACAAAAAACAATCAACAAGAAAAAGAACAAGGAAGTCCTAAAATACAAGGCAATAAATTTTTATTATCAAAACACAAAACAATGACAATATTTCATAGCCATAAGAAATACAATCCAAAAACCTAAAAATATCAGAAATTCTGCAAATAAAAATCAATCGAAACGCAAAAACACAAAGCCTGGAATTGTAATTGAACAGTAACACTGAAACCAACGAACGCTAAAATCAAATCAAAACTTAAAAACACCATCCATGACTAAAAATCAAACCCTGGCACAAAAGCTTGACACATGAATAAATGCTCAATCGTGGTCAATATCGCTAGTCAAAATCCGTAGAATTACGCAATGTGAAACAAAAAACAACACCGGAGAGTAACCCTGAACATCGAAAGAGACGTACCAGACGGAGGTTGAAAACAATGCGAGAGAGAGATCGAGGAGTTTTAGGGTTAGAGTTTGTTTTCTTTTATGATTGAGAGAATTTGAGGGGAAAGGAAACAAGATAAACTCTTTATAAGGATAGAAGATTGTCACTAATGTAACTAATCAGCTAGTCATCTTAGTTGATAGTTACATAGATTAAATATTTAATCAGTTAGTCCTCTCAGTAGTAAGAGTCTGTTTAGAAGTTTAATCGTAGTTATTTTATTAAATATTTTTATTTAAAAATATATTAAAATAATATTTTTTTATTTTTTAAAAAATATTTATAACATAACATATTAAAATAATCTAAAAATACTAAAAATATATTAATTAAAATAAAAAAATAAAAAATTTTAAATTTTTTTTAAATTTTTTTTAAAATATTTTTAAAATACAAAAACAATAAATATTTCTATATTTTTAATTTTGGTTTTAATTCATCAATTCAATGTTATTTTTCAATTTTTTTAAGAGAAGGAGGTAAAATAGAAAATTTTATCCGGAGACAAGGCATTTTCTAAAAAAAAAAAAACTTCTGAATTGAGGATGCTTAACATTGGCCGGGATTCTTCGTTCTTTGATGATTATAGATTAAAAAAAAAAAAAAAACTGAAAGAGATGGTGAAAACACTTTCCTCTGTACACAATGCTGTAGATTGGAATTTTTTATTTTTTTTACTATCTTGCCTTTCAAAAAAAAACTCGCATGCTAATATTTGAGGGTAAAATTATATTTGCGTTGACAACATTTGACATTTTAGAATTAATCGAGAAAAAAATGAACATTTGATTTTTTAATTATATGGTAAAGTGATTTTAATACTCTTAAAAGTAGAATAATTATAAGGTTACTATAGAGGGTTTTTTTGTAGTTTCATATATTTACCCCTCTAATAAAAAAAATAATTTAATTAGCAGTGAAAAGTTTTTTTTTCTTTTTAAATTTAAAACACGGTGAAATAATTTAATTACACTTAAAATTTCATCGCATTATTGGTTTTTTTTTGTTATTATGAGATTTAATTAGGAACAATTTGATATTTTAATAGATGAAAAAAATATATATTTATAAAAAAATAGTTGAAGTGTACGTTGCACGTGTCAATCGCTCTACCATCTTAAATGCGTGTGCAACTAACTTCGATGACCAAAAACATGGTTCCAAGATGGCTTTTGATCCGTCTCGGTGGTCATTATATAAATCAAAAGCGCGTGCACTCAACGGGCATTTGGTTTAGTGTCGACCGTCATTCCTTTTTTTTAATTTCCTTCTCGATTTTGTGTCATGCCCTTCAATTTTTCAATTCAGCCCTTAAATTTCTCTTTTCCCTCGATTTAGTCTTTGTTCTTTGGATTACTATTTATTTTATTTGAAATAATTTATAATATTAAATTTCTTTTCATTTTATCCTCATTTAATTTTTTTTATTTGTCAAATTTGGACTCTATTCTTTTAATGGCTATTTATCTAATTTGAGGTAATTTTTAGAATTGAATTTTTTTTACGATTTCATCTTCTAGTTTTTTCCTGTTAGATTTTATCCTTATTTTTTTATCGTTGTTTTTTTTCTTTGACAAATTCTTTAAATTAATTTTTTTAATTTCATCATTCAACATTAATTTTTTAAAAAAATTTGAGCTTTTTGGTTGAGCTTGTCCCTAGGATTTCATGGTTTGTAAGTTTGGAAGATTAAACTAACCTTATAAGATTTACCTAAGCTTGCTTGGGGTTTTTTAACATTTTTTAAACTAGTAATTTTTCAATTTCATCCTTAAACATTTATTTAATTGGAAATTGAGTTTCTTTTTTTATTTGCTTTTTACGTCCTTTATTTTATCATTCTTTTTTTTTTAATTAAATTGGGTTATCTTGGGTCTTTTTATTTATCATTCTTTGTTCAGTTTATTTTTTTAGAATAAATTCTATTCAATCAATTAAATGGAATTAACTGATTGAACATAGACATGAGATGCTAACTTTATAATGTTTTGCTCGCATTTCAAGTCGTTGCTTTAGTGGCCAACGCGGTTTCTTTAGGTGTCGTCGTGCAGTCTTTTTACAGTGGGGGTTGAACCTTTTTAATGAATTCCTCGAGTGTTCGGGGGTGTCAATGATGGAGTGATGATGAGTTTCCAGTTGGCTTTTCTTTTTTCTTCTCTCGAGATGATATTGATAGCTTATTTTTTATAGTAAATTATTGTCAAATTTTTTAAAACATTTTGTCTTTATTGGTGCCTACTTTTTAAGTCAGATTATTAGATTATCTGACCTTATTATATCCAATTAAGTTAATGACCTGATTATTAGGTCTTTCCTACTTCTTTAAAAATATTATTATCGCTTGAGTATCATTTTTTTATGTTAAGAAATCAAATCAGCTCGCGACATATCAAGTGTCACTAACCTAGTTAAAACAAACTAAAGATGGAAGGAAAGTTATTGTGCCCCTAGACATAAATTACTATTTATTGTAATAGTGTAGTTATTATATTGCCCTTTGGCCAATGAAACTTTGAACTAGGTATTGGGGCAATGTAATTTTTTTAATCATGACACAATTATTTTTTAGGAATTGTATGAAGTTAGTTTGGTAAATTTGTTTTTTAATGCACACTAAAATTACTTATTTAACCATATAATTAAATAATCTAAAACTTATCACTCAAGGAAAATTTTGTATTTTTATTCTTTTAGAAAAGTATAATTACTTTGGTGTCTTTAAAGACAAAACCATTTCAACCCTCACTTAAGGCCTCTCTTTTTTTTTTATCATTTTACATTGTTTTTATTGTAGTTTTTATGGGTACTTAGGGATATTGTCATAAAATTGTTGGCGTGTGAGGAGCCATCCAACTATCAAACATCGCCTTTTAGAGTAGTGTTTTGAAGATATTGGTGCCTTTTACACGGTGATACAACACATTATTGTTTGCTTCTTAAACACATGGCTTCTTTCCTTTCCCTTTCCTTTTTGTTATGATTTTTTGTAAAATTATTTTTATTGATTTTATATTTTTTTAATACTGAGATGATTGAGAATCTAACTTTGTATTTTTTTTGTCTTTCTATGAGGTTAGCATGATTTGTAAGTTTGTCAATGTAACTTAGGTTGCCCTAATTTATAGGTTTGGTGAGGTTTTTTTTTTAATTGAACTTAGTTTTTTTTCTCATACAACTAGAAAAATAATTTTAGAGAAAAACAATGTTATTAAACTTTATAAAGTGACAAAAATTAAAAAATATTGGGAAACTACTATTCACCTAACACTTATTGCATTGTGGATTACAATAGTAATCCACGGTCTTTTGCTTTCTTTTTTTTTTTCTTTTTCTTTTAAATTTTTGTTATGATTTTTTTTTCAAATATGTTTTTATTGATTTCATCTTTTAAAATTGACATTGTTGAGATTTTAGCTTTGTGATTTGCTTCTTTTTATTTTGCTTTTATATGAGGCTAACGTGGTTTACGAGTTTACCAAGATAACTCAGGTTGCCCCTATTTATGAGTTTGGTAAGTCGTCTTTTTTTTAATTGAACTTGATTTTTTTATAGTTTATTTTTTTCTCATACAGTTAAAAAAAATAATTTCGAGGAAAGTCATTTATTAAACTTTATAAAGTAATAAAAAATAAAGGATGGAGGAAACCACTATTCACCCAACACCCATTGCATTGGGGATTGTAGTAGTAATCCACGGGGTTTTGCTTTTTTCTTTTTCTTTTTCTTTTTCTTTTCTTTTTAAATTTTTGTTATGTTTTTTTTTCAAATTTGTTTTTGTCAATTTTATTTTTTAAAATTGAGATTGTTGAGAATTTATCTTTGTAATTTGCTTCCTTTTATTTTGTCTTTTTATGAGGTTAACGTGGTTTATGAATTTGCCAAGGTAACCCAGGTTGCCCCGATTTTCGAGTTTGGTGGATTGTCTTTTTTTAAAATGAACTTGATTTTTTTACGGTCTATTTGTTTTTTCATATAGTTAAAAAATAGTTTATAACAAAAGTCATGTTATTAAATTTTATAAAGTAACAAAAATTAAAAGGTGTGAGGAAATCATTATTCACCCACATGTATTGCACTATGAATGAAAATAGTAATCCATAATTTTTGTTTTCTTTCTTTTTTCTTTTTTCTTTATAGAATTTTTTGTGATTTTTTTTCAAATTCCTTTTTGTCGATTTCATCTTTTAATAGTGGGATGATTGAGAATTTGACTTCATAATTTATTTCTTTTTATTTTACGTTTCTATGAGATTAGCATGATTTGCAGGTTTCTCAGGGTAACTCAGGTTACCTTGGTTTACGAGTTTGGTAGGGTTTTTTTTAAAAAAAATTGAGCTTTACTTTTTTTATTGTCTGTTTTTTTCTCATATAGTTAAAAAAAATAGTTTGTTATGTTATCAAACTTTATAAAGTCAGTGGATTTATTCACAAATTTGGTTGGTTCACTTGGTTCGCTGGTCTGACAAGTTTAATTTTTTTAATTAGTTTTTTTTATTTCATCCATAGATACTGGGTTAATTGAGAATTCAATTTCATAAATGGTCTTGCTTCGTCTTTTATAAGATTATCGTGATCTGAAAAAAATCTCGGTATTGGGTTGATGTTTGATTTCGCAATTGTCTATTTTTGTTATCATATATTTAAATAAAAAATAGTTTTATAATCTTAGTAGAGTCCATAACTCAGTTTACAGGTTTGACATACTATCCTAGCTTACTCAATTCACAAGTTTGATGAGTTTACTTACCAATAAAATATGTTTTTTTTTTGTTTCTGGTCTTTTGTTTTTTTAATTTATTCTTTTTTTTATTTCATTCTTTAATATTTGATTGGATGGGAAATAGACTGCATTGTTGATTTTTATTTTCTTTTTATAGGAATAATTATCTTAAATAAGTGTTTATTTTTAGGTTGGCATTCAATTTTGTGAGCATTTATTTTTATCATAAAATTAAATAACAAAGTTTATAAGAAAAAAGCTATTAAACCCAATAAAGTCCATGACCCAGGGCGCATTGGGACCGAACTCAATCCAATCTGTCATTGACTTAGTATTTTGTTTTAAAAAATATCATCTTGAAGTTTTTTTATAAGTTAAGTCATGTTTTTATCAATCATTAAGGCTGTATTTGGATCTATGAAATTGATCGATTTAAGTCAAACTAGCTCTCACACGGTTTAATTGAAAACTTAAGTAAGACAAAGAGCTGAGTCGGGTGATTTCAAAATCAATCCACTTAATGTGTGTTTGGGAACGCGGTGCAAAACCGTGTTTCAAAAAATTTTGAATTTTGTTTTGCTTAAAATGAAATTTATTTTTTATATTTTCAGATCATTTTGATGTACTGATATGTCAAAAATGATTTTTTAAAAATAAAAAATTTTTATTTTAATATATTTCTAAACAAAAAATATTTTAAACCGCCACCATAATCACAATCCCAAACAAGCATTTAGTCATATTCAATAATACTTTAACAAATTTTTTAATCTCTTAATATTTTTTTTACATTTAAAAAAATTAGTTTAACCTACGGCAGAACATAGTTCAATATACTAGTATATAAAAAAAAACATGAAGCAAAATTTTCTCACTAAAAAGATTTGAAACTGACAAATGAGGCTGATATTAAAAGGTATATAAGCAATAGAGCCGAAGTGGAATTAATGGACAACTATAGCGACTAATATGCACTTTCGTTGATAATAAATATCTGTATCAGCCCTGGTCTACCAGACCCTTCCACGTCTTCCTTTTCTCATTTCCAGAGTCGGTATCCGTTAGCATTTATACCCCTACAACACAAACCAAAAACAATTCACGAAATCCCTTACATCTCTCAAGTCTCATCTTGGCTGTTAGGGTTTGATTCGACTGCCTCTTGGAATTTCTCAAAATCGCCATTATTTCCCTCTTTGAAGGTACTCTTTCTGTCTCCCCCTTCTCTGGTATCTAGGGTTTTGTATTTTGATCAGTGTCTTGTTAATTTCTGCGAGTACCAATTCTGTGTTTTTTCTCTATAGAATTTAGTTCTAATTACGGTAGTTACAAACGGGGCGAAATAAATTATGATCGTTGTCTACTTTGATCATCCAAAATTCCGATTTTTTTAATTATAAAGTGAATGGTGTTTTCCTGTTTTTCAGATTTTGTGGTTGTTTGAAAATGCAAGGAGGCAGGGGTAACAGAGATCCTTTCTTTGATAATGGTGACCCTTTTGGTGGTTTTGGTGGCTTTGGGGGTCAGAGAAGTTTGCTGTCTGATATTTTTGGGGGAAGGGATCCGTTCGATGATCCGTTTTTCACACGCCCATTTGGAGGCATGCTCGAGTCGAATTTCTTTGGTTCAGGTGGAAATCCTTTTGTTAATATGCATCCAGCTCCTTTCCCCAATATGCTTCCATCTCCTTTCCCCAATATGCATCCATCTCCTTTCCCCAATATGCTTCCATCTCCTTTCCCCAATATGCATCCATCTCCTTTTCCCAATCTGCATCCATCTGGATTTGCTGATCACCAAGCTCCAGAGCTGAAAAAATCAAGGGGGCCGATTATTGAAGAGCTAGATTCTGATAATGAGAAAGGTGAAGGAGATAGAGAGAAGAAAGAGAATCCTAGGAAACATGGTAGGTCGAGCAAGGAGCCATACGTTGAGGACCCAGATGATGAAGCTGAAGGTGAGACGTCTTCTTGTATTCTGTTTTCTGGTACATGGTATCTTTTCTATTTTGCTGTTGATAATTGTTAGACCGCGTAAACAAGTATGCCATTTTTCCTTGTTACAGCGAGAAAGAGTAAGCACTTGCAGTATAGCAATGATTATAGTAGCTTCAATGGTATGGAGTCGCAACCCCAAGGACGCAGCTTCACTTTTCAGAGCTCGACTGTCACACATGGTGGTGCAAATGGAGCGTACTATACTTCTTCCAAGACGAGGAGGGCAGGGAGTGATGGAGTGAGTTATTTTTCTCTTGAGAGATGTTTGCAGCTGGTTCCTTAGTTCTGTTATTTATGTGACCTTGTGAAACAGTTGACTTTCGAAGAAAGCAAAGCAGCTGATAGTGCTACTGGCCAAGCAACTCACAAGGTGTCTAGAGGACTTCACAACAAGGTATTTGTTTAGTGTTTTACGTAATGTCATTTTGCTATTCTTGCCTTTGCTTTTGCTTTTTAGGTTTCCTTTTTTGATGTATAGAATGTGTTGCAATGCTTTGGGTTAATTTTACAGGGCCATAGCCTTACAAGGAAGCTTAATTCAGATGGTAGGGTGAATACAATGCAGATGTTGCACAATCTCAATGAAGGTACAGTCATATTTTCTATCATGTCCCGATTCATATTTACATGCCCAAAAGGATTAAGTTGAAGATTCGGATCTGTGTGTTACTAGATGAGCTTACTGGTTTTGAAGAAGCTTGGAAGGGCAACGCTGGAAAGCATTTGCCTGGCTGGACTGGGATTGATAACATTGGTAAGCTTGCTTTGGCTGCGTTGAAGTGCTCTCTTCTCTTATTGTTGCAGTGATGCTTGTACTTCAAAAATTGCTGTGTTCTTGCTGGATAGGATGTTTGTTGTGTCAAGGTGTCTTTCTCTTTTTATTTTTTTTTTTATTTTAGCAAAGATGCTTATTTGCTATAATAATGTTGAGTTGCTGATAGACCTGTGAAGATTTTCTTACTGTACTGTCTCTTGTGATTCATGTGACTGGTTGCTGTATAGAAGCAGTTGTATAAAAATTGAGTGGCAACTGTGCATGTTATAGCACAGAGACTAAGAACACTCTGCCCTGGAAAACATGGGGATTGTTTCATTTTAGTTTAATTTTAAGAATCAATTAGTGCATATGATATGCAAATTACACGTCAATAAGGGTGAGGGAGGGATGGTTACAGTTCTTTACCTTGCAGTGTAAATGGTTATGTAAGATATTTGTCCAAGTTCATAATTTCCTACCCGATAAATTACCCAAATCCATGTACTTAGGATTATGTGTTAGGTAGTTGATGTGGCTTAAGCTGTTGGGAATAGCTTTGTATATTTTGGTGCACATTTGTACTTTGCTATTTATCTTTGTTGACTGTTTGCCCCTCGCCAATTAAATGGATATGCATGTATTGGATGAATGTGTAAAAACTGAATATCAATTTTGACCCAATTATGTAAGATATCTGTTTTTGTTGGGGTTACTGATTCCTATGTTGCTTTATAATTTTGAGGTACAGGGGCTAGCAGAAGTGGACAGAATGCACAGGCAAGCAGAGGAGGTTGGGCTCTTCCTTCTGCAGAACAATCACAGCACTCTGGGAGAATGGTACCAGACACCACAGTTGGGGCAGGATCTTCAGGCAAACAGCAGTCTGGAAGGAGGAAAGGTTCATCAGATGTCAAAGACATGATCGGTTATCCTAAGAAGCAGTGAGGAGACGCATCAAATAGGCAAATGGATTAAGAAGCAATCCAACATGCTTCCTTCCCAGTGCTGTACCCACTTTTCCCTACTCCCTTGTAGTATTTGAATGGAGATAGGAAATAGTTGTAGCTGTTTAGCAATCAGTTCCACAATGTATGCGTCAGCTGCAGCCAGATAAGATGGTCAGAAAAGTTCATCTTGGATGATTGCCGCCGGTGATTCTTCTTTCCGTACGACCATGCTTATTGTATTAAGATCTTCATTTTTCACTGGATGCTACAACATATGGTATTGGACCTTAGTTTCGGGTGTATAATAATGCTAGTGATGTATGAAACCTTTTAGAGTTCAACTTGGAATCCTCAGGGTTTCGTTCCTACTGTCTGCATTTTGTAACAAAAATATATACGAAATTATCATTTTATCTTTTAGTGGAAAAATGGAAGCCTTTGCTAGGGGTAATTTGGTCTTGTCTGTTAGAGGGTATATGTTTTTTCCAAATTTTTTAAAAACTACAATAACTTATTTATCTCTAAAATAAAATGATTGATCTAAGGTTTTTTCTTTGTTTTGTCTTTTGGTATATTATAACGCAGTAATAGATTTTTTTTTTGGTCGATGATTTATATGATAAAATAAAATACAAAAAAGTTTATTTTAATTTTACTTTTTATATATATTATTGTTAGCTTATATATTTTTTAAAATAATAAGATATCTATGATTATTTTTTTAATTTTAAATTATATTTAGTATTAAAATTAATAATAGTATAATAACTGAGTTAACCTAGAGCCTTGCTAAAAAAAATAAAGAAAAGATTGGACCCGAGGAAAAACTAGAGAAATAAACAAGTTGGTTTTTTATTTTTGGATCAAAACATTTTATTTTGATAATTTTTTTAAAAAATTAGGATTAATCCTACATAATCATTTCTAATAATATTATAATGTTTTAGTTGTAGTTAGATAATTTTAAAATGAAGAATTTTTATATGAATATTTTAAATATAAAAAATAAAAAATATTATTTTTAAAAACATATTTCTTATACCTTTGTTTTAAAAATATAAAAAAATTATTCTAAAATTATTTTAAAAATAGATTTATTGCTATTTTTTTAATCAAATACTTCTCTATCTCAATTCTCAAAATGTTTTAATTTTTTTTTTTTTTTTTGAAGAGAGGCCTTTTGCCAATCTGGGCGGCATCATTGATTCATTGGCATTGGTTAAAAAACCATGAACCACTGGGCGGAAAACAGAGCAACAAATCTCACTTGTAACTGTACTTAGGTTTCACTCTGCTTAAAAAAATAAAAATAAAATAAAAGCAGAGGTAAACAAGCCACAAAAATGGCGGTTATCAGAACCACAACCAACATGATTCTCAAGCAAGTCTTCCTCAATCATCGACTAATACCACCATTGTCTGTGACTAGAACATTAAGTAATTTACACTGGGCGAGCCTTGAAGTACCAAATCGCCAAATCAGCTTCTGCCGGATTAAATGTGCGGCTTCCGATGATAAGAAGGTATCCGCTCGGTTGTCTCAGGTTCATCAGTTACTGCAAGAAGCGGAGGAGCGAGCCAGCGCCGTTGGAAACGAGCCGACTCCAAAAATCACACGCGGTATTTAAAAATACTTGGCTTTATTTCTTGCCCATTAGAAGGAAATGTGGAGAAGGAATTGAATCCCGATATTTGCAGTCTGGTTTTTGACTGCAATGAAAAAAATGAAGAAAAGAAAGGAAAATATATGATATCTAACTCAATTAATCTAAATATCAAGTTGATTTTTTTCCCCTAACCAAGTAGAACTTAAGATGACCTTAATCCAGCAATCTAAATCTTAATTATTGTTGAAAATAACTGGATGAAATTTATCAGCTACAGTGGCTAGAAATTGTTATAAAAGTTATTATGGGATTTTTTCCCTTTCTTTTTGCTGTTTTTGACTTTACGGGCTCTATAAATCCTTGTGTTACCCGGTGCTTTAGATGCAGCAATGTGAGAACTGGTTATTGTGCCATGCTAATAATCGATCCTGCTTTTGGCTTTGCCGAAGATTAAGCCATGCAAAATTGTCATGAGAGGTCGTTGCAGCAGAATTTCATTGCCTGACTAAAGATTTAGTTTGAAAAGTGTCTCTGGAACTTATAAAGAGCATACGTACGGTTTGGTTGATTAGCATGCATACATAGTATTTGCTTACTGGACAACCCTGTATCTAAGTGCTTACCAGCCAGACTATTGATCATCCATTAATCTTGGATGAGAGTCTGGCATTCTTGGATCCCACATTGGCTTGATGCTGATTCTGTCGCTTTTCATAGGCCTGCTTTGTGTTAGAGCAGGTTCTGTTTTCTTCTCACAACTGAAAAATGGAAACATAGAGTAAGAGGGTCAACTACTATCCCCTTCTTGGGTTGTTAAATATTCTTGTTGGCTTATTTTGTTCATGGTTGTCAGCTGTTTTTTGGGAATTTATTTTGAAAATTACACATGCCCGGTATAACCTGTCCTATGATTAAGAAACTGCTTAGCCCATTCTTTATTATAAATTCTTGTTCTTTGGGCTACAAGTAATTTTTGGTTCAATCTATGTCTTTGCAGGGCATGTTACTGTGAGTTTTGCAAGAAGCGGTGGGCCTGGCGGTCAGAATGTAAACAAAGGTCTATTCTCTTCCTTCTGATGTCCTATGATCCCTAATCCTGGGTGTCTTATGATCCCTAATCCTATGGTTTCGTAACTGTATTTACAGTTAACACCAAGGTGGACATGCGCTTCAATGTCAAAAAAGCATATTGGCTAAGTGACAGGATCAGAGAGAGGATCATGCAAATGGTATGTCACTAACTCAACAAAGTCTAGTTCCACTTTTGTGGTCAGACAGTAGCAAGATAGTGTTCTTGATCTGAGGATCGGTAGTGGTACATAAGACCACATTAATACACCCCCCCTCTCATGGCAGATGTGGGAGGAATTAAAATTAGATATATCCTTTCTTTTGGAAACTGAACTGTGTCTTCTATTATATCAACAAGAGAAGGGATTAAATCATCAATGCTTGTCCTTGTTGTCTTGGTCCGATGGTTTTCCTAGACTGAAATAACTGAAAAATAGAGAAAGAAAGAAGAAGAAAGGATGGACAGAAGAAGAAATGAAATAAGAGGAAAAAGATATGAAAGTGAGAGAAGTGCTGTCTAACACTGCTAGACCCACACCATACACACACATATAGAGTATGTAAGCAATTACAAAAACACCCTATCAATATTCCCGCTCAAGATAGTGCATAAATGTTTGTGATGCTTATGTTGCAGGAAATTGAGTGAAATACCCTACTATTAAGATCTTTAGTAAAAATATCAGCTAATTGATTTTCAGAATTTACAAAAGATATACAAATTATCCCATCATTTATTTTTTTTCTTGATAAAGTGTCTATCAATTTCAATATTTTTTGTTCTATCATGTTGAACTGTAAAACTGGACCCCCCCCCCCCCAAAGTTCACAAACTTCATGTGTCATAGCCCGATATTCAGCTTCTGTATTAGACCTTAGACCTTACCACCACTATTTGTTTCTTGCTTCTCCATGAAATTAGATTACCACTAATAAAAGTGTATGTAGATCTTCTATCATCTAGAGATCCAACCTAGTCAGCATTTGAAGACTTTCAGTTTCTTTTCGGGAGCTGACTTCAAATATCTAAGAATGCGATAAACAACATTTAGATGAAATAGTGATGATCATGCATAAATTGACTAACCACATTGACTGAATAGGCCATGTTTGGACCAATATAAGAGAGATGAATCCTCCCAACTAATCTTTAATATCTCCTTTTGTCCACTAACTCACCTACACAACCTTTGTGGTGACGGTTGGTTTTCATAGGAGAATCATTAAGTCTGCATCCCAACATTTTGGTCTCTGCAAGTAAATCAAGGATGTATTTTCTTTGAGAAATGAAGATGCTTTTATTTGATCGAGCAACCTCAATACCTAATAAGCATTTTAATTTGCCCAAATCCTTGATCTCAAACCTTTAGGCAAGATAATTCTTTAATAAGGTGGTTTCTTTATAATCATTTCTTATCACTACAATATCTTCGATATTACCTTGTTTGTACCTAAAATTGACAACAACTTTGCTAAATTTATTAAACCATGTTCGTTAATGTTGTTTCAGCTCATGCTAGGCTTTCTTCAATTTACAAACTTTTCCCTATCCTTTTGCAAGTGAAACCAAGTGTATCTCCATGCAAACTTCTTCTTCCAAATCTTAATGTAAAAATGCATTTTTTACGTCTAACTGTTGTAAATCCCATCCCAAATTTACAACACAAGATAAAAGAACCTATATAAAGTTTATTTTTGCTATCAGAGCAAATGTTTCTTGATAATCAATGTCAAAGGTTTGAGTGAAGCATTTTACCACTAGTCTTGCTTTAAACCTTTTAATAGCTCCATCAGGTTTTTGTTTAACAACAAAGACCCACTTTCATCCCATTATTTTCTTCCCAGCACGAAGAGTGGTAAGCTTCCATGTGTCATTCTTTACCAACACATTTATTTCCTCCATCATAGCAAATTTCCAATTTGCATCATTTAAAGCTTCTTTCCAATCACGTGGAACTAATATAGAAGATACAAAGGCTCTATACAAAAGAGATAAAGAGTCATAAGAAATAAAATTAAATATAGGTTACATTGTACAATTTCAAACTCCTTTCCTAAGAGTTATAGGAAGATCATTAGCATCCAAACTAGGAACATGGGACTCAAGAATAGGGATAACATACCAGAACAAGAAGATTATGACATTGAATCAAAGGTTGGCTCTTGGCTTGTAGAGTACACAAAATAGCTTTATCTATTGGCTTCGTCTGAGAGCAAGTCAAGATCTTCTTCTCCCCATCTTTTGATCTATTATATATATTTTTTCTCCTTCCTTACTAGTAGTCCCCACCTTTCTCCTCATCCATAGAGTTATCTTTTTCTTTCTCCCACCACTTCCATCTTCTGAATCAAGTTTAGAAGTCCATAAAAGAGATAAGGACAAAGTCAGATCTTCCTTCATACCACTTATATTACTCCCCCCTTGAACAGATGACTTAGTGAAATAGGTCTCACTTTCATTTAAATATCACATTCATACTAGCAAATGTTTTTCTACTAGGAGGATGATAACATTTGTAACTTTTTTGAGTGGCAGAGTACCTCATAAATACACATTTTAGACTCCAGGATCAAAATTTTCAATTGTTTGTCAATGATCTCGAATAAAACATACACAACCAAACACTTTAGGAGGAACTATAAAGGAGCAAACTCCTTGTAGAAGTTCTACAGGTGATTTAAAATCCAGAACTCTCAAGGGTATTCAGTTGATAAGGCAATGCTACTGTAAGGACTAAATCATCCCAATAGGATTTTGGAACATTCATCGTAAACATAAGAGATCTTGCAACTTCTAGAAGATGTCAATTCTTCTGTTTAGCTACACCATTCTGATTTGGTGTATTTACACAACTTGTTTGGTGAACAATACCATGGTCAGCAAAATAACTTTGAAAGGTTTTATCTATATATTTTGTACCATAATCACTTCTTAAAACTTGTACTTTAGTATTGAATTGTGTGCACACTATCTTATAATTTTTTTGGAAACATGAGTACTCCACCCAATTTTTTTTTTATTATGGATCAAGTAAACCCAAGTGGTGAGACTGTAACAATAAATGAAGTTGACAAACCATGGAAAATCAAACGAGAAAACAATTTAACTAGGACCCCAAACATTAGAATGAATAGTTACAAAAGATGCAATGCTTCTCTTATTAATAAGTGAATAAGTAGCACGTGTGTGCTTTGCAAATTCACATGCATCACATAATAAGTTTTTCATATTACACTGTTTGGACAGAGTTGAAAAAAATGCTATTTAAGGCTTCAAAAGAAGGATGCCCTAAATGATTATGCCACTAGTATAGAGAAAGAAGAAGCAGAAATGATGAAGAGAAGAAAAGAGAAAAGAGACAATAAAAGAAGAGAAGTGTTGTGTGTTTAACACTGCTAGACCCACACCGCACGCACACACATATATAGAGTATGTAAGCAATTATAAAAATACCCTAACAATAGTCATGCAGTCTTTTCTCAATCTGCTTTTCTCTCTGTGAACAGGAAAAGAATCGCATTAACAAGGATGGTGAGATTGTGATATCTTCAACAAAGACTAGAACACAGACGTTAGTTTCTGCTCCTTTTTTTCTATTCTGCTACCCCTTTTGCCTATTTGCTGCTGAACAATTGCTTTGATTCTTTCCTCAGGGGTAACATTGACGATGCTTTAGAAAAACTACAGGTACCAAAGATTATGTGATAGTTCATTGCTTTCTATTATACACACAATTCTTGAGATAGTAGACCAAACGGTGTCTGGCACATAAATGAAATGAGCTTGCCTTCTGTTTCTTCAATTCTGAACTCATTTGCAGATGACCTATGCTATATAACTATGTCAAATGCTGTTAAAATTTCCTTGCTTGAGGGTTCATTACATTGTCTACTATATTTCTTAGTTGTTTCTGTTTTGCTGAGCTAACAGGCAGTCATTGATGCGGCTTCTTATGTTCCACCACCTCCTTCGGAAGAGCAAAAGAAGAAGATTGCCAAGCTGTAAGTGTTACTGACCATCTGTATTTTCCAATTGCATCTCCTTTTGCGCCGTGCCTACTTTCCTTGTTTATTTTAGAACCCCTGTAGTTTCCAAGAAATATCTGGATTTCCCTATGCTTCTCTCGTTATCTAATCTGAGTCAGCATGATTAGATTGTGAAGGTTTCAGGATTGACTCTTGCTAAAATTTCCATGTTTAACAGGGCTTCTATCGGGGAGCAGAAGCGACTGAGAAGTAAGAAAGCCCTTTCAGACAAGAAGGCTTTTAGAAGAAGTCAGGACAGTTGGGACTAGATTGTTATTAGTAAACCTATCAATCTTGGAGCAATTTGTGAATTGAAGTCCAGCCAGAGTTTAGTATTATCAATTTTTTGAGTGGTTACATGAATTGTTTTTTCTCCTTGTAAACATGTTCCATTTAGGAAATATGTAAAGCATCGACTGTTCAGTTTCATGATGCAAATCCAGTTGACAAGTAAAGATGGATCAAATTACACCCCAGAAGTCCTCCAGAAATAGAGGCTGCCGGAAAGTATTTGATGCTGCGTATGACCAGTCATTGAAGGCTATTGATTGAATAGATAGTGAACTTTTTACAGCTTAAGATCTAACTTTTGTCGAAGTTGCACCACCATAAGTGTGGATCAACTTGTCCATATCGCTTCTAGATATTTCACAACGCGCAATTAAGTTCTCATAGCACGGTTACTGCCTGGGAAGAAAAAAAGCTAAGCAAATTTATTTCCCCACTCTTTATACTACGTTCTTTCAGAAAGCTCGTAAGCATGTGCCTGCCTGTTTGGCCTCAAAATTCTTGCGATTCAAAACGACAGTTGATTTGGCTATCTGGAAGTTCCCGTATATTTTTCATCAGAAAATCCCTGTACTGTTTAGCGGTGGGGTTATAAAGGAAGAGGGTGAAAAGAAACAACAAAACAATATTAAAAAAATAATACACCATCTAAATTCTCGTTCCCTCTCTCACTCTCTTTTAAAGTTTTTTCTGTACAAGTCATTGTCTGCTAAAGAAGAGGAAAGAGGCGAGAAAAGGCGAAATTTCTATTCATAAAACTGAAGAACATCAAAGTCATGTCCATGGGAGATCACTTTCGGATGACATACTCCTCCCCTGATTGTCTATCGACATGCTTGATCCATCGGCTTTCACCCTTGCCTGAATTACTAGAACTTCCCCCACTGGTGGCTACGTGTGCAATATCCAGACCCTTCCCTACAGGAAGAAATACAGAACGCACAAGTCGTCGCGATCCATCATCAACAACACTTCTCCATCTAAAACTTGACTCGTTCCTTGAACTAGCATTCTTGCACACCAAAACTGCACCCCGGCTGCTCAGCTTTGCCACCCTCAATACTCCAGCGAAATCCCTTTGCCGTGAATCCACCACCATAAAATCTATGCCTACCAGCCCCTCCATAACCTCTTCTGCCTCCCCAATAATAATTTCTGGGGATATCCCAGCCTCTCCCACGGCTTCCTCATATTGCGATCTTGATAGTTCATCAGGCACAATACAAACGTGTCTTCCATCCGTGTGGCGGCTAGCTATGGCTAGACCAATACTCGTGGCAAGAATTCCACCTTGTGACCATGTTTCTAGTATAAGTTTGGCGTTCCATCCTGCAGCCATGGCTGAAATAAGCTCAGCGACACTGGATTCTTGATGAACCTCACACTGCAAACAAATTAATTATAACTCACGAATATTTTAATCAAATCATGAACAAGCAGAATATATGGATAGCAATAAACTGTGTAAAATAATAAAGAAAAGTTTGTTTTCATACAGATTTGACAGTATCGATGTAGGCCTTGGAGGCTGTTTCAGGTGACCAGACTAGCTTCATTTCGTATTCTTTGTTCAAGTTGTGTTTTGCTTTGTAGTTGACAATACAAGAAGTTGATGTCTAGGGTTGGCTTTTTATTTGAGACAGGAAGGGTTCTACGAAGTAAGTTTTTTATTTGACCGAGTAGGTTTTTTATTTGACCGTTGACATTAAGATGATGTTTTGCGACGAGGCTCAATTGTTTTTTAGATAATTTTTTTAAAAAATTATTCTATATATTTTTAATTTTTTTTTGAAGAGCTCTTTTCATCGTAATAATAAATACACACTAAACCATGCAAATCTAACCTGTGATGGATTGGGATTGGAATTGGAATTGGAATTGAAAGTCGAATAATTTTTTTGATAATAAATAAATAAATATATGAGTTTTAAATATTTTTTTAATATAAAAAAATATACATATGCATTTAATTAAATATATTGAGAAACATATGTGTCAATAAATATAAAAAACAAAATGTTAACGTGTTTATTCAACTTGTCTCGTTGAGTAACTTTTTTTCTAACCCAAAAGAATTAATGTGTAGGTGTTATTAACGCGTTTTTAATCTGACATCGAGTGAAAAAAATAAACATGAATAAAAAAGTCAATATTTACATATAATAAAATATAATAAAAATCATATACATTAATAAAAACATTTAAGATCTCAAGCTACTTTTTAATATAATAAAAAAATAAAATAATGTTATAATAAAATAACATTTTCTTAGTCGTTGTATAACAATTTTTTTAAAAAAAATATAAAGAAAAAAAATTAAAAAATTTACAAAAGAATAAAGATAAGAAAAAAAAATATAAATAGATCAAGTGTAGAGTAATAAATATTTAAAATAAAAAAAATAAAAAAAAATATTTTTTTTAAAAAAATAGTAAAGAAAGAAAAATGTAAAACTAAAAAATATTTCGAAATGTACATTATACCCCACCTTTTTTTACTCAGAAGTAACACGGTTAGTATATTTTAGTTGGCTATCAATATCATCAAGAAATGCTATTATCTTCTCCCTTTTCCTCGAGAATACAATTACTTGTGTTTGGTGATCTTGTTAGATAAAGATCGTCTCGTCTCGTGTGTATCTACAACGTTACGCGCAAAAGACATTAATTCAACAGCTGGTAGCCATTGGATTATCTAGGTTACATTTTCTTAATTTTAGCACCTGAATTCATATCATTGGATACTTAATTTGAGTTTATTTCTCCACCTCCATATCAATAAGATTTCTTTTTCAACCATGGGATTTCGTTGTCGCCATTCTTTCTCTGCATGTGATCCTAGTTTTCTGCTTGAGATTGAAATTAATCATGCAAGAATGGGTTTTTTTTTTACACCGTGCAACCTCTTCGTGATTCCGAACTTTACCATCATAATTCATATGGTCATGCTATCCTGCCCACAGAAACTGAATTCACATGCATCAGATGACTCTTCCAAGTCTCAAACAGTGCAGTGATCTACTGTCCGGTGATGCAATGATCTAGAACTCTAGTGCGTCGGCAAATTGATGTTGTATGCTATTACCAGACGAAATATTGGTCAACTGTGTTACTGTGTACATTACTTGGCTGATGCGGAGCATCAATGTGGATATAGACTTACAACAGGAGATCAGCTGTCATCGTTATATTTTCTTTTCGCACGAGGTCAATTCCAGACCCATGAAAGCTCAACTATAACTCATGGTCAATGGATCGATAAATCAAGCTTGGACGAATGACACGAATTCGGAAACGTTTCTTTCGACCTGAAAAGGAGATATACGTACGGCTACTGGAGATGGATACTTACTTGTTTCTCTGTCAGTTTCTGGCGGGGGAGGAGAGGAGAGGAGAGGAGAGGGGGTTATCATTTATTGAGGACAAGAGAGAAGAAGTGAGGCCGAAGACGGCTGGAAGTCGAAAAGGAGGTGTGTTCTTGGGTCACCGTGCCCGTGTAAACTGTAAACTAATCCCAAAGACTACGATTTCTAAAAGTCAAAACAAATTTCTTTTACTAGTATTAGCCGCCAATGATGCTGACCTCGACATTTCTTGAATCCTAACGCTGGTTGGTCGGTTCGGTTGCCACGTCATATATGACCCATTCTCGTTGAACTGATTTGGTCCTTTGGACACTGGTAACTCGTACATAATTTCTTCTTAGCCGCTCTTTGTTTTGCTAGAAAAGTTTGCCTCAACAATGATTTTAATAATGTACTTGACTCGTTAGATGTATAATACGTCATGATTCTAAACTAATAATATTAAATAAAATAAAAATTTTATTTTATTATAATATAATAATTAATTAATTTATATTTAAAAATCAATTATATCATTTAGTAGCACATCATAATCCTTCAAATATTTAAAAAATTATAAGTAGTTTGATGTAATCTTTTAATAAATAGTTTTGCGAAGTAATTATTATCTATTCATCATGAATGTTTTAATTTATATATTATAGTATAAAGTATGTTTACTCTATCAAATCATGCTTATTCTCAACATCTAAATGATTGATTTCTTAAATAAACTTTAGAACTCTTTTTAAATCATATTTTACCTTACACAAGAACATCACAATCAATACTATTTAAGAACCGGTGAAACACTTTTTTAATTCATCTAAAGTGATGAATCCTTTCTTAATCACTCAAATATTTTCATATAACTCGTGTTATAACCAATGTTTGCTTGTTCATTACCCTTATTAGGGCAATACGCAGTCAAGATCAAAACATGATATTTTCCATATAATATAACTTAGTGATTTTAAATTTAAGAGTTACTTACATAACTATCACGAGTGTCTTTTTATAGATACAAGTGATTTGTCTATATAGAATTTTCATTCGGGTTAATTCAGTATACATGTCAACTGATAAGTATATTTATAAGAAAAATTATTTTTTTTATAAAAAAATATATTTATTAGTCTCAAAAATTCAAATTAACACCAATCTTAATAGAGTATTAAAAAATCCGTGTGCGTGCAGCTCCTGGAACTAAAAATAAAATAAAATGCATAGAGATATGCCTGAGACAATAATGGACAAACTTAGATGAGTTGAGATTGGGTAAGGGAGAGGCCATCCGGTACTAGTCAAACGGCTAGAATTTTCTTTTAAAAAAATATTGGTTTTTATGCACCATCAGTCTTGAATTTACTTGTATATATCTAATTATATATAATATGTTTCTAAAAATAACAATGATTTCTAATTAATACGAGTTTCTTTTAGATTTTTCCATTTAAACTAACTAATTTTGACATATGAATTGCACATGTAAAACATTTTAATCAAACTATTCACAAGAAAATTATGTTAGAATAGATCATTTTTAACGTTTTGGTATATTTTTCTTTACGAAGGAAATATTGAATTAGTTAACCTTTTCACTCAGTTTCATTTATTAAACGTTTGTATGTTTTTGTCTTTACCAAGTAAATAATTAATTTCTTGACCTTTTGGAGTTAAATGGGTTTTATTTGTTAAGATTTTAAAAATATTTTCAATAAATAATTATTTCTTACTCGATAAATATCTTAAAAAATGTGCTGTGAATGTGTATATCCTCAAAGGGTAATTTTTCCAAAAGAAAAGAAAAAAAGCCTAAGTGAAAATTCATTAGTTTTGATGGAATTTTAGTAGAATATCTATTGAAAAGTATGCTTATATTTAAAGAGCATTGGCTGTAATTAAACATGTAAGAATATTATATAACCTTAAAATATAAGAATATAAGAAGTTAACTCTCCTAATTTATCAGTATATATATTCAATACATAATTAAACTCTAGTCTTCGATGTATTAATAATTAATCTTGAAATATACTTTTCAAATAAATGGAATATATATACTCTCCTAAATATGTATATGTAAAGGGTTCTAAATTCAACTCGTATCAAGAGTTGAGAGATTGAGGGATTCTTTGTTTTATTAATTTTTAGGTCGAAGCCCAAGAACAGACAATCTTTACTTTCCCTGCTTCTGGGCACAGTCTACTCTGATTCTTGTCACTATCAACCCTTATCATCTTTGGTTTTTCTCCTTCTATCAGAGAGAATTGTTGTTTCAGAAAAAGATCCTACTGAGCAAGGCAAAACAAATACCAATGCATGCCTAATGTAGCATCAACTGCTTGATTAGTAGAATCATATTATCTATAATGTACAGTACGGATGATAAATATGGAATAACGAAAGTCGAAAAGGATTTTGTAAAAAAAAATAATATGAAAGTCGGTCGCTCGTAACAGTTCAACCAGTTAAAGCACAATGAAAACAATGCATATCCCTGTAGTTTTCCACCTCTCCTAGAAGGATGGTAAATGCAAGTCATCTGTTGTCAAAATCTGAAAGCAACTCCCTCTAACAACGTCGTTTTGAGATGAAAATCCCACCATGCTTGAAGCCGCCAGACCAAGCTTAATAAACCATCGTGCTATCTCATATTTCATCAAAATCAAAAAGACATTTCCAGCTCTGACTTTCTCCAAGTAAAACAACTGTTTATTAAGCACGAACAAAATGGAAGAAATATTGCTGATGTAGTCGTATGATCAGACTCTCCTCACTTTCATGACTTTTGCTACGTCAAGTTGCATGCAAGATACTTTCACTCTTACTTCTCAGATTTGACGGGCATGAAGTTGACGTCCAACAATAACTTGGTTAAATTAGGTTAACCCACTTCTATATATAATCTTTTCACTCTTTCTTATAGAGTGAAATTAAACGTCCTAAACTTGATATTGGATATAACTCATGGAAGAGATTACTCGTGTTTTGACGTGCGATGGCAATCCAATCTTCCATGTGTATCCCTTCTTGCGGCTTCCTTGCGAGGGAATCAAAGAAGAAACAACTGCTCAGCTCAAGTCCATTGAAAAGTAATGGAGGAGCTCAATATTAGAAGCCAAAACCACCATGCATAGGGTTTTCATGTGTTGGTAGCTGATGCGCATGCGAATCAGTGAAATGGGTGACTAGCCTATAGCCAATATGCTAAAGACCAGATAAAAAAAAACATGTTCAGAACAAAATATCAGGCCGATATTATAAGTTATGTATGGTGATGATGTTACTCCGATTTGAATAATAAAATATCGGTTTGTTATGGATTTAATTACCAAGGAAATAAGAGAAATTAATGAATGTCAAGGATGGCTGTGCCCGCTTCCTACCTTCCATGGGTCAAGACCCAGTTTGTTTAAACACCAGTATCTTACGTAATTGATTTAAATCGCTCGAGAAGAAATGCCATGTGACCACCTCAATTAATTAATTATTTGGGTTTTCCTACTAAATAATAATTATGGTAATAACAACAACATAGACCAATAATATTAATATATTAAAAAGATTTAAAAATATAAAAAAAATTAAAACAAAAAAAATTAATTTCTTTTTTTAAAATATTATTTTAAAATATTTTTAAATAAAAAACACTTTAAAAACTTATTACTACAGCAATCTAATACTCTAATAAATAATTAAAAGCTGGAAGTAAACTACAGTTTAACAAAGATGTTAACTAGTATTGGGTTGGGTCCGTTATGATATCTGGCCTTATTACAAGATCTGTTTGCAGACTAGTCCAAGACTTTCACCAGTGTTTGCCAGTCAATTGACCTCAGCCTAATTTGCATTTGTTTGGTTTTGAGTTTTCAATCTATTTTTTATTAAAATTAATTTTTTTTATTATTATATTTTTTATGAATTAATATTAAAAATAAATTTTAAAAAAATATTATTTTAATATATTTTCAAATAAAAAATATTTTAAAAAATAATTTTTTATCATATTCTTAAATATCTTAAAATACCTGTAAATTTTTGGGTTACCTCAGGCCCCAGCCCCCAGGCACTGTGCATCATCCATTACAGACTTTTTGCCCTCCAAACCTTGACGACCACTTTTTTTCCTTAGCCGATTTCATTACATTAGCAATTCTTAAGCCATAGAAAATGAAGAAATTATTCTTAAAAATGAAACTTGTTCTTCAGAATTTTATTGATAGTTTCCCTCTCTCTCTCTCTCTCTCTCTCTCTCTATTTTAAAAAACAAATTTTTTAAATTTTTTATTTTAAATTATTATTATTTTGGATAATTCATGTACTAATATTAAAAAAAAAATTAAAATATATTTAAGTAAAAATATTTAGAAAAAAAATTACAATCAAAATTTCAAATACTATCACAATCCACGTGTCGCAAGCACAACTCACTTAAACCCCATCTTCACCGCCTCCAAAAAGCCTTGAAACCCAAAACAGAACCCAGAAACACCACCAAAAAATGCATCTTTTCAAAACAATCTTCCCCAAAAACTACCACACCTTAAACAACACAAGCACAGGTCCTCTTGTCTCCCTCTTAAAATCCCGGTCCGTAATTCGGTTCAGCGGTCCAGACACAATCAAATTCTTACAAGGTTTATTGACAAACGATGTTAAAAAATTCAGTGAACTCCCAAGCGGGACAACATCGTACGTACCCACTCCAAATTTGCCTTCTGTCTATGTTCCTCCTATGTACGCTGCGTTTTTGACTCCACAAGGGAGGTTCTTGTATGATTTGTTTTTGTATAGAAAGCCTCTGGGTGAGGAGAAGCTTGATGGGTCCGGGTCGGGTCCTGGGTTGGATTCGGGTGGGGATTTGGAGTTGTTTGCTGATGTGGATAGCTCGGTTCTTGATGAGTTATTGCTTACTTTTAAAAGGTAAGTGATTCGTTTCTCTTAATTGGTTCTTCGATGCCAAATATTTTTGAGTTTTTAGGGAAACTTTGATTCTTGTTAGATAATATTTCAATTGATTTTTCCTTTTTTTTAGCTAATGAAAAGAAAGAAAATTTGATCAAATGGAATAGTTAATTCGATTAAGAATAGGTATAACTTTCGAAATTCTAAAATTTTAACCTGCTAAGTAGGAGATGGACTGAAGGGGTAGGGCATGCTGGCTTGGTTTAGGAGTAGTGTTGTTGGATGTTGAGGGGATATATTTTTGTGTAGTTGTTTTAATGTTCATAGTCATTCTTGGTTGCAATTAGTTTGAGTAGTTATCAATTTAGTGGGGGGGGGGGGGGGGGGGGGTTGGGGTTTGCTTGGAAAACTTGGTGAATGTGGTCTGCTAGTAACTAAAGTGCGTGAGTGAGTTCGTACATCTGCATTGGTAGATCTCATTATGGTGTAGAGCAAAAGCAATTAGACTGTTTAAAAAATTATAACTTGTGGTGGTTGCTTATTCAATCCTCTTAATTTTAGTTATTGGTGCAGTCCTGTTTACTTTCTTTCTGCTCTGCAGATACCGGTTGAGGTCAAAGGTTGAAATTGATAACGTGGCAGAAGACTTCTCTTGCTGGCAACGGTTTGGTGGGAACCTTGCTGAAAAATCAAAAGGTGAAGAAGAGCCAGAGGCAGCTAGTGTTGGCTCAAGCCCTGGTGTTGATCATTCTGCCATGTCATCTTCACATGGGAATGATGTTGGATGGCAATGGTTTAAGGACCCCAGAGTAGATTGTCTTGGTTTGAGGGGGGTCTTTCCATCTAAAGAGACTCGTGAGTTTCCTGAGCCTTCATTGGTTGCTTGATGTTAATATACAAGAGCACATAGGTTATGAGGCTGAAGAGCTCATTATGCATTAAACTTTCTGACTGATTAAATCAGTAGTTGTTTATTTAGTTTTAATTCGTCTTTTTTCATGCTATTTTTGGATGTTACAGCACCTTTGGTAGAATCTGACAAAGAAACAAATGAACTGAATTACCTATTATGGAGAATTGAGAATGGAATTGCAGAAGGCTCAACTGAGATCCCCATAGGTTCGTCCTTCTCTTCACTTTTGAGGAATCTCTTCTACTCTTTGAATGTCCAACAATATTGGTGGCATACTGGCATTATTATCTTCTGAGTATATCCTCAAATTGCTCTCCTTTGCGCCATAATCTTTCTCTCTAGTCTGACCTATCACCTGAGCTTAATATATTTGGGCTGTTTAGGTGAAGCTATTCCTCTTGAATACAATCTGGAGGGTTTAAATGCAATAAGCTTTGACAAAGGATGCTATGTGGGCCAAGAGTTTATAGCTCGAACACACCACAGAGGGGTCATTCGCAAACGATTGCTTTCTTTAGCGTTTCTTGATGATAGTGGAAAAGGTGTTCTTTGTTCCATTTGGATTTTTTAGCATCCAATTTTTATGTATACATCCTGAGCAATTTTTGTTTTGTATTTTAGAAGTGGAGCAGAAAGTTGGTCCAGGTTCAGAAGTCATCAACACAGCATCTGGCAAGAAAATTGGGTATGTGACGACTGCACTTGGCTGTAGAGGGCTGGGTGTTTTGCGGTTAAAAGAAGCCTTTAAAGGGTCAGGTTCGTTGACCATACAAGGGCAGGAGGACATAAAGGTTGAGGCCATTAGACCAAAATGGTGGCCTGCCGAATGGTTTTCAGAACATCAACAGCACAGTGCAGTGGCTTAGAGTATTAGCTACGAAGGATAAGGTTCATCTTTCTGGACATGAGAAAAATCCTGCACCTGTTAGCCTCCTTTCTGGTAGCGCAGGTATTCTACAGGTTAAAAATTTGGATCTTTTTATCAATTTTTTTTGAGGAGGAAATGTAATTGTATATTTCTTTCTTTTTTTCAAGAGGAGTTAATAAAAAGAGGGTGTTAAACTCGTATGTACTGATCTAACTGCATGCATTAATACGACAAAAGTCAATTTCAAAACTGGTGTTGCCCTAACGTTCATGCAATTCTTTCTAACTGTTGATTTGCTGGTGTGTGACGGAATTTAAATGTTTTATGCTATATTGATTGTCTTCTACCCGTTTTCCCATGTCATATGCATGGTTGATTGTTATTAAATTTTCCCCTGTTCTGATAAGTGTAATAAATTTTTGATCTTGATCTCGCAGAAGAGGTCCATTATCAATTCGTTACTTAGATGGGAAGAAAGAAAAACTGACTGGTTTGATTAGTTAACGTGAAGGAGAACGAACACTAGTGTTGTTTATTAGAATTTTTTTTTTCCTGATAAGCTTTGTTAGGTGTTCGTGGCTTTCATGTGTACAGTAACACCACTGAAATAGGACTTCTCTCAAAGCACAAGCTTTTGAAGATAAATATAATCCTGTGATGCTCATGTGATTATCTAAGCCAGTCCTTTTCTTTTGATGGGGATTATCTTTGCCATTTTAACTATCCAACAAAGGATTTGTCATATATTTTCGTGTTTTGGTGCTTTAAAATTTCTGCATTAATACAACATCAGTGCAATACTAGTGTTATCAGGACTCGAAAGAGCATTACGTTGATAAGGTGGTCTTGAATAGTAAGAAAAGACAATTTCACCACTGTCAAAGAAACAGAAACTGTATGACTGTCGTATAAATCCTAAACTAATAATTAACCATAACTAAAAATATCCGTTGTTCTATTCCAGAACTCATTCACCACTAATGTGAATGGCATGTAAAGAATAAAACCTACTGGAAAAAAGAAAAGAAAAGAATCCTATAGCTATTATGTTTGCTTCTCTACCATTTGTCCGAGTCACCTCAACGTTTGCAATAGAGAATGGTAAATAATACGAACTGTTCAAACAAATTACAAGAATAATGTGACAAGGCTCCTCATAAGAGCAACTGCTTGAGACCAAGGATGGCTGCCTGTATGTATATGCCTGAACCGCGCTTTGTAAATCACAAGAATATAATAACTCGCCCTTTCCGAATAGGCATAGAAGTCGAGTGCTTCCTTGTATTCTTGAAATATTTGATCTCATGATTAATATCCAGTAAGTCTGTGTTCCACAATCATTCATCTGCTACATATCGATTTGATTCGGGTCTCTACCACAAACCACAGGCAGGGACCCTCCAAAGGCATCCAGGTAGCAGTTACAATGGAGCTTGCAGCATGGACTCTGGATTTCGTGTAAGGTATTGTCATAAAGGTTGAGTGACAGATTTTTGAGTCTCTTTCCTTTGCTTGGCCCATCCAATGAAGAGCTCCAACCGAAGCTTGACATGTTTGCACTGGAAGAATGAAAGAGACTAGTTTGATGCGCTTCCAATTCCTGTCCTTGGATGAACACCTCAATCTCCCCAGAACGATTCACTATTCTTTCAACTTTGTATTTGTGATTACAAGGATCATACCCCCACCCGAAAGCTGCATTGTATTCCCTTCTAACCATCATTATGCACTTAGGTACAAGCGAGAACCCTTTGGCCGTAAACGCAGATTTGACCATAGTTAGGATAGTCACGCTGTTCGGAGTGGGTTGGATACAGAAAACTATTGCAAGGGAAGACACAGAACTAAACCTGAGCATATAATTTTTGAAGGGTGGATTATTTGCATTTATCAGTATTGTTTTGAAAAACGCAGTCCTCAATGACATACAGCGAGTCACGAAGGCTAGTAGGGTTGGAATGGAGGAGTAAGTACTGGTTGCTCATAAATTGATGATGACCGAGTGCTGTCTCTTGAGCTCGGGATGGTGTGTCAATTTGCGCCAAGCTCGACACACTTCCTCGCATTCCATTGATGAAGAGCAGGGGGTGGGGGGGAATGGTTAGTTACTAGAAGAAGTTTAGCCGCTTTTTATATGATTTCTTATGAATCTATGATTTACAACCCTTAGTAGTTAGGACTTTCCGAAGAGGTCCTAGAGCTAGAAGTCTATCTTTCCTAGATTGATTAGAACTTTTTTGCGACAAGGTTAATGAATAAACACAAGTATCCTGATAAGTAAGATATTTGATTGTTTTCCTTCTTCCTGTGATAAACAGTACCAGAGCCTAAAATAAAATGAAAATGAAGCCACCTCAATTGCGTCAGACGGACAAAGAAAAGATCCTATTCGAAAAACTGTTTTCATAGACAAAATCAATCATAATACTACAAAATATTCTCTTTTCCATAGATGTAGTTTACAAGGGACTATAACATGCAGCTTATCAACGAGTTAAAGCTAAAAATTATTAGGATTAAGATTACAGGGATTTTTAGAGCGACTCTCATCAACCAACTAACCATCTTTTCCTGTTTGCGGTAAGCATTAGTTTCCATCCAAGGGACAGAGTGCGATATCAACAGTAGTCACAGCAGCTGCGCTGTTTAGTAAGGTCTCCTTGGTCGCATGATAGAACAATTTGTGGGTTGAAGAGAAATAAGGCCGTTAAGAACCAGCATTGCTTAAGTTCAGCTCTTGAATCACTTCCTTCATGGTTGGTCTTTGGTCAGGGAGATCGTCAGTGCAAGCTAGTGCAATTTTTGCCAGCTTAGCTGCCTCAGACTCAGAGAAGTTTCCTCGGAGGCTTGTGTCAATGAAGTCATTGTATCTGCAACATGCAGCTGCCAATCGCATTGAATTGGACAGCAACTGTTTACCGGATAGGATTTGGAGGATGATCACTCCAAACGAATATATATCACTCTTCTCGGTAAAAAGTCCTGTGGTTACATATTCTGGAGCCAGGTATCCCATGGCAGCACTGATTTTGATAGTTGAGAAGACAATGTCATCTGCTAGAAGCTTAGCAAGGCCGGAGTCTGCGATTAATGGATTTACCTGCTGGTCAAGGAGGACCTTCTCAACGGATATTCTTCGATGAATTATGGCAGGTTTCTCCTCTTCAATGCTGTGCAAATATCTAATACCTAATTGACAATAAAGGACAGAGTAAGTGTCCAGAAACTCACTGTTAAAAGGAACTTTAATCTTATGTCCCATGTAGCATTTTATTTGAAATTATTGAGCAAAACTCAAGCCTTGATCTAATATTTCAAGGCAAACCATTAATGGGAAGAGGCAAAAACCAAACTTTTGATTGATGAATAAATGAAAGAGCTACACATGTCAGAAATGAAAACATGATTGCCAAACTTTTCGTTGCACTTTCTCATCTACTTCTCATTATCAATAGCCTATCCACCTACATTTTGACTTATTTGAGGCAAAATACAGTAGAAATCAAATTGTGGCGGCAGAAAATGAGAATAAAACTGACCTTTTGCGATGCCATTGATAATGGAAACTCTTGTAGACCAGTCAAGAACTTGATTGCTTCCATCTTCTAAATCAAGGTATCTTGACAGATCTCCCTTGGGAGCAAAATCATAGATAAGAAAACATTCACCCCTGCCCCTGGAGCAACAAAAGCCTCGCAGCCGAGTGAGGTTGTCATGTCTCAAAGATGTTAGCAAGTTCAAACCCTTTACAAACTCGGCTTCTTCAGGTTTACAGCTGGTTACGTTAATGCTCTTAATAGCTACAATAGAACCGTCTCTGAGAACTCCTTTGTAGACAGTTGAGAAGCTGCTCTTTCCCAATACATTCACCTCAGAAAAGCACTGGGTAGCAGACTCGATCTCTTCCAGGTTGAATCTAAAGTTATTTAGATGCTCCACAGAGAATTCAATGCCATTTCGGCTGTCACCTAACGGGTCCCATCCGTTAGAATACTCAAGACTTGCAAGTGGAGAGGCACCAGCCCTGTGGAACTCCTTAGCCTGGTCAGTGCTTAGCCGACCATCAGAAGAATCAGATGTATTCCCAATCTTTTGTTTCTTCCGGCGATAGCAGAAAATGATAAGAAATCCAGCACCCATCAATGTGATAGTGACTATAATAACCCCTGCAACAATGGCAGCCTGTGGAAGTTTTGATGAATTTGAACAATGGGTTTGGTTGCAATGTGCCTGCAGAATTGCAGACTGGGGGGTAACTTTTTTAGCGGAATTATTAGCGATCGGTCCCAACGAGCCAACTTGGTTGATGTTCATATTATCAAAAGCACTGCAAGCTCTCAATAGATGAAATCCAGTTCCACATAAACCTTGGTTGTTCTCAAACTGAAATCCCCCATTTAATCTCTTCAAAGCTTCATTTTTTATTATCAAAAACATAAATTCAGTCTAGCTCAATATGCATAACAAAAATCTACAAGGAACGAAAATGCATACAGCAAGCCATTGGCTATCACTTGGAAGATGAGACGTAGAAGAAACAAAATAATTCAAGAAGTTTTTTTAAGGTTAGACAAAATATGCTTACCAAAAGGGACAGTTCCAGAAAGAGAATTGTTCCGGACATCCAGCACTTCCAGACGTGGAATGTTAGCTATTCCTTGAGGAATTGTCCCAGACAAGTAATTAAAACTCACATCAAGCCTTTTCAACATTCCCAAGGTCCCTAAGCTGGCAGGTATTTGACCATCTAGTCTGTTATACTGCAATGCTAGAACGCTTAGCCTCTTCAAGGACCCCATCTCTGTAGGTATGTACCCTGCGAGCTGGTTACAACATAGCTCTAAAACTACAAAACAAAGAAATACCCGATTAGTCAAAATTGACACAAAAATGCTTGAAACATTACCATCTATTAAGAATGCTCTACACCATAGATCTTGACAACTAGGTATACAACATAGACAGCCGAATCTAGTGGCGCGTTTGTTTGGTGAGAAGATGTGGGAAAAGAAAAGTTAAAAGTATAGCTTATCGATTCACTTGGTCCATGAAAAAACAATCATCTAAGAAAATCCCACTGAATTGTGTATAATGGAATATCTTGTTAGATGTTCAAGAAAGCTTTCAATTTCTCTATCTCAAGTTCAATTCTTTGGTCATAAATGTCTGATTGCCAAAAGAGAACAGTCAAAATCAAGATGCATATTTAATAAAAGATGAACCAGATGAGTGATCTTTTAACTGATCACTTCTCTCCATAAGACTTTGGTGCCAAACTAACTAACACAATATTTTTTTTGCCTAATCGTAGCATTAATTCTTTCAGTTTTTTGTTTTTTTGTTTGACATCTCAATCAACAGATCGAATAAGTGAACGCTTACTTTCTTTGCTTTTCCTCCGTTTTATCAGCATCAAAAAAGATCACAAAGACACAATCGGCCAGTCACGCTAATCCAGGATGCAGAAGCCATAATTTTGCAAGCAAAACTAGATTTTATCTCTTCTACATCCAACATATGAGTTACCCTTCACTCAATTTTTAGAAGAGAAACAGGATATGTAAAGCACAATAACACAACATAAATACCAAGAGAGAAATATAGAGACCCAATATTTGTTCTTCAACAAAGCTGTAACTTTTTCAACAAAATTGACTAGAAACTAACCTTGTAGAGAAGCCATGCTGCCAATCTCAGGAGGAATACTCCCAGAAAGATTATTCACGTTGAGATAAAGATCAGACAGCCCAACCAAATTAACAATCTCCTTTGGTATCTCTCCAGACAACGAATTATAATGCAAATACAGACCGGACAAGCTCTTCAGTTCTGCCACTGCAGGAGATATTGTACCAGATAGTCCCTTCCCCTGCAATGAAATGTTAGCCACTTGGCCATGCTCGTTGCAAGCCACACCCTCAAATAAGCCACTGCAGGGGTCGCCATCACTAGTCCATGACTGTAAATATTTATTGTTTGGGTCTAAAGCAAACTTTAGCTTCACCAAAGCTTCAAGCTCCGTATTGTTTCCAGAAATTTGTTGTGGAGTTAACAGTGAAAGAAATAGAATGAGAGAAGAGAAATAACATAAAGAACCCATCCTTACTTCTGTTTCAAATCTCTCTCTGGTTCTTGTTCCTTCAATTAGAAATAGCAGGGGGGGAAAAACCTATCTGTTCGTTTTAGACTAGATTATCTCTAGCTCTTGGAATTTTTGCACAAGACCGCATATATTTCTCTATTCTTTTCTTTTATGCTCTCAAATGACAAATCTCTCTCCCAAGTTTGACAATGCAAGCTAGAGAGAGAGCTGTAGATGCTGTTGGCTCAAAGTTGTACCCCTCTCTCTCTCTATCTCCCTCACTTGGACTCTTGGTGATTTCTTGAAACCTCTCACTGTATCTCTACAATTCTACTGTACTTGTTTTGGAATTCCAAAAGCAAAAGAGATAGCAGACACACAATTCTCTTTCTTTCTCAAAATTCTAGCTGGTGCAGATTTTTCGCAGAGGCAGTTAATTGAAGATATATGAGCAAACAGCACTTTCAGACAGCAGTGAGTGAAAACATGGAAAGAGAGACAGAGAGAGGTGTACAGTTGATAACGACTTTCTAAAAGACTCCCACGTTCACATTTGGAATTTATTAGATTTTTTAAAAAAATATCTAATTAAGTTAAGAGTTTATGCGCAATAACATCATTTTAAAAATAATTCGACCAAATAGCATTTTTATTTATTGAGTTTTTAAAAAATATGATATTTATTAAATATTTTAAAATATTTTTTAAAACTTAAAAACATATTACAATTAAAATCTTAAAAAATTATTATTCACATAATAATTATTTTTTGATTTTTAGTATTAATGGATCGACCAACTTATCTTAAATTTAATTGAAATGTTATTATGAGTTATAATATTAATTAAAATTTTATTATCATTACCAACAATAATATTTAATTGAAATCATAATTTAAAAACATGAAATTTAATTAAATATTACAAAACCGTTACGTTACTTCACTAAACTTTAAGCTGCTATTTTAATTGATCATTTCTTTTTTATTTTATATATCAATTTCCTAATGTGTCCAATTTATTGTCAGCTAGATAAGAGGGTGAAGATAGATGGTGTGACGAAGATCTACGATAGCTGTAACCAATCGATTGTTTTCCTCCATCGGATTGTCAAGGAGCAGTAGATGTGATGTGATCCATCATGGGCCCTACTTTTATGATTTAATTTGTTTCTTTGATATATCAAGAAATTAGTTGTTACTGAGAATTTATAAGCGTTTTCCATTCTAGCCTTGTGTTTCTTTGTTTTTTTTGTTTTTTGGGTTCAATCCATTTTTAAAAAATAATTTTAAAATGTTTTCCGCCTGTTTAAATGTTAAATTAATTTTTTCTAGATTTTTTTTTATGGTTTTTAAATAAAAAAAAATATTTTATTCATTTTAAATAAAAAAATATTTAATAGCCTCATGTACTAACGAAGATGACGGAAGACAAGCTCCTGCTGATGTAATGGATCAAGAGTCCAACTCGATGTGCTGGGATTTCAACATGTGAAGGATACGTAAATCTACCACTCCCCCCCAAAAAAAAAAAATTAAATAAATAAAAAAAGGTATTGAAGCTTGTGTATTGTTTGTTAATCTCTGGTTTGGAGAGGGGTGGGGTCAAGGGGTGGGAAACCTAACTCGGGCACACTCAGCATGGTATTTCACATGAGTGTTGACAATCTTAGCCCATGGAAGAAATTCGGAGCCTGTGTCTGAAGAGTCAAATTAAAAGCCAGTACGGAGGGTCGGTAATAATAATAATAAAAAAAAAAAAGATGGCCATTACTTGTGTATGATGGATGATTCAATGGCCGTTTTGTTTTCTAATTGAGGCCGGATAATTCTATGAAATTTTATTAGATTCCTATTAATATTTTATTTCATTTTAAAGGGTTTTTTTATATAGTGATAGAGATTTTTTAAAGATATTTTTTTGTTTAAAAATACATTAAAATAATATTTTTTTAATTTATTTTTTATATTAATATATTAAAATAATCTAAAAATATTTAAAACTCTGACTCAACCACCCAAACAACAACAAAAAAACAATAATTTTATTTTATCTTTGTGCTCCTATGGACTCTACATACAGCTATTCTGTATTTATTTTTTCTGATTTATTTTTATACATCAGGACACAAAAACCATTGTCAGCACCTTGGATTCCCTTGAACAGTTGGACTTTTATATCACAAAGAGAGAGTCATAGTTAATTGATTTAATATAAGTTCTACATTGTTGAATTTCTTTGGGACAGATTCTTATTTATCAAAAAGCAGCTCACACTGTAACTAAAAAAAGCAGCTATCAAACAAAACAAAAATAATAATAATTTGAATTAATAAATTAAAAAGTAACTTCAAAACATTGATTAAATTAAATAACTTGGTGGGGGTAAAGCTACTGGACACAAAAAATGATCGGCTTTAGAAATAAAGTACTCGAATTAGATCCTCAATCATGTTCCATAAGAAAGTAGGTTGCCACCTTTACATTTTGAGTAGGAAACCATAGTTAAAGTTAGGAATTTTTTAATCCTGAACGGTGTAATTTAACTAGTTAAGTTTTGAGTTTTTTTTTCAGAATATATTAATTCGTGTGTCACAAACCTCTAAGTCACTGAAATTTATATTATCGTTAAATTCAGGATCTCGAGGAATTAATCGAAATGCGTATAAACTGACCTGAACACCCATGATAAAAAAAAATTAGGAATCTTCTTAAATGCATTGGTAATTACTAATTTAATCATTTTTCCTATGCTATGGGTTTTTATTTCACTCGATAAATAAGTGTATTTCTAATTTTAATATTTTTTATTATAATTTTTTTTTGTATATGTGTATTATTTGTTTTACTTAATTTACATGAAAACCAAATTATTTTTATAACAAATTAGGAAATAACGAGTCTTTGATATGAATTTTTTTTTTTTTGAATTTTGATCTATTTTTTTTACATGACTAAAGGGTCAAATATACTCCTTTGAATTTTTCTATCTAGACTAGTCTATTAACACCGAGATTAGCGTTTTTCATTGTTGAAATGTGATTGAAAAAGGGACTTTGAATTTTTTTTTTCTCCTTTTTCAACGATTTTATATTTCATCTGGGATTGAAACATGAAGAAAATAGAGTTTTATAATTGAAATGTAAACTTTAAAAACTACAAGGATCAAAACGTCCAATAATAAGCCTCTTAAACAGTAAAAAATACACTATGCAATGAGCAGAAAATACCCATTTTATTATTTTTTATATATGTAATTATCTACCATCTGGCGTTACCTCTGTACAACTCACGAGATTTAAAAAAAAATAGTAGAAAGAAATTAAATCATGGCTAGATGGTGATGGGAAAAGGAAAAAAAAAGAAAAGGAAAGAAGGGAATGTTTGGGAACGCGGCTGTGGCGACGTTCCTAAAACATTTAAAAAAAAATTAAAAAAAAAAATTAATATGGTTTGTATATTTTGGATTGTTTTGATGTGTTGATATCAACAATAATTTTAAAAAATAAAAAAATATTATTAAGATATATTTTAATATAAAAAATTATTTAAAAAATATTGTAACTACACTGCCAAACATACTTGAAAATGGTGTACGGTGGCAAAGAAAAGGATGCCGTTTGATTGAAACAATAGATGATGCTGTTTTTTCAAAAATCTCCCCACCACTCTCGACAAGATTACGTTAACATGAAAAGGACACGTGTGATAAAAAAATGCGGTGAAGCAATAGCTAAAGGGACAAGAGAGCTTTGTCGGTCGTTCTTGATTGAACTAATTTATGACAAAAGACACTTGAATTTGGCTCTTTGATTTTCAATTTCTTTCTAGAAATATCGAACTATGCTATGCCTCTCTCTCTCTCTCTCTCTCTCTCTCTCTCTCTTCGTTTTAAAATTGATCGCCTTCTTTGACCTCCTGCCATGCACACTCTCTGGTTTTTTTAACCTTTTCTCATCGTTCACTTTTGGCTTTGATTTTTACCTTTATCTTTCACCATGCTAGATACATGTGAAAGGTGCCGTCCTCTTTCGGAAAGCAGGCAACTTTCATGATGGTGGAAAGTAACGAATCAACTTTACTTTAGCACTGCCTCTCGAAAATAACCCTTTTTTTAATATTATTTTAATATATTTTTAAACAATAAAGCCTTCTTGCAAGTTAATACTTGAGGGTTTCCCAGGTAACATGGTGTTATCGGTAACAGTAACAGGTTAGTACCTTCAAAAGAAGAAGAGGAAGAAGAAGAAAATTCAAGAAAGCATGGCGCAAGGCCAGTGTCTAGCATGGAAGCATTTTTTGTGGTGAAAAGCCAAAACTAACCACTCCCATCTCTTTCTGCAATGTTATTGGACGTCTTGCTTTCTAACTGTATATGGGCCATTATTGGGCCTCATTGTTTATCCCGTTATAGAGGCTGATCAGTGATGGCCGTGGTTTTAAAAAATACTGGTGGCGTCACGTCACCGAGATTATATAACGGGTTTTGAGAATTTGTTTATGTAGCAGTCACTGAGTAATTGGGCCACGTTACGTTATGTGTTGGGCCAGTGTTTTTACATAAAAAAGAATTTCAAAGTGTCGCTAATATATTTTAAAGCAGTAAAAACAATCCTAATTATTAACTCACATTTTAATACAATAGATCAAGGATTATTTATGCTCATAAATATTAAAGAAAAAATCTTAAGCTAACTAAATATTAGTCATGGAGTTTGAAAAACACGCGCAGATAAATATATCTAATTATACATTGTCGAAAGCCCTTTAATTTTGTTAACTTAATTATATGAAACTGATATTTTTTATAGAAGGGGAAATAATTTAAATTCGATTGAAATGAAATAATTTTCTAGTAAAAGTGCTGTTTTTCTTATTGATATCTTTAATTTTTTTAAAATACAACAATTTTTATATGCCATTTAATAAAAATAAAAAACATCTAGAAAACATACAAAAAAAAGATGAAGACATTTTAAAATAAAGATAAAATATACTTCTCTAACTAAAATCCTTTTTTCTTATTAATGTTTTTTTTTAAGGAAAACTTTCACCAGAATATTTGTTTCTTAGACCATTCTCTTATTATATTCTAAAAGCAAATTTCAATTCTATAAAGATAGTAGCCAAATGATTTTGATGCAAGTGTATATAAAAAAAAATTAATAATACAATGTTGGCGTGTTGTGTGGAGAACTCTTTAAAAATATCATTAACATGGTGATCTAGAAAGAAACACAAACAAGAGAGTTTTGGTTAAAAATAGAGTTAGAACACAAGCACCTTAATTTATAATTTTATTTCTAGATTAAAAGTTTATTTTTATTTCTGAACATAAAAAAGCTTGAGATTTAAAAACAAATAAGAGAATTACGTCATTGAGTCAATCGGGTTTAATAACTTTAACTAATCTAATAATACTTAAAAAAGGGTGATGATAGCAAATAAACTGAATTAATAAAAAATTGACATATATATATATATATATATATATATATATGACAACATAAAAAGACTCGGGTCAACCGATGAAATCGGTGACGCAAAACATGATATCAAGATAACCCCAAATAAAGGAAAGTAAAAAAAAATAACAAAGGTTAATTCGTCACCAACCAAATGTTGGAAAACAAAATTTAAAAATATATGTTAAAAAAATAGAAGTCCCCTAAAGCTAACCTTCTAAACTTGTTACCCTTTTATAAGGCTGACACCATATTATAGAAGGAAAAGTTAAAAAAAATTACAAAGCAAAATTCTCAACAAACTAAATGCCAATGGATGAAACCAATAAAAAAAATTAATTAAAAATCATGATCAAAGGAATGAGAACTAAATTTTTATGTTAATTATTTTTCAAACCTCGTTGATTTTATTTGTAAATCTTTATAAAAAAATATAATTTTAACTTTCTTGCAGAATAAAAAAATCAGTCGATCCAGGTAACACTGGTCAGCTTACTCAACTTGTGACCCAGGAGTTTCTTGAGGTCAACCCTAGGCCCAAGTTTAAAAACCAAGATCAAAAGAATGAGAACTACAATTTTTTTTGTTAAATTCTTTTTATTTATTTTTTAAAACCCATTGATTTTTTTTTGTAAATTTTTGGCCAAGATAATTTCTTTTTTACATATTTGTAAAATAAAAGTTTCCCGAGTAACCTTGGCCAACCCACCCGAATTGTGACTCGGGACTTGCCCAGGGGTCGACATTTGGGCCGGGTTTAAAAATCATGATTAAAAAAATAAGGACACAACTTCTTTATGAAAAATTTTTAAAACTGTTAAATATTTTTCTTAGGCTTGGTTGATCTGAGTAACCTTGGCCAACCTACTCAATCCGTGATCCAAGACGTGTCTACAGTCGACCCCTAGGTCGGGACCATAATTAAAAAAATAATGATCAAATTTGGCATGAAAATCAAATAAAATCAAACAATGAGGGATGAATTTGAAAAAAAAAATCAATTAAAAAAATAAATGAAACCGAAAGAAGTTATAATAAAAAGAATGAGGACCAAATTAAAAAAACAAAAATCAGGTATGAAATTGAAAAGAAAATCAATTTGAAAAAAAGGTGAAAACTAATATAAATATCAATTAAAAGAAAAAGGACCAAATCTGACATAAAAATAAAATAAAATGATGAAATTAAAAATAAAAATCATAAAAAGAATTTAAAGCAAATACAGAACAATAAAAAAAATGAGACCATAATTGAAATAATACAAAAGTTTATGACATTTTTTAATTTTGATTGGGTGAAGGAAAGAGAAAAAAGGGTAGAGAAAAAAAGATTCAGCCATCACCTAACGACAACGATTATAACAACACACATGGATCAAGAAGAAGCATTGCCCAAGATGCTTCGTCTGAGATGACTGTTAGGTGTTTTTGGAGATCGTAGGATGTGTCACGCGCCGCCAAGATTGCACAAACAACCTCCACATGCTGGCACATGATTAACACGAGCCACCATCTTTTTCTTTTTCCTCTTTTTTTTTATATAAATATCAAAATACTCTTGACCCCATATGAAATTTAAAACAAAAAAGAGTGCAAAAGAAGCAAGTACCCCTGAAGACAAAAGCTTTTATTTTAAAATCTAAGAATATTTTTGAAATTTCATTGTGCTAGAAAGAGAAAAACGAAAAAGCACTTCAACCAAAATAAATTGAAATTTTGTTTCCAAGGGTATTTTGGATTTTACATTGTGTAATCAATAACAGAAAAGACATATATACCCCCTCATCAATTCTACTATACCAAATATATCATGTGAAAAAATAAAAAAATACCTCTAAAGCCAGCATATTTGTTTCTCTTTTTCAAGGACAATCTGGTAAATTTACTAAATCCACATTGAATTGTGAGAAGAGCCACAGGAAACAGTAATTTTTTTAGTATTTTTTTGTAATAAATTCTTTAAAAGAAAAAAGCTACGTGTTTTGTTTTTCTTTTTTATTTGAGTAGAGTGTGAAAGATTTTGGGAAAACTATTGAGGATCACATAGAAACATGATAATAAATTTGAGCCGGAGACAAATCCATGGTGGTTTTTATTTATCTATTTGATCATTTGCTTGAAAATAAATTTGTCTAACTAACCACGCACTTCAAGCTGTCCTTTTACCATAATAAATTTGTGAATGCCATATTATGTGCTTGGTTTGAATCAAGGTTGTGCATTTCGTTCCTATTAGTGTTTTATTTTTCAATTAAAACTTTATGTTTTTGTTTTGAAGTATTTTGGTATTCCGTTTCAAAGTGACATCCCTAATTTTAATTTAAATTCAAAGATAATATTAATTTAAAACTATAAAATTAAATTTTAAACACAAGTAAAAATATAAGAGTTAACTTAATGTCATCTAATTAACTCAACATATTCAAAAATAACTTGGATAAGTGATAAAAATATAATTTGACAAAAAAAATCAAAATGATATTTTTTAAAAATGTTAAGACGACAATATATTGGGTCGACCCAAGTCATAAGACCATAAAATAACCTAAGTTTACATGGGTTAACTTACAAAACCTGCGATCCGGGTCACGAGATTGATATAATTTCATATAAAACAAACCAAAACAAATGATAAAGTCTAATTCATAATCAACCAAATATTAAAGATGTTGAATGATGAAACTAAAAAAGAAATAGACAAAAAAAACTCGAGTCAACTGGGTTAATCTACCAAACTCGTGATATAGATCATAAGATTGAGATAACAACAAAAAAAACAAATCATAATAAATTACAAAACCCAATCTCCAATAAAGTAAATGTAGAAGGATAATATTAAAGATTTTTTTTAAAATAAAGCAAAGAAAAAAAATAGTATTTGGCTGATATTCTCGCATGCCAAGGTTATGAGCAAGATAAAATTTATTATGATTTATTTTGTTTTTTGAACTAGAAAAGTATAGCCATTATGAACAGAACAAAACAGAATTAACACCCTTAGTTTGAATAGGATAAGTACATTTTAACTTAGTTATGTTGTGTATATCCTGAAATTCACTAAACTTTGGCAAAGAAATGGAACACTTGCACGAGAAAAAACTATTTCTTATGTTTTATTTTCATGCCACATGGGCCCAACTGCCCAAGTCCAGCTGAAGAAGAGTTCATTTTCACTAAATTTTAAAAGATTGATTTTGTTTAAAATTAATTTTTTTAATGTTTTTTTTATTATTTTGATGCGCTGATATAATAAATAATTTTTAAAACATAAAAAATATAATTATGATGTATTTTTAAGTAAAAAAATACTTTAAAAAACAACTATTATCATATCCCAAAAAACTATAAAATTAACCCAAAAAGTTTTAGGTCTAGATTCTAGAATTTGTTGCCCTTGCTCGAGTTGTTATGAATCTACGGCTTGAATAAAAAAGAAATTGAACATAAAAAAGTCCAGATCATGTAGAACTATTTAATTTTATTATTAAACCTAATATAATTGATTAATCTTGAAAATTTTTGCTTGAATATTTATTTGGTTTGAATTTAAAATTAAACCGCGTGAAAGTTGCTTTAACATGAGCCTCTCGACTTGACGGGTCCAAGGCAATTTAGATTTTTGGTAAAAAATATGGTTTGACTTAAAAAAATATTCAAGATGATTTTTTTCTAATATTGAGATGTCGACATATTAAATTGACTTGGACTTCGCGGTTTAACCTGTTAAATTTATAATTTAGGTGATGGATTTCACTAGGTTTAAGAACAAAAAAACTATTTTTTTTTAATTATACAATAATAAAAATAAACATTCGTAAAATCGAGTACAAACTAAGCACAAATCAAATATCAGAATGTTTGTTTAAGACTATGATAACCTCATAAAAAATAAACTATAATAATTTATGAAAGCAATTCAAAATTAAAAAATATTAAAAAATAAAATTAAAAAAATAATAATGAAAAAAAATAAAGTGGAAAATATAGGAAAAAAAAGCCACTTCCATCATTGTTTATAAGGATAGTGAAGAAGGTGAGTTGCATCATTTAACTACTTTATGCCTATTGTTTGAGAGTGCAACCCAAATAGAAGTTGATTAAAATTTATTTTTTTATATTTTTAAATTATTTTGATGTATTAATATAAAAATAAATCTTAAAAAATAAAAAATATATTTTAATACATTTTTAAAAAATATATTTTAAAAAATAACCTTTTATCATTTTTTAAAACCCACCTTCATGTATCAGGTAATAGATTACTGTGTCTATGAGAAGTTCAAGGGTAATTTCTGTACAGGAAGAGATTCGAGGGCCTACCTTGAATCATAAAACAAACACATGTTGATGGATGTATTATATTTATTAACTTATTAACCTATATGATTACTTTTATATATTTATTTATTAATATGAATGTCCAGATTAATTTGTGCATATATTGACTAATCTCACGGACTTAGAAGTTAACGACCATGTAAGCTTCCAGTGGCCATGAGGTTTGTGAGACTAAAACTGGTGACCTCTAAGAAGCAAATCTAGAACTTAACTAGTTGAGCTATACCCCTCAAGGTTAAACTATATAATCCCCTCAAGGTTAAACTATATAATTACTTAAATTGGCTAGAGGTGGGTAAATGAGAATACTTTCTCATTATACTATACTTTAAAATGTGTGGAAAAATTACTTTGCTAATGCTCTACACATAAAATATTTATACCATGAACTATACTATAAACATAAATCATTTGTACTAAAGACCACACTATAAATGTTTAGAAAACCATGCAAGGTATTATCTTTTCTATTTTTTATTTTAAAAACTGCTGACATGTGTTAAGTCAAAGCATAACCATTAGACCCAAAGGCTTATGGATCTGGCACAATTGCTAGACCAAAAACACTTAAAATATTTTTCATACTCATAATATTTTTTTATATTTTTTTTTAAATTATTATTGACCCGCTGTGAAACACGAGTTAATATGCTAGTTTATATCATACATGAGGATTGTAAGGTGGTGTTTGTGTCAGTGCTAATGTAGTTTTGTAAAGTGATTTTTTTTTGTTTTGAAATATATTAAAATAATATATTTTTTTATTTTTTAAAATTTATTTTTAATATCAACACATTAAAATAATTTAAAATATAAAAAATTATTTTATAAAAAATACAATTTAACCATATTATCAAACACCCTTAAATTAAAAACATGATTTAATCCTTTTCTCTTTTCTTTTAAAAAATCATCCCTCATGGAATTTTTTTTATTTTTTTTTCCTGGCGGGGCCATAACTCAAAATAGAAGTTCAAAAATTCAAAAAGCATTTATCGGGCTAAAGCAGCATCCATTCCAATACCAATTGAAGAAAAATAATAATAAAACAAAAAACAAATGACCACAATCTGCACCGCCACTAATATTCCGATTTCCAACAACGACAACATGATTGATGCCCTCAGATAACGAGACTTTTGTAGGTTCCACGTAGGACCCTACTCATTCTGTGTCCACATTGTAAGGTTCCATATTTGTTTTTAAATATATTTAGTTTGAAAAAACATTAATTTTTATGTTTTTTTAAGTCAAACCCAGATCAAATGTCATAGAAAAACGTAACCTTTTCTCCTCTAAACGCAGTCGCTTTAAGCCTAACTTTAAACACTTGCCCCCAAAACGACACCGTCTAGCTCTAAAAAAACGCATTCCGTCATGTCCTCACAAGAAAATCAAAAACACCATCACCACCAACCAGCAACGTGAAGAGGGCGAGAGACAGCACTTCCTCCAGAGAGAAAAACAAAGCGACCCGACCCAAATCAGAAAAAAGATGGGCAAGGATCTGAGCGACGACCAGGTGTCATCTATGAAAGAAGCGTTCACACTCTTCGATACAGATGGTGACGGAAAGATAGCCCCATCGGAATTAGGGATCTTAATGCGATCTCTCGGTGGAAACCCGACCCAAGCCCAATTAAAATCCATAATCTCCCAGGAGAACCTGACTGCACCGTTTGATTTCCCTAGATTCCTTGATTTAATGGCAAAGCACATGAAAGCTGAGCCGTTTGATCGACAGTTACGAGATGCATTCAAAGTGCTTGATAAGGATAACACGGGGTTTGTTGCTGTTGCGGATCTGCGTCATATTTTGACCAGTATTGGGGAGAAGTTGGAGTTGGCGGAGTTTGATGAGTGGATCCGAGAAGTTGATGTCGGGTCCGATGGGAGGATCCGGTACGAGGATTTTATTGCCAGAATGGTTACGAAGTGAAAATTAATGATTTGGTTTGTTAAGAGTTTCAAGTGCTTGTGTGTTTGTTGTGGAAGTAATTTGTGGCAAAGTAAGCCTGTTATTTGTTAAAAAGAAACGTTGTTCTTGTTTTGAGGGCATGAGTGTTTGTTTTGGGTTTTGTTTGTAATGGATGACGATGATGATGGTGTTAATGTTTTACCTTAATTGACTCGTTGAATTAATTCTCAGTTTCTTTTTGTAGTGAACGTATGGCTGCTAATGTTGAATCCGTGGTTTTTAGAGAAATTTGGGTTGAAATATACAGTAAGGAACTGTTATTTTAGCTTTTTTTATGTCTGCATGTAAGTACCATTTTGTGAATCTGGGGATTGTGTTAGATTATTGAAGAAGACGAGTTTTTTAATCATATTTCTGAGATTTTGCAGGTCTATGAGTTTCTTGGTTTTGAGAGCTTTTAGGTGCATAGTATAGAGAGAAAAAAAGAGGAACTGTAATCTAGTTCTTTTACTTTGCCTGGTTTACAGCATTGTTTTCAGAGATGGTATGGGCATGGGATTAGGTATGAAGATTTGTTGAAGTTAATAAAGTAGATTTGGAATATAAGGAATCATTTATGTTTCTGCCAAAAACATGTTTGACCAATACTGTCAGATAGATGAAACTAGTTGCAATGCTATAAAAGGATAATATTCGGTTGCGAGCTCCTGCTTGTTGACAGTTGTTATATGTGTTCGTTGTCAGTTGGTGCTCGATTTTCATAATGAAAGTAGATGACAGGAAAAGTCTAGGGCGTCATGAGTTACAGATTTTAGTTAAGTTATTAAGGTTTTGATTTTGAATTGTATTCTTGTTTCTTGGTAACTCGAGGTGGCAGTAGGAAAGTAGATGAATGCTTCCATTGAGTGTACTTAGCTTTGAGATATCAAATAGGCTTTGAACATAGCTTACTTATTTGGAGAATTGGGCAGAATAAGTCATTGAATCAGTGCTTCTTGTCTGGCAATTAGGTTCAAAAGGGAGAAGCTTGTCCTTGCCTAGAACTGCCCTGCTTTGTATTATGGTATATTTGGGGTTTTGCTGTCCAGACTTCAAATGGTTCTTTTTGTCGGTTTAGTTCAGTTTAGATCCTGCATTTTCTTCTTGAATTCTGTCATCTTGTTGAAATTGAAGCTCTTGAAGATTTTCAATCAGATGCCCTGGTTCAACAGAAGGTGATGACTATCGTCTATTTTTACATAGAAATTGATTCATGTGAGAAGCTTTAACTAAAATTGAGAGTGGGAGTTGCAGGTGAGTTTGTTGATCTTGACGTAGTTGTTTCTGGGCATCTGATATAATGAAGATTTGTGAGTGATTCCACATAGCTTTTAACAACAGAGTAACCTTTCTGAAATATAGTAAATCGGTTAGTATTGAAGTTCCTTTTGTATACACGGCATCTCTCTATGTTGTTATGTGCATCCAATCTCTGATTTGTTTAGCAATTCCAGTTTCATTTATTTGAAAACTCTGATAGTGTTGGCCATTGGATCTTCACAGGTTTCTAGTAGAGTTCTTGCTCGTTTCAGATGATCTATGCTGCAGGTGTTGTGTCTATATTCCTTTGTGTGGCCTGAAGCAGATTATTTCCACTTTATACAGTACGACCCTACACTAATGTTTGAATAAGTTTTATAATTGAGGTAACTTTGGAATCTGGCTGTTCCAGACAGGAGTTCTTTCTTCCTTTTTTATCCTGGGTAGCAGCATTTTATAACCAGCAGGGACAGAACAGGATGGGCATCTTTTTCTTCTTTACATATGTAGTAGCTACCCAATTTCTAATTGCATGGTTCAACTTCCATTGTTAGAAGCTGCTTCATCGTCAGTAGATTGTTGCACAGTCGTCTGTTTAATTAAATTCCATTGACAATATACTCAAGGGATCGCTCGCAGTTTCTCAAGTCTCAAAAGTCTACCCCTGGTATTTGTAAATTAACTGCGAGCCTGATCCTTCATAACAAAGCAGTAGCTTCCAAGTAAAGACATGAATTGAAGCGTGTTCGTTCTATGCATATGCTGAGAGGAGTTGACCCTTAAAATTCCAAATGAATGATCTCTCCCATAAAATGCAATTTATCTTCTTCCCGTTCCCAGGTCCCATCTACTTGCTCTGTTCATGCATGACTTTTACGTCATCAACTTAATCTTCAATTGGCAAAAATTGGTTAAAACATGCCGGTCATATTTTATGTCAAATTAAAAGTGAGATTCATTAACTTTTAGAGTTCAAACTTATTACAATTACATCTTAAAAGATAAGTTTTTTAATATGAAATATTAACATGATAGATTAATCTAAAAAAAAAAAAATATTGGGTGGTATGTTTTTAAAAAACTCGTAACTCTCTAAAAACTATTCTCAATCTAGCCTAAGAAACAAGCTTTTTTAATAGTTTATTTAATAGAAATGTGAAAATTTAAAATTAAGTTTAAAGGGTGCCAAAGCTTCTAGAAGGGAGATAACTTAGGCCCCGTTTGTTTGCTGGAAAGTAGTTTTTTTTGGAAAAGTGAAATTTGGGAAAATAAATTATTTTCTGATGTTTGGTCGTGTAATGAAAAATAAGTTGGAAAACACTTTCTAGTGTTTGGTTATGTCATAGAAAATGAGTTGGAAAATAACTTATTAATGTTTTATTTTTCTCAAGTTTATTAAAATAATGAGAAAAAATCTTATAAATTAAAAAGTTGAATGAGAATGAAATTAAAAAAATATATAATATAATAAATTATCTCAAATAAAATAAATAATAATAAAAATAATAGAGATAAATTTTTTTAAAAAAATAAAAGATGAAGAAATTAAAATAATAATAATTAACATTTCATAAATTATTTCAAATAAAATAAGTAACAATCAAAAGAATGAGGATCAAATTTGATAGATAAAAAATTTCAATAAAAAATAATAAGGGAAAAACAAATAACAATTATAAAAATGAGGACCAAAGTTAATATAAAAATTAAATTTTAAAAGATGAAATTGAAAAATAAATATTCAAAACAAAATATATATAGCAATCAAAAGTTTGAGGATCAAATTTGATATAATCAGCAAATAATATGACATTTCTAAATTTTTCACAACTTCCGGAAAGTGTTTTCACCCAAATTTTCCAGGAAAACACTTTCTTGGAAATCAAGCCAAATTTTTCTTTGACTGGAAAGTGTTTTTTGTTGACCAACTTTCCTAATAGCAAACAAACACAGGAAAGTTTGGAAAGTGGTTTCCTGAAAATCATTTTTCGGGAAACAAACATGGCCTTAAGCAAAGTGGTCTTTGATCTTAAATTTACATGCACGTAGATAGCCCGACTCTGCTCGGGCCTAGGCTTGAGTTTGCTATAAAATAATTTTTAGGCTATAAAAATATATATTTTTTGTCTATTTAATTTTGAGCTTGAGTCTGGTTAATGAATGATTATTTTCTCTTACCAATTACCTTGTTCATCCAATGGATTAAGTCTCATCAACTTATTTAGTTTTTTTAGAACTAATTCTTCATAACTTGGATAGTTTTTGGAAAATTTTCATAGTGTTTTAAAACTAAAATTGTTAAGTTTAATTTTGATTATATAGCGTATAATCAAGGTTGATTATGCAGAGAATTTATTTTAGTATTAATCACAATTATTATTAGTTTTGGATCCAAAATCCATTATAAAATGGGGATTGTGAGAAGAGTTTTCTACATTGTTTTTTCTAGATTTTACATACCCCCCTCATCTTAATTTTAAGTGTTTTCTCCTCTGTTTTGATCTTTATTTCCCTTTGAAATCTAGAGATTAGGTTTGATCTTATTAAGAGATACTTGAGTTACATTATTTTTGGTTCATGAACCTTGTTTAAAAGTGCATGCAAACAAGGTTTTGTGGTTAAAATCTCAATAAGCTTATTGCAAATATCATTTGCACAAAATAAGGAGGAATAAAGTCTCAAGAACAAAAAAATTCTATAATAGGTCTGGTTGTTATGTTACAAAAAGGATTAACCAATTAGGGTTTTATAAGGGAACAAGATTGAGAATCATTCTTACTCTTTATTAGGACAAGAGGCAAAAGAATTGGGAGAATGAAGTTAAGGGTAAAGTTTGACGTTATGAACTGCGAGGATTAAATAAGGAAGATGTGGATGATGTTCTTAGTTAATTAAGGGTCAATATGTGGAACCTGAGGGTATTAAATGATAATGTTTTGGCCACCTAAGATAATACTAGATCTTTCATAACTCATTAGAATCGGTCAATTTCAAATTTGAATTTGATATTTGCTTTATTTATAGGGCTAGGAATAAGACATGGATTTTTAAGTATGTTTTCAGCTTATTAATTTAGTTCTAAAAGGCCCGACCACCTTAAATATACCCAAAAATATTTTTTTAATTTTAATTTAGTCCCTATTAGTTGTAATTAGATCATTTTTAATTAAATAAATTCCATTAAATTTCATCCCTAATCTTTAGAACTGTTACAATTTTAGTACCGCAATGAGGTGAACTATAGTTGATGGTACTAGAATATCCCAACTCTTAAAAATGATTGCCAATATGAGGTTGTAATAAAAAGAAAAACAACAAAACCAATTAACCCATGTATGACTCTTAGAGGAGCTAGCATAACAATTCAATATATATCAAATAAGATTGAATAAATAACAAAGGTTTAGAGGAAAAGACCAACATATTCCCCTTTCCGCACTCTAATCTCCTTGATGAATGGTCATCATTGGCATATGGTTGAAACGCAAGAAAATCAATAAATTTAGATAAGGCCTGTAAAGATGGACTTTTTCACATTTCGATGGGGAAGATCCAATGAGATAGGTATACAAGACAAATCACTTTCTTAACTACCACAACACTCCACCCTAACATCAGTTATTTATGGCAAGCTTCTGTACGGAAATGAAGAATGTGGCTTGGTTCTAGGAGATTGAGAAAACTAGAGTCATTATTAACTAGAAATCATATGTTAAAGCTTTACAAATTAGATTTGGAGAATATATATACAATGATCCTATGAAGACCCTCATTAACATGAAACATGTATCTTTAGTGGAGAATTATAAAATTCAGTTAAAGTTGATCTAAAAAAGAATAAGAGGGTTATCTGATTCCCATCGACCCAACTTTTTTTTTTTTATAGAAGGGCTCAAGGAATAAATCAAGATAGGAGTAAGGGTGTTGAATCCTAGATCTTGGTGGTAGCCTATGACTTGATAAAAACACAAGAAAAAAATATTGTTGTTATTGGATGGAGTGGAAAGATTAGCGTTAGATGAGTCCCTAGAAAACCAAATATACAAGTCTATTATAAGGGTGAGACTAAATCTAGCCTACCTCGTAAGAAATTAACCCTAGCCCAACTAAAGGAAAAATAAAGGGAGGGTTTACATTATAAATATAATGACAAGTGGGGTTCAAGCTATAAGCGTGGAGACTCAAGGCTATATTTAATTGAAGAAATGGATAACAAAAGATGAGGAAATTTTTTTTTCCATAGTTGGATATCTAATTGATTTAGAACATGTTTCGATAATAAAAAAAAAAAGCAGAGATTTTCCTACATACAATAATTGGAAGTCTTGATCCTAAAACCATGAAAATTAAGGCTATAATTAATAACTTTATTATTATAGTATTCATAAGAAATGTAGCATATATAATTCTGTACACCTTAAGGTTGCTCATATTGCAGGCCTCAATATTGCGGTTTATCAACCGATGGGTGTAAAGATAACAAATGGTACAAGAATTCAAAGTGAAGGTAGGTGTTATAAGTTTGAGTTTGGAATACAAAGGTACCGGTTTCAGGCTCAAGATTGTATGATTCAATTTGGTGGATATGACTTAGTCTTTGATGTGCAGTGGTTACGAGAATTAAGGCTTATATGATGTTTTTTTTTATCTAACTATAAAGTTCAAAATACATGGGCTAAAGGTCTAGTTGAAAAGATTGTGAGTATAATAGTTGGAGATTGAATATGGGCGGACTTTCTAAGAGAACTATGAAGGGAGGCCAAGGGCCTGATTATGTAAATATAAGAGATGAAAGCAGAGTCCAAGAACAATAAAATTAAATTTGTACTAGTACAAAAACTACTCTAGAGATTTAAGGAAGTTTTCCAAGAGCCCAAAAGGTTACCTTTATTTTGGGGTCATGGTCATCATATAACATTGAAGAAAAGAACTTATCTTATCATTGTTAATCCTTACAAGTACCTATATTATCAGAAGGTAAAAATTAAAAGAATTATAATGAACTCCTAGAATTAGGAACAATTCAGCAATGTTAAAATCCATTTTCTTCTATGGTATTACTAGTTAGAAATTTGGATGGGTCGTAGAGGATGTGTGTAGAGGAAATTATAGAGAATAAATTTTTTATTCTAGTGGTGGAGGAGATGCTAGATGAGTTATGTGGTTTATGCTATTGTTCTAAATTATACTTGCGGTTTGGGTACCATTAACTTAGGATGAACTTAGAAGATATTTCATAGATTGCTTTTCAGATATATGTGAGGCATTATGAATTTCTAGTTATGCCTTTTAAGCTAATTAATGCTCATTTTACTTTTCAATGGCTCATCAACGAGGTATTTAGACCTTTCCTATGAAAAATTATTTTGATATTCTTCAATGATATATTGGTATATAACAAAATAATAAAGGACCATTTAGAACAACTAAAGGCTATTTTAGGGCTTCTAATTCAACATAAACTTTATTTTAAATGGTCCAAATGTAGATTTGCATGTAAGGAAGTGAAATATTTGAGCCATATTATTTATATAAAAGGGGTTAAAGCCAACCCAAATAAGGTCAAATCTATAGTTAAATGGTTCAATAATACTAACTCTATAAAAGGGCTTTTTAAGGTTCACAAGCTACCGCAAAAAGGTTTATAATGGGATATGGGGCTTTAGCAAACCCATTAACTAGGTTATTTAAAAAAAGATCTTTTAATAGGATGATCCAGTTGATGAAGCCTTTAAAACCTAAAAATAACAGTAAATAGCCCACCTATCCTAGCCAAACAAGATTACAATAAGAGTTTCCTAATAAAGTGTGATGCTTTAAGTGAGGGTATTAGAGTTGCATTGGTACAAAATGACAGACCTATATACTATCTTAACAAAAGCTTTAAGGAAACAAATATCCCTATTAACTTATTAGAATGAATTTTAGCTATTGGATTTACAATTCAAAAATAAAGACCTTACATTAGGGATGAGCAAAGAAATCAAAAAACCGATTAAACCGAGAAAACTGAAAAACAAATAACCGAAAAAATTGAATCGTGAAAAAAAACCGATTAAAATTTAAAAAAAACCAACCGGTTCGGTTTTGGTTTTATAAGTCTGAAACCGAAAAAACCGAACCGAACCCAAACCAAAAAAACCCGAGTCAAAACCGAGACAACCCGGTTTGAACAGGTTTTTGTCCAAAAAACAGAACCGAACCGGTCGGTTTGAACCGGTTTTGGTTTTTTTTAAAAATTCGGTTTGGTTACTTTTTTTTTTGATAAAAACCAAACTGAATCGAAAATGATCACCCCTACCTTACATACTAGGATAGCCTTTTAAAATCAAAATTGATCAGTCTAAAATACTTCTTAGAATAGAAAATTAGCACACCAACCCAACAAAAATAGGTACAAAACTACTTTAAGTATGACTTCACAATTGAATATAAGGTAGGAAAAGAGAATTGGATAGCTGATGCTTTATTTAAGAAACCTGGGGATTTTAATGAAGGTTATTTATAGTCCATTACTTCTTCAATTATAGGTGAGGCAGAAGAACTCAAAAGTAGCTATGTTATTGACTAGGAGATACATTGAATCATTAAACAAATAGAGAGTGAAACTCTAAGTTCTCTAAAATACCAATTGGAAATGAAAATAAAATAATACCTTTTCATCAAACCTGCTATAATATAATATATATATGATAACCATATAGCAGCTCATTCAGGATATAAGAAAATCCTAAAACTAGATAAAAGAGATTATGGGTATAAAGTTTAAAGTAAAGGATTACATCAGACAACATAAAATCTGCCACCAAGCTAATAAGCCCTTTAGAAATCTTGACTCGATTTCATGGATACATGCAGTAAAAAACTGTCAACTTTTTGCATACCCATTTATTTTATTAAAAATATCATACATACCAGTAACATACTTTTTTTTTTGGTAACCCGGGGTGTCTGGGCCAGTTTACGCGCACCACAACTAATTCCCGGACTCACTGAACACCCTGCAAGCCCAGTAGGCATGTAAGACACCGCGGGGGTGACAGGTGTGCACGCTAGGGCTCGAACCCAGGTGACAGAGGCAAGAAAACCTTGTCTCTGCCGCTGGGCTACAAGCCCTAGTGCATACCAGTAACATACTTAACCTTTCTAGTAATGGAACTAATCTTGGTACCATGTTAAAGATCACTTATAACAATTCTTGGAGCAACCTTTTCAAACTATAACTGAACTAGAAACTTAGCAATATAATGATGAAACAATACCAGCCATATATATTTCATATCATCATTAGAGATCTACTTCACAATTTTTATTTAAAGTATTTCTTTGAAATTATACTTGATAGGTCGATCCTCCTACAGGTCTCCTCGCCAAGAACTCCCCGACAACGATAGAGGAACCAAGCGGCCTGCTATGACGGGGCGACTTCTTTGTTTCATAATAAGACTTTGGCGATTATCCCTACCTTTGGTAGCTCACGAGTTTATGTCCATTCCTGGTATTTTAGATTTTCCTTTTGATTTCTCTCTTGTAGTCGTTATCCAAATTCGTTTAAGTGTGTCCACCCCTGAATTATACTGAATGGATCGATCCTCAGTTTTCATTCTTCTTGCCAAGAACTCTCTGACGACGATAGAGGAACCAACTCGCCTGTTATGGTGAGGAGACTTTTTTGTTTCACAATAAAGACTTGGATGATTATCCCCATCATCGAGAGCTTACGAGATTAAATACATTCTCGGCGGGGTGTTATTTATCACGGTGGACCAGAATGATGTAAAATCCCAATGAGCAATGCAATTGCGTAAGAGGTACACCGGATAATCAATCCTGCGTCCAACAACTTAACGCTGACGAGGAGTTGAAAAAAGTTGCCGTCAATTGACTGTTAAGAACAAGGCACGTGCTTCCTTCTGCTCTCTAATCTAACCCACCAATAAAAACAAGAATCGAAAATAATTACAAAAGTGCTATTACTTATTTACCCCCACCCCCCCAAGATAAGAAGCCAATGCCAACACATTCGATCAAGAAATCATTAAAAATAATCGAAAAGACTTGTCGATTTATATCTATAAATTCAATCCGTTCAAACACTGTAACTTTCTCCTCTCTTGATGATCGAAAGCAAATAGAGTTGTAATTTAGAAAATGAAAGGCGTCTTCTCGGCGCCCGGAGATTATGTCTACTTCAAGTCTCAAGTTCCTCTCCACAAGATCCCTGTAACTTTCTCTTCTACCCTCTCTCAATTCTCTCTCTCCCTCTTAGTTCTATAACATGGGTTTTAATTTTTGCCTCCAGCACTCTACTGGGTATGTCTTTGTTTTATCGATGATCTCCTTTTCTCCAGTTTAATTCTCTTAATCAATTGTTGAAATTGTGTTACACTTTCGATGTTATAGCTTGATCTGGGTGTGTTTATTTGCTGCTTTTTATTGACTGTTTTACTTGTTAATTCACCCGGTGTGTTTTTTTTTTGAGTCAATGCTGAGGTTGCTGATGAGCTTGTATGTGTATTGCTGTCCTCGTACTAGGATTAATTTGAATGAAAATTCTTGAGATAGGAATTTCATGCTGTGTAACTGCTTCAGGTTTTTGCTCCTTTATCCTCATTTTGATGATCTGTTGATGAGTTCTTTATTAATTTTTCTTGTGAGCTTGGTTTGCTAGAAATAATTCAATCATATTAATGCTGGTTTTATTTTATGTACTAATTTTGCAACTTATTGCATCAATTTTGTTGACTAGGTTATCTTCACCTGTTGTTTTTGTTTCTTGAAGCACAGAAAAGTGGCACGACGGTTTATTTTCTTGCCGCTTCTTTAGATTATTCTGTTCTTAGCATTGGCTCATAGATTGAACATCTAGCTCATTTTCTCCCGTTGTGTTTTCCTCTTAGATTGGCACAAAGCAATGGAGATACTATGATTTTGGTCCAAAAGTGGTCCCACCACTCATTTGTCTTCCTGGAATAGCAGGAACAGCAGATGTTTACTATAAGCAGATCATGGCATTGTCCTTGAAGGTAATTCGCTGTGTATTATAGCTCCTGATAGTATCATTCATACAAGTACTTGGATGTGTTTTAATCTTTTTTTTCTTTCCCTTTTCTCCTTGCTTTTTTTCTTGAAGAATTTGTCAAGGGTTTAGTAACTCTAGTTTCCCATGTTGGGCATCTTATTCCTCTAACCACCAGCACTTACTTTTGGAGTGTAATGTCATGTCCTGAAGCGTGGAGAATTCATGTTGGAACTAATGCTGGATAGGAATTATAGTTGTCGTGACATCTATAGGCACGCTATTTCTTTAAGAAAATAGACAAATCAGCTAAAAAGTTATTAAATTTATTCACCTGGAAAGGTTTATTCCTTGCATGATCTAGTATTTATGTACCATAAAGTTTGTATTTCTGCAGTTTGAGGAGACAGATTGTGAATGGCCAGCATTCATATTTTTTTTCTTAATTATGAGCCCTAAAGTTGTATCCTTGGAGTAGATTTTCTCTTTTTCCCCATCTTACCCGTGCATTACTAAAATTGGCTGCATTATGACCTTTTTTATACCTTACAAAGTCTGCACGTGAATCTTACCTTTTGTAGCTGCAACAATTGCAAATTTAATTACTTATTCCTTAAATTGAATTTTAGCTTGTTTAAAAATCAAGACCGTGCTGAATCATTTTGCACTCCGTGGACTGCTTGAACTCCATTTTCCAACTGTCAGAGTGTTAACTTGGACTCCTTGTGCCAACTGTCAGAGTGTCAGCTTGAACTCCTTGTGCCAACTGTCAGAGAGTATCTTTATTGTTTTATAGAATTTGTCACTACCAAATTATCTCTACATGCTTGGAAACTATAGTTTTAGAAGTTCAAACAGGTGTCATCATATGCATGTGTCATTGTTAAAAGGAATCACTTCTCTCTACTTTGATTATTTTCCTTTTGGTAGCAAGTAAAGTGCCCTTTCTGTTACCACAATTGTTACTTGTTTCTGGTTCATGATTCCAATGTTGTTGATAGTTGGCGGTGTTCATATTAAGGTCGTCTAGTATAACATTTTGCTATTTTTCAGGGTTACCGGGTGATTTCTGTTGATATTCCACGTGTATGGAATCATCATGAGTGGATTCAAGCATTTGAAAAATTTTTGGATGTCATTGATGTTCATCATGTAAGAACCTTCATTTGTATATGGCATATACTGCTCCTCCTGCTTACTATATATTATTGTTTCACATGCAATTTTTCAACTGTTACTTTTGCTTTAGAATCTTCTGCCTTTCTGTTTCATGTGGCTTAATATTTATATTTGGGATAGAACATGGTACTTCAAATACTTAAAGGAACCAACCTCTAGATCATCCTTTGCCTAGCTGGTATCCCTTGTCTGCAGACTCTGGATTTGGAATCCATTTTGAAACTGGTTTGCTAACCTATACATTATAATTTCATAGCACCAGCCACCCCCATTTTGCCAGGAACATTATATGGTAACAGCCTTTTTTCCTGTACCAGCACCCATTTTGGTTGTGATCAATATGTTCCAAAAGAACTGGAAGTCTGGGCTTGGAGGCACATATTCAATGGGAATATTTTTGGGCTTGCATTTCTAATTGGATGAAAGGCAAACTGGTTGCCAGTGCCTGTCTTGGTAGAGCTCACTGCACAAGGAGAAGATCTCAGTAGATTTTACAAAGCTATATTTAATAGTAATCATAGCTTATATCATAACCTGAAAGTGGCATGATTAGAATCCGAGTTCATGAAACCTGTACATTTAGATCATATTGTTTGGTAGCATTAATTACTGAGTATTTGTGTGTACGTTGGTTATCTTAACAGATACATCTTTATGGTACATCTCTTGGAGGCTTCTTAGCCCAACTTTTTGCACAACACCGTCCAAGGCGAGTGAGGTCATTGATACTATCAAACACATTTCTGGAGACGCGCAGTTTTGCAGCTGCCATGCCTTGGGCTCCTGTGTATGTGGTCATCATGTTGCTTATGTTTATTATTGCATTACCTTTTCCTGTCGTCAAACCACAAAAGCCATTTGTGGTTTTCATATAAAAAATACTGCATATTCACACAATATAAATTGAACTAGAAATTATGTGATCATGATCAGTAAAAGTGTTAGCGCCAAATTTGTACAAACAAACTAGATGCAACTCTAGTTACACGCTAAAATGATAGGGAAAATATGGTCTATGAGGGAGTTTACTGATAAGCAGGTGCAATTGACTAACAAAATTATCAGTAGGCAGTGATTCTATTAGTTTCAGACTGTTTTTGTAAATTTGACACATAAAATCTGCCAATTTACTTGTAACTGAGCTAAAAGGAGGCTCTAGACCTAACTTGTTTTTTGAACAGGGGTATCCACTTCCAAGAGAAAACATGAAATTTCAGGTTTTACCTTAAATAGAAAACATGAAAAGGTGTTCAACAGTCCTGGAATTGCTGGAATAAGTATTCTGTTTCTGTAATGAAAGTACATATTTATATAGCATTAGTTTCTCCATGAGTGGAGATATTTCAGCACCGGTTGTGATGGAAAATGTCTGTCAAGTTGGAGTGGATGAAGAGATTATGATGGTTATAAGGCTAGCTATCAAATGCATGATGATAAAGAACAAAATATACCTAAAAGGAGTGTGATTAAAAATGAAGATGAGGATTATAAGATGTAGGTGTGCTTGGATGCAAGAATATCATAGATTGAATGCATCCCACTGAAGGTGGAGATAGGACCAATTGACAAAAAAGTTTCTGGAGGACAGGTTAGATAATTGAATCATGTGCTTCTTATGATTTATATAACGATTTACATTCAACTAGAGAGGAAAAAGTAACTTGAGAATGACTTAGGTTGAAGTAGTAAAAAGAAAAGAATTTAGCTCTGAAGTAAGAGAAGAATTTAGTTTTCTAATCTCTCAATCATACTATGGGACAGACAGAATACTTCTTATGATAATTTAACTGGTCAAGGATGAAGGTGCAGGTTATGTAAGTTGTCATTGAGGGAGTTGTTGATAACAATCAGGTTTCATAACTGTTGATGCATTTAACTACCAACCCCTACTATTGTGAGATTGAAATTTAGTTAAGTTTCTATTGCATCTATTGGCAATTCATAACTACTCAGCTTAGAGTTTTCTATGTTCGCAGAAATGCTGAATGTTTTCACCTTCCATGACATGTAAAGGTTGTCAACTACTTTTTTAAAGATTTTAACCTCAATGAATTTTATTTTCATTATTTTTGTTGTATGTTCTTTGTAGTAATCTGTAAATCTACTCTTCTTAACAAATTGACTTCAGAATTTTTGTATTGGTTATGCAGTGTTAGTTGGACCCCTTCCTTTCTGCTTAAAAGATACGTCCTAACTGGAATTCGTGATGGTCCTCATGAACCATTTATTGCAGATTCAGTAGACTTTGTTGTTTCTCAGGTAAAGTCTCAATTGTCCAGTTACTTCTATGATGACTTTAAGCAAGTAACTATGATTGCTTGAAGCAATCTCCTTTATGCATTTAGGAATCATTATTTTTTCCAGAATACAGTATTACTTCCTTGTTTTAAGTGAGATAGCTATTGACCGAGGAGCAGAGGTGAAAATCATGTACGGTTCTGTTTTCTGGAATACAGTATAACTTCCTTGTTTTAAGTGAGATTGTTTCTGTGTCCATATTGTTCTTTATCATGTTGTAGTATCCTCAAGCCACTCTTCAGGATTGGGAACTGTGATTAGAGATTGTCATGCAATCAGTGTGTGTTTCTGGTCTTGGGTACCCAGCATCCATGTAGGTTTTGAACTTTCATTATGTGCTGAATGCCCTTTTAGTGGGTTAGTGCTCTAACTATTTATGCAAGGCATTGAGAATATTTTGTACAGTCGTAAACTAATGTAGGTTTGACCTCAGTTTCCTTTGAATAGGGGGGCAAATTTGCTTTGCAACAGAAGCATCTTTGTTCGAAACATCTATAAGTATTATTTACTATGCTGTAGCATATTTAGTACAGTTTTACACACTTTTTTTTAACTTGAACCGAATTGATTTGTCATTTATCTTGGCTGTCATCACTGCTTCCGTCTTATGTTTAAAACAATACTGTGGCGTAGTGTGGCCTTTTGTGTTGTTTATGAATGCTGAAATTCTGACTGAATGAAGGCTCTCCTTTTCTTTCCAAGAAAAAAAGGTTGAATGTTGTCATCAATATCATATTGATTATTTTTTTTGTTTCTTAGTTTTATTGTTTTAAAGATAACTAAGAAAAATGAGCCCTCTTGGTTCCCAACAGCCCCCCCACCTTTTTTTTTCTATTTTTTGATAACCTAGGAACCAGTCTGGACCTCAACCACCTTTTGTGGGCACTTCCTGAATCCTCAACCGTCTTGTCTAAAGCTGCCGTTTTAAATGGAAAAACATGTGCTACATTGAAGAACCTGGTTCATCTGTTGGTTTTATGAAATGTGATTTTCAATTCAGGTCGAAACACTTTCAAGAGATGAATTAGCCTCGAGGTTGACTTTGAATGTTGATGCTGCTTCTGTTGGATCTCTTTTACTTTCAGACTCGTTCATCACTATAATGGATGTAAGTTCATCAGAAAACTGTTTCTATATTGCTTTTCGATTCCTTTCAGTACCCATCAGCCATAACATGAAGTTTTCTATTGCTACCCATGTTCTTGTTGATGATTTCGAGTGGATAAGATGCTCTCCCTTGTGGATACTCGTTTTAAGTCAATAATGTTCTCCCTCAGTTAATATGTTTTATGATCTGAGTTTCTAGGACACTGAGAAGCCATGTTGCATAGTGCCATTTTTCCAAGTGCAATTTATTTTATTTTTATTTTTATCTTGCTTCTTGCTTCTGGGCACTGCAAATACTTGAATTCTTAATGGTTCTTGGTGTTATAATACCAGTGTTCCTACTTGAAGGTTTCTTTTAACTTAATGCTGTAAGATGGAAATTAAGGGAAAAAAGTATTTGCTCTGTGGGTTTTTTTGACATGTGCTACCATTTCCTCCTGAAGACGAATGATTATTGTGCAATTCCTCAACAACTCAAAGATCAATTGAGTGAAAGATATCCTGAAGCAAGGCGAGCTCAGTTGAAGACTGGAGGAGATTTTCCATTTCTTTCACGCTCAGATGAAGTCAACTTGCACCTTCAGGTTAACACATATCTGTATTTGCTCACAAGCAATTTTATGTTTATTGCTCTTGCCTGCTGACAATGCACTGTAATCCGTGATTGGCTATCTGCAACATGCAGCTACACCTGCGACGAGTTGGGGTAGAAGCTCGACCAGATTTGGTCCGGGGCATCCCAAATGATGGCACTGGTGGGAGCTATAGTGAAAGTGAGGATGGTAAAGGAGATCGAGATGATCAACCCAAAGATGACAGGGGAAACTCAGAAAGTCCATCCAGGGAAAGTGAGTTATCTCCAGCTCCAGAAAGTTCAGAATCTCATGGTTTAGATGAGCAGCTCCTCAGTAATGCGAAATATTCATTCAATGGCCAGCAAGAGAGACTGCGTCTCTGTGAACTATTGAGTAAACAACAGAACATAGCCTCTGAACTCCATTCACGATTTACTCTGGAAATTTTTCTTCAATATTTGGTTTTCATTCGTGTGGGATCATTGTACATCATTTCCAAGCTGTTTCCAGAAACTCTAGAGAATTGGTGTAAAGTAGATATTTGTACGGCTGTTCATGTGGTTGTATAAGATCATACGATTTCCCGGAGGTTACTAGTGTTTTGGTCAAGGAACAGTTTGATATTTTTGTAAAATTGTCGTTCGAGATTCTTTTTCATTATTAAAATGGTCGATTGAATACAGTGTATGCCAAGATTTTTTAAACTAGCTTGCCACCAGTTGGTTGCAAGTTTGGCTGAATTTGTTGCTGCCCTACAATCGGAAGCCCTGGAATGGGCAGGCATGCAGGCCATGAAAGAGAAGGTATGAGATGATTGAATTTGTTTATTTGACAAAGGAAGATAAGATTCGATACCTCTTAAGAGGTGGAGTGGAGGGATAAACCGGATTTATAAAACCTTAAAGCTAATGAAATATCAAACAAAGGAACCTCGAATCCTAAACAAACTGGATATGTGTTTGATAGTGATATGTTGATGGATTATGTCATGTTATAATCAAAATTCTTTATTTATGGTAATTGTTTCTAAGGATGGACTTGGTCCATGCAGATCTGCGGTTGCTTTGTAATAACAAGGCTGAAGTACATGTAGCAGCTGCTGAAAAAGTAACTACATTCTGATGCATTTTAAATCCAGAACTTGTAATTCAACATATTCTCCCGAATGTGAAGGTGCATATCCATTTCAAACTTTAAAATTCTTCAGTTGACTCGACTATATTGTTTCTTGTTAGAGCATGATTGATTTTTGTCTGTTTTTTTTTTCTTAATTGTAGTGCTCTCACGTTTTTTTTTTTTTTACAATCATTGAAGAATAAAGGGATTTATACGCCCAACTTCTGAATATTTGTAATATAAAAAAAAAAATTAGCCTAACCTGATATATACAACACGCTTGGATTACACATAAAAATATTTTAAAAATATTAGAAATTAAATTGGTTATAATTATAGACTCAAACCCTACCCAACTATATCCATGAATATCTTTATTGTAGCTCTAAACTTATTAACATTATTCACAAAAACAATATAATAATTGTTTTATCCTTTCACTAAAAAAACTTAACACTAGTTTTTAATGTTATTGAAATCTTTTCACTTGACTCATTAATTATTATAAGATTCAGTAGGGATAAATTAGTCTTTTTTCATCTCAATTACATAGTAAAACAACCAAAATAACTTTGGAAGCAAAAAAACAAATGGCGTCAAAGGGATTTTTTTGTCTTTTTATAATGATTTTTTTATTATTGTAATGCTAGCTGATGAGAAATTTGATATTTGATTAAATATAAAAAATAATAAACAATTAAAATGCATAGTAAAACGATAAAAATACCTTTAAAAACAAAAAATTTAGACATGGATCAGGGAGCTTCTTGATCTTTTCATAATGATTTTTTTTTTGTAATTATAAAGTCAACTTACTAGAACTTTGATATTTGACTAAATAAAAAAAAGATATGCACGTGTGGCGTACCCAAAGGCACGTGCAATGCCTCCCGGTATCCAAAAATACTTTTTTATTGTGTCGTTGGAAGTGTCGTTATGTCATCTTTCTGGTGGTGTGGCACATATCTCTAGTGATTGATCAATTTGTTATCGATGCTTGTTATCGATGTGCCTTTTTTTTCTCCTTCTCTTCTCTCTCCTCCCTCTAAAATTACAAATTGACTCTCTTGGTTATTGATATTTCAACTTTTGTTCTTATTCTTTTGATTCTTTTTTTTTAGCCATTTTGTAGAAATTTTATTTGTTTTCAATTTCATCATTCAATCCTAATTTATCAAATATTATATTCTTTAATTTGGTCCTTATTCTTTGGATTTCTAATTTTTCATCTTGACCATTTTGTAAAATTTTTATTGGTTTTTAATTCCATCATTCGATTCAAATTGATGGTATTATATTTTTCAATTTGATCCTTAAATTGATAAAAAAAAAAATACTCTGGCAAATGATATATTGTTTATAAGGTGGACGATGTGTCGTCCATTAAATAAAAAGAAAACACTAAAGTCAACAACACATCATCAGCTCTTATTTTTTAAGCAAAAACCATGTGTGCTCATGCTTTTCATTTTTTATTTTTTTTATTTTTCATTAATTATTTTTTATTTAAATTTTAATTAATAACCCCTCTCTCCTTTTTATAAGATTTCTTCGTTTTAAATAGTAATTTTGAATTATTTCTATAATTTCATAGTACTTTCAAGAAATTATAGTATTTTATCTTTAATTTTTTTATTAAAAAAAAAGATAGATAAGTTGTATATGTATGATACATATATAAAAATAAAAATTATTTGTATGCAGCTACCAGACCTAACTTCTAAGATAAATAAAATAGAATGTATAAAATTAAAAGGATAATCAAAGTAAAATATTTATATATGCATCTATCTTTAGTTTTTTATCATGAAGATTTTTTTTCCATTTTAGTCTTTAATTAGCTTTAAAAAGTCTTTTCATTTATCAGTTTATATAGTTTTTAATTTATTTTAATAAGCATAGAAAATATCGTTTTATTTCTCAATTAAAACCAATCAAGATACCAGAAAACATATATCTATACCTTCTTCTCTTATGATAGGAATTAACTTAGAATTCTACCCATAATATCACAATGTAGCATGAATGAACTAGCTAGTATATTACAAATTTTGCAATTGGAAAGAGAGTGTTGTGGCTTGAAGTTATAATAAACTATAGGATGAAAATTCAACTGTATTTCTTTTGCTTTCTGTTTTAATCCTTACAAACAAAATTTGAAAATAAAAATAATTTCTGTATTTCTTTTTATAAAACATAAAAAAACTATCTAACTGATTGTCAAAATTCAAAATAAATAATTTTTTGGTTTTAATAAGTTATATAATAATTTTGTTAGACAATAAATTCAGTTTTCAATTTTTTTCTTTCAAAAAGTCTGTCTTATTGTCTTTTCCTATAAAATCCTTCCAATACATTTGAAAAATTGTTATTCATCGTTTTTTTTCCATAAAAAATATTTTTTATAACAAGTTTTATTATGTGTTTCTTTAAATTTATATCTTTGATTATTTTCCGCCTATACATTATTTAGAATTAAAAAAAAATATTGTCATAAGAATTTTATTCTTATTAATTACTAAAACTATTAGAAGAGGTTTAGAGCACCTTATTATTCTAATGATCATTAAACTTTTTATTTTAAAAAAAATTACAAATATAAAAGAATTATAATTTCTATTTTTATTGTCATAATTTTATTTGAATATAATAAAATTTACAATAATGGAAATATATGAAAATATTTTACAAGTAAATAATTGGACGTTCAAAAAATTATTATGAAATATTTTTAAAGAAAACTAAAAGAAAAGATGTTAGTTGGTAATTTTTTAAATATATGAAGAAGGTAATATAATTACTTAATTAATATGACTTTTTATAGAAAATAAACCGTAAAAGTGAACTTATTGATTTTAAAAAATTATCATTGGAAGCGGTTGAGGATATAGGTTGCACAATTTTATATATACACAAGCAATGCAAATTGAGTTTAGGTTATTAGCGAGTGTTCGGGATTACAGATTGTGGTTTAAATAGACTTCAAAAAATATATTTTTAATTGTAATTTTAGAAAAATAAATTTGATTAAAATTATTATGAGATATATTTTTACATGCAAAATTATTAAAAAAAAGTTTCTATTAATAAAAAACATTATTTTAATTTTTATAAAATCAATATTTAAAACGTAATTATATGATAGGCCGAATATAAAAGCGAAAAATATTTAACTACCCAAATAATTTTATCTATAATTAAATAAAAAGCAGAAAAATAAAAGCTACCAATTAAAAGGAGATTCGTATCGGCTCCTAGTCTTGACAAACAAATCCTAGCCAAACTTTTAGCAGCGAGATGAGCATTCAGCCTTCTCAACTTATAGGTCACGTTACTTCTCCAGGAGAGGGGGAGAGCATTTGTAAATTTCTTTCAAAACGTAATCCGATCACATATGGACCAAAAAAGAGCAATCTTCTTTGAACAGAAAGAGTCAGTTCAAATCTCCAGTTTTATAGTGAAAACTAGCCATTTTTAATATAAATATATTTGTAAATTTTGTTCAGTAAAGTATTCTTTAATGATGAAAAATTGATTTCACTAGTGTAATTTCAACCTGGAATGAGGTTCAACCATGGCATTTTAGATGATCAAAACCAAGCTGCCTTTCGATTAACAGAAACGACAAAAACATCAGTCTTAAAATAATAAAAAACCACCACCAGAAGGAAAAAACATAAGATAAAGCAACTCATAGAACTTGTATTGTAAGAGAAATTTCAGAGTACAAGCTAAAACTTATAATCGGAACAGTTCACTCACTTTCAATCCAACTAAAGTTATCCGCTAGTAAAAGAAACCCAGAACTTTGCCACCAACATTCTTTCTTCTGGCCTCTTCATGGTCCATAATGCCAGCAGAAGTTGTCAGGACAATGTATCCAAACTGCAAAATTCAGCCGATACTGTGAGGTCATGCAAGATATTCCACCACGAGGAACTAATTCAGTACCCATATGAACAAATATTTCTAAACAGGGGAAACATATTTCATGAAAATGGATGCAATTAAAACACCTTGACAAAATTGAAGTTGGTATAAACTTATAAAGCTGAAAGGAGGTTACTTGGTGGCATACAGTAAACTCTAAACAACTTGATTCTGAACATCCATTCATAAGCTTACAATATCTTACCATTCACATTTCACACAAGAAGCTGAATCTACAAATTGAATTTGAACTGAATAGAAAGTTTGGAGCTGACCTGTCTTGAAGGGAGCAACCTTGCAGTCCAAGTTTCAATCTCCTTGACACCCACATCAAAACGTGGACTGATAACACCACATTTGTTCAGTCTTCCATTCAATTCGACCACAATTTTACCAGCCCTGTGATCATCTACAAACTCAAACTCGCCAATATATCCTGCAGTAAAAACAAATAAACTATGGGCTCTGGTTTAAAGTAATTACACAACTAGAAATAGAATTCCGGTTAAAATGACATTGTACCGTGCTTCTGCATCACCAAAAGAAACTTGATGATCACCTTTGAGGAAGGCCTGATCATGACCTGACGCTTCCCACGTTTTTCTGCGTTGTACATGCTCTTCAGAGCATCATTCAAGACACTAACTCGCACCATTGTTGCTGCTAAACATGTACGTTAAGAAAAATTGTTAACAACTAGCAAAAGATGTCTAAGAGAATACAAATTAACATTCTAAAACCAAAATGGCTACACGACCTTTGGTTTTCCACTCTTGAGATAATGTTTATTCAACAAAGGCCAGAGGATGAACAAAGACCCACCATAAAATCCTAGTTTTTCTTGATATAAGCGGCTTATCAGCCAACCTTGAATCAAGCTATTTGCTAATCTAAACAATTAATATCTTTAGCCATTCAGCGACTCCATTAGGGGCTTCAGAAGCATAGTAAACCCATTAAAGAAATTGTTTTTAAGTTACACCTATCAAGTAGCTATATCCAAACCAATCAAATCAAGCTCCAGGACTGCTTTCAATATTTTCATCTTTTTTTTTCAATTCTCAGCAACTAAACAAAACATAAATCACCATATCCATACCTAGAGCTCCGGACTGTGAAGCAAGGAAACATACACGAGCTTATAAGAATCAATAGTCAAGATTAATTCTTTTGAGCAAAAATGAGTGAGAAATTAAAAAAAAAATGATAGATTTCTTTGAAAGAGACATTCGATTTATTGATGAGAACAGATCGAAAGAAGCATAGATGACAGAAAATCAAAATCATATGAAGAAAGAAAAGAATAAAAGAAGTACCGCTATCAAAAGCAGAGAGCGATCTGCAGAGGCGCCTTCCTAGCTAGGGTTTTTGAGTGGAAGTAGAGCTGTGAAACGTTGATGAGAAATAGGGTTTTAAATGAGGCTTAGGTATTCGGGCTTTCTGTTACAAGTAGCCCGTCTCGTAAGCTCTTTTATTTATTTATTAATCTTTAGAAGAAAATAGATTAAGGACATGTTGTGAAAATCATAAATCCCTTAAAAATGAAATTATACCTTTAATGACATGTATTATATCATATTTATATTGAAAATAATATTTACGACCATAATATATATATATAGTAAATAAACTCAAAGAAAACGCAAAATATTCGTAATTCTATATTATCTATAATCCATAGAAAGTGTCAATTTCCTCTCTCGTTTAATAAATTTTGATGAGATTATGAAAAAGATGCAAGCAGACGAGGTAGGATATGATAATAAAAGACGAGTAAAAAAGTTGTAACAAAAAAAACATCAATATTATAGATATATTTTCATGTATCATGATTTTTTTAATTGAAAAATAAAAAGATAATGCTTATTTTTAATAAAATAAATTTTAAAAAATTAAAAATTAAAAAGAAATTGTTAACACTAATGACAAAATAAATAAAAAATGAAGGGTGAAATCCATAGTGTCTATTAGGGGTGAGTAAAAAGATCGAAAAATCAAGAAAAAAATAATCAAACAAATCGAACCGTAAAAAAAACAATTAAACCAATTAAATTTTTTTAAAAAAATTTCAGTTCGGTTCAGTTTCGGTTTCAGAAACCTGAAACCAGCAAAACCCCAACCAAACCGAACCGGTTCAGTTGGGGGTACTATAAATACAAAAAAAAATGCATGCTTATTCTTAACCCTAGCGTCCACTGGACTCCAGTCGTCCTTCTCCTTGCTCCTAAGCCGCTCCCTCACAATTCACATGTCACACTTTCACCTTCACCTTCACGTACAAATTTGTAATTGAAACTAAAGATATGGCCAGTGGGAGGTTCTCTGCTGCTTATAAGAAGGACAATGATAAGAAGGAGACAATATCAGAGTCCTACCTGCAAGATTTCTTCGACTCCATAGGCTCTTTTACTTTCTAATTCAGGCCTTCTCTTTAGGCAATGAATACTTATTATAAAGAGAAGGAGATGAGTGCCCATGGCTGGAGCAAATGCAAGTTTCTGCATATTGATGTGTTTTGCTAGATCTAACTGTAGTCTGGATTTCCCTGTTTTTGGTTGTGATTGTAACTTTTTTTATTATTGATTTTTTTAAAATACTTTATGTTTATAATTTGATTATATTGAAAATTAATACAGTGCTTTGAGATGTTTCTATTTATTTTCATTGATAAACTCTTGCTTGAATGATAGCTTACAATGAAGCTTGAAGGAAAAAATAGGTTTTCCGGTTTTTATGTTAAAAAACTGAACCAAATCGAAATCGGTCGGTTTGAACCGGTTCCGGTTTGAATTTTTTAGTTTTTCAAAATTTTATTTTGGTTTGTTTTTTAGATAAAAACCGAATCAGACCGAAAATGCTCACCCCTAGTGTCTATCATTATAGCTCTAAATTTAGTAGCATTGTGCATTGTAATAGCAAAGTTAGAATTTCCCCCCTCTTGGATAAAACATTTGGCCTAGTTAATAGAGTAATAAGATCTTAGATGCAACAAAAATTAGAGTTGGTGTATAGAGGATTTTTTTATTATTATTTTTAAATGCACATTGAATTTACTATATTGCTCTTGAATTAAAAAAAAAGACTTTAACTTTGGTCCAGAGTTATTTTTGTCATTTTATTATGGTGTTTTTGTTATTATCAAGTGTGCTAGGGGGTAGATTTGTACTTTACTATATAATAAATATTATTATAAAAAATGGCTAATGCACACGTCAATGCGTGGATGTTGTTTGTCATGTTTGAGTGTGCATATACAATATTTTTTAGTGGTCAAATAGTAGCTTACAGGGTGACATCCTAATCCTCTTGGTGACACCTTCGTCCTTAACCGTTGTGGACATTTGGTTTGGTGTCAACAGACCTTATATTTCTTATTGTTTTTCTCTCATTCTCGGTTTTTGCAATCGACCCTCTAAATTCCCAAAACAACCACTCAATTTGTTTTTCCATCATATTTGTTCCTGTTCTTTTTTATTTTTAATTTTTGTTTTTGGAACTTTTGTAAGTTTTTTTATTTTTTTTATTTGGTCCTTCAATCTTAATTTGTCATATGTTATTTTTGTTCACTTTGGTCATCATTATTTTAATTTTTGATTTTTTTCTTAGCCTTTTGTGCGATTTTTATTGGTTTTCAATCTCATTCTTTAATCCAAATTTATAGTATATTATTTTTTTTCAATTTGGTTCTCATTCTTTAGATTTTTTTGTCATTTTGTTAAAGTTATTTTTCTTTTTAATTTCATCCTTCAATCAAAAATTTATAGATGATCTCTAGCTTCTTCTTCTTTTGTTACCCTTATTCTTTTAATTACTATTTTTTGTTTCATGATCCTTTTGTATAATTGGTTTTTTTTTTCTAATTTTACCCTTCACTATTTGATTTGTTGGGGACTGGGTTTCACGGTTTTTTCATATATAGTATTTCTGGTCTAATAACCCGAGTCACGAATTTGAAAAGTTAACTTAGGTTGACATCTTTTTTTGCATTTGTTTTTATTTTCAATTCATCATGCAACATTATTATTATTATTATAAATAGCTTTGTGATTTTCTTCAATTTCTTTTTGTCATGTTATCTTGATCTCATGACCTGTGTTGCGGGTTTGATGAATTTACTCAGATTGACTCGCCTCTTATTACTCAAGTCACATGTCTATTATACTAACTTGGATTGACTCTTATTATGCTAACTTGGTTTTAGCCTAGTCTTTATTCTTTTAAATATTTTAAATACTTCAAAGTTGAATATTATTAATCAAATTGGTCTCCAATCCAATTTTGAATTTTTATTAAACACCTTAAATTCATAAGAAATGCAATGAAAAGGAAATATCAATAAATAAAATATCATAAATATCATATAGAATGATGAAACTTAAACAAAAATCAATGATTAAAATAAAAAATAGTTTAAAACAAACAACATTAAACAATGTTGTCCACCATGAAAGCAAAAAAAATGAAGCACAATAACCATAAGTGAATTAATGTTTTCTTTAAAAGATATTCTATAATTTATAGTTATTACTAGTTTGGATGCTCACGTTACATTATGAAAGACCAAATTTTTTTAATATGTAAAAAAATATATATTAAGGTATAAGAGAATTCACTGGCATTGTTATTAAACTCGATAATGCAGTTGTTTTGATTTTTTTTCCATTAAAATAATTTTTTTATTGATGTATCTTTTATTTATTTTAGCAAACACAGGGTTTTTAACTATAATAATTAATTTTATTAAAAAAATATTTTATGATTGTAACAACAAGTTAACAAAAAATATAAAAATAGCATGTCAATATTTTATGTGTGATTGTAAGTTTAAAAAACAAAAAATATAATAAAATCATGTTCAATATATATATAAAAGATTTGAATTGAACTTTCATGAACAATTTATTATTATTATTATTATTATCATATGCATAATAATTGAAAAAAAAATTATTAAACACCAAATAAAAAATTATAATGGTATTTGAGAACCATATCAAAATTAAAATGTAATTGAATCTAGATAATTCTTGTTGGAATACAAAAAAAACACATAAAAAGAAAGAGGAAAAATTAGAAAAAAGTTAGGCTTAGTACTTGACCCATCTTTAACAGCCCAAACCCACTTGCTTAGCTTGTTTTATATTTTTTGTGCCTCTTAGTTTTTTGAAAAAGATAAAACACAGATAAGTGTCATGTTGTTTGCATCATCTTGTGCAGCTCTTGAGCTCAGAACTCCTAAGCTTTTATAAGCACACAAACTAACTAAGCTAAGATATAATTTTTTATGAAAAAGATTAAATAAATATATTAACTTTGGTTTGCTGTAAAGCATCGTAAAAAATCTCAGTTTTTATTTGTTAAAGAATCAATTCACCTTAAAAGTTTAAACTTTTAGGTAAAGTTTCAAGATATAATTTATATTATTCTTTAATACATTTCTTTAAATAAAAGCTCTTTGGGCTTAAAATTTGCACAGACTCACAATATCTTGTACTTAATTTTAATAAAATAAATAAAGATGATGAAATTCGAATTCGTGATCGTTTGGTTAACCAGACTCTGATACCATGTCAAAGAATCAAATAAACCCACAAGTTTAAACTTTTAGATAAGATATCAAAATATAATTTATATTATTCTTTAATATTATTTAATTTAGGTAATTTATAATGTATAGCCTGTAACTGTCTAGGCTGATACAATATAGTATACACACATGAGAACTTATTGGCCCCGTGGGTGGTCATGTCACCTGTTGCTACTCCAAGCCTCCATCATTTATTTGTCATAAAAATATTCTTTATTGTTCAAATAAAAATATCTCGATTAATCTCATGGACTTTGAAGTTAACAACTATATAAATCTCTGGTGATCCTGAAGTTTGTGAGACCCGAATTAATAACCTCTCATTTCTTTAATTTTTTTTAAGAGATTATATGGGCTTTCTTCTAATACAATGTTAAATTAGTTTATAGATTTGTGTCACATTGCATATCAAAATAATTTTTCTTAACGTAATTTTTTTCAAGTTATAAAAAATTTATAAAAATTTATTTGATATTATTATTAAATCTAGCATTGAATTAATTTTAAATTTTTCTTACTCGACTTTTTGTCTAGTCAAATATAAAATTAAACTACGTGGAGGTTGTCTTGATGTAACTCTGTCGACATAACTAGTCCAAGGACAACCTAAAAGACTGATATAAAAGGTTAAATGATGAAATTGATAAGAAAAAAAAGGATAAAATTGGTAGAAAAAACCTCCTGACCCAATTTCTTATTCAACTTGGGTTTAAAATTAAACAATGTATAAGTTGTCCCGACATAACCCAATTGATTTGCCTTGTTCAAAAGCAAATTGGCTAACTAGAAAAAAAATATGAAGATAAATTTTTTAAAAAAAGGATGACATTGACCAAAACAAACTCTTAGTCCAACTTTTTATACGGATATTAAGTAAATAATTGAGTAAATAATTAAACTATTTCTTATCCCTTTCTATCTCACGTGAACATGTAATGAAACATATTTGAGTGTGTCGATGCATAAACTCTATTGATACGGATATTAAGTAAATAATTTAGTGATAACATAATACTAAAAATATGGGAAAAACATTTCAATTTTTTAATTAAATGATATTATTTTCTATTAAAATTATATAAAAGCATTTTTTAAGATTTCACCATTAAATTTTATTTGAGTTTAACTAAATTAATTGAGTCATAAGTTGATTGACCCGGTCACTTGAGCTTAATCAAGTCAATATCTACATACTCTGATTAAAAAAAAATAAAACTCAACCTAAGTAAAAAATAATTTGAAAAAACAAAGTTATTAAAATTAATAAAATTCATGATTTACATCATGAATTTAATAGGTTAAGCTGCAAAGCCCGAGGTAATATAATATGTTATTGTTTCAATATTAAAAAAAAGAGATGTCTTATTATTTAAAAGCATTCCTCTTATTATTTTCTCTTGATTCTAGATAGATATATAGATCCCATGTGAGTCCAAACTTTGGTTTAAAAGAAAAAATAAAAATAAAAACAACAAAAAATATTTCTTAATATTCATTGTACCTTTCTGCTAACAAGGAATACATTCTTTTTTAAAAAAGAAGTAGACATCATAAACAAAATAAAAGGAGGATAGTGGGAAAATGAAGAGAAAAATTAAAAAAATATATAATTACTCATAAAGTAATTGTTAATATTAACATAAAAAACTCAAATATACTTCAAAAAATATCACATAATTGGATTTCTTAAAATATTATTTCAATAAATTTATTTAAGAGAATTTTATTTTAGAATCTCAAAAAAAAAAATTAAGAGCTATTTAACAAAAGTACCATGCACACCTAGGCTTAGAAGGATGAACTCTGTGTGCTCGCCTAAGTGAAAAGCCTAGGCCTATTCAATTGGCCTTTTTTGCTTTCTTTCTTTTTTATATAAAAAAATTAGACAAACAAGACATCATTCCTCCTTTTTGTTTTAATAGAATGGACAATAATTCGTTCTCTAATTCTTTTTCAATGACTTTTTCTGTTCTTCCAATATCCAGGGATCAAAACATAACAAAAATAAAGTTTGTGATCAAGTTGCAAAAACCTACAAGAACAAGGACCAAGTAATGCTAAAACTAAAACTTGCAGAACCAAATTGAATTTTCCCATGTCTTTTGAATAATATAAATGAAAACGGCTATGTTTTTATGTTAATTTTGGTCCTTCACCTTTCAATTTATTTTAATAATAATCTAAAATTTTATTTAATAAAATTGATCTATGATATAATATTAGAATATTTTATGCCATATTGGACATGGAAGAGTATACAAATCAAAATTGATCCTAATATATAAAATAATATCGACATTAATTATAATGATTGAGTTGAAAAGAAATAAAATTTAATGATCAAAATGTAAATAAAAACTCACGGACAAAAAAGAGAAAAATTAACTAGGAATGATAAATGATAAATAAACAGCAAAATGTTAGATGTGCCACACATTTAATTATTGGTTAAACTCTTTAACCAATAATTAAAGAACATCATATACAACTTAGCTCTTTCTTATATATTTTTTCGTGTTTTTATTTAATGTATGTTTTAATGGAAAATAAAAAATATGAGTTAAAAAGAGATTCTTGATGATAATCAACGAGGAATAGTCATGGACCAGACACTATCAGAAAATTGATAAATTCAAACGGAAATACCGAGGGAATATTTTTGTCGGTAAATTTTCGAGAGATTTTACCGGCGGAATATTCCCTCGGTATATACCGAAAGCATTACCGTGGGAAAAAAAAATTAAAACAAAGCAAAACAAATGCTGACGTGTTATTTTTACCAACAGAATTATTCCGTCGGTAAATCCATTGGTAAACTGTGAACATTGTTTATCATGTCAATTACAAAGAGAATCACCGACGGAAATTTCCAGAGAACTCTAGAACTGTTCACTTTCCAATTGCACTGTTAATTGTTGTTCTTTACGGACAAAATCATCGACGGATTGAAAAGTCGTCGGTGTTATTTGGCGGTTTTTTGAAAAAATTCAATTAATTTAAAATTTTCATTTAAATATTACAGACGGAATCACCGACAGATTGAAAAATCATCGATAATTGTTGGCGGTTTCTGAAAATTTTTTATAAAATTAAAATTTTAAATTAAATATTACCGATGTAATAACCAACGAAATAATTAAAAAATATTAATATTCAATTATCTGTCGGTAAATTCATCGTTAACGCGCCCGATAAAAAGTCTGGATCTCCTTATTTCACAAGAGACAGACTCATTTCTTATAATTTTTTTTCTACTTCTTCTTCTTCTTCACTATATGTAAAAAACATCAATATCTATTTCTTTCTCTTCTTTTCTCTCCTCATCTTTTTTTCTTTTCCTCCATGCTCGGGTATGTCTTCTTCTTCTTTCTTCTTTTATCCTTTTAGTTTTTTTTTATGCTTTACGAAAAAAAATTTCTCTCCTTAGCTTCACTTGCAACTACGTTAATGTAATATTTTTCTTTTTTCTTCCTTTTTCATGATTTTTTTCACTATATTTGTTTTTTATTTTATTTTTAATTGTTTTTGTTCTTAATAATTGTATAAATTTTGTTGTGAGATTTTTTTTTTCATATGAGACCAATTTTTAGTTGATTTATTTATAAAGATTTTTAAATTTTTAGCAATTGCAACTTCATTTTTTTCATATGAATTTTTTTAGTTGAATTTATTTTTTTCATTTATTTATTTATTGCAAATTTGTTTGAGTTGATTTTTTTTCCAAGCATTTTGAGTATATAATATACAATGTTGATTTATGTTGATTTAATTATTTTCTAATTTTATAAAATGATTTTTTTAAAAATGTTTTTATATAATTACCGACGGAATTTCCATCGGTGTAAGACATATATTTCATCGGTAATTATATTACCGACGGAATCACAGACGGAAATGATCCATCGGTGAATCGTTTGTCGGTAATTCCGTTGGTATATCCCTCGGTAATTCTGTTGGTAATAAAAAATTATTATCGACGCGTCTGTTCTGTCAGTAAATCCGTCGGTGATTCTATTACCAATGGATTTACCGACGAACAAAACATTACCGGCAAACGATTCACCGACGGATCATTTTCGTCTGTGATTCCGTCAGTAATATAATTACCGATGGAATATGTGTCTTACACTGACGGAAAAATTCTGTTGGTAAAACTGTTAAATCTTGTAGTGAGATACCATGCATGTGCGATGCCGCGAGCTTATGGCATACTTGTGCATTGTCGTGGGTTTGTGGAAAAAATATAAAAAAATTATATGGGAAAAAACTGTTGCAATCCACAATGTTTTCAATGAAAAAATTACAAAGCTAAATTCTTAACCTACTTAATATTTTAAAAAATAAAATCAACAAAGAAAATTTTGGAAACAATTATAAAAAAACAAAAGGAAAAAAAAATATACAGGGAAACACTATAGTAATCTATAGTGTTTCATGAGGAAACATATAGTTGTAATTCTCAATCAGCTCAATATTAAAAATAATAAAATCGATAAAGATAATTTTGAAAAAAATCATAAAAAAATCATGTGGGGAAACACTGTAGCAATCCATAGTGTTTTAAAGAAAAAAAATACGAAGTTAAATTCTCAACCAGCTCAATATGAAAAAAAAATTGATAAAGACAATTCTGGAAAAAAATCATAAAAAATAAAAAAAACATGTGGAGAAACACTGTAGCAATCAACAGTGTTTTAAAGAAAAAAACTACAAAGCTAAATTGTCAACCAGCTCCATATTAAAAAAAATGAAATCAACAAAAACAATTCCAAAAAAAAACACAAAAAATAAAATAAAAAAAAGACAATTTTGGAAAAAAAAGCAAAAACAAAATGAAAAAAAATGGAAAGAAAAACTTGTGAGGAAAGTTAAAATTAAATTCTCAACCAGCTCAATATTAAAAAAAAATTGACGAAGATAATTTTAAAAAAACATGTGGGCAAACACTGTAGCAAAACAAAAACCATGTGGGGAAATATTGTAACAATTCATAGTGTTTTAAAGAAAAAATCTACGAAGCAAATTCTCAACCAGCTCAATATAAAAATAAAATCGATAAAAATTATTTTGAAAAAAAAGAAATACATTCATAAAAAAACCATGTAGGGAAATATTGTAGTAATCCATAATGTTTTAAAGGAAAAAATTATATTACTAAATTCTCAACTATTTCAATATTAAAAAAAATCATAATTTTGAAAAAAAACATAAAAAAAAACAAAAGAAGAAGACAATCTTGAGGAAAAAAAGAAAAAAAAACATGCAAAGCCTGAAAAAATATGAGGGAAAAAAAATATGGGGGAAAAAAAGGAAAATAAACGAAAAAAAACACAAAAAAAAATAAAAAAAAATGAGAAAACAAAAAAAAATCAAAACAGAAAAAAAAAACACTTGAAGAAGCTATAATATTTTTCCATGTGTTTTAGAATATTTGTTAATAGTAAAGAAGTGGTAGAGATATCAGATAAGGGGAGGGATATACCAAAGGCAGCCAACACTGATTATCGCTATTCTGTACAGGAAATCAATCCCGAGATGATGTTTGTCAATCCAATTTCAATAGATCAACCAAAAGGGGCGAGTTTTGCTGTAGAAGATGAGCACTTAGTCAAATGGGCTAACTGGGAATTTCACCTTAAACCCGACTCTATAGCTGGTGTGATCATTTCTCGGGCTAAGGTCCGGGACCCAGATAGTGGGGAGACAAGGAATGTGATGTATAAAGGGTATACTAGTGAGTTGTTTGTGCCTGGACCCCATTGATGCATGGTATTTTAAGACGTATATGGATGCGGGTGAATACGGGTTTGGGTTGTAGGCCATGCCACTTGACCCGCTTAATGATTGTCCTAGGAATGCCTATTACATGGACGGTGTGTTCGCCGCTGGTGATGGAACTCCATATGTCTGATCACATATGGTTTGCGTGTTCGAGAGTTATGCCGGTGATATTGGATGGCGGCGCTCGGAGAGTCCAATTAAGGGTATGGAGGTAAGAAGGTTTGGATCCGAGAATTTAATTTATTTCAAACATAGTGTCTCATCATTTTTATATAAATTAACTAACTAAACCAGTATAGTTATCAGACACTGATCAATCCAATAGATTATTGGATAACCTTTTTAATCAAAGTTTTATTTAGATAGAGTTTGATTTAAAAATGGTTTGGAAGTGAATCCTATCAAACCATGTTAATCTGTTTACTTGATTTTTTTTCTTCCCTCTCCCGTTTGTCGTTTGCTTTCTGTTGTTTTGGCAGATTAGAGAAGTTAGACCGAAGGTGACGCTAGTGGTTAGAATGGCAACATCGGTTGTGAACTATGATTATATAGTTGACTGGGACCTGGGAGTTCCAAACTGATGGACTAATCAGAATCAAGGTTAGGGGCCACTTTCAATGTCTTTCTTTCCTGCGATGAGGGCATCCTATTTCCTGTTCTTTGAAATAATATTGTATACATAAGAAGTCCACTTTAGAATTTTCACATATGTTAGGGAAAAACATCTTTCAGTGGTCGGAGTTTTTCTTGATCATCATGCAACCGCTACCACTAGTTGTAGGATGTCACGTTTGAACTTCTATTTGCCATTATGCAATCATAACAACTGTGCTAAGTATGTAATTGGGCACAGGTTGGACTCAGTGGTATTTTGATGCTGAAAGGCACCTCTTACGTGAACACGAACCAAGTTCCGGGTCAACAAAATCTCCATGGCACCCTTTTGTCGGAAAACGTAATAGGCATTGTACAGGATCATAATGGCGAAGTCAGAAATTTTTTAATTAATTTTTTTTTAAAATAATTATTAACTTAACTTTAATTAATTTTTAAAGTTACCAATAAAATTTTAATTTAAATATATTATCTAAAATATTAAAAAATAAATTTAAAAGTATATAAAATTAAAATGAAAGTAAAAATAAACTCATTATTGAAGTTATATCCTTTGATATTTTGTAAAATATAATTCATCTATAATTAAATCTAAATCGATATTGTAACAACTTTCCAACCAGGATAAAATAACAATTTCATGTCAATTGAAAAATAAAGTAATTAAATTTCTCCCTTCTCAATTCCTCCTTCCTTCACTTGATTCTTTCTTAAATTAATGTTTTATAAGTTACACTTTGTAAATTTATAAGGTTATTTTCTTATTTTTTTTTATTTTCTTTCTTTGAATTTTTTTTTAATGTTTTTCCCTTACTTTTCTCTCTTTATCTCTCGCCTTTTCTTTTTTTTTTTTTGCCTATTATGCTTCTGCCCAGTCGGCAACATATAAAAGGAAGAAAAAATTGTTTTGTTTTATTTTTTTAATGGCAAATAATCATTTTATTTGTTAACACTATCAAGCTCCGTTCATCTTAAAATTTTAACCAGATTTTATTCAATATATTTTAAGATTCCTCGTAAAATTTCAGCTCAATCTGATGGTCGGATTGGAAACTACGTCCAATAATATAAAACTGGTCAAATTGTGTTTTTTTATTAAATTTCTGAATTTCTCTAAAAATTCTGAAATTTTAACTCAAGTTAAAGCATCATATTAAAATACTCTATAAAAATTATCAGAATTTTTTTGATAACTCTATCAAGAATTATGAAATTTTTTATATTAAACTAATAAAAAATTATCAATAAAATCTTGACTTGCACTATAACTCACCTAAGCCTTTAACATGCCTCCGCACTTGCCATGACCACTACATCACATCCCTTGACATGGACATAGATGGCTCTGATAATTCCTTTGTAAAGATAAACATTCAAAAGCAACGGACCTCTCCCGGAGAATCACCGAGGAGGAGCTACTTAAAAGCTACAAGAAATGTGGCAAAGACAGAAAAGGATGCACAGATTCAGCTCAAACTTTATGACCCATCCGAGTTCCATGTGGCTAACCCGATGAAAAGGAATCGGGTTGGAAACCCCGTTGGGTACAAGTTGGTTCCCGGTGGCCCGGCTGCTAGCTTGCTAGATCATGACGATCCCCCCCAAAAACGTGGTGCATTTACAAATAACCAAATATGGGTCACTCCATATAACCAGAGCGAGCAATGGGCTGGTGAGTTATTTGTTTACCAGAGTCAAGGTGAAGACACTCTTGCAGTGTGGTCTGAGAGGTATGGATTTCCACTCAAATAAAAAATCAAAATATTACTCCTGCCATTAATTTTTGTCATCCTTGGAGATCTCCAGTTTTCCAACATTTCCAACTTGTGGATTTCTTTTTTTTTTTTTAACAACCATGTTGATTTTTCGTTTCTTTTTTTCAGGGACCGTCCAATTGAGAACAAGGACATTGTATTGTGGTACGCATTAGGCTTCCATCACGTACCATGCCAAGAGGACTTCCCTATCATGCCAGCCGTATCATCGAGTTTTGATCTGAAGCCCGTCAATTTCTTTGAGAGCAACCCAATTCTCCGGATCCCACCTAACGTTGAAAAACATTTGCCTGTTTGCAAGCCTGCTGCTTCGGCTTGAACAGCTAATTGCAGCTCTTCTATCTGCATATACATACAGTAGCACAGTAAAAACCTTGAGATCAATAATGTAGATGAATGCTTCAGAATAACACGCAAAAAAAAAAGAAGAAAAAAAGAGAGAGACGGCGATGGATAAAAAAGTGTATAATTGTTTTTTTAAAAAATAGTTGAATTAATAGTCATTGGATGAAAGTGAAAATAAAAATAAAATAGGTGATGGTTTTGAATTTCATATAAAAAGTTGATCTCACATCCTTTTTAATTTATATGTAAATGGTCCCTTTAATTTTTAGAAATTTAATTTTGATATCAAAATTTATAATCTAGATTTTTCACTCCTTCCTTGTGAGAGGACAAAGAAAAAACGGTCAAATTATTTTTTTGTACACCCAATTATTTTTTTCTACTGTTATTATCCCTCGTTAGATATTATTTTTTTTTAAAATAATTCAAATGATATCTAAAATATTCTAGCCATTAGATCAAACAGTAAATAAATCTAATCCTTTAATTTAGTCTAATCTAAACAAGGCTTATTACGCTAAATCATTGATCCACACTCGTATGTTTATATTAATGAAATCCCTTACAGCTTGTCCGGAATATAATTAATAATCTATTCCAATTCTTATATTTAAAACAAAATCTAAAACCACGTAATTGAATTGAATTATAATATTTATAATACATATAAAAATAAAATCTTAAATACATATAATTAATAATCTATTCCAATTCTTGTATTAGCTACTCGCAAGTTGCAAGTTGCAAGTTGCAATGCATGAATATCTGGAATCCTGGTGATTCCTTGCCACGGAATGATTCTGATCCATCCACGACGATGGATTCCAAGAACATGACATCAAAATGTCGGTATCGGTACATTACTGTTGCTTAAGGAGTAACTAATGCGTATTTTATTAGTTATTCTCTGGGTGACACTTTAAGAAAATATCGTTGAGTATCTGTCATGCCATTTGATTTTTTCTTTCTGATATGCAGCGTTTGCATGTTCTTCATTGTCAATCTTGACAGCTTTGTTTTGATAATGTGATATGTGTGGCTCTGTGCATTCTGGCAGCTTTGTTTTGATCAAGGTTGTCAATTTCGTTTTATTTTTGTTTTGTTCTGTTTGGAATGGCCAAAACATTTCATACCAATTCAAAAAACAGAACAAAACGGAACAAATTTCATCTTATTTTAAATCTCGGTCCGTTCCGGATTTTTCAGCTAAATTCCGCCCGAAACGTTCCGGTTTCATTCCACATGTTCCGTTCCGCTCTTAAAAAGCCAATGAATCAAATTGAACCTTGCTCAATTTCATTAATTAAACCACCTGATTATAAAAAGCTCTTTTTCATTACTATTTTCAATAGTAATGATATTAATAATAATATTGAAAATTATTATTACTATTTTCATTAACAATGATATTAATTTTTTAAAATTAGATTTATCACTAATATATATGGTTTATATTCATGTTGTTTTTTTTCATGTTTATACTTTGTAGGAATTTGAGCAAAACAAGGGATGCTTTAGATTCCATTAGCCACTTCATAACATTGACCTAACTTTATATTTAAATATTTTTATTAAAATATTTTACTTTTATAATATTTTGATATTTTGTTTAAGTTGAATTACTTTAAGTTAAAGATCTATTTAATCTTGACTATTTAGAAATATTTTAAATTTTGAAATTATATTTGTTTGGCATTGTGTTTGTATTGCATAGTTTATAATTAATTTATTTTGAATTTGAATTATGTTTGTTGAATATATATATATATATATATATATGAACAGTACAACCCCGAAACAGCACGCCGAAACACTCCGAAACTGAAACATTCCATTTCAATTGAAAAAACAAAATACCTACCGAAATGGAATTGACAATCTTGGTTTTGATAACGTGAGGCTCATGCATTTTTTTTGCGATATCAGCTACATTAATTGTTTCCATCAGAAATGAGAAATGTTGATTGGTAAAAAAAAAAAAAAACCTGATTACAATGGAAAAAAATCACCCGCAAATTCAGGTGTAAACTGTATTTTATAAAAATTTAATTTTTTTATTTAAAATTAATTTATTTTTATATATTTTGAATTATTTTTATATGTTTATTTTAAAAATATTTTTTAAAATAAAAAATATTATTTTAATATATTATAATATAAAAAACATTTTAAAAAACAATAAATTAATACTTTTAATAAGAAACGTCAGCTCCACGGCTAATGAAAATGACCTCTTGGTATCAATCAAGATTTGAAAGTAGAAGCACAGCACATTGATACGTGACAAGAAATGTACTTTTACCTGCTCTAGGTTATGTTTGGAAAGAGGGTTGTTATTGTGTTTTTAAAAATTTAAATTTGTTTTTTTTTATTAAAATTTAATATGGTTTATATGTTTTGAATTGTTTTAATATGCTAATGTTAAAAATAATTTTTAAAAAATAAAAAAATATCATTAATATATATTTTAATATAAAAAATTATTTAAAAAGCATTTATAATTACACTGCCAAAAACACATGAAACTAAAACGGCAGATTCTCTCGGATCTTAACAAGCATGAAGATGCTGCAACATCAATTACGATGGACCAACTCAAAGCCATGATATTGGTATGACTGCTTTAATTTCTTCTTCTTCTTCTTCTTTTTTTAAAAAAATTCTTCTACTTTAATTATTCAGTTCTTATTTATTTATACTTTTAAAGCCAATGCAATGTATGTTTCTAGATCTTACTGGTAGATAAAACTAAAGTATCATTTCTTGGGAACATTGAGTCACTCGTGAATCTGTCTTGGAAACATATGCACCTACAAGCATCAGCAATGTCCAAGACCAGTACCTTAACATAGCATCAGCCCCATTCAAATCATAGAGTTAATTATGGCTAGCTACCAAACTTATAATATATATATATATATATATATATATATATAAAATTCTATAAAGTAAAAAAATTATCTAATTTTTAATTAATTTAATATTTATTTAGTGGTGATTATTTTTTATTCGGTTTGGTTTTTATAAAAAAAAATAACCAAATCGATTTTTTTTATAAAAAACCAAAATAGACCGGTTTCGGTTCGGTTCGGTTTTTTAGACAAAAACAGGTTCAAACCGGTTTGGATTGGTTTTTTCGGTATGACTTGGTTTTTTTCTGGTTTTTTCGGTTTGGTTTTTCAGTTTCAGGCTTATAAAACCAAAATCGAATTGAACCGGTCAGTTTTTTTAAATTTTAATCGGTTTTTTTTCACGGTTTGGATTTTTCAGTTATTTTTTTTCCGGTTTTGTTGATTTAATTATTTTTTTATTTTTTTCTAACCCGTACATCTATCTATCTTAACTTTTAGTTTTTTAATATGTCAATGTTATTTTTTTTAATATATTACCCTTCATGGGTTATCTTAATATAAATTGATAAAATTCAATAAAATACAAACATTCGGTAGGCAGAGGCAACACGTAGGACATCGACAAGATTTTTTTTAGCCAATTGGCACAGAGAACTCTCTGAAGTCTGAACCTCCCATATTTTAGAGCTTTTACCTTTCCGTTTCTGATCTCTGTAAGAAGAGACCATGAAAACTCCTCCACTTCTTCGTTTAACCTTCATCTTATTCTTAATTATACTTCTTTTAACATGTTCATGGTACTCTTTAAACCTGCCGGTCTTCTCTGATCCACCTCAATCAACCTCATGGCCGTGCAACTCGAAGAGCAGAGTCTGTGCTCACTTGGGCTCGGTTTTGGAGACCGGAATTCACAAACCCAGAGACCACATGGAAGATTTCCCTCACCATCCCTTAGACCCACTAACCATGCAAGAAATCTACAAGGTGCGGACCATTCTCTCAACCTATCCACCGTTATTGCCTTCTTTCCCAGCTATTCACTCACTATCGCTTGAGGAGCCTCACAAGGATTTGGTATTGAAGTGGAAAGAAGGTGATCCTCTCCCTCCCAGGAAAGCCCTTGTGATTGCACTGTTGAATGGTCAGTCTCATGTGCTCTCTGTTGACTTGGATTCGGGCCTGGTCACAAGCAACAAAGTCAACCATGGCTCAGGTTACCCGATGTTAACGATGAACGATATTTCGGTGGCAATCCAAGTGGCTCTCTCTCACAAGGAGTTGAACAAGTCTACCATCAATCGTGGGATCTCACTATCGGATTTAACGTGCATCACTCCATCAGCAGGGTGGTTTGGGCCTAATGAGGAAGGAAGGAGGATCATAAAGGTCCAATGCTTCTCAAACCAAGGCACACCCAATTTCTACATGAGACCACTTGAAGGGCTGACCATGACAGTGGACATTGACAAGAAAGAGGTAGTGAAATTCACTGACACAGGCGGAGGAATTCCTGTCCCTAAAGGTACCGATACTGATTACCGATTCAAGGCCCAGAAAGAGCCACCCAAGATGAAGCCCATAAATCCAATATCAATCGAGCAACCATTAGGGCCTAGCTTTACAATTGAAGATGGGCACATAGTGAAATGGGCTAACTGGGAGTTCCATCTGAAGGCTGACCAGCGAGCTGGCATTGTGATTTCACGAGCCATGGTTAGCGACTCAGAGACCGGGGTCCCTAGGAGTGTCATGTACAAAGGATTCTCTTCAGAGTTATTTGTGCCTTACATGGATCCTGACGAGAATTGGTACTTCAAGTCATATATGGATGCTGGTGAATTTGGTATGGGAGCGACGGCGTTGTCACTTGTGCCTCTAAATGATTGTCCCAGGCACTCTTATTACATGGATGGAATATTTGTGTCATGGGATGGGAAACCATATGTTCAGCCGAGCATAATTTGTGTGTTCGAACGTTATGCTGGCGATATTAGTTGGCGGCACTCGGAGATCCCGGTCAATGGTTTCAATGTAAGTGACATAAACATTATTGTTGATGCCCATACATTTCTGTGTTTTTTTTTTGTGTATTTCCCTAAATAACAAGCATAAGGAACAAATGAAATGTCATGAAATGAGACGTGAAAAATCTCTATATGCTTGATGGGCTTACTTAACTGCCTTCCCATTCATAAAAAAAATCGCGAGAAATTTTTTTTATTTTGGGTATTAAATAAATATATAAATTTTTTAAAAGATAAATTATTAATTTATGTATATGAATTTTTAAAGTTAACAATAAAGTTTTAATTGAAATACACTACCCAAAATATTAAAAAATAAAGTTGTAAGTATATAAAATTAAAGTAAAAATAAAAATAAATTCACTATTAAAGTTATATCCTTCAATGTTTTGTGGATATAATACATCTATAATCAAATCTGAATTGATATTGTAGCAACCCCTCAACCAGGATAAAATAACAATCTCATGTCAACTGAAAAACAAAGTAATTAAATTTTTTTCTCTCTCAATTCCTCATTCCTTCACTTGATTCTTCCTTAGATTAGTATTTTATAAGTTGGACTTTGTAAATTTACAAGGTTATTCTCTCACTTTTCTTTTTTTTTCTTTGGATTTTTTTTATGTTTTCCCCTTACTTTTCTCTCTTTCTCTCTCGCCTTTTTTTTTCCTTTTTCTATTATACTTCTGCCTAGTCGGCAACATATAAAAGGAAGGAAGAACTGGTTTGTTTTATTTTTTAATGACAAATAATCATTTTACTCTTAATAAGTCGTTTTACTTTTATTTGATGATTTTTTTTTGTTAGCAATACCAAACTCTTTTCATCCTAAAATTCGAACCAATTTTTATTCAATATATTTTAAGATCTCTAGTAAAATTTCAGCTCAATCTGATGGTCGAAGTGAAAATGACACCTAATAACATAAAACTGATCAAATTGTGATTTTTTTTATCAAATTTTTGAATTTCTCCAAAAATTCTGAAATTTTAACTCAAGCTAAAACATTATATTAGAAGGTTCCATGTAAATTTTTAGAATTTTTTGATACCTCAATTAAAAATTACAAATTTTCTTTACATAAAATTAATTAAAAAATATTGATAAAATCTTAACTAGGCTAGAATCAATCCGAGCCCATACATGCCTCAACCCTTGCCTCCAGGTATTTAGCCAAATCGAGATATATATATATATACGAATACTAGTTCCAATGCGATATCCACTATTGTCTATTGTGCCCATGATTTTACATCTTATTGCTACATTCTTGCTCAAGGTTGCGCTTAAAAGGAAACTATATATGCCTTTTCAAACACTGGGATTTTTTCAGATTAGAGAGGCAAGACCAAAGGTGTCACTCGTGGCTCGAATGGCAGCGTCGGTGGGGAACTATGACTACATATTTGACTGGGAATTTCAAACTGATGGTTTGATCCATGTTGCGGTAAATCTTATGCACATATACTTCAGTTTTGTCTCTCTTTTTTGGTGCTTGAAAATAATACACTGATGGATTGATGGCACTCAGTCCATTCCATGATCAGTGAATATTGATAAAATCTAGGAAGTGTGTAAATGGGCGTGTTTATTAAGCCATTAGTTTTATCCCTGTTCCTTATAAAAATGTTCTACACTCACGCTAACCACATTATTCAAAGCAGGTTTCTCTTTCAGGGATGCTGATGGTGAAAGGCACTCCACATCAAACTGCGGATCAAATACCTAACCAAGAAGCAGCTTCAGGCCCTTTAATCTCGGAAAATCTCATCGGTGTTGTCCATGATCACTTCATTACCTTCCATCTTGACATGGATATTGATGACACTAATAACACATTTGTTAAGGTTAATTTAGTTAAGGAGGAGACCTTGCCAGGTCAATCACCGAGGAAAAGCTACTTGAAAGCAAAACGAAACACAGCGAAAACAGAGGATGATGCACGAATTAAGCTTAAGCTGTATGAACCTTCAGAATTTCATGTTATTAACCCTTCAAGACGGTCCAGGTTGGGGAATCCAGCTGGGTACAAAATCGTCCCCGGCGGGAATGCAGCTAGCTTGCTCGATCACCTTGATCCTCCACAACTAAGAAGTGCTTTCACAAACAATCAGGTATTCATGCCACGACAATGTGAATATGACACTTTATTTCAGTGTTTTTTTTGTTTCTTAAAAAAATTGTCTGCTAGATATGGGTGACACCTTATAATCGGAATGAACAATGGGCTGGTGGACTCTTCACGTATCAGAGCAAAGGAGACGACACCCTTGCTGCGTGGTCTAAAAGGTAATACAGAGGAAACTCTGCCCACCCATGCAAATGAACCCTTCCTTGCACGGCATATCTGCTCCATTGCATTATAAATTAAAAGAGAACTGCCATCTTTTGCAAGAGCTTTTACTGTTGATCTAAAGCTACAAATTTAACTAATTAAATAGAGGACTTGCTTTCATGGCCAGCAGGAACCGAGCAATTGAGAATAAAGATATTGTGTTGTGGTACACCCTGGGATTCCATCACATACCGTGCCAAGAGGATTTTCCTGTAATGCCAACCGTGTCATCGAGCTTTGAGCTAAAGCCCGTCAATTTCTTCGAAAGCAGTCCAATTCTAAAGGCAGCACCCATGTTTGAGAAGGACCTGCCAGTTTGCAGGCCAGCTACCTCTTCTTAATCAGTTGTCGTTTGCTGCATTTATCCCTTTCTATTTCACGTGAATATGTAATGAAACATATCTGAGTGTGTCGATGCATGAACTCTCAAACTTGTATTAATTAAGTGAAATTTGAAAAAAAGATGTGCGACTTGTTTAGATTAATTTTTTTTAATATTTTTAGATGTCTTTGATGTAATAAAAATAAATTTTATAAAATAATAAAAAATATTATTTTAATATTTTTCTAAATAAAAAATATGTTAAAAAAAATCTCTATTTTACTCTTAGATTGTGTTTGTTTTCTGTAAAATAGTTTCCAGAAAATCACTTTCCAAACTTTCCTATGTTTATTTGCCAATAGAAATGTTGGTCTACGGAAAACACTTTCATGTCAAAGGAAAATTTGGCTTGATTTCCAGAAAAATATTTTCCTTTTATTTTGAGCGGAAAACACTTTCTAGAAGTTGTGAAAAATTTAAAAATATCATATTATTCACGGATTATGTCAAATTTGCTCCTCAAACTTTTGATTGCTATATATTTTGTTTGAATCTTTTTTTTCTTTTCAAATTCATCCCTTAAGAATTAATTTAATTTGATTTTTATATTAAGTTTGGTACTTATTTTTATAATTGTTATTTACTTTTCACTTATCATTTTTTAAATTGAAAATTTTTATCTATCAAATTTGGTCCTCATTCTTTTGATTGTTATTTATTTTATTTAAAATAATTTATAAAATTTTAATTATTATTATTTTAATTTCATCATCTTTTAATTTTTTTATCTGTTAGATTTGATATTTTGATTATTATTTATTTTATTTGAGATAATTTATAAAATTATATTTTTTTTAATTCTATTTTCATTCAACTTTTTAATTTGTAAGATTTGCTCCTTATTATTTTAATAAACTTAAAAAAAATATTAATAAGCTATTTTATAACTCATTTTTCATAATATAACCAAATACTGTAAAGTATTTTACAACTTACTTTCTATGATACTACCAAATATTAAAAAATAATTTATTTTTTCAAAATTTACTTCTCAAAAAAACTACTTTTCAAAAAAATAAACTACTTTCCTCCCAAAAAAAAAAAAAACCCTTAAATACACTGCATAAAAGCTACAGCGATTCGCATTTATGATGCGAACTTTTTAATCGGAGAAATAAGGATGTCTGGTATAAATTATAAATAACTCGCAAGTTGCAAGTTGCAAGTTGCAATGCATGAATATCTGGAATCCTGGTGATTCCTTGCCACGGAATGATTCTGATCCATCCACGACGATGGATTCCAAGAACATGACATCAAAATGTCGGTATCGGTACATTACTTTTTTTAAAAAAAAACAATTGTTTATTATATCGGTGAGATTCCATTGTTTTTCGCCTCCCCCCACGAGAACTACTGAAAGAATTAATTGATACCTCATAAGAATTTCTATATATTTAGATTGCTTAATTAACGAAGCATGTTATGGATAAAAATTATTCTCTCTACAAAACAAAAACTACGAAACATTATTATGATGCTTCACTATTCATCTATAAACATATAATGAAGCAACTCAATTTTTTTCAAACCACCCCCTTTTTAAATTCTACCTTCCAAACTTTTTCCTTCCAATTTTATTATTTATTATTTTATTAATTTTAAATTAATCATCATAGTTTATTTTAGTTTTTTAATGAGATTATCTTAATCTCAAATAAATATCCCAATAATTAATTGATATTAAACACATCCTGAAAATTGAGTCAGGTCATGAGGTTTCATGGTTGACCATCAAGTTTGTTTTAATAATAATTCCAAATTGTTTATTCTTTTTAATTCCATCTTCCTATTATCTTTCTTTCAATTGAATTCTTTTGGACCTTTTTTATTAATCTAATCTTTTAATATTTAGTTGATTTTGAATTGATATTCATAATTTATTTTAAATTATTTTCTATGAGATAATTGTATTTCCATACAAACATCCGATATTTGATTGATGCTCAATTTTGTAAACGTCTATTTTTGTTATCATATCATCAAGTAAAAAAAATTTGAAAAAAAAATTTGTTAAACTTAAAGGAGTTCATGATCCAGTTTGCGGATTTAGTAGGTTAAACTGCGAAGTCTGAGGTGATCTAATATGTCGTTGTCTCAATATTAAAAGAAAAGATGTTGTCTTGATTTTTTTTTAAAAAACATAACCATATTTTTTTCTAGTCATTTGTGAAATGATCCGAGTAACCAAGATTAACTTATCAAACCCACAACCTATATCATAAGATTAAGATAACTCTATAGAAAATAAATTAAAATAAATTATGAAATCCAACCCCCAATCAACTTATATTTTTAGTTTGTTTTCTACAAGGTTATCTCAATCTTATGACTCAGGTCATGAGTTTGGAAAGTTAATCCGTGTTAGCTCATGTTATTTTTTGTATTTTTTTAAGCAAACTAAAAATATAGCATTGAAAGATGAAATTGAAAAAAAAATCAATTAAAAAAATACAAAAAATAACATGAGCTAACACGGATTAACTTTCCAAACTCATGACCTGAGTCATAAGATTGAGATAACCTTATAGAAAGCAAACTAAAAAAACAATTCTAGTCAACATGTCAAACTCGTAACTCGGGTCATGAGACCAGAATAAATTGATATAAAGCAAACTGAAATAAATGATGAAGCTCAATTCCATTCAACTCATTATTGAATGATGATATTGAAAAAAAAACTCAATCTAAAAACAAAGAAATAGTAAAATGACCCAAGTCAACTTAATAACCCATAAAATTCATGACCCGGGTCATGAGATAAAGATAACCTTACAGAAAACAAACTGAAACAAATCAGAAAGCCTGATTCTTAATTAATCTAATATTGAAGGATGAAATTAAAAAAAAATAATTTTTTAAAAAATAAAAAATCTCAATTCAATCAGGTTAATCCATCAAACTTTTAACACATGTTATGAAATTAGAATAACCAAGTAGAAAACAATTCCTATAGAAAAACACCATTTATTTTAGTTTTTTTTTTGTTAATATTAGTCATGGTTATTCAAAGCATTCCTCTTGTTATTTTCTCTTGTTTCTAGATCTATAGATCCTATATGAGTCTAAACTTCAGTTTAAAAGAAAAAATGAAAATGAAAACAACGAAAAATAGATCTCAATATTCATTGTACTTTTCTGCTAAAAAGGGAACATTCTTTAAAAAAAAAACAGTGGACACCATAAAAAAAAAAAGTAGAAGGATGAAGAGAGAGTATAGTGGGAAAATGAAGAGTAATATTAAAAAAATATACAATTATTCACAAAATAATTGTTAATATTAACATAAAAAACTCAAATATAGTTAAAAAAATAGAGCATAATTGGATTTCTTTAAATATTATTTTAATAAATTTATTTAAGAGAATTTTATTCTAAAATCTTAAGAAAAAAAAAGTTAAGGACTATTTAACAAAAATGTCATGGACACCTAGGCTTGGAAGGACGGACTCGTGTGCCTGGTCTAAGTGAAAAGCCTTGGCCCATTCAATTAAAACAAAAGGGTAAAAATACAAGCAATACATCGTCCCTCCTTTTTATTTTAATAGAATGTACAACAATTCATTTTCTAATTATTTTTTTGATGACTTTTTCTATTCTTTCAACATCTAGGAATCAAAACATAATAAAAATAAAGTTTATGACGAAACTGTAAAAACCTAAAAGAACAAGGACCGAGTAATGCTAAAACTAAAACTTGCAGGACCAAATTGATTTTTTCCATGTCTTTTGAGTAATATAAATGAAAAATGCTATGTTTTTATGTTGATTTTGGCCCTTCATCTTTCAATTGTTTTTAACAAGAACTAAAATTTTATTTTGTAAAATTGATATTAAACGTTAGAATATTCTATGCCATTTTTTATATGTAAAGAGCATACAAATCAAAATTGATCCTAATATATAAAACAATATCGACATTAATTACCAGGATCGAGTTGAAAAGAAATAAAATTTAATGATCATAAATAAAAACTCACGGACAAAAAAGAGAAAAATTAACTAGGAATGATAAAAGATAAATAAACAGCAAAATGTGAGATAAGCCCCACATTTAATTATTGGTTAAACTCTTTTTGTCGCCTAAATGCACGGTACTTGTCATCCTTTTGTCGCCTTTCAATTCTCAGATACCACTGAAGTTTATTTTTAATTTCTCGGTTTTTGTATTTTTTTTTAATGTAGATTCTCTTAGCTGTTCATGTCCACTCCTTCCTCTTTATATCACACACTCTTCCACTCTCTCACAAAACAACAAATTAACAGTAAATAACCAGAAACCAAAATAAGAGATGGAATCAAGAAATTTTCTCCGTTTCCTCTTTATCTTTCTTAGTGTATCTCTTGTCTTGTTCTTCACATGGGTTCATCTCCCCTATGCTCCACAACCAAACTCCACCACTGACCTCCTCGATTGCTCCACCAACTCTCCCTGGTGCACCTCCAAGAACCGCTTTCAGCCCATCAATAAACCATCCACCGCCGATAACATCCTCGAGAAACCACCAAATCCCAAGCACCACAACCACGAATCAGACACTCCCCATCATCCTCTGGACCCCTTAACAATCTCAGAGATCAACAAAGTCCGTACAATCCTAAAATCGCACACCCTTTTCAAGTCATCATCTCCCTGTGCTTTCCACTCTATAGTCTTGGAAGAACCAGATAAAACACTTGTCCTTAAATGGAAAAAAGGAGACTCCATGTTACCAAGAAAAGCAGCCGTGGTCGCACGCGTGGCTGGCAAATCATACGTGTTAACGGTGGATATAAGTACTGGCGAGGTGGCTGTACAAGAAAATGGTTCTCGCTCAGGTTACCCCACCATGACAATAGAGGACATGACATCATCGACATGGGCCCCGCTATCGAACGCTGATTTCAACCGTACAATCATCGAGCGTGGAGTTGAGCTTCAGGACCTTGCATGCTTGCCGATCTCTTTAGGTTGGTTTGGTGAAAATGAAGAGAACAGGAGATTGATTAAGGTGCAGTGCTACTCCATGAAGGGCACTGCAAACTTTTACATGAGACCAATAGAAGGGCTGACTGTTTTGCTTGATATGGATAGTAAAGAAGTGGTGGAGATATCAGATAAGGGGAGGGATATACCTATACCAAAGGCAGCCAACACTGATTATCGCTATTCTGTACAGGAAATCAATCCCGAGGTGATGTTTGTCAATCCAATTTCAATAGAGCAACCAAAAGGGCCGAGTTTTACGGTAGAAGATGAGCACCTGGTCAAATGGGCTAACTGGGAATTTCATCTTAAACCCGATCCTAGAGCTGGTGTGATAATTTCTCGGGCTAAGATCCGGGACCCAGATAGTGGGGAGATGAGGAATGTGATGTATAAAGGGTATACTAGTGAGTTGTTTGTGCCTTACATGGACCCCACTGATGCATGGTATTTTAAGACGTATATGGATGCGGGTGAATATGGGTTTGGGTTGCAGGCCATGCCACTTGACCCACTTAATGATTGTCCTAGGAATGCTTATTACATGGATGGTGTGTTTGCCGCTGGCGATGGAACTCCATATGTCCGATCACATATGGTTTGTGTGTTCGAGAGTTACGCAGGTGATATTGGATGGCGGCACTCGGAGAGTCCAATTACGGGTATGGAGGTAAGAAGGTTTGGATCCGAGAATTTAATTTATTTCAAACATAGTCTCTCATCATTTTTATATAAATTAACTAACTAAATCATTACAGTTACCAGAAACTGACCAATCCAATAAATTAGTGGATAACCTTTTAAATCAAAGTTCTATTTAGATAAAGTTTGATTTAAAAATGATTTGGAAGTAAATCCTATCAAACCATGTTAAAATGATTACTCGAGTTGAATTTTATTTTAAATTAATTTCAGCATACTAGGTTAAATTTTTTAATTTTTTTTTATCTAAAATGATATTATTTGGATTGAGACAGTAAATTTCCTATTTTAACATGGAAGATTTAAGTTATTACCTTGCCCAAGTAATTAAATCGTCGTACGTGTAGACGTGTTACTGAGCTGTCGACTTTATTTTTTTTCTTCCCTCTCCCGTTTGTCGTTTGTTTTATGTTGTTTTGGCAGATTAGAGAAGTTAGACCGAAGGTGACGCTAGTGGTTAGAATGGCAGCATCGGTTGCGAACTATGATTATATAGTTGATTGGGAGTTCCAAACTGATGGGCTAATCAGAATCAAGGTTAGTGGCCACTTTCAATGTCTTTCTTTCCTGCGATGAGGACATCCTATTTCCTGTTCTTTGAAATAATATTGTATATGTAAGGAGTCCACTTTAGAATTTCCTACATATGTTCGGCAAAAACAGCTTTCAGTTGTCGGAGTTTTTCTTGATCATCATGCGACTGTCTACTACTAGTTGGAGGATGTCACGTTTGAACTTCTATTTGTCATTATGCAATCATAACAACTGCTAATCAAGAAAGAATGTAATTAATTGGGCACAGGTTGGACTTAGTGGTATTTTGATGGTGAAAGGCACCTCATACGTGAACACGAACCAAGTTCCGGGTCAACAAAATCTCTATGGCACCCTATTGTCAGAAAACGTAATCGGCGTTATACATGACCACTACATCACATTTTACCTTGACATGGACATAGATGGCTCTGATAATTCCTTTGTAAATGTAAACATTCAAAAGCAACGGACCTCACCTGGAGAATCACCGAGGAGGAGCTACTTAAAAGCTATAAGAAATGTGGCAAAGACAGAAAAGGATGCACAGATTCAGCTTAAGCTTTATGACCCATCCGAGTTCCACGTGGTTAACCCGATGAAAAGGACTCGGGTTGGAAACCCCGTTGGGTACAAGTTGGTTCCCGGTGGCACGGCTGCTAGCTTGCTAGATCATGACGATCCTCCCCAAAAACGTGGTGCATTTACAAATAACCAAATATGGGTCACTCCATATAACCAGAGCGAGCAATGGGCTGGTGGGTTATTTGTTTACCAGAGTCAAGGTGAAGACACTCTTGCAGTGTGGTCTGAGAGGTATGGATTTCCACTCAAATAAAAAATCAAAATATTACTCCTTGGAGATCTCCATGTTGATTTTTCATTTCTTTTTTTCAGGGATCGTCCAATTGAGAACAAGGACATTGTATTGTGGTACACATTAGGCTTCCATCACGTACCGTGCCAAGAGGACTTCCCTATCATGCCAACCGTATCATCGAGTTTTGATCTGAAGCCCGTCAATTTCTTTGAGAGCAACCCAATTCTCCGTATCCCACCTAACGTTGAAAAAGATTTGCCTGTTTGCAAGCCTGCTGCTTCGGCTTGAACAGCTAATTGCAGCTCTTCTATCTGCATATATATGCAGTAGCAGAGTAAAAACCTTGAGATCAATAATGTAGATGAATGCTTCAGAATAACACGCAAAAAAAGAAGAAGAAAAAAAGAGAGACGGCGATGGATTAAGCACTGTTTTATGACCACTTTATGGTTACGATCGAGGCTAGGTCAGATGGTACTGCACAAAACACTAGGCATTGTGGCATTTTCTGTGTAGCAATTTTAATGTGCACTCTTTTATGAATCAATGAATCAATGTGGATTAAAATAGTTGATTTTTCTTAAATTTTTAATTTGATTATCAAGTTTTTTTTATAGCACAATTAAGCTTTTTTAAATTCAAATTAATATTTAATTGCATAATTTTTTTTAAAAGGAATAGTTGGATCGATGGATAATGGATCAAAATAAAAATGATGATAAAATAAGTAGTGATAAAATATTTATTTTGATCTCCTATCTGTTTTGATTTATAAGTGATCGATTCTTTTAGTTTTTAAAAAATTAATTTTGATATCAAAGTTTATTTTTCTAATTTTCTAGTCCTTTCTTGTGAGAGTATAGAGAGAGGATTGTTAGACTCTGGCGTAGAGAGAAAATGTTATTGTTTACATCTATTTCGACCACTAAAATAGTTGAAATTGGTGTCAATGGATTCCATTCGGTGAGATGAGTTTTATAGTGATTGTTTTCAACTTTGATATTGCCTAAAAAAACAGATTTAAGTTGAAGATAAGAAAATTTATCCGATTTGTTTTTGTGATTTGAGTCCCTTTTTGGGCTTATTGGATTGCTAGATTGGTTTTTATATATTCTAGGATTGATTTTTGGGTTTAAATGAGTTGAAAAATAGATTTGTTGGGTTAAAAACCAATAGCCTTGATTTTCCCACCATCAAAGTGGTGGCCAGAATTTGGCTGGAAGACGACGCGTCATCTATCTTATCGAGTGATGTGTTGTATGTCTATTTTTTTTCTAGAAAATAAAAAAGGATATATAGGTCATTCATCCCTTTAAATGAGAGAAAAAACAAGCCCGAATGTCTGGGCCTAAGTGTAAATGCCTACGGGCCTTAGTTGTTCCTTCTAAAGGCCTATTATATTGGGTCATAAGCTAGCGATGCTGGGCTTTTTCATTTTACCTTTTTTTACTATAAATATACGAAGAAAAAAACTCGTTTGATTCTATGACATGAATCATAAATTTGAAATGTTAAGCAACAACATCCGGTCTATTTATTTTAATGTGTTTTTTTTTAAAAAATATAATTTCATCGTTTTGTAATTGATGATATTTTGTTATTTAACTTAAAATTAAAAAAATATATAATTTCACCATTTGTTATCAACAATTCACTTTTGCTATCTCAGTCTCACATGCCTATCATGGTTCTTTTCTCTTGGAAAAAAATATTACATACAAAAAAAACTTGCACTTTATTATCACATAAAACTGTTAAATGAAAAATAATCTATAGAATAAAAACATTATTGAATCCAATGATGTGTATGATTTGTATCGAGAGTTTGGTTGGTTGAATCAAATTTATTTTTTAAAAAAAATTTGTTTTTTTTACTATTTTTATTCTTCAACATTAAATTTATTCGAGATTTATCTTTTAACTTTTTTTTCCAAGATTATTCCCGCAACTTTCGCATGTCAACTTAGAATGACCCAAGTTAATCTAATGTGTTTTTTTTAATGTTAAATAAAAATATCGTTTGATATACAACTAATTTTAAATTTATACTTATTTTTTTTAAGAACAAAATACTTAAGTAATATCTAGATTTTTTTTTGTTTGGATTTTTTTTTACTCTAACCCTCGGTGTAGCATGTGCTGGCTAGTTTCAAATTATCTTTGTGATCAATTTTACTTTAATTTAATTTAATTAAAAATATTAAAATCATTCACAAAGGTTAAGTAGCGTTTTCTTGTAAAAAAAATGTTAAAAATGATTGGCTATGAAATATTATTAACAAATACTCTAAAACGCCTAGGTTTTTAACTGTAACAGTTTTTTTTTTACTTTTGTTTCTTCTTTTTTTTTACATGTTTTTTTTCCTTTTTTTTGACCCAAAATTGACTTCTTATTTTTTTTTTTCAAAATTTTTTTTGCTAATTTTTTTAAATATTGAACTAGTTGAAAATTTAACTATGTTTTTTTTTTTAAAAAAAAAACATTGGGGATTACTATAATATTCTTATACATTGTTTTTTTTCTTTTCATGATTTTTTTTTTCAAAATGATCTTTGTAGATTTTTTTTTATATTAAGTTGGTTGAGAATTTATCTTTGTAGTTTTTTTTAAAAAAAACAATACGAATTGCTACAATGTTTCCCCTATATAGTTTTTGTTTTGCTGCAATGTTTCCCCACATATTTTTTTAAAAATTATCTTTAAAGAATTTATTTTTTTTAATATTGAGCTGACTGATAATCTAGTTTTAGCTTTCCCCACATCTTTTTTTTATTTGTTTTTCTTTTTTTTCAAAATTGTCATTTTTTACATATTTTCTTTTTTTTTGTTTTGTTTTTTTCAGAATTATTTTTGTTGATTTTTTTTACTATTGAGCTGGTTGAAATTTTAGTTTTTTAGTTTTTTTCTTTAAAACACCATAGCTTTCCCCACGTGCTTTTTTTGTTCACTTTTGTTTCCCTTTTTTACATTTTTTTTACCCAATATTGATTGTTTTTTTTAAAATAGTTTTTGTGGGTTTTTTTTTAATATATTAAGCTGGTTGAGAACTTAACTTTGTAGCTTTTTTTTTTAAAAAAATACTATGGATTGCTACAGTGTTTTCCTTACATAGTTTTTGTTTGGCTGCAATGTTTCCCCCACATGTTTCTTTTTTAAATTATCTTCATCGAATTTATTTTTTCAATATTGAGTTGATTGAGAATTTAGTTTTAGCTTTAGCTTTCCCCACTTTTTTTTTTGTTTTTTTAAATTTTTCCAAAAATTTTCTTTCTTCTTTATATATATATATTTTTCATAATTATTTTTGTTGATTTTATTTTTTTACTATTGAGCTGATTGATAATTTAGTTTTTTAATTTTTTTCTTTAAAACACTAGATTGCTACATTGTTTCTCTACATGGTTTTTTATTAAACTTTTTCATAATTATCTTTATCGATTTTATTTTTTTCATATTAAGCTGATTGAGAATTTAGCTTTGTAGTTATTTAAAATACTGTAGATTGCTACAATGTTTTTCCACATGATTTTTGCCTTGCTACAGTGTTTCCCCACATGTTTTTGTCAAATTTATTTTTTTCATACTGAGCTGGTTGACAATTTAGCTTTTTTTTCCATAAAACATCGTTGATTGCTACAATATTTTCCCATATGAGTTTTTTTATGTTTTTTTTAAATTGTCTTTGTCGTTTTTATTGCTTTTAATAATGAGCTGGTTAAAAATTATATTTGTAGATTTTCTTATGAAACACTATAGATTGTTATAGTGTTTCCCTGCGTGTTTTTTTTCTTTCATTTTTTTTATATTTGTCAAAATTATCTTTGTTGATTTTTTTTTAATATTGAGCTGGTTGAGAATTATAATTGTACATTTCCTCACAAAACACTATAGATTGCTACAGTGTTTTCTTAAATGATTTTAATATTGAGCTGGTTGAAAATTTAGCTTTAACTTTCCCTACATGTTTTTTTTTCCATTTTTTTATTATTTGCTTTTTGCTTTTTTTTCTTCCAAAATTGTCAACTTCTTTTTTTCATTTTTTTTCATAATTGTTTTTATCAATTTTGTTTTTTTAATATTGAGCTGGTTGAGAATATAACTTTATAGTTTTTTCTTTTAAAATATTGTGGATAATAACAATTTTTTTTTATTTTTTTTCATAAATCCATGATAATATATAAATATACCACAAGCCTGTGTTATCGCGCGGACATGTCACTTAGTAAGAAACTTTAAAACACGTGAGGAAAGCACTGTAACTTTCCCCACGCAACCTTTTTTTTTTTTTCGTTCCCTACATAACCTTTTTGTTTTTTTCCACATAGTTATTATTATATTATATCTATTACGGAGGTTGAAAAGTGAAGTTTGGTTTTGTACCAGGTCATGGTGATATGCTTGATAAAAGTTAGCTTTTCCAATGTTTTATTATTTTCCCCTGTTTTTTTGTCTTCCATTTTTTTTCCTTTTTTTTCGAAAATTTAGTTCTTTTTTTTTTCATTTTTATATTTTTTTAAAATTATCTTTGCTAATTTTTAAAAATATTGAATTGATTGAGAATTTAGCTTTGTAGTTTTTTTAAAAAAACACTATGGATTGCTACAATGTTTCTTTCATATGGATTGCTACAATGTTGAGAATTTCGCTTCGTAGTTTTTTTAAAATAAATATTATGGATTACTACAGTGTTCCCTCGCATGGTTTTTTTTTTAACGATTTGTTTTGTTTTTTTCAGAATGATCTTTATCAATTTTTTTTATATTGAACTGATTAAGAATTTAAATTTGTAATTCTTTAAAATATTGTGGATTGCTATAGTGTTTCCCCACATGATTTTTTCCTTGCTACAGTGTTTCTTCATATGTCTTTTTTTATCTATTTTTTTTCAAAATTATCTTTATCGAATTTTTTTTTCATACTGAACTGGTTGAAAATTTAGCTTTGTAGTTTTTTTCTTTAAAACATTGTTAATTGCTATAATATTTCTTCAAATGATTTTTTTTATTATAAATTTTTTCAAAATTATCTTTATCGATTTTATTATTTTTAATATTGAGCTGGTTGAAAATTACAACTGTAGATTTCCTCATGAAACACTATAGATTGCTAAATTGTTTCCTTGCATGATTTGTTTTTTCCTTTTGTTTTTTTGTGATATTTTTCAAAATTATCTTTGTTAGTTTTTTTTTTAATATTAAGTTGGTTGAGAATTATAATTTTATATTTCATCACAAAATACTATAGATTAATACAGTATTTTCCTAAATGATTTTAATATTGAGCTGATTGAGAATTTAGCTTTAACTTTCCCCACATGTTTTTTTTCCTATTTTTGTTTTTTGCTTTTATTTCCCCAAAATTGTCTTCTTTTTTTTGAGTTATTTTTTCAGAATTGTTTTTCTTGATTTTATTTTTTTAATATTGAGCCGGTTGAGAATTTAGCTATAATTTTTTTCTTTAAAACACTGTGGATTGCTACAGTGTTTTGCCACATGGTTTTTTTTTTGTTATGAATTTTTTTCTAGAATTGTCTTTGTCGATTTTATTTTTTTCATATTAAGTTGGTTGAGAATTTAGCTTCATAGTTTTTTTTAAACACTGTGGATTGTTACAATGTTCCACCACATATTTTTTCTTTTATGATTTTTTTAAATTATCTTTATTGATTTTATTATTTTTAATATTGAGCTGGTTGAGAATTATAACTTTATATTTCTTCATGAAACACTATAGATTGCTATAGTGTTTCTCTACTTGATTTTTTTTCTTTTGTTTTTTTAATAATTTTTTTAAAATTATCTTTGTCGATTTTATTTTTTTAATATTAAATTAATTAAAAATTTAGCTTTATATTTTTTTAAAATATTATAAATTATAATAATTTTTTTTCATATAATTTTTTTCTACAAACCCACAACAATATATAAACATGCCACAAACCTGCGAAATCACGCTGGTATGGCATGTAGCATCTAACTAATTCGGTGTTGGGACGTATCCTAATCTACCGCGAGTATACAGAGACGTTATCCACTCCACCCTTCTGGGTCAACGTTCTCCCCCATCCGGCATAGTTGGATAGCAAATTATTAATTTAAGTCATTTATGTTGAGATTAGGAATTTGTAAAAAAATCCACACTAACTATTTACTTTTCAATTTATTAACCCATCACATATTAGATATATTTTTTAAAAATATTTTTTATCTAATGATAAAATTTTCAATAGCTCACCTCTATTTTGGTACAAAATTTGGCCAATACTGCGACTATAAAATGTGAGCAATTACTCTGTTTTTATCTTGCTAAAAGAACAATAAAACCATAGTTATTAAACCCGGTCCGAGGGTTGACTCAGCCAAGGAGCCGGGTCCCTGGTTTTATGGGTAACTCGGGTTAACTTGGATCAACCCGGAAAAATTAAAATTAAAATTAAAGTTTTAATATTTTATATGAAAAAGTCCATGTAAATATAGGTTATAAATATTGTAAACAATGAAATTTAAAAGAATATATTTTTAAAAAATTTATCCCGTATTAAAAAGATATTATATTAAGCTTTTAAGTTAAAGTATTTAAATCAAAAAAATTTTGTATCCCACATCGAAAAAACATAACTTTTTTCTTGGAAATATAGAGTATATATACTAATAGGTTTTAAATCCCACATTGAAAAAACATAACTTCTTTCATGAGAACATAGAGTATATATATGAAATGGTTTCAAATCCCACATTGAGAAGATACTATGTTATCCTTTTAAGTTAAAGTATTTAAATCAAAAGGTTTTCTATCCTATATTGAAAAAACATGATTTTTTTCTTGGGAACATAGAGTATATATACTAATGAATTTCAAATCCCACATTGAAAAAACACAACTTTTTTCTTGGGAATATAGAGTATATATACTAATAGGTTTCAAATCCCAAATTTAAAAAACATAACTTCTTTCATGGAAACATAGAATATATATATGAAATGGTTTCAAATCCCACATTGAGAAGATACTATATTATCCTTTTAAGTTAAAGTATTTAAATCAAAAAGTTTTCTATCCTATATTGAAAAAACATGATTTTTTTTCTTGGGAACATAGAGTATATATACTAATGGATTTCAAATTCCACTTTGAAAAAACATAACTTTTTTCATAAGAACATATAGTATATATACGAAAGGACTTCAAATCCCACATTAAAAAGATATTAGTTATTCTTTTAAGTTGAAGTATTTAAACCAAAAGGTTTTTTTATCCCACATTAAAAAAATATGATTTTTTTAAGGGAACATAGAGTATATATACTAATAAGTTTCAAATCCCACATTGAAAAAACATAATTATTTTCATGGAAATATAAAGTATATATACGAAAGGGCTTCAAATCTCACATTGAAAAGATACTATGTTATCATTTTAAGTTGAAGTATTTAAACCAAAAGATTTTTTATCCCACATTGAAAAAACATAATTTTTTTTCTTGGAAACATAGAGTATATATACTAAAGGGCTTCAAATCTCACATTGAAAAGATACTATGTTATCCTTTTAAGTTGAAGTATTTAAGCCAAAATGTTTTTTATCCGACATTAAAAACACATGACTTTTTTCTTGGGAACATGAGTATATATAGTTATATACTAATGGGTTTCAAATCCCACATTTGAAAAAAAAACCGGGTCTCGTCCAAGTTTGCTCGGGTCGACCCGCCGGGTTGCCCGGGTTTGACCGAGCTGTTGCCCTAGCGGTCTTTTAGTAAACCTGAACCGGTCCAGCCACCAGGTTGACCCGTCGGGCCGGGCCAGGTTTAATAACACTAAATGGAATTCTCTGTTATATGTTGCGTTTTAAACAGTGGCAACAACGAAGATGTCCGTTAAGATCGAGATAACGGTTGATTTTTAAAGTATTTTTTATTTAAAAATATATCAAAATAATATATATTTTTTAAAAATTTATTTTTAACATTAGCGCATCAAAACGAATCAAAATTATAAAAAAATTAAAACAAAAAAATTAAAAAATTAAAAAAATAGTTTTTGAATGCAAAAGTAAACACACTCATCTTATTAATTTCATTTTGGAGTTCAGAACGCATCAAAATTATATATATCATTTGTGGCTTGATTTTATTCAAGTTGTGGAAAAGAAAATAACATAGCATGACAAGGTAGCAAACCTCTGAATATCTATTATAACACATATAATAGTTATATATCCGCATAGTTAAGCTACGACATTCGAATTTTTTTTTTAATTTTGCTTTTTTTATTGATATTTTTAATATTTATTTTTTTAAAAAAAATTTAAATTCATGTTCCAATTGATATCACTCATTTGTTATTTTTTTATTTGCTTATTTATCTTTTTTGGATAAAGATTTTTTCAAATTATTTTGTGTATATTTAATTTTTAAAGATATTTTTCTGATTCATCTATATTTTTTTATTTTTTATATTGATGATTTTTTTAAAAAAATTATTTTCAGATAATATTTCTAATATATGCAGCATTGCATAATATTTTTTTTCTTTGCTTTTATTTATTTAATTTAATGTGTGTAATTATTTATATTTATCTTTTGATTGAATAAAAAAGATATTTTAATAAACAAGATTTAATAAATATAACTACGTAAATATCCCTTCTTGCAAGATTAAATATCTTGAATTATATCTATTTTTTGATTTTTTTAATTTTATTTTTACTTACTATTAATGACTTGTTTTTATTAATATATATAATTTTTGATTTATTTAATTACATTCATGTACAGTGGTAGAGCCACGTAAGGTCAAAATGGATAATTGCCCCTTTAATTTTTTTTGAATATTTTTATATGAGAATATTAATATAATAGTATGGTGAGGGCTTGAGGGGTTTACACACGCAGAGATGCAAAGGAAATATTGTTGAATTTTATTTTAATATAATAAATAATATATATAATATATGTCTTATGTTTACGTTTCCAGCACTCACTCCAGCTCATTTCTCATTTCCCCAAACGTTTTTCTTTTCTTTCTTTTTCTTCCACTCACTATTCGAGAGCTTTTCTATTTTTTTTGAGGTGCTGTTCCATACCTCTCTTTCTTGTATAAATTATTTTTCAAGTTCAATTAAGCAAGTAATTTTTTTAACTTTAGATAAATTTCCTTTATTTTTTCTATTTATTTTATTACCTAATTTTAATTTCATTATTTTATAATTAGTTATTGAAAATATTAAGGTTATAATAATGTAGGGGTTTTGATATGTATAATGTTTTGAATCAATTAAAGGTAAATGGTAGACACCAATTTTGAACAATAGACATTAATTTGATTATTTTGAATTAATTAAAGGTTATATAATTTTCTATTGTAATGGTTACAGTATAGAATTAAACTTTTTCACGAGATGAACAAGCAAACATTCTTATTGTTATTAGTGAGTAAATATTGATATTTGTAGAATTAAAATTGTTTTAGCTTGAGATTGGTTCTTTTTATGATGTTAATTACCTTGAGCTTTTCTATAAAATAATCAGGATAAATGATTAAATAATTCATATTTTATTATTATTATTTTTTTGTTTTCGTCAGACAATTTGTGTTTTGTTAGAGCTTGGAGAAGAATTAACACGTGTATACAAGCCTGCATGTTAGTTTTTTCTTAAAAAAAAGAAAAAAACTATTTTTTTGTAAATTTTTTCATTTTAAAAGTATTTTAAAATTAATTTTGCTTTATATGAATTAATATATTTGTTTCAAATTGATTTTTCACATATATATCTATATAATATAGTATTTTTTAATAATTTGTCTCGTTTAAAATTTTTTGACTCCGCCATTTGCATGTATAAACTTTTTAATTTGCCCATAATTTTTTTTTACTATAAAAATACATAGAAAAAACATAACTAGTTTTCATTTATTGGAGGTTGAAATGCTTCAACGACTGCGTTGGACAAAAGCAGATAGCAGATCCTTCCACCCTCTAGTAAAGCTCTAAATTACATAGCCTAGGTGTTGGGATAACTATTAAGGGTTTCTTTTTCTTGACAACTATGCCATATTTATCAGATAGTTCCAGCACTCCTCCAACTGGCAGCTTCCACTCAAAGGAGTGCAACAATGAAGCCTGTAAATACATCAGCATCTTCTCTGCTAAACGGAGTCCTGCACAAACCCTCCTTCCCGATCCAAATGGGAGATACTGAAAATTGTTGCCCGAGTAATCAAATGTGCTAGTATCATCATTCAAAAACCTCTCTGGTCTAAATTCTAAGGGATGGTCCCACAGATTAGGATCTCTGTGAATAGCGTAAACATTAAAAAAAACTGTAGTACCCTTAGGAACGATATACCCTCCTAGTGTGCATGATTGCCCTGAAAAACGGGGCACTAAGAGAGGCAGTGCAGGATGCAAACGAAATGTCTCCTTCATCACAGCATCCAAATACCGTAACTTGGGCAAGTGGAATTCTTCTACGGTGTTGTTCGCTCCAACAACTTCCTGTAATTCTTGGTATACCTTCTGCCTTACCTCTTGATGTTGCATTAGTCGTGCCATTGTCCATTCGATCATGGTAGTAGTTGTGTCAGTACCGCCCACGAAAATGTCCTGTGCATAGAAAATAACATTATTTTTAACGCTAGGTAGATGCATGATTTTGATCAGCAGCAGACTTGTAAGACAGCAGCTACATCATTTTTTTGGGGAAAAGCACGCTTTGCTCGATCTGAACTTTCTAATCACCCTTTGTTAAGGTGGTCTTGGTCTTGGACATTACTGATGCTTGTAGGTCCATATGTTTCCAAGACATATTCACGAGTGACTCAATGTTCCCAAGAAATGACTTTAGTTTTATCTACCAGTATGATCTAGAAACATACATTGCATTGGCTTTAAAAGTATAAATAAGAAATGAATAATTAAAGTAGAAGAATTTAAAAAAAGAAGTAGAAGAAGAAGAAGAAGAAATTAAAGCAGTCATACCAATATCATGGCTTTGAGTTGGTCCATCGTAATTGATGTTGCAGCATCTTCATGCTTGTTAAGATCCAAGAGAATCTGCAGCAAGTCTTCTCTCACATCCATATGTGCCTTTTCTTCATTCAAATGTTGCTCAATTGCAGATTCAAGAAATTGATCGAGAGTGACTGCTAATCGCTTTGATTGTCTCTCTATACCTTGCAAGTCATACCTAGCCAGCATGGGGAAAAGGTCCGAAACATTAGGTTTTCCAAATAGCACCATCATCTCTGCTGCATGACACCGAAACTATGCAACGAAATTAGTCCATTTCTCTCCTTGGATTGTGCCACCCCCCAGCAAAATTCTCAGGACAGTATTTAGGCTTGTTACATATGCCAATTCACCAAAGTCAATAGGGTTGCCAATTTTATTATACACCTCTCTAATAGCCTTTTTAACCTCCTGTTTTCTCAGTGCATAAGAAGCATCAAGGCTAGCCTAGCATTTCGCGCACCAAAACCTTGCGCATCTTTCTCCATTGAGGACTGTAAGAGGACCAAGCGATATCATTTCCGCCGTATGAGAGCACCCGGGCGGAAATAGGTGGATCACGATCAGCAAATATGGTATCCTTGTCACGAGCAATTTCTTTGGCTAGTGGTGGTGAGCTAACCACCATGCACAATTTGTTTCCGAGCCTTAGCTTGTAGATAGGGCCATAGACCCCAGCTAGTTCAGTGAACTTCTTGTGGAGGTCATTACCAAGAAATGGAAGGTATCCAACTAATGGCAAGCCACGAGGACCTGGCGGAAACGGAGCAGCGACTGCCTTCTTTGGTTTGATATTGTTCCACAAGAACCAGAACATTGTTATTATGGTGACTGCCATGATGAGAAACAGTTTTTGTCTCTCGTTACTAGCATCCCACAACCGTGACCACAACCCAGTGACCGTGTTCAACATTATGGTATTTTTGGGTGCAAATTAAAATGTAACAGTGAGACCTTTAAGAATGTAGTGTATATAAAAAAATTAGCTCTCAACAATAGAAAAGTTGGAAATCAAAATCTGACAGTAAGTATATATACTGATCTTTTGCGGTTTTAGCTCCTGGTTTAGTGTTATAATCCGATTCACTTAAATTGAATTAAAAAAATTTAATAATATTATTTGTATTATAGATATTATTATTTGTATTATAGATATTTTTGCATCGATATTTTTGAGCCTCACATTGTCAAAGCAAAGCTATCAAATGCACATGGCCACATATTGCTTGATCTGATTTGATTTTTGGTCCTTCAAGTAGCTAATTCACAGCCACACACATATATATCCACCAGAAGATAAAGACAAGGCAACAATCAATGAATGAAGATGTCCAGAAAATGTCAATTCAATTAATAATTTTCTAGAACTCAAGGATTGACAATGAAGAATATGCGAATTCTGTATATAAGAAAGAAAGAAAAATCAAATATCACGACAAAGTGAGCCTCCCATTATCAAAAACGATATGTGTGCCTATCTATCTTTTCTACTTAAATATGATTATTTTTTATATTAAGAAAAGTCATGTTAGAAAGAATACAAAAGTGTTTTTATAAAAAATAGTTATAAACACTATTGATTAAGACGTCAGTGATAATAGATTCGAGTAAATCTTCTAAATTTAATATTTTCTCGTTAAATCTCTAAAGATATGCTCTAATACTTTTATTTTTTCAATGGGTGATACATAATAGCTCAATTGTGCTCTTTTTAGCAAGAAACAAGAGATAAGTTTAGCATAAAGATCATAGAGGCCAAAGATAGAGTTAGGCTCAAGGTTATGATAATATACCTGAGCAAATCCATGCAATATAGTAAAGGAAATTTTGCACATAGCATTACTATTTTGTGTTACAAGCTCAATTATCCTTCTAACATTTTGCATATGCTTTCTAGAATTTATAAGGCCATTATATTTATCCAAGTTAATCTTTGCTGAGACATAGTTTTTTGAGAGATGAGCGATAAATTCTATGATAAAAGTGGAGAATCTCCCACCTGGTGCCTGATGAGAATGGTGTTCAATTTTAGTAGTTATTGGTCTTGTCTAACATCTATATCTATTTTTATAGAAAATATATGAGCGAGATTATAAAGAAGATTGATGGTGGTAACCACACTTGTGGCTAAGACCTATTGATGAGTGCTCTTCATAGCATCAAGGAAACCATATGGCCAGTTTAAAATTCACATAAAAAGTCATTTTAGTTCAAAAATTTATTTTGTTGATTTTTCAATCCTTGAGTTAAGAGAGGAGAGATAATCTAACTGAAAAATAGTGAAGGAGAGAGAAAGTTATCAATTGACCACATTTCAACAACCAAAATGAATGATTTATATTTGTTATAATTTTTTTTATTTTTTATCAAATTAAGAACCCAAATAAAAAATATGTTTTTTTCCAATGGATTTTAAATTATTTTTTTGAACAAAAAAACAACTTTAATTGTTTTATAATTAAATTAAAAAGATTTGAAGAACTCCTCGTAACATGAGATTAAATAGTTTAATATGCATCTTTATCTCAACTTTTTAACTTAGTATTTGATTTAAATTAATATATTTGTTATCATTTATTAAAACATATAATTTTTAATTTATCTTATTTAACACACATATAAACTTTAGTTTGCAATTAAAAATTTTCTTAATGGTAAATACAATATTAACAACGCTTGCACTTTTATGTGTTAAGAAAAAGAATTGCTTCATCTCATAGCATAGCGCAGGTAATCAAACTAGTTATGGTGATATTATTAACAACTCAATCATAAATGTTGCTAATTTTTTCGGTTTTATGTATAAGAATATGCAAATTTAAGACTTCAAAATTTATACATCAATCCATTGAAGTTGAATTCGTATTATAGGTATTTTTGCATCGATATTTGTGAGCCTCATAACCTGTACAATAACTAATAAAATATACACTAAAAACCATAAATTGTTTTATTTATATCTATTATAAAATTATATAAATTTTATGTTATTTTAAAATATAAGGTCCTTGTAATAAAAAGGAATTGATTTTTATAACAAAATAATTTTTAAATTAAAGATAAAATAATCAACATTGCTAATTCAATTTATTTTTATATATATTATAAACAGTATAATTAAATTCATTATATAGTTTAATATTTTATTTTAAATATAAAAATTATAATACATTATCCATTATATTCTAAACAAGTTGTAAGGGATTTCATTACTAGAAACATATGAGTGTGGATCAATAATTCAGCGTGGTAAGCTCTGTTTAGATTAGATTAAATTAAGGGTTCAAATTTTTTTTTTTATAGTTTAATGTAGGTATTCGGATTAGCTTGCGTCTACTTCGACTAAACCTACGGGCCCTGAAGTTAACGACCATGTACGTCTCTAGTGGCCATCATATGAATAATTACAGGACTCGAACCTGAGATCACAAAGAAAATAAATTTTTAAATTTTAAATTTTTATCATTAAACCACCACTTAAATAGTTGAGGGTTCAAATCTGTTTACTACTTTATCTAATGGCTTTTTAAGGACCTTGCACTGGAGTTTATTGCCAGTGCAAGCAGGAGACAGCATGGTACACGGCAGCAGCCAAGGGGTGTCTGGAAAAAAAAAAAAAACTCACCTGCTCTGTTAAAAAATCTCTGCATTTTTTTTTAATAATTTTGTTATTGAAAAATTAATTACCACCCTGCAAATCATCAATTTAGTTCCAGCCCATGTAGCAAATGAATATCTCATTCAAAACCAGCTTTCCTTTTTTTTTAATTGAGACTCCATCAATTTTATCTCCATTGCTATATTATCTTCTATTTATTTGTTAAAATATAATCTAAAAAATAACTAATAAAATATACATTAATTATTCCATGAAGGCTTTCATGGGGCTACTAGGGAATCGTGTTCGAGACGATTAATATAGCTGATATCGCTTCATCTAATTAATAAAAGGAATTGTATAATGTATTCGGACTTCAAAATTTATGCATCAATCCATTGAAGTTGAAGTCCGTGGAGGGTATTATAGATATTTTTGCATCGATATTTTTGAGCCTCACATTGTCAAAGCAAAGCTATCAAATGCACATAGCCACACACATATATATGCACCAGAAGATAAAGACAAGGCAGCAATAAATGAATGAAGATGTCCAGAAAATATCAATTCAATTAATAATTTTCTAGAACTCAATGATTGACAATGAAGAATATGCGAATTCTGTATATATGAAAGAAAAAAAAAATCAAATATCATGACAAATACGCAACGATATTTTTTTAAAATGCATAGATTTTATGTTATTTTGAAATCCAGTAGAACCACTTCATTAGCCATTTGTTGCCCAAAGAGAATCAAGATTTTTCTCAGAAATTTGTTTCCTTTTGTCAATTTGCGGAGCTGGGGACAAAACAAGAATTCATAGCAGAACATGAGTCCTTTGTGGAATTTTCAGCTTCCCCCCTGCCCCCTGGCGCTTCGCTTTTGTTGTCATCGCTTGCATCAGAATGGTCACCCTCCTTCGAGAATAGCTCTCTGTGTGTGGCTATGTAAATTAGCTCTCTGTGTGTGGCTATGTAAATTATGTGGCTATGTACTTGAAGAAGACAAAGATTGACAATGAAGAATATGCAAATGCCGTATACAAGAAAGAAAAAATCAAATAGCACGACAAATACTCAACGATATTTTTTTAAAGTGTAACCTAAAGAATAACTAATAAAATACTCTTTAATTACTCTTTCAACATCACAAAATCTCTGATATGTACAAGGCTTTCATGGAGCTACCAGGAAATCGTGCTGGACACAATTAATATAGCTGATATATATCGCTTGATATAATTAAAAGGAATAATTGTATAATATATTCGGACTTCAAAAATATTTTCGCGTCAATCCATTTATGCACCAATATTTATGAGCCTCACAGTATCAAGACAAAGCTATCAAATTCACATAGCCACACATATCGCTTGATCTGATTTGATTTTTGGATGGTTTTTGGTCCTTCAAGTAGCTAATTCACATAGCCACACACACACGCATCTGAAGATAAAGACAAGGCAACACTAAATGAATGAAGATGTCCAGAAAATGTCAATTACATTTAATTTTCTAGAACTCAAAGATTGACAATGAAGAATATGCAAATTCTATATATAAGAAAGAAAAAAAATCAAATATCACGACAAAGTGAGCCTCACATTATCAAAAGCAATATGTGTGGCTATGTGATTTTTTCTACTTAAATATGATTTCCCATTTCCTTTTCACATTAAAAAGAGTCATGGAAAATATACAAGTGTTCTCATAAATCATTGATTAAGACGTCAATGAAAATGGATTCAAGTAAATCTTCTAGGTTTAATATTTTTTTGTCAAATCTCTAAAGATATGCTCTAGTACTTTTATTTTTTTATTGGGTGATAGAAAATAGCTCAATTGTGCTCTTTTTAGTTGGAAACAGGAGATAAGCTTAGCATAAAGATTATAGAGGCCAAATATGAAGTTAGGCTCAAAGTTATGATACCATACCTGAGCAAATCCATGCAATATAGTAGGGGAAATTTTGCATATAGGATCACTATTTTGTGTTACAAGCTCAATTATTCTTCTAACATTTTGCATATGCTTTCTAGAATTTATAAGGCCATTACATTTGTTCAAATTAGTCTTTGTGGAGACAGTTTTTTGAGAGATGAGTGAGTGAAATTTTATGATAAAAAGTGGAGAATCTCCCACATGTTACCTCATGAGAATGATGTTCATTATTAGTAATTATTGGTCTTGTCTAACATCTATATCTTTTTTTATAAGGAGTATATAAGCGAGATTTTAAAGAAGATTGATGGTGATAACCACACTTGTGGTTAAGACTTGTTGAAGAGTGCTCTTCATAGCATCAAGGAAACCACATGGCCAATTTAAAATTCACATAAAAAGTCATTTTAGTTAAAAATTTATTTTGTTGATTTTTCAGTTCTTGGGTTAAGAGAGGAGATAGAATCTAACTGAAAAATAGTGAAGAAGAGAAAAAGTTATCAATTGATCATATTTCAACAACCAAAATAAATGATTTATATTTGTTATCATTCTTTTTATTTTTTATGAAATTAAGAACCTAGGTAAAAAAAATGTCTTTTTCCAGTGAATTTTAAATTATTTTTTTTGAACAAAAAAAACAACTTTAATTGTTGTATAATTAAATTAAAAAGATTTGAAGAGCTACTCGTAACATGAGATCAAATAGTTTAATATACATCTTTATCTTAACTTCTTAACTTAGTATTTGATTTAAATCAACATATTTGTTATTATTTATTAAAACATATAATTTTTAATTTATCTTATTTAACACATATATAAACTTTAGTTTGCAATTAAAATTTTTTTTGATGGTAAATACAATATTAACAATGCTTGCACTTTTATGTGTTAAGAAAAAGAATTGCTTCATCTCATAGCATAGCGTAGGGGTGTATGCAAAAAAAAAAAAAAAAAAAAACCCTCACCTGCTCTGTTAAAAAATATCTGCATTTTTTTTAATAATTTTTGTTATTGAAAAATTAATTACCACCCTGCAAATCATCTATTTAGTTCCAGCCCATGTAGCAAATGAATTTCTCATTCAAAACCAGCTTTCCCTTTTTTTAGTTGAGACTCCATCAATTTTATCTCCATTGCTATATTATCTTCTACTTATATCTATTTATTTTTTAAAATATAATATAAAAACTAACTAATAAAATATACATTAATTATTCCACAAAGGCTTTCACGGGGCTACTAGGGAATCGTGTTGGAGACAAATTAATATAGCTGATATCCTTGATATAATATTGGGTGTGTTTGTTTTCATAAAATAGTTTTTTTGGAAATCAGTTTTTAAATTTTTCTTTGTTTGTTTGTCTTTTAAAAAATAACTCAATAGAAAACACTTTTCAGTTAACAAAAAATACTTTCCAGTTAAAATAAAAATTAGCTTGGTTTTCAGGAAAGTGTTTTTCTTATATTTTGGGCGGAAAACACTTTCTGGAAATTGTGAAAAATTTAGAAATATCATATTATTTGCTAATTATATTAAATTTAGTCCTCAAACTTTTGATTATTATATATATATATATTTGAATATTTGTTTTTCAATTTCATCCCTTAGAATTTAATTTTTATATTAACTTTGATCCTCATTTTTATTTTGTTTTTCCCTTATCATTTTTTCATTGAATTTTTTTATCTATCAAATTTGATCCTCATTCTTTTGATTGTGACTTATTTTATTTAAAATAATTTATGAAATATTAACTATTATTATTTTAATTTCTTCATCTTTCAATTTCTTTATTTTTTTAGATTTGATCTCTATTATTTTGATTATTATTTATTTTATTTAAGATAATTTATGAAATTAATTTTTTTTTAATTTCATTCTCATTCAACCTTTTAATTTATAAGATTTGTTCCTCATTATTTTAATAAACTCAAAAAAATAAATCATTAATAAGTTATTTTCCAGCATATTTTTCATGACATAAACAAACATTGGAAAATGTTTTCCAGCTTATTTTTCATTACATTACCAAATATCAAAAAATAATTTACTTTCTTGAAATTCACTTTTCATAAAAAAAATAATTTCCAACAAATAAACAAGGCCTAAAAAAAATTGTATAATGAGTTCAGACTTCAAAGTCCATGGAAGGTATAATAGATGGCACAAATTGTATAGTCGGGACTGTTATAAATACCTTCAATTATAAATATTAAAAATATTATCTTTTATGTTATAAATATTTTAAAGTATAGTCGGGACATGTACAAGGCTTTGACGGGGCTCGAGTTGGAGGCAATTAATGTAGCTGATATCGCTTGATTTAATTAAAGGAATCTGTATACCGTCTTTAGACTTCAAAATTTATACATCAATCCATTGAAGTTGAATTCCTTCGAGGGTATTATAGGTATTTTTGCATCGATAAAGATAAGGCAACATTAAATGAATGAACATGTCCAGAAAATGTCAATTACATAAATAATTTTCTAGAAGTCAAAGATTGACAATGAAGAATATGCAAATTTTGTATATAAGAAAGAAAAAATTCAAATATATCATGACAAATACTCAACGATATTTTTTAAAATGCATATATTTTATGTTATTTTAAATTCAAAAGCTGGAGAAACGAGTAGAGCTTTATCTCCTTTGGAAAATTGTGAAGATAATAATGATGGCGTGCACAACTTCTTGGAAACCAGATCTCTCAATTTGATTGAATCTTCCAAAAACATGCAACGAATTCTTGAAGATGACGGTTTTGTTGTTTTTTTCTCTCCTTTTACCACTGGCTACCTTTGCCATCTATTATTCTAATATATCCCCGGAGATAGAAATAGGAGAATTCTTCTTTTCTAAAGATTATATTTTTCTCTCTGTATCATTTGTATATACACATGCATATATATAGTTACAGATTATAACTGTCATGACAACTATCATGACAGTTATTATAACTGTTGCTGGCAGTTATAAAGTAGTTAGGATTAGTTACAATTATGTTACAGGTGGTTATAAGTAGAAGAGAATTAATTAACAACAATCTTAACGTAACCAATCCTTCTTTCTTCTTCAGCTCTGTAACTAGTCCTTCACGTAACCAATCCTTCTTCTTCTATCACTGGTTTATCATCCCCTCGCAAGTGAAAGGGTCTTGGAACGAGGCACAGCTGTGTTTTGAGAAACAATAACCTTGAGCTTGTAAGATGTTTAGTTAGGAGATCGGCAAACTGGTCTTCAGTTGGAATGAATTGTAATTCTATTTTCCCTTGTAGAACTTGATCACGAATAAAGTGTAGATCAATTTCTGTGTGTTTTGTTCGTGCGTGAAACACATAATGTTTGGCCATATGATAGGCACTGATGTTGTCATACTAGAGTATAGGCACAACAGGGGTAGGAACACATAGTTCGTGCATCAAGGCTTGAATCCAAATAATTTCTGCAATAGCCAGAACAAGTCCCCTATACTCCAATTTTGCACTACTGCGAGAGACTAATTTTTGCTTGGTAGAGGACCAAGAAATTAGATAACCCCCTAGATAAATGAGGTAACCACTGGCACTTCTTCGATCGTCAGGCTGAGCTCCCCAATCATCATCGGTGAACCCTTTAATTGTCAACTGATTTGAGGAACTTATGAGTAACCCATCATGCATAGTTCCACGTAGGTATCGAAGAATACATTTGACAGAGAGCCAATGTGCTGAAGTCGGTTGTTGCATAAACTGACATGCTTTATTAATAGTAAAGGCGATGTCAGGTCGAGTAATTGTAAGATATTGTAGAGCTCCCACTACACTACAATAACCAAAAGGATCTTCCATAGGCTCACCATCAAATTTAGATAAATTATGTCCAACAGCCCCAGGAGTTTTGACAGGCTTGGTGTCAAACATTTCTGTTCTGTGCAGTAAATCATAAATGTATTTTATTTGGCTGAGATGTATAGAATTGTCATGGTAAGAGACTTCAATACCAAGGAAGTAGGTCAGTTTTCCTAAATCTTGCAATGCAAATTCAGAATTCAGTTTAGTAATAAGTGAAGCTATCTGCATATATGAGCTGCCTGTGATGAGGATATCATCTACATAGATGAGAACGATCAAAGTTGTAGATTGACCACAGGAGATGAACATAGAGCTATCGGTTCTGGAGGTGCTGAACCCCCACTGTAAAAGAGCAGAGCTGAGTCGTTGGAACCAAGCTTGTGGAGCTTGTTTCAAGCCATATAAAGCTTTCCCCAATCAACAAACTTTGGTAGGAAACTTGGTGTCCATGTAGCCGGGAGGTTGAGACATGTAGACTTGTTCCTCAAGTTCACCATTCAGAAACGCATTGTGGACATCAAGTTGTCTTACTTCCCATTTAGAACTAAAAGCAATGGTGAGGATAATGTGTATAGTTGCAGCTTTGACTACTGGGCTGAATGTCTCAAAGCAATCAAGGTCAAGTGTTTGATGATACCCTTTTGCTACAAGTCAAGCTTTATACCTGTCAATGCTCCCGTTTGGCTTGTGCTTCGATTTGTATACCCATTTGCATCTTATAATGTTAACATTAGAAGGCTTAGCAATAAGGTCCCAAGTGTGATTGTGATGAAGGGCTGCAATCTCTTGATCCATTGCTCTAGTCCAATGTGGATCCTTTAGAGCTTGATTGAGTGTATATGGTTCTATGACAACAATTAGATTTAGAGTAACCTTATTTTTAGTGATGTCACTCATCAACCTTGTTATTATACGTGGAGCTAAACTGGAATTAGGGATCGAATTAGTAGGAGCAGATTCAGGAGAAGGAGGAGAAATTGGAAAAGTTATAGGTTCATTCAAGGAAATAGACTCAACAGTTGTGGGAATGGAATCAGTATGTATTGAGATGGGTGTATCTACTAGACAGTGAGACAAATCACTAGATGGGAATGGTATTGCAGGAGGTAAAATGGCAGAAGGAATGTTATCAGGTTGAGATGAAGGAGATTTAGTGGTGAAAGGGAATTGTGTTTCATCAAATACCACATGAGGTGTGATATAAACTTGTCCAATAAGATAATCAAGACACAAATATCCCTTGTTGCTGAGGGTATAACCAAGAAAGATGCACTGAACCGATCGATATTGTAGTTTATGGTTGTTGTAAGGGTGAATGAAGGGATGACATAGGCAGTCAAACACTCTTAGAGACTTGTAGTTGGACAGTTTCTGAAAAAGAGTTAGATAAGGTGAAGCATTGTTAAGTACCTTGCTAGGCATTCTATTGATGAGGAATGTGGCTGATTGGAAGGCATACTGCCAAAACTTCATAGGCAACGACGCATGAGCTAGCAAGGCCAATCCAGTCTCTACAATATATCTATGCTTCCTTTCTACTCTCCCATTCTGAGCTGAGTTATAAGGGCAGGAAAAACGATGCACAATACCAACCTGTTGAAGAAAGGTGAGGAAGGATTTGAACTCACCTCTATTGTCAAATTGCACATATTTTATATTGTCATCAAATTGATTCTCTACTTGGAGTTTGAATTGTTGGAACATTGGGAGAGCTTAATCCTTTGTATGTAATGGATAGAACCATGTGTATCGTGAGAAATCATCTAAGAACAAAATAAAGTACTTAGCACCAGATGTGGATTTTTCTGAGGCAGGCCCTCAGATATCCATATAAATCAATTCCAATGGTTTGGAAGCACGAGAGGAGGAGAGATAGGTTGGCAATCTGTGACTTTTGGCAAGCTGACAAGAAGAACATATAGTAGAACAATCAGTAGCTTTATTCTTTTCATAGGAAACATTACAGCTTTGTAATATTTGGGCTACAACATCAGTGGCAGCGTGGCCTAGTCTGTGATGCCATATGTCCATTTTTATTTTGAGTGGTTTTGGAGATTGGAGAATGAAAAACAGAAAAGTCTTTGATGCCAACGTATACCATCTTCTCATTGCTCAGTGCTGGGAACTTGTAAAGTCCATTCTCAAGTCTGCCTTGTGCTAGTATCTTCTTCATATGCAGATCCTTCACAAGGAAACTATTAGATTGAAATTCAATCAAGGCATTGTTATCTGAGCAGAACTTAGCAACACTAATCAAGTTTGCTGAGATGAATGGAATATGGAACACCTTTCTAAGTTGAAATGGTCGAGAGTTAGAGACTAGACGATGGGAACCAATGTTGGAAATGGATAAGTGCTTACCATTACCAACTGTGACCTTATTTGTCCCTGTGTATGGAGTAGAATTGATTAGATTCCCAGCATTCTGAGTCAGGTGATGGCTTGCTCCAAAGTCAAAGTACCAATTGCCATCTGCAAGATTATTAAAGGCAACCATAACATGTATATTGTTTTGACTTCTGATATTCATATTCACAGTGTTAATACCATTATTGGAAGAGTTTTGATATGAAATGTCAAATCTGTGATAACAAACGTGTACTGTATGCCTAAATTTTCCACATAACTGACATTGTGGCTTTTCTGAACTGATTGAATTATGTCTTCCACTCTGTGTATATCTGCCCCCGCGACCACGACCTCTTTAGTTGTGATTGCTGGCATTTGGAGTGAAGCTTGCGTAGCTGTGTCCTCTACTACCATTGTATCTCCTTCCACCACTTCTGTTATTAGAGGAAGAGGTATAATTGGCTGCCATTGCAGAGATTTGATCTACTGAGCTTTGTTGCTCAAGTCGATTTTCAAATGCTAGAAGCATATTATGAATTGCTTCAACTGAGATTTTATCATCTCTAATATTGATAGCTGTAACTACTGCATTGTAGTCAGAACCGAGTCCTCCAAGTAGATTCATGACTTGATCCTGTTCGGATACAGGTTCTCCAATGGCTGCTAGACTGTCTGCAGCTCCTTTCACCTTCATGATATAGTCTATCATAGGTAGAGATCCTTTCTTTGTGGATTGCAGTTCAAGCCTTAGTTGTATTATTCTGGCTCTTGAAGAAGAAGAGAAGGTCTTCTCCAATGCATTCCAAACAGACTGAGAAGTAGTGTGTCCAATGATTTGTGCCATGATAGCTGGTGTGAGGGATGAGTAAATCCAGCTGAGGATTGTGCGATCTTGTCTTCTCCAAGTAATGAACACTGGATTGATTACACATGCACTCAATTCTTTTTTTTGGAGTGGCAAAGGTGCTGTCTATGAAATCCTCAAAGCCATTAGCAAAAACAATATTATCAATTTGAGATTTCCACAAAACATAGTTGGTTCGATCAAGTTTTACTGGTAATGCATGGTTGAGCTATTGATAGGATGAAGTGAGTGCTATTATTGTGGTTTGCTCAGATTCAAGAGGATTGGAGACAGAGGAGGAGTGACTTGAAGCAGAAGTCATGGCTGAATCGAAGAGAGAAAGAAGTTTCTCTTTCAGAAATGCTATGATACCAAGATAGAAATAGGAGAATTCTTCTTTTCTAAAGATTATATTTTACTCTTTGTATCATTTGTATATACACATGCATATATATAGTTACAGATTGTAACTGTCATGACAACTGTCTATTATAATTGTTGCTGGCAGTTATAAAGTAGTTAGGATTAGTTATAATTCGGTTACAGGTGGTTATAAGTAGAAGAGAATTAATTAACAGCAATCCTAACGTAACCATATACACTGAATATTCTGCTAAACCAACAATGAGTAGAAATTGCATCCCGTGAAGGAAGTAGCCGTTATTTTGATGTTATCGTTTCATGATTAATCCACCCGTACACATGCCATTTATACATGGCTTCAGCTAATGGGAAATTTTGAAAATTAATCGATAGCATACTCATCTTAAAATTAAATAGGAAAGCAGATAATGCCCAGGTACACAGAGCATCAGCGTATTGATTATTGCAAGGACATCTTCTGCAATCTACGCGTAGAGAGCTGGATTGGATAATCTTGGTGTTGGAATTGCAACAAGAGGGTTCTTCAACTTCAAAACAATCCCAAACTTCTCCGTGAGATCCATTTTCTTACCTTCAGGTAATCTCCAATCAAAAGAATGCAGAAGTGTAGCAAGGAAATACAGAAACATCCTCTCAGCCATTGCTATCCCAGCACAAATTCTCCTTCCGGACCCAAACGGGAAATAATTGAAGTCACTTCCACTGTAGTCAAATTTACTGTTCAAGAACCTCTCCGGTTTAAATTCCATAGGATTTTCCCAGATTGAAGGGTCCCTGTGTACTGCCCATACATTGACAAAAACACGAGCACCCTTTGGAACAGAGAAGCCTCCAATAGTGCATGTTTCACTAGGGCAATGAGGGATTAGCAGTGGGAGAACTGGGTGCAACCTCAATGATTCTTTCATGATGGCATGTAAGTATGGCAATTTGTGTATGTGAGACTCCTCTACTATGTTGTCCTTGCCAACTACTCTGTCCAATTCATCTTGAGCTTTTCTCATTACTTCTGGCTTGTTCATAACTTCAGCAAAGGCAAACTCAATTGCGTTAGAGGATGTGTCTGAACCACCGACAACCATATCCTGTCATTGATTAACCAAATCTTTTAATCAATTTCTTGCGGCTCGACTACCGAAACTGATTCTATAATTCCCAAGTAAACCAGAATTTTGAAAAGGAACGAGAAAATAATCTTTTAATAATTAGCATGAAATTCGCATATGGATCGATCTTCCTTGCTACATGTATGCAAATACGAGTATATTCGTAGATGAAATTCGTTACCATATTGCCCTTTTTAAATGCTGCAATGCACATCACACACACACACACACACATATTGGTAGCCAATCCTTTTGCATTTAATTTTCTTTCATAAATACGTTGTTTTTAAAAAAAGTTCTTCCACAAAATTACAGAATTAATCAGATGAAATCGAAAGAAAAGAAAAGAAAAGAAAAGAAAGTTATTTAAATCTATACTCCATTAAATTATTTGTAGTTTCCGAAACAGCTCCATCAATTTGGTTCCACAATCACTTCAAATAAGAGCAATTCTAGACTTTATTATTTGATACCCAATTATTTAACACCACCGAACCAAACCCACCCTAATCAATAAAAAATTCTGGCTTATATATATATATATATATATATATATATATATATATATATATATATATGATAGATTGAATATTAAATTAAACTTATGGATGTGCTTAGTGAAACATGATTTCTTTTGAACAACAAGAACAATAAAAAATTTAAATTTTTAGATAAGATTTTAAAAATTTATTTATATTAGTTTTTAGTATCATTTCATTATCATCATGAAGAGAAAAACATACCATAAGCAAGGCTTTGATGTGGGTCATGGTTAATGGCGTCTTGACATCTCCTTCATCCTTCACTTTCAACAGAAACTGCAGAAAGTCTTTGCTACTCGCCCCTGCTCTATCCCCCAACGCATCAATGCTCAATTGTTTTTCAATCATCCTGTCAAAAATCTGATCAAACTTCGGGGCCAAACCACTCATCTTTTTTACTAGGCCTTGCAAATCGAATCTGGCCAAGGCAGGAAAAAAATCTGAAATGTTTGGCGCCCCCAATAACTCAGTCATGTCAGCCACAACCCGCCTAAATTCAGCACCTAGGCTACCCCTTTCTTCACCTTGGACCGTGCCACCCCATAACATGCTCGTTACAACATTCAATATTGCCAGAAAAGTTTGCTCTCCCACGTTGATGGGTGACCCGGGCTTACTATATATGTAAGCAATGATGTTTCGCACTTCGCGGCGGCGAAGCTCATAAACCGAGTCTAACGTTGAGTTGCTGAGCATTTTGAGGACACAAACTTTTCTTAGCATCCTCCACTCTGGCCCATATGGGCTCCAAGCTATATCTGACCCACCATAGGCTGCTATCCGGGCAACATCAGGCACGTCACGGTTAGCAAATGTTATGTCATGGTCTTTAAGAACTTCGCGAGCCAAATTAGGGGAGCTCACTATGATGCCAAGCTTGTGGCCAAGCTGCAGCTTCAAGATTGGTCCGTAAGTGCGCGCTAGCCCAGCAAAGTATGTGTGAAGATCTGGGTCAAGAGAAGCTAGATTGCCAATTAATGGGAGCCCTCTTGGACCAGGGGGTAGAGATGGACGTCCCTTCTTGGATTCGGCACGTCTCCGTGCATACCAAATAATAGCACAGAGAGCCAAGAGAGTGGCTATTGTGCTTGTAGAAGCATCTATATTAAAATTTTCAAGAAAATTTGTAAGGGGGGTCATGGTGTTTGATAACAACAGCGGAGTGAATTTCAGAGAAAAGGAGGAGGTGGTCTTAAAGGACACGGAAATCGGCACTTTATGGACATTTCACAAGTGGAAGACAAAGGGGGATTTTGAAAAGGGGGCCTTAACGAGGCAAGAATCTTGCTCTTTTGTCTTTATTTATTCAGCTTTGCAGCTGTATAGTTTAAGTTATTTTTTAAAGTATTTTTTATTTAAAAAATTATATTAAAATAATTTTTTTAAAAAATTTATTTTTAATATTAATATATTAAAATAATATGAAAATATTAAAAAAATATTAATTTAACATAATAAAAATAATAAAATAAAAATTCATTTTTAAAAAAATATTTTTGAAATGCAAAACCAAACAGAATTTTAGTACAACTTACTAATTTACTATTCTGCAATTCGATGCAAGTTAGATTAAATTATTTTTTAATAAAAATATATTAGATGATAGAAAAACTTATATCATAAAAAATCTAATACCGTGTGCTCATTAAAAAATTTATAAGATGATATTTTTTTATAAAAATTATTAAAATAATAATATATTAAATTAATCTGAATCAACATAAATTTGTCATTTATTTATCTATAATTTGGCCATTATTTTGATGATTTAAAAATCAATAAAGATGGTTTTTAGATTTAAAAATCCATTTTAAACTATTTTTTTCTAAAAAAAATACCATCAAATGAAACCATTTTTAAACCAGCCAATAACCTTGAAAACCCAAAAAATATTAAAAAAAAAATTAACCCAAATTGAAAAACAAAATTATGAACCCATGTCTATCCTCACATGCAAGTTTAGAGACAAAAAAACATAAAATCAAAATTTTCTCATTGAATGACACCGATTAATATCAATTACTGTTATTTTCATTCACAAAAATAGTCAAACCAAGAAATTTTTCTTTCCTCGTTGTTTTTAGTGTATTTTTTTCTCTTTTTTTTCTCTGATTAAAGAATAAAAATAAATTTTTGAATCAAATTAAAATAATAAGGAATAAAAAAACATTTTTTTAAGAATTTTAGATTAACCATACTATTTCTTCTTGCTTTATACTTTTTTTTTTAATTTATCTATTCTTAAAATATTATGATAAATTGATTAATGATTTGGCCATTAAAAGCTGTGATTGAAGGAAAAAATTGAGAAAGAGAAAAAGCATTGAGGAGGTGGTCTTTATGGATACGAAATCAAGATCGACGACAATTCAAATCAAGATGAAGACAAAGGGGGGATTCCGAAGAGAATGCCTAAAATGAAGCAGAGGAATCCTCACCTGTCTGTTTTCTTTTAGCTTTCAGTACAACTTATTGTCTGGATTGACTTGTTTGCCGAGGATATTGCACCGATGACCTGCAAAACTGCTTGCCGGCGAAAGGTTTAATAAAAACAAACTTTTTTTAAAAAAAAAAAAAAAATCAGAGAGAGACGAGAAGAGATTGAACAGTTTACTTTGTGGAACTTAAATTTGAGTCACTCTTTTTGGGTGGGTGGGCTGTCATTATCCAATTTCTTACTTCTCTCAAATATCATTGCCGTGACATTAAAAATACAATATAAATTTAAATTGAAAAATTACAAGAATTTTTTTTCAGCTACTTAAAATACATGATAAAAATAAAAATTAATATATAGTTCAAATAACTTAAAAAAAACAATATAATTATTTATATCCATAGATTCTATTAACTATCCAGTACCAAACTTATAAGAATCAAATTGTAATCAATTCAAACACAAATGTGAAGCTACCAAAGGCAAAACTTTGTCTCTTTCAGAAACTGCTGCAAGTTAAATTGAGATGGTTTAAAAAGGCTCTCACGCAAAGCAAAATTAAGTAAATATTATTTTGGGAGTTCTGAGGTATTTGTAAGCTCGATAACAATTATTTTTTAAAGCATTTTATATTTAAAAATATATTAAAATAATAATTTTTTATTTTTAAAAAATTATTTTTGACATCAGCATATTAAAATGATTTAAAAACATAAAAATATATTAATTTTAAGCAAAATATTTTTAAAATACAAAAACAAATATTTTCTTACTAGTAGCGCAAGTTATTTCATTTCCTCGACTTCTCCCATAGTTTTTTATTTTTTTTCATCCTTGAAGTTGGAAGCTTTGGTCTCAATGCGCTTCCCATATCCTTTAACTTACTAGTTTACCACTACATTGGATTTTTGCTTTATTAAAACAAATTAACATTCTATAATGGAAATTCACATCAAGCTATGGTCCAAAATGGTCACATCTTAATTTGAAACTCAAAATTAAAATAGTCATTCTTTACCATTACATGACCCCTGCAACTTTTTTCTTTTTCTTTGTCTTTTCATGGTATTTTTTTGTCATACTTTAGCCTCCCCCCAGGCCTCTTAAAAATGCCAAGCAACACACCATTCTGCTTCCCTACATGTGTACCATATTCTCAACTAAAAAAGTACTTGGTCTAACTGTCTAAAGACATTGCAAATCTAGTGTAAAGGGGACAACGCCGGCATGTTTGGCCAAAGAGTATACTACGATGGAAGATTGAGAATAACACAGGAAAACTAATGGACATGATCATTCTACCAAGAAGGGAAGAAGAGCTTCATCTTTGTCTATAAATAAAAGGGCAAAGCAAGAAACAAAGATAGTCAACTTAGAGAGAGAACGTTCCAATTTAAAAAAAAAAGATAAATGAAAAGAAAAGTTTAAGCTAAGAGAAGTAAGGTTAGATTGAGTAAGAAGGTAGGGGAGGTGAAAGAAAAAGAGAAAGAATATAGAGAGGAGAGGAAAAAACCAAAATAAAAGAAGAAGAATGAGAGTTAAAATGTTGTGTTTCAATATACATATTGAAATGTATGTATTTGATGAATATTAGGTCGGCTTGTAATATTTTAAATTGATATCATTGGTCTCCATTCTGGAACGACCAATCAATCCAAGATAATGTCGATACCAAGGTAACCACCTTGATATCATTAGCTTCCTTTACTCAGGACAACTAATCAAGGTCAAGTCAATATCGATATCAATGTCACCTGGATAACTAATCAAGTTCAAGTAAATACCGATATCAATGTTACCTTATTGATATCATTATTTTTCATTATTTGGACAACTAACCAAGTTCAAGTCAATATCGATATCAATGTTACCCATTGATATCATTAGCTTCCATTACCTGAACAACTAATCAAGTTCATTTTCTTTTTTTATTGGGTTAATATTGATGTCGGTCTAGCTAACATCATTAGCTTTCATTATATGGAATGCTAATCAAATCATTTTCACCCATTTTTCTTTTTACTTTTTCGACATTTCTATTACATAAATCATAAGTCATAAAAATTAAACTAACAATTATAAAATTTTACCGCCTATTTAATATAAGTGTTAGGCACCTACCTTAAGCCTGTGCACATGTTATTATTCTATACTATTTTCTGATCCCTATGGCCTCCCTATAATACTAGGAATACAACCATGTTACAAGGAAAATCCATGTTACATATACATGTATATTTCGTTTTCATGTTCATACTTATTCTTATAATTTAAAATGTTAATATCTTCAACTAACAGTAATTCCAAGTAAGCATTATAAATATAAAAGTCTTAGTTGGTTTAATCTAACCAACCTAGAATACTGTTTGATATTTTAATAATAACTAGAGTTGTAGAACTCGATCTTGAGCTTAGTTTATCTTTTAGGACCTCTACTATTATCTTTCTTGTTGATATTTCTCTCCCTTTTCTTATTTTTTTCCTTTTTCTTTCCTTTTTTTTTATGTTTTCTTTCCTTTTTTTTTCAACCTCCTTTCTTAATCTTGAGAGAGGTATTTATAGGATTTTATTAGGGTTTTAGGAGGTCTTGAATCCATTTTTGACCTCTTGAGATTGAGGGGAGTGTTGTGAACCCTTGATAAGAATCCATCAAGAAGCCTTTGTGTATGAACACACAAAAACTAAATTGTTATTTGCATGATAGTTGCACTGTTAAGGCTGACTAAGTTGGCTATTTTCGAGACCTCGTCGAAGTAATTTTGATGTTATCGTGGCTTGAGACCACTTGAAGTTGGTAGAGGAAGTGCACATCTTTCATTTGGATCTAGCCTTACTCAATTTAAAGGTTTGTAACTCCATATTCATGTGTTTGAAGTTGTCAACTCGATCAGTGAAAACTATCAAAAATAGAGGTGCAAGTTGACGAACAACGTGTCATTCACCTTCTCTTCATTAAGTCTGAATGATACGTCATTCAGGGTTCTTAATTTGAGATTTGATAAATTTCAATTAAGTCCATGTTCTTCCAATTGCTTTTAATTGTACCTATAATTACCTCCAGACTTTTAATTTCATGCAATTTCACCCTTGCCAAACTCAATTTCCAACCCTAAAGTTGATCGTTATTTTCATTTTAGTCCTTAGTTCTGAATTTGTGCATGTTAACCCTTAATTGACCAATAAACTTTTGATTTCTTTAATTTGACCCCTGATTTGGTCAATTTTAGCCCTTACATTCACCCATCTTTTTTAGTTTGTTCCTTGATTTTGTATTTCTTCAATTAAGTCTCTAATTGCCCACCAAACTTCAATATTTATAAAATTAAGCCCCTTATTTGACCAAATTAACTCTTAAAAATTGTAATTCAACTTCTAAACTTTAATTTCTTCCTATTAAAGCCTAAATTAACTTCAAAATCATTTTTTCTTGTAATTAAGTTCTCAATAAATTTAATTAAACCTTGAAAACTCAAATTGAGTCTTTAAATATCAAATTTTGAATTTTCCTCCTTACATCGATTTATTCTTTGCCAATAAGGTCTTCATCAATCGAAAATACACTGTCAAATTTTTCAATCTTGTATATCTTGATCTTCTTCAATCAGTCTTTGGCAATTTCCTAGACGTTCTGGTATTTTTTTCTGACTGGTATTTCTTTTTCTTCCAACATTTTTTTTAATTTTTTTCTTTTTTAATTTTTTGTTAATGTGAGGGGTCCAAAATGAGTAACAATAGAGTTAACTCAGCAAATGAAGGAATTATTCCAAGCCAGCGAATGAATGAATAAGGAGATGGTTTTATGAATCAAGAAGGAATTATTCTTCTGCCTCTCCCAAAGAGAAATCCTTAACATCACTTGAGAGATTAATTTGACTATTTTTTACAATGAATGTAAACAATTTCAATTCTAAGAATTGAATCCGTGAATTTTTAAGGTCATTATTTGTTGGCGTAAAGAATCTCTCGGACCGGGCAGTGCCTGAATATTGATTTCACAGGCATCATCTGAGATTTTAATGCTTGGCTTAATAAGTCACCAAAATAAAAAGAAGTCAAAATCATGATGCGTCATATATAGTCTCATACCACACAAGTATAATAATGCTATTTACCAAACAAAATAGTGTGATAATGGAGGCTATGGTTGACATTATACGAATAAAAAAGAACCACAATAATTGTACTAAAGCTGCAAGAAAAATAGTCCCTGCTGAAAATGAAACCTTCGACAGATGGCTCCAACTGAACTTGGTTCCGAGTGCATGACCAAAGTTAATGCCAACGCAACCAGATTGTTCTACAGTGCTTTACCGCTTTTCAACAAGTTAGCACTCTCTGTGTAATTTGGTGCTTCAGTAACCCAAATAGCAGAAGTCAACAAACAAAATGCAGGAAAAGGTCACTACCGCAGCCTGAAATGATACTCTCAGGCTCCCTGGAGAAGAGAACTGTTGTAAGTTCAGAACAAAAGCAAGAGATTCTTTTACATAAATACCTTGAGGTAAAAAGAAACTCTACATTCTTCATATTGTATGGTTTTCTAGATACAACATTATACAATCAATGATTCTAGCTAGCTATCTTCTTTTATACATAAGTTCAAGGACTACCTCCGCAATCAAGGGGCAAATTGTCCAACCACGAATCATCCAAGAGAGGGTTCGAAGGTTCCAACTCGGTGGGCCATTCTGAACTAACATCTATTTCATCATAGATAATAGGTTTACATTTTCCATCATGACTTTGGGTAATGGCTTGTAACCAAAGATTGCAGTGCGCAAAAAGCAAATCATTGAATTTTTCAAGCTCCGCCCTGTTACGTTTCTTGGTGTGTACGCTCTCAAAGGTGCTCCTATTCCACCTGCACCAGTGGGAACTACAGGGTTGGCTAAGTATCTTTATTGCAACTCTCTGCAGAGTGGGGATTTCATAGCCATATCCAGCCCACCAATCACCTAAAGATGCACATGGCGATAAAAATGAGATTCTAATCCGCTAACATATAAAATATCTCAAAGCAGTCAAAAAATGAACCTCATATCTCAAAACACATTAAATATACGGGAACAACCCAGGATAAAGGAGCCGCATTTACAGGCACCCAAAGGACACGTCAGGGATCTCCAAAGTTGATTCAGCCTATTCTGACAGACTGTTCTAACGGATAAACTATATCACTTAATGATTCTATTCTGACCAACAGTAACCTCATATGCCAACAAGTACTATCTCCTGTTGGCTGTTGCTTTGGTTTTCCGATCCCAAGGAGCAAATGTAAGGGGATATTTCGTTTTACCAAGAACTTTTAAGCCCCATGAGAAGAATTGATTGATAATGAATGCAGCTTAAACATACCTGGGGAATTCAGCGTCCTTCCCATAATAGCAAATTCTGTACCAAGAGCGCCTTGTGCATTTATGTATATTGGGTGTTCTTTAGTGATCTCTATTTTATCTCGATCTGTTGTAGCCATCTTTATCATAGTTTCTTGAAACCCATTCCTCATCCTCAAATCAATCAAATTCGGGTTATAGAAAATTGAAGGATTAAGGAATGCTGCGGCTGCCTGTAATGGGGAGTGAAGCTGCTTATTCCATCCTCGATCAACGATCTCCCAAATTGGCATATATTTTTCTTCAATACCCTTATAGTATGCCTTGATTGCAAACTTTGCCCTCTCTATTCCCTCATATATATAGCCCATCGCAGGCATGTCCCCATCAACAATCCTTAGAATTTTAATAAGAGGTTCAGACACACTGACAGCTTCATGTGCAGACTTCCAAAAGCGATCTTGATACAGCAAGGATTTGATAGCTTGAGCCTCAGGATGTCTACAATGCATGGATGATAGACATTCTGATTGTGAAAACATGTTCTTTAGATTGTCCTCCTGAATAACAATGGCCCTTAAGGAGAGATAATCAGCGACAGATCTACTAATTCTTGGTCTGATCAGTTCACTTCCACCAGTGAACTTCCTCATCATGTTCAAAGTCCATGCGTGGCTATACATATAGCGTGTAATGGTCTTTGCCTCTTCCAAAACCATCCCCATCCACTCTTGTTTACCAATATCCTCCAACATCTTATCAATACAATAAGAAGCACAAGGCGACCAAAACAATGAGTTGTATTTGGACATGAGAAGCTTCCCTGCATATACATAGCTGGTTGCACTATCTGTTATTACTTGTACAACATTTTCCACACCAACTTCCAAGACAATTGACTCAAGCAACTCGAACAAATAAGTAGTATCATCTTCATGACCTGATACATCAACTGACTTCAAAAATAGCGTCCCTTTTGGGCATGTGACTGAAATAACAATAATTGATTTGTTCCTACCATCAGACCAGCTATCACACAAGATTGTACAACCTGTTTCTTTCCACTCATCTCTGTATTTCTTGTAACAGTCATGTATATCATCTTTCACTTTTTCCAGGAGGGTAGATCTCAATTTTTCATAACTTGGAGCTCTATAACCTGCCCCGCATTCTGCTATAGCATCCACCATTTCCTGATAGTATATGGATTTAGAAGCACTAAAGGGAATAGAATTGTGGAAGAAGAACACAGCAATTTTCTTATCAGCATCGTCCTGCTTTTTCTTTCGAGCATCATCCACTTCTGGCTGTGCACTAGGTGAAGGACGTGGAAATAACAAAGAGGGGCCGGTGCTACCATGTTGTCCACTGGATCCATGGTTAGGATGTGCACCACCACTAGCTGAAGAGCTATTTTGTTGAGCAATGGCTGCCCGGTCCACCCTCAGTTTCTTGGGAGTTTTCTGCTTCTTGGGAGTGCTTAATATAACACGAATGTGATCCCGCACATCATCTGGAACTTCTGCACAGGGTACTATATCTTTGTTCTTTATTTGAGCCAAATGAAACTTCATTCGGTATACCCCTCCACTGAACTCCCGATGACAGTAATTACATCTAACCTTCTGTCTCGTGGCATCCACAAGAACACAGTGCTCCCAACATGCATCTCTTCCACGAACCATAACCACTAAAACAAATCGGAATATCAAATTTAGATGCAAAAACAGGCATCAGGATAAACCACATTCGAGGCAACAGCACTAAAAAGATTGAGATTTGAGGTAAATTAAAATGTATAAGATGAATGCAAGACTCTCACATTTTGCACAATAAAATCTTGAACAGAAACACGGAGGGCATATCGCCCACCAGAGTAATCCAGCAAAAGGATGTCACACTGCCTTGGCATATAAGCATCAAATTTGAGCCCAGTAAAGGGCAAGCAAATGCATCAGGAATTTAAACCACCCCCCCTCCCCCCCCTATCAAGGCAAAACAGATGAAGTGGCATCAAACACCTTGGTTAGATTGAAGCAATGCCAAAGAAACCTTAGCTCTTAAACACAGGAATAGTTAAGACCTTGCTTTCATAGATGTAACTCATACAACTGGCAGATGACATCAAGTTTAAAATAATAATAGATGCTGATCGTCCAAAAAGCTTGTTTAGCTGCAAATAATCTATATGCAAATTAATAAAACTGACTCTGCAAAAATGTTTCACTCTAATTTGGTAGCTCCAACACAATATTCTCACATGTACCATCATCTGATAAACCTGGACCTTCATATTTTTCACATTTCTAACCTTGACAGTCTCATTTTCTTCAGAAAAAGAAAACTTAAAACTCTATTAACAAAAAAAAATCCCTTTTTTACTGGCAATAAAATCGGTCAAAAAAAGAAAAACTTTTGATTAACGCTGCATATTACAGACTGACTGACTTGTGAAAAAGATCATACCACACCATAACAGTCCGCATAAAATCCCAGTTTTTAACATGCACACAACTTTGTGAATTCAAGTTGTTAGATCTCTTTAAGTTCAAACACTTGACAGACTTAGAGTACCATAAAAAAACTACAAGATTAACAAAAATGAAATGCAAAAACTCGAAAGCTAGAGAAACAAAAGGGGTGGTAAATCCTTATCTAGAAAGAAAGAAAGCTAGTAAAGATAAGAAGAAACAAAAAAAAAATATTTTCTTTTTGTTGTTACCTGGATCCGATTCTTGTAAGAAAAGGAGGGTGGACAGAGGAAAATTCGGGGGCTGGTCGGAATCTGGAGAAAATTGTGGATCGGCGATTCGGAAGGGAGGTAAGAAACGAGGAAATGGAAAACAACGCCGATAAATTAGTCGAAATCGTCTTTACTACTTTCACGTGATTAGTGCGTGGCTTCTGTTATGCTGACGTGTACTACAGAAACAGTTCCTGTTGGAATTGGAATTGGAATAGGAGCAGAGCCATTCTTCGCTGTTGTTTTTGTGATTTCTATTCACGGCCTCACAAATTTACAGGCCCGCTCGCATTCTATTAAATAAAATTAAAGTAAAAAAAATATAGTAAACAGAATATTATTTGATAAATATATTGTATATTTACATAGAATTATATATTATTATTATTAAATTAATTCTAATGAGTCAATTTTAAAATCTTTTACTCTGGTTTTTTATCTAACTCAAGTTTATTACGTGAGAATTAATATAATGTGATACAGTTGACTTATCCACTCTAAAAATAACTTGTTTGCCAATAAAAAAAGCTCTAGGATGAAATTAATTATAAAAAAAATTGACTTAACTTTTTACTTGACTTTGATTAAACTATATAAAAATTATATTGGTGTGATTCATTTAACTTGGCTAGTCTAAAAACAATATATTTAATTGATAAAAAAAATATAAAAAAAATTAAGAAAAAAAAAGATAAGAAAAAAATCTCTTAACTCAACTTCTTACCTGAATCAGGTTTAAAATTAAATTGTATTATAGTTATTTTGATATGATTTAATCAACTTGTTACTTTAAAAAATAACTTTAATGATTGTTAAAAAAAGTTCGAGAATAAAAATAAAAAAATATAATTGAAAAAAAAACAAAGAGTTTCACTTTTGATATAAACAATAAAACTCCATTATATTTTTCAAGTTTTTGTATTAGGTAATTGGTATTGCTTATTACTTTATATATCTCATAAAACCAAAATAAATATTTCTTGTTAGTTGTTTATGCTTTTCTGAATATTCATTTATTTTTTTTAAAATATATTATAGTTAAAATATATATATATATATATATATATAAAAAGTAGTGATTATAATATGATTTAATTATAGTAATGAAATGGTGGAACAAGAATGGTGATGGAAAAAAAAATAGTACTGGAAGTTGAAATGATTTTGATTGTGATGGTGCTAGTTGTAATAAAGTATTATTAAATTAATGATAGTTGCTATTTTAATGATAAATAATAGTGATAATAATGGATAATAATGATGTGATACATGATATTATGATAGCATGATAATTATAAAAATAGTTAGTGTTTATGTGAAGGTGTCAAATTTTACTTAGTTGAGTCAATTAATAACAATTATATTTTAAAAAAATTATATAAGTTATTTTTATACTGATATTAATTTATTTAAAATTTTATTGTTCTTATTTTATTAGTTTAGCATTAATATTAGATAGGTGATTCTCGTTATAGCCAAGTTAAATTTATTCTAACAATAAAAAAAATATTTTTTTAATGTTTTTAAATTTCTATTTTAATTATAAAATTGTTTGCAAACAAAATTAAATGTTATAGTTCAATCCTATGTATTTTCTTTTAATTTTTTTTCAAAAGGAAATTTTACTACAATAACATCACATAGATAGCACCTTGATGTTCTCTAAAAAGATTAGTATAGCTGGGGAAGTTTACTTTCCATATTATCATCTCTAAAAAGATTAGTATTTCATCATCCCACCCAATGCTCACTCAACGAGGAAGCTAATCTGGCCTTCTGCTAGACGGTGTACAACATTAAGAAAACCTAAGTGAATTCAAGAAATAATATCAAGTGGAAGAGAAATGAATTCCCATGTGCTCCACTTTCCATCAACATGTCCAGCATATCATTGAACCACGAGGTTCCAGCCAGGTATTCGCTACTGAAGAAGCTGCGTTAGAACATGAAAATTCTGCATACCACAGACTCGATTCCAATTTCGTTATATAATTGATCAACAACAGAGAGATTTGTCAATTGGAATACTCATTCAGATATGAGGAACACACTCCATGCTGAGATTGAATTATTTCCATATTGCCAAATTGAGATTCACCACGAGAGGAGTCAACTTTCACTCACATGTTCCAAAAGAAATTTTAACATGGCACTGCTTGCCATGAGAATTTCAACATTGTTTTGTGACAAACAATTGTTCTAACAAAATTCTAAATGTACCATGACAGCACAGCTTACATTCCGATAAGGGTAATTAGTGCTTTGCTTATTTTCACAGCAAAAATGCATATCTCTCATCTCTCAAAACCCACAATTGGGTTGGAATCATGTATATCACCTCAGAAATTTTTCTTCCAAGAAAGTCTACTTATCTGCTGAATTCTGTTGCTGCTTAGCTCTGCGAACACATTCATAATAACTCTTAGTGAAGGGGGCACATTTCAAAATATCATTAGCATGCTCCTTGTAGCATGCCTTGCAAGCATCATAATCAGCCAAACAGGGCATAGTCTTCTGGTATGGAAGCTTGAATTCCTTATCACGAAGATCCTTGGCTCTTTCTGTAACTTTTTGCACCATGTTATCCTCCTGCTTCAGCAACTTTTGTAGAACCCTCTCGCTCTCTCGAATGACTGATCGAATCTCATCCAACTCAGCATTTGCAGGCTGTACAGGTTGGGTTATTGGCAGGTACATTGGAGTTTGAACTGGCCATCCTGGAGAAGCAATCCTTTTGCGGGTCTCAGAATCATCATGCAGCTGTTTCTCATTCACCTTAGGTTTGGGCAGGGGAGGTTCTCGTTGGGTCTTAGGTTTAGTCTTCTTTGTTTTCTTCTTTAATTTCTCCCCATCATTAGCAAATCGATTAACAAGTTCTGGAGTAATTTGAATAGAAAAATCACCCATAACAGCAATTCCCCAAAAATATAACAAAGAAACCTGAAAACATCAATAGGAAACAAATAATTCAAACTCCTGCCTACTCTTTTTAAATATATATGAAAACTTTCTTCAAGACATTAACTAGAAATTGGCGCTTACAAGGAACTGCTTAAGAAATATCATGGTTGGTTGACAGGCAACATGAATCCAGTATAGAAAAGAAGATACAATAACAGAAGAAGGTTAATACAGAAACAAACTGAAGATCAAGTCATCAAAGCCAACCAAAAGCACATGGAAAGATTAAGCATATGAAACATAAAATTATGCTTTCAAATTGCAGGAATCTGACCGGGGGGGGGGGGGGGGCGTTAATGACCTGAAGCAATCAAGGAACAAGGAATTCCATCTAATCAATTTCTAAGAACGTACATTTAAACACGAATCGAAGGCAGCCCACCAGGCACGACAATGGATAGTGTGCAAGACACAATTCATTATAATGTATGACTACGTAAATGGCGAAATGAATTGAATTCTAACAAAAAAAAAAGATGTTTATCAATTGAAACCCAACATCATCAAGGAATAACATTCAAGAAAGAGACAAGAACATAATTCGATAATCATGGTTCAATCAATGTAGTCTAGGGTTTTGATTTCTTTCTATCCTCTCAGTTAGTGCGATACTTACTAAAGGTAAATAATAATGAGATTATAAGAAAATAAGGATGGCGAATGAAAAGACCTGGGAGAAAAAAATGAAAGCAGAGAATCGCCACTCGCTCTCGATTCACCTCGATTTCGGGTTTCTTCTTCACTAGAATGCTCTGCTTCCTTCCATAAGAAAGCGATGTCGTGTCTTACTTTGAATTTAGGGGTTCTGGAACTGTCAGACGACCCTCTAACTTCTAGAACGACTTGTCATTCCAGTTTCGGTTTTAAGAGTAAATTACAACATAGTCCCTTTAGTTTAACAAGATATTTCAAGTGATGGCATTACTCCATGAGATGATTTAAGAGTTTTTGGCAAAAGTTAAAGAGTATCTCCGAGATATGAAGAATAAAGAGCAAAAATGAAAGAGGATAATAACATTGGTATTGGTGTTTATAAAATTAATTTTTTAAAGTTGACCACGTACGAAAGCATTATGAGAAGTGGAGAGATTATTGGGATTTCATCATGAAGATGATAAATTAAAGAAAAAATTAATTAAAATAGGTTAATTTAATCATGTTAAAAATATTATGATAAAACATTTCTTGTGAGTGAACATACTTTCACAAGCCAAAATCGTTTGCATCCGTCAGCAGTAAAGAAAACTATTACATCTTATAATAAAAAGAAAGGATTTTTAATAGTAGGTAATCCAATGATAAAAAATTGAGACAAGGAGTTTGCTCTCCTATGATCTTAGGTTCGAGCCATGTAGTTGCTAATATGATAGTCACTAAAAGCTTATATGGTCGTTAACTTCAAGACCCGTGGGATTAGTCGAGGTACGCACAAACTGACCCGGACACTTATGTTAATAAAAAAAATTGATTTTAACAGAAAAAGAAACTCCAAATACCACTTACTAGAAAAGGCTTTTAATTTCTCTTGTAGAAAGCATACCTCCATTATTTATTTTTATTTTTTAAAAAATGAAGCTTTATTTGCTTCCTTTTTAATCAGGACTAACGAATGCCTTCGTGTAGTATATTTCTAGATACTACTTTGCAAGCCAAATATAAAATTCATAAACCATAACAAAAAGGCTATAAAATGAAAAGTTTAAGTGTAAATGAATTTGGTTGTTAAAATATACGATACTTCATTAATTAACATTGTGAACACAGAGCACAAATGAAATGTTATTGTATGAACATTGTGAAAGCAAGAGTATAAATGAAAGGCTACTATGTGTTTGAATTTTGTCCGAGTATAATTGAATTAACATTGTGAAAGCATAACATAAGTGAAAGGTGAAAGTCTAGGCGAAGAGGGGCTGAATTAGGTTGCCAATTATCTTGACTTAAAATAATATATTGCATAACCTAACGGTAAATACAAATAAACTTAAAGATATATCAAAATACAAATGAGCTTAAATAATAATGGAAGCAAACTTAAAGGTACACCAAAATAATCAACACAATAGGTAAGGAAATAGAGTCAAGAGTGTGTGCTAAGATTTTAATAGAGGTTCGGACAATCGCCTACTCTTCTCCTTGAGTCACAATTCAAGTGTTTACTATCATACATAGTCTTTTTCCCGAGTGATACCAAACTTTTACACAATTTTTTTCACAAGTTCAAAATTAAAAACCTTTCCCATCCCTTTTGTAGGTCCAGATTTAACCAAATTCTTTTGTAGGCAAAGATCAAGCTCAATCCTTTTATAGTTTCAGGATCAAACCTATCACAATACTTGTAGATGGATAATTATCAAACCACTTAAATAGTATTTAGAAAGGTTTTCTCAAGTGTTTTAAGTGTCACTTGTTTAGAGTTAAAATTGTTATTGCATCAATATTCTTGATTGAAATCGAAATTCGTTATTGCATCAATATTCTTGTTTAAAGTTGAAAACCTTTTAGTATCTGAGATTATAAATTTATACGTAAAATGTATTCGCGATATTAAAAATATAGTTTTTATTTATATAGACACTAGAATGGTTAGATTTTTACCTGATAAGATAAGAATCTCCTTACCGAGAAGGACTTTTCTTAAACCTTAGACAGACTAACAATTAAAAAACACAATAACACCTTAGCATACATTAAACAATTAAACAATGTAGCTTACCTTAGGTAAAGCGTATTTTGGGTGCTAGTATCTTTCTTTTACACAATCAATTCCCATACCCAATCTTTAAAACTAGTTAGGGTTTCTAATGATCAAAATACTAGATGACGACTCTCATTCTCTCTTTCCACATATAAAAGACAAGAAATCTTTGTCTCTTTCATTTCCTGATTACCCAAATACCAACGCATGAGAGGATAATCGTCGCGCGTTGTATACGTGTGACATTATAAAAAACACATTTTCTTAGTATATTTAATTATTATGATGAATTAATTATCTAATTTTGATTAAATTATTATGAACTCTAATTTGATTATAGATAGGAGTAGAATCTTGTCAATAGCTATATATATATATATATATATATATATATATATATATATATATATATATATAGTGACAAGATTTTAGAAGTTTAACATTGGCTTCACACAAATCATCAAGGAAATTATTATTTTTAAAAAAAATATTTGATCCCACCAGATTTTGGCCGAATCGATGATATGAACAGTCCAATTAAACATCCAATCGAGCCTTGGGTCGAGGTTCCTACTCCAATCTGGCCTTAGGTCCAGGTTCGTGCTTGTCTAACGGACCGAAGCAGGCTTGAGAACTATTATTATTTGGTAACCCAAACAATTTTGTTCCTCGAGTCATCTGTGATCTCATGATGTCCCGAGACACAACAGTTCATGCCAGAGACCCATAGGTTTCGAGTCCTGAATCTAGCAGTTTACAACAGAAGGCTCTCCTTAATTATTACTGTTGTTGTGGTCAGAAGTGAGTCCAAAATGACCAGTGATCTTGCACAAAAAATAACCCTAATTACAGCAGAAATGTATCATAACCATTTCTTTAAGGTAGTATCTTGGCATGGGTACTGTATAGCCATATCAAATTCTTTATGATATTCTATTAATTGGTCAGATAAACTTACCTTTCTTGTCATGTTAGCATCCTCACTACTTTCGATTTTTATTGGTGTGTTTGGTGGTACTTAATGGTTCTTTTCAGTTCTGTCCAAACTCTGCGCTCTTCACATGACTGTAGAGTCCCATAACATTACAATTAGATGGTGCATACACATCACGGAGATAGGGGATGGGCACCTTTCCCTCGTTATATAATGTGGACTCTTTTGTTTTTTCAGAAAAACTCTTGAAAGCTGCTGCAGCATCAGCTAAATTGTGTTTTTTTATATATATATATAAAAAGCATATCGAAACATACACACAATTCTAGCTCATGATTCAACATTCCACTTCGCAATCACTCATTTTTTAAGGCCAATAACACTATTCAGTGGAGCTTGATCAGAATCTTACGTGCAGGGTCTTCACATCCTCCACACCTTTTTAAGCACTCGATCGTCTGAATCTTTTCCTTGAGATTTTTCTTATTTCCGTTGAGATCATACTTCCCTACTCCTTTCCAGTAAAAAAAAAAAAAACAATATTCTTGTCACGAGGTTTATATTCACGATCGAGTACCATGGTTTTCTAAGAAGTACCAAGAGCCATGGTGGTTTCCAACAAGACGAACCCCAACGCCACGCCCTTGCTGCTAAAAGCATCTTCCCATTACGATTTACATCACGGTGTACATGTATCAATGAAGATCCAGGGACGGCACATGAATCTTTTTTGCCCTTTCCCTCCCCAACTTTAAGGTGAATTGTTAGGGGCAAACGTTTGGTATAATTATGTGACTTCATAAGCAATTTTTATATTGCAAGATTTGCCCTGGCTTGTCTCTTAAGAAAATTCACATTGACACAAACCCTTTTATCATGATTGTTCAACTTGGTAGGAACAACTTCTTGCTCACACTTGATGGCTTGGTATTTTCTTATCCACTGAATAAAAATTGTAATTAACTTTTTGATGATAACATTTTTCAACTCATTATCAAACATCGAATCTTGATTGTTACATATGTTGAATTTGAGGTCTATCGGCATGTCGCCATCAAGTCAAGATTAATTATAAAACGATCAATTAGATTATTATTTCTTTTTCTGTATTTGCAAAGACATTCTTTCAAAATAAAATCTTCTCAATCAAGCTCATGGTGACATGAAAGCTTTGGACTTTGGCAATGTACTGACCAGTGGTTGCACACACACTTGGGTATTATTTCTTTAGTTAAATCATGCACTCCCTGTCAGGGATATGAAATTGTCAATGTCCGGTTTTGTTTCCAATCTAGCTAATTAATTATTCTGATCAGTTCTAGCTAGCTTTACATATCAAGAAGTAATATTTTCCTGTAAAAGAAGTGGTTATTCCCTTGGCTTTATCGTTACTAGCACAATCTGTGAGCTTTTCATGAAGGGGAAAAAAACAGTGGCATTGCAGAAACTTTTAATCATCAATAGAAACAATTAAACCAAATTTATTGTTCTAAAAGAAACTGAATCAAATCCAAAAGAGTAAATAAAGAGGCCATTAATCCATTATGTTTTAAGGGGGCATACCAAAAGATCTTAATTCTGATCAGCCGGTCGCTGGTCGGGAGGTTCTGAGGTGAATTGACCAGGGCTGCAGTGTTTTTTAGAACTGATAACTTGCTCGCACGAAGAACTAAAGCTGATGGGCATATCAAGATGAGAGATATCATGATTAAGACTGTTGCTTAAGGTGCAATTATATTAGTGAAAGCATCCTGTTCAAGTGCATTTCTTCTCTGGAATATCTGTTGAATGATGATGAGGTGACAAGTTCTTAAAAAGATTGATGGAGCCTGTGCGCATTCAAGTTTTATTTATCTTCTCAGCTCAGACTACGGAGGCATATCCTTGCCACGCCACAAGTGGCACTGTATCTAATGAATATATAACATCATTCTTGGAATATCTTATTATCAAGTATATACCAGCCACTTAAGAAAGTTGCTGATTATTTTGTAGCACAATCAATACTCTCCAAGACACGAGTAATATAGAAGGGGGCATCAAGCCTTCGATGAAATTTTATATTACTCGTGTCTTGAAGAGGGCATCACACGAGTAAAGCTATCGGTTTTTTTTTTTTATTATTATTAATGATAGATTTGTATTAACAAACTAGAAATTATCAACAAGTGTTATTTAATGGATCGTTTCCATTCATGAATCTATCAATAAAATATTAATATAAATATCAACAAAGAATTCCATCAATGAAACTATTAATCTGGTAGTGTTCAACACTTCAGCGTTGATAGTATAAAGTATACAACTGCTTTAGTGTAAACTATATGAGTACATCCATGCATAAAGTTGCCCTTTTTTCCCCTATGGATATGAGCAGAAGTATATAAATTCTTATATGTGCAGGGTAACGAGAAATCCTTGTTGAGACCAGTAGCTAGCATTGAAGGAAAATCAGAGATGCCAGGCTAGTTAACAACAAAAGATTAAGAGTGAAATTATTGGTTTAATCACTTTCTTCATAGTTAAACGAAAAAAAAAAAAAAACTCAATAACATGATCATCCACTTTATTTCCATCGTATGTACATTATTTACAAATAATTATAATGCTGTAAAAAAAAAACCCCACTAGCATTTTGACAATATATGGCAGAGCCTGTCCCTATCTCTTACATCTGAGATCACAACATCTGTCAAGCACAAATAAACGTCACATTTTTAATGATTTTGGTTTGATATCACTGTTTGACTGGGTTGGTGAGAAACCTCTGAAGACGACCGGTTTACTTCGACCCTACCCAGTAATAATTTTCATCTGATGAAACATACTACAGATAAAATTCAACCCTGAGAAACCTAACTTCAGCTACACATGATACTTTGTAACATGTTCATATTTGACACTGTAAAATCTTCTCATCATCGCTCTAGCGTACACACGTATAATCTAGTGCTTGTGTTCCATCTCTAATGTGCTAAGTGCGCTCAATTCCATGCTGTCGAAACATTCGAGCCCGAAGTCGTGAACGCCAAAATCTTGACAGTCCGATAACCATGTGTAATTTTCCTCCCATGAAGGATAACCCGTGTCGTCGTTAGTATTCGCCGCAGCCGGAGGAATTATATTGTTCCATGATGCATCAACTAGCGGAGGCTCGTCCATCCACAAGCTGTTCAGTAACATTTCATCATTGCAAATACTATCTAACAAGATCGAATCCTCTGGACTAGAAGAATTTTCAGTCGGTGATCTTGGATTATCGTCCGAATTAATAACGATGCCATCATTTTCTTGCATAACATTGTTGTTACTAGATTCCGGCAAAATATCAGCATGAGACGATGAACTTTCTTCAGGCCTGGCTTCTTTGTGCAAGGGTTCATGTGTAACAGGATCGATTCCCCTCTTGAGTAGCTTTTTCTTGATATGAGTGTTCCAGTGATTCTTAATCTCATTGTCTGTCCTTCCAGGCAATCTAGCTGCAATCTTGGACCACCTAATTAATTAAAAAAAAAACACACAATATTTAGCTTCAATTTCAAAATCAAAGACCAAAAATTCATTAAAAGTTATCCATCACTTGCATCTTAAGGAAGCAGTAATATAAGCAGGCAATGAACTATAAGAAATGATGAATAATTTATAATACCATGATCGGTGGCATAATTATTCTAGCACTTTATACCAACTTGCAAATCCATATGACACTTTTTATTGAAACTTTATGGCCCTGTCATGTATTCCACTTTTTTTCCTTCTTTTGTCATAAGAATACAACAAGATATATTTGTTTCAGATACCATTGGTTGTGCAAAATCTGAGATGTTATCACAATCAAGCATATAATATCTTTTGGAAATCTAATTAAGGTCACGATTAGGAGCATTTTCTTCAATTCAAAATGCAGTGCATATTGATCTTTCAACCTTCTGATAGAAGACAAGCTTAACCTTCACAGTAGAAAATTTTTTAACGTCCTCCGCATATGTTAGCAGAAAAACATGCCCACGAAGACACACCACCCACCAGACACCATTAATAAAACAACCAAAATATTTAAACAGTATGCTTTGATGCATGTCATCATCAACATAAAAGGAGATAACATGGAGAAGAGATCTAACCTATTGCCAAGACGAGCATGAAGATCGATAACCAGCTGTTCTTCTGCTTCAGTAAGAAGCCCTCTCTTCAAGTCAGGGCGAAGATAATTAGTCCAACGAAGCCGGCAACTCTTGCCGCATCGTCGGAGTCCTGCAAGCTTAGGGACTGCTCTCCAACAGCACTGGCCATTGGTGAGGATGAAATTGATGAGTTTTTTATCCTCCTCGGCTGTCCATGGACCTTTCTTGACCCCAAGTTTGTCACAGCAAGGTTGCCTTCCCATACTGCACACAGTACTAGCTAGCTCGCTGACTATAGCTAAGTTTACACCACTAAAACAAATTAAGCCTCGCCAATATTATTACTTGTAAAGACTCAAAGCCCCACAACCACCTTTATATTTCCCACCCCAAGTGCTTATATATAAATAAATATGCACAGCCATGTATGGAGGGAGAGAAAGAGATTCCAGGGTCCACCATTGGTTCATGAATGGGACATGGGAACTAAAATGGCTTGTTCTGGTTTATGCGAGTACACAAAAAATGAGTGAAAGAGAATGATAAATGACCGAAGGACAGAACCCCATCAAAACAGCCCAAAACATTAAAAAAGAAAAAAGAAAAAGAAAAGGAAACTCTTCCCATTTTCATACACAACCCCACTCCCTGAATGCACTCTTACTCCACCATTCCATCAGCTATTTCGTCATCTCCACGTTCAAGTGTCCTTTGTAATATTTGTAGTCTGTTATCCCATTTGCTAATTAACAGGTAATGTGTCTTAATTTGCATTAATGACATTAACCGTTGGATTTGTACACAAATCTCTTAGATGGGTTTTGATTTTATAAATATTTGACCAAAACCTATATGTACTGCATCCTGTATTGATTCCTTTGGATGAAAATAAGGAACATTGCGCTATCTAGAAATGTCTTAAATTGCAGTATACTATGGTTTTTAGATGGTATAGAATTGATATTTTGCTGTATAGTTTATTTCAAATGCAGTATATTATGATTTTATTAGCTTTTATTTTAAAAAAAAAAAACCTCTTGTAAATCCATGTGATGTCGAGATATATATTGCAAAAGAAAAAATTACAAAATTTCGTTTATCGTAATCGATGAGTTGACATGATGGTTTTTCTGAATACCTAAAAGAATTAGCAACTTTTCAAAAAAAATGTCTATTTCAATCCCTAATATTTTCAATAATTACCAAAACTTTATTTATGTTACAGTTGGATCCCTAACTGTTAAGAAAAGGAGATAATTGAGGACTGTGAAAAGTAGAGAAAAGGAGATAATTGAGGACTGTGAAAAGTAGAGAAAAGGAGATAATTGAGGACTGTGAAAAGAAGAGAGAGACCGCAACATTATGTATAATAAGGATCTTGAAAAGTACAGTTGTTTTTAATAGATTTATTTATTTCTATTAAAGTGTTCAAAGGAGCAATATATATTTATATGATCTTTCGAGTTTAAAAATACTTAGTAATTTCTAAAAGTTTGTTTTTTTATGAGAAATAAAGGAAAGAGATGTATTTTAATTTTGATAAAGGAAAAGAAAAAATTCATAAAAAGATCCTAATTAAAACTTTTTAAATGAAATAGTTTCTTTTATTCTTTCTTTTGACAAAGAGGGACTAAACCATACAATTACCCTAAAATTTTCCAAAAATATGTCCTGTAGTGTATGTTTAGTATTGTGGTATGTAATGTTTTTTAAAAATATATTTTTATCTAAAATATATTAAAATAATATTTTTTTTATATTTTATTTTTAATTTTTAACAACATCACATTAAGATCATCAAAAAACATTAAAAAAAATTAATTTAATATTTTTTTATTTTAAATGCAATATTAAAATGCTCTTAAACATGTGGTGGAAAACAATGTGACACCGTTTTGTTACTAAATGGTTGTAAGAGAGTAGTGTTAGCAAATCATTTCTCAAAAATAAAAATGTTTGACGAACATTCAACTAATTCGGGTGGCTGAATAGGTATAGTGGATGGAGCCAAGAGGTATGCTTTTTATGTGTTCTTAAGTTCGACTCTTTATGCTCATTAATATTGATGGTTGTAAGTCCTGTTTTACAAATTTTGTTCGAGGTATAGAGACCTAATTCAGTATGCGTGAATTCTCTCTCTCTCTCTCTCTCTCTCTCTCTCTCTCTCTCTCTCTATATATATATATATATATATATATATATATAAAGACGTCTCCGTAGAAAAAGCCCTAATACCATCTTCAATTTGTTGAGTTTACATGAGCAATTGTGACTATGTTGAAAGCCATTAATGATCAATTCCTTTTGTATTGATTAACCTTTCGACTACAAGTCACAACACCAGTCCATCTTTTTACAGCTGCTTTGCATTTCCTAATATGTAGGATTATAGAGTTGAAAGAAGAGTTATGATCAATTCTGCGCCTTGTAATTGGAAAGCATAAAAGTAATATAGCAAGGGGGGGCACTTTTAAGATATTGCAGGCGAAATGCGATATGATTGGGGAAAATCACGTCATTGAAAATTGAAATCCGACCAACTAATTTGTGACTTTGGTGGGATTTGAAGGGCTTCAAGCAAATCTTTTTTCATTTGTAATTTGAGCAATGCTTTTTAAAATTTTCCTTGTATCATAATTAGGAGATTCATTAATATATATACACACAATCATATTTTTTATTTTTTTTATCATTAGTTTCTTTACTTCTAAAATAAAAATAAATAAGTGACCGATTCATCAATCCAATTGATCACCATGTCAACTAATTGTTTGATCCAAATATATGGTTTTCTTCGGATCATGCAATCTTTTTTTAAAAATCAATTAGGTTTAGGATAGATCATCCATCTTTAATAACACTTGCAAAACACAAGATAAACAAGGTATAAATAAATAAAAAAAGGAAATTAATGTGTACAACTTATGAGAATAGGTATAGGTGTAAATACTCTTGCAATAATGATTAATAAGAAAGTAGTCTAGGTGTCTTGCACATGATAGAAGCCTATCTCCACGATGAGTTCAAATGCAAGTACACAACTTTAGTCAAAATTTGAAAATTGAATTCTTATTGTTTCTACATTAATTTCAATTTTACACCTCCGACTATGCTAAACAGGAAAAGGGATGTTGTGTTCAGTGTGGGGGAGAGAAAAGACATCATTTGACGTTTGAAAAATAGTGTTACTTTTGTCTAAAGATAATGTATATTTAAGTGAAAATTGTCAAGAAACATATTTGTTTTCATTCTAATTTCTACACGTGCGGTCGAGTTGCTTCCTTATCAAAGCACAAAGGTAATTAAACGACTAACTTGCCAAATCTACGTATCTTCTAAGTTCTACAATCAATATATAGCTTAATGACAATATTCCATAAGAAAAACCTTTTTTTGTTTTCTTTTTTTCATAGAGAAAAGAAAGATAATTTGTTTAAGAAAATTCACGTCAAATTTCCATTAGTTTAGCTTAGGTAATTAACTACATTAATTACAATATGATAATTACTTAGCTTACTTAACTAGGATTTATTAACGCGCCAATCAATGATCTTTACCAGGACTCTAGCTAGCTATATTAATCTCATCACTTTTACCTTTATTAACTGCTAAGCATATTACAATCAATCTCATACACATGCGTGCACATTTTGATAAAAACAACATTGAGAATTATTTTCTGTGTAGTTTCACTTCACACGGACATCATCCATATATTAATACTTGCACGTACCATTACTTTGTCATTGCCACGTATTTGTATGCTTTGGATGTAATTCTAGATTGTTCGATCGATACATGAATCTAGTCTAAGCCACTTCAAATTTTAACCATTGATTAAGATTTTTCTCTTAATTATTAGTTGGATGGAAATCATACGATAACTATACAATGAAGTTGTGCAAGCCTTTGTTTGATTATGGGACCAGTTCGGCTTGGCCCGGCACACTTGTCTTCATAGAGGAACCTCCATGTCAAACTTCAAATCAACATCTTGACCTTGCGATGTCTAGATTATTGTCTTGTTAAACAAACATACATACATATAGGTAAGATTTCGGGGCAGTTCATGATCCAACTTGTTGGTTTTCTGACTTCTATCTCTTGGCTTAGGTGAGTTTAGTTCAAATGTGGACCCTTTACCCTCAACACCGCTTCTTTAGTTGTCATGAACAATCATCGCCCTCTTTTTTTTGGTTATCCACTGCCTCCCACGGGCTCTATTTTATACATTAATCTCAAGTTGTCGAGTGATTAACTCGTGCCCACAGTAACAGATTCAATCCGAGTCTGGTCCTCGGTTTTAGAATTGCCAAGTGTTAAGATTTTTAAAGGAAAAGCTTCAAGTGACTTGAAAGGCAACACGTACACCTTGAATTTAAATGTTTTGTCCTACTTGTCTTTGTACGTGTAACTAACGTATGTGTCGAGAGTACACGTGCTTTCTCCACAAGGAAAGGTAGGTGATAGAAAGTCGATCATTGGTTCATGCAAGTGTGAAAGAAGACACGCTTGCTATGTGCCCAGGATCTCCCAACAATCGAATTATAATCTCCAAACATGAACTAATCCAAAATCAACCACGTCGAAGTTCTCCCATAGCAAGAATAGCCAGATATTATCTGCATGTCACCAAACTTGCCAGTTTGTAGGTATACGAGAGAATAGAGATGATAAATTTATTAATATTTATATACAGGCAGAGCCGTAGAGACAAGTATGAACCAACTTTTATGCCATGTGATAAGGTAGCTGAGGGTGGTATATATTGCTTGTGCGGTTGGGTCTGTCTGGTTTAAGCGTTGCCACACAACTGGATACTTGTAGCTGTCGTGAGTTCATGATCACCTCAACGACTAAATATTGCTCCAAAAACATTTTACAATTCCTTCATGCTGGTTTTCCTCTTCTGTGTGTTTATTAATTATATAATGATTGTGCATATCATGGCCAAGGTTTTCTTTTGTGTTTACATTATTTCTCCTTGTTTTAGTCGATGGTCTTGAGATAAAAACAATTTACGTTAACAATTTTTTAAAAAAAAAATTATAAGTGGTTATACTATGAATGGAGTAAATTTATTACGGATTAAAATAATAAAATAGTGATTTTACCTTTCATTTCAAAATCATAAAACCCTACATCACGGATAGAATAGTCTTTTATAAACAGTCAAAACATCATTTAAGAATTGAACAATGGCAATAAGGTCTTCGCACTTTTATTTACCACAATAAAATTACTTAACCGCCTTTAAAAGCAAAGTTTTCTAAACCTAGATTTAGGGGCTTTATTGTTTTTCTAAAAAAACAGTTAAATGACGCATTTTCCCTTAAAGTCAAGATTTTATTGCTGGTTCAAAGGCTATTGTGTCTTTTAATATTAGGTTTTTTTGTAATAGTGTGAATGTTAGAAGGGTTATTCGTTAATTGATTTTGAATAGATATTATTAACCAAAAAAAAAGATGACTACTATTTGGTGCACAAATATCAATGTGTAAAATGTCCTCATGCTTTTAGGTGGTGCTTGAGACATCGTGTAGTGATCATATATATCTTCCAGGATGATATTAGATTTATTTTGGCTTCCTTTCCATCTAGATATGATGTGTGTTTCAAATAGATGTTTGTTTTGGCACATATGATTCTTTTTTTTTTCTTCTTGATTTTTGTATTGACCCTGCAAAAAAATAAAAGCACACATTCAATTTGTTATTTCTTTATATTTAATTCATATTCTTTTGATTACTATTTGTTTTATTTAAGATGATTTTTAAAATTTTATTTTTTTATAATTTCATCCTTTTTAAGTTTTTTTTTTACCAATTTGATCCTCATTATTTTGATTGCTAACTTTTTTTTCTTGGCAATTTTTTTAGATTGATTCCCTTTTTTTATCCTATTTCATACTCCAACATGTAATTTGTCAGAAATTGAGTTTCTTAATTAAACATAGATCTACAATTTCTTGAGCTACGAGTTTAGAATATTAACTTAAATTTAGAAAATTCTCCGGGATTTACTAGGTTTTTTTTTTAATTTCATCCTCGTCATCTAACATATATTTGGTCTTACAATTTGTAACATTTTATTTGCATTTATAAAAAAATTTACTCAACCCACGATGTAGAGTAAATCACCTATCTAGGAAACACCCCCTAGTTTTTCTTTTTTTTTTGGTTACTAAAAACATGTTGACATTACGGTGTAAAAAAACTTTTTATTCTTACTTGCAGTGGAGCGCAAGTCGTCTGGTAATACTATGACTACAAACGATTCCCCTTTTCTAAGAAAAAATATCAGGAAATCAGAGTGCGATCAGTTAGGGATCTCTTAACCAGAATTATACAGAGTGAGCCGAAGTAAATAATATTATAGGTAATAAATCACATGTTTAACTGCCTTAATTAATTTAAATTATTACTAATTACATGTCGGCATCCACTTATCCCACTTGTGTTTCCGACAAGGGTCCAAAAGGGGAGAGCACAATCATGCTTCAAAACATCATCAAGCAAACATCAAAGTGACTTATGAACTACCAATTAATGGGAACATTTAGTAAGCAATTACTTTCCAAATAATTTGACTAAAAACATTGCTATGTTGTGAAGACAATTGAGGGATTCATTAGAATGCCTTATTACATAATTATGGAGCAATATTCCCGTCATTAAAATAGAAAACACGTCAAGTTTTATAATACAAAATCAAAAAAAGAAAAAGGAAATCTAGCCAAAAAGCCTATATATTGGCTGGCATGCCATGGATGTCAGAAAGTTTTTGTTTCCAATGTTGCAACAAACATATCTCGAGCACGCATTAGAGAGGGGACCTTGCTCATCCGACTGAAACTACGGGCATTCGAGAGGTCCGGACACTCAACTCAGTAAGCAGTGATATTTTGACCCTGTACATTGCAACGCTACAGCATCTCTCGATGGGTTAGATTTAGCTAAAAAATGGCTACATTTTTTCTTCAAAGACACATAAAAAGTCTTTTAAAAAAGCCGATCATGTTAGGTAGAGAAAAAGAAAAGGGAGTTCGATGTACTTGTCGAAATAAACTTCGGTAAAGGCCCAATTAAAACTAGCTTGTTAAGGTTGGTAGATTTGGTCTTTGCTCTCACTTAAACTTAGAGTCAAGACTTTCCCTAACATAATCTCTGGTCAATTCTTCGCAATATTGAGATAGGTGTCAAGACTTTCTTTAACATAAAGACTAGGCCATCCTTCGCATGGATGATTGCATGGCCACGGGCTAGCCTGGTAGCTGAGTCTTTATGTGAAAGAAAGTCTATTTGATCTCCATTATTTTAGTATACATACTTTATGAAGATTTCTATTTGATCTCCTCTATTTTAATTATCTATTCAAGTTCTTGTACGTTTAAATAAATTATCAATCAAACACATCCTCGGAAATACAGTTTAGATTACTAATTAACAGTAGTCTTGGCAAGGATACTCTCGATACAAATGTACTCGATCGATGGTCCATGTCTCGAATGTATAGGAGCTCCCATAAAAAAGGGGTTAAAGCAGATGTACTTGAGGAGATTTTGGAGTGATTGAGAGTGCGTTATAAAAAAGGGGTTAAAGCAGATGTACTTGAGGAGATTTTGTTGGAGTGACCGAGTGTGTTAATGAATGAGTTTTAAAATATTTTATGTTTGGAGATTTGTTAAAATAATATTTTTTTATTTTTAAAAAATTATTTTTAATATTATTATATTAAAATGTGATTTGAAAGTATAAAAAAATAATAATTTTAAAAAAATCAATAACAAACTGCTCTTTATTGAGAAATACGCTTTATCTTTCATCTTCAATCCAGAGAATAAGATTGAGCAGACGTTTGAGATGAAAGAATTCGAAGATCTGAGATTGACCTCTAGTCTTTTGACGCAAAAAGGATATGTAATTGGTCGGCAAAACCCAATGGGTGACGTGTCTTTTTCCTTGTCGGCCTTTTGGAGAAGCATTTTTTTGAAGCAACAACATGTGCAATACTGTAATTTTAAACTTATTTACTAAAACAATTTCTTTTTCCCACATATGCATTAAACAATTACATGGAAACGAAGTAGTAGTAAAACAATTCTTTTTATTTTTATTTTTATTTTTGTGAGAAGAATCATCATCTCTAATTGCAATCGTATGGAATTCTCCAATTTCAAGTCTCCTACAACCTTAAATTTACAGAAGAATTATGTTGATGGATATTATCGTAATGTAATTTAGGGTGCAAAGTAAATTAATTAAGAATCTAAAGAGCGCCATGATTGTAATTAAATCCACTCAACCAATAAATCGATGAATCTGAAAACCATCTAATTATGTTGAAGTTTTAATGGGAGCAATGAGAGAAGGAGATGAAACTAGAAGGAAGAATTGGATAAGAATCGATGTGACATGCACAATGGTTCAAGAATGGACGCAAGAATTTCATTTCAAAAGGCGATCCAATTTCCAGCGGATAATCGATATCAATGCAAGAATCCTTAATCCCAAAAGAGATTATCCAAACTAGGGAGTTTCTTTTCAATAAACAATAATTAAAATCAAGGAGAGAGCTTGTTGCCTTTAAGTTCCTTTTAACCCTTCCATTTCGGAACGAGTCCTTGGATTTAATTAGAGGGTTTTTTTCGGGGAGAAAAAAAGAAGATTATATGATGTTGTGGACATGGCTTACACTAGTCCCCTGGTTTGGAAAATTCTAGTCATTTATACTGCGTTTATAAATTTTAAAAGATGAGGACTGAAATGAAAAATCAAATATATAAAAAAAATTAAATTGAAAAGAATAAAAATATTTATAAATACAAAAGAAACAAAATAAAAAATTATTAGAACGAAAACTAAAATTAAAAAATAAAAAATAAAATGAATAGTTGTATACATTACATGTTTAAAGAGAGAGAAGAAGGGGGAATTAACCAACTACCAGCAACAATTCAATCACCATAAGCTATTACGCGTGATTCCAAATGAAAGCTAACACGACAGCATATCTAAGAAGACAATAGAAGGCCAGTTACGTCCACCGAGTGGCATCACACGAGCTATCTACATGGCACGGACGCCACACGTGTTGAGACATGCCAAGCACGCTCCAGCAGCTTTAAATATGAAAAAATTTAGAAAAAATGTAAAATACCAAAAAATCTCTCATAACCCCGACAATTACATAAAATACCCATATAAAAATATAAAAATAACTCCAGGTGCCAAGCTTATATTATCTCTGCCTGTATAGTAAAATCTATAAACCTCAAATCACCCTTAATCCAACAACACAACACGGTAAATTCATATTTTTACCAATAAAAGATTTATGCAAAGTTGAGAAAATCCTTGATCAACAATTCTATGTTTTGTTGACCTTGCAGGCAAAAGACTATGGTGTCTGTATTTTGAAACAAAAAGCACAGATAATTTTATTGTAGCCAGAGATACATTTTACTATGCATTTAACTCCAATAAAACACCAACACTGTTTAGTTTTTTAGGTAAAAGTTTGCACCTTATCCAGAGAACTAGAAGCAGCACTCTGGGTTCAGAAAGAAAACTCCAAATAAAGGGGCTGGACTCCCTTGGTGATACGGGAAGGTAACAAAGTAGTTAATGTCTAGTCGAGCGTAGATCAGAAGACTTTTTGGCGCGAAACTAAAGGAAACAGGCGTGAAGAGGCGGCCTAATGCAACCTTTTTCTTCGATGGCAACAGAGCTCCGAACCCGTATATTCATCTTTGTGCTCACCCGTCACCTAATTCTGGAGGTCAAACAAATATTTTAGTTTTCTTTTTACAGGCCCTCCATTCCAGTATGGATGTATAGATTGATGCTTCTGGTTTTGCAGCACGTCCCCGCTTTGTGTTCCCAAGTGAGGTGACATCCAAGGATTGGAAGACTGGGGCAAGCCTTCCTTATATTGCTTAGCTGTAACCCCCGCGGTCTGCAACAGCATCTCAACAGTTGGGAACAAACAGAGAAAGCAGCCAAATCTTGCTCATAAAACATCTCTGCTCCCGAAAACCTTTGAATGAAATCTAAGCTTCTCTCCATTCTATGAAATGAATCGTTCCAGTCCAAAAAAATAAAAACAATTCCCAGCACAGCAATGAGTGGCGGCCAAGTAGCTTGGTCCGTGCCAACACGGTAATTGAAAAACAAGTGAGCTACACGAGATTTATCAAGCTGTGACACCTCAAAACACAAGGATTAACCCAAGCACAATGTCAACTTCGACAACCACTCATTGAGGTCCTGCAAATTTGCCCATCATCTTTGCAATTGTAGGAGCCACCTTGGGGTTTGCTTGATGCTTAGCAAGATTAGCTGGGTTCTTCATTACTGCAAAATGATCACCCACGAGCATGAGAAACATTAGTAAACATGTAAATTAGAATTCTACATTAAAACATGTAAACAACGTTTTGTAAGTTACTAATCTTTGTTTCTTAACATCCTTGCATTTAGTTACTCAGGCATATGTTTCATACAGGTATCTTTATATTACCCTGGCTAGAGGAACATGATTACATGAATACCCTCACAATAGACAAACCAGAAGCAGCTAATCCGTCAAGGTTAAAATAAAAACCAACAACAGAAAACAAATAAAACATAATTAGGCCGAAAAAAATTCTACCATCTTGAAGTGCAGCCATGATTTCTGGATCACTAAATGCGGCCATCAATTCAGGGTCCTGGCCAAACACAATAAAATACACATCAAACAACAAGCATAAAACCATAGAGTATTCACTGGCTAAGGAATTTAATCATGAACATTATGCCCTACGAAAAAGCATGTGTAGAAGTGCATGTGAGTATCAGTGCCAGTGTGGGTGTGGGTGTGGGTGTGGGTGTGGGTGTGGGTGTGGGTGCAGGGAATGTGATCTTATCATTTAAAGCAAAATGCATGGCCAATTTTATTTGTATTTGGCAAAAAAACAAGAAGTGTTTTTAGAAAGAAAATAAAGCCAATGTTATTTGTATTCGGCAGCACAAAAATATTGACAAGAATTTCTAAACATCAAACAATTAACATGTACTTAGAAGCATCTTAAATTACTTTTGTACATGATATAAAATGGCCACTTAGCGACGAGTTCCATGACACTTACATTCAATATTTTGCTAAAATCAACATTTCCAGGCATCCCTCCTGGCATGGCACCGGGGAAACCTCCAGGCATCCCTCCTGGCATGGCACCTGGGAAACCTCCAGGCATTCCCCCAGGCATGGCACCTGGGAAACCTCCCGGCATCCCACCTGGAAATCCACCTGGCATGCCTCCAGGTTTTCTACTGGAAGATGACTGCTCTTGCTTCTTGGCCTTCTCATACTCAGCCTTTAAACAGGAGGAAATAAGTCGAATGATGACAGCAAGCTAAAATGTCAGGATGATCATGATCATAGTTACCTGAGCTTTAGCACGACGGCGTTGCCTCTCAAGCTCAGCTTTTCTATCCCCCCTCTCTTTGTGTAGCCTTTCATACTTCCTGCGGTGTTCCTCAATCCTGTGTGCATTTGGTTCAACCTGTGTAATATAGCAGTTGCAGTGAGATGGAAAAAAAATATTATGCAATACACCAATAAGATTTTCTTTAGCAATTCAGTCATGAACTTAAAAGGCAAGCAACCACACATGTATCAACTTATTTTATGAAGGCAGGGCCCAGCTAGACAAAAAATCAAGCTGTTTAGTTCCTAATTTACTTGGTTTGGTAAAACTCATGCCATTGAAATTAACAATTCTGAAATAGAAAGTGTCAGCAGCACACGTGAGTCCTAAAGATAGACTGACTGTCATACGTGCATTAATCTACAATTATTAAATGATCTGGACAGTGAAACAATCCCACTCCCAACCAAAACTTAAAATTTTTGTTCTTAAAATTACATCACATTTATCTATTCAAAATAGGGAAGGCAGGAGAATCTCCTGCTGTATCCCCCCCCCCCCCATCTCTTCCCAAGTACATTCAGCAAGAAACGTAACATGTGACTAGCATTTGTCAACTGTAGCTGAATATCAAGCATTTCATATGCATAGAGAACAAAATGTAACAGGTGATATTATACTGCATTTGAATATCTATCATTTCATTAATAGTTTCCATTGCTTCCATCATTTTAAAATTTAACATTACAGGAAATACAACAAAAGGTACAAAACACGCATTGGGGAGAGAAATATAGAAAGAGACCTTCTTAAGTACAGAACTTATCTCCTCATCATAATCTAACTTCGATGCCAGGTGAAGATCCTTGGCAGCATCTTCCCACTGACCAAGCATTGCCTGTGCCATGCCACGAGACTTGTATCCCTTAGCTGAATCCGGGTTAATCTGAAATCACCATTAAATTTATAAGTAGGATAAACTTCACCTCAAAGTATCCCTTCATACAAAAACATGATTAGATTATATACAGATGTCAAAAGAGTAAATAAATAGGGCAGACAACAACCTCAAGAGCTGCATTAGCATCCCGGATAGCAGCATTGGGCTTCTTCATTTTGATGTAAACAGTAGCTGTAAAGCATCACAAGTTCACAATATTAACAACATAGAGGAAATTGTACAAACAAATCTCATTCATACAACTTCCATAAGACCAACAGGAAACCTTACAAAAAAAAAACAATGATAATGTACCTCTTGTGGCATACATGATTGCTGATGTAGGATTGAGAGAAATTGCTTCTGTCAAATGTTCAATCGCTTCCTCAAGTTTACCTGCACAGCATGAAGCACTAAATTGCATACACAAATCTCACCATAAAACCAATTTAAACTACTACACACGCACGCATGTAATCAAAATTTCCACATATTAATGCATGTGAGCACTTGGACGCTTGTATACCATACCTTGAGAGAGAGCTTCCATGGCTTTAGCCTTGGCCTCTTGAGAAGCATCGCGACATTCCTCTGTAACCTCTACCGACGGGTCTCCCATCTACAAACAGTCAAGCCCATCATCAAGGAAAAAGAAAAACTAAAAAGCAACCAATACATACCGCACTACAGTTGTTTTGAAGAAATAAAAGTAAAGCAATACCTTCTGTGGAGGATCATTATCAGGGTCAACAGTGTCGCCTTCGAGCTCAAGATCGGATTCAATAATCTCCTCCTCCTCCTCCTCCTCCTCGACTTGAGGTTCTACTTGTGACTCTTCCTTCTCCTCCATTTCTTCATCACTGTCCTCGACAACATAGCTCTTCTTGTGAGCGGAAGCGGGGAGCTTAGCGCCGAGACTAAAAGAAATGGCATCGGAAGTGAGAGAGATAGGCAGTGAAATGATTCAAATAATTCCGTAATTATTAGTATGATTATTTTTATACCTTTCGAGGTAGTCGCGGAAGAAGAAAAGGGAAGGATCGGCGAGGATGGATGGACTGGATTTGCACTGTTCAATAAATTGCTTCAATTCCTCTACTGTTGTTGCGTCCATCCTTCAGATATTTTTTGCTTTTGAGAGAAAGAGAGAGCGCGTGTCGAGGGTTTTTTAATTTATGCGTTTCTTTCGAAATGGAAATGGATAGCAGCTTGTTTGTTTTTTCATTATTATTATTATTATTATTATTATTATTATTATTATTTATTGGGTTTTTCTAGTAGCTTGTAACTATAATTGGATGGGGATCATCTGAAGGTTGTGGGCGGGCCTACTGTATATCGATGGTAGCATTTGATGAAGCTAGGCCCGGTTAGTTTTTGGAGATAGGCAAAGCCCATTTCTTAATGCACCCATTTCCTTATTTTTATTTTCCTTGTGAAAGAGCCACCTGTTATTGTTATTTAATTTAATTATCAATTAATAAACAAATTAAATTAAAATGTTATATTTTTAAAAAAATTATTTTTTATTTTAAATTAATTTATTTTTTATATGTTTTTGAATTGTTTTAATGTGTTGATGTTAAAAATAAATTTAAAAAATAAATATTATTTTAATATATTTTTAAATTAAAAAAAATTAAAAATAACAACTATTTAACCTCATAATTTGAAACTCAATGGTAATATTAATATAGGCCTTGAAAATCATTTCCCTGAAAGTGACGAAGAAGTGAAGGCTTTTCTGCCCAAAAGCCGATGAACAAAACAAGCAATGTCTTTGAACGCCACTAATCATTACTCAAAAACTATTAAGATGCGCCTTCTCAAACAAGGTCAGGAGTATACAAAATGTTGGAAAGTTGATTTAAAAAATATTGTTAATTGATATATTTAATATCAAATTAAACATAGAATTCACTTATATTTTGGAATTAGAAATTTTTCTTCAACATAAATACCATTAGTCAAAAACTATCAAGATGGGCCTTCTCAAACAAGGTCTAGGAGTATGCAAAATGGTGGAAAATTGATTTAAAAACTGGTATATTTAATATCAAATTAAACATAGAATTTATCGTTTGAAACATTCAGACGCATCATAAATGAAGTCTCACATAATCTGAATTTATTAAGAGGGAGTATACAATAACGATAATGCTCATATCAATCCAGAGAAAGATATGCGCAAAAAAGCCCTGAATGGAGGAAATATGGCTCTCTATTACATGAATGCTCTCGACATTATTTACGCTGGTAATTCTATCCTGATGGTTGTAAATAACAAATTACAGATTCAGATCGCCTAATGCAGGAGAGACGCGACCAATAATACGAGCAAGCCTGAAAGTCCAGTCGACAATGGCATCCTGCTACCACCATTATTTCCATCGTTTCCAGGAACTGCTGTAAAGGTTAAACAGAGGCATTAATGAAGATGAATTGGATGGAAAACTACTATAGCCTACACAGAATTGAAATGATTTAACCACTACTGCGCAATGACCACCAATCCTTGAGGCTGCCAATTTTTCAGTTCATCGCTATTATATTCTCGGAAGCGTGTTCACAGAGGGTTAGAGAGGAAAAGGAACGAACATGTTGAATACAATCAACAAGGCAGCAAATATGGTTTATATATAACAAAGTCATTCTATAATTCTTCTAACGTGCATCAATATGCCATTCAAGAATATTTTACCCTTTTTTGTTTTTTATCATCCTCATAAACTATCATTGACTGCCAAAATAGAGCCAAAATATGAGGTGTTCTCCCTGAAAACGTGTGTCTGGTAGCTATAAATTAGGTGTAAATTAAAGAGTTGTTGGAAAATGTAATAAAGATTATTTTTTAAAATATATTTTGTTTAGAAATATATTAAAATAATTTTTAAAAATTATTCTTGATATCATTATATTAAAACAATATAAAAATAATTAAATAAAATAAAACGATATTTTAAACGTAATTTCGAACTGAGTTAAAAATACAGGCGAAATTGGTGGCTCACCGAAAGAGCACGCTGGGCATCATCGTATCGACTCACCCTTACAATATTGAATATCCTAAAGGATTCAATTATGACACATTAATTCACCAAAAACAGCCTAAAGTTTGAAGTTTGAAGTGACTTTTCTAATTAATTAACTGGTAAAGAATCAGAAACAGCCTGCCACCAGAATATCATAATCTGATATCCCCGGAACATGATGATACTCAGATATTGATGTAAAACCTAATTTTTACTTTTATAGTATCAAGAAAAATAATTATTATTATTATTATATTTACCTGAACCAGTTGGCGTTGGAGCTGGAGCTGTAAAAAGTAAGCAAGGAAAAGAAAACAATTAGTTTAATGTTCAAGAACGTATATTAAAAAAAAATAACAATCGAGAAAAATCGGAGTCGGCCCCCTTGATGTGAAAATAAAAGTGAGAATATCAAGAAAGTCTGAATGACCATAAGTTGAAAGACGAGAATTAATATCTACAATCTTTAATTTTCTGTTTATCAGAAACAAAATTAACATAGTTTTAAATCAAATTGCAATTTCTTGAACCCCAAAGGTTCAAAACCATCAACCACCCTAACAAAAAAACAACATGAATCAGACCAGTAAAAAAATCTATCAAAACTCAGAATCCACAATACCGCTGCAACTAGTGAGATCAGTGGTGACACCGCATCTCTGGCTGAGCAGGAGAGCCTGAGTGACATTTATACCCAAACTCTGAAACAAATTGGGGTCGTTATAGAGTTTGCAAAGACAAGGAAGCTCATTTGCAACCGCTTCTTTGATGGAGTTGCAGCAGCTGTCTGGTGGCTGGGTTGTGGTGCTGAGGTAGGCTTGACATGGTACTAACTTAGATGCACAAGAAGTAGATTGGTCTTGTGCTCTCGTTAAGGTTGTCGCGCTTGAAAAAAAAGCTACAACCATCATCGCCAGAATAGAAATCTTGAGAGAAGAAGCCATTTCCTTGTATCTTTTTGACTGCCTGTGAGGAGAAACTGATTAATTCCTTGGTCTATGTATAGCCGGCCGTTCGGATAGTTTGTTTGTCGTTAAAGAAAGTGGGAAAATTAATGATAAAAGAAAGAGCGAGAAAATTAAACACCCACATGACCTCAATGGGCGTCAACACCACGACGCTCTTCTGGAATACGTAACTAATATCAAAAAACATTATGTTAATATATTTTTAAATAAAATATACATCATTACAGTACCTAACACACATGTAGTCTAGAACCTGGAACCACCTCACCCTCTTTGATTTTTCTTGGTGCGACCAAGTATACTCTCTCCGTGTAAAACAGTTCCATGATTTCAAAATCGTGCAAGGAAATGTTTTACGTACAGGAACATATCAGCTTCAAAATAGATGATGGGCAAGGCAACTCATACCTTCAAGTTTATTTGTTTTTTTACTTTAATTTATTTTTAAATTTATTTTTTTATATAATTTTTAATCATCTTAATATATTAATATCAAAAATAAATTTTAAAAAATAAAAAAAAATTATTTTAAAAAACAACCAAAGCATAAACTTACCTTATTAATTCATTCACTCTTATCCAACAAACTGTGCGATGGATTTGAACAACTCAGCTTTTGAACAACTCAGCTTTTGAACAACTCATCTGTATTAGGCCGAAGTAATTTTAATTCAAATTCTTAGTTCTACTTCTTAAAAGATATCAAATTTTAAGAAGAGGGAGGTTAGAGTAGTCTTTCAATAATCATTCCAGTAGATGTAATTTCTTGACGTGATAGTCGAATTATACCAATGAAAAAATAACATAATATTTAACCAGCAAGCCAAACTTTCAAAGATTTTAAATAATTTGGTCAAACCAAACGACCCTAGTCTTCCCTTTTATTTACAATAATTTTAAAAAGTTGTTCCAATAGTTAATAGTTAAAAAGATCTTTATTTCTTGGCTTGACGCGTTGAAATCTTGGATTCAAAATTATTTAAGAAATTATTAAATTTATTTAAGGGTATTCAAGAGGGTGGTGGTGGCTATTTTTCAAAGTATTTTTTTATTTAAAAAATTATTAAAATAATAATTTTTTATTTTTAAAAAAATTATTCTTAATATTATCATATAAAAAATTAAAAAAAAAAAACACAGTTTGCAATGCAATTTGCGTCTATTAAATACATCATAATAATGTGTTTTTAATATTGCTTAAAAAATATTTAGTTTCAATGCAAGGTGCTCTGAAAATATCTTTCTCTTGGAAAAGAATACTTTTGTTCACAATTTTAAGTGACCCCACAATCAAATCCCAATTTAAAGCAACCTATTCTATCGTCTCGTACCCAGTGAATGTACAGTGTAGTTGGGTGAGAATAAATTTGAAGTATTTGACCGTGTAGAAGTTGTTTTTTTAAAGCGTTTTTTATTTATAAATATATTAAAATAATATTTTTTAATATTTTTTATAAATTATTTTTGATATCAGTGCATTAAAATAATCTAAAAACATTAAAAATATATTAATTTGAAGCAAATAAAAAAATTTAAATTTTTTCAAAAGTATTTTTGAAATGTAAAAATAAATAGAGTCGCACTCTAGAGTTGGACGACGTAGGTTTATGGATTTCTAGAAATGAAGGGGTGTTTGAGATTCTGTGGTTGTTTTTAAAGTATTTTTTGTTTGAAAATATATTAAAATAATATTTTTTTTATTTTTTTAAAATTATTTTAGATATCAGCATATTAAAATATCTAAAAACATCAAAAAAATATTAATTCAAAATAAAAAAAAATATTTAATATTTAATATTTTTAAAACGTAAAAATAAACGGTACATGATGAATAACATGGCAAAAGGTTTTATTACTTTTATTTTTAGACCCCGTTTGTTTGCAGGAAAGTAAATTTTTTTTTCAAGTGAATTCCCGGGAAAGTGAATTCCAGGAAACTATTTTTTGATATTTAGTAGTGTAATGGAAAATAAGTTGGAAAACATTTTCCAATGTTTGGCTATATCATGAAAAATGAGCTGGAAAATAACTTATTAATATTTTATTTTTTTCAAGTTTATTAAAATAATGAGGAACAAATCTTACAAATTAAAAGGTTGAATAGGAATGAAATTGAAAAAAAATATATAATTTCATAAATTATATCAGATAAAATAAATAATAATCAAAATAATAGAGATCAAATCTAAAAAATAAAAAAAATAAAAGATGAAGAAATTAAAATAATAATAATTAAAATTTCATAAATTATTTCAAATAAAATAATTAACAATCAAAAGAATGAGGATCAAATTTGATATATAAAAAATTTCAATAAAAAAATGATAAGGAAAAAGCAAATAACAATTATAAAATGAGGATCAAAGTTAATATAAAAATTAAATTTTAAGAGATGAAATTGAAAAATAAATATTCAAAACAAAATATATATATAGCAATCAAAAGTTTGAAGATCAAATTTGATATAATCAGCAAATAATATGATATTTTTAAATTTTTCACAACTTCCGAAGAGTATTTTCCGCCCAATTTAGAGGAAGAGCTCAGTTCTCGTATGCTTAGGTATAGTTTGTATCCTACCCTCTTTACATATTCCAATCATATTAATGTTCATGTGACGGGTATTTATCTCTCATTAATTCATATGTTAAGAATATTTTGCCTCGTTAAATGTTATCAGAGCAAAATTAAACTTTAACATCTCCTCTCCATAAAAAAAACTCATTAGGTTATAGATAGACCATGAATCCTTTAAGTTTCGGGTTCTCAATTTTCATTCTCTATTGCATATTTATTTTTAGAGTTTTTCCTAAAACGTCATAGTTTTTTTATCTAAAAAAAAATACTTATTTAAGTATCGAATAGTCAGCTTTGAGTGTTTTTGAATCGTTTTGATATACTAGTATCAAAAATAAATTTTAAAAAATAAAATATTATTTTAATACATTTTTAAATATAAAAATATTTAAATAACAACCTTTACTACTATCCAGACACCGCCAGTATCTTTAACATCCAATAAACCCTGATCACAGTCCTATCAAAACCATATTTAGAGAATTCGACATTATTATTAAATATTTGCAATGATTTTAGACAAAGGGTGCAATTTAGAACACCAGGGGAAATTACTTGTTTGAGAAAGTAACAATAGTCTTACAACTAATTTGAGATTTGTCCTCTAACTATTATTAATAGTTATATTTTAACTATTATATTTTAACTTTTTTATATATAAAAAAACTCATTAAATTATAAATAAACCATGAATTTTTTAACTTTTTTTAATTAAGTAGGTGAATGATCATGTGTGAAATCATGTAGAAGTCAACAAGTTTGTTCGTTATTATTATTTGAAGTAGAAAATTATCACGGCACGTACGTTCATATTTCAAATGGAAGCAGAGACTGAACAGGGACAAAAGGCCTGTTGAAATTTGAAAATAGACTTGCGAGTCCGTTTTAGCATTGCCGGGAAAATGACTCGCTGGAAGCCTATGATATCATCAAAGGGCCAGCTGAGCTCTAGAATGGAAGCGATCTTCGCTGACTGTTTCAATTTGAAGAATGGACCTCCGGGTTTGAAGGCAGGTCAAGTTTGAAAGGTATTTGTTCGGTCAACGATTGAAATCTCTACGCAAACCTGTGTTAGGTACGCACAGCGAGCGAGCGGGAGTCCCTCGACATGGCAGGAAGCTGCGAAGGTCACATTCACGTGCTATGGAACTCCTGGTATGTTTCACACTTAGAGTTTTTGTTCCATTTCTTAACTAGAAAGTAACAATCTAATGCATAATTCTCGCCTCCAATGCAGCCGACTAATGTTTTTCTTGTTTTTGACAATTAAAAAGACCTTTTTGGTGCTCAAACTATTCTGAGAAGAATACAATCAGGTGCTAAAACTTTAATGTTCAGAACGAAAAGGGTTGATTTTAACGTCTTGTTTTTCAAATTGATCGAATAAAACTAAATGCATCTGAACTTTCATGTTATACATACCAAAAATAAATATGGTGTAGCACCGGATAAAGTTTATTGACGTTAATTGTAATACTAGATTGACATTTTTATCCTCCAACAAAACTAAATTCGAGGATAAAATGATATTTTTCATGTGATTTTTTTTTATTTTAAAACAACAAAATACCTTCACTACACCTGAAAGAAAAACAAAACCCTTATAATTGGCTTCCAAGGAATTTTTTTAAATCTCACATTTTATTTCACAACAAATTTACTAAATAATTCTCGATCTCAAAACTAATTAAGTTTTTTGGGGTATTTTTATTTAATCATCTAGAATTTTTTTGTTATAATCGGATAGATGGAGAGGTAAATTGGTCTTTACAATAATTAGAAAATATAAAAAATTCATAGCACATTAAATTTACTAAATTACCCTTGTTTTCATAATTAATTTAGTTTTTTTAAGGGTATTTTTGTATTTTAATATAGATCTTTTCTATTATAATCAAATGGATAGAGGGAATATTGATCTTTGCAATAATTAAAAAAATTATTAAGTATTCAAGCATGTCAGGCGTGCTCCGCCTGGGGAGGCATATGGAAGGTTCTGTGGAGTTTTAGTGACGAATAAAGCATTGTCAGGTGGTCGAAAAATTCATTTCATCATGTTAGTTGATTGCCTACGGCGTCCTTTTCCTCCACAAGCGATGTGTGTTGGGTTGTGATGGATAGATTATTGTAGAAGATTTTTTCTCTCTCTCTCCTCCCTCGAAATTCACGTCTGACATTGAAAATTTCATAGCAGTCTTCTTGGTTGGGAATATTTGAGTATCAGTCCTCATTCTTTTGAATTTTTAATTTGTGTCCTTAGCCTTTTTGTAAGTTCTTTTATTTTATTTTCAATTGCATCTTTCAATCTAAATTTTTATTTTTCAAATTTTGTCTTGATTTTTTTTCTTTATTTTTTTCTTGCCTCTTTTGCAGACTTTCAATTGTTTTTAATTTCATTGTTTAATTAAAATTTTAAATTTGCTAATTTTTTAAGATTTGATCTTCATTCTCTTCGTGGTTTCTTCTTTAATTCTTATGTGAAATTGATTTTTTTTTTAATTTATCCCTTTAACACAAAATTATCCATCCTCCAATTTGGTTTTTCAAATTTGATCCGTATTTTTTTAATTGTTATTTTTTCTTTTGAATCTTTTTTTATGATTGATTTTTTTCAATTTTAGTTTTTGACATTTGATTTATTGAAATTTAGACTTCGAGGTTTTTCTAGGTTCGGAGCTTCCAATCAAATGGTCCAGGTTACAGATTCACATTATTATGTTTTACTTATTTTCTTTTTTAATCTTGTTACTCGACATTGATATTTTTTAAATATGATTCATGGTTTTTTTTTGTTTTTTTTTTATATAGTTATCCCAATCTCATGACCTGACCCATGAGTTTTATAGGTTAGCCCAGGTGAGCTCGCACCTTTTCCTTTTGCTTTTATTTTTTATTTTTTAATGATTAATTTTTTTATTTCACCGTTCAATATTTGATCTGTTGTAACATGAGTTGTCATCATTTTTTTATTATTACCTTTTGTTTTTACCATTCGATATTGGTTTTTTTCATTTTCTTTAAAATGTGCTTGTGTTGACTAAATATAATTTTTTCTGAAATTTTTTTTAACCTATCGACACTACGCGGTAGATCATATATACTACTAGATATCTGACCTGTGTTTTGTTGGGCCCGTACTTTTTTTTAAGAAAAAAACCTGGTTAGACATGTTGTTTCGATATATGTTTATACATAAAAATTTTAAAGTGTAAATAGAAAAGCTTATCCAAGCATCTAATGAAATAAATTGATCATCATCAATGAAAATAAACAAAAAAATTTTATTAACAACAACTAAAAGAGAAACTGGAAAAAGTAAAAGATAGGTATGCATCAAGATATTTAATCTCACAAAATGAAATATTTATTCGTTTGTGCCAATTAAATTTTTTTTATTAAAATTAATAAAAGATAATAAAAATAGAAACACATATGAAACTGAGTGAATAAAATAAAAGAAAAAAAATATGCTAGGTCGGACATATCAGAAATTTATTTAAATATAATAATTTTTTTATAAAAAATATCATCGGCATAAAAAAAGCATGAAAAATTAAATACAAAACAAAACATTTTTTTCAAACAAAATCTATTAAAAAAGTATTGGGATAAACCGATAGAAAAAAATTAAAGATAACCACAAAAATATTTTTTTTTTAAAGAAAATGCATAATGATAAAACCATAAAATCAAATGAAAAAAAGAAATCTCTAACCATACCAACTTTTAAAACTTGTGATCCATGTCATTAAATCGGAAGCATGACAATTGAAAAAATCATGAAACTCAATCTCCAACAAATCAAACGTCACAAGATGAAACAAGAGAAAAAATATATAACACAAAAAATTATAATTAAAAGAATGAGAGCATCAAAAGTCTATGAATCAAAATAAAAAATAAATTAGATGGCATAAAAAATTAACATTAGAGTGTTAAATTGAAAAGAAAAAACACTTTAACAAAAAGAAAAAAATTAAAAGAATAAGGGTTAAATTAAAAAAGAAATAACATAAACTTTGATTGGAAGGTGAAATTTAAAACAACAAAACTTTTAAACAAGAGTTAGAGAAAAAAATCAAAAATTAAAATAATAAGGACCTAATCCAAAACAATAATCCATGATAAATTGTAATTCAATGATGAAATTAAAAATATAAAAAGCTTTTCCAAAAGGGATAAGGACTAAAATAATCAATAAAAAACTAAGGACTAAAATTGAGAAACGAAAATAAAAGAAAATAGAACATATGTGCACTTTTGTTAGGAGAGATAGAAAAGTAGGAAGGAAAAAAAACGGCCACAGTCAAAAATCCATCCATCGACCACCACCACGTGTTACACCACGAAAAAGAAGGTGAGACGATGCTTACGATGACATGGAAAAACAACATATTTAGCTACAAGAATACACCGTTCTTGCTGCCATAAGGTCATAGATATATTCCACGTGCCAACTGTTCTTTAATTTAAAAATTAATTAATGAGAGAGAAGAGTCCAAAACACCTCCCGTGATTTTAGAATTTGAAAAAAAAAAACAATGTAAAAAAATGAAATTACAACTAGATTCTTTTTTTATTTTTTCCCGAATGTAAGGGTAAAAAGATCCTTTTATAATCTTGTAAAAAATATAAAGGTATACTTGCCCAACAGTTTAATTTTTTTTTATTTTAGCTTGGGGTAAATAAGAATTTTTTTTCTGGGGGGCGGGGGATTTTGCGGACACCAGGTCAAGAAAGTAATTAACTGATTAATTATCAGAAGAAAGAAAAAGTATCGGAGCTAATAATCTTGTCATGAGGTTGGTACGATTTTTGACGTAACAGCGATTAAGAAAAGCGTTGTAGTAGTTCAGATGTTTGGTCATTAAGAAACCTCAAAGAAAACCCGTTCCCTTTCATAAAGCAAGTAAAGCCACGTGTGGTGGAGGGTGGGTGGATTTCCCAATGTCAGCAAGGAAAAGAGCCATAATTCAAAACAACAGCCACCGGCCATTCACATCACATGGAGACTTTTCCACTTCTTGGTTCGGCGGACCTTGGTCATGAAAACACTAATTATAAATGCTCCTCTCAAGTTTTATTAAATATTTTTATTTTTTATTTTTTATTTTTTATTTAAATAAATCGTTCGGCCGTAACGAAATGCAAGAATCGAGATTAGTCCTGCTAATAACAGTAAATATTTTGACAATAATTCAATGGATGAGGTAATATATTTGTTTTTTAAAAATTAAAAATTTAAATTTTATAAACCTCAGAATTACTCGCGACTTATTTAATTATTAATTTTAGAATCTTGGGATATTAATTGAGGTGTGCATAAACTAGCCTGGATACCCACAGTTAAAATAATAATAATAATACTTTAAAGAATTTTTGTGTTACGGGACACATGTCAAAAGACTGAATTCCTGCTTCTTCCTTTTATTTTGCCTTTTGTTTTTTTGGTCTCATCCTTTCCTGGTGTAGAGGTGTTCAAAAAAACCAAAAAATCGATTAAACCGAGAAAACCAGAAAAAAAATAACCGAAAAAACCGAACCGTGAAAAAAACCTGATTAAACCGATTAAAATTTTAAAAAAACTGACCGGTTCGGTTTTGGTTTCTTAAGTCTGGAACCGAAAAAACCTAACCGAACTCGAACCGAAAAAAACTGGATAAAACTGAAAAACTGAGCCAAACTGAAAAAACCGAGCCAAACCGGATTGAATCGGTTTTTGCTCTAAAAAACCGAACCAAACCGAAACCGGTCGGTTTGAACCGGTTTCGGTTTGGTTTCGGTTTTTTTTTAAATTCAGTTTGATTACTTTTTTTGATAAAAATCGAATCGAATCGAAAATAAATTCCTCTACCTGGGGTATAGAAGAATATGTCTAAAACTTCCTCATTTGACATTGCATCTTTACTGTTAACCCCCACTTCTAAATAGTTTATACTTTCCAATTAGATTATTTGCTTCAACTATACCGCGTGAAAGATTATTTTTTTTAATATAAAAAAAAAAATTTAGATATTGCTAATGTAATTTCTAGTAGAAAAAAAAGATTAAATTGAAATTAAGTGAGAGTTAACCTAATGCGACCCGATTAACTTTATAAGTCCAAAAACAATCTAAACAACAGTTAAAAATATAGTTTGACTAAAAATAAATTTCAAAATATTTTTTTTAAATATTAAGATTAAAACATATTAGATCAACCCAGGTAAACCTAGATTAATTTGCCAAATCCGTTACTGAATCATAAGATCAGTATAACCTCATAGAAAGCAAATCGAAAAAAATTATGAAACTCATGAATTTTTGATCAACCTAATGTTGAAGATTGAAATTGAAAAAAAATCAATTAAAAAAAACCTAGAAAAAAGCAACTTAAATCAACTTAGGTTAACTTGTCAAACTCGTAACTTGGGTTATGTGACTAGAATAACCTTATAGAAAGAAAATCAAAACAAATTATAAGCTTAATTTTCAATCAACTCAATGTTTAAGAATGAAAGTAATAATAAAAAAATCAATTAAAAGTAAGGACAAGAAAAATTGACCGGAGTCAATCCGCCAAACCCATGTTCTAGATAATGAGACTGAAATAACCTTATAAAAAGCAAATTGAAAAAACTATGAAGTCTAATTTCAAATCAAGTTAACATGTTAACTCAAAATCAAAGTCATGATACCGAGATAAAAAAAATTAATATTAAATAATAAAATTAAAAAAAATTAACCAAGTAAACATGCTAATGAAAAGTGTAATAGTTAATTCCCCTCACAATAATAAGATACAATCACAACAACTTTGAAACAATGAAAGTTTATAACTTCAACATGAAAGGTCCTATTTATGATGTTTTAATCAATGAATGACATAGTTTTTCTTTCCGCAAGGAGTGGCCAATATGTATAGCAATTTCCTCGTATATAAGAGTTCTTGAAGCACAAATGGAGGAGAAAGAAAATTACAAGAAGCATACATTTCTTTTTTAGTTTAACGTGGGTGTCCGGGTTAGGTTGCGCGCACCTCAATTAATCCCACGGGCCCTGAAGTTAACGACCATGTAAGCCTCCAGTAGCTATCATATGAGCAACCACATGACTCGAACCTGAGACCATAGAGGGAGCAAACTTCTTGGTTCTAAACTCTTACCACTGGACCACTACCTAAATGGTTAAGAAGCATACATTTCTTACTTGATCTAAGAGATAGATCTAAGACAATTGGTTTTGATATGTTATAGTATATTTGAAATCAAATCACATATAAAATTGAATTTAATTTGATAACATATTATAATTTTTATATCTAAAATAAAATACTAAACCATTAAATTCAATTCAATTATACTATTTGAAATATATGTGGTAATGAATTAACAATTTTTATTATTTGCCTTTAATTAAAAAAAAAAACTTGTTACAAAGACTTGTATTTATCTTGCCCTTAATTCTTACATTATTTTTATTTATAAATCGCATCTTGTATTTAAATTTATATTGTTTTTTATCAACTATTTATTATCGTTTTTTATAGTGGTTTTTCTTCTTCTTCTTTTTCCAGTAAAAATCTGGTGATTGTTTTGGGCTATAGAAGAGATTAATTAACAATGATAAACATTTTTTAAATTTTAGATGAATACAATACAACATGTTCATTTTTTAAATTTTTTAATCCTAATAGTATGATCCATTCTCTTGTTGTGCGTGAATACAATACAACATGTTCCTATAAAAGAAAGCTAAATTAAGACTATTAAAGTGTGGATGCTCTTGTATCGCCACGATGTTTTTTTTTTTTTCTAACTTACTTAACTTTGAGGATTTTTCTCACACAAGGAGCCCTTATACCCTCCACTAATTGCGACTTTTAAAAAAAAATTTAATGGATGAGGTTTTTATCTTTAATGATATTAGAAAAAGTAGAGCAAATTTTTTTTTTAAAATGATATGATTTTGAAATTTTAAGTCAATTAAAATGTATTTTGTTTTAATGAATGAGTTTTTATAAAGGTAGGATGTTTTTTTCTTTTAATATATCGAGTGAAAATGGTTGAAATATGGTTTTTTGTTGTCCAAAAAATTGAAAATTGATTTTTCGGTTATCGAAGTAAATTAAAATAAGTTGCAAGAGAATGACACATTTTCCATTCAAACAATAAAGATAAAATGGACAAGATGTTATCCACTTTTCAATAAATTAAAACCCATGTATGTATTAATCATGTGGAATGTAGTTTAATTGGTTAGATCCTGAGTTTGTTCTCTAAAGATCATCAGTTTGAGTCTCACAAACCTCAAGGGCACTAGAGACTTATATAATCGTTAACTTCAGGGTCCATGAAATTAATTGAGATGCATGTAAACTGATTCGAACATCCATATTATTATTTTTTTTAAAAATCCATGTATGTGAGTTTGTCCTTCTAGATCAAGACGCGCCAAGATTTGAATTTGTGGGCTAGGCTCACAAACCCATTCTTTTAGTCTAGGTATGTTTGACCCTTTTTTTTTATGATGACACTCCAGTTTTTTTTTTAATTATTTGATTGTTTTTTTCTTGTATTTTATTATAAGATTTTTTTAAAATAAATTTATTTAAATGATATCAAATAACTATATGATTATGCCATTATTTTCAAATATTATTTATGATAATATTGACAATTACTTTTTAAATAATTATATCTAAACCCAACATGCATGATTTTCTAAAACTTTCACTAATGAATATTCAATGTGAACGGAATATCTATTTTATTATTTTTATTGTAAAAGTCTTATATAATTTTTCTTGAATTTTTTTATATTTATTAATATATCCATGTCAAAATTATCAATTAATGGTTTTTTGTTACTTTATTAAAACTTTGTTTTAAGATCATGATTAGCTTTCATTTCAAAAATAATACTTGTGATAAGAAAAAAGATATATTTCTTGTTAAGAAAAAAGAAAAAGAAAAAGAAAGGAAAAGGAAAAGGAAAAGGAAAAGGAAAAGAAAAACATAAATAAGGAAAAAGAGTTTTGATCAAAGATATGCATTTTTCTCCTTATTTCAAATCATCATCATTTTTGGGGATATTTTTTTTATTAATTGCCTTTAGCTTGTATACAATGAACTACATAACTAAAAAACGATATATTGTTTTTAAGAAAAATACATGAATAAGAAAGATAGAATTTAGAATAAAAATTATATTTTTATACATAATTTAAATCATTATTTTTTATAAAAATCCATTTTTAACATTATATTATTAAATAAAAAAAAATTCAAAAAGCAGCATGTGATATGCGATAAAATATTTGCATATAAATCTATTTTTTTATTTTTAATAAAGATTAAATTTCTCCTCATATGATATGATAATTATATAAAAATTACTATGAAAATGCAAAATTGCCTCTTGGATCTAATTTTAAATTTTTTGATTCCAACGGTATTTTACTTGTTTCGTTGTATAATTAAAATAAAAAAAATTATTTATTTTTAATTAATTTAATAATAACTAATATACCATGTGAATAGATATTAATACTCCCAATGACAAGAATTAAGTTTTTTTTTGGTGTGAGGCGCGAATCTACCATTACGTTGTTCCGGTGAATGTGAAACAGTGTATTTGAAAGGGGTATAACTGGCCAGATTGTAGGGCCTTTAAGTTGGGCTGGACTTGAAACTCCTCGTATTAATTTAACAAACCAGGCCCATTCCAGTGTGGGGAAGGGGAGGGGGCATCCATGGTTTTCCCCTCATCAAACAATTGGCAATGATGACGCAACATCACATCTAACGGTTGTAATTCCCGCCATCGTCAACAGATAAAGTTACACGACAAAAAGCAAATCAGATAGATAACATCACAAGATAACACAAAACCGTTGAAAACACAAGAGCTTCTTCACTTGCAGTCACGGAGCTTTTTGAAACGGCCATCATCAAATGGCCTCTCTTACACTCGGCGGCTTCAGCATGACTGTCCGTACAAGACCAGTCACAAGAACCAATCACAAACCCTGCAGAATCTCCTGCGTTAAATGGGTATCTCAACTTCTCATTTCCTTTTTCAATTCAATGCCTCAATCTCATCTCCAATTTGTTTATAAACCTTTCCGCTTTCAATAATCCCTTTATATTTTCTGTTTTTGTTTGATTTTATGCGAAGGAAGGACCCAGAGGGGCTATATGGGCCACCACAAACAGGCCATTTGGCTCGACGGGAGATCAATAGAAGGCTCGAGAAAGACGCAGAGTTTCGCGAGGCAATTGAGCAGCAAGCCCGTGAAGAAAAACAGCGTCGCCACGCTCTTCGCCAAGTAATAATTCAGTTAATTAATCGTTTTTATTGTAAATATTCGTTATTATTATTTTGTATTTTGTGATTTTTGTGGTGTTTGTGGACGTTGGATTAGTCTAGGGTGATACCGGACACTTCAGAAAAGCTGATAGAGTACTTTCTTGATACTGAAGCTCAAGAGATTGAGTTTGAGATTGCTAGACTGAGGCAACGGTTAGTCCTTTCAATTTTTAAGCTCTGATGCACAATTTATTTATTTTACGGATAATGTTGTGAGTTGTTACTATAGGCAATATGTTTGAGATTTCGCCTCTTCCAATGAAATTGTTCTCCGGTGGCTAAGCTATTTTTCTTGACACTTATATTTTTTTTTTAAAAAAACCAATGATATGATCCCGCCCTATTTTGATATGGACTTTCTCAAGTATTACGTTCCCAATGTAAGCAAAGTAGTTTCGAACTCCAGTTCTGAAGGAGGAAATAGCTTTTTCTTGAATTGTCCTTCTTTTCCATCGATTGCTTCATTGCTATGATAGCTCGTAGCTGCCTTTTAGTTGTCCCAATTCACTCTCTTGCACAGAGTAAAGGAAGAATGCTAAGTACTATGCATCATGAGAAGTTCCACTTTAGGGTCATACTCATTATAGCATAAGAATGGGATTTTATTTTTATTTACTGACCTCAAATCTTGCCTTTAAACAATGGCTGTGGAATTTGCAGATTGAACCAGGAATTTTTCTCGCAGCTACAATTTGAACTGGGGCAGCTTCGTTTTGCTGTTTCAAAAACTGAGGTTCACTCAAGAGTTATACGTGAAAGTTGAACCCCTTTTCCATAACCATATCAAACCTATTTATGGAAATGTTGGTGATTGTTGTAGGAGATGGAAGACAGATTGATTGAGTTGGAAGCACTACAGAAAGCTCTGAAGGAAGGAATAGGTTTGTAGTCTCTGCAAACTTGCTTAGAAGAATTGACTTTTTCCAGCTTACTGGAAACTGATGGAACTGTGTCCCTCGTCCTGTTATAGAAGCCTACGATAAAATGCAAGGTGAACTTGTAAAAGCAAAGAAAAGCCTGACAAAAATGTTGACATCAAAGGATGTAAAAGCCACTGTATGCACTACCCTTTTCACTCATCAATCTTTTAATTCAAATATTTTACTATTCTTTTGCCTTGTTAATTATGTTAATTAGGTTGATTTTGCATCTCTGGTTTCCATGCCAGTTGCTGGAAATGGTTGAGCAGAATGAACTTAACAGATCATTGTTAACGCTTCTTGATGAAAACATAGCAAGCGCCAACCAAGGTAAACAGGTAAGAGCTGGAGACTAAATTTTCTTCTCAACCTGTTTTGCAATCTCTCTTTTCAGTGTTGCCTTTGGGGTCGAGGAACACAAAAAAATCATATTGATATGAATGTGGCACCACAATCAGCATATAGGACGGGGGATATATTGGAGCAGATTTCTTCTAAGAGCTACTATGACCAAACATACGAGAAAAATTATGAATTTATAAATGCGTTTCCACTTTAGGTGCCCTCTAGGGGTTTCTTTATAAAACTGACATTCTAAAAGAGTGTGTGTCTTACTCTCCATTTTGTAACACTGCTTGCATGTTTTTCGAATAAAATTTCTATCAGTATATCCACTCAGTCAACATTTATAAACATTTCCCTTCAACTTTTCCTTTTAAGAAGGAAAAGGAACAAAAGTCCTAAACTTAATGATTAATGATTAATGATTTGCTAGTTAGATTGAACTCTTAAATGATTCGTATTGTGCAGAAAGAAGCAGCAGCTTTCATGGAAAAGCTGCGTGCAGCTGTTCTCAAGTACATGACAGTTTAGCACGAAGGTGATGAATAATGGTACCTTTCAACTATGATGCATTTTGTTTTAATGGATTTAGCTTGAAAATGTATTTGGCTTATGAGTATTAGCTATATCAATCTTGTATTAAATGAAAGCAATTGATTGAATGTATAAAGTTCTGCTTTGATTAAAACTTTTTACATAAACTTGGAGTTCCTTACACCAGACTGAAACGGTACTGAAAATGGAATTCTTACACAGCTAAAAGCTTCAATAACATGAGGTTGGTGTGCTTTGCAAGGGCTACATTTCTTGTCCAAAACACCATAACATGTGAACTGTATCTCAATCACATTCCTTCTAAACATCATAAAAGTTTCCTTCATTGTATTGAAGCCAAATGTTGTTCGAGTAATATAGTCTTATGAAAATGTATATCATTATAAGCACTTATAATAAATTAAGTTCTATGCAATACAGTATGTTTTGGACCTTACTTGTCTCCATTACGGGCTGAATAGTTACAGTAGAGGTTATCTAGTGAAATAATTCTGATTGTGGAAAAGGATGAAGCCTTGCTTCGGTACACCTAGAAGCGACAACAATTTTCTAGACATCTCACTTCCACGCAGGTGTATGCGAGTTGTGAAGAGTGAAGACTGGTTTGCTACTGGCCTCTCTAAAAGGATGAGGATTAAAAAATATACTGGACTATCCATACAAATGATAATTGTCAAAGATTAGTGCAGGCCTCGAACGATTTGCACAGGACTAAGGTGTTTTCGTCAGTGAAATGAGCCAACACATTGGGATTAGCACGTTGCTTATGGCTGCTATTGGGTGATGTGGAGTGGAAGACACATAAAATAAGGATCTCTGTGGGTGAACCTATGTTTTTGCTGGTTTACGTTTGGTTTTTTTTTTTTTTTCAAGTTTCCTCCTTAACTCGCTCCTTTTCACATTCTGGCTCTTTTTGCCAAATCTTGCTTTTATTGTGTTTTGGTCCCACATGAGATCAATCAAATAGATGTTTTTTTTTCTTTTCTTAAAAAAATCTGCGTGTACTGTCCAACTAAATTAAACGAGGAACGATAGATTCAATAAGATCATGATATAAGATCAGAAAAAAACCCAGAGGAGAATCACTAACAACACAAGAACTTCTATATATGGTGTTCTTATTGAGCTCATGGTTTGCTAGCCAATTTGCAGCTGCATTGGCTTCACTATAATTATAACTATCTGGACTTTCCACTCCCTAGCAAACAAACTCATAGCCTTCATGATCATGCTATAATTCATGTCTATCTTTACTATCTCCTTTGTAATAAGCACAACCACAATAGCAAAATCTGACTCCAAGATTACTTTCTTCAACCCCAGTAACCAAGCGAGCTCCAATCCAGTTATCACTGTCCATAACTTTGCTTTAACCGAGGAGCGCATTCCGGTATTCATTGCAAAGCCCTTAATCCAAGTTCCCATGTCATCTGGAGAATTGAGGTTGATTTGTTAGTTTTCTTTTGGTGCTTTGGAATTGAGGTTTATTTCCCTTTGGAGAGTTAAACCCGCAACCCCTCCTCAAAGGGGGATTGTTGCCACCAGTCGAACTAGAGCCTCATTGATTAAATAGAACATGTTACCATATATACTTTGTTCATTTTAGGAGGCAAGGCAACATAGACACGCACAAGAGAGATTAATATCTTCATTAGTGTTGTTATTCAATTTTTGAAAACTTATTTGATAATTTTTTTGAAAAATCAAAAAATAGTGAAAAACAACGAAAATTCAAAAAAATATGTTTTTTAATATATTTGTATCGTTTTTAGTATTTTCAGCATCGTCTCAAAAGAATTTAATTTTTCAAAAGTTTTTTGAAGGTGTTCGACTTTTCACGTGTTATTTTTAAAATCATTGATTTTTCTCATTGAGTCGACATTGATATTGCTCGTTTTAAAAAAAAATACAAAAAAATTAAATTTACAAAAAGAGAAAGAAGTTGAGGGACCAAACAATATTTTGCCTATAAATAGTAGCCCTCAACACACACAAAAAGAAGAGGGAGGCAATCTTGTACCAAAATTTGAGGGGCAACACAAAAAAACCCTAAACAACCTAACCCTACCAGCTCCCACTCTAAGGCAGCGGCCGTAGCTCCCGAAACAAAAAGGAGTCGCAGCTCCTAGAAGTTGATTGGTTTTTTTGGAAACAAAACCGCCGTCCCCCGGGGTCTTTAGTTGTTGCTCTCCTAGAACAGAGCCAAAGACCCCCTGCCATTTTAGCTCTTTGTCTTCTCCCTTGCACCCGAAGCAGCCTCATTCCCGCAAATCTTTCCCTCTCAGTCGTTCCCTCAGCCAATCGACCATACCCACACAACCGGCCTAGACAACCCCCTCATTTCCCTTTCCTCTTGACAAAAAGCCAAAGAGAGCCCCCATTCTCCTTCACCTTTTTTCTTTGTTTAGCTCCCATTTCTCTGTCTTTCATCTCACTTTTGCCTCCTTTTTTGTTCCCCCGATCTCCTCCACCAAAAGCCAAACAACTGCCACCTTCCTTCCCCTTCTGCCTCTCTCAGCCCCCATTCTCTCCTCCCCTCTCTCGACCGTTCCTCTTTCTTCCCCGTCACCGATCAGCTTGCCAAGACTCGAATCAGACTCTCCATCAACAGCCCCCATACGGAGGCGCCCACAAAAACCAGCCACTGCTCACCTTCCTCCAACTGAACTCGCCGACCGGGCAACTACCTCCCATCTCCACCGCAACTTCAACAGCCACGGACGACAGCAGCGACCAGATCAGTCATCAGTAGAAGAAAAAACAAACCAGGAGGAAAAGAGAATAGGGATCTGTGAACAAATCTAAAAACTAAAATCTATTGCTTGTGTGTTTTTCTTTTGTTACAGGTAATGGTGGTCCTCACCGCCGGCAGGAAAGTGAAGAGGGGAGGAAGCCGTTCCAGATCGCCCCGTCGTGTAGAGTTTCTTGTGGCAGCATTGTTCCCAGTGAAAAGACTCATGCCTTTTGTTTTTTAATTAATTTTTTTGTTTAATTTAGTTTATTAATATTAAATATTTTTTTCATTTAGTTATCAGACTTTCATGACATGGATCTCAGGTTTGACGAGTTAACATGGTTTGATAGGTTAACCCAATTAATTCAGATTTTTTTTCTTTTTCTTCATTAGTTTTTTTTCTTCCTATATGTTTTTTTCTTTGTTTTTTATTTTTAATTAATATTTTTTTGTTTAATTTAGTTCATTAATATTAAATTTTTTTTATTTAGTTATCGCACTCTCATGACATGAATCTTGGGTTTGACGTATTTACTTGATTTAGCGGGTTAACCCATTTGATTTAGATTTTTTTTCTTTTTCTTCATGAGTTTTTTCCTTCCAATTTTATCTTTTAATATTGTAATTATAACTAAAAGAGATCAACCTTTCACTGTGGATTGCACTGTGCAAATCCATAGTGAAAGGTAGATGCCTTTTAATTATAGGTTTTTTTTTTGTTTTTTTCTTTTTAATTAATATTTTTTTTGTTTAATTTAGTTTGTTAATGTTAAATTCTTTTCTATTTAGTTATCACACTCTCGTGACACGAATCCCAGGTTTGACGGATTAATCTGATTTGACGGGTAAACCTAGTTGATTCATATTTTTTTTCTTTTTCTTAATTAATTTTTTTCTTCTAATTTTATCTTTTAATATCATTTGATTGAGAATTAAATTTCATGATTTGTTATGTTTAATTTTCATTAGATTATCATAATCTCATGAAGGGATTTTATTGTACCTCTTCTCGCAAAGCACTATTCGTTGGAATAGTGCTTTGTTTTGTTTTTTTTTCTTTTCAAATAACTTTTTTTTTATTTAATTTTATTCTTTAATATTAATTTTTTTTATTTTGTTATCACACTTTCAAGAAACGACATTACAACTAGGCTCACATCCAAGGTTCTTGGCTCTAGTGTTGCAGTCAAATCCAAGGCTCTTGAACGTGGCATTGCAGCCAGATCCACTTAAACTTGAGTAATGCAAGTTTAATATTATTATTTTTATTATAATGAATATTGCTTATATAATAATTAATAAATTTGAAAAAAATATTATTAGTTTTAGGTTTTTTTTTTGCTTTTTTCTTTTTAATTAATCTTTGTTATGATTAATTTAGTTTGTTAATATTAAATTATTTTCTATTTAATTATCACTTTTATGACATGAATTCCAGGTTTGATGGGTTAACCTGATTTGACGAGTTAAACCAGTTGATTCAGAATTATTTTTTCTTAAGCTATTTTTTTCTTCCAATTTCATATTTTAATATCGATTTGATTAAGAATTCAATTTTATAATTTATTTTTTTTACTTTTCATTAGATTATTGTGATCTCATGAGGACACTTTACTATACCCTTCCTTACAAAGCACTATTCATTGGAATAGTGCTGGGTTTTATTGTTTTTTTCTTTTTAATTGATTTTTTTTGTTTAATTTCATTCTGTAATATTAAATTTTTTTTTCTATTTAATCATCACACTTTTATGACATGATCTTGCAGCTAGACCCACATCCAAGGCTTTTTGGTTTGGTGTTGCAGTCAGATCTACTTAAACTTGGGTTATGCAAGTTTAATATTATTAATAATATTATAAATATTACTCTTGGGTCAAGTTTTGCAGCTAAACCTAAGGTTCTTGGATATAACAATTTTAAATTTTAATTTTTTTGTATTTTTTAAAAAATAACCCGTGGTATCTTTCCACAACCCCACCCCCCTCTTTTTTGTTGTTGTATTTTTTTTTTTTTGGGGGGGGGGCGCTTTATTGATGATAGTACGATAACAAAACAAGAAGTGACCGACTTTATGGTTATGCACGATGAGAGCGAGGCTACAGTCCGACCATAAGCCGTGGTCAAGATAAACAAAACAAAGTTAAAGCTAAAGCATGATTACTGATTTGATTATAAGTAATACTAGTTTACTTTTGACAACTTTGGATTTATCTTGCCAGAAGGCGACCAAATCCGGTTCTGGTTGATTTTTCACATCACTGAATGCAATCTAAAGCGTTAAAAGCAGGACACATCTTTCTGTAGTGCTTATCTTCCTAAGTTATCCATGCAAATTTTATATGAATGATCTGACGATTGTCTAAAATATTCTGCTAGTCGCAGTGCACTGCAGGTGACGATGGTAAAGGAGGGTATAGCCATGCCCCTCTGTTCTAGTGAAGTCCTCAATTACGGTAATGATGCTGAAGACCAACATACAAAGACTTATTCAGAATAATATAAATTATAATTTAAAATTTTAGATGTTTTATCTATGTATTTAAATTTTTGAGTTGAAATAATTTTTTAGTAAGATATTAAAGTTTTAATGATTAAGTGATTACAACTATCATTCCATTTTACTTAATAAAAATTAAATATAAAATAGTGTGAACTTTTACAAGTTTCAAGTTCAAATAACTTTTATTTAAAAAGATATATTAGAGAATAATATAAATTTAAATTTAAAAATTTTATTTAAAATTTAAGTTTTTGAATAGAAATAATTATTAGACATATTCAAATTTGTACAAAATCTATTACCCCAAAGTTACATAAGCTTATTCTCTTGATGTTTTCAAATTTGCTGAGACTTTTAAGTAGTATAAAGCATTTTAAACTCTGGAATCTTTACGATTTCCTGCAATAAATTCCTTTTTTATTATTATTAATATGAATATCCGAGTTAGCTTACGTGTACCTCAACTAATCTCACAGACCTTAAAGTTAACGATCATGTAAACTTCTAAAAACTCTAAAATTTATAAAACTCGAATTGATATTTTCTAGAAAACAATTCTAAAATTTGATATATTTAGCTACTGTTGAGGAGGGATGGAGACTTCACATTAGACCATGAGGTTGGGTCTATTATATTTATCTCAGAATTGTGGGAAGCCAAAATCAATCTCCATGAAAGCTGGCACACGATAAGAAAAGAGGTTTCCCTGTCCCCACAAAGCGATGTATGATCACGCGAGGCTCAACTGCCCAGGCAGAGGGAGGGAGAGGAAAATGGAATGGGCAAGAACCAGGTGTGCGCCATATGGAGCTAATGGGAAGTTAAATTAAGGAGAGTAACTATTACGGTCCCACGTAGTGAAGAGACGTTTAGTTTCATCATAGTTTCATGATGTAGAAAGAAAAAGGAATAAAAGTATGTTAACACGTAGCTATGGGGCCGCCGAACCTAGATTGCTTTCAATATTAAAATTTTATGCAGGTTATTAAATATATGGTTACATTTGATTAAAAACTCGATTTGAACAAGGTATTTTGTCGAGAAACCAGGATTGGGTTCGATACATGTTAGATTTTAAATGCCTCGTGGCTTGAGTTTTCCGCAGCTCACACAAATCGGAATTGGGAAGTAGGTAGCAGAGCTAGCTGCATGTATCTTCTGACAGAAAAGACATTAGGCAGTCAGTGTCAGTGGTATTGCAATATCAGTGGTATTGCAAGAGCTAGCTGGACTGACCTTTTCATGTTAAATTTCTCCTATACATAACCAACGTAATGGCTTCTACAGTGTCAGTGTCTTCCCCCATTTTCCCCTCGGATTCAAAGTGTTTTGCTGCCTGATCACGTTCAGCACCATCCGTAGCTAGTGTCTTTGTTTTTCTTTGCAGAACCGTGAGGGTTTTCTACCGAATTGCAAAATATAGAGTCCCAATTGCCAAATTAGCAGGCATATTTGCAGTAACACCTTGACGTTAATGAACAATGCAATCCATTTTGTCTTAGAAGAAGACAAAGTAAAATTACCCTGATTTATAAACGAAGCATTTCATCATTGGTTTCGAGCCAACAAACTAAGGCCCACCCAACCACCCTCCCAATCAATCAATCAATCAATCAATCAATCAATCAATCATCTATAGATTATAATTGGCAATTTTATCACACATTTCACAATATCTTTGATGTTTCTTCTTACTTGATATCTGCATTTTTCTGGCCTCAGGTAACACCTTACCCGGTTCAAATTTTAATTTCATAATCCCTGAAAAAGACGGAGGTTGTGACGGTTACTGTTTTCAAAAGTTTGATTGTGTAGTTTTTTAAAATGTTTTTTATTTAAAAATATATTAAAATAATATTGTTTTTATTTTTTAAAAATTATTTTTGATATTAGCGCATTAAAATAATTTAAAAACATAAAAAAATATAAATTTAAAATAAAAAAATATAAATTTTTTAAAATACTTTTAAATTGTAAAAACAAACCACGTAGTACAGCGTTGCATGATTTGATTAAGAGTAGCAATCGGATGATGATATAATACTTGTCCTTTTCTTTTTCTTTTTCCTTTTTCTTTTTATGAGAAGTGATAAGTTTCTATACACAGTTTGGTTGGTTCAGGAACTTTTGGTCTTTTATTCATGGTTGGCGTTGCGATAGGGTTTTCATCGGAGACGATAATTCTGGCTGGGAATTTCTGGCTGTGACCAAGGGCTAGAAAACTACCCTGACCTGAAAATTTAGAGAGATATGATTACAGAAACAGATACCTTCTGAAAAGGTAAACGTTGATTAAATCATGTGTCTTGTTAATTAATCACGAGTCAACTTCAACACAAAGATTAAAATCTATTTTAGTCTGACATTTATGAAAACTAGTCGGAAAACGGCGTAATAAACACTTCGAACAAAGATAAGTCAAATCCACAACGAACTCTTAAAATGGTCACAGCCTACGGTAGAGATTATACGACTGCCCATTCAGTGATAAATAAAGTGGTTATGATGATGGTGGGTGTTTTTATTGAAAATAACTTTTTCCAAAAACAAAAAGTAAAAACTAATATAATTTGAATATATTTTGTCTCTCTGAAAAATTAATAACTTTTTAAATAGGTTAGAAACTAACCTTTATAAGAAAAAAAATATCATAATCCTAGAATAGAAAAGAAAATTTTTTAAAAATTCAAGTTCAACATAAAATCAAGAAAATAACAAAATTAATACAAATAATATGCCTGAGCCTAATTTGAGGGTTTTTTTTTTTGGGAGCTCAACTAGTTGCAATGAGTCAAGCTTCTTATAGAACTAGGCATATAGAATCATTAGAAAAAAATTAAAATTGATTTAATTATCACATCTAAAGTTATAATTTTTTTTATGTCAAGTTATTAGCCTGACATGACTAGATTATGCATGATACATTAATGGTTGTGTTGTTACTATAAATTATTTTTTTAGCATGTGTTATTGTTGTACTTTCTTATTTTTTGAATAGTGTGAAAAATAATATATGATATTAGAGTTGAGATTTTTAATCTTTTCTTTTCTTTTCTCTTGCTTTTGACATGTAGGTCCGTTTATTTTTATCTTTGTGGGCATGTCATGGTTTTTAAAAAATTAATTTTTTTTTTATTTTTGTCTTGTATTTGACATGTAGGTCCTGTTTATCTTTATGGACATGTCATGTTTTTTTTAAAAAGTTGAATTTTTTTGCTTTAATTTTTTTTGATGTTTTTGAATCGTTTTGATGTGTCGATGTCAAAAATAAATTTTAAAAAATAAAAAATATATATTATTTTAATATATTTTCAAACAAAAAATACTTTAAAAAACAACCTACAAGACATAAGAAAACAAACATTTCCCGATCTGAATATGATTTTTAATGTAAAAGCAATGACATAACTTGTCAAGTACATGGGTATTTAAGAATATGATAAAAATTATTTTTAAAAGTATTTTTTGTTTAGAAATATATTAAAATAATATATTTTTTATTTTTTAAAATTCATTTTCTATTTTGATATATCAAAAAAATCTAAAAATATTTAAAAAATTAATAAAAAACAGATTGAACTTCAGAATCAATATCAATGTCAATGTCAAACGGGCACCACTTAAGGAAAGGTTCATACGCAATTTCATAAGCCTTTCTAACGAACATCTTCATTATCTCTTTCATCCTTAAAATCAGGTTCGTCCTCGAGCCTTTATATTATTGGGGATCCTTTTCTCTTCCTTCGCATATTCAACAAAGTTACTTTGTTTGCGAAATAGAGAGAAATGGAAACTTCTTATTTAGGCCTTGCTCTGGCAGCTATTCTCATTCTCCAATTCTCTACCCCTATAAACTCCTCATTCTCAGCCACTACATCTCTACCTTCAAGAAACACATACATAGAATATATTAAAACTTCTTGTTATAACACCACATTCTATCCTAAATTATGCTACCATACCCTCGTAATCTATGCTAGCACAATCAAAACCAACCCTAAACTACTAGCTAAAACTGCCCTTAATGTGAGCCTTATAGACACCAACTCGACATCAAGGTTCATGATAAGGGTGTCCAAAATTCCTGGTCTAGAGCCTAGAGTGGTTGCAGCCATGTTAGATTGTGTAGAGGAGGTTGGGGACTCAGTGTATGAGCTACAAAGGTCCATGGAAGAGATTGGTCATGCTGGTGGGTCAGATTTTTCCAAGGCAATGAGTGATGTAGAAACATGGGTTAGTGCAGCATTAACAGATGATGATACCTGCTTGGATGGATTTGCTGAAGAGGTCGTGAATAAAAAAGTGACGGCCATTGTTAAGAGACACATACGAAGAATTGCACGTTTGACCAGTAATGCTTTGGCTCTTGTCAATAGATATGCTTCAACTCAAGCCAACTTACCTTAATGAAGTCCTTATTTTATCTCCCTCCAGTGGAAATTGTAAGGAATCCAATCCCAAGCTGTCAAAGCTCATGCATATAGGCATTTTTAGCCTGAATTACCCCTGTCTTCTGCAGTTTCTGAAGATACTATCTTGTTTCATAAAAAAAACTTGGTCACTATGGTTGTGGATTAGTATTCTATGAAACAGTTCTTTGAGGTTCAATTGCCCCAAAGTCAAATTGGGTTGGGTTTCTTGAACTAAAACTCTAGTTTCTTTCGTGGCCTCTGGTATGAAATCAGCAAGCATGTTATTGGATACTACAGTGTGTTTAGGGACTATTGTACTGTGAATTACCTGCAATGTGCTGTTATCAACAATATGGTATGGCGTAAATTTAATACAATATGCACTAATGTCTTCCCCTTTGGCATAGCGATTGTAATGTCTTTCTTTGGAAATTTAATGTCTTGCTTGCCATTTCTTCACTGAATTCTGCGAAAGAAAAGAAGAGAAAAAACACACTTGATTCCGGAAAGCTTGAGAATCATCTGCTCTAAGAACTACTAAAAAGGTTTCCGAGCTAACTAAAGTTTGAGCTGGTTGAATTGATAATTTAATTAAATTATATCTCAAATCTAATATTATTTATTACATCATAATTGATTTTGATTAAACTTAAAGAAAAAAAAATCATTGACATAAAAAAGAGGGTCCACTAATATAAAAAAAAATGTAAGGATCTCATTCAAAGATAAATTTAAAAATAATTTTTTATTTTATTTAAATGAATTTAAAAAAAAAATACAATCCAAGGCCTTAAGAAATGGTGGCTCAGGAGAGGGAGTGATGTGGGCCCATTATGACTTTCTTAAAAAGAAACAAAATAAAAATAAATATTTTATCAAACAACATTCAAAAATAATTTTACAACCAAATAATTATTTATAAGAAAATCATGAAAAATTATACAACAACCAAATATTTTTTTATAAGAAAATCATGAAAAATGTACGAAAGAGATTTTTATAACATAATAAAAAAGGCTGTGATCTCATAAAAAAATCATGATGGCAAAATTTGATGAATTCAGGTTTTCATCGATGATGTTATTATTATGGTTTTATTAATAAATTATGTATTTTGATTAAACTCATGATATTAATAAATTAAGCTTGTGTAATGTTGTATTTTCTGACAAAATATCTAATAATATTAGAATATTATATTTTTATGGTGGTATTATTGTCAGTATCGAAAACAACGTCACTTATAATAGAGAAAGTCATAAGTTCCTAACTATATTAGATATGTCTTTTAACAAACTATTTAGAATGTCATGTGATTAGCTTGGCTATAATATACTTCAAGTAAAAGTTGAAATTACTTGAAAAAAAATTTCAATTGAGGTTAGTTGAACTTGTTATATCGGTGTACCCATCTGTAGTAATGGAAGTGTAAATTCAATGTTTGGATTTAAAAGCACTAATGAGATTAATATGTTATAGTTTTACTTAAATAGTAAACCTAGACAAGAAAACTCTACTCTTCTAGTAACTCAGAAGACCACACATACATCACGAGCAACTTATCCATCTAGATTAGGTGGTAATGCAAGAAGACAAACATCAGCATAGAAAATTGTTAATATGGAACCTCGATTAGGTATGTAAGGAGACAAATGTCAGCATAGAAAGTTGTTAATATGGAACCTTAATTGGGTATATAAGGAGACAAATGTTAGCATATATTTTTTTTTTAATATAGAACCTTAATTGGGTATGGCATTCTCTCTTCATATTACTATATAGAATCCAAACCAAGTGACGATAAATATGACTGTCACATTGATAGAGTTGAGGTTGAGGAGGAAGATGAGGATACTAATTTGGTTGAGCCTATAAATAAATACATGACAACCTATACTCCTGAATTTAAGGTTGTGAGTGGGCATGACCAATACAGATGGAATGAATGAATAATGCGACAATATAGTCTATCTCAACGCATATCAAATTATATTGATACCGATAACGAGATGTATGATATCAGTCGTCAGGGTAAGTATAAGGGGAATTTGTTGTCATTCAACTTACCTAGATCTTTGGGATGCTATAAAGGATCGTATATTTCAATAGTAACATATGTCGATTGGTGCACATACCTACATGAGATGGTATTTAACCATTACGCGACGATTTATTACACTTATCTAGTCGTGTTTTCTAAGACATCAGCGCAATTCGATGCATTGTGTGCCCCAATATTGCAGACATAATTGACTGGTAAGCAATTTATTTTTACATGTAATATTTATTAAATATTGTTAATGTTATTATAGATGACGAGTACTAATTATTTTTTAATGTATGTATAAAGATTCATTACTTAGTATGAAAGGCTCAGAAAGCAAAAATGACTATTTATGAAGGCGTCAATGAAATGAGATGTATTATAGCCAACGCTACATTTAATTTGTGTTATGATAGGACTTCAAAAGGTTAGGGAGGTTGAGCGTCTTGAATTAACATTAGCAGAAGATGAGGTTGCTTATCGTGGGAGTATTATTGTTGTTGGTCCATCCACAAGCATCTCATACCCATCTATGAGCTGGAGTGATGTTGGTGTTGGTCTTTACATGGATGTTATAGACTTATCCTCGAGTTGGGTGAATTGTATTGGTGGTGCAGGTCCCTCCACGAGCATCCTAGATCCGTCCACGAGTAGGGGTGATATTGGTCCCAACACCTACAGGGATGTTAAACACTAGTCCTCCAATTAGACAAGTTAGGGTGGTGCTCTAGGACTGTCCACAAACTAGGGTGATTATTAGTTGTAGTTATGGGATATAATTTTAATAAAATATTATGCTATGTTAATAATTGTATTTAACTGTGTTAGTTAGGATTGAACTGTATCCACCTAGATGTGTTACTTCTGCGAATTGTGATTTGAAACAGAAAATTTATATATGACTTGCTGTAAATTATGGTTTTGTAGGCAAGAAGTAAGAGGCTTGAGAAGGCGAGTAGAATCGTTATCTGCAACTTACAAGTGTATGACCAGTAAAAACATCTTAAATCCCCATATATTTTTAGAGCTGTGCTACTTTATCAGTTTTTCAAAGTACACAGAAAACTCCAATTCTAATTCCTAAGAACAGCAGTTCCTTTTCCCTTTAACTTATTTTGCACGTGTGAAGGAGCTTCATATTAGAACTTGTAAATGATGCCTTTAAAACATCCGTCACGTATCTCAGGCTTCCTTCCCCAATTCGAAGATAGAAAAGGAAAAATGAAGAATCCCCATGCCGAGGAACGACCTAAAAACGGCATCCTCTCTGTTTGAATAGCGGCAGGGGTAGAGCTGCCTTTGGATTCCTTCAGTCACGGAGGAGACCGGGACAAGCACAACAATCATTTAGGATCGATCCCCACAGGACTGGTCTTTTACAGGTGGTGGTTGAATCTATTTCAAGGTGGCTAAGCCTAGAGAATCCTTTTACACTATTTAATGAAGGGCAAGCACAAGTGTCCGCCGCACGCAAGCAAATATATGAAAATCAAAGATCTCAGAAACTACTTTTCCAACTTAATTTTTACCGTCTGTCCCACTCAAATTCACATTTGAAATTACAATTCACTGGTTAAAAAGTAAAAACAAAACCAAAAAACGGTACATGTTGATGTAACTGTTTTTTTTTTTCATAAAAAATCTATCTCATCTGGACGATCCCAGCATGGACAAGCTTCTGAATCTTGCTCATCACCATCGGGTTCTTCATGTGCTCCTGAGCCGCCTTAGGGTTCTCTTGGAAGTCAACCAACACCTGTAGATTGGGGCAAAATGTATTATTACCAAGCACAAGTGCAGCCATCTTGGATTTTGCCAGGAAAGGGTGAATATGGCAGTTTAGATCCTTACCTGTCTCATGACAGGATCTGAGAGGATGTTTTGAATTTCTGGGTCCTGCATTGCCTTGGCCTGGCGAGAGGGAAGGCACAAACTCAAGACCATGATCCAGATAACAATTAACTTTCTGAGAATGAACAGCAGTCAGAAAAGCAATCTTACCTGTCTCTCCTTCAGTTCCTCAGGGGTTAGGTCACCACGGCTGGCCTTATTGAGCTGCTCCACACATCTGTAAAATATGTGTGAGCGCAATCAAGACTCTCCCAGCTACGAGTACACTCAAATGTAAACAAATCTAGATGAACATAAATACCTTCTGACACCATCTAGCAAGTCCTGGTTATGGGGGTCATGTTTCAGACCCTCCTGATAAGTTTCCAAAGCTTTATCATACTCTTTCATAAAGAATTGAACAGCACCTTTTCTTGTATAACCCTTTGAAAAAGTTGGATCAAGTTCAATGCACTTCTCTGCATCCTTCAATCCCTCAGGCAGAGCTCCTAGTTTAGTGTAGCATGCAGCTCTGTTACTATATGCCTGAAAATAGCAAAGCCATGAATTAGAGTTGAACAGCTGAAACTTGTTGCCTAAATAAGAAAATGCTTGGATGGCTATTATTACCTTGGGATCTTTAGGATTCCTTCTCAAAGATTCTGTGTAGTGCTTAACAGCCTCTGGATACTTTTGCTGCTTGAAATATTCATTGCCTGCAGAAAATGCATACCAGCACAATATGCATATATGTGAGGAAATGTATTAATTAAGTGCCATTCAAAGGAATAACCAGCAACTGAATATTAATAAAGAATGGCTACCTTTCTCACGCTCTTCCTCAGCCAATTTTGGATCAAAGTATTCTTGTTGCTCAAGATCCTTCTTTGCTTTCTCTGCGTCGTTTAGTTTCTTCAATGTGTCAGGATTGCGATGCTCTGTCAGGGCCTTCTGGAAGGTCTCAATGGCTTGTTCATAGTCCTTCGAGCATCTTGCCATTTTTGCCAAGGCAGTTCCTTTCCTTGTCAATGCTCTTGCTACCATCTTAAAATCTGATCTAAGCTCTCTACCCCTTTCAACAGCTTTGTCACAATCTTCAATACAATCGGCATTCTGGAAATTACAGTAATTGGATCAGAGAGAGGGTAAAGGTGAAATCAAATAGTAACAAATGCTGCTAAATGCTACTACTGTGTTCAGTGGAAAACCATGCACAGTGATGCGAAAACAACAAAGGAAGCAAAACTTGTGTCTTTTTGTAGACAAGGGTATTGCTGGAAAATTGGAAACTTTGTCTAGGTTTATGTTTTATTTTCTATTTAGTATTTTATTAGTCCCAAGGAGAAACCAGCTTTATTAGGTTTTTCATATTCCAGATTTTTAATAAGTAACTAGCTTTATTAGGTTTTTACCTATTCTACATAGACTTAGTCAGATTCAGAACAGCCTTCAAAGCAGTCCTGCATCAGTTGGTATCAAAGCTTCAAGATTCTGAAATTTTGTTTCATTCTTCTTCAACCATGATCACCGTCACTGAATTGAATTCAAAACTCAAAATCTTCAAGCACAATTTGGAAACAAGACTAAAATCCACAGAGACCAGGTAGAATTCAATGGAAACATCTATCACTGCCAGGTTCAATAAGGAGCAAGCAGCATTAGATCAACAAAAACAAGGAATTTCAGATTGACAATGATGCAGAGAGTAAAAGAGATGAAAAAGAATTCTCTAATCAGGCCCTTACAAAGCCTAAAGAGCTATATGTCACACTTGATGGAGCTCAACCAAAGAAAGAACCTGTTGAGCACAACACTAATGAAAGCCACGAAAGCAAGGAGAAAGTGGTATTAGCAACACAATTGGACTTCATTATTCCTGATTTTGATGGTGAAAATGGTAAAAAAAAAATCATATAATCATTACTGTCACCAACTAAGAAGAATTTTTGGTTCCTATTTGAAAGGCATTGCATCAAGGTAAGGATTCGAGCTTTCTCCAAACAGGGGAGAATGATGTGGACACTATAGGATACAAAACTTGTCTTTTTGTAAGCACGGGGATTTCTGTAATTGCTGGAAAATCAGGAATCTAGGTTTTAATTTCTATTTAGTATTTTATTTATCCCAAGGGACAACTAGCTTTATTAGGTTTTTCCTATTCGACATAGACTTGGTATTTTATTATTTAGGAATCTAAGTCCTTAATGTATTAGGACTACTAGAACTCTATAAATACGCATGTAGAATTTCAATATTATGAATAACAGTTTATGAATAAAAATTCCATCAATTTGCTTTTGATTGTGTGAATCAATCTCCCTTGGGTGTGATTCCAAAGAACCCTAGGTGTGAAGCTTTAGGTCTTTTTCTATCATCTAGGAGTGATTCATAGAAACCCTATTAACATGACTCTAATAGTTTCTACAATTCCCAGAAAAAACCCACTTCAATACAGCCCCAACCAGCCTCCAAAATCAGATTCAAAACAGCCTTCAAAGCTGTCCTGCATCACACAGATAAAAACATAACAGAACGAACAAATTTATGACAGAAGAAGGCATAAACAGAAGCCTCAAAAGGCCAGTCCCTGTTAGCATAATCACAAACTTCATCAAAGCAGAGTAAGCTAATCAGCCTATAAGCGATCACCTAAATTTATCTAGATTGCTATTAGGAAAAACAGGACAAATATGCCCAAATTCCATTCAAGTATGAGCATCATAACCCAATTTCACACTACTCAATCAATTTCCAGACAAATTTCCAAACACTTAAATAGTATCTCTTTCTCAAGTAATATAGTTCACTGAAATAATTGCCAAAACTTGCAACTCCTTTTGGACCAAACTTGTGAAGGAAAGGGTGAGAGAAAACAGGTTGCTTAATGGTAGAGTTTAATAAAAGGAAGCAGAAAGGAACAGATATATAACTCCACTAGAAGATTTGTTTTCATGCTTATGTCTCTCTCCATTAAGACTCTTCCTTTCAAATAGTCACTAAAGAGAGATTATCAATGCTATAATCTGAGCTCTATGTTGAAATGAAAGATTCGCCCTTTAACAGCCTATGATATCATTAACAGAATTTCTTTACTTCAATAAGATTAAGCATCATTTAACTCATGTAGAGCTTATTCTAACATCATTTGAAAATCATAAAGCCCATCAAAATATTTAATTTACCTTTCCCATCTCCAAATAAACAGCAGCACGGTTCGTCAAATACGAAATATCCTCATCATCAAGCTCCATTGCCTTCGTATAATGCTCAATAGCCTTCTCAAATTCCTTCTTTTTATAAGCAGCATTCCCCAACTCCTTTTCTTTCACTGCTTGCGCCTTCCTCTCCTTCGCTTCCTTCTCCTCCGTTTCCTCCATTGGCTCTGGTTCCACCACCTTCTCCTCCTCCACCTTCTCCTCCTCCTTCCTCTCCGGCGCAGGCTGCTGCGGAGTGGAAGTCCCCTCCGGAATCTCCATATCGTCCCCTGCATTCGGTTCTCTAAACTTCGCATTCAACAAAACCCCCAAAGCCTGCATCACTCTCTGATCCTTCAAGTAGAGATTCAGATTATTAGGGTTTTTCTGAATTTCTTGCATCATCTTAACAAAATCGGGCTGCTGCAAATACATTCTCGTGGACGGATCCGCCGTTAACTTCGCCCACATCTCTGGACCGGAGAAAGCATCACCAAACGGACTTGGCGGTGGCGCTGCACGGCTTCTGGAGCCAGCTGCTTGAGCATCAGCCAAGCCAGATTTTAATCCTTCATTGTTAGGATCAATCTCGAGTCCTTTCTTGTAGGCAGAGATAGCGTCTTGGATTTGGTGCAAGCCGAGGTGAGCGGCGCCGAGCCGAGAGTAGCCTTTGGACCAGTCCGGCTTCAACTCAACGGTTTTCTTAGCGTCTTGTAGAGCATCGGCGTAGTTGTGTAGAGAAGCGTGAGCCGCCGATCGGTTAGAGAAGAGGACGTGATTAGTTGGAGAAAGAGAAATGGCGTTTGTGAAGTGCTTGACGGCGGCGGTGTAATCGCCGGTAGAAAAGGCAGCGTTGCCTTTGGCTTTGGCTTCTTCGGCCATGTTGAACGGCGTCGAGTTAAATCGGCTAGGGGATTAGGGGGGTTTTTTGAGATACTTTTTTTCTTTCAGAGAGAGGTGAGAGTGAGCGTGAGAGTGAGAGGGAGAGAGGGGTCATATAGGGAAAGAAGAGGACGAGAGAGTTCTGGTAAGAAAGTGAGTTCTGGAATGTTCTTTCTTGTGGTTTTTACTAATTCGATTCGATTTCGCTGGATGGGAAGAGGGTGTTTGGTGACGGGGATTGTAAGGGTAAGGCTCTGGTTAAGATGCGTTTTTGTTTTGACTAATTTGACTCTATTGTCATCAAATCTTTTGGAATTTAAAAGGGTTTTATTTTAAATTTTACACTCTATTTGTCAAGTTGAAAGAAAATGGATAAAAGGGAAATAATTCAGAGAGATAAAATTGAGAATGTCATGAGGATAATAATTATTAAGGATCCAAGAAGGAAATCTTTCTAATCCTTTTTATTTATAATTTATAATCTTTCAGTTTAGATAAATTAACTCTTATAATTTATTTATTTTTTATTTTTAATGTTAAATGAATTGACTTTTATCATTTCTCTTTCATGTTAGCCAAACAACAATAAAATATATAAGATCATTCATCATCATCATCTTTTTGTTCATGTTAGGTTATTTCACGTGCTATCCTATCCTGAGATCCTATCCTGAGGTTAGACCAAGATTTTTCTAAACATAAAACATAAGATTTAGGCTGTAAAATTTATTTTGTTATTGCTATTAAACCTAGAACAATGGGGTACACTTAAAAAGTCTCCACCAAACTGTTTCCTAACTTAATTTTTCAAATTAAATCATGTAAAAATTATCATAAGTCCTAATATGATTTTGTTGACTTGACAAATTCATAGAAAAAAACAAAGAAAAAAATAGTTCAATTTAACTTGGGTTAACCTATCAAACTCATGGTTCAAGTCATGGATTCTCTACTAGATTCAATTAAATTTATTTTATTTTATTATATGATAAAAAAATATGAAAATCTATTCAAAATCAATTAAATATTGAAGGATAAAATTTAAAATAAAATTCAATAAAACACAACATGTAAATCCTGTGTTTAATATTGTAGTTTTCAACTAAAAAACAATAAACTAAGAAAACAATTCTCATGGTCGGGGATAAAAATCCCTAGTAAGTTAGTTACTAATCTCAAGCCAAACCAAATAAGAATCTGTATAACAACAAACATCAGCAATTAGAGTTTTGATGAAAATACCATGTATGTTATTAAATGAGTAGCATTGTTGTAATTTTAGGGGGGAAATCCTCCTCTTGTACTATTAAAACCCGTCGACGATATTGAATGGGGAAAAACTTATAGATTTCAATTTTTCTTCTCTTTTCTTCTTTAAAGTCACTTAGAATATAGGCATGACAATATGATTTAGTGATTTTTATCCATTATAACAAAATCAAGTTAGGGGAAACTTAGAGTGAGAGTGAGGTTGGAAGTTTGGGTTTCAAATATGAAAAACATGGATAATTAAAAGCAATAAGGAAACTTTGGAATCCTTGCAAGAAACACATCCATTTAAATGATTTAGTTGTGGTAAAAGACTTTAACCATTTCATTTTAATTTCTAGTTGGATTTTGATTTTGATTTTGATTTTGAATTGTAAAACCCCTAATTCATGAAATTATTGTTCATAATTTTTTATGTTAGAATGTTAATTTGAGTTATTTATTATTATTGTTGAGTTTTAAGAATGCATAGTAATGGTTTGAATTATATCAATTATATGAAGAAATGAAAAACCCTTAATTTTTTAATTTTAGGGTTTATATGAATATTGAATAGAAATGCTAAACTATATTAATTGTTTTCACATTAATGTGTATGCCATAAGTAAGGGTTAAGTTTGAGAAATTAAAAACCAATTTATGGAAAGTTGTTGTGTTAGTGGTCGGCCATGCTTAGGAAACTTGGTGAATTTAGGAATTTGATTTAAATGGTGTTGATTTTAGTATTCTAATGATGTTGTTTAAGAATGATTTGGCTTTAGTAAGGTATAGTACTAAAAGTTTACTAGTTTCAGTGATATATTGAAAATATATAAAGTAATGCAAAATTGTATATGTTTAGTGTTTAGTGATGTTATTATGCTTAAATTGGTTTGAATGACAATGGTAATGTGTTTAAATTGATGGGAATTAATGTGGATTAATTGTGTTAATTTTTATGCTTTAGTTATGTTATGGAAATTGGACAAAATTACAATAGGATGTTTTTAATGATATTGTGGATGTTTGAGTTTGGTATGATGGTGGGATTACGTTGAAGCATGATCGAAATTCATGTGAAATAAAGTGTTTAGATATTGGATTATTTTGTAATGTGTGAAAAGGGAAGTATATGAATTGATAAAATTGTGTAAATGTAAATGTTTTAATGATGTTGTTCTGTTAAATTTTATTGGTATAATGGTGGAATGATATAACTCATTATAGTGATTCATGTTAAATAAAATGCCTGAAAATTTGGGTAATGGGTGGTAAAAATATAAGGATGGAAACAAATTAATCTTGATGGTGACTTATGTGAAATAAATTTTTGACTTTTGGTTATGGGGTTAAATGTGGGAAAGTGGGAATATGAAATTTTAGTGAAATTATGTAGATGTAAGTATTGTAATAGTGTTATGATGTTAAAAATTGAGTTGGGGATTTCAAATCAAGATAATGTTGTGTATATGTGGTATCCAAATTGGCATGTTAGTGAAATGTGAAATAAGAAAATATATATTGGATTAAATTGCGAGCATTAAAATGAATTACAGGAGAAAAAAAATGGATGAATAACATTAGATATTAAATGATTGAGTAAAGATAATAGATGATGTGAAAAATATTGTATGTTAACAGAGTTGAAAAGTTTGATACTCATTTGAGATGCATATTAGAATTCAGCTTGAAGTAGAATGATTGAGTAAAGATAATAGATGATTTGAAAAGTATTGTGTGTTAACAGAGTTGAAAAGTTTGACACTCATTTGAGATGCATATTAGAATTCCACAAGAGCATCAGGTAGGTGTCTGTTATGTCGCCTCTTTATTTACAACAATGTAAATAAAAAACTTCTATTTAAATATGAAATGATTCTTAAAAAGAAATATAAAAAATCATCATTAAAAAGAGAAATAAATCAATTCCATAAGTGAGGGTTAATAATTTGAGAAAATAATTAAGCCGATCGCATAAACAACAACTAAAGACTAGTGGAAATAATTAAATCAGCCATATAGACGAGGACTATTGATTTAAAAAGATAAAAGCCGGCTACATCAACAAAGACTTTTCTTAAGAAAGCTAAGTGGACTATATGAGCGAAGTTTACATTAAGAGTGGTTAAACTAGTCGCAAGAGTAATTGTTGGTAAATATAAATGAATTCAATTGCTTTGATGGGGACTAATTGTGTAAATTTAGTAAGTTTACCTATCAGAATTAGTCATGTAGAAATGAGTAAACCGTAATGGCAAGGTTGAAAATGAAAAAGGAATGGTTATATAAAAAGCTAAATATTGTATTTATGTGTGCATCTAAAATAGTATTATGATATGTAAGTGTAAATTATACTTCTCTATAACTAATTGTTTTTGTCTTCTATATATATATAAGGCTCATCTTATCTACCATCACAATAGTAGCATACTAGCTAGATCTTTTTAGTCTTGTTAGGTAGAAATTTATAAACTCTATATCATGACATGTAATTAATTAATGTTTGGGTTATGTTGAAATATCTTAATATTGTAATTAGTAAAATGTTGAATTGTTTAAGTATTTCAAATTTTTTATGTATGTATGTATGTTTATTTGCATTCCTCTTAAGAAGATATTATCATATATAATGGTTAAAAAATATGGTGGATGATAATAATTAAGGGTTATGTTTTGAGTGGTATGTTTGAGGCTACCTTTGATTATAAACTATATGAGCTATTGTGTTTGGGTCTTTATGGTTATTTGCAAGTATTTTTAAGCGAGATGAAATTTTGGATATAGTCCTCGTGCATGAAAAACTCTGTCGAAATTTTATTAAAATTAAATAATCTTCTACTTTAATAAAAAGAAAATCTCTTATAAGATGGATATGTATGAAATGAAAAAAAATATTACGTGTGATAAATATGGGGTATTACAGTACTAAGAAAGGTCCTTAAATAAAGAAAATTACCTTATTTACATGTGTATGATAACATAAAATAAATAAAGATGCATTAAAATTTACAGGTTGTTACAATTGGTAACAAAGCTTTTAGTTGTGGTTCAATAGATTTTATAAATTTGAAAGGTATTACTGATGAACAATATATTGTATAGGATGGTGTAATTAAGAGGAGAAACTTATACGCGATAATTGTAAAAAAGATTGTGTTAGATTGGTCAGGTTACCCTGGATAGTGTACTAATGACTTAATAAAATAATTGACAAAAGAATTAAAAGTTCTTGAAATTTTAAAATATTTAATTATCAGGTTAACAATTCAAGAATGATCAAAGATAAAATCATAAAAGAGGACATATAGACGGGGACTATTGATTTAAAAAGATAAAAGCCGTCCATATCAACAGAGATTGTTTTCTTAAGAAAGCTAAGTGGACTATATGAGCGAAGTTTACATTAAGAGTGGTTAAACTAGTCACAAGAGTAATTGTTGGTAAATATAAATGAATTCAATTGATTTGAGGGGGAAATAGGTGACAGATAATAGTCAAATGGTAAAGTATGTCAATCTTATTTATTACGTGAAGGTGATAAACTATGAGGAAGATGATATCTTGGGAAATATTAAGCAGGCTTTTAAGACAATATCATTATTATTTCGTTGCTTACATTTGAGAATTTAATCCCCATTTTCAATTGGGTTGGAATTTGGGTAGTTTTTATTTGTTTTGTTATTTGATGTGTAATTTTTTAATCAGATGCTGCCTTGGACAATATAAAGATTTCTAGTTTATTTGAGTGCTCATAGTTTGTTAAAGTTGTTTTGGATGAGCGATTGTAGTGCGAGGGGTTGATGGTATTGCATTGAAAGTGTTAATAGAATGCTTGAACTATAATAAAATAAATGAGTGGTCAGAAAGGTAAAATAAGAGCTGATTGAATAAATGATGTTTTAGCAACAAAAAAAGGGTATAATAAATGTGTAAATGAATGGATAATTATATTAATGAATGCATAATCGAAATAAAATATGAACGACGAATATTAAAAATAAAAAGATAATTATTGGTCAATTTTAAAACATGAGTTACAGATGTCAAGCTAGAGTACAAAGTACAATTGATTCAAAGCATGCATTAAGTGTATAAATGAGATTAATGAATTTAAAATTTTAATCAAAGCATGATCCACAGGTATTTAGTTGGATTCATGGATCCAAACTCATAATTGAACTAGAGCACAAACTATAAATAATAAATGGAATATATAATAAACTAAAAAGGAAGGTAATTTTTTGCAATTTTGATGAGATTTTTTCTCATACTAACATCCTTAAAGAACAAACATACCATATAAAAAGGTTGAGATGGTTTGAATTAAACTTTTTTATTCGAGGAAACTTCACTACCAGGGTATAAAAATCAATGATAACCTCGAATAAAGTGTTTCTCTTACCTATGTGCTTGAAGAACTTTAATGAATAAATATTATTGAAAAGTTAAAAAGGGTTTGTTGAAAAGAATAAAGCGTCTAAAGATAATTTGGTGGTTTCCACAAAATCAAAAGATGTCTTATGTAAGTACCTAAAACTATTTAAAGATCTGACTTGAAGTTAAAATATATTGGTTTACATGATCAATTAACCAAGAAAGAGGTGAAATAGATAAATTATTAGAGGAACTTGTTGGATAAAAAATACTTGCATAAAATGGGATTAATTTTTTTAAAACGCCTTATTTTTTGTATAACTTCGTGAAAATGAATATAATAAAATGAAATTGGATCTCGAAGCACACCACTATGTAGATTTTCATCAAGCTTTATACGAAACGTGGTAGATGAAGTAGACATTGTTAGAGTAATCGGGAATAACAATAGACAATCTTGAAGTTTATTAGACTAATTCAGGTCTATTATGTTACAAGCGGTGTGGTAGTCAATAGTGAAAAAGAGATGAACAGTCAGTGGAAAAGAAACGAGCAAGAGAAAGGGTTGAAGATGCAATCACTCACAAAAATTTTTTTTTTCTATATTTCTTCTCCTTTTGATCTTTTGTGCTAGAATAAGGGATTGAAAAATGTGGTCTTTGTATTTTAAAAAAAATAAAATTGATGAGTGCATGAGCAGCAGGGGGGGGAGAGAGAGAGAGAGTTGATTTTAGGTTTTCAAGAAAGAGAGGCTCACATTTTTTCCCTTGATTTTTTAATTTTCCATGCACACTCTCTTCTTTTCTTTATATCATACTCACTCTATCATAGTTTTTTTTAGCCCAATGGAAGCTAGGGTTTTTCCATGGTGACCCTTATTTTCTTGTAAGATTCCTCTATTATTAATAAGGCAAGATTTTTTTCATTTTCCTTCCAATTGTTTTGCCCCTGAATAACTTGATTTTATTTTGGTCCCTCATTTTCTTACTTCGTACTTTTAGCCCAATTGTGCATTTTACTATATATTTTGATTTCTTAATTTTCTTATATTTCTTATATTTTGTTTTTTTCTAACAAAAATTTTAAAATCAATTCAATAAGAAAAGTAATTAAGAAATACAAATGGACGTGAATTGTCGAAAATTTATTCTTTGAGTTTAAATTTTTTGAAAAGACATCAATGGGAGAAAAATAATTGAAAATTACAAAAAAGCATGTGATGGGCAAAATGCATCTAAAACACATTTTTTTGAATTTTTTGTTTTTCTTATTCATGGAAGATATTTTGAAAACGAAGGTCATAATTTGGGTTATGAAAAACACATTAAAATTACTTAATTACTCTTAAAAGTAAAAAAATAAACTTGCGTTAAAGGGTTTGTTTTAATCTTTTTAATTTTTTAAGCATAGTGAAATCCCATAATTACCTTTCAAATCAAATTTCTTTAACTTGTGTCTAAGGTTTTTTCATCTTTATTATGTTTTTTTTTTGTTATAACCAAGTTTACTTAGGGGCTATTTGGTAATTTAACAAATATAAATATTATTAAAACAAATGAGTAGCTGGTGAATGCACTACATGCGTGGGTAATGGCCTTGCATTTTAGGCAACACATGGGGTATCGCCCGAAAACTAAATGTTATTTTTCAAGGCATTGTTCAAATAATCTTTATGCCCCCTCCATTCTTACGTGGTGTGTGTAGTCAATGAACCTTCAATTCGACAAGGATGATCTTTTTTTTTCTCTCCCCATTAATTTTTAAGCCTAACCCTTTAAATTTTCAAAGCAACTATTGAAGTTGTTTTTCTTTAGATTTGGTCTTTACTCTTTTGATTAATAATTATTTTATATGAAATAATTTATATAATTAATTATTTTTAATTACATCATTCTTTAATTTTTTCTTGTGTCAGATTCAGTCTCTATTTTTTTTATTGCTATTTGTTTTATTTTATGTAATTTCTACGATTGACTTTTTTTCATAATTTCATCCTCTTTTTTATTATTTGTTTTCTTATCAGATTTAATCCCTATTTTTTTATTGATATTTTTTCTAGCTTCATGCTTGTACATTAAATTAGTTGAAAATTGATCTTCTTGATTGAGCCAATGTCTAAGATTTCATGGGTTGTGAGTTTGAAATATTAACCCAAGTTTAGGAGATTTCTTGGGTTTGTCCTTTTTTTTCAAGCTCATATTTTTTGTTTTTTTAGTTTCATCATTCAACATTTATTTAATTAAAGATTGGGCTCTATTGTTTTTTTTCCTTTTCTTTTGAATTTTTCATTGATTTTAAAAATAATATGAGTTACCCCACCCTTTAACATTAAGTTATTTGATAATTTAACTTTATTCAATTTTCTTTTGACGGGGTTATCTCAGTGTCACAACAAGATCATAAATTTTGCATGCTAACCCAAGCGGGCTTGGGTCGAGTTTTCTCTCTTTTTTTTTTTTTACTTTTTTGGATTATATTTGTTTCTTCAATTTAATCCTTCAATATTTTTTTTTGCTAGAAATTGAGCTTTGAATGTTTGTTTTTTTCATTTTGTTTTCTAAAAAGTTATCGTGTTCACATTTATTTTTTTGCTTCGTTATCAGGTAAAATCATTCAATATTTTTTTTTAAAAAATAATTTTATCCTTTAAAATTTGTTTGATTGAGAATTGGTTTTAATATCTTTTTTTTTTTCACTTTCCTTCCTATGGGATTATCTCAATTTTATGCCTTTCATTACGAGGTTAACGAGTTAATCCGGTTTGACTTAAGTTTTTTTTCATTGCTTTTTTTTTAAAATTGATATTTTCCCTTCAATTTGACACTTTAACATTGAATTGTTTGATAATTGAGATTTATAGTTTTATTCAATTTGTATTTGATGGGGTTACCCTAGTATTACGATCAAGTTGCATATTTGACGTGCTAATTTGGATAGGCCTAAATTGCTTCTTTTGACTTTCTTTTCATTGCTTTTTTTTCAATTTATTTACTGTTGTTGTATTTTTTTTATTCATGTTGTATTTTCTTTGGTCATTCTTTATTTTTGTTTCATTTTTTTTTGGTTGGTCAGTTTTTTTTTTAATATCTCTAATTAATCATATCATACCAGAAAAATACAAAATGACAAGGGTTCTTTATGTGATTTGTATATATTAAAAAAATATTAGTCTTTAATATTTAGGATATATAAAAAAAATATGAAACTTGAAGGAAAATAATTAAGCTAAAAAGATTAATTTCGCATTGGTTTCAACTAACTATCTCCGTCTGTTGCACTATATAATAAAATATTAAAAATATTTTCTTTCACAATAACATAAAGAAAACTCACACTAAATTATTTATAATAATAGTCTTAAAATTGTTTTTCAGCAAACTATGCGTGTTTAATATTGTAGTAGGTTTCATAATTGCACTTTAAAAATTATAGATTTAAAAAATATATTTTTAGTTATAATTTTAAAAAAATAGGTTTAAAAAAATATATATTTGATTAAAACTATTATAAAATAAATTTTTACATGCAAAATAAATAAAATATTATGAATAAAAAGCAAGTTATTTTAATTTTTACAAAATCAAAGTTTAAAATACAAATATATGTGAGACTAGATGCAAAATACATAAACTATCATAATATCAATTTGTCAAATAAAATAAAACATTCAAAGAAGAAAAAAATAGCAATATTCATATCAAATTAGAGATCTAGAGCATTACAAAAATGTAAACACAATGTAACATATTATAATTCTATTTGAATATTTTATTTTTTAACCAGTGAAAATACTAGTTTGCCTGCGGTGCACAACATGTGACAAAGTTTCTTTAAACGCTAAAAAATATTTAGGTCTAATAATTTTTTTTTCAATTAAGATAAATCTTTTTATTAATATATCTTTTATTGATCTTAATGAATTCAATGTTTTTAACTAAAATTACTATTTCTGTTAAAAGAATTTTATAATTATTAAAATAATTTTAAATAAATATCAAAATAATATATTCATATTTTACGTGTGATTGAAATATAAAAATACAATAAATATGATAAAATCATATTAGAAATTGATTTTAAAATTTTAAAAATAAAAAAAATTAAAATGAATTTTCATGAATAATTTATTATTAGTATTAATATTTTTCTATCAAATACATAATAATAAAAAATATTAAACATCAAATATAAATTTATAATAGGATTTAAGCATCTTGTTAAAGCTAAAAAGTAGATGAATTTTGTAAGTTTTTTTCCAGTGAAAAAAAAAAGGGACTTGGCATATCACATGACCCACAATAGGAGGCTAGACTTGCTTAGCTTATTATTATTATTATTATTATTATTATTATTATTATTATTATTATTATTATTATTATTATTTTGCTATCAAACTTGTTTTCAGCCTTTTATTTTTATAAAGAAAAAAATAACATTTTATTTATTGACTGTGATCTCATGTTTTTTTTATTCTTTTCATGTTGACAATTGAGTTAAAACACTAAATTATTGTAAATCAACTTTTGCACTATTAAAAAAAAAACGTTTTTTGGGGCTTAGTATAATAAATATTAAATCATAACAACAATTTAGGGTATCTGACCGGTGAACTCCTAAACTAATTGAGGCTCCCAGTCCAGCTCAAAACTCAAAATTCGATTTGACCAAAATTATCCTATATGCTTCATTGATGATTGTGAATAACACAAATAGGAAAGGGCTAAAACGCAGCGTTTAGGGAGAGAGGGAAGGTAGTGTTGTTGGAGATGGTGCCGTTTCGTGGAGACATCAGTGCCCTGCAAGGTTGTTAATTCCGTTTCGGTAGGTGTTTCGTTTTTTTAATTGGAACGGAATGTTTCAGTTTCGGAGTGTTTCGGCGTGCCGTTTCGGGGTTGTACTGTTCATATATATATATATATATATATATATATATATATATATATATATTCAACAAACATAATTCAAATTCAAGATAAATTAATTATAAATTATGCAATACAAACACAATGCCAAACAAATATAATTTCAAAATTTAAAATATTTCTAAATAGTCAAGATTAAATAGATCTTTAACTTAAAGTAATTCAACTTAAACAAAATATCAAAATATTATGAAAGTAAAATGTTTTAACACAAATATTTTAAATATAAAGTTAGGTCAATGTTATTAAGGCTAATGAAATCTAAAGCATCCCTTGTTTTGCTCAAATTCCTACAAAATATAAACATGAAAAAAACAACATGAATATAAACCATATATATTAGTGATAAATCTAATTTTAAAAAATTAATATCATTATTAATGAAAATAGTAATAATAATTTTCAATGTTATTATTAATATCATTGTTATAGAAAATAGTAATAAAAAGAGCTTTTTATAATTGGGTGGTTTAATTAATTAAATTGAATAAGGTTCAATTTGATTCAATAGCTTTTCAAGAGCGGAACGGAACATGTGGAATGGAACAGGAACGTTTCGGGCGGAATTTAGCCGAAAAATCCGGAACGGACCGAGATTTAAAATGAGATGAAATTTGTTCCGTTTTGTTTCGTTTTTTGAATTGATATGGAATGTTTCGGCCATTCTGGGCGGAACGGAACGGAATTGACAACCTTGGTGCCCTGAATCTCACTTCCACGAGGTAGGTTTTTGTAGATGCCACACGAACATTTTAATGTTCTCTCTCTCTCCAACATCGCATAAGGAATCCGGACGCTCTGCCTTTTGAAAGCTTCACCTTTGTTTTTTCTCTCTATCGGTAAGCTGCAATCATTCCTGCGTGAAGATTATTCTTAAATTACTTGATTTCTTTGCTCTATAACTGTTACTTCCTCGTATAGATTTGGTTGCCTTGTGCTCTTCCTGTTTTAAGGCAAAAGGGCTAATGCTTTAGAATGCCCTCATTTCGTTTGATTAAATGCCTATATGAAACGTGCTTAAGCTGCATTTTGTCAATGATCTGTTGTCAAATTTGTAAGCTTTGTGTTTACTCCTAGTTTCCACCTACCACCCGTTTGTTGGATTTTAATTTCTCATCAATTTTCGAATTTAAAGCTTCCAGTTATGCAATCATATTTCTCTAGAGACAACCGAAACTGTAATGTTAAGATCTCGTGTGGTTTGAAAATCGACATGCTTGATCTATAAGGATTACCGCCTGTAATTTCCTCACTCTGAGCTAACAGTAATCTTAAATTTGGGCACAATTTATTTCCCTAGAAGCACTCTGTTTTCTGCACTGGGTTGTGTTTTTAAGGAAAGATATTGGGTAATGGCCAGGACATATCAAGGAAACAATGAATCTATTGTTCCCACCCGTGTACGTTGACATCATATGTGGAAGTCCTCCACGAGAATCGTTGTCTTTGAAATCTTGAAATTCTGTGAGCGGTTTCTTGGCTCACAGAGAAAACATGGAGAGCTAGAATAATGCAAGTGGTTCAGCTCGAGTAACAAATGAACTGAAACTGACTCTGTTAATTCAATTGTAATATAAGATATTGCACGGTGAGTGTCACGGGGTAATTTTTTGCTATGCGAATAAACCCGTGCGGCAACCTAGTGCCTCACTAAACTCAGCCTTCCCTCACCAATCCCACTCGTGTTTGCCTAGTAACTAAGCAAACGAAATACACAAGTAAGAATAAGAATCAAAGTGCACAGCAAACTTTACAGGAACTTTTCCCAACCTTTATTGATCTCGTACACAGATCAAAGATTGCATGTTACACCAAGCTACCTCTAACTAGTGCTCTACATGTTCTTGCATGCCCCTACATGCTGAACATTCCCCACGCATGCTGCTGCATGCCCATACATGCCACCCCCTCAACCAAGAGCTACAATAAGTATTTATAGACAAGCATTTACAAGGCACACCCCCCATTCCTACTTTTAAGGAAGTAGCGGGACACTATCTCACCCATGTTCATCCATGAACATAGTGGCCCCATTATCTACCAAATAGTGGGTAGTTTTCCCCCATGATCTCCCATGATCTTAGTGGGTTGAGAGCAACCCCTAGTCAGCCCCCACGTTTTCAGCCCCCATGATCCCATGATCTTGGATATCCATAACTGCCACTAACCCACATTTTGCATGTCCACCTGGCAGCCCCAACTGCTAGCTCTTGTTGCGTCATCTGTTGAGTCACTCACATGCCTTGGACAGTCCTTCGTCCAAGTTTCAGATCGTGCCAAGTTGAACCAATGACTTGCACAAGCCGTTGCGCGCTGCTGAATTCGCATCTACGTTCAGGCTGTCAATGTCTTCGCTGCCAAATTCCTCGACAGCCCTTGTTCTCGTCAGCCTAAGTCCCTGACGAGTTTTCCTGCCTGGCTTGGACATTCCATCGTCAAGCCTATGTTCGTCAACAATCTGCGCTGCTGATTTTCCTTTGACGAACCTACAACCGCATAAATTTGCGTTGCCGATTTCTCCCATTGTTGGCATGGCTGCCAGCATCCTTAGGCACTGTTTTGGACAACCTGCCGAAGTGTGCATCTCGTGCATGTTTAACACTGTTACAGTGAGTCTCTTTAATAAATGGCTTTTATCACTAATAAAAGGGTTACCATGTGTGACATGCTTGACATCTTAAGTTTGTCGCTAACATCTTCGGTTTGGTTTATGAGCAACCACCACCACTTTCTTGCATGACTAGAAGTGCTTTATCACTACTGGCAAGTTCTATAACTTGCAAGTTACATGGATGAATTTATGAGATTTTTACTCCTTTCATTGTTACTTGTCCTTTTACTTAGACCATTTGGAATCTAAGTGAACAAAATTGTGAATCAATTGCTGATCTCGTGGAACTAAAGTGGATCTTTCTCCTCTATGGTTTTCTAAATAATCTACTTTGCCCAGATATAAAAAAGTGAGTTTTGTTCTTTTAAATCATCATTTAGACTTGCCATTTGTATAACTATCATGCATTTATAGGAGGAACCACAGTGGCGATTTGATGAACGGTGCTTCTAGTAGCTTACGAACAGCTTTCTCCTATTGTGTACAGCAAGTGCGAAATTATGATTACCATCACTATCTCTGCCTCCTTGAACTTCCTCCTAACATCCGGAAGGCTGCATTCGCACTCCGTGCCTTCAATGTTGAAACTGCCAGAGCTATGGATGTTGCTTCAGATCCCAGGATTGGTCTTATGCGCCTTCTGTGGTGGCAAGAAGCTATAGATAAGATCTACGCTAACAAAGTAATTGAGCACCCAGCAGCCCAGGCTCTCTCATCAGTGATATCTGAGAATAGAATTAGCAGGGGCTGGCTGAAACGGCCTGTTGAAGCTCGGATTAACGATGCTAGGAGAGAGGTTACTGACATCCCAGAAACAATAGAAGAGTTGGAAAAATATGCCGAGGACACTGTATCAACCCTTTTGTATATGACTCTTCAAGCTGGTGGTATCAGGTCCACTGCAGCTGATCATGCAGCATCACATGCTGGTAAGGCAAGTGGCCTTCTTTTGCTGCTTAGGTCACTTCCATATCATGCTAGTCGCAACCGACACTTTTGTTACATACCAACTGAAGTGGCAGCCAAACACGGGTTGCTGGTTAAGGAGGGAGGTCGATTTGAAATCCGCTTGGATTCACGCGAGAGTTTATGTAATGCTGTATTTGATATGGCATCAGTAGCCAATGTTCATTTGCAGAAGGCTCGTTCATTAGCTGGAACAGTCCCCACTGAGGCTCGTTCAATGCTTCTGCCAGCTGTGTCTGCCCAAGTTTTCTTGGACACCCTGAGTCGGGTACATTTTGATGTGTTTGATCCAAGGTTAGCACGTGGAGTTCTGGGTATTTCTCCTTTATCATACCAGTTGAAACTAAAATGGTCTTCGTGGAGGGGCAAATACTGAAAAAAATTCATCGTTTTCATTCTTTGAATCAAAATTTTGAACTGGGTGAACGAACTACAAGGGCAATTGAGAGAGTTTTGTTACATTTCTGGTTCCTTTACAATAAGGATATCGTCTTCCATAATAAATATGCTAATAAATCGTGGAATCTTTCTCCAATGATAGCATGGCATGCTATTGAAACTGTGTGAAGTGGTACTTGAAGTTTCGTGATCTACTTGGCATGGTATGCTGCGATTTTCAGATTGGGAGTAATATCTTGTTGACTAGATGCACTAGAGACACTTGTGGCATGACATTCCGAAGAAGGTTATTTTTTTTTTCCTCCGGCAACTTTTTATCTATTTCGTTACCAAATGTTGTAATTTGTGATCCTATAGACTGTAATGTATTGATTTTATGTTCCAGCGTTTAATTACGTTAATGGAAGGCCTTACTTCCTTAACGAGATAAATTGGGATCAGGCTCTCCTACGATGCATGTTGAGGCTTGTATGCTTTTCTAATAATTAACTCTTCTATGGTAATACATGATTGGTTCTCCATATTATTTTAATTAAGGAAAATATTTATTTGCAGGAAAATATTTTTTTTAACAAGTAATTTATGTGAAAAATAAATTTTTAGAAAGTGAATTCTTAAAAATTAGATTATTTTTTGATATTTAGTAGTGTTATAAAAAATAAATTAGAAAATATTTTCTAGTATTTAGATATATTATAGAAAATAAATTGAAAAATAACTCATTAATATATTTTTTTAACATGTATAGAATATTATATGTAACTATTTAACAATTTACAATAAGAGAATGATATATAAAAACTGTAATGGCTAAATATTTTTTTTTTATCATATTATATATTTTTATATAGCTAATTTTATAAAATATAATTATACATGTAATATAAATATTTTAAATAGATAACATTACTAAATATTTTTTAAGTAAAATCTATTAATATTTTTTTTTATTTATAAAATCTCAAAATATTTTTTTTCATGATTGAAAAAACCAAATTAGTAAATGGTAGTAAGAAATAGATATTTGGGTTTTTTTTTTTGTATGAAGAGTATGTATTAAGGATAAATTGATACATAAGTATCTTGATGAGTTTTTTTGAATAAATGTTTTTTTCAAGATGGTTTAGGCAATTATCCCAGCCCAATATATTTAATAATAATAATAATAATAATATATTATAATATTATATATATTAAAAAAACAAAAAATTACAAGGGTCATTTCAAAATATTTTTGATTTTCTCACGTGTTTTTCTATCAATTTTGCATAGTATTGGATTGTATTTATACACTGTAAGATACAGATCCAGTATTAAAATACTTGGTTTTCTCTGGAATATATTTTGTTTTTTTTAATTCAAAGAAAAATCTCAAAACTTTTAAATTAATTTTTCCTTTTAAAAAAGGTTTTCCAAGCATATTTTTATATAAAAAAAACAAAAAGAATTGCATCTTTCATGTTTTTTTTAAGCAAAAAAAAAAAAAATATATATATATATAATAATCAGTTTATGATTATCCATTAGACTTTGACCAAAATATCAAAAACTCTTAACCAATCATTTTGTTTATTTTATATTAGGGTTTAGATATAGACTTTAATATTTGGGGGTGTAAAACTACACAATAGAGTACACCATCAGGTATTAAAGATAAATGCAAAATAAATGCGATACTAAAATTTAAACTTTAGTATGGTTAGGACTTTACCCAATAAGGTAGAGACTTTCTCATAAAAGAAGATCTGTCTTAGATCTTTGAAAAAGACTAACGAATAGAAACTTGATCTAGAAAAACATTCAAACAACAATGCAGCCTATCTCTGGTACGGTGCATTAGGGGTGACGCGTTTTTTCCTTGCATAACCAGTCCTTTACCCAAACTCTTGCAGACCATAGATTTTCTAATAACCATAATATTAGGTGGCGATGCCTAAACCATAATTATAATTTTATGATTAAACCCAAAACTCTTTCATTTTCCAACAACAACACCTCTTAAGAGTCTCACATTCCACCATGTTAGTCTCTTAAAACTTGCCACCATAGATGTGTATAAGGTCGGAGTTCATATTTTTGTCTTTGGTCAAAATTTATGATATCTCGAGTAAATATAATTTTCAGATGAAGACACATGAAAAATTAGCATGTCCATACTGTATGGAAAATAACAAGACCTTCACCTTAAAAAATAGTGGTAAAATATATTTTTTATTGCCACCAGTAATGATCACAAGTACAGAAAAGTACTGCTTAACTATTCTTATCTTTTGTAAAAATTAATTTCATCACACCTTTTGTCTTTAAATGTTAATGGTTTTAATCTTGTACCAGGTTTATCAATTGAGAGGGAATGATAATGGTACTTTGAATTTACTATGTGTAGGTCCTAAAAAAAAGTGAAGTGCTATAACATGTATTTTGTCGATGGACATATCTTTCATATTTAAGATTATGGTGAGGGAATAAAAATATATAACATTGAAGTTTGTGTTAAGAGATCAACTTCTAATGAGTTTGAAGTTGATTGTTATGGGAAGTTAGAAAAGATGATTGAATTGCAATATCATAACGAGCAAAATAAAATTTTTTTATTCAAATATTATTGGTTTGATACCACTGATAAAGGAATCAGAGTAGTTCCCCATCATGGTTCGGTTAGAGAGTTGGAAAAAAATTATAAGAAACGTTACTAATACTACTTTCTCACAAACATGTTAATTCTGTTGGTAATATAAAAATAAATCATTAATAAAATTAAAAATAATATTTTTTATTGGTGATATGTCATCTTTGTAGATGAAAATACTAACAGAATGATTGATACCAATAATTTAATTATTCGGGGAAAAAGCATGTCATCTCTTTCCTTCTATTGTAGTTAGTTTATGTTAAAATATAAATATAATTATGTAGAATATTAAGAAAAAATCATCAAAACTAAGTTTATCTTTCTGATGTAAATGTAAGTTAAGATTTACGGGGAATTCATGAAAATCTTATTCGTTATGGTGTAAATTTATTGCTCGAAAAACAGAGGAGAGAATTCATCCGCCGCTGAGGTTATTATTTTTGTGAGTAAAGCTCAAGACAGCTAGCCTAACAGGGAAGTCCTAACTCTTAATTAACCCATCAATTATACAAGCTAGCTAGTCTAATATATTTATTATTCATAACTGAGCTGTCTGCAATTTATTAATTTTCATTTTCCTCCCTCTGACAAAAACCAACAAAAGCCGGCCTCACCTAAAAATCCTTCCTCTTTGAACCGAGTAAAACTACTTTTCCCATCTCTAAAACCTGAACGCCAAGCCCACAGGAAAAGAAAAGCAAAGCAAAGCAAAGCGAAAGATTGATAAACACAGCTCCAAAAAACATGAAAACAACACAGCAGCCATCAAAACACCACCTCCACTTGAGTTATTTTGGGACCCACCATTCTATAGCCATTTCGCTTACGTGTCAACCCCTTACTTTGCATGGCATCTTACATCGCCCCATCGCCCTCACTTTATAAACCCCTTCACCGATTCTATTCCAGCCAGCGGCTTGCTAGCTCCTCCTAATTTTCTCTCCAGGCTCTTAATTTTTCTTCTTCATTAGTTTTTGTTCTTGCTCCAGAACATTGCTGCTGTGATCAATATTTCTTGAACAGGTCAACAACTCTCCGATGGAGACCCACAAGGCCTATTTTTTGTCTGCTATTTTAGTGCTTGCGATGCTGTCTTTTCTACATGTACAGAGTGTTCAAGCCGCCCGGTTGAACTCGGTTGAACCAAGGATTCTTATGCCAACAGGGAAAGATGAGCCAGAAGTCGATGATGATGGTGAAGAAATTGGCTCGAGATGGGCGGTTCTTGTGGCCGGTTCGAGTGGTTATGGAAATTACAGGCATCAGGTGAAACTCACTAAAATTAGCTAGCTAAAATTCTTGTGGTCTCAACTCACTAAACTCACTGAACTTGATAAATTTTAAGCTTATAAGCTGTTCGGGAACTGTTTGAAATGATTTTTTTTTTTAATATAATGATAATTGTTTTTTTTAATATTATTTTATATATTTTAAAATAAAAAATATTCAAAAAATGGTGATTACTATTTTCTCGAAGATTCTTTAATATTATAATTAAAAGACAGTAATTTTGTTGTTGTTGTTGGATGTGAAATTCTTATTGATGATTGACTGTGGATATACATGTATTATGCAGGCGGATGTCTGCCATGCATATCAACTATTAAGAAAAGGCGGGATAAAAGAAGAGAACATAGTGGTGTTTATGTATGATGATATAGCCATGCATGAGTTGAACCCAAGGCCTGGAGTTATCATCAACCATCCACAAGGAGATGATGTTTATGCTGGTGTGCCTAAGGTAACCACGTGTATAATAAATAAATACTATTTGCTTATTGAATTATTATTTATTTACTGAAACACATGGATAAAGTATTGTAGCATTGAATCCCTGTATGTTCTGGTGTGATTTATAAAAAAAAAAACATTTGTTTTTGTTTTTTTAACAATATATTTTTTTATCCTTTAATATTATATTTATTTTTTATTAGGTTATTCTACTATTATTGACATATCTCGGGTTGATGGATTAATACTGTTAATTAGTATTTTTTTATTCTTTTTAATTTCATAATTTAATACTGAGTTTATTAGGAATTAGGTTTTATGATTTGTTCTTTTTTTAAAAAAAATTTATTTTAGTCTCATGGTCCGAGAATAGTGCTTAATGAGTTAACCTGAGTGTTGTTTTTTGTATTTTTTTAATTGAGGTTTTTTCAATTTATTATTTAATATTAGATCAGTTGGTAATTGAGTTTTATAATCTATTTTGATTTATTTTTCTATGAGGATATTTTGATCTCATAATCAGGATCGCGAGTTTTGGTATTTTAACCTCGGTTAAATCAAGTCATTTTTTTTAATTTTCTTTCTAAGAAGTTATTTCAGCCTCATATCCTTCAACATTAGATTTGTTTTTTATTAGGTTGTCCATGTCTCATGACCCGGGTTGCAGGTTTGGCAGGTTAATTTTATTGACTCGGTTTTTTTAATTTATTATTTAATATTGTGTTCAATTGAAAATTAGACTTCATGATTTATTTTAATTTGACTTTTATGAGATTATCTCGACTTTATAACCTAGTAATATTGCTTAACGGGTTGACTTGGATAATTTTTTGTGTCATTTTTGTAATTAATTTTTTTACAAATTTCATCATTCAACATCGGATCTAATAAGATCGATTGAGAATTGATCTTCATAATTTATTTTGATTTATTTTTTATGGGATTATTTTAGTTTCATGACCAGAGTCGTGGATTTAACAAATTAATCCAAGTTAAATCTGGTTATTTTTTAATTTTATTTCTATTAGTCTCATGACATGATTCATGAGTTTGACAGATTGAATTGAGTTATTTTTTATATTTTGTAATTGACATCTTTTTTAATCTTATCTTTCAACATTAAATTAATTAAGAATTGAACTTCATAATTTGTTTCAATTTTCTTTCTAAGGGATTATCTCGGTCTTATAATCCGAGTCACAAATTTAAAATGTTAACTTGAGTTATTTTTAGGTCATTTTTAATTATTATTTTTTTAATTTCATCATTCAACATTGTGTTAATTGCAAATTAGGCTTTATAATTTTTTTATTTGTTTTCTATGGGGTATCATAGCTTCATAACTTGAGTCACGGATTTAACATGTTAACTCGGGTTGACCCAAATCAATGTATTATATTGTAATTTTAATATAAAAAAATATCATGTTGAAATTCTTTTAGAGTCAAATTACACTTTTAAGGTTTTTTTTGAACTCGCAAAGCCAACTATATTATTTCGAGTCATCCCCACATGGTTTAATTTTTTTATATTAAAAAAGTATTAGTAATATCTAAATATTTTTTTATGTTAAAAAAAAATTTAACCCAACCCACGGTGTAACACAATCATACATATATATATATATATACATACATACATATATATATATATATATATATATGTAGACACACAGATACATACATACATTGCATGTTACAAAAGTAATTATTTGGATTGCCACTGTAAAGACAGTGGAAGCTATCATTTCATAGGAGAACTGAAGAAGGGGAAATGAATGGCGTCTAATTATGATAATCTCTTCGGACCCCACTTTGGTGGGATCCCATGTGTTTTTTCCCCTCTGTGGTTTAGGTTGGCTTTTTAGGATTAATCATGTCTACCATGTTTGAAGCTTTTGGTTGACATGTTCCATCCTAGATTCGTAATTGATGGTGATTGGTTCCGTGATGCTACCCTTATTGGTCTGCATCCAAGTTGCGTTCTTTGTAAGATTTGTAATTCAACCTTATTGGTCTATCCGAAATATCCAAAGAATATGACATAATTTTATAAATATTTATCTAAAAGGAAAAGGACACCCATTTTCGGATTTACTTCAGTGTATTAAACTATGATTAAAAATCTTCTTGAATTACAAATTAATTTTTTTTAATGATTTTAAATCATTTTAGGCTTCTGATATAAAAAATAAATTTTAAAAAATAAAAAATATATTGTTTTAATGTTTTTTCAAGCAAAAATCATTTTAAATTATCGCACTCCTATACAGTCTCCATCTGCGATTTTCTTTTCAGTTGGTAGCATGTCATGAACTACTACCGGCAATATTTGAGTGCCTGTGTGATGTGAATCTCTCAACTCCTGCTAGTTGCAGCAATAGAGAACTAAACAACACGGTTTTCTGATTTCTGAAGAAAAAAGAAAAATATAATCAAGGAATTATCGATAAACAGTGAGGTGGTTTTAGTCACTTTATCCACATTATTTTTTAATTATTGATAGCCGGTCACCTGATTGGATTTGGACTAAAGGTTTATGACCAAATTGAGATAATTAATTATTGTTCTAATTTAAGTTATAAGCCATGATTTGGATTTTAATGGTGAAATTTTCACTAACTGTTGAAATGCGTTGTCTTTTGTGGTAGGATTACACTGGTGAACAGGTTAAGACTGAGAATCTGTATGCAGTACTTCTTGGTAACAAGAGTGCAGTCAAGGGTGGAAGTGGCAAGGTTGTGGATAGCAAGCCCAATGACAGGATCTTCTTGTACTATTCTGATCATGGAGGTCCTGGAGTTCTTGGTGTGTAATTTTTCCGCCTTTTTCATGATGCTCAGCTTCGTTTCCTAGCCTTCAAAATGCCAGTAGTCTTGACACTGGTCGTAAATATTTCAGTTGATAGCTCAACCATAGCAACATCATCCATTTCACTTCAAATTTGTTCCTTTGTTTCGGTTTTAATCAAGGTTTAATTCGGAAAGAATGCATAACTGGCCCATACCATGTGAACACAGGAATGCCAAATATGCCTTTTCTATATGCAATGGATTTCATCGAGGTTCTGAAGAAGAAACATGCATCTGGGAGCTACAAAGAAATGGTAAAGAGACCATTTATTCTTACATCATAATTAGTGATTCTATAGGCTGCCGAGACAACTTACAAACAATTGCTTGCTGACAAGCTTTTGTTGCGGACAGGTAATGTATATAGAAGCTTGCGAGAGTGGGAGCATCTTCGAAGGGATCATGCCTAAGGACCTAAACATTTACGTGACGACAGCATCAAATGCGGAAGAGAGTAGCTGGGGAACTTATTGTCCTGGGATGGATCCATCTCCACCCTCGGAGTATGTCACTTGCTTAGGGGATCTGTACAGTGTTGCTTGGATGGAAGATAGGTGTGTATAATATTGGCTCCTTCTGTCCCGCTCCTCACTTGCTTATATAAACCAACCAGTTCATTCTTCTTCCACAGTAGTAGTTCACAATTAATAAAGGTCCCTTTCTGAGGTAATCAATGTTTATCAGCGTTTATTCTGTTTTATTAACTCTCCCTTCTCCTGCAGTGAAACACACAATCTGAAGAAAGAAACAATTAAGCAGCAATATCATTCGGTAATGCCGACAATTATCACTAAATGAGCATTTCTACACAGCTTAATTTGAATTTGTTACTGCTAAAGGGCTAAAGTAACGCGTGATTTCTTGTTTATGCAGGTGAAAGAGAGGACTTCCAATTACAATGCATTCACTTCTGGATCCCATGTGATGCAGTATGGGAACGAAAGCCTCAAAGGAGAGAAGCTTTTTTTGTATCAAGGTTTCGATCCAGCTAGTGTAAACTTCCCTCCAAACAATGGCCACATTGGTGCGCGTATGGATGTTGTTAACCAGAGAGATGCAGAGCTTGTTTTCCTCTGGCAAATGGTAAGTGCAGCAAATGGTTTGAGCATCACAATTTATATTTCCTTCAGCTCCATAATTTTGTTTTGGGTCGTGCAGTACAAAAGAGCTGAAGGTGGGTCAGAAAAGAAGACCCAAATCCTCAATCAGATTAAAGAGACAATGAGGCATAGAACTCACTTGGACAGCAGCATGGAATTGATTGCAACACTATTATTTGGACCTAAAAAAGGTTCCGCCATCCTTAAATCTGTTAGGGAACCCGGTTCGCCCCTAGTAGATGACTGGAGATGCTTAAAATCAACGGTAACATAGCATTAATGCTTTGTTGAAGTCTCTTTTCCTTTGCTGCGCATTCATTTTATTATTAATCACTAGCAACATGTGAACTTCGAAAATTGTAGGTTCGATTGTTTGAAACACATTGTGGATCACTGACTCAGTATGGAATGAAACACATGCGAGCATTTGCCAACATTTGCAATGGCGGCGTCTCTCTAGCCTCCATGGAGGAAGCTTGTGTGGCCGCTTGTAGTGGCCATGATGCTGGGGAACTGCATCCTTCAAACCAAGGTTACAGTGCTTGATAGCCGGAAAATCTGGAATTAGCTTTCGGTATGCTGAATATGTTATTGTACATACTGTTAGATGCTTTATCTCAGCAGTAGCATTTCTATACCCAGGTGTTCTTAGTGGGTGATATTTGTGAAAAAAAGAGAGGCTATCGCCCTCACTACTTGTCAATATAAATTCCAACTTCTATGCATGTGTGGCTTGTTCTCCCACAAAACTGTACTCGAGATCTGTTCCCTGTATGTCTATGATTTCTGAGGAACTGCTAACCAGATTAATCTTATCATAACAACAAAAATGAAGGGGCTAACTTGGCTATGGAGATGAGTTCTAGTGACCTTTTATGAGAGACCAAAAGGTTACAAGACATCAATGAGCTTATGAATTTGGTTTTCTCCTGAAATATTATATTTGGATCTTGTCGAAGCCCGAGATTCAGTGTAAAGGAGTAGGAGTAGGGAACCGAGGGTCGCTAACAAAGCCCAGATGTGCTTAATTCAAGGTCACTTCGACGAAGATGTTTGCAGCCCAAAAGTCACTTATTCGCTTATCCCTTTTACATCCTTGTGTTTAAGAAAAAAAGTTAATTAATTGAAGAAAAGTTAATCAATCTTAGATTACAGTGACCTTTTTTTTCCCAAAATATAACAGTATATTTGTACGGATAAAATAAGATTTATGTGTATATATTCATTAAAACAAAAGCTAAAAGAGGTCATTATTTTATTGCATATATATTTACATTTTATTTTGGCACGTGCAATGCTTCTCGATAATAAAAATTGCCAACCACGATATCACTTTAAGCATTGAGTGGAGATGAATCTTATGGGACGAAGACTATATGGTTATTCATGGTGGGTTCGGTCGTAGTTAAATTTTTATTTTTCTTTCCTTTTTTTTTTTCTGGAAATCATGTTGGACAAATCAAAATTGAAAGTTATCCTCTAAATTGTAATTCTTATTTTTTTAATTGCTTATTATTATTATTTTTTAATTTTAACCCTTAACATTTGGTTCTATTTTATTTTTATATAAAATTTGATCCTCATTATTTTTCTTGTTATTTTTTATATCCTTCGCTTAATTAATTTTATTTTTTAATTTTATAACTCATCATTTTGTTTTTTATTTTTTATGTTAAATTTGATTATTATTCTTTTAATTTCTTTTTTCCTCTTTGATTCTTTTTATTTTATTTTATTTTATTTTTTTCAATTTCATCATTCAATATTGAATTTGTTAAAAATAAGGCTTTGTAATTTTTCAAGACAGTGATCTCAATGTCATGATCTAGGTCATAGGTATGAAATGTTAATTCAAATTGCCTTGGTCTTTTTTTTTCATTTATTTTTTTTTCAATTTCATTCTTTTACATTTAGTCTCTAATCTTGTAAAAAATAGGGTTGTACATTTGTTTTATTTTCAAATTTGGCCTCTAAAACCTTAATTGTTTTAAACATGATTTTAAAACCCGGCCTGGCCCAGGGCTGGAACCAAGCCGAGTTTAAGAAAAATAAGGGAAGTCAAAAACCCGAGTGACCTGGTAAGACCCGATCAAAAATCCGGTTGCAACCCGTTGGCTTTTTTTTTATTAAAATAACGTCGTTTTAATTTATATAAAAAAATTAGGATTGACTCAAATGACCTGATCAAAAAAGGTTGACCCGGACCAAACTTGTGATCCAAACCTTGGATTGGATCGACTGTCGAGTCAAGTTTAAAAACTTTGGTTTTAAGTCAATGAAACTGATTTTTTTTGTGCTAAACTTAGCATTAACCAAGCGCTATAATGTTTCTCGACATCATAAAATCCACATATTTAACCAATTGAAACAAATCATTAAGTCCATTTTCAAATAAACTGAATGATAAAGGATTAATTTGAAAAAGAAGAAATTAAGTGGAGTAATGAAAAAAATTCAAAGGGCAACCAAAAAGAAGGATAAGCATTTTTCCCTACTTGCTCAATTCAATCCATGCAAACAAATTAAGGGGTTGAATATTTGTCTCAAATTCAAACTCGGTCCCAAAGCCTCAATTATTTTAAATCAATAAAATTAAGTTTTATTTTGCCAAACTAAACATCAATTGAGCATCATAATTCTTTCTTGATATCGCAAAATCTCCATATTTAGAAAAGTAAAATAAACCATCAAGTTTAATCCTAAATAAATACAACATGATGGATCAAATTCAAAATAATAATAATCAATGGATCAAAATACAGAAAACTAAAGGATAACAAAAAAAACATTATAGAACATTGTTACAATTCATACTATTTTCTCTCAAATACTATAACAATTTCACCATCAATTTTAGTCTTTTTTTTAAAAAAATTAGATGGTTTAGCCATGAAAATTATTTACCTCAACAAACAATGAAAGTAAAAGAATTGAAAAAAAGAATCACTAAAAGCAATTATTTTATTTCATCTATTCACATAAAGCTAATGGAATTTAATTTTCATTAAATGATGATAAAAATATTTGTAGTGCAAGCTCAAAACCCGCCAATGACATTAAATATCACCAATACTTATAATGCTTCTTCGTCCATATACTATTATGGCAATTTTCCCAGGCGGCAATCCTCGTCTTTACCTTCTCAAACTCCGAATACCCACACGGTATAGTAATCCCACCCGAATGATTGTACCCGTTTACCCGCTCCGTTCTCTGTAATAGCTCTGCAAAGAGAGGGTGATTGAAGAAAATGACAGGCACCAATTCCCTCTTCGTGTCTCCATCTGATTCGCCCACGTACACAGCCAAGTGTCCTTTGGGTACCTCCATTGGTTTCGCACGACCCAATTTGATATAACCCGGATCCGAATTTGGAAAACAGAGAGTTTTAGCTCCACGTGTAAAATATCGAGCCATGTCCAAGATTTTGGAAATGGAATTGCAGGACCTTCTTGGGTGGTCCCTGGAGCACAAACGAGCTGGTTCTCTTCTGCGTTGGGCAATCCATTTGAAGAATCTTGCTAGTTTCTTGCGTCCAAGCCTGAACCCTCTAATCCTCTTGATCATGATGGTCGATGAAATTTGATCAGAGTGAAAAAAAGAGGATGAAATCTGAACAAATGGGATACCTTGAAATGAAGTATTAGGAAATGGGTTTTTGGCGACTTAGAGGTGTCCAGTTACAGATATAACTGGATTTCAAAATCTTCTGTTTCTGGTATTTATTCTGTATGCTCTCTAGTCTCTCTCTCACTCTCTCTCTCACTCTCTCTCTCTGGGCCATGGACTCTTAAATTGTCGAGGTCCTCTTGGAGAGTTGAAACTGTGCCGTGTGAACCATTAGAACTTGGAATGGTCATAACTGTGTACTTGTTGTGTTACGGAATGTGGTATTGGACACGACAAGGAGGGTTGCTTCGATCATGGCCACTCACTCATTTCTTGGACTTGTCTAGGATTGAAAAGTATCTAATATCAAAGTAAACTTGCTCTTGACAGAGTTGCAAATCGAGAAGAAACGAAAGATGGGTACGGCTCTTACTCTGTTTTTAAATTAGCAAGAAAGTTCGTAAGTTGGGAAAAAAAAAAAATAAGTCCTTGAAATTGAGCTAAAATTAGAATTTTCAAGTTTTGATCAAAAGAGTTCCACTTTTAAAGTGAAAAATAAAAGGGTTTAGAATTCAAAACCTCGTGAGAAGAAACATGTCATTGAATTATATGCGCGTTGAAATTAACAAACCAAAGCATGTCCAGATCGTTCACCAACAAATGAATATGCTATCAAAATTCAAATATTTATTTAATATTTGAAATAGTTATAATCAATGTATTCATCTTCTTGGACTTCTTCTCTTTATCTAAGAAACTTCATATTTATAATAGAAATTTTGAATAGAAGTTCAAAATCAAGAGGACTCAATATCTTTATGAAAAAGATATTAAATAATTTAAAAGAGTTTTAAATTTTAAAAATAAAAATATTTATTCTTGAGCTTTAAGTTTGATAATGCTCTGAAATATAAATATTTTTATCTTAAAAAATAAGAAGTTGTGAATCATTTACGTGGATGATCCAAGGTGTATTTATACTATCTGAACCTTATTGTTTTCATAAAATAAAATAGCTAAAAAGTCATCTACTTTTGATCATGTTCAAAATCTAAAATATATAAATAAAATGTTATTTAGTGTTTAGAATAGTAGTTAATCAATGTGTTCACATATTTGAACTTCTTCTCCTTAATCTAAGGAACTACATGCTTACAATGAAAGTTTTAAATACTTGCAAAAATAGTTCCAATCGAGAGGATTCAAAGATCTTCTGATCATAAAGTTAGTATCTTTTTGGAAAATATATTAAATAACTTAAAAGATTTTTAAATTTCAGGAATAAAGATATTTGTTCTTGAGTTTTAAGTTTTTTAATGCTCTGAAATCTAAATATTTTTATCTTAAGAGATAAGAAATTGTGAACCCTTCACCTGGACGGTTTAAGGGATATTTATACTATCTGAACCTTGTCGTTTTCATAAAATTTTTTTTGAAAAATCCTTTATTTTTGACAATATTAATAGGAATAAAATATTTGTTAGATATCATTAATGAGATAGTAAGTATGGTAGGTTCCTTAAAGGACATTATATACACTTATAAGTATAGTGAAATAATTACCTTTATATGAATAATTATTTTAGATGGAGATGCATGACGGTTTATTACGTCTTTAACATTTATATTATAGAGGATTATTTAGAATCATGCATAAAGCCTTATAATTTGGTAATGTTTAAATTCTTTGGATCTGGTATGTTTGCTAGATCCACGTTACTTTGGACTTGACTGATTGTCACGTCCAAGTATCTTGGATCCAGCATGCTTGCCACACTCATGTTATTTTGGACTTGGCTAACTACTAAGTCTAAGAATTTTGGGTTCGACATGCTTGTCAGACCCCACGTTACCCTAGACTTGGCTGACTGCCAAGTACAAGTATCATAGGTCTAACATGTCTTCAAGACCCGCGTTACCTTGGACTTGGCTGACTGCGAAGTCCAAGTGTTCTGAGTTTGTCATGTATGTATAAAGAACATCAACACACACACACACACGGGAGAAGGTAAAAACATTATACACCAAGACTCAATTTACTATTCATTTCAATAGTAAAATAATGGTTTTACCTTTCTAAAAAAACCATTTATGTTTTTTCTAGAGTTATTTTTATCTTTTCACATGACACATTAGTCATTAAAGAATTGTCTAGCAATATAATTGTATTTTGCATTTTTTTAAGCATAGTAAAATGATTTAAATGCATCAAAAATTAAAAAAATTATAATACTCGAGAAGAGGGGCATACTCGTCTTTTTATTTATTCATGTATAGTAAATTAATAAGTATACCATTGGAATGGTTGAATGCAATTTATTTCTTTTAACATCGATTAAATATCATTTAATTCTACAAATTTTACGGCGAGTGTGATACAAGCATCAACATGTGGGTGGTGTTCGCACCTTTTAGATGTTACTTGTGGTGCCTCCCGGTGGCATAAAATGCTCTTTTATCATTTCATTGGATGCTCTACCACATCCTCTTCCTCTTGGTACGATTTTTATCGATGGTGGTAAGGCGGTTTGTCGCCAGTCGACTTTTTTTCTTTTTATTTTCTCTCATTTACCTTAAAAATACAAGTTGCTACTTTTTATTTTTTATTTTTTTCTTATTTTTTTGTTAAATTTTTTTGTTTTTAATTTATCCTTCAATTCTAATTTGTCATGTATATATATAGTTTTTTCAATTTGATCCTTTTTTTTATTTCTAATTTTTTTCTTGACTTTTTTATAAAAGTTATAATGTTTTCAATTTCATCATTCAATCTAAGTTTATGATGGATTGTTTTTTATAATTTGATCCTTATTATTTTGGGTTTTTTTTTGTCCTTTTGTTAGATTTGTTTTTCTTTTTAATCCCTAAAAAAAATAATCTGACCTTCTAATTTATTTCTTATTTTTATTTTCACTCTTATTTTTTTAATTACTATTTTATTTTTATTTTTAGATCTTTTTATGTTGTTGATTTTTTCTTGATTTCATCATTCAACATTTAATTTGATGTGGATTGGGCTTCACTGTTTTTCCATATATGATACTTCAGGTCTAATAATCCAGATCATGAGTTGAAAAAGTTAATGCAGGTTGATGTTGTCTCTTTTTTTTTTTACTTATTTTTTTAATTTCATTGTTCATCATTAGTTTTTTTTTTAAAAAATGACTTTGTGGTTTTATTTAATTTTTTTTCTATCATGTTATTTTGATCTTAATTATAACTTAGGCCACGAGTTTTGCGGGTTAACTCGAATTGGTTTTATTTAAAATATCTATCATATTATCTTAGGTTGATTCAAGCTAATTTTTTATCTCTTTTTAATCATGTTATGTACTTTATAAGGTTTTTTTTTAAGTTATACTGATTATTTTTCTTTAAATATTGAATCACTAAAAGTTTTAAATTTTTATTATTTAATTAAAATAAAATCAATTTCTTAAAACTGGTGAAGTGCTATAGCTTAAATTGTTTATTTTTTTATGTTTTTAAAATACGGTTGCTTCAACATTATTTTTTATATAAAAAAATATATACCCATAGTAATAGGGGTGATCATTTTCGGTTTGGTTTGGTTTTTATAAAAAAAAAAGTGACCAAACCAAATTTTTTTAAAAAATACTAAAACCAAACCGAAACTGGTTCAAACCGACTGGTTTTGGTTTTTTTTTTAGGATAAAACTGGTTCAAACTGGTTTGGCTCGATTTTGAGTCGGTTTTTTCGATTTGTGTTTGGTTTGGTTTTTCGGTTTTAGACTTATAAAACCGAAACCGAACCAGTTGATTTTTTTTAAATTTTAATCAGTTTAATCAATTTTTTTACTCAATTTTTTTTACTGTTCTAATTTTTTAAAATTTTTTTTAATTTTCTTGATTTAATTAGTTTTTTTTGATGTTTTTGTTCATCCTTACACAGTATAGTGTTTAGCTTGGACTAGTTTCATCTGCGTTCCAACGCGCGGAAAACACGTTCTTATCACGCAAACACTTTTTCGATAATTATTATTATTAGTTTTTTTGTTTTATCATAAAGAGCCTTCCAGATCATGTTGGCAACACTATTATTTTTTATGGCAAAGCATGAAATTGTATGATCTCGTGTAATTATTCTATTTAGTATTTACTTCTCGTGTAATTATACCATTTACTGAAGTGATAGACATTGGCCCTTAATTTCACCGAGCATGTCGGGAGTCAATTATTGTTCAATTAGCACATCTAATACCTGATTAAAACATGAAAATTACTACAAATTAATGAATGACCAGATTTATCAGGCAAGCAGACAAAATCTGCCCTCCTATTCTTCCGTTGTTCCCGGGACTTAAGCTCTGCTTAGAGTTTAATTAATAAATGCTCACGCACACACCTTCATATAATATAATTAGGGTGATTTTTTTTTTAGTTTGGTTTAGTTTTAAATTAAAAAATTTAATCAAATTAAAATTTATAATTTTTAAATTATAAATTGAACTGAACCAACTAACCGGTTCAAACTAATTATTTTAGTTCAATTCAGTTTGATTTTATTTTTCAAAACCAACTGGACTTGTTTCAACTACAAAAAAAAAAAAAACAGAGGATTTTAGTAATTTAAAAGTCAAAATTCAAGACCACAACAAGTTTATGTTGCTAGTTCTATTAGAAAAAACAAGACATTTTTCTAGCAAGAAAGGTATAGTTGCAGGTAATTTCAAAAGAGCGTTTATTACCAAACTATAATAAAGGAATAATTTTCAAGTGAAACTTCAGCTAGAAAACTAGTAGAAAAGGACAAAAGACAATAAAAAAATGCTTTCCCTGCTCGAAAACCAAGTTGTTTCTCCTTTGTGACTTCAATGAATCAACAACCTTTAAACACACAAAGCTGATGAAAAATTTAACCTTAAACCAAGTTGTGGAAACCAAATCAGATTTTTTTAAAAAAATATTCTTCAATTTATTCACAAACAATTTAAGAAATTCATTTAAAACCCTAATGGATTTTCTCAGCTAATACAAGCAAGTAAGCAATAAAAAAAATACTTGGATTTTCCCATCTCTAACCACACAAAACTAAGAAATAAGGGAGAAGAGGGAGGAGAGTGGAGGGGGTAGGTGAGCAAACTAAAGAGGGAGGGGAGGGTTGGTTGTGGGAGAAAATGAAATTAGAGGAATAGAGTTTCAGTAAAAAAATAAGAATTTTATATCTAGGTTTGAATTAGGATTGAAACTTGAAACTAAACCGGTTCGGTTTGATTCAATCAGTTTCAGATTTTTGAAATCGAAACCGAACTGAATCAGATTTTTTTTATGTTTTCTAATCAATTAATTCAGTATTTTTATTGATTCAGTTTTTTTTGTTAATATTTTTTTAGTTTTTTCAGCTTAATTAAGTTTTTAGGTTTTTTATCACCCCTACCGGAGAAATTAATATTAATCATGATTAACATTATATAAATCATATTACTACACTTGGTGGATCTGCCAAGTGTTTATCTATCTAGCTATTTATATAATTTATGAAAAGAACAATTTAATAAATAGTTACATTTGGTCTTGGTCTGCAGTCATGGAGACCTGCGTACACGTACAACCGGATTTTCTTATTAGGCGGCTGTCAAACCCCCAGTAAACACGTCAGTAGATTTGTCCTCAAGTGCTCAAACTTTGGTTGACTGACTTGACCATGCCTTTTCTTTCCTTCGGCTGAGAAGGATTGACTTGAATGTAATTTTGCTTAGCTTACCAATTTGCTAAGCCCACTTAGTTCCTGTTGGGTATTATAAGTGAACTGGGCCAGATCGGCTGATCTTTCACGTGATAGTGTTCCTCAAAGCCCATTTTAAAAAGAAGCCCAAAGGGTTCCTCCTCTGGGTTCTCAAGTTCAATAACAATTGATGCTCCCTGGAGTAGAACAGGGAATCGGTACAATTTGCATCATGGGGTTGATTTAAGATTTAATTGTTTTGTAGTTTACGAGAATCAAAGTGATACAAATTAAAATTCTAATGATTCGTAATACAGAAAGTAAAATATCATCATAAAGATATAAATCTTAAAGCTTCATTATTTAATTAAGATAAACTATTTAAGTTTAAATTAAAACAAACCAATTAAAAATGCAAACTTTAAATTCAAACACACATCAATTCTAAACTAACTAAAAAAACTTAGAAAATTAAAAAACCAAAAGAAATTAATTTTGAAAAATAAGAGGCAGATTTAGTAGAAAATGTTTTGATGTCAATTTTAAAAAAGTATTCCTCAAATATAATAAAATATCAATTATTGAATTTAGATACGATTTCTAATCTAATTTGTAATAACTAATAAAATACAATAAATTTTTATTCTTATCCTTATTTTTTAGTTAATATACCATAAATGCATCAATTAACCCTAATTACATAACAACTTTCATTAAGCATGCATGATTTAATTACATGACAATATTCTAATTGATTTATAATAATTAAACACGTATGAGGAGTTAATTTAATCAAGATTTATATTTTATAAATAATAAATAATCAAATATAAGTTTGAAAATTAAATATTTTGTTACTTAATATAATTATAATTAGTTAGAATTTATTATAAACTAATCAAGTAGTAATGGATTTAAAACAAAAAATACATGCTACACATCATATAGAAATTAGGTCAACAATCATAAAGTTTAATCACAAAAAACATAAAATATTCATTTATCACAATCAGATATATAATAATTTTAAACATAAATACCCATAATAATTTAAAATTCAAAATTTTTATTTTTTTAAAATTTAAAACTAAGCTTGTTATTCAAAACTAAGCTTGTTATTCAGACAGAAATAACAACAACAACAAAGATGAATTATTTTTGTTGGTTGATACGAATACCACAACAAATGTCTGATTGGATAATGACATGCTTTTATTCGAGGAATTTGGACAATTTACTCGTACTTGGCTTCTTCATTCTCGTTAATATTACCATGCATGATTATGAGAACCACTCCAATAGCTCTTATAACTTACCTAACAACATGGTATCATATGTATTTTTTTAGGGTAAATTACAGGTTGTGTTACTGTTTTTTCTTATATGGCTTTTTTCAATATTTTTATTTATTTATTTATGAATTCTGTCTTTTTAACTACAATTATATTAAGGATTGTGTCCTTCCATCGAACTCCGCTAGTTTGTCTGTCATGTGTGCGATTAATAATTCATTGAACTATTAAAGAAAATGCTACACTCAATTTTTTTAAAAAAGACAATAAAAAAGTGCTAAAAAGAATCTTTAAAAAAAGAAAGGAACTGAATTGTTTTTTCATGGGCTAGGTTATGATAATTTAAGAAAACATGTTTCTTTTATTTTTGCTTTTTGCAGGTCTCTTTTTTCTAAAATCTCACGTGTTAATTTTTAATGATTCAATAAATGATTAATCCATATGTAGCACTCAAAATAATTATGAGGTTAAAGGGTAGAATTTATATATATAAAAAATTATAAGGGTAAGAACTATAAAAAAGAAAAGGAAGAAGCATGAGAATAATGGCAAAACATGCCTTTTTTTGTGTGGTAAAGATGAAATTGAACCATGTTTCCATCAATGTTCAATCCATTTACTATTGCTAATTAATAAGCAAAAGAAATATAGTTATGTCATGCTGAACTTATCCATTTTTTCTTCCAGTTCAGGTGTGAACACAAACACGAGGCACATAGCCTTGTATACGGATTCTGCACTGATGACCTTATCTAGAGAAGCCCCACAACCACAACCCTACGAGGATTGCTTCTTCATCAACTGTAACTGCTTTGCGGGACAACACAGATCTTTCTTATTTATACATGGTACGTACCTAATGCCTGTAAACCATAAACGAGTGCTTATATTCAAGAACTTGGAGGGAAAGCAACAGACATGGCAACCTGGATTTTTGGTGAAAGAAAGAGATTTTTATCTATTTTCAAACTTTATATGTCTACTTTGCGGTTGGACCACCTAAATGTGGTCGTCGTTTCATTGAGTAGATTACATATAAAAATATACAGAGGTTTTGAGGTTTAATTTTCTCCACATTTACAAAGGCTTGTCTTGAACCAGAAGAACTCTATATTTATCTTGATCATTAATTATAGATACCATCACCCTCCAAAAGCAAGGATATGTATATATATGTGCCTTCTAGAAACCTAAGAATAGTGAAATGATCCTAAGGACCTACACCATTACTTCAGATAGATATGCATTGAAGCTGTTGTAAGTTGCTCAGCCAAAATGTATTAGTATTGTCCTTAGTTAATGATTCAGGGCATGTGAAATGTTAATAATGGTAGAATTTCAAAACCTTCGACACAAATCTTACGAGCATCAATCAACTTACTCGATGGATCTATGCCAACGGAGAAATAATTTGTCCTGACTCGCTATTTTGTCTATTGGTATCATAAACTTCACACTATGCAATATGAAATTTTAAAAAATCTGTTGTGATCGACATAATGCATAGCCGGCTTGGAAAAAATATTTATTCGAAATTTGATTTGAGGTGGGTTTTAATTGAAAAGGAAAAAGATAATATCTGATTAAAAATAATTGATGTATAACTGGGTTTCAATGTGGATCTAGCAACTATTGTTAAGGAAACTGTTTAAAATGAAAACAAATAAAAAGTTGGTTTAGAGGTGTTGAAATATTATTTTAAAATATTTATTTATTTCCAAACAACACCTTCAAAATATAATTAAATCTTTAAAAAATAAAAAAATACCTCAAGATATAACTAAATCTTTAAAAGAATAAAAAAAGAAAACAAAAAAAAAGAAAATACGTTTGTTTTTTATATTTTGATACAACTAAATCTCTAAAAAAAATAAGAAGAGAAAACAAAAAAAATATATATTTATTTTTTATATAAATATTTTCTGTGTATGACATATTAAGTTTCAAGTGTTATCTTCTGATATTATATGTATTCATATAATTACATTAGAAAGCTCATTAAAAGAGCATGTTAATCCCAACTTTCACTTAATTTAATACACGATAAAAACTCATATTTATAAATAATTAAAAAATATATATTTCTTTCCAGCATGATATAAATATTTTTTTTATTCATTTATAAACTATACCATCAACTATGACATAATATTGGCCACAGTCCAATGATCGCCTCTAACAATCAAGTCCTGGTTTTGATGATCTTTACATTGCGCATGTTCATGGCATTTTCCAGATTACACTAGATATGTCGGCAAGTTTTTATGCCAAAACCAAGGTGGTCCCTTGATTTCGCTCGGGTTTGCGGTTAGTTCTACATTGCATGAATCTCTTAACTCAGATTTAACCCATCCCCATAGTCCCCCCATTGACAAGACTTTAAACTTTTCTTGAATCTCTTGGCATCTCCTTTCTGCTCCAGATTGTACGTGCTTGATCATTATTGTAAAATTTGTCTAGATGAAATTGAATATGATTGTAATCATTCCAAACTCCACTCTCTTACCCTTATATTTGCTCTCGTTTCTTAACCTTGTTATTATTGCCATAATTGGTATTATTTTTCTGAAGGGGACATATAAACCAAAACGTAATCATGGTCTGATCTGCTGCTTTGTTGACATAATTGTTTATTTCATTTTGTTCAATTCCTAACACACAAGAGAGCCACCACCATATAAAATGACATCGAAATTGTAATTATTAGCCAGCACGCCTTGAGCCACAAACAGTAAAATGATGTCGCTGCTCCTGTGTGCATGTGTTTGTGTGCAGGAACGGTTGACGTTTGAAGTCAATTGTCAACTAAACAGTATCCATTAAATAAATGGTTTTTTATATTATATTTGACATTTATCATTATTTTATTTATTATGATCATAATTAGAGAGGTGGGATTTGTTTTATCCAAGCCTAATTAAAATATGTTACGAACGTTCCACTTTATTATATCAAGAAAAAGACTAGATTACCTAGATAAGCAATAAATTAATATTATTACGATTAGATCTTAAAATTAAGTTTTGTAAAGTGTACATGCTTAGTTAGGGAACAAAATGAAAGAAAAAAGAAAGTGGGAGGAAAGAAAATAAAAATAAAATGAGGTGAAAGGGAAGCCATTTTCTCTCTTTTTGTTTGAGAGAGTTGGAACTGAACTGGAAGAAAATGGAGAAAACATGCAATTTATTTTACATTTTTTTTGAAACAATCACTAACCGAAAACTAGTAAATAGCAACGAAAGTGCTAACAAAATTTTTTTGACTTTAATTTACTATGTAAATAGTAACAAAAAATATTTTGTTGGTAATTTCTGATGAATTTTTTTTATGAAATAAATAAAATAAAAAATAATAACAATTTCATTAGCAATTTGATACGTCAATATTTTTTTAGACATTCCATTAGCAAATTAAAATAAATTAAAACTAGATAGTTCTTTCTTCTCCCTTTTTATTTTTTCTGCCAAAAAATAACAGCCCCTTCAATTCCTTCATTTTCTCATAAATTCAGCAACCCCTAACTATTGCATCAACCTACATCTAGTAATAATGTCAAAATCCCTAATATCTTGGTTCAATTTCTTGTGAACCTTCCCACACCAAGTGAGTAAAGCTACTCATTTTTTGTAACTCATTTAAGTCTTAGGTGATTTTAATGAAATGTCTTTGTAGTATTTATAGTTTGCTTGTATATTTAAGTGTTTTATAACTTTTTCTGGAAAATTCAGTTGTATTAATGTATAATTGGTATGTTAGGGTTTGTTTAAGATTATGAAGAAATTTATCTTATTTTTTATTTGATGAAATCAAATTTGATTTTGTAATTTAGATCTTATAATCGAAAAAAATGTGGGTTATTCAATGAGTATCAACTATATTTTGTCAAGTTGAAAGTTTGAGAAAATTTGGGGCAATCATTTTTTTTTATATGGAATTGATAATAATTAGAAGATATTAATTTAGTTTGAATAAGTTTGAATTGAATAAAAAATGGATAAACTAGTTGGGTACAAATTATTTGTTGTTAATTTTATTTTTTAGTTCACATTTTGATGCAAAATTGAATTTGTGTAGAAATAATAATTAGTTATTGGATTGTGAATTTATTTTTAATAAAAAGAGGAATTTTAAATTGATAATTATATTATTAACAAATTTTGTCATCAATATTCTATATAGGTTTCATAAGTAATGGATGATTGTTCTTGGATTGTGAATTCTATATTTCGAAGGGTTGTATAAGTAAGATTATCTTAAAAAAACTTTATATTCCTTACAAAACATATTAAAAAGAATAGTTGACTCAACTTTTAGTTCTAGCAACATACAGTTTGCAAATGATAATGGATTTTTATGGAATTAATGAATTTTTATTTAAGATTGCCATATATTGTGTCTTTTTTTTTTCTCTTGTGTGGTTAAGTGATTCTTATACTAAATTCTTGATCGAACTTGCAAACTCTTCAAAAGATCAATCAATTTTATTGTGATATATTCTTCTCGTTCACATCTCGTTATAAGTATAGGGTGTGAGTGATCAATTACATATAACTTGATTCTCCAAGGCAAGATTCTTGTTAGATCAAGTTGTAAAATTTTCTTCAAACCTCAAATAAGTAATCTAAAGGGAAATTCTACATCAGTTTGGTATCTAAGCTAATTTTTATTGAGAAATAATCCCGACCCGATGAATTTGGGTATTCAAAACTTTTTTAGAAAAGAAAGAGCCACACATTTTATGGGGGCTATAAGAATCTTCTTGAATATGTTTAAAGGTTGACCATTTTTCGATCCTTTATATATTAGGCTTCAAGTGGTTATTGCACTAACAGGAGTGATCCCTTATGGGACTTGATAAACATTAAGGCAAGACACTTTCTCGAATATCATTTTGTACAGACTCCTTAAAGTAGCCTAATTGCTTAGGGCGTTGGGAACAACTTATTGCAGTGGTATTGGGACATGTGGTGTTACTAAGGGTATCAACAAATGTTAGGGTAGCAAAGCTCGATTATACCCCTAAATAGCTAACATTATTTGAGTTAAGAGTTGCACTTGGTTAATGAGTTGCTATAAGTCTAGATGGGTAGAAGTGTTCGTGATAACAAGTAAATGTGTTACGCATTTAGATTCAGATGTGTCTTAATTATTTGTCATGAAATGACTTAGAAGAGTTGAAAACAAAATTCTAAAGCAAAATTGATAGCTTTTTGAATAATTTTCCATAAACCACGTTAATTGAAATTTTGTTTTTTGTTTTAAATTATTTTTTTATATTTTTAGATTATTTTAACATATTAGTATCAAAAATAAATTTTAAAAAATAATAAAAATATTATTTCAAAACACTTTCAAATAAAATATATTTAAAAAATAACCATTAAAAAATTAGGAATTGAATAACAAGAAAGAGCAACGACAAGACAAGAGTGAAGATCTTGTATAACACCAGTGACCTATGACCATATATAATTCAGGTGGCACATAAAAGGGGAGACGTGTTAGGGACAGTGATCAACAATTAATGCGATCCCGATGAATCCTTGTCTGCCGCGTGGTTATGCGCATGTACTTGCAAACTGAAACTAATGGCTTAATTGCTGCTTATTTGACTATATATGTAGATAAGGGTAATGTGCAGCTTGTAATTACTATAACAGATTTATTTGAATGAGCAAGCAAGAAAAAAGAAAAAGAAAAAGAAAAAGAGAGTATGCCATGGACAGATTTTATCTCATTATTTTAGCATGTCCTTAATGTATGTTTTATTTTTATTTTTTCATAGTTTCTGTTGTGAATCCTGCAGCAATAATAATAAATATCACACAAAAAAAACAAGATAGATTTAATTTAATAATGTGCTTGTATCTATATAAATGAGGGAATATTTTCCTCGATAAATTTCCGACAGATTTTACTGATAAAAATATATCCTCGATATATACCGACGGAATTACATACGGACCTATGAAGAGAAATACTGACGGAATGAAACGAATAATTACATACGGATCTATAGTGAATTAAGTTATATAATATATATTTATAATAAATTTTAATCATTTTAGAAGTATTAGTAATTTTTAATAATATTTTTTTATGTGCTTGTTGCACCGACCCAACCTATCAATTCATCTTGGCAATAGAATAATAATTTTTGATTTTTTTTTTTTGCTTTGGCATTGCTTTCTTTTTATATATTTGCTTCTTGCTTTTGTGATTCTATTATAAGAAAGAATGTTTCTTTTCAAATTTTAACCAAATCAATTAGAGCAAAGGATTTTACTGCATTAGTGAATTATAACACTGGAGTTCTACCAATTAAATAAACTGCTTTTTTCTATATATATATATATAACCCTGCTTTGCTCCCTATTAATCCAGTCAATGGAACGGTTTCCTTTTTAGGTAATAAAATAATTAATTATACTAAACGAACACTTACCATTTTCAAGCATGCTTATCACTAGTTTTTGGAGTGACTTGAAGCATCGGGAATGTCAATATGTTTAATTTTTTTTCAGATGGGGAATTTCAAAATTCTATATATATAAAAGCATATATAGTTCTTATATGAAATTGGCATTTCTTTATTATAAAACGATAAAAATAAAAATAAATAAAAACTCATAACCACTCAAATGATCTTATTTTTTGTTCTTGAGTATATATATATATATATATATATATATATATATATATATATATATATATATATATGAGCAAGCTTATGATTTAATAATGGTGGTTTTAATTATATCTCGATCGAAGATCCAGTTCATAAAAAAAGATGTATAGTCTCTTAAGTGAATATGGCAGGGAGGAAATTTAGGAGCCATCAACCTCAATTAAGGACCCAAGCAAAATCGTTTTAAAAAAAGAACACATTATTTAAAAGAAAATATTCATTAATTTCCTTAGTTAACTAACAACAGTTGGATGTCAGCTGTTGCAATCCCTCTGCATCTAAGTCTACGGCTATTTATAATATGATTGGTATGCTAATTAATGTTGACAATCCTCCATTCATCCCCTGGAGAGATTGAGAAATTGAAATATTCAAACATGCCTTAGAGTAAATATAATAGTCATTCATTACTAGATTTAACAGTTTTATTGTCAAAAAATTCTATTGATATTTATATTAATATTTTGTTGATAATTATTGTCTCTCCTTATATTGATAGATTATAGCATATAAATGATATGTTAGGCATATTTTATTCATAATATAAAAAATAAATATCAATACATGGTCTCAAACGTCTGGCCTACTTGTACTGATGTTTCCCAAGCTTTACTCCATACCCTTATAGGTGCATACTGCATACACATCACACATTCTAGGAAAGACTTCGCCCAAACGTAAAATTCCAAACAACTACTATATACAAAGTAAATCAAATAAAAATATGAATTGAGCAAAGAAAAAGGTAGAAAAAGAAAAAGAAAATTGAAGCTTTCCAGTTGCAACATTTCACTCAGACAATTATCTCAGTGAAACGAGATCATTTAAAGTTTGTTTGGCAGTATGATTGCGGGTGCTTTTCAAATAACTTTTCATGTCAAAATGCATGTTAATGATGTTTTTTTATTTTTTAAAAATTATTTTTGATATCAGCACATCAAAACGATCCAAAACATACAAACCATATTAAATTTTAATTAAAAAAATTCAAATTTTTTGAAAACACAGATTAAACCGCGTTCCCAAACATGCTCTAAAATACCAAAAGGGCGCGGTGCAAATTAAAGTTTTTGCACAAGTATATATATGCTGCAAATTTTTTTCTTTTTTTTTTGAGTATATTAACACTAACCACATATTTAGAACAATCTGAGGTAGTGTCAGAGCGTTTTCTCAATATTCATCACCTAGTTGTTAATTTGTGACTGTCTTTTGCCACTCTAGCTCCATGCCATGCTATCATTTTCTTAAATTTAAATGATTCTTGATAAGTTTTATGTTTTGAATCTTTTGTTGAACTATTATATATACTAAGCTCAGCTTTCTACATATGGTAGATAACCAATAGGAACTCGTCTGGCCGAGTGACAACTGACTCGATATAAAAGAATTTACTGGTAATAGAAGCTTTTCTAGATTTTTTAAGCCTCCCCTATGTCATGAGCATTAGCCAGGCATGGGGATGAGGGCAGAGAGCAGGGACAATAGAACTTTTTTCCAAATTTAATTAGAACCTTTTGGGCACTTGTCCATCCTTGGTTGATCGTGGGGAACCACAGCAATAATGGGTCCGTTTCAGCAATGATTAAAAGTAAGATGCCCCTCTCTTAGTTCATTCAGCTAGCCTACCTCTCGCTACAACTAGCTAATCTCTTGCTAATCCCATCCTTAATCAACATTCATTTACGTGCACAAAACAAAAGTGAAGTTATTGATTAATGCTGCTGATGTGCATATATAGATCCGAAAAATGTTGTAGTAAATAACATGAAAAACAACATGCTCTCAGTCTTCCCATTAACACACGACATGTAATTAATTAATGTCCCCACGACAAGTTTCCTGAGAAAATTTGTGTTTTTCAAGTAGCGAAGATTTTGCTCCTAAACCAACAATACTCGTTTGATGGCAACACGCCTGTTGTAAAAATTTGGTTTGTGCTCTGTGTTGTAGTTACAGCATCGCATACAATAAGGTAACATATCATGCATGTTCTATAATTTGCACCAAATTACGACTCAAAAAAAAAAAAACAAAAAACAAAGAGGGTGTTATCAAAGCAAGAAAGAAATCTAGTTTGGTAGGAAGATCTAACCATTTTGGCACAAGATTAAGAACACTATTTTTGATTTATACAAATGCAAGTGCGTGCGATCCATGAAATGTCATCCTATAGAAGATAGATTTGTTCTGAATAAATCATATGCATCTGGTCCTCCCAGAAAAAAATAAATTCTGCGGGGCTAATTTATCCTTAAATTTCAAGTTTAGGGCAAGCTTGGTTATCGGGGAAGATGAGAGTTGGCTCCCGTTTGATCCTTTTGCTTCACTTCTTCACTTGTTACAACAAAACATGGCTAGTTTATGATCCTATCACGCTATTCTTTGCTCTTACGGTCATAACTGTGGGCGTGGTGACCATATAATATTATATAATAGTAGCTTAGCTTATCGGTTTCTACAAGATTAAATATAGCAAGTGTCAAGCCAGGAAGGCATCACTGGCGAAAAAGTGCAAGGTAGTGGGGCCAAAACGGGATAACGGGGTGGGGCCCATGGGCACAGCCGGCCTGCAACCGAAATCGTGAGCTTAATGATCGTGGGGGTCAAGCCCACGCCGGATCATTAGTCACCACGTGTACATATATATCATTCCGTTTTTATGGGCCCCATTTTCCACTGCGGAAGGCTCACAAAAATAGAAATTAAAACACACCACCGTTAAAATAAAAATAAAAAAGAAAAAAAAAATCCTGTGAAGGATAAGAGAGAAATAATAAAAATTTATAAAGATAAATTTAAAATGTTACTTGCATTGTTATAATGTAAGTGGTTGTCAGGCAAAATATATATTGAGCTATTATATAAGTACTTATTAGATGATATATACATTGAACTATTATATAAATACTTGTCAGATGATATATACATTGAACTGGTTTACATAAAAATTTAATATAGAGAGATTACATATGTATAAGAAAAGACTTACATGATAGTTATAGAAGTGATTCATAGGCTTGAGATCACTAAGTTATTTTTTATAGAGAGTGTTATGCTTTGATCTTAACTATACGTTGTTCTAATCAAGGATAACAAATTAGCATATATTGGGTATAACATAAACTATATGAAAGTATTTAGTACTCAAGAGATGATTCATTACCATAGATGAATTAGAAAAAAAATATTTTATTTGTTTTCAAATAGTATTGATTGTTAAATCATTGGGCATAATGGAATGATATTTGAAAAGATTTTTAAATCTTATTTAAATAATCAATGATTGTAGTGTTAAGAACAAAAATGATTTAACAAAGAAGACACACTCCATACTATAATGTCTAAACCAAAACATTGTTGATGAATAGATTATAATTATACTGAAAAATTAATCAATGAAAGGTTAAGTCAAACCATTTATGATTTTCTTAGCATTTTGAGGGTCATGATAAATTGTTGGATATTGTACTTAATCTTAAAATATAAATCAATCAATTGTTGAATTGATAATAAATTAAATTATTTAATTTACTTAATCTTATTTTATTTAGTATTATGATTTATATCTAGACCAATTTATTAGGGAACTTAATGGGTTACACACATAAGAACTATTGGTTAGAAATTAAAATGGGATGATTAATCAAGTATAACTTGATTGTAAATAAGTTTTAGAAATTGAGGACTAATATGTATATAATTAATACAGGAGATTATAATTCTATACTTAGAAAAAATCAAGTAGGAGCTTGATTGAATAAATTTATAAAATTATTCTAAAATAATATATATGATATTATTTAAGAGGTAAATTAATAATTTTTATTTATTTATAGGATTTTTAGGTTTTTCTATAAATAAAATGTCATGCCTCTTATTTTCTAGACAATATAGTATAATATAGAAATACTTGAAATATAAAAGAAAAGAGCTAGCTCTCAAAGGTATAGAAATCTCTCTCTCCTATAAGGGTTTATAAGATTTTTCACTAGTGTTTCGTGTTGATTACAGTTATAGATCGGACACTTACACAATTTATAGTCTGCAACAAACCCAATTTTAAAACAATTATTGGAAGCTGAAAAAAAATCTAATCTGCAAGTAATTTTCATATAAACTCTAACCAATTTTATATTTATATAATAAGATTCTTTAAACTCTTTAAAATTTTTAAATTTATTATTTTTATTGCGTATAGATCTTTTAGAATAGCCCTTAATTGTATCCAGTAGTGAATTGTTTATATTTATAAGACATAAGAGTTCAAATCCTATTTTTAAAGCATTTGAGGTTAAAAAATATTCTTAGAAGAAGAGATCACAGTAATCTCTCATCCATGCAATTAGCCTAGATGCTTGCTCCATAAAATGTATTTTGCAGTTCAAAATTTCTTAATTTTTCAAGTATTTCAAAGATCTGATTATCGTATGACTTGAAAATTTTACAATTTAAAAAGTATTTTGCTCACGAAATTCAACTAGAAAAGGAGGTGGTTTACCATGTAAAAGCTGGTTTCCGAACATCTTAACTGTCAAGAAACTACTTGCAAAACATTATTAAAACACACTTTTCAATTTTTAGGATCCCAAACGTGTTCTTATCGGCGAACCTCACGTGGAGTCAGGTCAAGAATTAATCGAGCGGGCACGCGCGTGCGCACAAAAGGTTCTGTTTCCTCTTACAGAAGAACTCGCTCGGCTCGAAGCGGAGCCAAGCTGAAGCTGGATTAAATATTTTAAAGGTAAAATTTGGAGAAGTGTCTCAATCGCGATGCACGGGGTCGGTTGGTGGGGCCCAGCGTGATAGTTATGAAAAAACATTAAAAAGAAATAACATTATTATAAAAAAAAGGAAACAGAGACCCAACCAACCAGAGGCCGCGTGCAATTGCTGGTAGACATGGATAATATATTTCATCATCCTCAAAGCCACCAAAATATTATTTAGTTTGTTATTTTAAGGTTGTTGTTATTTTATTTTTCGGTTAGCTTGGGAGCTTAATTTGCTCCTTGTACGAAGCGCGGGGTGGAGAAAGGGAGGCTGTCAAGCGTTAAACTTTTCTGATTCGTGAACTATATATATGAGAAATTCAAGATTTAGATTCTGATTTATAATGAATTTTTAGTTAAATTAGATAAAACATTAATTTAGTAAAATCTATTTGATTTTATTAGATTTTTTAATGATTCAAATCTAATCAAGTCAACAATTAAAAAATCTTTATTGTTTTTATAAAAACGATTAATTAAATAACCTCAGTTGATTCAATCCTATATCTTTTAATTTTTTTAATTTAATTTCTAGTACAATAACAATGATTAATACAATCTAAGCTCAAAAACTTGTTATTACCATGCATGTTCGATAAACATTTATACATGAGTTGGTGAAGGTTCAATCTTGAGTTAGTTTTTATTATACTAAGACAAAGTTTATTTTTCTAATATAATTAATGTACAAATAAGGTTGGAGTCATTTGTTAAACATATGAATATTAATTACTACACCCATAAAAAGGTTACATAATTAAGGTGACGGAAGCTACATACAGGGTGGAAAGATTACAAAAGTATTACTTGTATGTTCCCTTCAACCGAGAAAATCTGGAACGCTAATTGAACTATTATCACCATTGGTCTGAGCGTGTACACCACGCGGTGTAAATTGAAGTTGACCTACAATACAATACACTACTGTAACTACAGTCAGGAAAATACAAAGAAATAGAGAAGTTAATTGCTTCCAAGTGATTGATTTGGATAATAAAGAGAGTAACATTCTTCTAATATTTTTTTTATTTCTATATTGTAGTTAATATAAGTATATATGAAAGAAAAATACATAATGAATGATTATATTATTTATAAAATTTCCGAATTTTAAAAAGATAAAAAATAAAAGGAGATGTTGTAGCTTTATGTATAGGAGGGAGGGAGGGAGGGTTTGCCCTAACCAGGTGACCACCATCTGAAAATATCATCCATTAATTGATTGCACTAGATGTGCATCAATGGCACTTATACGTCGATCTTTTTTCTTTTTCCATCTTTTATTTTTTTGGTTAATTAAGTGTTTGTTCTTTTAAAGAACCCAACTCATCTTCACCGTTTGATATTCTCACATCATCACCGATCTTCTCTCTCTTTTCTTTGGTGACCTCAATAGCTGAACATTCTCTTCTATAGTCTCCATCAGTTGCTGGTAGAGGTTACCTCCTCTATCTCTCTCCCTCTCAAAAGCATAGCTTGAGCCATTATACGCCCCCCTTTCTTCGTGCAAAGCTTTTCCTGCAATCAATCTCCCACTTAAACGAGACCACAGAGAGAGCGAGAGAGAGAGAGAGAGAGAGAGAGATTAGTAGCGCATGTGTGTGCCTCTACTCATTTTCATCTCCTTGCTTCTTATTTAACCCTATCTCTTTTCTCTTCCCCAATCTTCAAGTACCTTTCCTTCCCTTTTCCCTTTCGCAGCCCCTTTCTATTCCTTTCCTCGGGATCTGATCATTCCCTTCTCTTTTAGTCTCTTTGGACAACTACTAGACATTCCATCAATCAAGATTACAGGTAGTTGGGGATTCAGTTCAATTCCCGAGGATCACTTTTATTGCGTTCTTCTTTCTTGTTTGTTTGTGTTCCTTCTTTCTTTCTGTGTTTTTTTTTGTCTGGTTCCGTTTCCTTGTTAAAAAGGTAAAAGTGGAAGTGATCACAAACGCTAGCTTAAAGTGTCTCTTGAGCTTATTGGTGGGTTCGAGTTTGGATTCATTAGCAACCAGATCTAGCAGGGATTTCTTACTTGGCAAGAGTGCATTCTATCTAGAGGATTTTCAAGGTTGGGTATCAAGAGCTTCCTCTGCTCCTTTCTTAACTCTTTCTGATATAGCTTCCTCTCCTTCTTCTAATTCCTTTCTTATCTTTCTAGGGTTTTTCTCTCTGTCTGTTTTTTTTTTTCTCGTATGCCTTGAAGATTAATTTTGTTATCCCTTAATCTGAATGATAATCTCTAATATTGGAGAACTCCTTTGTCGCCAGCAAAGTATAAGAAGATACGGATTTCACATTTTTATTTAAAAAGAAATTACTTGAAGCTATGATAACCACAAGATCACTATTCACGTCTTTGAGGATAAATTTGATCGAATGTTTTTTTCCCTTACATTGTGCATGATTTCCTGGTCTTAGAATATCATTTCATGCATTGGCTAGCATATCGGTATGTTCTTTACCCCAAAAAAAAGACATATTGAAATAATCAAAAAGTGCATGAGTTCCAATCTTTTTATTTAATTTCTTTTTCTTCTAGTAATTCATATTTTCTTCAATTGTTTGGCTTATCAAAGCCTTATTTCATTCATCAAGAAAAATAAAAAGATGGCTTTGACTTGATGAAGTGACCATATTATTCAATATTAAGTTTATTAATTATTTTGAAAGAATCACAATGAGAGTGAGTATATATATGTTTACATATCATATGCTTTTTCTCTCTTCATTTTGACACATCTATGCTAAGATCTTACCTCATATATCATGCATGCTTTGGAATGAATTATTTTTTATGTGGTCATGAAGATCAATATATTCATAAAGGATATGGGTACTGTACTGTCTATGACTACCATGATTATTACAGTAGAAATTCGTGTTTGTAGCAAGTTCTTGCAGCATATTGTAGACATTTTTATTTACAGTAAGTTCTTGCATCGTATTAAATTGTCCTCTCTTTACCCCTTCTCTTGATGCATACTGCCTATTTCTTATTTATTAATGTTGAATAGGTTAAAAGAAAGGCGATATAAAGCAAAGAAACATGCACAACACACACACTAAGATGCCAGTTCTTGTTAATTTATGATGTTCTTCAATATGGATTTCATTGCATATAATTCTTCCTTGTGGATGTTTCAAAAAGTAAAGGTGTTAAATTTTGTTTCCCCGTAATTATCCAACATATGCCTTTTTTGAGTGGAGAGAACACTTTTTGATCATTAAACTTTCTTTGAGTCATATGTGAAGTAAAAGCAACCTTCTGTTTATTTTTGATTGAATGAAGGATATTATATCTCATACAAGGACGATAGTAATCATAACAATTTACTAGCTAGCTGTTTCGCCTTATATATTTTGTGGATGTTATTCATTAATTTATCTTCTTTTTTTTTTTTTTTTTTTGGAACTATCTCTTCTTCTCTTTCTTAGTTACCTTTTCAAGTATGTTTCAGCTCTTAGCTAGCAAGTTCACATTAATTTATGGTGTTAAACCATGCATGATCTAACTATGTGTCCACCACCATTTTAATCATATTGAAAAATGCAGAGATCTTAAATACTTAACCTCATCACATAAAAAGGAAAACAATTTTTTTATTCGTAGAATTCTAGCTGTTTGTGACCATTTTGACTTATACATGTTTTCTGGTCTAAACTCTTAGAATCTTATGATTCGTTTTGATGTTAATTAGAGGATATGAGACTAAACAACATAGAATTATGGTTAATCTTTTCATGCATGGAAGATTCTTAAGAACTATTGAAAATGTGGATATGATTTCTGTGTTATTCTCTCCCTCTTGCATTGTTTAGTCTTCTTAACGCCAAATGACGATTTTTAAGTTCTGAGATGATAATCAATTATGGAAATTGCCAAGATACTTCTTCTTCTAGCAAAACTGAGGGGTTAATTAATTGCATAATGTTTTTTATTTACATTATTAAATTGATGAGTCGTAGCTTAATTGGTATTAGTGTTCCTCCTCCTTTTAAGAGGTCTTGAATCCGAACATCTCCTTTATAATTTAAAAAAAAAACAAAAGTAATGACATAATTATAATGAACAAAATGGAATTTAAGGACTTATTTTTAAGGAAGCCTGTTTTTTTATGGGAAAACTCAGCTTGACAAACGATTCTTCTTGTTAAAAATATTGGCAAAATATTCATAAATAGAAGAATTGATTTTGTTCGCTTAGAGATCACAATGGCGATTAATATCTTAGCTATGAATGAGAAGAATATGTCCACTGATCTCTTTGTGGCCAATTAAGTGCTGCAAAAATAATGTTTTATTTAATCACTAAGTACCTATTGCATTGATTTTCTGGTCAACAAGACATATATATTCCCTGCTGTGTCATATATATATATATATATATATATATATATATATATATAATCCAGTGGTTGATATATGAACTCTACAATGTTCTTTCACTGCTAGTACTCGCATGTCTAATCAGATTTTGAAAATTGATCACAACATTTTATGTGCGTAAGTGTGGATTCACATTCAATATAATTAATCTCTGCATCCTTTTACTTACATATGGGTTGATATAGCTACATTTTAATGCAGTTTAAATCTTCAGTTCTTGGAGGAGATGAATACCTTCTCGCATGTCCCCCCGGGCTTTAGATTCCATCCAACAGATGAAGAACTTGTTGATTACTACCTTAGGAAAAAAGTCGCTTCAAAAAGAATTGACCTCGATGTCATTAAGGATGTTGATCTCTATAAAATTGAACCATGGGATCTTCAAGGTACGTAGTATATTAATTAATATTCGCGACTATACTTTGCTAATGACACTTAATTGGAAATGAAAAGGTCGCTAGTTCATGGTAGTATTTTAATTTAATTATTCTTGTTATTTGTTTGAATAGAATTGTGCAAACTCGGGACTGAAGATCAAAATGAATGGTACTTCTTCAGCCATAAAGATAAGAAGTATCCTACTGGAACTCGCACTAATAGAGCGACAAAAGCTGGGTTTTGGAAAGCTACTGGAAGAGACAAGGCTATCTACTCTAGGCATAGCTTGGTTGGCATGAGAAAAACCCTAGTGTTTTACAAAGGACGAGCTCCAAATGGACAAAAGTCAGATTGGATCATGCATGAATATCGACTAGAAACAAATGAAAATGGAATTCCCCAGGCAAGTTATTTTTAATTTTTGCTACTTAACAAAATTCTTCATATAGGCCAATGTGCTATGCTATTTTATCCTTGTTGTCCACCATATATATTGACTTGGGAAGAACTCTGTATGCATACTGAAAGGGGCACACTCGAGAGCTCGTTCTTTCTATTTAGCACTAGTTTGATTGCCAAAAGGCATGCCTAAAGAAATTAAGTGATAACTTGGAACCTCGATTATGCATATATAATCGTTATTTTTTTAATTTCCAATTACTAATTAATTATCATGGTTCTAATTCTTATGTACTAATGATGTAAACTGTAGAATATAGGATAGACGCTAGCTGTAGTACTTAAAATTGAGGTGTGTGGTGGGGAGATTTTTGGCACATGAATTAGATACAAAGACCCTGTACAGAACAACTTCAGATTCTGTATCGAGTAGAATAATTGACAGTTCCAGCCCTTCAACCTGAGAAGAAGTCAGACACGAAATCAAACTTAATTTAAATTGAGCCTGCTGCAGTTTTTAGCTAGTATTGTTGTTCTACAATTATTTGGGCTGCCTTTAAAAATTAGTAGTAGTAATTCTAAAGTTAAATTGCCTAATATGAGATTGTTGTAACTGCAACAGGAAGAAGGATGGGTTGTCTGTAGGGTGTTCAAGAAGCGAATGCCGACAATGAGAAAAGTTGGTGACTATGACTCACCATGTTGGTATGATGACCAGGTTTCATTCATGCCAGAAATTGATTCTCCAAGGCGAATATCTCAACCTTACGCACCATACCATCATCACTATCATTGCAAGCAAGAACTTGAGTTGCAATACAATATGCCTCATGACCCTTTCCTCCAGCTTCCTCAATTAGAAAGCCCAAAAGTTCCACAATCAGCAGCAACTGCGAGTTGTAATTCAGTTATTGCATATGGTTTTGACAGGACCAATGGGAACACCTTGCAGTCATCTACCCTTACACAAGAAGAAAAAATGCAGCAATGCCATCAACAAAATTTAAACTCACTTCACAATAACAATAATAGTGAGCAAGCTGTAGACCAAGTGACTGATTGGCGAGTCCTTGACAAATTTGTTGCTTCCCAGTTAAGTCATGAGGATGTCTCCAAGGGAACCAATAACTTCTCCAGTACAGCCACCTTTAATGCAGCCGAGCAGATGAACATGCTTGCCAACGAATCCAAAAGGTCAGAAATTGCACAGCAATATGCCTCGACGTCTACGTCAAGTTGCCAAATTGATCTATGGAAGTGAACGCATATAATAATGATTAATTACTAGAAGATGCATAATGATTATAGGAACTGCACTTATTATGGAAAAAGGGCATGTTCCAAGTTTCTGTACATAATAAAACTGAAATGGTATTGTCGTAGCTATGGACTTTCTGTGTCCATACCGATGAATGCTAGGTTACTAGTTAGAGAACAAATGCCAAGAAAAAATAAGCTAGTACCTTCAGGTGGACTGTATAGTTGAGATTTGTTGGAATTCACTCAGCTATTGAATGTCGGATGTATCTTTTCTTCAATTTGCATTTGAAGGGTTGTGATTGTAATGGTCCTTTTCTATTTGGATAATCTCTGTAGGTTCAATCGATCCTAGCATTAAGGTGTCTGTTTTAATCTCCCCTTCAGTTTTCACAGCAATTATTTGAGGATTTTTAGTTTCGTTTTTCACTTCTTTTCATAAGAAAAAATGTAATCCACAATGAATGATAGTTATCTATCTCATAAGGAAAGATTCCTCATGAAGTTGCTGTTTTACTGTCTGATGCTAGTTCTGCAGCTGTATTTTGTACTCCCTTTTCACCATTGGCTTCCCCCTGGCGTTTTGGTGCTATTACTATACTCTGTGCTTATAAAAAGAAATGCATTTATATATATTAAAGTTGTAATTTCTGGATGGCAAATCAATTTGGATCTCTACGGCCCACACAGCCTCATTTATTATTTTGAACTAAATATTATATATATACATATATATATGTTAACATGTTATCAAAGAATGATGAATATGGGCATATATATGTATATATATATATATATGGATATATGTTAACATGTTCTCAAAGAATGATGAATATGGGCATCCAATACAATTGCTGTGGATGTCTTTTTTCTTATTCTTTTGATTTTTTTTCCTCCTCATCTAATTACCATTAGATAAATGGCCACTGATGAAGCTAATTAAATATACTTGTTCGGAAGATGCCTAAACCTACCATCTAAATCTGATCATATAGGAAAAGCGTTTAGAACACTAATTTAGATTTCCATCCCTGTTAGTACGTATATAGCAGGAGGAGTGTATGAAAATAATTGTGAAGTATTTAACGAAATGGATATGGTTGATCCTGCATGCGCAAAAGAATAGTTTTGCTAACGCAGTTAAGGTGTGACCAGACCATTTTATTGCTATGATCAGGATATAAGAATAGTGCTTGAATATTCAAAATTATAAGTTTCTGTATCGTAACAGAATAGTTAGTTTAATTTGTATTCAAAATCTATGATAACACGCTTATCCTAACGTTATTTATGATGCAACAGAAATTAAACCTAACTTATCCCAACACAACAATCTTTCCTTAAAGATAAACTAACTCACAGGTCCTGGATGTTGAAGGAAGCTGCTTCACCTAATTAAATATAGCTAGGTTTGAACTTTGAATTCTCTACAAATAACAATTTATTTGTTTCAGCTAGAAAACCTCCTAATATTGTTCTGAAGTAGCACGTTAAGCTAAGCAAAAACATGGCATTGTCCCTAAATTTCGAGCTCAAACCAAAGAATCGGCATAACTTAATGAAAATCCTATATAGAGTACTTCCCCAATACCAAAGATAGAGAGAGAAAAAAACTCAGGGAACAGTAATAAGAAGTAGAAAAAGCAGCAATAAAAATCTTTACCCAAACAAAGAAAATGCAACTAGCAGGCTGTTAATTCTCATGACTTCGAAAAATTACTGTTAGTGTAATAAGCTTGGTCAATTTCCGTCCTCTGTGCACGAGGACGACGCAACTGCTAGTGTGAACCTGTTAAAGAATCGGCATAACGTGTGTGTTAATCTTGTTTCGATGCTCAGGCACCATCCAATCCATGCCTTTATTCTATAATATTATACGTACCTGTCCAAGAAGATGAACCAAAATGCATCTGGGAATCTTCCTGACAGTTCGAGACTGCATCAAACAAAATTCGATCGAGAACCCAGAACTTCAGCTTCACGGAGGAGCTGCAAGAGCTGGCCTTAGATTCGGATGATTAATGAAAAATCATGTTTATTTGTGTGTACTTGACAGAGAAAAGTATATGTGTTGAAAGTCTTACCAGGGGGTTTAAATACCGATGACAAGGAACAAGGGAACATATTAATCACTCGGCCTCTCATAATAGATAACATGACTAATTAACAAAGAAGAAAAGTATGTTTGTTCGGGAGTTATTGACCAGGGGAGCAACCTCTTACTTGGGTTGAAGTCAAGCAGTAAAATCCCTTTAAAGCAATGAAAACTTCCCAAGCGACATAATGAGTGGGCGTGCTCTTATGGACACAACATGCATAAACTCGTAACTACAACTAGTATGGAGAGAGAGCTAGAGAGGCATATGCTTAATGGGAGGACTCCTCAAGGAGGAAAAAGAAAATTGAAAGGACGCGCAATATCTTGCTGACTAAGTTTGATATGCTGCAGGCTAGCTTGCACTTTCTCATTAGGGTTTTGTGTTCTCATTGCGTCACTTGTGATAGAAGAAACCAAGGGTATTTTCCATACAATAATGTCTCTCATTTCATATGAGAGAAGAGAAGGTTCGACCTTGCAAAACCCAAAAGAAGCTAACCATGCGCACTGATGCAGATTGTGTGAGTGAATAATTAGGGTTTTACAATTAAACATGCTGTTTGCAGACTTAGACAGACAACATCATTAACCATGTGAAGCAAACATTATCCATGTGAGGCAGCATTAATTATTGGCGTGCATCCTTGGCCACCCGGATCCCAAACCTCCACAGTTCCCGGAGCCAAATTTCTTTCACTGACTGGAGTATTATATATATAATACCCCAGTCAGTGAAAGGTACAACCCAACATCAATTGATTATCACGTGAGACATTTCTGTGTCGACGACTACATTAATTTTGGGGTAATCTCCTACATTAATTTTTTTTTTGTCAATTATAGTAAATTATGGTGGATTTTATATCTAAACATGTTCACAAGATTTAATTTATTTGGGCCTTTATTAATATATTTAAATGGGTTCTTTCCTCTAAATAAAGTTAAGTTGTTTTTTAAGTAAATTTTAAGCATTTTTTAATTAATTTTTTTATGTTTTTAGATTATTTTAATTAATATGTTGATATAAAAATAAATTTTAAAAAATAAAAAATATATATTATTTTAATATATTTTTTAAAAATTATTTTGAAAAAACAATGTTGGTGATCCACATTTTAGAGTATATCATTCAGTGCTTCTCTTATTAGAAAAGCTCACCATCGACATACATACACGCCTGGTTTTATGCTTTTGACTTTTGTAGAAAACCTTGTAGACTTTATGATTTTAATTCGGTAGCCTAAAGATCAAAAGTGGGAAAGATGAAACTATCTTTCTTTTCTATAGAAAAGATGAAACAAGAAAAAAGAAAAAGAAAAAGAAAAAGAAGAAGCAGCTATCAATAATTAGCTTTGCCTTGACTCTCTCTCTCTCTCTCTCTCTCTGTTTGTGATAGGCAGAAACTCACAGAAGGTACGTGATATATACATATAGAAGGAAAATAGTCGATATGGCTTGGAAGCAAAGATGAGATCATGAAAGTTGAATTTGTCATGAGAATTTAGTAGGGTTTTTTTTCCTGTACAAGGCATGCATGCATGCATGACTCTTCGAGGAAGACAAAGTGGGAGTAGAATTGACAGACTAAAAGGGCATATTTCCTGATTGGCAATTCTTGATGGCCAACCATAAAGGAGACAAGAAATGCTTAGGCTTGTTGTTTTGTTGGTTCACTTTAGAAATTAAAAGGGAAAGAATTAGAAAAGTAAAGAACAAGCAACTTCGATCGATTTCTTTGTTGGTTGGTTAATGACTTGAGATGCTTGACTTGGGAGTTGAGAATGGAGATAGGCTTTCCCTGCCTACACCAGTGTTCTTTAATTTCTGCAATTATATATATAACTTCCTCAACATGGAGGAGCCTCTTCCTTAATTTCTTTTTCTTTTTCTTTTTCGTTTTCTTTTTTCTCTTTTCTGTTAGCTGCCCTTACCTTGCAAGGAAACAATACGAAGGAACAATTTGATTAGGAAAGCACTAAATGCTCAATACGAAGACAGCATGGAAACTTTCATAATTACTTAACTTTGTGTACATGTCTCACTGCCTGCATCTACTTTATCACGTACAGCTCTTTGCTTTGTTCTTATTTTGATCACAAAATCAACTTTTGTGACTAGATATTGATGGCTTAACAACAAGGGGGTAAAGAACACGGCCATATATCGATCGATACTTGTGCAATTCAGAAAATTTCTCTTCAAAATTGGTTCAAAACATTAATAGCAAGGAAATGTTAATTGCCTCTCCCTTAAACTTTTGTTGTTCTGTTATTTTTTTAAGTAGTTGTTCCGATTCATAAAATTGGGATCACTTTGCCTTGGAACTATTTCGCATCGCAAAGACCAGTGCCTTGATCACAAAAACCATCGCGGCCCAGCAATTTCCGAGGTGGAGCGCTTGACAGGGAGAAGAAGGTGTGCCATAAGCATTTCGTCTGCTGTTTCCGCAGCCTAAGCTTGCTCTGTTGCTTACCCCTGTAGTAGGATTTGTGCCACTCGCATACTTGCAAAGAGCCTATATATATATATATATATATGATCAAACACGAGTAATAATCACATGAATAAATTAAGAAAGATAGTGTAGAATCTATGGATAATGATAATCAAACACAATGAGAAACTTGAACTATATGCCATTGACCTATTGTTAAAATATGGTGGTGCATTAACTTGAATTGCTACAAGTCATGAATCCTATCAATTTACTCTTGATAATTAGCTTTTCCTCAATCCAAATTGCTGATGAAAGTGATCAAATTTTCTGAAATATTTATAACTTCTAAATTTGGGACTATTATCTGTTGATCTGCCCTCCTGACCCGTCATATGCATCGCAATAATTAAACTCCAAGATTGAATTAGGATACTCCTCTTGATTGCAGTATCATACAGAACAAATTGCGACCACTGGTCTCCTAGAGATCAGAGTTGTTGCATCAGAATAGATAAGTATACCGATCAGATTGGTCAGTTTTCTTCACTTTACAAGACAAGCTTCACCAGACTTCAATGAATTTTATCAGAAAAATCAAAGGTATAATCTAGAGAACAAGGACGCCAATATGCCATGGTGTCAGGATTAATTAAGCCAACTGAAAATAGAGCATGTAATAGTTTCTTTACATGAATAAAAAGAGGATCCTAAAGTAATGATTCATAAAGAAAGGAAAAACATTGGCAGGATATGCAGAAAACAGGTGATGGAACCGCAAACAGTAGCCAGCAAGAGGTGCATGTAAGCATTTTTTAGATCAAAATGAAAGCAACTACTAGTTTATAATAGCACCTGTTTCTGTGGAAGGTCGATAACAGAATCACTGGAGTCAGCACCTGCAATCTGGGCACCCCCAAGATCACTACGTGTGAGTGCTGATCTAACAAGCACAGCATTGGTGAGGTTAGCTTCATTGATAACCTGTTGACAAATGCAGAATATGTTTGTCAGTCACTATGATCCTTGTCAATCCCAAGAATTGGAACCACTTTTAATTTATTTATTTTCTATTAGATGATTGAAAGAAATGAATCAAGACATTCCAACTGATTAAACAACATTTCATGCGGTAACATATTTTTCAAGAAAATCTGTATCTAATCCATATAGTAGACACCAAGTTATTTCCCGTGTTCTTAGACCAAACCAAAAAATTAGAACATAAAATTATAATATTTAGACAGTAGAAATTTTTTCATCATTGTTACTAAATTCAATATAATAATTCAAATTAGCAAAATCTTGATTCAACTCTTTACATAACTCAAATTTTAAATTAAATCATATGAGAGTTATTTTAGTGTCACATTGTCAACTAAGCAAGTTCTAAGAAAAAAAACAAAAAAATAGGTATTATTTATTTTAATTAACCTATTAAATTTGCGATTCGAGTTATGGACTCGATTGGGTTGAATTAATTTTTTTTATTATATAATAAAAAAAATATAAAACTACAATCAACCTATGATAAAATTCAATAAAAAATTAACATTAAATAATAAAATTAAAAAAAATATTAATCATTAAAAAAAAATTCAGATATATCGGTTGCAGGTGCCAGTTAAGGGGTATGATTCAAAACCCAACGACAGGTTGCTGGTTTGCTGTGATGAGAAGGTAGAGATTGAATTAGTAAGAAAGGTTAGATTGGGAGAAACACAGATGTTTTGGATGATGTCAGATTGGTCAACCTATCGAAAACTTCAGATGATGAAACTACTGACTTGATGAAGACAGCCGCGGTGACAAAAGCTAAATGTTATCCATGTCGGACACGAATATATGCTATTCGATGCTTCCCGCCAGGTTGTGGAACAGAGGCGGCACGGATTAATAAAGAAGTTGCCCGAGAATCTGTTGCTTTGAAAACCAATGGTTTCAGTCACAAGATACCCAGCCTTGAAATGACTCTGTTAAAAAAGAATGGAGAGGCAACTGAGAGTCATGGACACCAAAAGAATGCTGCATGTGCTCGTGACAGGAACATGTTTCAATCAGATATTGAATGCTGGAAGATTAATAGTGAGAAACAGTTTAAGAATGACTTGGACAAATATTCTGATGGGAAACTCTCAGACCAGCATCATAGGATGAATCAACATCTAGAAAGAGTGCCTAGTCATCTGGAACATCCAGCACATTGGGTGATAGTGCACGCACTGATGGCACCATCGAAGTTTACATTGACAAAAAGGACAACAGCATTCACAGCAAAGCTGATAACTGATCTAGCTAAAAGAAAAGTCTAGAAGCAGTGATTTGCTGGTGCAGGATATGATGGATTTCATGCAACTAAGAGAAGGAGGTGTGAAATGAACTGTTTTGCTATAAATCACTAGAACAAGAAGCTTGCTTTCATGCGGCAGGAGTTATGTCACCAGATCATCATATGGTTAATATGAAGTGCTACTGCAACTAGTTTTACCTGTAAAATTTGCCTTGTATGCTACTGCGTTCTCCAGGTATGCATCATTGAATGCTGAACCACTAAAATCAGATTCTCTCATGTCAGCAGCTGTAAAATTGGCTCTGCTCGCCATTTAGATTGGCTAAGATAAAAATTAAACTAGAAAATGCAATCACTACGTGCCAAAGAAGCAGAATGCTGTAGTATTAGAACATAATAGTAGGAATAGCTGCAGCAGCATATTTCTTAGTAGAAGAATGAATATGCAGCAGAAAGTGGAGTGTATCACTTGTTTTACGGTGGTCAAATAGTAGTAGTAGAGAGTGGCTAATTCCTCGTAAAATACGAAATTGCCTGGTGGGATTTTTTGCCAATCAGTAAAATTTAATCTTTGCATTGAAAATTATGTTCTCCCTATGGTTTCAATTTACATTTTCTTGGATAGTGGAGGGAGAAATAGCTTGGAATTTGAATAGGCAAAAGGTAAGATACGTCTGTCGCGCATTTTCCCCTGATGACGAGGAACCCCAATCTTTGCATCAACAAACCCCTCCCCAACCCCGTGCAGTAGAACAATTCTTGCACCTAGATTTACTATATTGTAAAGCTAAAAGACTGTTTTCTTTCCAATTCTAGTGAGATTTATTTTGAAATCAGAGATAATTACCTGAAATTTTCTGTCATATGTACTGCCTTTCTGCACAAGAACAAAACCCGAACTTTAACAAGAGTATACACCGTTTGTAACAGGCACAATCATCGTCAAAGAAAAAAAACGTGAGATCTGCCAAGGAAGACCCTTAACAGAGCAAGGATTCATTTTTATCTTTAAAGAATGAGAGAAGTCCTGATATCTTTAATTGGCTCGTAATTCAACCACAAAAAAACCTTATATTTAAGCATATTGGATTTTGAAGTATTATCATATGTGCAATTAATAAGCTATGCTGAAAGGCTTAGATAATTAAGAGGGAGATTTTGAAGATGAATGGAGATATTAGGAGATTTAATGGATGGCGAAGAGATTAAAGTGAAAGCCATTACAATATTTTGCTGGAGAAGTTAAAGATGCAATGGCAATGGAAGAGAGTGTAATTAATGGAGGGAAAAGAAAGGAATGAAGGGACTAGAATTGGAATAGAAATAGATTGCTCCATCTATCGGCTTGTTTTTCTATTGGCTAAGCTTTGCACACGTGTTGCTTTGTTATTTGCCTAGTGGGTTGCCACTTGTGTTGCCTTGCTTATCAGAAGAAAACTGATCATTGTGATGGCGAGATGATTTTATGACAATTAAAATAAGCATTTATAAGAAAAACCGAGATTTAATTTCTAAAGAAAATTTTGTATTATTTTTATAACTAAAACTCCTTTTGAGAGGATAAAATATTTTCAGGAATAATGTTTTTTGAATTTGTTGGTCTAAAAAGAAGAAAATATATTTTGATATTATTGATTATTTTTTTAATTAAGAAATCATCTTATCTTAATTAAAAGCATAAATACCTTTTGAACAAGAAAGCAAGTTTTGTTTCGATATTACTTTTGAATTTATTTTTCGTGCTACACTCTTTCCTATTTGATTTTGCAAAATCTTCTTCAATATCTTTTTCTTTGTTTGCTAGAACTTATTCAAGGTCTCCTTGATTTCTAGATTTTTTTTCATGATTTTGATTATTTAATTGAATGGATTTTATTTCATTCCATGATATAGATATAAGTCGTTATTTTTCTTTATATTTATTTTTTATTTTCACTAATATTCTTAGTTCCATTAAAATTTTAAAAAAGTAATTGGGTGAAAGTTTTTAATTAGATTGTGCTCCTTCGAAATCCGATGGCGTTTTTAATTCCAAGAAATTTTGCAATTTTCCCTACTTTCCTTACCAAATCTCCCATTCAAAAGGGCAGCTTTGATGTTCCTTTTGAAATTGAAGGAGATCCATTAGGTTTGGGTCCTTTGAAAAGATCCAGTCATGTCCAGTGGATTCTTACTGAAGAAACAAGAACGCGAGCCCGAGAAAGTCGCCTCCTCGGGCATTATTGGATCAAACAGCTAACCCAATATCATTGCGCAGGAACTTCGACATCCAGTGACAACATTAAATCTTTGAAATAATTGAACAAGGTCTAGAGACCAAGGTGATTATAAAAAAAAAGGTCTAGAGACCAAGGTTTCACTGGGCATGCTTATTGTTCGTTGCATGAACAATACGAAGGCGTTGAGCTTCCAAGCCAGAAGCAGATTTATATGCTAAAACTATTGGAACGAAAGGTTTACCCAGAAGCATACTCAATTCTAAATCCATGATTTCAGGTTCTGAGTTGAAGAAATCTTCAAAACCCACATTCACCCACATCACCTAGATCTCTTATCATCTTAGATTTCGATCCAAAAAAACATGAAAGCTCCAAATAGATATCTGCGCGAATGACAATTTCATGCCACCGACAACATCTATAGCTTCAAAAGCTAACCCTCTAAGAAAGAAAATCTTAGCTTAAAGGAAATATTATGGGGTTTAAGAGGACTCCTGAAATTCTTAACTACGAAACGCTCTCCTATGGACTAAATAATTCGACATCCTTTAAAGATTTTTGTTTGATTCGGTGATTTGTGTTTAGAAAGAGAGAGAAAATGATGTGTGGAAGAGAAACAAATCATCACCAAAGAAAATACAAAAATCAAATATTTGATAGTTTTTGTTAGGATGAATCTGATGATGACAAGTAGTTTATTCCGTGCCATTTTGGAAAAGACAGAAAAAGGCTAGACTTCGTATGTCAAAACATTTTGGATCGAGCTAATAAAAATTAGATTTTATTAGTTTCTTTACTCACCTGATATCCCATACCATGTTTAAAATCTATTTTTATTTATTTTTGCTGTATTTAAAATAAATTTTAATTGGAATTTTAATAAAATAAGTCCTCGAGTGAAAATTAAGGTATCCTTTTCATTTTAAATTTATTTTTTATTCATGTAGTATTTTACATAATAATTTTTTTTTTTTATCGTAACACAATTTTTTAAATAAAGACTTATCATAAAAAGAAGTCACTAACGCCTAGAAATGCCTTTGTAATAATCCTAGCCTTAATTTACTCATATTTCAATTCAATCTTATCTTATTAGAATCATTTAAAATTGAATTTGTTTTCTCTTGTATATATTTAAGTAGAATTTTAGGTTATGAAAAATATAGGAAAAACTTATAGAGACTTTCTATTATGTCGTGGAAAGATTTGGACAATCTCGACTTATGGAGACCCGAGCAACCTTGAATATATATGCTCATAAACTATCTTTTATTTTTTTTTAATTAGGTATTTATTTTAATTTATTAAAAACGATATTGTTATCACCCTAAATTATCAGATTTAGTAAAATTAGTATTAGAGAGTGGATCCATGAAAGAAAAAACAAAGATATCACAACTTGTTAAAGCAATTGTAAGCATAAACAACAATATAAAAAACATTAACTACACTAACAAACTCAACAAAGAATTTTAGAAGAACTAGTGCATCAACTTTAAAACATGCCAGCTAAAGAAACCTACAGTAACCTTGATGGCAAGGTTTTTTAATGGTGGTGGAATTATAATAGTGCCAACCTTAATTTACTCTTATTTCAATTCAAGGTTATCATATTAGAATCATTTAAATTTGAATTTGAATTTCTTTTTCTTTTTTATTTAAGTAGAATTCTAGGCTATGGAAAAAGGATGAGAGAAACTTATCGGAATGTTCTATTAAGTCATGGGAGGGTTGGACAATTTCGAGAATACTTAGAAACTATCTTTTATTTTTTTTCAATTAGTTTTTTGTAGCTAATTTCTTTTAATTCAATAAAATTGCTATTGTAATTAACCTGAATTATCAAATTTGTTACAGCCTCCTATCCGCAATAAAAACAACATTTATAAATGAGAGAAAACCTTTTAGTAGAGGGAAAATGACGAAACAAAAAAACGTTGCGCTCTATCATTTAAAAACATTGTGAGAAATAAAAAATCAATGGCGGTTCACAAATCCCAAACCAACAAACCATAGAACCCAACCCTAAAATCAAAACACCAAAATCCCACCCCATACGAACTTGCCTCAAACCCAAGCCAACCCCGAACAAACCCACCCTCAAAAACCCACAGTAACATAATAAAATGATCACCCTTTTCCTATCCCAAACCAACAAATCACATAGCCCAATCCCAAAATACAAACACCAAGATCCCACCCTATAAGAACCTGCCTCGCACCCAAGCAAACCCTAAAAAAACCCACCTTAAAAAACCCAAAGGAACACAGCAAATTGACCACCCTCTTCCCACTCTCCTTCCCTTCTCTCTCGTGAGCGAAAACCCCAAAACAAAAAAATAAAAACTAGTTCTTGAATGCAAAACCAAAAGATAATTTTGGATTTTTAATTATATTTAATAATTGTTAAAATATCAAATTGTTCCTTATTCAACCTGATATAATTAAAAACCAGATTGAAAGTATAAACAAATATTTGAAAGCTGGTTTTAAAAATTTTTTTTAAAAGAATATAGTCATTTTATTGTGTTTTGAAAATATAAAATGATCAATCTAATAATAACTAAAATGATATTTGTGAAAAGACCAGACTAATTCCAGAGCTAGTTCAATAACAAAATAGTTACACTGTTCTAACAGTGTATCTCTCTCTGTATATACACTGTTTTCCAAGACCTCCAAGACCTATTAGTTTATTAATAACGATAATAGTAATTCTAGTTGACAACGTTTCAAGAGAAAATGGTCAAGCCATTTGTGGGCTGTCTGGGCTGGTTTGTTTCCTTCCTTTGAACATTCCTTTCCTTGCAATTTTAGTGATTCTTAAATGATCTTTATCAGGAAAAACAAAAAGAAAAAAGGGGTGGATTCAACTTTGAACATTCCTTTCCACTCAAGAACCTTGTTACGTTCAAAATCATCTTTCTAAATGGATCATTTTAACTCCCTCGTTAATAGCTCTTGAGCCTTGTTTAATGTCTTCAAGACCTTACAAGCTAGTATCTCCTGTACGAAGTCTAGGCCTTAATTGCCACATAAAGTGGGTCTCGGGGATTTCGGCCTCGTTCTCGAAATCAGGCAGTCTTAAATTTATGTATTGTACACGAGATTTTTTACCCCTGTGCCTCCTTTCGATTGATTTACTTTTTCTTAGAAGAAAAAAACTAGTAATTCCATTAATCACCTTGCAAATACTTCATTATTTCTACAGTATAATGACGAAAATTATAACTTTTTTTTTCCAAAAAAATCATCATAAACCTAGCAGACTGATATCACTTCTCTCTCTCTCTCTCTCTCTCTCTCTCTCTCTCTCTCTCTCTCTATATATATATATATATATATATATATATATATATATATATATATATATATATATTTCATCAAAAGTTTGGAGATTGAACATTGAGGCGAATTCCATGGGAAATTGAGACGAAGATTCTAGTTACGTATCTAAAAAGAATAAGACTAATGGTTTTCCAACTTTCAACCTCGTTTTAGATGGGGCTAAATAAAAACTGAAACATCGTCGATTTAGTTAGCAATCAATGATGGGGCTTAAATCTATTATATGAGTAACTTTTAAAGACGTATTGTTTTATCTTCATATTCATGATCTCATAATGGGTTTTGTCTTGAAAGAGTATCTTTCAAGGAAAAATTTAATCCTGAAATCTATAAGTTGCTTGGATTTTAGAATCCTAAGCATTGTGAGATAACGATAACATCATAACCTTTCTAGTCAAGAGACATGAGAGCGGAGAACACATAGTTCACATTTCTATAAACTACGTACATCAAGGATGATGTTAGCTTAAAACTGCTTCATGACTGGCCTTTCAAGATGTATTGTTTTATGTTTGAGCTCATGGTGATCTTGCTGTGAATTTTGTTTTGAAAAAGATATCTTTTAAAAAAATAAGTAATACTCATAGGTTGTAAGATACCTCAACCCTCGAATTCTAGCAAATGTGGAATATTAATATTACCAGCCACTAGTCAGCCACCATAACTCACGCATGCTTACAGTCAAGGAGTTGTCAATTTTAAAAGCATCTAGTCAGTTTGGTCAAATGGTTCAAGTTCAGAACATGTAGAGAACCATTTTAACTTGAAACTTTTTCCCACGATCACTAACTAGCTAGTAAGAGGTTAAAACATAATTTCACTTGACTAAGGCGATCCTTCCACTTGGTGTCCTTGACTCTATGATCTTTATATATCCAAGTTGAAAAACAAGGTCAGGGAATTCATTGATTAAAGCAAGGCAAACCTGCGTTCCCTCGAACCCATCCCTTTTGTGGGGCATGAGCATGTCTCTGTGTGGTTCAAAGAGAATAACAAATCCCGTATGAGTCTATGACCATACAGCAACATAACTGATCTAGGCAAGGCATGTGGGGTTACCTAAGCTAAAGGTCTCAGCTATCAATTCAATCCCCCATTAAATTCGTACGTACATGAATCAGTTCACACAAGATTGAGAGGCAAAACCACACAAAGATCAGTTGGAGAGGCCAAAAATATAGACACTACACCACATTCAATATCAACTTTATCGGATTCTACCCAACCCCACCGCAACGAGAGAGAAAGAAAGAAAAGAGAGAGATCCTCATATCCCCACAAACAGCAACAAACAGCTCCTAGCAGGCTTTTGCAGTGATAGCTTTTCCTCCTTCATACATCCCAAGCATCAATGCGTTCATACATGAATTTTGGCCAGCAAGCATGCATGCATGCATCATTGGAGCTGCAATATTGCGGTAAAGGTTAAAATTCAAGATTTTACTTCGGGATGCCATGTGTTCGGTTCTTAGATTCCCTAGACGGAGAATAGGAATTAAAAAATGCTATTTCTATTAGCTGCTCTAAAGCCCATTGAGCCTCTTGAAAAAGAAAAAGAAAAAAAACATGACAGTGTTATTTTTTAATATTCTATTTTTGTAAAATTTTCTTTGGACTAGGAGGTTAATTAGAGTTATTCATGTGCCTAATTGAGTTTCCAGCCCCTTGTATTACTGCGTGGGTTTGATGCTGATCACTTTGATTCAACATGAGACCAACTGATTTTACGGTTTCAGCTTCATAAAGAAGGAGAGACGTTGCACAAAAACGAATGAAAATGTAAAAAAAGAAAACAAATGAATCAATATTAAGCAAAAACTTTCTTAGAAACTGTTGATTTAGTGTGAGGTTTTTAAATTGAAATATTTATTTGATATGATATTAAAAACTTATTGCTAAGTTGGTAGTTTAAATCCCGTCACATCAATTTTTTTTTAATAATGTAACATTTTAATATTAAAGATAGTATTTAAATATTTAATAAGTTAAACTAAATTAAAGAGATTGGTTAGATTAATATAAACTAACTTGTTATACTAATGAATCCATAAGGTATATGGATATATTGATGTGGGAGAAGCGAAGAATAAGAGATTTACTACAAGTCAAAACTCTTAAAGACCAAGAACAATATAAAAATGAAAAGACTCTCAGAATACTTAATTTTATTCCTTTATATCTTCCTTTGCCAGAAAGTTATTACAATCAATTATATAGAAAAAACTAGAGAAACCTAATAATATTAAATAGAAAAATAAATAAATTAGGGAAGAATATCCCTTTCAAGTATAAAAAAAAACTAGAAAAGCATCATAATAAATAATAGAGAAATAAAATAGGAAGAAATAAAATTAACTAAGAAAAATATCTATTTTCCTAAAAAACCTCATGTATTAGCCTCGCTGGATTAGAAAGAACTTGTCCTCAAGAACATCGTTTTATATGTAAACCACCCCATCATGGGTCATATGTACCTAACATTTTTGTGCAAACCACCTCATCATAGATCCATTCCTAACACAATACATTTGTGCAGGCAATTTCATCATAGATCCCTAACACAACACTTTTATGTAGATCGCCCTATTATAGATCCCACATCTAGGATTTTGAATGACTACAACTGATATAGATGAAAAAAACATACTAGTTTTTGCACATCTTTTTCTTGAGTGGGAACCTCTTCACCCCCTCTTATACAAGCACATCTTATTCTGTAATCTCTTCTAGCCATGATTATTCTGCAACACACAACAAACCAAAATAACAGTTAGGGATCGTTGATTTCTGATACCAATTGATGTAGGCGGAGCGAAGGATAAAGGGTTTAGTACAAGTCAAAACTTTCAAAGACCAAAAACATCATAAATATGAGAAGACTCTCAAAATACTTAATTTTATTCTTTTTTATCTTCGTTTTTCAAAACATTATTACAACACTTTATATAGAAAAAACTAATATCGAATAGGAAAAAAATAGGGAAGAATATCCCCTTCGAACAAGAAAAAAACTAGAAAAACATCATAATAAAAAATAAAAAAATAAAATATGAAGAAATAAAATTAACTAATATATAGAATGTCATATATATATATATATATATATATATATATATATATATATATATTCCTAAAAAAAAGTTCCTGCATCATATATCCTAACATATAAATAACATTATGCATTCTCATTCTAAAATCAACCCAAACCAATAATTCATAAATCTCTTAAGGTAACTAAAAATATATCTTCATCTAAACAACATTATTAAGAGTATGTAACAATAAAAAGAAATATTTTAGTATGATGGAGTTTTAGACTTGCTTACTTATATAGAGTTAAAATTAAGTCAAATGATGATAGTCGGGTTATTATATTATAAAGGACACATGTTAGAGGACACAAGTCATTGAGAAGATCTACTAGCCTAACTATTAATAGAACTTTCAATCATAAAAGATTATATCTCTTCTGAAAATAATAATGTATCTGTATATTGATCTGACTATATCATTGTAATAAAATTACATATTGATAATATTTTGCTTACTAGCATCAATATTTTCTAATTAAAAATATGTTCATATAATATAATATAATATAATGTAAGTTTGTGCAAATCCAAAATAGCCTTGCATTTATAAAGATATTTTAATAAATTAACATAAAACCATTTTTAAATCTCACTTGTTTATTTTGTTGGGTTAAGATTTTTTTAAAACACTTTCTAACAAAATGTCCATTGATACTTGCTTTGCTTATGTATTAACATTTTTACATTTGAAATTAAATTAATCATTATATCAGTTCATAAATGCGTTTATATCCTCCTACTAAATCCATTGACCGGATGATCTACCAATTTCACAAATTGACTTATCAAATCCAATTTTCACTCATTCATCTTTTTTTAATAATAATAATAATTATTATTATTATTATTATTATTATTATTATTATTATTATTATTATATATACCCATAAAACCCATATCTTGCAAAAATGATTTTGAGTAACCACACTTGACATACAAACAAAGATAATTTTTGATATTCTACATTCTATAATTGAGTATTGAATGTGCACCTTTTGTTTTGAAAGTATAGTCAATAGTACTTCGGTATAAAGCCCGTTGGTTATACAATTGAGCCATATTTTTGCCAAAATTTATTTATTTTTTCTTTAAATAATTATTTATTTATTTTTTATCATTTTGAGGTGCTGATGTTAAAAATAAATTTTAAAAAATAAAAAATATTATTTGATGCATTTTCAAGTGAAAAATACTTTAAAAAACAATTGCTACTATAATATCAAATACTACCATACAGGAAATCATAAAGGTACCATCAGCACCCAACTTGATTAATGAGAATTATTGCATAAGGTCTGTAGACAAGTCAAATATTATCTGAAGCTTGTCAAATAAAGTAATGAAAATACAAAAAGTAACACCTTGTACTTTTTTTTAGAAAGCCTGGATTTTTTTTTTAAACTAAGCAGGGGTCGACTAAAGCAAACTATCACATGTTGAAAAAATATTTAAAAAATAACACAGTTTAATAGATTCACGGTTAGATACAGTGATGTTGCCACGACTTTGACAAAGTCGTTATTCTCAACCATGACTTTAACCCCTAACCCTAAATAAATCCTAAATCACCCTTACCCCAAACTAACCTCAAATGATTCATTTCCAAATCCATTATTTCCTACGAATCTACCTATGAGTTTTCTCCATTGCTACTTTTTATCATAACCTCTCTTGCATCAAAGTTGTTTTTACTTTCACACCCTGCACTCTATGGATTTTTTTTGGAAAAATAATGCTTATACCAGTTGTTATGCTTAACTTATTGGCATCATATGATTTATCATTATCTTATGTTGTCACCTATTTTGCACCAAGATCAATGTCCATTGTAAACAACACAAACCTTGATTTTTTTAATTGTATAGTCAATACTTGTTGCAATATGATTTGTATCAATATTTCATTCGTGATAAACCCAAATTTAACAAGTATTAAAAACCCTTAAAGGCCCTAAAAACACACGATCTTAGGCAATTTACCCAAACCCAACCATTTTTGGGTTCATCACCAATAGGATGGGCTCAGCCTATGGATCTTACTCTCAACATCTCTAGATGTATAAAAAATCTCTTAATATCATACCATATTTCTATCTTTTTAATGTATATGTATGAGATATTTATCTCTGATTAATGATATCAAAGCAAAATAACTATTTAGCCCCTTCTCTTCATCAAAGGACAAGACTTATAGGTTGTAAATACTCATGAGTCCTTCAAACTCCAAGTTTACAACCTTCATTCTTCAATGCATATATATTTTCAAAGCATCTCTTTCTAAAATATCATTATTTTTTTCTCTCTATAAAAATACTTAAATATCTGAGAGTCTCAACATCTACCAAAATGGACGTTTTGCAGGTACTAACTACCAGCCACCTTGGATTACTAGGTAGTAGGCATCACCTACCAATCACCTTAGTTAGGAAGAATGAATAAAATTGTTAGAACTAAGAGATTAACTGATTATCTAACATATAAGTCTTGCTCCGAAGTTACTTGGATTTTTCATGACATAATCATTGGTGATGTTTATGGAAAACTGATCAAAAAGCCATGAACTATTTTTCTAGTGCTGGTTTTTTACGTCCTTAATCACCATTAATGGAAGATAGTCAAGGCACTCCAAGAATAGAACATGTGACAGAAAGCACTTCTATCTAACTAAACTTCTAACAGCTCATCAATCAAGTGCAACTCCTCATTTATGTTGTGTTGGCCGCTCAGAGGAAAAATCAGGCTTTCCTACCTCAGTAGGTTTTGGTACCCACAACATCACCACCCTTATAAAGGATTGACCACATATTGCTTTAGTGTAATAGCACCACTTTTAAAGAGGTGGATCAGCAGGCTCTCTAATGCCTAACAAATCACCTCATGATACACTATCTTTGATATAAAGTAAGTTTATGTTAAAAAATAAAATAATTATATCTTTGATATACATTTCTTATTTGCAGATCATCAGTGGTTGATCTTGGATCCCCCATTCTATAGTGTAGTCTCGGACTGACACCTTCTCTAGGTGATGCCTAAATGTCTCTCACTAATTAACCAGGGGTTGATCTTAGATCCCTCATTCTCTAGTGCAGTTTCGGACTAACACATTCTCTAGGTGATGCTTAAAAGATTCTCACCAACTTTCATCATAAAAGATTAATCAAGGATTTTCCTAATGAAATAGCATAACTCCCCTTGGAATGGATTGATGAAGAATCTTTCTAGTGTAATAGCACCACTCTTCAATGAAATGATTGATTGAGGATCTCCCTAGTATAATAAGACCAATTTCTAAGGGATAAACTTAGTCTTCCTAGTACAACAACACCACTTTCTAATGGATGGACTTTGTTTCCCTAGTGCAATAACATCATTCTCTAAGGGATTAACTAGAGGCCTCTTTAGTGCAATAACACCACCCTCCATAGGTTCCCCTAACTACTCCTCAAGTTTCCTTTAGCCTTTTAGAATTTTTAAATACGAGCTCCACTCTTCATAGGTTCTCCCTAGTTATTTAGAAATTTTCTAAGGCTCCACCCTCCACGTGTTTTTCTTAGCCTCTTAGAAATTCTTTAAGTATAGGTTCACCCTCAATGGATTCTCCTTAGCTTCTTAAAAAAAATTTAAGTATAGGCTCACCCTCCCAGGTTCCCCTCATCCTTTTAGAAAATTTTTAAATATACATTCACCCTCAACAAGCTTTCCTAGCCACTTAAAAAAATTTAAGTATGGGTTACACCTTTTATTGGTTCCCCTGGCCTTTTAGAAATTTTTTAAGTATAAACTCACCCTTATCGGGTTCCCCCTAGCCACCTAATTATTTTTTAATTATAGGCTCCACCCTTCATGGGTTTCCACAACCTCTTAGAAATTTTATATGTATAAGCTCACCCTCAATGGGTTCCCTGTAGTCTCTTAGAAATTTTATAAATATAAGCTCACCCTTAATGGACTCCCCTCAGCCTTTTAGAAAATTCTCTAAGTATAGGCTCACTTTCATTAGGTTCCTCTAACCACTTATAAATTTTTTAACCATGGTGCATGCTTCTACATGCGAGCTCTTTGGTATATTAACCGGGGTTAATTTCTACCCCTTTTTTTATATGAAGAAAATTTGACAAACTCACTATGATAGTTGAGCATTTTTCTAAAGTTTTTGTATTTCAATATCACAAAAACTTAGGGGTTACTGATAAATCCAAATTTAAAGAGCCTAAAAAACCCTTAAATACCTAAAAACCCATGATCTTAGACAACATGCCTAGGTCCAACTGTCAATGGGCTTATTCTTGGGGAAAAGTCCAACATCATGAGATTAGCCTAGAGAAAGAGTATAACATCTACAGGCTTAGCATAGAAGAAGAGCTCAACTCTCATGGTTACCAACCCAATACATCTTGGATCTTACTCTTTTTGCAATCCTATATATATATATATAATCTCTCAAAAGCCTACCATATCTCCATTTTATTAATTTATATGTAAGATATATTTATTTATTAATAACATTATCATGATAAAATGACTTTCTAGTTTTTTTATGTAAAAAAATAAAACTTATAAATTATAAATATTACATAAATTTTTTGAGTTTCAAGTGTTTTGAGATTATTTTAAAAAATATACATCAAAAATAAATTTTAAAAAATTATAATTACACTAGAATTGCTGGCTAAGAAGGACTCGAGCCCTGTGCTCTATCAGGTGTAGGGCAGCAGTGGTCAGCGAGCTGGTACTGCATCAGCCTGCATGTTGCGTCAGATTTTCGATCGAACCTCTACAGAAATTTGCTAATGTCCAGAGATTTATGTCAGGCAAGGCCTGTCGGTAGGGCTAGTCTGCCCACAGCCAATTCTACTTACATATAAGTGCAAGTACTGCCACAGTATGGTAATTAACAGTTGTTTTTTTTAATAGTATGGCCCAAATTATTATTTTTTACAAACTATCTAACTCAAAAATATTTAAAAAATAGAATAAATTCATTGATTGCACTATTAATAACAACACAATTTATCAACAATTATTATATATACTAAAAGGAAATAATTAATAATCTTTTACTATGAAAATAGTATTATTTCAATTAGTTATTATTATTATTTTCCTCGTGAACAGACAAATATAGTAAATGCAAGCATGGTGCGATATGGTTTGAATTTAGTACAAGTACATAATTTATTTATGCTTGTATTAAATGCACAGCTTTTCTTTTTAATTTATGAATATCACATGAACAGAAAAATAAATGCTTTACATTCTAATGATAGCTTTAAAAGTTTTTATTGTAATTTAAATGTTTTTCATTTAAAAACATATTAAAATAATATTTGTTTTCTTTTTTAAAAAATTATTTTTTATATAAACATATTAAAACGATCTGAAATCATAAAAAAAATAATTTTTAATAAAAAAAATAAAATTTAAAGAAACAAGATTTTAAAAAAATAATTTTAAAAAATTAATCCGGAATAGAAAAAGTTCTCTGTTTGTCGGGGATCGTAGGGTTCAAATGTAACCTGTTAAATGAATTATTGGGCATGAAGCATGGACTTCTCCTAGCCTGAGATTACTATTAGGCTGAATTCGATCTGGGATTCTCCTCTTCCAGGAACCATGGTCTGCCTCTTTATTAATTAGCAGCATGTAGTTTTTTGTTATTTTTATTCCACTGTACCAAAAAAAGTATATATACAATTATCATCTTCTCTTTTCTTTAACAAGTAATAACTCTCATCTTTATTATATTCGATTTTAAAATAATATTAATTTAGAGTCCATTTGACATCACTTATAAAAAATAACTTTTCACTTAATTTGAGTTGCTATTTAAAAGCTACTTTTTTATATATATATAAATAACTTATGACTAAAACTAGTTAAAATGAGTTAAGTTAGAAGTACATTTGATAAAAAAATTATCCAAAATACTTTTTTAAAAGAAAAATGTAGTATAAATTAAAATTCATAAGTCAAATTAAAGTTAAAATTTTTTATTTTAATTCAAACAAAATCTTGACTCAATTTTATAACAAACTTTTGATTTAAATAAAAAATACTTCTAATCAAATGTATTTATGATTTTTTTAAGTCAAAAGTAGATAAACAACTTCAAATCAATTTATAAAAATCATAACAAAACAACTTTAATCTCATCTTAAAGTCTTTATCTCAAATGTTGTATCATTTTTTTTTCCACATAACTCAATTTTAGCCGAACTACATGTAGGGATATGTAAAACACTGTATTGTGTAAACCACATTATTTGAAATCGGAGCACAAATTTGGCCTTATTCGGGATCACGGTTGATACCGTGTTCTTTTAAAATTTAAATTTTTTAAAAAAATTAATTTTTTTATGTTTTCAAATGATATCTTAATCTTAAAAATAATTTTTTAAAAATAAAAAATATCATTTTAATTTATTTCTAAGTAAAAAATATTTTGAACCATAACCATCATTACAATCCCAAACACATACACTCGAGTATCGGATTTTTTTCAAAGTACATATTGGTAACCGTTGTAACCAAGGACAATGTTTGTTTTTCCTTCATTTTATTCAAGCAATCAATTAAGCTTTTTTTTTTCTTTGCTTCTTCTCTGTTTGTGTTAGATAGTGTTTATTTTTGTAGTAGCATCATGCTTTAGAAAAAAATTTAATTTTTTATTTTAAATTAATTTTTTTTAATTATTTTGATGTGCTGATGTTAAAAAATAAATTAATTTTAAAAAATAAAAATATTATTTTAATGTATTTCTTAAAAAAATTACTTTAAAAAACAATTGTTTCTAAATGCCAAACACTACTTTATTTTGTTATATTATTCAATGACTTTTTTTTTTTTGAAATTTGACTTTCTATTTTAAATCTTCATCAAGTATCTGTTTCAACATGTTGCAAAGGATATGGTTCAAATTTTTGAATAAGCTATTTTAATGGAAAGAGGTTGGATTTGGATTTTCTCAATCCAAAGGCTTGAATTACAAAGTTAAATTTTAACTTTCAATTCAATTTTTAGGAAGAGCAATTCTCCAAACGCTTGAATGAATAACGATGGTAATAGTTCCAGTTTTAAAATCCGGTCCGGTGGGTGGACCCGGAGCTATAACCGGGCTAGGTTGAATAACAAATAGGGGAAAGAAATCTCCAGTGCAACCTGGCAGGTTGACCCAGTTAAAAACTCGGTTGCAACCCATTGACTTTTAATTTTTTTACTAAAACGATGTCGTTTTGATTTTTTTAAAAAAAAATTAACCCGGACAACCCGGTGATCCAGTCAAAACCTGAAACTCGAGTCTTGAATCGGACCGGGTCTAAAAACTATGCTAAAAACTCTTAAATGAAAAGAAAAAAAAATCAAAAAGAGCCTGGCTTGGACAATTATCTTTTTTCCACCCAAGTCAAGGAAGCTTGCAATATTCATTCGCAAAGGAAACCAGGGCAAAAATTCTAACAAAATTAGCTCACATAAGCCAAAAAGAAAGAAAAAATTACACGAGGAAAGGACAAAGGTAGAAAGAGAGGGATGGCACTGAGATTGTTTTTACTGACTTGAATACCTATCGGTATGTGTGCAAGACAAAAGAGAATGAGTGGTCAAATCATGAAAAGTAATCCTGCACTTACGCAATGAAAATTTTCAATAATTATGTCGAAAGTAAAAAAAAATGTCATGATTATGCTATGATATGTGTAATCAAGTCCTGCTGGCTTTGTTAGCAATTGTAAATGTAAATGCATATAGATATCGATTTATGAGTTTTTTTTTTTTAACTTGCATATTAAAGAAAAAGTTTGGTAAATTAACCTAAATAAAAAATTATTTAAAAATTTAGCATACTTAATTGAGTCATATATAATATTTACAATAAAAAAATCACAAATAACATGTGCGACTTGATAATTATATTTTTTGTTAGCAACTTGAGAGTCGCATATGCTAATTGCGACAATAGAGTCATAGATGTTATTTGTGACACTTGTTTTCCGCACTACTCTTGTAATAACACTAACTATTAAAAGTATCTCAATTTGAAATATCTTGGCTCCAAGATCAAATAGAGATAGCATACGTGATCTAGAAGTTGCCGTATTTATAAGTAATTTATCTAGGACCTTTGAAGGTCAGAATACATCACGACTAAAAAAATCTTCAACTTTTTCTCTATGCTTCACAAACTATTTATTAAACCTAAAAATATTATGTGCATTATAGGTAATACAGGCAAGCTATAGACAATTTTTAAAACATTATTAAAATCTTTGACAAATTCATGGTTGTATTGCCATAACAATGACCACCAAAATCAAATGACTGTCTATTTTTTCAGGTTCAACTTCTAGCCATGCTTTGGTCGCATCATCAGTCTCCACCAAATCCTCATATAAATGTTAAACTCCTATTTAGAAGGATCTGTACATATCTTATGCAACATATATTTCAAGGCAATATTTTTAAATTTTTTTTGTTGAAGTTACTCATAAAGTGTCGTGAATAATATAAATGATATTCAATAGGCTCAAGAAAAATATGTGTAATGGAATTCTTAATCATCCCATGTCTATATGATATAACATATAACCTAATATCACCGTCAATCATATATCAACGACGCAAATCTAAAAACCAAGTATAATTATTGTTTGTCTCTTTTTCGACAATAGCAAAACACAACGGATAAAATTCATTATTCACATCATAAGCAACTGTAACCAATAACTTTGTCTTGTACTTACCATAAAGGTGAGTGTTGTCAATACTAATTAGAGGACGACAATATTGAAACCCATCAATTGAAGCAGTAAATGCCTAAAATGCTCTCTCAAATGTTGTCTTGTTGTCATCAACCATTTTATGATCCTAAGTGGCAATTGTTCCTGGATTTTAATCTCTTATTGCTAGTAACATTCTATGTAGGTTTTGAAATGACTCTTTATGTGTACTAAATAATTGCTCCAATATTTTTTGTTTAGCCTTCCATGCCTTCAAATAGGAGACTTAATGCTCATAATCCCTCTCCATAGTATTCTTGAATCATTGCATCTTGTTCGTCTTAGCATCGTCATCTTCTTTATCTTCCTCCTCAACCTTAACTATATTAATGTGATGGTCATCTTCATCATCATTTAGTTTGGATTCTCCATAGTAGTATGGAGCAAATGTCATACCCAACTGAGGTTCCGTATCAACTATTTCCTTTACTGATATTTTTCTACTTGCATTACCACCTAACCTAGGTGGACTAATTGCTCGTGATGCTTGTGTGGTTCTTTAAGAGTTACTTGGAACCTAAGTCAACTCCATACTCAAAGAGTTTATTCATCTAGGTATATTATTCAAGTAAAGCTCCAACATATTAATCTCGTTAATCCTTGCAAACCCAAACATTGAATTCACACTCCCTTCACTACATGTTAATACACTGATATAATGAGCTTGATTAACCCTAGTTTGCAATATCCTCTGAGTAATGTCAACTTCTATTTCAAATATATTCCAGCCAAGTCAATCACATAACATTCTAGATAACTCGTTAAGGGACATGTCTAATATAGCCATTAGGAACTCATGACTTCCTACATTATAAGTGATACCATTGTCGGTATTGACAATGATACCACTATAGAAACATAATATTTCTAAATTACAAGACATTCTGTCAAACAATATAACAAAACACAATTCTAATTTATTAATATATTAGGGGTAATCAAAGTGCATAATTTATCAATAAAACCATAACGGTAACATAATCGGCTAAAATTTAAATTCATCAAATTAATTGGTGAATCAAATTTCGCAACCATAATAAAGTTATCAATCAAAGTCATGTATTTCATATCCGGTTATCTTATTTTGTATGTAATTCAGTATAATCCATAATTTAACCAAAATCAACACTAACCAAAATAGTTTTGTTAATTCACAATCAACAATAAAAAAATCATTGATTATTTCACAAAATAATCTAATTATCAACTCAAATTATATCTAATTACAAAAAACTCTAATTTTGTTTTTTTTAAAATCCCTAATTTAAAACCCTAACATTGTATGAAATCAAATTTTCACACATTAGCATAAATTACATCAATTTGATAGATAAAAAGTGTTCAATATACCTTTACATGTAGAATGTGGATGGTGATGGTGACTTGTGGTAGCTGTTTTGGCTGGAAATTGGTTGACTTGCAGTGGGGGGGGAGAGAGAGAGGCTACGATATCAGATTAAATAAAGAGATAGAGATGGGTGATCTCGTGGTGTTTTAGGTGTGTTTCATGATGGGAGGGGAGAGAGAGAGAAGGACTATGATATCAGGTTAAAAAAAGAGATAGAGATGGATGATCTCGTGGTGTTTTAGGTGTGTTTCATGATAGGAGGGAAGAGAGAGGGGGGGTTAGAGAAGGGAGGGGTGGGTGGTTACGGGGAGAGAGAAAGAGGAGGAAAGAAAGGGAGAAAGAGGCATCAAGTATTAATTCTGAATAAAGTTGCGAGTTATAGATAGTATTTGCAACTCGAGTGTTACAGGTAGCAATTATAGCTCATAAAACCATGGTATACCCCCAAATATTTTCTTCAATTACTTTGTCAAAAAAATAATTTTAACTGTGCTGTAAGCCAAAAAAAACTCAGATTTATAGCCCTGAGGAGGCGGAGGCTGGGAAGATGAGGGTTATGGTTTTATGGCATATTGTCCGGGAGATACAAGGAGGTCTTAGGGTTTGGGTGCGGAAATTGAGGCCAAGAAAAGTGCTTCTGGGTTTTAAATCTCACCACTAAATGACACTATAGTCTATACTCTATACAACACACCCTCTTGACTAGTGAAAACAACAGGTCCCTTTCTGGCTCCTCTCCCCCACATCTGCCGCCTCTCTCACCCTCTCTCTTATATCCTTTGGGAATGACAACCACACATGTGATTTTCTTATTTGTCATAAAAACAATGGTATTTTCATTATGTTAATTGCATGCATGTGACATACACATGCATTCATGGGCATATATACCATATGATAGATTACATGTAGACATACATGTAAATATAGTGCATGCATGTGACCTATAAACAAGACCAATAAAGAGAAGGAAGAGAAGGATTTCCTGTGTCCTCTGCTCTCTTGTTGTATCTACGAGACCAAATAGATCACCTTTCTTACACAACTCTCTCATACTAATCAAAGAAAAAGGCAGATCCAAGGTATAGGTTAAGCTGTCAATCTATCAATCAATCATCAATCAATCAACTCAGAGATAGAGAGCAATCACCAATCAATTTTTTTTTAAAGCACTTGAAAAGGGTTAAACACCATGTCCAGCTCTTCTTCCTTATCTCTGGACCACCTCCCTCCCTCCGAGCAGCTCTGTTATGTCCATTGCAACATTTGTGACACTGTGCTTGCGGTATTATTGTCACAAATTATCAGCTTTATTGTCTCCAATATTTATCTCCCTCTTTCCCCCTTTTGTTTCTACTTTCTTAGACAATTTAGGTTTCTTTCTTCTTTTTATATTCATTATGCATTTCTTTGATATGCTGGGGTTCTTGGCTTCATGATAGGTGAGTGTTCCTTGCACCAGCTTATTCAAGACAGTTACTGTTCGATGTGGTCACTGCACCAATCTCCTTCCCGTCAACATGCGTGGGTTGTTTTTGCCTTCTGCTAGTCAGTTCCCCTTGGGTCACAATCTCTACTCTCCTTCTCATAATCTCCTGGTGTGTAATGGCAAGCCTATAAGTTTCTTTAACCCCTACTTGCTATGGAATTCTGGTTTTGATTTTGTAGAATTCTCTCATGGTAATATATGCTGGTGAATAATATTTGTCAGGATGATCAGATCCCAAACCCAACTCCAAACTTCTTGATCAATCAAACCCATGTGAATGACTTTAGCGTTACAGTTCGAGGAATGGCTGATCATGAACTTCCTAGGCCACCCGTTATCAACAGACGTGAGAATCATGTTATTTTATTATTTTCCCTTCTTTTATTCTATCAAGAATCTCTCTTTACAATTCGAGGTCATAATGCCACATGTTTTTTCACTCTTTTTTTTTTGGGGGGAGGCAAATGTTTCTCACTTCGCCAATATTCTCTTGAAAAATGAAGACCCTTTTATCATTTGATGTGAGAGATTCATGCATTTTTCCCTTCTTTATTCGATCAAGAATCTGCGTTGATAATAACTCGCTAGCACTTTAACATGTCCAATAATAGTATTCTCTTCGAGAATCAAAAAAAGATAATGGTAACAGAATCATAACCATTGGCCTTTCTGGCTCACTCGAAACAGTCTTGAAGGTCTTTTGATCTGCAGGTATTTTAAGGGAGAAAGGAACTAATTAATTTGTCACATGAATTAAAAACCAAACCCTGTCTTGCCTGCCATTTTAATCATCTGTTTTCTTTTGTGCAGGAGTCCTGATTTAGTAATAACTGTCAGGTCCTTTTTCTATTCACTTCTAATAGGTAGTAAAGAACCCTAATATATATACATGTAGATATTCACACACACACACACTAGAATTATCACTTCTTGAACACAGTTCGAAATTCCCTACTATACCTAAGAAATCATCATTTATAGATACAAGCTGTGTTAAGGAAATAAGTCAAGTGATTTTTATCTCTTTCAAATTGAGAGGCTTTCCCCCCTCTTTCTTGCTTGATCAAACTGCTAAGTTTATTTCTTAATCTAGCTAGCGCTCTTTTCTTCTGAATTAATTTCCCCACTTTTTTTTTTCCCTTTGCTCAAGCAATTAATCTAACCACAAGAAAACAAAACAATTGCTGGCTATAGTTTGGCCCTTTAGTTAGCAAAAAATATAAATACATAGACAATATTGAGATCGTAAATTAAATTAAAGCAGTATCCCGAAATGCTAGATGCTAGTAAGGAATGATTGTACAATGTTGCTTCTCCCGGGAAGCTAGCAAGGAATTCTTGATGAAGAAGTGAGTGTGAGAGATCGAAATGCGAAGTGACGGTAGAAGAAGATGAGGGGGAAGAATACAAAACTTAAAAGCTAGCAAAGTGATTTTAATGTGTCTATGTTTGTGGCCTGCCTGTTTATGTCCAGCTCCAGAGAAGAGACAAAGAGTCCCCTCTGCGTACAATCGCTTCATCAAGTGAGTAATAATTATTTCAACCTCTTTGTTGTTCTCTGTTTTGTTTTGGTTTGTTTTTTTTTTTTTTTTTGCATTATTATATGTGAAGTTGCTAAATTTGAAGCAAATGTAAATATTGGACCAACAATTTGCAGGGACGAGATCCAACGAATCAAGGCTGGAAATCCAGATATAAGTCACAGAGAAGCATTCAGTGCAGCGGCTAAGAATGTAAGATCCATGAGATTTTTCTTAGGGTTTCTAGCTACTTTACCAAATTAGGGTTTTTCTTTTCCATAACAAGAAAATGAGGTTATCATTTATTTATTTATATATGCTGTAAAAAAAACTCTATACTAGCATCAGCAAATGCAGCATGTGGGTCCTCAAGACTGATATTATCTTGTCTTATTATGTCAGTGGGCCCACTTCCCACATATTCACTTCGGTCTCATGCCCGATCAGACCATGAAGAAGAATAACGTGCGCCAACAGGTAACCTATGCACACTCCTTGTCTGTTGCAGGCTTTGCACAATGGATCTTCATCTTGCACACAGATGAATTTGTACATAAATCAAAGACACTAACGTTGCTGTCTGAATCTGGATTGGTGTAGGAAGGAGAAGATGTTCTGATCAACGATGGGTTTTTTGCTTCTTCTAATGTTGGTGTCACTACCCCTTACTAAGAAGTACTGGAGCTGCTACGTACTTCTCATCTTGTTAATTTTAGCTTCTAATCTTAGTAGTTGGAGAAAGATTTTAAGGTTAAGACGTTTGTCAAGTACTATAACTAGTCTAATTACTTCATTACCCATCTACTACAAGCTCTTCTAATTAATGTAGACATCTGATGTTCCTAGCATTTTAGATGTTCTATGTTTATTTTGCTTGCAGCTTTCCTCTATCTTTAACATTTTTCAAGAACTATATAACGTCTAGTTAATTCATCGAGAAATCTGATGGTCACTACTGTAAGTTTCTTGTTTTTTCTTTTTCTCTTTCTTTTCATTCTTTCACACACGCGCCTTCTAGTATTAACTGTATATCCCCCTAGAATGTTTCCTTGTTGGTCTAGCTAGATCAATTAAATTATCCAAGAATTTGTCGTTTAATAAGCCTGCATTTTGGTGTAGTTCTTCTAGATTAATTGATTTGTTTGTTCACTCACAAACACTAACTAGATCCTACTCTTCCATACTTCCGCTTATGATGTGTTTGGCAGATTGCAGAGGAAAAATGATAGCTATGTATAATACATTTTATTGTATTACACTACAATATTCTAAAATTTAATTATCTAAACACTTTTTTTCTGCAAATCGATCGTTGAATGACGTCTAATTGCTGAGTTACATGAAGGATTGAAAGTCAGTCCATCCATTCCAGATTACATTTCATAATTTATCCAGAATATTGGAAACTAGAGGCTCTAGTTAATTAATGGCAAACGATTCACCTACGTGCAATGGCAATCAATGTAATTCACAGTACTGATTAATGATTATTTATAGAAAGACTGAAATTAAACAAGAGATTTTATATGCTAGTTGCTGAAGTATAAGTGAAATCTTGGTGATTTCAGCAATGGTTTTTCTTCTGGCTTTTTCTTTCAAGAGATTTCTTTCATCATTACAAGCTAGCTGGGCTGGTTCTCTGAGTTTGCATATCTTCTTTTTATGTGTCTTTGCTTTTGTTCTTTGACTCTGTTCCAGCGTACTCTTGCTCGGTGTTTCTGGTTTCTCTTTGGGTGTCTTTTAAGTGAGTTTTTGTACACTAATCCCAACTTATCAATTGAACATGGTTGAGATAGATCGTCCATGAATCAAGCAGCAAGACATGGAAAAAAAAAACCTTAATGATCTAGAATAACATAACACTATTTGTGAGAAATAAAAAAAATGGTGACAATTTAGTTAATTTTTTTATATAGGTTTTTTATTTGATGCTGAGATGTAAATTTAGGATCAGGATAGAAGCCAACACAAAAAAAAAATTAAATAAAAAAATTAACGATTTAATCTTACTTGATATATATATATTAAAAGAAAAAAAGAATAGAATAATAGCAATTAACTTCAGGACTCCTTGGCGTTGATATTCGTTGTGAAATATAATTTCATCCTAAATAATTAGTTCTTTTCGTGGGAATACCAACGACTTTTTTTTTTTTAATAATACCAGTGCTATTATTCAACACAAAGTACCTATTAACAAAACAACTAAAATAAAATAAATATGAGGGAATTTTTATGTTCACATCAATAGTGAAATAACTGATTTTTTTTTCTTTCAATCAAATCCTTTTATAGTTTAATTGGAAAATATTAAGATTGAAATTATGGTTAAAATACAAAATTAAAAGATAGATGCTTAAAATATAAAAAATAGATAAAATATATGGCGAGCCCCACATTAGCGATATTTTTTTTTATTCAAAAATTTATTTTTTTAATTTTTTAGTTCTTGAGTTTGAAAAAGAAAAAACAAACTTGCTTAAAAACAGTGAGGAATTAAAGAGAAAGTGACTAGTTTGATCTCTTTTCAGCAATGAAACTTATTGTTTTTTGTGTCAATGAATTTCACTCAATAAGAGAAGTTCAATTGTTGTGAATTATATATACAAGTTGATAAAATGTTTTAGGTTGTTTATATGGTATTTATCAGGTACTTTCGGTAAAAATAAGTTGAAAATAAATTTTCATTTTCAATTCAAATCCCCTTAATTTCTAGTCACCATAGTGTGGTTGGAATCTGGATAGTAGTAAGTGAGGTGTCATCTAATGTTGGGTTTTTATATAAAAAAAAAAAGTTAGGGGTGTCCCTTTAAAAATAATAAACAAGGCCCGCGTGCCTAGTTTTTTTTTTGGTCTTTTTTCCTTTGATTTTTTTCCTATATAATCAATGTTGAGTTTTTTATTTTTTTTTATTTTATCTTTCAATATTTGGTTGGTTTTGAATAGCTTTTTATTTTTTATCATATAATAAAACAAAAAAATCAATTAAACCTAGTGAAGTCTATAACTTAAGTCATGAATTTGGCAAGTTAACTCGAGTTAACCTGGGTTATTTTTTTTATTATTATTTTTTATTTTTTTTCCTTTAAACTTGTCAGCTCGACAAGGTTACATCATAGCAACTTGCATATGATTTAATTTGAAATTCAGGCTAGGCAAATAGTCAAGCTGAGAGTTTTTAAATTTGATCTACTAAATTAGGTTTAACGTTTGCCAAAACGTTCTCTATAATCTAGATACTATTTTTGGTTCAACCCGTAGTGAACCCGTAGTGAAGCGTAAGAATTACATAGTTTTTTTCTAAATCTAAATGTTGCCTCAATTTACAAATCAATTGTTGTTGTTGTTGTTGTTTTGTTCAAAAAATAGTAAAACTCTTTATGAGCCGGGTTCGGAATAAAAAAACATAATAGTTGGTGATTAGGAAGCTCAATTCATTAATACATAACCCTGACAAACCCTTTTAAATGTTTGTAATTAAAATAGAAATTACTAAAATCAAATTTGTTGGTCAGTTTCTAATAGGCCTTTATGTTAAAATATGAACAAATTTTTTGCTCATATTAATGCAGACTTGCCCAGGTTTTGGGCTCAATGCCACATCGAGATGGCTTCATTATAGATCGAAGACTTGAGAGAGGTGCCCTTATAAGAGTTATGTAGGCTGTATCAATAAGGACTATAGTTAGGGGGAACCAATTATGCATAAAGAGCCTATATGTTTTTTTTAATGATTTTTTTTACTTGCTTTCAATTAAATTTTTTGGTGATTTTTGATAGTTTTGATGTATTAATATCAAAAATAAATTTTAAAAATAAAAAAAAATTATTTTAATAAATTTTCATGTAAAAAACACTTTAAAAAACAATTACTACCACAACACCAAATGTTTTTTTTAATGATTTTTTTACTTGCTTTCAATTAAATTTTTTGGTGATTTTTGATAGTTTTGATGTATTAATATCAAAAATAAATTTTAAAAATAAAAAAATTTATTATTTTAATAAATTTTCATGTAAAAAACACTTTAAAAAACAATTACTACCACAACACCAAATGGGCTCGTAGCCTCCAATGTTTGTACTTGTTCAGTGCATCATTATATATGTGTGTGTGGGGGGGGTAAATACATCATAAATTATATATAGAATTGGTTTTGTGAGTAAAAGGTGTGTTCGTGTATGTGTGTTATTTGAATAAAACAATAACAAAAATGAAGGCACATTATAAACATATGAAAACATATGATCTTATTAAAAAGGAATGCACATTTGTCAAAGAAAGTCTTGGGGTATTATGAGTCAGATTGCTAACAAAACTAAAACAAGTTGATACATGATAGAATCAAAATAATTCTATAAGCATGATCAGACAGAGACAATTAATTATTTTGAATACAATAGGGGCAAGCTTTATTTTCCAACTCCGGTACTCTTGCATGGGTTTTATTGACGGTATGGACAAAAAACTGCGGTAAAACTTCGTCTTGTGGGACTCGATAGCAAATGCATTTATAACTGTAAGGGTTGGTGTCGATGTTGTTGACTGCACAAATATTGAATTATGTTAGGGCTCCTGACTATGTTCGACTACTCTTTTTTCGAGCTGAGCTATTATTGGGGCCTGAACAAAAGTGATTGGTCGGTTGGAAGAACCTTCGTCATAGTCATTTCTAAGTGCTTGCTCTCGAGTAAACTAGTGAGACGAGTCATGCTAACTTTTAGAGACTCCAACTCTTTTTGGAAATAAGCATCACAATAAGCACGCTCTTCATTTTTTATATTTGTCAGTCGAAATCGGGTGTTGTAGACTTTACGGACTAGAGTTCTTTAAGGATCTATATTTCAACTTGAAAAATGTATGTATGTTATTTATAATAAATGAAAGTATGTGTATGAATGCAAATATGTGCACATGCATATTGGGTATGGATGATGAAAAATCCATAGTCTGATTATCTCATATTTTTTAAAAAAAATCATAGTTTTAGCTCAGAAAATTATGCAGAGTTCAGAATTATTAATTAAATTTAATTTATAGTCAACAAATACCAGAGATTATAAAAAATTGATGTGAAGAATGTATTTTTTCATGGAGAGTTGGATTAAGAAATCTAAATGAACAAACTAGCAGGTTTTCAGAATCAAGATCATCGCAAATATGTGTGTAAGCCGAGAAAGTCTACGAATTAAAACAAGTACTAAGAGCTTGATATGGTACGCTTGCTGAATTTTTTTATAAGGTTATTTAGTACCACCTGTAGATTTCAGCATGTTTGTAAAAATTGATGGAAGAAAGTTAGCTATCGGAGCTGATGATTTAAGCATCACTGGGGATGACGTGGCATAAATTCTTCAAACAATAGCGGTAGAACGCCGCCGAACAACAACAATGGCAACTCAAGAGAGTGCATGGTTGATACAATTGATGATTGATCTAGATCAACGAGTAGATTATATACAGTTTTGTTGTGTTGTGGTAATTAGTCAGCATTTTGTTTGGCAGCGAATCTAGTTTTTCATTCAAGAATTAAACATGTGAAAGTGCATTATCCTTTTATCATAGAAAAGATGTGGCAGCAACAAATTAAGTAAAGATTGATCAAAACAGATAATCAAATTGCAGACTTATTCACAAATAGCTGAGGTAATGGTAAATTTGAATTCTTTCGTCATCAACTTAATGAGGTAAAAGGATGACTTCATGAGGTACAAGGAATGGCAGCTGATGTTCTTGTTCTGTTTTGTCAAGGATATTTATGAGCCGTCTCGACTGATCAAGTTAAGCAATAAAAAAAGGGGCTGTTGTCATGCAAGAACATACTGGGAGTTATTCTACACAATGGTGGCCTCTCCCAAAAAGGGGGCAAATAGACATGATGATCCAGCTAGGGTGGCAGCACCGGACCGTGTGGTACAAGGGACCACACGGAGAATCTAAAAGAAAGGTGTTTCCAAATTCTACCATTTGTATGGCCTCAATGCATTACAGTTTCTACGTTAATTGTCACTTTCAAGTATAAATGCTCCGTGTGATTTACTAAGATCTCAGGCATACAAGGATAAAATTTTACCTCGATAGATCGCTCTCCAGCACTGGAGCCCTGCGTATCAAACCTCAAAAGCATGGGCATTTTGAAGGAAAAATGCCTGGTTTTTCTAGGATGGATGATTCATCAAAACTCAACGGCTGGAAAGTAAAAAAAGTTGTATACCACATGCTTCAATAGAGGAAAAGCACGCAAAACAGCTTCGTGAGAAGTAAAACTGTATTCAATACTTGATATTGCCATCAGTGCATAGCTTACAGGTATTAAAAGAATGATAATCCCAATAAATTAAACCAAAAAACCCAGGGAGGAGACTAAAATACATGTCAAAATCACCGAATATTATCAACAGAACTAGAATTACACAACTAAGCTCTCACAAACACAAACTGTTCTAAGAAGACAGGCTCGAACAAGCAATGACAAAAGGCAAGTTATCACAGGGGAACATCAACCAAAAACGGACATCAAAGCACAGACAGCCATCAGCAGCATGAACAATAGCTTTGATCTGTTACCTGTGATTGATACTGCAAAAGAAATATCTTCTGGCCTGAAAGAAAGAAAATGTACTATGAGAATCATGTCACGCTTATGAGATGACTTTGAAGAATGTTAAAATTAAACGGGCAATGGTCTATACTTCTGCAATTTGCTAAGTTCACCACAAAAGAGGGCGTTGTCTGGAATGGGCAACTCGGTTTTGTTAGTCTCCTCTGGATTGACAATTCTGATATACGTTTCCTGGCCAAGATACCAGGAGTCAAGGTTTTCTGTTCTGAGGTTCCAGACTCCAACATTGTCAAGTGAAACCAAAATTGCCGTCCAAGCTCCAGGATAAGCCTGTACAGAATAGGAGATTATAATTAAGTTGCAAACAAGAAACAAAATAACTATATGGATAGTCTGCGCTATTAACTAGCTTGTTATAGGTGCTGCCATGTCAGTATTAACACCAGTTAATGACTAGCAAGCAGCTAGTTTAACCTAATCTTTTCTTTTTCAGTGTACCCAATCTCTTTATTAAAAAATGTGAAAAAATAGCTAGAAAAACTTTACGGGAGAGAAAAAATGATGACTACGAACTGTGACAACCAGGATTTTCAGAGACACTGAATGTATATAAAAATCTTTCAACAACATACCTGGACTGTGGAGCGTGCAATGCCATCCCACTTATTATATGTGCCCCTGCTGTTCTCTGTCCATTCACCATAATCCATCCTGAAATAAATCAATGAAGCGCTTACGACTGAATCTACGTTCTCAAAACCCTTTATACACATTGATGAATGTAATGAAGTGTTCGAGGATGGAAATGAATTCCTACCCCACAACAAAAACCGCATATCCACTTAGGTGATAGCTATGCATCTTGGTGTCATTGTTCTGCAGAATGACTTCCATAAATCCCCTGTATGTTCCATTGATCACTGATGTTGCCATTTTAGGTGGTCCTGTAAGGGGCGTCTCAGGGAAATCAAGCTTATACGCACCCTTCACTTTGAACTGGTCTGCAAGCCTGATTGGAGTAGTAGGATTGACAAATGATATCCCACTGAGAGTTGCTCGTCTTTTCCCATTAATTGTTACCAGAGGCTTACTTTTCAACACGTAAACATCGGTCACATTGATTGAGCCATATCTGAATGAGCCTTGAGGGTTGGGACGTGCACCACTTGCAGAAACATTCCATCTGCACAGTTTGACCGTAGAATCCTCACAGTGAATTATAACGAGCAAAGTTTATAATAATGTGAAAATTCTCTAATACAGAAATGCAATTCCGTTAAAATTTGATTGCAAGGTTATACAATATTTTCCTTTGGAGAAGCAAGGAATAAGTAGCTTATTTAAGGTCCTAATTTTTCAAAATTTTGAAGCGCACAGTACTTTTTTCTCAAATCCCAGTTCCTTTTCTATTTCTAGGGAAAGATGAAATTATTAATCAGAGCACTCATTAAGTTCAGAATTGCTAAACAATGCAGTAAGGCATTTTAACCACCATAGAAGCCAACCTGATGGATCTTGCTTGGTTCATTGAGAAGGTTTTGTCAAACTCATCATTAGGTGCCTCTGGAAGGGGACCCTTTGCCTTCCCCTTGGAATTTGTGTAATGCAAGATTGCAACACCAGTAACTCTTTTCCACTGCGATTCATTCACAAACCTTGCACTAGCTACAATGTAGTAATCAGTACTTGCGTTCTGATCCATTGTCACCAAAAAAGAATAAGATTGTCCTACATGTATATCTAAGCTAGTATAATTTTGTTGCACTGTATATGATCCCTCTGACTCTGCTAAAAGCAGATTGTGGTTCTGGATCCTGAAATTCAAACTAGTTGAAGTTCCAACATTGTGCACACGGATGCGATAGGTTTTCCCTGTCCAATATAGCAACATCAATTATTTAGAAGAGTGAGCTTGATCTTTAGGAACTCCATCATAAGCAATACAGTACAACAACAGTACAAGGAAGTTTCATTCTAACATGATGCATCGATAGGCAATTAACATAAGAGCATGCATATCTACAAATCTTTTGAAACTACCCTATTTCTTGAACAGGTCAATCATTTAAAAAACAAATTTGTTCCATTAAAATCTGGAGGCCAATGACAGTGTAAAATGACTAATTTACCAAATTCACAAAGAGAGTCCCATCTATATTATTGGTATTTCTTCCATCCCCTGTCATCGCTCTACCCCTCGAATTGTCTCACAATAATACCCATGAAGAAAGGGTATATGGTTTGAAACTACCCTATTTCTTGAACAGGTCAATCATTTAAAAAACAAATTTGTTCCATTAAAATCTGGAGGCCAATGACAGTGTAAAATGACTAATTTACCAAATTCACAAAGAGAGTCCCATCTATATTATTGGTATTTCTTCCATCCCCTGTCATCGCTCTACCCCTCGAATTGTCTCACAATAATACCCATGAAGAAAGGGTATATGGTTTGTGTCTAGCGATCATTAACTAATTTGGAAGGTTAAAGAGCTGCTGCAATGCATTACTCAGGAAGAAATTCTAACAGGGGGAAGAAGCAATTCCATTTAGTAACAAGGGGGAGCAGTTATTAGGATCTATGTCAATATAACAAATGAAAACTAATCACCTGGTTGAACTTCAATGGTTTCATAGTCAATGCCATCAGGGACAAGTGTTGTGTTATATTGGTAAGGGCCTTTGCCATTAATAAGAACCCCATCTGGCATCCCTAGATCTTTCCCAGCATCAAGAGCCTTCCTCAAAGCCTTCAATCCAAAATTAAATCAGCATCAAAATTGTAAACCAGACTCCCAACTATTAAAGTTCTACATTTTAACAAATACTAACCGTGTGGTTCCTTTTGTACCAATCACCAATCAAAATGACAATGTCCCCATGTGGAGTATCAAAAGGAATTGGAATAATAGCCCGGTTGTTTATAACAAAGCTGCCAAATCCACCAGAAGCTCTCTGCATATGGAGAGTAGGGAAGTAAAAGAAACTCCCTATCTGATCTTTAACCTGAAACTGGTAAGTCCAGTTCCACTTTGGGGGAATTGGACAGTTAGTACCAAGAACCCCATCTTGCCATGAACTTCTCCTTTGTTGAATTCCAGACCTATAACATCCACCATCAAATTCCAGTCAGTAAAAGAGGTACGTACATGTCACCGTTTATATCGCCACGTAATTTCACTGTTCACTAGCAAAGAACCAAACTTTAACACTATGGCACTACAATTCACAGTTTAATTCAAAATTAGTAGCAAAAATGCAGCAAGGAAAGAAAAATACCAATGCATAAGGAGATTCTCATCCAATTTGTTCTTGACATTGATAGCAACATTGTTGTTAGTGGTCACATTGATAGTAGGACCAGGAAACTTTCCATTTATAGCAATAACCTGCAAAGCAAATGCAAAGTAACACCATCGCAGCATGACTCACAAGCTCATTTTATTCTACTAGCTAAATCTACAGCATTAACTTCGGGTTGCCATTTCCTAAGCAAAACTTAGCAGATCTGAAGCTAAAGATAGAAACTAAAGCAAAGCCGTTTGTCAAAAATCAAAATTAAGTACACCCATATGAAAAGATCCACTGAAAGTAGAGTAAAAAAGTTGACAAAAGGAGAAAGCAGAGGGAGAGAGATCTAAAGCACCAACCTGTTGAGGCACACCAAGAGGAGAAGCAGTGACGTAGGAGACTTCAAAGTCATAACTAACAAAAGGATCTGCAGCTAAACACAAGCTCAAAAGCAAGCAAATGTGGATAAGAAACAAAGCTAAAAACTTGCTACGCAAAGCCATCCTTTAAACAACTTTCGATGTTTTAGAACATAAGAAAATTTAGAACGTAATTTTGTAGTTGGTTATGGTTTACATTACAGGACAGGACAGGGAAAAGGAAGAGAAGGAACTAGAGAGAGAGAGATTTTGTGGGTGTTTTTTGGACAGAGAGAAACGGCTCTATTTCAGTTCACTTTAATTTTAGTGGTGGTTTTTTTGGGCTGTGTCGAGAAATGAGTATAATTGTGTAAGAGTGACTGCTCCTCAAGCTTTTTCACGGTAACCGGTCATAATTCATGTGTGAAGGAGAGAAAAGGGAGAGAGAGAATGGTGGATTCAGCTATGTTTAATTGGCTGGGTGGTCCCCTAACATCATTTAATTAAATTTTAAGATTTTTTTAATTTTTAATTTATTTTTTTATTGTTTTTATATGTTAATATTAAAAATAATTTTTAAAGATAAAAAAATATTATTTTAATATATTTATAAATAAAAAATAACCGGTGGTATACCCTATTTGTACAGGAGAGAAAAAGGGTGACAACCAGTAGCCAGTACGTTCAGTTATCTCTTAAAATATCACATGGTTGCCAGCCAAAGAACGCGCATGGCCCATGCATGGATCCCACTTCACATAAATTGGGTTTTTGTGCGTGGAAAATGTTTTCCATACAACTTATTTCCTATCAATCTAATATTTCGTGCCTACTTAGTTTAGAAAAATATATATATTAAATTAATAATCTTAAAATATATTTTGTATAATTTTGATACAAAAAAGGTTTTGAGATTTATGGTTATTTTGTGAGAAACTATAAATTCTAGTGAACAACTCTTTTATTTAAATTAATGTTTGATTTTTATTTTATCTATTTGAGTGGTTAATTTTTATTTGAATGCATTTCATTACCTGAGATTGTTAAATACTAATAATGTAAACGTTGGCCTACAGAGGAAAAAAAACATATTTTTATTTACTTTTACCTTTTCTACATAGAAATATAAAAATAACACTTCATGTCTTGAATAGTTATTTTAATTATTCATTTGGCTAACCAGTTGGAATGTTTAAAAACAAACATAAAAGCTAAAAATATATATATTTTTTTATTTTATCTATTTATTTAACTGCCTCGTTAAAAATGCTTTTAGTTGATATAATCCATGTCATAATGTAAACAGTTTCAAGTGATGAAATACACTCAAATTAAGAAGAAAAAAATCGAAGGTTGATCACTCAAATATGTAGAATAAAAGAATAGGGACTCAAACATAATAAAAATCAAAGATTGGACACTAAATTTGCAGTTTTCTCTAATTTCAAACGGACCTATTTTTGCCACATATTAGTACAAAATGGTCACGTGTCAATTGATACCATCCATGTCAGTATTTAATAGTTTTAGGAGACAAAAAAACACTTAAATAGAAGAGAGAGAGAAATCAAAATCTCATTACTCAAATAAATAAATAAGTTAAACACCCAAACAAATTAAAAATAAAAATAAAATGCTTGACACTGGTTATAGTTGCTGTGGTTAAAATAAAATAAAAATAAAAGTTATAAATAATGTAAAGAAAAAAATTGGAAAAAACATAAAAATAGATTTTAGAGATATATTTTAAGAGAGATGAGGTGTTTGTCGAACTTTCCTTTGTGTGTGTGGATTTAAAAATGAAGATACTTATTTTTAAGTGAGTTTTAAATATAGAAAATAAGTTTTTATGGTTATATGTTAATTAAACCATCACTATCTGAATTTATTAGAGTAATAACTAAAACTGATTAGTTAAAATAACAATTTATTTTGAATGAAATATTTAGGTTTATTCATTGAGGTACATATGTCTCATTTCAATGTTCACCAACTTAAAATTTTCCATTTACTTCAATTTTATTTTGATATCAATTATAAATATATATTGTTATTGCTCTTATATCTTATACAAATAAGACTCTTTTCTCAATTTTTCATCTCCCTTAGGATTCTCTATAAAAGTCTATATATATAAAAAAAGAATTTAAAAAATAATTTTTAATAAATTAATCAAAATTTCATAATCAAAATTTCATAATTTTAAATTGTATTTGCATAATTTTATATGTTGAGATTTATTTTTAATTTGTATTGTCTCACATATACAAAGTATTGAGGTATATTTTAGTGGTGGAGTGAATCCTAGTTTTGAAACTTGATTTGTAGTTGAGGATTAAAATTAAAAAAAAAATGAACCGAAGTTAATAAAAGAAAATAAAACAAACCACATTTGGATATTAACATAAAACATTCAACAAATTAAGTCCATCTTTTTAGGTTTTATCAAAACAGTTGTTTGGTTCCTTTTATTTTAGCATTGTATATTTTGATCCCAAATTTTATTTTATTTTATATTTTAGTTCTTGGATGTTAAAAAATGAGAGAAAGTAGAAAATAGTTGGATGACCATATTTTAGCCACAAAAAAAATCGATCTTTTTATTTGTGTTAATAAGTCTGTCTTCTCAATGATAGTTAAATATAGGTGGTCTTTTCCTTTAAAGAATAGATTAGTTAAATATAGGTGGTCTTTTCCTTTAAAGAATAGATTAGGGTCCATTTTGTTTTATTTTAATTCGTTTGATTTTTATTTTTGGGTGTTTTGAGGTTGGCAATTTGTTTACCAAAGTTTATATAGTATGTTTTATGTGAAAACAAGCTAAAAAATAAGGTTAGGGGGTATTAAAACTTGAACCATGATTTTTTTATTACCAAAAATGACAGAAAAACAAAACAAACTGCAATAAATCGCTCGATTAAAAAAAACTAGAAAGGGTGAAGTCCGCTCTTGAAAAAGAAAAAAAAAGTCAAGCTCGACCTTCCAGCCCAGGTGCACTTCATCTTTTTTATAAGAAGCTAGGCATGAGTCTAGCATGTCAGACTTATTATATCTAGTTTTTTTATTTTATTTTTTTATTTTATTTTTTTCTAGTTAAATATTGACTAATACCCTTAGTTTTATTTTTTAAAACTATTTGGCTTAGATTTATTATTAAAATAGTGATTAATTTTTTAATATTTTTTTAGTTTTAGAATGCTTTGAAAAGATTAGTTTTATTTGTCTCCAATTGTTTTTCTCTTATATCTTACATAAATCAGTTATATTTGTATAAATAATTTATAAAAATGGAGATATATATATATATTATCAATGACAACATATAAAGCATAAACCTCCTTTTGTTTTTTAATTAAAAAATTAAAATACATGAAAACATATTTATAACAATTATTTTTTCTCTAAAATAATGAATTGATAAATTAAATTGTAAAGACAGTTATTAATTCTAATTAAATGCTAAATAAGAAGTTGATATTTTTATTAAAAAATAAATAATAAATACATATGTAAATATTTTATAATTATGCTCTACAGATCATCCTGTTGGTTAACGACAATATTGATGCAATAAATTATTGTCGGTGGTCGGATTGTTTTTTTCTTTTTTGAAGCACAATTTAATTACTAATTTACTCTTAAAGTAACATTTTTGGAGTCCACTATTAGAAACTTTTACATCATTTTATGTTTTTATTTTTTAACAATGGGTTTTTTTTATTATCAAGTTTTTAGATGGAAATTTAGTCTTTAAATAAATATAAAATAATATTAAAATGAAAAAGGAAGTAGCATGTGCAACTTACGTGTTTGAGCTCCTGTGATCTTCTGACGGCACGGGCAACACCTTGCGGTGGAGAAAAACATTAATCATTATTAAATTTTAATTATGCGGCGGATTTATTGCTCAGTGCTGGCCTCCCTAAAAAACAGAAAAAGAAAAATTAATTGCTTAGACTTTGAGATGCCAACGTGACATTATAGCCTACCCAACCATGCAACCAGCAAGCGTGGCCTCATAGGGCCATATGGACAGTGATATTCCACTCATGATCTGGCAGTCTAGGGCATCATTGCAACGCGGCGTTGATATCCGACTTCCACTTGTGATCTGGCTAGTGGTTGAGTATCATAGCATGTGGATCAATCCTTTTCATGCGTGGATCCTTGAATCATGGGCATTAAGTAGATTTCTTGTGAAGAAGTTCGTTCTTCTTAGTTTGGAGAAACATCAATTCATTTTCAAACCTATTTACACATTCTCAGTTACATCAATTTCATTAATTAAACCCAAAAAACTTCCTACATTTCTCAGCTATGTTGTTTTGCTCATTTTCTTTAATTTTTTACGTCTAATTTGCATAATTCATGCACTAAATTGGTGTCAATTTAATTATTTATACCTTATGTTTTCATTAATTTTATTAAAAGAGCCCCTTTATTATCCATTTGGTCAAACGAGTTTTTATATTTCTTATTAATTTCAAACAATTGAGTATTGTTTGTCTAAATTAAAAATTTATCTCAACAAATCATTATTATCAACTTTTTTTTTCATTCTCTTTAATACTATCAGTCGTCCTCGCCATCCCCATCTTTCTTATTGAGTAATATCTTTTTTTATTAGATAAATTATATTTAATTGATTGAAACAAAACTACAAGGATTTAATTGATTAAAGTGATAATGAAGGGGGTTTTTTTAACGAATTGGTGAAAACGTACACTAGGTGCAAATTATGAGTTTTGCCAAAAAAAAAAATTAGAATCAATGATCATTAATGATAGAATTTGTAAAATCTTAACGACAGAGTGGGTGATATATAACTAACACAATTTCATTAAAAAAAAACATAATTATATATGTAATTTCAATGAATAGGTATAAATGATGGTTAAAGAATTTTGTTTCATTAGATATTTATGAAACTCAATTATTGATAAAGTTGGGTAGCAACATAAAAAACCAATAAAACTCAATTTTGGTTAACAAACAACCAAACAACTTGAGTTTTAAAAATGAATTTTTTTATATCATTTTCATATTGATTAGTGAATTTAATGATGTGTTTCCTTGTTAACTGGTTATCTTTTCTAGAAAAATATTTGAAATCAACTATGTTGATTCTTATAAGAATTGGATGCAACATATTAACTCACTTAAGATATGGACTATTATATATAGACATATTTGTACGTCCAACTTCTAACCACATCCATGTTAAGTGTTGAGTCGACTCAACCTTGTCAATTGTTTTTCTTATTTGTTTATCAACAACAATTTGAGGTGTAAAAGGTTAAAGTTCCTTGTTGAAAAAAGCTTCATGGGGCACTAAATTTCCTAATAATAGTTGTTATAGCTATGAATAAGGTTGTTATGCCATGTAAATGGCTTCAGGCTGCCTATACACTTATAAGGTCATTGGTGCATTAGGAGCAATCATGCCTTGATTGAAAAAAGCTTAGTATAATGCTTGATACATGGACATATGATATCTAGCTAGTTTGATGTTATGTGTTTCCAAACACTTCTATTGAAGTGTTTTTTATTGCAAAATATCCTTATACTTTCCTCTCATGTGTATGGATAAAAAAAGTGTTCAATCTACTTCTTTTAAGATCATTTTTTATCTAGTTGATTTGATCATATATGACCTGTAAAGTATATATGGTTAACTACCATAATACTATTATGATAATTAACTAAACTATGCAAGCATAAGTTGTATTAGTTATATTCTCCATCTGCATCTAGATTACATTTAAATCAAATTTATATAAGTTTAAGTTTTGATAAAAGGATGTTATTTTCAAAGTAGCCACTACTAACTAATTGGAATTCGACACAACTAGTTGTGACCACCTAACAATGTCATCTAGTCTGTAAAAAAAAATAGATATAAGGTTGTGTTGAAGGCATAGAAGCACTAAGATATCTATTAGAAGTTGATAGAGGTAACATCATTAAGAAAAGTGAAAAAAGTAAAAGATTGCACAAGAACTTTAGGGTTTTATTCAAGTGTAGTTTTTTAGATGATGAATATCCATCTTGTGACATGTCTAACGCGGGTTGTTCTACTAGTACATATGGTGATAGAGGATTGTTAGGCTCTTTATGAAAAAAAATAAACTTTATTTGTTGTTTATATTGATTGAACATCATTCATTGTAGCAATGATCTTACATGTAGTATTTTTAAGTAGCATGGTTACTAATCAAGTTGTCTCACTAGGTGTGCTAATGTGTTATTAGACAGAAAATCATGATGATCAATCAAACGCTAAGTTATTAATTGATTGTTGACTTCTTGATCAATATGTTATATGTTCTTCATTTCTTCCTTACAATATAGAAAAACTATAATTAGAAATTGATTCCAAACAGAAATAAATAACAGCTTTATAAATCAAACAAAGTGTGGAGTCTACTTATAAACCTTAATAGGCTCTGTAATACTAAATAAATAAGCAATAAGCCCACAAGAAATAAAGTAGTTTAATGTTAAAAAAATTGTAAAGGAAAGTGATAAAGAAAAAGGAAAAAAATTAGAAAAGATTGTGACTAAAGTAACGTATACGGGGCTGATCATTATTTCCAGTGGCTAGATGACCTTTTTATATTATTACGTAGTTTGAATTTCACATAAACTTTTAATCCTAATATTATATAGATTGTTTATAAAAATAATAAGAAGTTTACATTATAGGTTATAATACAAATTGAATTTCTCTATGTATGTGTCTCCTTCTTGGCAGTCATATGAATCATAAATAATTTGTAATACTTGCCATATTACTTTTTTAAGGATTCTTATTTAGAATAGGATTTGGTCTTCTAGTTAATCACATGAACTCTTATCTTTATTATTAATAAATTGTCTTTTCACAGTTGATTATGACTTCTTGTTGTCAAAATATATTGTATTATATTAGACTACTAGTAAATAAGAATGTTTAGTTTATCACAACAAGAGCATACAAAATATAAAAGATTTTTCAATGTAAGCATAGAATGCATATAATTTTAAAGCAAAAAAAAAAAAAAACTCAAGACGAATATGTTTTCAACATAAATATAATAAAAAAAAATACTAGCATGCATACTAAATATATAGTTAAACTTACAATTTATATAAGATCAAAGTCCTAGCATGCTTACTAATAATAAAAATAACAATATTTAAATTAAAATAAAAAATGATACTTACTTGTTGAAGCACTTTAAATGAATGAAAGTTTTGTTATTGTCAAGGATGAATTTTTTTTTTAGATTTTATTACTTTTTACTTGTGCAACTAGGATGTTTTGGAATATACCTTTCAAGATTGCAATAACATTATCTTAATTTAGATGCATTTCTAAACAAGATATTTGAACCATAATAAAATAATTTAAATATTTCTCAACAAGCTATGAGTTTAAGCTCTAGATTTGGAAGGAAAAACTAAAGCATAAAAGAAAATGAAAACACTAAAAAATAAGGTGAGAAATCAAGAGTGTGAACAAATCTAAAAAATTCAAGTTAGAAACTTTTCATTCAACCATTTTTTTATAATGAATTTTGAAAGTTAAAAGGTTGAAGAATTAATTTTCACCATTATCAATTTTTGATGAGCCACCTTAAATCAATAATTAAATTTTAAAAAAATTAATAATTCTTTAAAATTAATTTTTTATTTACCCATAATTTATTTAAATTACGTTAATTAATTAAATTTCCAGCCTGTAATCTTTTGGTCAATTACGTCTTATCTTTTCTAGTTGATTCCGAATAAAGAAGGTGGAGTGAATATACACACACAAACTAGAATACATATAAAATTAATTAATTAATTCCATGGCATAAATATACTAGAATCTCATGCAGAAGACAGAAGTCGTGAGTGATGACTCTGATAGATACTCAAAGGATTACCAAAATTCTCATTCAAATGTTTTTAATTGCTTAAATCCGATCTACCTCCCATGTTGAACACAGCACGTTATTGGAGGGAGCCAGCAAAAGGTAAACAAAAATAATAATAAATAAAAATTGCTGGCAGCTAATAACTACGAATTCTAATAATAATATAAACACCCCATCTAATATTATACTATTTCTTTAAAAATTCAGTTGCATTCCTACGCCTTAATTTAATATTCTTGGCAAACAACAACAACAACAACAGTGCGACACCGGTGTCGCAAATAATACTTTAACCTCGAGCCCAAAGGTACATTTACCTAACTTGTTTTAAAAAACAAAAGGATAAATCATAAATTTGATGCGTACCTGGTCAGAATTTCTTAGTAAATTACCACTTATACTCTCTCTTTTTTTCCGTAGCCTTGAAGATTAAATTAAAGAGTTAAATTAAAGAAAAAAATACTAAAAATCTAATTTGGCTGAAAAAAAAAAAGAGAATTTTCTTGCATGGACAGCCTCTAATTTGGCCACTGCATGCAAGAACATTATTATCCTAGCCCACATGTTAGAGTATACAATTAATTAATCCACTGGGCGAATGGTGTG